>NC_140584.1:1128906913-1130109541 GCF_964204655.1 Triturus cristatus
TGCCCTGCACTCCCTCACAGACTGATTCAAAACTTCCCTTTGTTGAAAGGAATGACTCTCAGAACTATAAATTAAAACTTAGGCCCAAACAGTCGAGCAATTTGATTGTTTAAGTCCTCTCCAAGGTGAAGCGGTTGAATTGTCTCTGACATGTATCCCTTGGACCTGAGTAGAGAAAATACCAGAGAAATGTTGAAACGACAGGCGTATTGTAAATCACTGCGTAGCTACTGTGTGAGGACGTTATTAATTCTGTTTTTATTGAGTGTTTTAATAATCATTACGAGTGTGATTTTGCACATATATCATCCTATTTCTAGACATGTTTATAATATTACTGCTGAACATTCTTTTAGTGACCTACCGCCACATGAATTATCTTATAGACTTGCGCTGCGCAATAACACCTTCATTAGTATGTTACATCATTCCCATCAGACTAGTAATGCCACCAATTGTTGGGTGTGTGGCCGACTCCCTCCCTATCAGAATAACAAAGGAGTTCTGCCTTTCTTTCCACATCCGTTCACACACAATGGCTCCTGTGGAGCATGGTTTAGTTTACTAAATTCCATAGACCCAGACACAGCAGTTTATCAACAACATTGGATATGGGGAAATCTGAATCTAGTTTTATTCAAAGTCTGTCACCCTAATAAGGAGGGTCACCCCAGTAGAACAGGAACTGATTTAGAAAATGAAGTGTATAAATTAGGTAATTTTACGCCTAACCTCATGATTTTGAACGTCAAATCCGAAGTTGAATTAATTCTGCCCACTATGTCAGTATTTCCAGTTAAGGGTGAATTATGTGTGAGAAAAGTTGGTTCCATACACATGGGCCATAGCAAATGCGTTACTACAGTAGACTATAGTGATCAAGGGAAATCTTCATTGAGAGCTTCTCGCCATTCTTACTTTATATGTGGTCAGACGGCATATATGCGTCTGCCTCTAGATTGGGATGGTACCTGTTACATAGCATTCCTTTTGCCACCTGTTTTCCTAGCTCCCCCTGATTATTATCGAAATGTTCATTTAGTACACAAAAGAGAGCGTAGAGATCTCCCAGTTGTCGATTATACTGAAACGGCATGGGACAAGTATGTAGATTTCAATAAAGGTATCTTTCCTTATATAGGTACAATATCAAATAGTAAGCTGATACGCAGACTCACCAAGACTCTTGAAGCTGTAGTAAACGAGACTATAGCCGCCCTAGGCAATCTGACAGAGGAACAATCAGTGATGAGAATTGTTGTTCTCCAGAATCGTCTTGTCCTTGACGTCATCCTGGCCGATAGGGGCGGAGCTTGCAGGGTCATCGGATCCAGCTGCTGCGTATTCATACCAGAAAATTCGCCATCTGTATATAAAGCTATAACACACCTTCATAAGATTGTAAGCCAGATACACGAGAATCCAGGCACTTGGACGTGGTCCGGGTGGTTTTGGAGTGTGATATCAGCCTGGGGATGGAGAGTTCTATCCTTCCTAGGTATTGGCCTTCTTATGCTCTTCAGTTGTTGTTTATGCCTACAATGTGGACCAGCGATTTGTGGTCTGTGTGCCACATCATGCATTCCATATCAAAGTTCTCGTTCAAAATGCCGGAAAAAGAAGGAAGAAGAAATGATGCTCCATGAGCAAATCGATGGAATAATGAAGATTGATATCTCTTGAAGGGCAAGTAGGGGACAAGGAGGGAATGTGGAAATGTGGATTTTCCTGATCAGTTATGTCCCCTATCTTGGACCCCAACGATTCTATGTGCATGTCACAAGTACATGTGTGTTCCCTCCAGTTCCAGTTTCCAAGACGCAAACATATGTGTGTCTACCGTCGACATGTTCTCTGTCAGATCCGCCATCAATGGGCTGGATATTCAATTCCTAAGTATGAAAAGCCACCGACTTTATATGGCTAAGGTACTCCATTTTTACAGTTCAGGCAAGTAGGCCCGATTCTTTCCTCAAAGCCTTTCCCTGCTCTCTGTCTCTGACAGTTTCAGCTTGAGCTCGCATCTGTATCCATGAACTTTGTCCTACTCCCTGTGCAGCTAACGGTGCCTGCCTCGGCCAGTTTTCGCCTGCCTGCCAAGAAGCTGTATTTCACCTTCGAATTATCTAGTTTGCTCTTCAGCCGATGCATTCCTGTCTAGTGATTTAGGTAAACATTTCCTTTAGCTCACAGGCAAAGGACTCAGCCTTTCCGTCCTCCTGCAAGTGATTCATAGCCCTGTTGCCATGGAAAGTTTTCTGCCCCTCGCTTCTCATATAGACACTTAGACGCTTGTACACGCACATACAGTTAGTATAGAATAGATTCTGTCCGAGAGTCCTTCCTTGTGGATAACATAGTTCTCTAAACATAGGATGTTAGATATGATTTGGGATTAGGTTGACATGACCCCCTAGACTTCTCGTCTCCACATGTAGAGCTAAATGTCAAGTCCCCTTCACCCCCTAGTTGCACGTCAATCACACGTCATGCTGCTGCGCACGCATCCATGTTAAGTATTATCGTATAGATCCACCTATGTAAGATAATGAGAGCCAATCATGTTTCTTTTTGCTCCTTATTACGCCTAGTTTCAATTACGTATCACTATGTTAATTTATCTTATCAATTGTTACGCCTTTCTGCACTTGTTTCATTGTAAATGTATGACCTATAAAAGTTACTTCTTGTCAATAAAGTATTGTACTTCACTTCCTGAACCCTCGTGGTGACGGAACCTGAAGGCCGCGACTCGAGTCGGCCATTTTGAATGGAATAAAGCCCATTTAGAAAACCTCTTATACCACGGATTCTGCCTCTTGTTATTCTGAGCTATTTTACTTTATTTTAAGGATTCCGTATGAAATTCAGTTTCGGTAAATAGAATATTTACCACAGTGGTCAACCTAAAATCTGGGGAACCGGGTTCAAGTCTCGGCAAGGGCATGCAACATCTTCTGATTCAGGGCAAATCACTTAATCTCCCCATGTCTAACAAAAAACATGAATGTGTCCTCAAGTAACACAACTGGTGCTCGTGTAAAGCGCTCTGATACCTGATACCTTCGGGTCAAGTTCGCGCTATGTAAAATACCGTAAGAAAAAAAAAACAGGTGAATAAACTTTTAACCCTGGGCCTCTTATATTATGTATTAAAATCAACTTCAAAATTAATGTGTTCAGAATTGCCATGCTGACATTTTTACAATTCTTCTGAGAGTTACAATTAAGGCTAAGATAAAAGAGTCCAAAACCCAAGGTTAAAGACCAGAGCATACCTACTATGTCTATTGAAAAAAGTATTTGTTGTTAAGATCAAAGAACAAATCTCCTTAATTTTCGATCTATAGAGTGATGGGACTATGTTGAAGACTGTGGGCACTAAGACCTCTGGTCCTAGGCACTTTCAGATGTACGCATTCCATGGACGTTGAAACTTAAGGGTATTGTGTAACCTTCTGGTGAAGGAAAGGTGAGCTCTAAGACATATGGGCACTCTGGTGCTTGACACAAACTGGTAAAATAAGAATTCCCTCAATCTTTGATAGTTTGAGTAACCCATGTGTTTGTGTCTGTTATCAATATACTGTTTATTGACATGGTGCATTCTGAATGTTTTAATTTACAGGGGCCTAGGTGTGAGCTACATCTGCCAGTGATAGAGTGGACATCCTTTGAAGTTCAGGAAGGGGCTGGGCATAGTCCCCGAGCCATGCTGCTCAAGGAGAAAAAATACATCTCCACACCCAAGCCCTTTGTCTACTGACTGGAAGCAATCCACAATTCATCATCACCGGGGAACCATCAGCAGTCAGGCGACACTGGACACTGGGAGGATGGCACCTTTGTCATATTCAGGAAAATAACAACTTTCTAAAAGTGTAATTTTCAAAATAGTAATAATAAATCCGACTTCACCATTGAATTTGATTTTAAATTACTATTAAAATCGATTCCCTTCAAACATTTTTCTAGCTGCTCCCAAACTGAAATTAAGTACTATGGCAACGTTTAACCCAGTAATTTCCTATTGGAGAGCCAGACAAGCCATAGTGAAAAATGAATTGTGTTGTTTTTCACTATCAAGGCAGGTAAAACAGTAACTATACGTATTTTACCTTTTAAATTCCATGCATCTTGCCCTATGGGCATTTAGGGCATACCTTAGGTGTGACTTATAAGCATTAAAAAGGAAGGTTTAGGTGTGGGAAAAGGTTTGTTTTGCCTGGTCAAAATGGCTGTTTGAAACTGCATACAAGGGCTGCAGAGGACGGCCTGGAGACATGCTTTACTGTACTTCTTTAGTAGGTGCTACAGTGAGTGCAGCAGCCCACAAGAAGCATTTAATTTCCAGACCCTTGGTACAGGTAGTACCATGCACTAGGGACTTATAAGCATATCAAATGTGCCAATCATGTGTATACCAATTTTAACAGGTTTGCGAGGGAGGGCGCACACACTTTACCACTGGTTAGCGGGGTTAAAGTACACAGAGTTCTACAACCAACAAAAACAGCAGAAAAAAGAGAAAAAAGCCAAGCTGCAGAAAGAGGAAATGTGTAACACTACTTAAATACTTAAAATTAAAGGTTCCTGTAGTGATTACACAGAGACAGGTAAGTTTAAGAGCACTAAGATTGTTGTCTGGTCATCTCCACAGCTTCTAGGGACTAAAGCAGCAGGCCCTGATGTTCAAACCATCACATTTGGTGACATCTGTTGAAGTATGAATGTTCACAGGAGGCCAGGTAGTAGGTTCCAAATTGGAACTTTATTAGGATTCAAGTTACAGAAGCTCTAGGTTATAGCCAAGATGATAAGTAGGCCAATATGTACACCCCACCAGGAGCAGCCTCCTAGCTGCTCAGCCTGCTGACACCAACTGACTTACATCAAGCACCCAACATTCCATGACCTCATCAACATTCCACGCATACTCAGGCTGAACAACAAGGGGAAAGAGGGAGCACAGAAAGAAGAAGAAAAGTACCACTACCACATATCCTCTTTCTTTACACTGAAAAAAAACAAAGTAAGAAAATATGCAAAGAAGTAAAGAAATAAATACATCAGTTGGGCAAATAGGTGCAGAAAGAGATAAATTGAAAGATAATCTAAAGTACAATCTAACAATGGAACAATATCATAAAATAGGCAGATAAGAGATAAGAACAAGGGTAAAAATATACACACGCACCAAATGGCAAAAGAGACAAGAAGAAAGCAGGTGCGAAATAAGAACAAACAGAACAATAATATAAAGAGAACCACACCCATCCCCTATTCTCACAAGGAGAGGGCAGAAAAGTAAGGCGTATGCTACAAAAAGAGACCACTAGACAGGCAAAAAATATACGCACTTAGTAGTAAGATACGAGAAATAAGAAAAAATGCAAGCACACATAGCACAACACCCGAAGGGACAAAAGTCTCAGGTAAAACATGTGGAATAGCACAATGCACACAATGCAAATCCTGCAAATCAAACAACAAGCACACAGGATCACAATGCATACAAGTAACGGAAGTAAGCAAAAATTCGTACCAGATATAACAGAAACCTGAAAGGACTTTAAGTCTCAGGAAGAAAACAACACACATAAAATCTGTACGCCTGACGTCAAGGCACCCCTACGTTCTGTGAAAAGGAGCAGAAAGCGAACCAGCGCTGAAAACAGAAAGGGACCAGAACACAGAACGTAGAAAAATGTACATGCGTGTAAAGTAGAAAGTAGGCAACCCTCATGAACAACACAAAAGAAGAATAGCATACCCACAATGGAGGGGTAATCACATAAAGTAAATAACTGCGCAGTAAGTCTATAAAGACTGCAATGAATAATGTAAACTCAATAAACAAAAAGAAGAGTAGAAAATAGGCCTAAAAGTGAACAAAGGCAAACACCTCCAGTAACAATAGAGTACACACGTATTCATGCACTAACCGAATTTAAAAAATGACAAACTAACTAATAGCACATAAATACGCAATATGCCTGACAGGACAAGCAAAGTCTCAGGCAAAACAAGAATGGTTCACAAATAAACTCTAGTGCAGTACAATGAAAGAGAACACTCAGAATAAGGAATAGAGAGTAAGACCCTAACATAACAAAGTTCATGAACACTATACAGTATAAATGTTACATTGCAAAGGGTATGAAATAGTCTAATCTAAGTAAGATGAATAAAGATACCCTAGGATGAAGTACAACACAGCATGAAACGCAAAATAAAAATAAATAAATCAGGAGACAGCAAACACCGGTGAGCGATCTCTCACCCGGGTTGTAGATCGAGTTGTAAAGTAATGACAAATGTTTAAGTTGTGCTGCTCGAGTTCCATTTGCTGAAGACAGGAATGCACGCAGACTCCCAAACGCTGTAAAGCCAAGTGATACGTAGTAGCCGGTACGGGAGAACCACACAAAAGCACAGAAACTTGCAGGTCAAGAAGATACTCCGCAGAGCTGCTTGGTGGAGAAACTGATAAATGTGCCCAACAAAAGTACTCCTAATGCTGCCGAGTATCTGTACTGCCGCATAATAATGAACTTTAATGAGGAAGACAATACGAACAAAATGCGGTTGGAAAATGGTGCATCGTTGGTGCCAACTGCAAGATGGCGGCACGTTCGGTGATGCCGTGCCGGGTGGCTGTCGGCGAGTGCCAGACATTTCTGCACAGTGAGACTGAGTCAGAGGATTCCAGGATTCCAGAGCGTCACTGTAGATCGGGGCTCCACGAGAAGGTAAGAGAGCGCTGAGCATGGCGCACAATGTTTTTCAAACCAAAACAGGGCAGTTGAACTGCCAAATGTAGAGGAGGAACCAAGGCCCATAATAAAATTAAAATAGACTTACCCCAAATTTCCCCAGGACTTGCCACAAGACACGGTTAATGAAAAATATAAGCATGTGAACAAAGTAATTGACACAATTGAGTCTTGTCACCGGCACCGCAAAAGCAGTTTGTATGGATGGCGCCAGCTCAAATTGCTTGCCGGATGCAGACAACAGCGCTTCGCTTATACATACGGAGCTAGCACAAAAGCAACAGGTCCACAGGATTAAGTGCAGTAACTGGCAGATGGCACGAAAGACAGGCAGCACATAACTCACCAAGCTTGAGTGAGATGGAAAACTGGTATGCCCGAGTTGAGGCTGACCGGTGTCAAATGGTCACTGGCGGGTCTGGGGCTGCCATGTTATATAAGTGGTAAGACGTAGGTACACTACCTTGAGTTTCTTGTAAGTTGCAGTATATTTTAGTTCCAATTAGTTGCAGTTTAAGCATTCCTTAAAGATCACGCAGGTTCGTAGTAAAATCGTCGCCAAAATGTTGAAGTATGAATGTTCACAGGAGGCCAGGTAGTAGGTTCCAAATTGTAACTTTATTAGGATTCAAGTTACAGAAGCTTTAGGTTATAGCCAAGATGATAAGTAGGCCAATATGTACACCCCACCAGGAGCAGCATCCTAGCTGCTCAGCCTGCTGACACCAACTGACTTACATCAAGCACCCAACATTCCATGACCTCATCAACATTCCACGCATACTCAGGCTGAACAACAAGGGGAAAGAGGGAGCACAGAAAGAAGAGGAAAAGTACCACTACCACAACATCATAGACAGGAATAGACACCATAGACAGGGGTGGCAAGGAGGACAAACAGATAAACTACTACAACATTGTTATGTTTCATATAGGTACCCCAATATAGACTCAGGTAGTCACGCAACCTTTCATCTATATTCTCCCCTACCATTACACTACATAAACGTTCTTGGGACTGACCTTTTACCAAGTTACGATACTGCTTACAGGACGTAGGGTTTTCCATAAAAACTAGCCTCATCCATTATGCATGAGGATTCTTGGGAACTCAGCAGGACTACCATCTCCTGCATAATAACTATGTATAAGGGTCATTCCTTCTGTCATCCTAAGCCCAACATGACACAGCAAGGTAGAACCCCTGAGGGTACCACTTTGGGTATATAAACACCATACCTTATATGAGGAGAGGATGTAGCCTTACGCCTAGAGCAATCGACCTCGAAGCTGGGGAACCGGGTTTGAGTCTCGGCAACGACGCTCAACATCCTGTGAATCTGGGCAAAATCATGTAATCTCCCTGTGCCTAACAAAAATGAATGTGTTCTCATGTAACAAAACTGGTGCTCATGTAAAGCGCTCTGATACCCGATATCTCGGTTCTAGTTCGTGCTATGTAAAACTCTGAATAAATATATATATAAATCTTTCTCAGATAGTCAGAGGAGAAAAGGACTTCTATGCCGACATACTGACGCGAGACTCTGAGGTTCCTGCACGCAGACACTCCAGCTCGCAGGGGTCTGACATCCCTTGTGGGGTATCCATCTCGAGACCAAGATGGGGTCCACAGTCTCTCTCTTCGGGTAACGGGGTTGACTTCATCCTAGAGCGATACTTGTCTTTACACCTACATACATGCTAGATACACTTAGGTACATCGAGTTAGAGTTGCATCGTAGGAGTACGCTGGTATTACTGTCATGCAATTTATATACTTGCCAGTATTCATTGTTTTATCACAATGGTAGAAATCTACAATCCAATTACTCTGTTAGTGCTTCTAATCATTTATGTCGGTTTCTGTCTAATGGTTGTTTCAGCACACCTATTTTACACCCTGAGGGATCAGGGTTGTCATGTTTAATAGTTGCCAAGAACTATTCTCTCCTTGGTAAAAGGGGATTCTAATGGCACTTTGAGCTAGCTGGTACACAGGCTAACATACACAGTGGGGGTGTCTAGAATCAGTCAAAACACCAATCCTACAGTGTATGTTGTCTAAACACGCAGATCCTGATTAGGTTCATAGGAACTACACGACAACATCTCCCTTCTTTCCAAATGAGAATAAAAAGCAAAAGTTAAAATTAAAAGAAACAGCAAAGAATTAGGGCAACAGAAATAATTGATCAAAAGAATTGCATATGAGAATTGCATACACACATGTAGAGAGTGCAAACACCCTACAGGTTCAGTAATGAGAAAACAAACAGGTTAGAGATCCAGAGGTTTAGGTGCAACATTTTTCCTTTCAATCCTGCATGGAATGGAATAGTTGAGTGGAAACTGGGGAGGCTGCTGATTAACAGACTTGGGAACAGCACGCACCCCTTGAGAAGGTTCAGACACAGCTGTGCCCACACCACTCTCGAGCCCTAATTGCAGAACCGCCCATCTAGGAATCCTATAAGTCCTGGAGAGGTTTCACCAGCTCCTCCTGTTGACTCCCACAGCAAACTTGAGGTAGCATCCACTTTGACAGAAGGATCAAACTTTGACAAACCCTTGGCCACGCTGTGAGGTAATTTGATTCTTACCCAATACCCACCTGGACCTTGGAATTAGGCCCAGAAACATCCGGGTCAGCAGTCCTAGTAGGTATATCCACAGCCACCTCACAGGACCCAACCTTGGAACTCAAATCCCATTTCCTCATCTAGGCAGGACACATGTGAAAAGTAGAAACTCTCCCAACGCAGCAGCTCAAAAGGACTACCACCTTCAGCTGGTTTGGGAGTAGTGAGATGCGCCCACAATATGCTCTGCACCGCTTCCTTGATCTCCACCCTGTTGGAAACTGCCCATTGCACACACTCAATGCGCTCAATAAAACCATTGGCTTGTGGGTGATACTAAACCACACAGCGATGCAAAATCCCAAATTGAGACAAAAAATCGGACATTTCCTTGGACGTGAATTGTACCCCATTGCCCGACATTATCTCTTTAGGGAAACCTTCCCTGAAAAACAGGCTTTGAAAAAATTTGATAACCTCCTGAGTGTTGGGCTCAACCATGAAGTGGACCTCCCACCACTTTCTGTAGTAGTCGGCTACTACCAAAGCAAACTTATACTTGTTCGGCAAATCATGGAAAGGACCCACAAAATCGACAGCCAATTTCATCCATGGACCATTGGGGAGCTCAATCTCCTGAACAGGAGGAGTGACTATCTTAATAACTTTGTCACTGGTACAGCATGTTACTTATCCCTTAACATCATCCACCTGACGATCCATGGATGGCCACAAGTAAACACCACGATCCTCCTCTTTTGTACTCGTTTCCTGAGACGTCCCTCATGACCTGATTCAATGATGCGTGCCCTCAAACCCACAGGGGGGACAAATGTATCATTTTGCCACTTCCCAATGTAAGCGCAACAGTAATCTTGGCAAAAGGCTGAAGCTCGCCATCCAAATACTTCTCTTTTGGCCATCCTAATACAATGTGGTTCTTAACTCTTTTAAGCACGGAATCAGACTGCATGGCATCAAACCACTCTTGTTCAGAAAAACAACCCATACTGAAAACATCCACAGCCACAATCAAGCACTCCTCATCTTCGTCACCCCCAGCCTGCTCCCAGTTTACCAAGGGTAATGGTGAACTTCAGAGGAAATCTGCCCTCGTGTTTTTCCCACCAGGGATGTGTGCCACTTCAACATTTTACTCCAACAATTTGAAAAGCAATCTTGCGATCCTCGGTGTGTGCTCCTTAACAATGTGCCCACTAAGAATAGGAATGAGAGGCCTGTGGCCAGTCAACAACTTGAATGTGTTGACCTGCAAAAAGCACTTGAGCCTTTCCACAGCCCAACAACAAGCTAATAACTCCATTTCAATGACCGAGTAGTTCTTTTCACTCTGTCATAACGCCCGAGAGCCAAACCCAACCGTGTATTCCTTGTATTGCTTGACCTGGGTGATCATGCCCCCAAAACATCCAAACTCGCATCCACTGACACACTGCACTGGTTGTGAGGGTCAAAAGGCGTGAGAATCTTGCACGTCCCAAGTTCTTGCTTTATGCGAACAAATTCATCCTGAGAAACCTGATCTCAAACAAAAGTGACCTTCCTCTTAAGTAACTCTCTCAAGTGGACAGTTTTTGCAGCAAAGTTGAGAATAAAGTTAGTGTAAAATTCAAATACACCCGAAAATGAGGAGACTTGATCTTTGGACTAGGGGCACAGGCATTCACGATGGCCTCAATCAAACCTTCCCTCAGTTCAATCCCTTCACCTGATATGCGGTGACCCAAATACTCAATGGATTCCAGTCCAAACACACACTTAAGCTTGTTTGCAAAAATCTCTTTTCCCTTAAGTCTGTTCAACACTTCCGTGAGGTGTTTGTCATGTGATGCTCTGCACTTCCAAGCAACAAGGATGTCATCTTGAAAAACCACCGTGCCCTCAACCCCTCTAACACCTTTTCCATGATGTGCTAAAATACTGAAGCTGCCGAGGCAAGCCCAAAAGGCATCCTCTTAAATTGGAAGGTACCCACCGGAGACACAAAAACGGTCAAATGCTTAAAAGCAGGGTCCAAATCCACCTGGTGGTAAGGGCAAGCAAGATCTATTTTAGAAAAATACTTACCGCCCCTGAAAAAATGGCGAGAATGTGATCAATATTGGGAAGAGGATGAGAGTCGACCCAGATTTCCTTGTTCAGGCTCCGCAAGTTAATGCTGCCCGGCATGACTTACTCGCTGGAAAAAAGTCGTGATGCGCAGCTCCACGGAGTGGAGCTAAACTACTGATTTAACTGCAGATGCAGGAAACACAGCCAGGATGCTGGAACTCAGCAGAACTGCGGCCACAGCAGTCTTGAAGAAAGGAAAACGAACATCATCTTTCAGTGCAGCACACGTGGGTGGAGAGAGGAATGGTCACGCTAGTCGCCAAGTTTGTAGTGATTACACAGAGACAGGTAAGTGTAAGAGCACTACGTTAATTGACTGATCATCTTCACAGCTTCCAGGGACTCAAGCAACAGCCCCTGATGTTCAAACCATCATATTTTGTAACCATAGAGCTGACATCATAGACAGGAATAGACACCTTAGAAAGGGGTGGGAAGGAGGACAAATAGGTAAACTACTACAGTTCCCCTCATACTGGGTGAGGTGAATGAGTGTATAAGCCAAGAACACATTTTTCATCCCTGATGGTGGGAGGACTACTTTCTTCCACCAATTAAAATTTACAGAAAACCAGGGTCGGACTGGGAAGGAAAATAGGCCAGGAGACCAAATTAAAAGTGGCTTCTGTTAGTGAATCGGAATGATAGAAAAGTGCCCCACATTTGCAAATCATTCCACATTTGAACTTGTCAAGATACACTTTTTAGGTGTTTTGTAAGGTATGGGAGAATGCATGCAGGTGTGCTTGCAGCTGGCAATGTTTGCAGAACTATCATGGAAATATAGTAGAATAGCACACCACACCATAAAACAGGTCTTAAAACAGATGAGACAACCGGCCCACACACTGACATGTCAGAGCAGTTCTTTGGGCATTGCTAGATTGCCATAAAGGCCAGTCCAATCCTGCAGAACACATGAAAACATCTGCAATATGCTATCGGCTGATCCAGATCATGACTGAAAGAAATTGGGCTATTGGGCAAGTGTGTGTGCCCTGGCCAAGCAGCAACCACAATCTTTGACAGGTGAGGCACAGGCCAACCTTAAATTAACCTGTATTCTATCCTCTGGTATCTTGGCACACAGGAGTCAGGCTGAGACTTAGAGGCAATGTGTAAAGTATTTGGGCATTGCTACAAACAGTAATAAATTGAAAGCACTACACAAAAAGGATGCCACACAACAATCGAAAAAGTAAAAATTGAGTTATTTTTAATAAATAGAACGAGACCAAAATGACAAGACTCCAATCACTAGAACTGGACATATGCAATTTTAAAGATGTAAATGAAAATTGTGCCAAAAAGCACAGAGAGCCAACTGTGTATCTGGTTGCATCAGAACAGGACAAAGTCACACGTTTAGGCCAACCGCGATGGAGCGCAGGTCAGCTACAGGGACCCAGTTAAGCCCGCTGAAAAAAGTAGCTTGAATCCTGGTTTTCAGAACTTTGTGAGGATCCGTGTCAAAGATGTGTGATGCAACCAACGTGATGTGTCGGTTCCGATATGCAGCAAGGCTGCAATGTGAGGTCCTTTCTCTGTTCACGAGGATCCCGAGACAAGGGCTTGCAATGCGAAGTTCGGCATTGAGGATGCATCGCTCAGTCAGGGCAATACGTCAGTTCCAAGGATCTGCGAGGCGTGTGATGCAGAGTCTTTCATCATCGTCGTGGCTTCCATCCAAGTGGGATGTGAGGGCCTTCACGCAGGATGCGCTGTACAGCGACGGTTCGGATGGGGTGACAGGCTGCGATGTAGTGCTGTTCTGATGGGGTAATGGGCTGTGATGCGAAGCAGGTCTTTGCCACAGTGCTAATCCACGTAGCAGCAGGCATGCGTCCGTTCTGTTCAGGGTTGCGACGCGCAGCAAAGGAGGTGTGTTGGTTTCGCTGGATCTACAGAGTCTGGAAGAGAACCTCAGGCTCACTTCCTAGGATCCAAGATTGGGTTGGCACCACGTAGCAGGGTAGACTCACAAATGGCAGATTGAATTTTATCCTGCCATTGTGTATAGCTCTGGGAGTGTAAGCTTAAAGTGTTGTAAAAATGGAGAGTAGTAGCAATACAAAGTCTCTCCCAAACACATTACGAATGGCTTTTCCCAAGAGCTCTTGCTCTTGTATTGCTACTAATGGTGGATAAAATACATAACAATCTTTAACATCCACCAGGAAGAGACAGAAGAGCATCTTTCGGGAATGCACTGATTAGAGATAGACAGGGATATGCTATATGGAGTTATATACAAGAGACAGAGAATCAACCCTTCGGAATTCACTGTTTTACAGAAAGCCAAGGAAATGCTCTCGAGTCCTGAGGATTGGGGACAATATTTACTGGCACTCTTGTAATATTGCTATCAAACAAGCCAGATCCCCTCCCCTCCTGTTGGAACTGGTGTATTATAATGCCTCTCCATAAGAAAGGCTCTCGACTGTCTACAGCCAATTGCTGCCAAATTGCTCCTTTGGATGAGTCAAGAAAGATTTTTCCAGCAAGCATTTAAAACATCTTCAGGACTGGGCACTCTCTAAGGGAATTATATCACGAGAACAGGCTGGCTTTAGACCAAACCATCCTGTGTTGGGTGATATTGCATTGGTACAAACTGTAAAAGATAAATATATAGTAATAAAATTCAAAATCTTTTATAGTGCCTTTAACGATGTCTTGGCGGCTTCTGACAAAGTAGACCGGCTGACCATTTGGAGGAAATGAATGGCATATTCTAGCCATAAATAAGTTTTATAAATGTTCTGCTGGAAGCACCTCAAAAACCTATTAGAAACATACAGAGAGTATACACCCATAATGCAATGGTCTTTTTTAAATCAATACGAAGGTAAGATTCTTCGAGCTTTGTTTAAAATACATCAAGGTGTCCCTGTGCAGGTATTACAATTGGGACGGGTGGGATGGCTATGCTCAGACGTGGGTCCTGCGCTCTCCATGCACTGGAGTCAAGCTATCCTGGCTGATGAGGGGTGAAACCCCCAAACTGGTCCTAGGATGCTTGTTTCCAGTCCAGGGAGGGCCTGGCCTGGCAGTTCAGCCTGGACTGTTCTCATTGGGTGCAGTGTCAAGACTGATTTGCATATGGCTGGGTCCAAACTGGAATGGCATGGTGAGCAAAAAAACTATGGATTTAGGCCCAGATCTCTGTACTGGGGTGAATGTATGACATTGTTCTGCATTCTGTCCATCAACTGTTCTTTTTGCATTTGTCACCCCGAGTGGAAAGGGTATGCCTAGACGTGGGTCCCGCGCTCTCCATGCCACTGGAGTTAAGCTATTCTGGAAGATGAGGGGTGAAACCCCAAAACCGGTCCTAGGATGCTTGTTTCCAGTCCAGGGAGGACCAGGCCTGGCAGTTTGGGCTGGACTGTTCCCATTGGGTGCAGGGTCAAGACATACTTTCATATGGCTGTGTCCAAACTGGAATGGCATGGTGAGCAAAAAAACGATGGATTTAGGCCCTGATCTCTGTACTGGGGTGAATGTATGACATTGTTCTACATTCTGTCCATTCATTGTTCTTTTTGGTATTATGATTAGAGCTTAATCTTATTAGTTCACCTGCTACTGCAATGGCAAACATAATAATTCGTGCCTATAATTCATTTCATGCAAAGAACGCACCCTCAGAGAGTTACTGAAGCAAGAATTTCTCGTAGCTCACACAAAAGATTACACTTTTATGGAAAACGGAACGCTGATCCTAAATAAACTGAAATGTAAGATGGGATATTTATACGGCTGGTCCCCTGCGCAAAATAAATGTTTTCTACAAATCTTGATTACAAGGTGAACC
This sequence comes from Triturus cristatus, assembly GCF_964204655.1. Classification (NCBI taxonomy): domain Eukaryota; kingdom Metazoa; phylum Chordata; class Amphibia; order Caudata; family Salamandridae; genus Triturus; species Triturus cristatus. The sequence continues at coordinate 1,128,922,222 of NC_140584.1, forward strand.
TCCAAAGAAACACTATTCACTGCATGGATCTAACATTACTTGAGACACTGCCGCCTATTTTAGATGATGCACACCCACAGGAATGTTTATCTCACACCTTACGGGGTCAGACGGGTACTACTGTTATTTATTACTTAGGACTACCCCGGCACTCTAACGTTAAGGTGGCAATGTTAGCCGAATATTTTCTAGGTTAGATCACCCACAACCATAAGTAATTATGCAAATAATCATTGCTGTCCCCTGAATTACCAGCCATGAATGTCCTTCGATACTTTTACGAACAACAGGAAATAACAGTGATGACCTAACATAGTTTTTCTCGTTAATATTCGTATGATTTAATATGGTGTAAATAGTTTCCAAAACAAACAGTTGCCAACTCTTAATGACGATAAAAGTATGTTTTAAAATGCAATGTGCTATTCAATTCTTCATAAGTTATACACAATTGAAAAAGCCAATCTCAGTATTCCACTGTTTCATTTGAGATGCACAATGTACAAAGTAATGACCCAATATACAAGTTTAGTCCTTCAGAGAAACATAGGAACCCCGTGGGGGGAGAAGAGTCAGACGTCGCCACCCCGTCGGGGAAACAGTCGAGGACAGCCGACACGTGTTTCGTTACGGTATGTAACTTTCTCAAGGCTTGATTACATTAATAAAGCGAGAAGAATATATGTAAATCCCGATCCAAGTAAGTCGTCGCCCTATGGTCGGCACAATAACCGTGAATGATCCTGTATATACAAAAGTACAAACAGATGAAGAAGTCTTTAATTATTTCGTACTTGTCAAATCATGTGGGAGTGTTCAAATTATTAGCGAGTCATCATCCGTTTGTATTTACCAACAGTGTGTAGTTAACGTCGGAAGCACTGTGATAGGTCCTTCCATCCTTGGTTCCTGGCGGTATTGGGTAGGTGTTACAGCGTAGCGTGATTTAACGCGGGACCCCACTTGTGTCCTCTAGTCACCGCCAGGACTGTTGCTAGCAATTTCTAGCAACCCACTAGGCAACGCACCTGAAGACGTGGTAGGTAGAATGCACCTCTCCACGTAGTGTAGATAGTTGCTTATGATCCTGAAGAAGTGCCTAGATCCTCCTGACACACGAGGCACGAAACATGTCGATCTATAGAGTAGAGCTTCATGACTAGACACCTTCTCTAGTACACTAGCCACTCTACACCATTTTAATCGGGTAGTTTACCTTCCGAATAAATTATTGATAAGGACTAACTGACCCGTTTTAATCTCACTCCTCCACACGTCTACACACTTTAGGCCCCTCACCCCCATGCACCAATCGGCAGGAACAGAAGATCCCCGATAAAGAGCCCCGGTTCGGGTGCCCGTCAAGGATTGCAGCGCCGCCTTGACGAGGGGCAGAGCTCATATGATGAAGCATGACACCCAGCTTGCTGGGTGTGTGAGAGCTCTAGTTCAACCAAGGGAATTTCCCAAGTTACTACTAGGCCTTTCCGGTTCTGTATAATAGCATTGACGTCCTGAATAAACTCTTTTATGCACCAGAGGAACTTTGTACCCAGTTTTTGTTCTTGATTATTGGGGCCTGTACACTGGACCTCATTAAATAAGCCTGTCTTGTCCCTCCCTTTGTATCACACTACCTCGATGGGCACCGTGAATTGATAGGACAATTTTGAATTTGATGTGCGACTGTTATATCCATCACTACCATCATAACAATTTGTAGGGTACTACTGTTACTCAGGTGGGAGTGTCACCAATTAATGCCTATAAACGTTACTGGACTAAAACTCGAGGACTGTGGGAATTGTGTCAGGGAGGGATCCGAGATGTAAGTCGTGCTCTTTGTATCTGTCCTGCAGTCGCTGAAGCACGTGGACGAAATTCATTTCCCCAATATTCTAGATGTCATTAAACAAGAACTGATGAACTGATAAATTGATTAACATTACATATCCCTACCGAATGAATTTGTTTGATACAAAGTATTTACATTTTTTAAATCTTTTTCAATTGTTTTCTAAAATAGAGGGCATGCTTAATAATTGTGTTATGGTATACATGTGGTAACATTATTTTATATGGTTGGTCTCAGTTGGGGTTCTGAATCAATAAAACTCTTCTTCTGTAGAATTCTCCTATGAGTGACAGAGGAACAACCCACAGGACGGCATTGATTGCAACCATCCAGGGTACACTGCGCTCATTAAAGACAGGCAGGGACGTGCAATATGCAGCCACATACAAGTTTAAAAGAAGTAACCCACGGGAATACACTGGGTACAGGAAGACAGGGACATGCTGCAGAGCCCCCTGTGAATGCGGAGGAACAACCCACAGGAATGTGCTGGTTACACACATCTGGAGTACAATGCTCTAGAGCCTCGACCCAGGAGCAACAGAGAAATACCAGCTAGAAATACACTGATTATAGACAGTTAGAAGTATGTTATTGTGGAGTCCACCCAGGAGTGACAGAGTAATATCTGCTAGAAATGCACTGATTATAGACAGCTGGGAGTATGTTATTGTGGAGTCCACCCAGGAGTGACAGAGTAATATCTGCTAGAAATGCACTGATTACAGACAGCCAGAGGTATGTTATTGTGGAGTCCACCCAGGAGTGACAGAGTAATATCTGCAAGAAATGCACTGATTATAGATAGCTGGGAGTATGTTATTGTGTAGTCCACCCAGGAGTGACAGAGTAATATCTGCTAGAAATGCACTGATTACAGACAGCCAGCGGTATGTTATTGTGGAGTCCACCCAGGAGCGAAGAGTAATATCTGCTAGAAATGTACTGATGACAGACAGCCAGTGGTATGTTATTGTGGAGACCACCCAGGAGTGACAGAGTAATATCTGCAGTAAATGCACTGATTATAGACAGCCAGGGGTATGTTATTGTGGAGTCCACCCAGGAGTGGCAGAGTAATATCTGCAGGAAATGCACTGATTATAGAGAGCCAGCGGTATGTTATTGTGGAGTCCACCCAGGAGTGACAGAGTAATATATGCAGGAAATGTACTGATTACAGACAGCCAGTGGTATGTTATTGTGGAGTCCACCCAGGAGTGACAGAGTAATATCTGCTAAAATGCACTGATTACAGACAGCCAGCGGAATGTAAATATGGAGTCCACCCAGGAGTGAAGAGTAATATCTGCTAGAAATGCACTGATTACAGACAGCCAGGGGTATGTTATTGTGGAGTGCACCCATTAGTAATATCTGCTAGAAATGCACTGATTACAGACAATTAGCGGTATGTTATTGTGGAGTCCACCCAGGATTGAAGAGTAATATCGGCAGGAAATGCACTGATTATAGAGAGCCAGGGGTATGTAATTGTGGAGTCCACCCAGGAGTGACAGAGTAATATCTGCTAGAAATGCACTGATTACAGACAGACAGCGGTATGTTATTGTGGAGTCCACCCAGGAGTGAAGAGTAATATCTGCTAGAAATGCACTGATTACAGACAGCCAGGGGTATGTTATTGTGGAGTCCACCCAGGAGTGACAGGGTAATATCTGCTGGAAATGCACTGATTACAGACACCTAGGGGTATGTTATTGTAGAGTCCACCCAGGAGTGACAGAGTAATATCTGCTAGAAATGCACTGAACTGATTATAGACAGCTAGGAGTATGTTATCGTGGAGTCCACCGAGGAGTGAAAGAGTAATATCTGCTAGAAATGCACTGATTATAGACAGCTATGAGTATGTTATTGTGGATTTCACCCAGGAGTGACAGAGTAATATCTGCTAGAAATGCACTGATTATAGACAGCTGGGATTATGTTATTGTGGAGTCCACCCAGGAGTGACAGAGTAATACCTGCTAGAAATGCACTGATTATAGACAGCCAGCAGTATGCTATTGTGGAGTCCACCCAGGAGTGAAGAGTAATATCTGCAGCAAATGCACTGTTTATAGACAGCCAGGGGTATGTTATTGTGGAGTCCACCCAGGAGTAACAATGTAATATCTACTAGAAATGCACTGATTATAGACAGCCAGCAGTATGTTATTGTGGAGTCCACCCAGGAGTAACAATGTAATATCTGCTATAAATGCACTGGTTATAGACAGCCAGCAGGATGTTATTGTGGAGTCCACCCAGGAGTAACAATGTAATATCTGCTATAAATGCACTGGTTATAGACAGCCAGCAGGATGTTATTGTGGAGTCTACTCGGGAGTAACAATGTAATATCTGCTAGAAATGCACTGATTACAGACAGCCAGCAGGATGTTATTGTGGAGTCCACCCAGGAGTAACAATGTAATATCTGCTAAAAATGCACTGATTACAGACAGCCAGCAGTATGTTATTGTGGAGTCCACCCAGGAGTAACAATGTAATATTTGCTATAAATGCACTGGTTATAGACAGCCAGCAGTATGTTATTGTGGAGTCCACCCAGGAGTAACAATGTAATATCTGCTATAAATGCACTGGTTATAGACAGCCAGCAGGATGTTATTGTGGAGTCCACCCAGGAGTAACAATGTAATATCTGCTAGAAATGCACTGATTATAGACAGCCAGCAGTATGTTATTGTGGAGTCCACCCAGGAGTAACAATGTAATATCTGCTAGAAATGCACTGGTTATGGACAGCCAGCAGGATGTTATTGCGGAGTCCACCCAGGAGTAACAATGTAATATCTGCTAGAAATGCACTGATTACAGACAGCCAGCAGTATGTTATTGTAGAGTCCACCCAGGAGTAACAATGTAATATCTGCTAGAAATGCACTGATTACAGACAGCCAGCAGTATGTTATTGTGGAGTTCACCCAGGAGTAACAGAGTAATATCTGCTAGAAACGCACTGATTACAGACAGCCAGCAGTATGTTATTGTGGAGTTCACCCAGGATTAACAGAGTAATATCCAATAAATCACTCATAGCTCCCATTACTAACAGCTCTTTTGTATAATGTTCTCCTAACACCTTTAGATGCGTTCTGCTTTGCCACGTCACACACTAACACTAATGATACAATTACTCTATATTTCCTTACTCACAACTGATCCTACAAGCATAACACAGATTCTGTGGGAATAAAAACATCTGAGTCCTCATTTCGTAGATTCTTCCCATTCAGGTGCATAGTCATATCTGACTATGCACCATCATTTCGGCAGATCCAGTAAGAACCGTGGCCTGAGGAAGACCCTTGCACAAAGTACCTACAGGTTGAAACACATTGACTGTTTGAAAGTGGACCCAATACTCACCTTTCTATAAAATGTTTCCAGTCACTTATCATAATTTCAGAGATTGAGGCAATACTGGACGTAGACGGTCAACTTCAAGGATTGAGCACACGATACCTCATACACCAAAATCTAAAACAAAGGACAATCACCATCATAATGACCCCTTTGTTTATAATTCATGCTTGGCACCTAATGCTATCCAAGAGTCACACTACCACTATATTCCCTCTATGTTCCCCAATGTTTATTCTCCGCACAGTAGCAGTTCACAAGGTTTTGGTGAAGGAGTTTGAACTTACAAGCACTTGACTTTGCACACCTAGACTGTTTTGAAATATGCACCAGATTTTACAATTGCATAACCAACTGTGAATGATTATGTTTGATCAATGTTGCCTGTGCCTATCCTATTGCTCTGGTAATGCGATGCGCACAAATGTTTTTTTTTAAAGAATACATTGTTTTTTCAATTGACCTGGAGTAGAGTGTGTTCCTTTCCACCTCAAAGTTTATTTGTTAGTCTATGGTCATTGGGCCCATTTCTTCTTGGTCGACACAAACATGAGAGAATGTGCTAGTGGTATAATATTTACTGGAACAGAGGCCCCAAGCAACAGCAGACACTGAGACAGAAGGCCCCAAGCAACAGCAGACACTGAGACAGAGGCCCCAAGCAACAGCAGACACTGAGACAGAAGGCCCCAAGCAACAGCAGACACTGAGACAGAAGGCCCCAAGCAACAGCAGACACTGAGACAGAAGGCCCCAAGCAACATCAGACACTGAGACAGAAGGCCCCAAGCAACATCAGACACTGAGACAGATGGCCCCAAGCAACAGCAGGCACTGAGACAGAAGGCCCCAAGCAACAGCAGACACTGAGACGGAAGGCCCCAAGCAACATCAGACACTGAGACAGAAGGCCCTAAGCAACAGCAGACACTGAGACAGAAGGCCCCAAGCAACATCAGACACTGAGACAGAAGGCCCCAAGCAACAGCAGGCACTGAGACAGAAGGCCCCAAGCAACAGCAGACACTGAGACAGAAGGCCCCAAGCAACAGCAGACACTGAGACAGATGGCCCCAAGCAACAGCAGACACTGAGACAGAAGGCCCCAAGCAACAGCAGACACTGAGACAGAAGGCCCCAAGCAACATCAGACACTGAGACAGAAGGCCCCTAGCAACCGCAGACACTGAGACAGAAGGCCCCAAGCAACAGCAGGCACTGAGACAGAAGGCCCCAAGCAACATCAGACACTGAGACAGAAGGCCCCAAGCAACAGCAGGCGCTGAGACAGAAGGCCCCAAGCAACAGCAGACACTGAGACAGAAGGCCCCAAGCAACATCAGACACTGAGACAGAAGGCCCCAAGCAACAGCAGACACTGAGACAGAAGGCCCCAAGGCCCCAAGCAACAGCAGACACTGAGACAGAAGGCCCCAAGCAACAGCAGACACTGAGACAGAAGGCCCCAAGCAACATCAGACACTGAGACACATGGCCCCAAGCAACAGCAGACACTGAGACAGAAGGCCCCAAGCAGCAGCAGACACTGAGACAGAAGGCCCCAAGCAACAGCAGACACTGAGACAGAAGGCCCCAAGCAACAGCAGACACCGAGACAGAAGGCCCCAAGCAACAGCAGACACCGAGACAGAAGGCCCCAAGCAACAGCAGACACTGAGACAGATGGCCCCAAGCAACAGCAGACACTGAGACAGAAGGCCCCAAGCAACAGCAGGCACTGAGACACATGGCCCCAAGCAACAGCAGGCACTGAGACAGAAGGCCCCAAGCAACAGCAGACACTGAGACAGAAGGCCCCAAGCAACAGCAGACACTGAGACAGAAGGCCCCAAGCAACAGCAGACACTGAGACAGAAGGCCCCAAGCAACAGCAGACACTGGGACAGATGGCCCCAAGCAACAGCAGACACTGAGACAGATGGCCCCAAGCAACAGCAGACACTGAGACAGAAGGCCCCAAGCAACAGCAGACACTGAGACAGAAGGCCCCAAGCAACAGCAGGCACTGAGACAGATGGCCCCAAGCAACAGCAGACACCGAGACAGAAGGCCCCAAGCAACAGCAGACACTGAGACAGAAGGCCGAAGGCCCCAAGCAACAGCAGACACTGAGACAGATGGCTAGGACAATCAGTGGAAGGATATTCTGAGACGCACCTTCGGTGTGCAAACAAAAAGGGGAAAAGTTGCTTCACTAGCACTGTCTGGCTGCCTCTTTCGGCAGCATCAGAGGCTGAAAATGTGCACATTCTAACAAGCTCTCAGATCCAAAGCTCCAGAGACGTGAAACATCAGACTCCCTTTTAGGCTAAGACAACAAACTCGAATGATGACAGTGAACCTCGATCTATAATTCCAACAGCTCAACATTGCTCAACACAACACCCCAAGTCTTACGATGCACACACAACTCTATCTCAGGCTACAACACTCGTTGTGATGTATGTGCAGCTACATATGATGCACTATCTAACCATTAAAATGCATCTGCAACTAAAATCAAGGATGCAACACTTACCTCTTATGAACCTCTTACAATGTACGTGAGACTCCATCTTAGAGCGCACGTGAAGCACGTGAGACTCCATCTGTGGCCATCAAACTCAACGCTTAAGATGTACACCAGACTCCATCTAAGAGCGCACGTGAAGCTCGTGAGACTCCACCTGAGTGAGGCCATCAAGCTTACCTCTTACAATGTACGCCACACTCCATCTAAGAGCGCACGTGAAGCACGTGAGACTCCATCTGCGGCCAGTAACCTCAACTTAAAGGATTTACACCAGAGTCCATCTAAGAGCGCACGTGAAGCACGTAATTCTCCACCTGCGGCCATCAAGCTCAACGCTTAACATGTACACCAGACTCCATATAAGGGCACACGTGCAGCACGTGAGACTCCATCTGTGGCAACCAAACAACTTTTACAATGTACACCAGACTCCATCTAAGAGCATACGTGAAGCACGTGAGACTCCACCTGCGGTTATCAAACTCAACTCTTCCAATGTGCGTCAGACTCAATCTAAGAGCGCACGTGAAGCACGTGAGACTCCATCTGTGGCCAGTAACCTCAACTTAAAGGATTTACACCAGAGTCCATCTAAGAGTGCACGTGAAGCACGTGAGACTCCACCTGCTGCCACCTAAACCCACACCGCTCATTATGAACTGCCGACTGCGTAAAAGTCTGAGGCCTGGTGTACCGTCGCCGTCCAGATGCTGAGCGCCTTAATTAACGTGTTACATCTCGCATCTTGTGGCGGTGCGTCTCCGTGACATACTGCTAGATAAAAAAAAACACCTGCACAACTAGCATTTAAAAGGAACCACGGTAGTGGCTTTGATTTTCATTCCAGAGGAGGCCGACATTATTTGAAGACTTTTTGCATCAGGGGACGACGCGTGCAGACAGGAACGCGGAGAACCAAGGACACGTTTGTGAGTCCGTTGAACAGCAGGACTGACTGCCGGTGGAGCCGCGGTCCCGTCCCTGGCTACAAAAGCAGATGTCTCAGATCCACCCGCGCCACCCTGTCAAGGCAAAGAGCAAGGGTCTTTGATGGAGCAGACAGACAGACACGCGCACGCCCGCACCGCTCACGATAAGCAGAAGGGAGCAGCCTCTCTGTAAACAGCGACCTTGGGAAGGACAAAGCTGCTGTCAGAGGCTCGGATGGTCTCTCCGGGCCCGCAATTAAACACGGGAGCTCGACAAGTCCACCTGCATACTGCGAGGCTGAGCGTCCCCGCCGCCGGCAGCGGCAAAGAGGCCGTTCCGCACTCAGGCGCGGCTCTGGGGAATCATTCAACGCCTTCCTCTTCCAGGAACTGACACAGGGCAGCCCCCGGTTATCCTGTCTGCGTGTAGCTTTTAATTTCTGAGCAGGTAAGGTCACCTACGCCTGCAGAGCCAGGAATTCAAAGGAGTCTGCGAAGAGGCCAAGCAAAGCAGCCGCCATCTTACAAAGCAGAGAATACAAACAAGAGAGCAGGAGTCACGTGAGGGAGAATATTTGCAGAGGGTGTTCACTATGACAGACTTTAAATACAAGAAACAACTGGTCTGCTGACAACTCAATGAGATGTGTCTCACAGTAAAACCAACATGTTCCCCATCATGTACGCTTCCTCCATTTTTTTTTTTATTCTTTATTTTATATTATAAGTTTTATATAGCGCTAGCTGGACCTGGGGGTATTATCAGAGCGCTTTATATACATAGGTGCATAACATAGCATGTCAGAGGACCATATCTATCTGCACCCATACCTAGCAGGATGTACCAAACCAGTGCTGTGCCCTTGGCTTGCCAAGCAGTGTAGAGCATTTCCTGGTTGCTTTAACTCTCTGCATTATAATTTCTGAGCAGGTAAGGTCACCTAAGCCTGCAGAGCCAGGAATTCAAAGGAGTCTGCGAAGAGGCCAAGCACAGCAGCCGCCAAATAAACTGTTTTGGACCTACCTGGAGTGCGGGCATTGTTTTTCTGGCGCGACGCGGCTGCATCAGCAGTGACCTCTGAAGCATACTTTAGTATATACTTATATGTACTTTGTGGGCTCTGGAGATCAGCCCTAAGACTTGTCTGCTTCCGCTTAGGGACTTTTTTTCTGTTCAACTGCCTCTATTTAACTGTCTTGATAGAAAAAGGTCAGCAGAGGTCAGTAAAATACCAGAACTGCTTTCTGCTGAGAGACTTTCTTTTTTTAATTTTCCTGGCAACTGCCTCTATTTAACTTTCTTGAGAGTAAACGGCCAGCAGAGGTCAGTAAAATACCAGAATCACTTTAGCATTCTCTAGATTCCAGTCCATAGAAATTGTCTTCCATGAGCTCCCGTAGACAATAATATTTTTTTCAAATCTTGTATTTTCAGTGATATGACCACCGAAGGCCCTGATTTTATATTAAAAGAAAAGCTTTGGACTATACCATTTCCTGCTAAAAGCAATATTTATCTCCGTGTGTTCCCATACATGGCGTGTCACACAGTTTGGTGCTTACGTTCCCTCCATGTTAAAGAATAATAGATGTTTCAGCACCCAGGCTAATGTGCTGCATAGCTAAATACATATAAGGTTCCAAAGGCGAGACCGATTGCATTGCAAATGCTTGTTTTTAGTTTAGGTTCTTCTCTCATTGTTTGCCTGCCTTCGGAGGCTCTCTGTCTTACTTTGTGTTGAATACTGCACAGTTCTTTCTTCAAAAACCTAATCACAGGCAATTTCACTTACCTTCTTTATTTCTGTTTGCAGGTGTCCAGGCGTTCTGGAGCGGTCTGTTCTTGGACAGGATCTTTGATGTATGATTCTGGTTCTGCAATGGGTCAGTCTTTTACAAATGCTCTCAGTAGCACCAACACATGGTGCACTTTTTTTGCTGTCAAGCACCAAAATGGAAAATGGGATAGCTTATGTAACCGAGTCCCTAAGATGGCCTTGACTGGATCTCACAGGAATTCACTTCCTTAAAAAAAAAAGACCTAACTGGAATCTTGCACTGCGTCGGATATTGCTTTATAAGAGCTATGTAACATTCCTTTCACCTCTGTCAGTAAACTTAAGGTCTTTGCTATAGCAACTGCGTTTGTCATCCTGTGTTCTTGTGCCCTGCGTGTACAGTGTCCTCCTATGCTCCTCTCTCCTTTCTAGGGAGATACCCCATATCAACCCATCGCTTCCAGGTCTGGAAACGCTCCCGAATGCTCCTTATGACACTGATGGTTTTCTAAAATGGCTGCCACACCGCGCCTCATGTCTCGCTGTCAGGGTTAGCTGTCTTGGAGGCGGGTCCTGACAATGTTAAAGAAGGTAAAGAGCCTTCCAGAGGAGCACCACAAGCTGACAATCTACAAAGGTGACGATTATTGACGACCTACCCTAGACAAGCCTGTGGTATCGGCTAGCAGGTGAAGAATTGCACATTTCTTTTACACCACAATAAATTGCAAAGTGCCACATAACATAACGTGTATTTGTAAAGAGGACATCCACCATTTAGGGCATTTTGGCTGTAAAACAGAGGTTTACTGGTACACAACTCGATGTTGCTCATTTTATCGACCTCGGAAAGATGAAAGACTGAGTGCTAGGCAATAGGAATTTTACCAAGAGCAGGATTCTGAAGATCATCATCAGTGTTTATGTCCGACACATTCTGATGAGCCAAATATTAACACAACTACCAATGTAAAGCGCTGTTAGCATGCCTCTCCACCCCCTTGGACACTTTGCGGCAAAAACCTGCCAAAATTTGGAATTGGAAAACCATCAGAAATGGGGAATCACAATGGTAATGAGGTACAGAAACACTGCTCTGGAGAATAATTCCTTGTTTCTCAGGAGCAACTGGGAACACCCCAGTATGCCTGTACCAAAAATTCCAGGTGTGGGAGCAGCACACCGGCATTCCTGAGCCACTCATAATTCAATGGGTCCAAGTTCTTTCAGATGCTCCCGGGATTTACCGAAAAACACAGCATGCTTGTCAGGCTTTACATTTGGAATAATAGGCGGCTTCCAATTCTTTATTATTTTTCCCTGTTTTGTTTAATTTCCCTTCAGCTACATTACTTCCTTCCTGCACTATTATCAGCCAGTCCAATCCCCATTGCCTGTCACTGGTTTCATATATTTCTTCTAGCTGCCATTTGTTGCATAGTACGTCATCTTTTTGTCCTTTGTTTCTTATAATTCTTCGGAGCTCAAGTTCTAGTTGTCCACCCGTGTTTGCTGATGTTTTCACCCCTGCTTCTCCCTTGTCTGTTTAACCGCTTCCTTTCTCCACCATCCAAGTACAGCACGTGTGACAGGGTCTCTTCAGCAGGCAGTAGACACAAATAGAGACAATGGATTCAAAAGCTCTGAGAAAATGGGGTTCTGTTCAGTACCCCCCCTTTTTGCTTAGCTTTTGATACAAGTTTGACTGTAGAGTACTGGGTCCCTGATGGCCGGGTTTCCAGTACCAGTGTTCTTTCTCTAAAATCATGCCCACCTTTGCCAACTCCACCCCTCAGGTGGAGAAGGCGAAGTAAAGCACACTTTTCAGTCTCCTTCATCTTGAAGATGAGGGGACTCCTCCAACAGGGCTAGGTCTATGCCTCCTCCCACAGGAAGGTGGCATAATAGCAGGTGTACTCACCCCATGAAAGGTGCCCATTGGCCCTACCTGCTACTCCCCTTAAACGCCCACACATTTAGTATTTAGGTGGCTACCCCAGACCTGAAAACTAAGTCTGCGATGACTTAAGAAGAAAGAAGACTCAAAACAACGACTGACTTGGCCCCAGCCCTACCGGCCTGTCTCCAGCTTCTGCGAACCTGCTATCTGTCTTGCAGCCAGCAACTTCGGAAAAGCCTGGCAGGACTGCTACCTTTGAAAAAGACTCCAATCTCCAGTGGACAACGGACCTGTCCAGAAGAAAATGACTCCAAGGGCTCTGGATCTAGCTGGAGCCACGATCCCTGCCCACTTTGCACCCGACGCCCACGACCCGAGCCTGTGTGGCTCTCCTGTGCATGAAGTCTCCCCAGCGATATTGACCTGGTGTCCAGTATTGGCTGACCTCTCCTGAACATGGTGTTCATAAATAGCAGGCCCCATTTTGGGAGGCAGGTTATATTTCAAAAAGAGATTATTTATCAACCAGAACACCAAAACCTTTCAAATGTCAGTCGCTAGCAGTGCAGGCCTCCTGTAGCATTATTAGGCTTAAACCAAATCATCATGAGACACAAATATGTTTTCTCCCAAAGTCCCAGAAAAATAAGGTAAAAAAGTCAGAAATGTTAGAAACTACTTACCTTACTGTAATGTGGCGACCCAGCAACCAGTCCCATTCAGTTTGATTTCTTGTTCACTGACATTAGGGACTTCTCTGTCAACATTCATTGATGCATGCGTACCATAGTAGCCCTAAACTTGTCCATCTAAGCCTGCAATATGACTTGCTGGGTACCAAGTCAGATTTCTACCATCCCTCTACATTGCAGACTTCAACATGCTCTATACAGGTGTGTTTTTGAGTTTTTCATTCCATTGGCTATAAAGTTTCCTCATCTCGCCTCTTGAGCCCCTTTAAAAAAATGTTTTTTAAAACTCTTTCCATGTCTTTATCTACCTCAGAATAGGTGACTGATAGAAATCAAAGGCACCTCCCATTCCATCCACCAAAATCATAATCAGGTTTCAATGTGCTTTCATCCTAACCCAAGGCATGTCACCTGTACAACATTTCACACATCCCGAACTTCAGATACATACCATCCAAGTGAGAAACTTTGGAACTTTATAAAGTTTTATGCTTTCCTGACATTTGCATGACTATCTCAACATTTGCTACAATTTATGTTGCACAGGTATTCATGAGTAGATTTTTTCCCCCTACAAAAGATTACTTATTGTTCTAAACTGGTTTGGTGTCCATTTTTAGTGTTTTCACCGTGTTACTGTATGTGTTCACAAATGCTTTACACACTGCCTCTGAGATAAGCCTGTCAGCTCGTGCCAAGTTACCAAGGGCTATTGACCACAAGCCACTTTTACCAACCACATCACCAACTTTGTTCCTCTTGGTAACTTGCAGAAATCAATGCCCTCCTCAAGAAGCCCACAGCCAGCCCGAATCAACTGACCAACTTATGACCCATTTTCCTGCTTCCCTACCCAGCCAAAGTGATTGAGAAGGCCATTAACAAGCAACTCACAACCCAATTCGGAATTCACCATCTTTTAGGCAACACTCAAAAAGGATTCAGAAAGAATCACAGCACCAAAACAGAACTCATTGCAGCCACTGACATTCAAATCATCCTGGACTGAGGAGAAACATTGTCCCTCATCCTGTTCGACCTCTCTGTACTCTTCGACACTGTCTTACATAACACCCTTGTTAGAAATGGGGGTCTCTAGTTGGCAGCGGTAGGTACATTTGTCCAAATAGGGACCTTTGCTTCTGGTCAGGGTAAGGGGGATACACTCCTAAAATAACCCCTGCTCACCCCCTTGGTAACTTGGCACGAGCTGACAGGCTTATCTCAGAGGCAGTGTGTAAAGCATTTGTGAATACATACAGTAACACAGTGAAAACACTACAAATGGACACCAAACCAGTTTAGAACAATTGTTTAATCTTTATGTTACCCCACTAGCTAAATTAATAAAGGATCATGGGTTAAACCTGGTTTCTTACGCTGACGACACACAATTAGTAGTGTCCTTGTCACAAAGTGTCGAAGTTACAGCGGAGAAATTTAAAACCTGTCTATCCAGAGTGATGAGCTGGATGAGCCTGAACTTCCTAAAACTTAACACTGAGAAGACGGAGGTGATAGAATTTGGCCACAAGCCGTCTATCTGGAACCATCTTTGGTGGCCATCTGAAGCGGGCATCTGTCCAGTTCCCGCACCCAAAGTAAAGAACCTAGGTTTCCTGATGGACAAAGACCTTTCACTGACGTTCCAAGTCAATCAGGTGACCTCGGCCTGTTTCCTCATGATTAAAATACTCCGGAAGGTCCTACCTTTTATCCCGTTCACCTTGCGGAAAACAGTAGTGGGGGCCCTAGTCCTCTCCCGTATAGACTACTGTAACGCATTGTATGCCGGGATAGGGGAGCGTCAGCTTTCTAAGCTCCAATCCCTGCAAAATGCGGCTGTCAGAGTCCTGCTTGATCTCCCGAAGCATCATCCCACATCTTCCTACATGAGGAGGCTCCATTGGCTTCCTGTTCGTAACAGGATCCAGTTTAAGACTTTATGTCTAGTGCATAAGGCTGTACATGGAGGAGGGGCTGATGACATGAAATCCCTATTTCCTACCTATGTCCCCTCTCGCACACTCAGATCTTCTACCATGGGCCTAGTTTGCCCTTCAAAATTTAAGAGGTCGCGATGGGGAGGCAGGGCCTTTTCGTTCCAAGCAGCAAAACTTTGGAACACTCTACCAACAGCACTTCGATTGGGAACTAACATGATCCCGTTTAGAAAGGCCTTGAAGACTTGGCTGTTCACCAATTCTTAATCTAGCTCCACCTCGTCCCTTCTATCATAGCGCCAAGACGCCTCGGCATAAGTGCGCTTAATAAATAACTCAGTCAGTCAGTCAACAATAAGTAATCTTTTATCTAAACCAAAACAAGACCAAACGACAAAAATCCACAATACAGTATCAAAAATATCCTTAAAAATAAGTTATTCTCTCAATTCAAGCTTCTAGGCAACAAATAACTCCACCTGGAGTTATTACAACGTTGTGACAGATGAAAATCCCAAAGAACAGCACTGACCGCGAGGTGCACGGCGCTGGGCCCGGAGTCAAGCATACCCTCAAAGAACAGTACCTTGGAATTGATGAAAGCAAAGATGGTGCACAGCGTCAGGGATGTGATGCTTCGTCGGCACCTGCGGCGTCGGTTCCTTACTAGAGACGACGGACTCTCTGGGTTCTGCCGGTGAGGAAGGAGGTGATCCAGTTCAGGGTTTTCTCGCGGATTCCTGCATCGTGGAGATGTGTGCGTAGAGTGTGGTGGCATACGGTGTTGAAGGCGGCTGAGAGGTCCAGGAGGATGAAGGCCGCGGTTTTGCCATTGTCCAACAGGGTCCTGATGTCATCGGTGGCTGCGATGAGGGCGGTTTCGGTGCTGTGATTGCTGCAGAAGCTGGGTGGGAGGGGTCCAGGATGTTGTTCTCCTCCAGGAAGTGGGTTTGTTGTCTGTTGGCAGTCTTCTCAATGACTTTCGCAGGGAACGGGAGGAGGGAGATCGGTCGAAAGTTCTTGAGGTCTTTTGGGTCCGCCTTGGGTTTCTTGAGAAGGGCGTTGATCTCGGCGTGTTTCCAGTTCTCCGGAAAGGTGGCTGTCTCGAAGGAGCTGTTGATGATCTTTCGGAGTTGGGGTGGGATGATGGAGCTTGCATTGTTGATGTGGTGTGGTTAGGGGTCGGAGGAAGAGCCGGAGTGGATGGTGTTCATGATTTTGATGGTGTCTTCGTCGTTGACCTGGATGCAGGAGAGCAGGAGGTCGGTGTGTTTGGTGGGTGTTGAGTCGGGGTGTTGGCGTCTGTCATTGGTGTCTGGGTGTCAAAGCTGTCGTGGATGTCTGCAATCTTGCGGTGGAAGAAGGTGGCCAGGAAGTTGCAGAGTTCTTGCAACGGTGGGATGTCATTCGTGCTGGAGCTGGGGGAGGTGAGTTCTTTCACGATGCTGAAGAACTCTTTGCTTTTGTGTGCGTTGTTGTCGATGCGTTCCTTGAAGAAGGTCCTTTTAGCGGGTCTGATGAGTTGGTGGTGCTTGTCTCTAGCTTTCTTGAGGGCCGCGTGGTTGTCTGTTGTCTGGTCTTGGTACCACTGCTGCTCGAGTCTTCGGCAGGTTAGTTTGGAGGTCTGGAGGTCGGCGTTGAACCAGATGGCTCTTGTGTGGGAGCACCTGTTGGAGGGTTTCCTGATCGGGGCGAGGGTGTTGGCGCAGTCGTCGATCCATTGTCTGAAGTTGTGGGCTGCTGCGTTGGTGTCAGAAGGCTCGGATGAAGGGTCTCGGGCGAGGGTGCTGAGGAGCTGGTCATCGGTGACTTTGTTCCAGCTGCGGTGTGGGATTTGTTGCGGTTGGATGTGTGCGGTGTGTTTCTCGAAGGAGAAGTGGATTTCGGTGGTGTGGCTGAAGGTGATGTGGTTGCTGGCGGAGAAAATGGGGTTGAGCTTGTGTCCAGCGGAGTGGGTGGGTGTTGAGACGAGCTGTTTGAGTCCGAGGTTGGCTAGGTTGTCGATCAGGGTTGAGGAGTTGCTGTCGTTGGAGTTCTCGAGATGGCAGTTCGTGTCTCCGAGGAGGATGTAGTCCTGTGGAGGTGAGGGCATACATGCTGATGGGGTCTGCGATGGAGTTGCTGAACTGTGGTCGGGGTCCGGGGGTCTGTAGACAAGGGTTCCTCTGAGGGTGTGTGTAGGTGTTCGGCCATGCTGAGGGAGTCTTCTGTGTTGGTTGAAACTCTGATTGTGTTCCTGTGGATGATGGCGATTCCTCCTCCTGTTCTGTTGTTTCGGTCCCTGCGGGTGATTTTGTAGCCGTCCGGGATGGCTATGGCTATGTCGGGTGCCGAGGAGGCATTCATCCAGGTCTCTGTCAGGAAAGCGACGTCCGGGGAGGATGAATCGAGAAGGTCCCAGAGTTCAACAGCGTGCTTGTGGACTGAACGGGTGTTGAGAAGTATGCATCTGAGACTGTCGTGGCCTGCTTTGGTGTGGCGTGCCTGTGTACGCTGGCTGGTATAGCTGCAGTTTTGGCAGGTGAAGGTCCGTGGGTGAGCTTCGGGGTGGCCTGGAAGCAGGCGGGGGGTCAGCCGGCGTTGAGTGCATGGAGGGTGTTGGAGTCATAGAAGCGTCGGGTGTTGTGGCGCTCGCGGGAACCAGGGGGTCTGGCGCTTGGCGCGGTCCCGGTGCGGACGGGCGCAGATGGGCTTGCCTTAGGTGCACCTTAGTTGCGCGCCAGCGGCAAGATCGTGCAGCGGTCGGCATTTGTAGGGGAGGCCGGAGGGACAAGCAGCTGGGAGGCGGAAGCGGGGCGGGAGGGGAGGGGTCAGTGGAACAGCGGTGGCGGAAAAACTGAGGGGAGACAAAAAGCACAGCGAGGGGGCACAAATGAGCAGAAATAAAATAACGGAAGCAGGCACAATTATAGGAGATTAAAACTGACGAAAACAGTACCAGGCACAATACAGAAGTCAATCGGGAGGCAAAGCGGAATCAGGGTAGACTCGAACCCTGCACCGGAGGGCTGGCTGGCGTCAAGGCGACGCAGAGCACCACAGAGCTGCTGGGGGGAGTGAGGTCCTGGGACAATCAGCATTTGATTTACTGGCCCTGGGCACACACAGTGCACTATACTAGGGTCTCGCAAATAGCCAATCATGGAAACACTAATCCATAACAACAATTTACAAAAGGAAGCACTTGCACTTTGGCACTGAACAGCAGTGGCAAAGTGCCCAAAGCATCTAGACTAGCTAAAATGGAGTCCAACACACAGCAACACACAGGAGCCAAAGGCAAAAAATGGAAGGGAGACCCACGCCCATGGTGCCAAGTCTAACAACCTTCATCAAAATACTTCACAAGATTGGCAAACAAGGATCCGCTCTCAAACAGATCTGTGCCTTCCTAACGGGAAGAACCCAAAGTGTCAGGCTGCCACCCTTCACATCAGAGACCAAGAAACTGATATATGGAGTTCCACAGGATTCATCCCTCAGCCCCACTTTTTGACATATACATGGCACTACTCGCCAACAATATCTGATCACAAGACAGCACCAGAGTCTCCTATGCTGATGACACCTAACTCATCCTCTCCTTGAAACAATATCTTACGCAGATGACACACAGTTGATAGTTCCTATAGAGGAGGATGTCACAATAACAAAGCAAAAGTTCAAAAATTGCATGTCTACCATAGCAAGCTGGATGAGGAAGAATTTCCTTCAGCTGAACTCCACTAAAACCGAGATATTGCTCTTTGGGACAGCAGGAGAGCTGTGGACCTCGGACTGGGAGAACTGGGAGTGCCGCCTTCCCCAAAAAAGTGGGCGAAGGATCTAGGCATCAGAATTGACAATAAACTGTTGATGGAAGAACATGTTAAATCACTCTCGGGCGCCTGCTTTGGAACAATGAGGATGCTTAGGAAGATATTCCTGTGGATCCCTCTAGCAGCCAGGAAGTCTCTGATTCAGTTGCTTTTGATCGGTCGACTAGACTATGACAACTCTCTGCTTGTGGGAATAAAGGAAGACCTGGCATCAAAAATGCAGGTGGTCCAAAACACGGCAGCCCGCCTAGTCCTGAATAAGCCAGCACGTACGCCATCTGCTCCTCTCCCACATCAATTGCACTGGCTCCCCATTAGGAAGAGGGCCATCTTTAAATTGCTATGTACG
The DNA here is from genome assembly GCF_964204655.1 of Triturus cristatus. Taxonomy (NCBI): domain Eukaryota; kingdom Metazoa; phylum Chordata; class Amphibia; order Caudata; family Salamandridae; genus Triturus; species Triturus cristatus. The sequence continues at coordinate 1,128,941,412 of NC_140584.1, forward strand.
GTCTTTAAGTCCGTATAGGGGAATGGCCCTGCCTACTTGGAAAAAAAACTTGAATGCTACTGACCAATGCGGCAGTTAAGATCCAGCAATCGCTCTCTACTCTGTACTCAGAGGATTAGAAGGGTCAATCTAGGAGGACGGGCTTTTTCTTATCTTGCGCAGCAGCATTGGAATAGGCTTCCAGAGGAGATCCGGGCTTGCTCTACTTTTTCACGGTTCAAAAAGCTACTCAAAACCTGGCTGTTTTAGACTCTACTGCCTATTTGGCGCCGAGAGATCCCTCTGGGGATGATTCGCTGCGCCATACATGAGTTAAATAAATAAAAATTAAAGATGGGCAAAACAATCAACGCCAGTAGCAACTTCACCAAAAACATGACCATGGCAGCAGACTGGATGTGAATCAACTGCCTGCAGCTCAATTCCGAAAATACGGAAGTACTGGTCTTCGGTAACAAGACCTCCCCATGGGATTCCACCTGGTAGCTGTCAGAGCTAGGACAAAACACCCACAACCACAGACCACGCAAGTAATCTTGTAAACGTAGTGTATACCTCCTGCTTCCACATCCTACGCATGCTGTGACTCTCACGTAAGCACTCATCATCACGTAAGCACTCATCACCAGCAGGCTGTAGTGCGGCAACACGCTCTAGACCGGAATACATAGACTGCAGACCATCCAGAACACCACTGCAAGACTCATAATCAACTTCCCAAGCCGCACCCACATCACATCACACCTCAGGAAGTTTCACTGGCTCCCCATTCACATGGGCAGCGAAGTAGTTAGGGACAAATACTCATTGGTTCCATCTTTAATCACTGGATCTGGTCTTGTGGTTTCTGCCACTACACTTCCTTTTTTAACTTTGCAGTCCTTTTCTTGAAGAGATGTTTACCTCTTGGTTTATTCTTTGCTTTCCGTTGGCAATCCAACTCTCCTTCAACATATGAAACAATATTGTTTCCTCCCCATGAGAACTCTTCGACAACAGCTCCTCATCTAATTTACTAACAACTTTATATAAACATGTAGTTCTGTTTGCCCACTTTTTAGAATTCATTTTCTTTTTATTTCTTGTTTATCCAATCTGTGTTTTTCTCCTGATCATAGGTGGGACAGCACAGCCTCCTTCTGGGAAATCATTAGGAAACGTGTTTTTGCCTCAAGACTTTCCAAATCGAATTGTATGCTACAACTATGACATTCTTAGAATTGAAACTTGCTTTTTCCCCTGAAAAGTCACAGTCCTCAAGAGAGGAGTTTGCTGAATTACAATGTGGATTCAGTGAACAGCTGGAGATCTGTAGGGGAGAGCAGCAATTTATATCAGGATTGCACATTTTAATTAACTGACTTTAAATTGATCACACTATAACTGTTTAGAATATGGAAGACAACTGGAAGGTGCCTATATAAAGGGAAGTGAATGGCAGGGAACACAGGGCTATTGTGTGATCGTGTACTGTAAAGGATAAAGCACATTTACCATACATGGATATTCCATATCGCCTTAGAATTCAGTAATGAGACACAATAACCAGTCATCTGGTAAATTATATATGTAACTTTATTCTGCACCCAAAATAATTTACACCAATTTTTACAATAAAACCGTTCAAGAATTCTTATTCAATACTACTTTTTTATTTAGTATGTTGAACCCACCGCTTTTTGTGAAGTTAAAAATGTTAAAAAACATTCTTGCCAAAGTTCCCAAAAGCCAGTGGTGCAAATTATGCATAACACTAAACGTAATTCGCTTTCAGGCTTCGCTCTTCTATATGGTCTTGGAATTCATTGGTGTCTCACAAGATCCTAACAGCTTACAATAAGGAGAAGTTTATCCATCTTGTGCTCATTCTGATCCGATAAAAGTATAAAAACCTGTCCAAGAAGTGTCAGCATTGACCCTTTATCGAATAAACCCCCTCCCTCCCCGATCGAATAAACCCCCTCCCCCTCCGAGCCATTACTTAGCTTCGAGCTGCCAATTTAGATCTTTATTGAAGTTAAATAAAAGCGAGTTATCAAATATTATTGTTGAGCACAGAATACCCCATGACCTTAATGATGAGGAACCTATTAGGTGCCTCTGCCTGACCCACAGCCAGCATGCACACCACATTCCCCGCACCCTATCCTGACCCGCTCGCTGCCCTAGAGGCTGTTAGTGATTTCTGGATGCGCTTAGCGGTTTCTACTTTGACGTCTCAATAGGTAAATTTGCCATTGGTCACAAGTCTCCATGTCTTGATTAATGTATGCTTTTCCATGGACCTTCTTGTTTCCATGGTACCTTGCCATCCCCTGTTGGGAAACCCGCTGCATCTTGGTGGTAAGGATGGAACACAAAAGCCCTGTGATTCAGTCAATAGGCGGAATATTACATAAGGTGAATTGAAGGCTGTTTATGCCACCTGCAAAAAGATCAATGTGCAGCTAGCGTGACACTACCCTAATTTGCACCAACTATGGATTGCTGACGCTTCTCTAATGAGTCATTCTCAAAGAGACCTTGAAGTCCATTAGTACAAATGATTTTCCATGAAAAACATGAACCGTTCCTGTAGTTATTGATGTACATCGGGTTAAGCTGCGGTCGGCTTCCAGTTGACCCACTCTAAGCTAAACCGCATGTTCCTGCTCATAAAACTCAACCAGTTTTCACAGAGTCGATAAAAAGGAATATCACAGTAACCATCCCCACCGATCCCCCCACCACTCCACCAACCATGAGACACTCTTTATGAAATGGTCTCACCCCCGCCGCAAGGAAATCGAGGTGTGATGGAGCAAACGATTTACTGCGGAAAGCCCTTCATTTAAAGTTTTGTAGTTCATTACTTACTTTTTAATGCTAATTGTAAGCACACAAAGCTTGTGACAGGTGGAGGACATTGTTACAACAGTGAATGATCGCGCTGCCACACCTCATGTCCACAGGAGCGCAAATATCATTTTTCTATTCTTACGAGAAAAAAGTTTGGGAAGATGTGGACCCAGCAATACTGATGTACATATACACCATGGTCAGTATGAGCAGTGCCAGCTTAAACATATTTGGGGCCATGGGCAAGACATATGTTTGGGCCCCCGCTTTGAAACGACTTTACATTTATTATTACCAATGTCAGCTAATTCAAGCCCTCATGATGCCAAATCATATTGACTTATACTTTAACCTTTCAGAAACAGGGGCACACAAAAACAAACTTAAAAAAGCATTGATAAAGACACTTCCTTTGGTGCTTGGATCTATAAGCATTTTGTCTTGCTACAGCCTATTATATGGAATTCAGTGTCTAATCCGCCCATTGTATAAATGAAATGGTAAAGGTGTCTTGATAGACATTTACGGGACTAGTGGAGGATATTAAAATAATACACAATGTACTTGAAATTGTACTTTAATTACCAGATATCTGTAATCACAACACACTATCCCTTTAGAACTGGCATTCCTGCTGCAACAGGGAAAATTTAAGTCCATCTTTTTGGAAGAAAACTGAACATTTTCTCTTTAATTATTTTGCCCGGCATTGTTCCTCCGCTTATCTGTGTGTACACTTCTCCGGCTGGACAGCGACCTACGACTCTACTAAGTAATGTCAATGGCAAGTGCAAAAGACAGGAGAAGGACCAAGAAATAATGAGAATGGTAAAGGGAAAAGGGAAAAGGGAAAAAAGCGAATAAGAGGGAGAAGAGAGGAAGAGAAAGAGATGAGGTAAAGACCCAGGTGAAGTACAGAGTGACATAAGGTAACAAGAGAAAGGTAAAGCAGAAAGAAAGATACAGAAGTAGAAAGGACATGGTAGAGAAAGACGTACAGAGGTAGGTAAGGTTGTATTCTTGATTAGTTAGTGAAAGAGCCGGTTGCATTCTTTAAGTTGTTGAATAAATGTATAAATATATTATAAGCTCACATTGTACTGCCCAACTCCACTGAAGTGGCTGTCTAGCTAAGAATGTCTTCTAGTGTATACAGCTACATTCAGTATTGTTGAAACACTTAGATAAAAGGGACAACATTTGTTTTCAAATTAGACAATTTAATTTGCAATATTGTGATGTATATAAAAATGTCTTTTGAAGAATTTATTCAGTTTATAAATGACCAATAGAAATTCTCCAATCCAACATGTACAAGAAGAGTGGTCTTTAGCTAGTTTCAGCAAACTACCTGAATACTTTTTGAGTGGTAATCGGTCATTATGCTGCAGAAATTATCATGCAAAACCCATTAAATTACTACTTTATAAAAGTATATATTACAATTATCGAATACCTGTAAAACAGATGAGGTATACCAACCCTAAAGAGAAAATTGTCCCTGATGTCAGCAAAACTCAGGTAATGTACCACATACATTTTAGTCTCAGCCACAGGGATACTTGAAACAGATTCATAAGTGGCCATGAATACTCCTCGGTGACCAGTAACCTGTTCAAGCGTTTGGGTGTAGTGCACGCTGTGCTGTATGTACTAAAGTTAACCTATTTTATTTATCTGGACGCCAGGGTAATGCTTCTGAGACACTGGACCGATCATTTTCCTCCCACAATTGATGAACTATTGACACATTCATTGATGGTCACAGGCTTCAAGTGTTGTATTCTCCTCAAAGTAAAAGAGAATGGTTGTTGGGGTCTAAGGGTTCTATGGAGTCTGTTGAGCATTACAGATGAGGTCCCTCTGCCCTGATCCCGGTGTCAATGCAGAAGTGGTCGAGTGATGGATTGTGTTTGCTGGATGACCAGTCGGCGTCGTTGCTTAATCCTGCTCCAAAACAGTAAATGTATATATAGGTAGAGTTGAGCTCGGGCCGTCTTAGGACGGGCAAGAGGATCTATGGACCTTACAGGATAACACTGATTTAGAAAGAAGATTCAGCGAAGGGGTTAATTGCACTTAGATCATTCAAAGGTATACCTTGATGGCTCGTATTCTGTGAACAATACAATGAGGATAAGGGGTTATTATTATTAATTGAAAAAAATAAATGGAGTTGCATGTATTATGTGCATCCATATGAAATATAGAAAAACTTGAGTGCTTGATGTAATTATAACAAAAATTCATGTTGCTTTATTTGGAAATGTAAATTGCAATTTTGCCATAGGTAAGGTCGTGTAGTGCTACAGGAAGATGTACCGCGTGTAGTATTGTTATAGATTATGGCAGGATGTAGTCTGTCTACTGTAACAATGGCGCGGGCCAAGCAAGAGTTAAAAAAAAAATACATTCTGCACTGCCTGGGAAGGAACCCCCACAACCAGGCTTTTTGAACTAAGGAGGATCTTCACTGTCCTGTGAGGCCCGCGCCGCCCTACAGGGCGTTGCTAAATACTGCCCTGCCGTGCATGCGCCTGCTGTCCCAAGGTACCTTTAAGAAACCCTCTCCTGCCATGTGCAGGCCTGCCACTCCCACTGGGCTGCAGAACAAATGCACTGCCCTGCAGAGTGCTGCCCTCCAACTGCAGGCTTGAATGAAACACTAAACACTGCACCCACATTGTGGGGACCTGCCATACCGTGCAGGGCTTTCAAATAAAAAAACTGCCATTACCCCAGTCAGAATCACAAAAGGTCAAGGGATTAAAAAAATCTAAAGCCTAGGGGCCCGATTCACAGAACTAACTTAAGACAAAATCCTAAACTTACTACTATTTTGGTATTCACAGAAGGCACTTACTCATTTCGGTGATTAAAATTTGCCAAGGGCTACTGACCAATTTGAATATGGGGGTGGCCAATTCAGCATTTCATCCTTCTGGTTCTGACTGAATGCATACCAGCGGGTTGGGCAATAAATGCACTTTTTTAAAGCACCAAAAGGAAGATGTAATATGTCCCAGCTCGTTCTATGACTGCCCTTCCATACCATGCTACGGTTGATTCATTTGGTATTGCAGATATTTAGGCCTTGTCCAAATGCAGATAAATAGATCTCAACTGTTTACCCTTCAGCATCAGCACCATTAGGCTAGTGTTTTTAACACCCCTTAGTAACAATAAAAGACAATTTAGTTGCCCTGCAGTGAGTCAGTTGTTTGATCAGCAGGTAACAAAGAGGTCTATGGAGCAGGCGCCCAACCCTGCTGAGCTTTCCTTTTATCTTTCTAATTGTTGGCTGAAAATGAAAGGGTTAATCGAAAATCCACAGAGCAGCTCAAGTGTTACTAATAAGAAGTAGTTGTGAGCTCTAAAGTTATCTCTCTCGCTCTCTCTCTTTCTCTCTCCAGTGAATGTAAACAAGCAGAAATCTGCACTGCCCCCGAGACCGCCTTCCAAGCAATGCAGTAAGCCAGGTACCAGGTGTCCAATGAATTCTACAAATCCAAGCTTTGAACTGTCTGTTGCAAGCCTCTTCAATCCATAAACCTTCTGAGAACACAGAAAGTTCTGAGTTTATAAAGTACAATTCATCAAAGCCTGTCCACAGACGTTTCTTGTTTTTAGCCTCCGAGGAAAGGTTTCTTGTAAAAGGAATATAATTGTACATTGTAATTCGATTTATATAGCGCTTACTACCCCTGATGAGGCGTCGAAGCGCTTTTCGGCCCCCAAAAGGATTAGTGGTGAATTAGTATAGGGAAATTTGAAATTAATGTGAGCGGTGGACATGTGAATCTGTTAGTTGGATTGTGATAGTGAAGGGGAAGGGTTTGCATTTATATATCGCTTTGTATCCCTGATGAGGCGTCTAAGCATTTTTCTGCTAGTAGCACGCTACTCCAGAACCCAAACAGGATTAGTGGTGAATTAGTATATGGAAATATTACATTCATTTTAGCGGTGGGCAAGTGAGTCTGTTAGTTGGATTGAAAAGGATAGTGGAGGGATAGAAGAGAGAAGGGTTATAAGATGGTGACTGGTACATGGGTCATCAGGGGAGCCAGAAGGGACCTCCGGGATGCAATTAGAACAGCTATTTGGGTGCGTAAGTTTAACAGCTTCTGCCATTCACCAAAGTTTAACACCCATAAAAGATTTACTCACAAGTAGATGTTTATGTGAGGCAGTGAAGGGGCTTTCCAGGATGGGACAGAGGGACTGACCCAGAAACCAACGTGCTTGTTTCCAAACAATGCAGACTAAAAAAACAACTAAAGGCAGAAATAAATTTCCTTTCAGAGCAAGAATGGAATGGGAATATCATCCAAATGTTTTGGGGGGTGGCTCTCCAAAGGTGCTCTTGTACGGTTTCCCCCAATGTGGTAAAAACATGTTAACTGCAACTGTGATCGTGCTAGAAATGTCTGCATGTGCAGGTGTACATGCATGTACAATTAAACATGCACACATGGGCTTCTTTGAATGTAAATGAGAGTAAACAAACATTTAAACAGCACTCTTGGAAAGAAGCTCTTACTGATGCAGCTTCCCAGGAGTTTTTCTGGAAACCTCTGTGAATTCCAATCATTCGCAACCTACGTCCAAATGTAGAAGTGAGTCTATAAGTCTAGATTCACTGATGTTTTTATAAATCCGGCTATCAAGTGAAAAGCAACAGGCCAGTTACTCTGGTGATCCACCAGATCCAGCTCCCAAGGTCGAAAACTCGGGCTTCTTACTGGACGACAGCTGTCCTTTAAGCCCCAGGTGGCGATAGTGGCTGCCACTTGCTTTGGCATATTGAAATGGTTGCGAAAAATCATCTGGTTACTCCCCATTTCTGCTCAAAAGATGGTTATCCAAGCACTTATAATGTTGAGACTGGACTACGGTAACGTTATTTATTTAGGGGAAGATGAGGCATGCATCAGACGTTGCAGGTGGTTCAGAATGCCGCTGCTAGGATGTTATACAGACTCCCTAGAGCCGCTTCAGCTTCACCCCTTCGCCATTGGCTCCTGGTGGTGAATCGTGATTCACTTTAACGCCTGGAGCTACGTGCACAGAGCCAGATCAAGGGCATGTCCAAGTTTCCTTCACGAGCTGGTGAAATCATATCTCCCCCCTCCCCCCCATATTCCTCCGGCACTCTAGCAAACTGTCCTTGTAGTTCGTCCCCAGAATCAAACAGACATGTGCAGGAGGTCTTTGCTTTGCATGGCAGTGCCCCAGGCTGTACAATGCCTCACCAGAATCTTTAAGAAGCTGTACCTTGCGGTCTTCCTTCAGCAGATAGCAGAAGACCTGGCTGTTCTAAGCTAGTGGGGCCTGCATGTGTCCTACCTCCGTCGAAGCTGCGCGCTACATAAACTTGCTATAATAATATAATAAGTGTGAACTTGCGCCAGGAGAAGAGGCAGAGGGTAGCAAAGTAGCAGAGTTTGAAAAGCATCAGACTCTCAGAGAACACTGAGGGAATCATTTACAATATTTTGCTGTAGGGCGGCGCCACAAGCCTTCCTGCTGTGCTTGCCCCACAGCGAAAGAAAAGGGAACGAATGCGCCGCATCTATTAGATATGGCACATTCTTGCCCTTTTACCCTCTGTAGGAGCTCAATTGGCTGCCATGTGCCAACGCAGGCACCCTTGCACCATGGTGCACCATGGTGCAAGGGTGTCTGCTTTGTGGGAATGATTTATTTTGTGCACGAAGGGACACCGTCCTGCACAAAAGCAATCAATGGTGGCAATTTCCTCTTCCTATGTGCGCTGCTGAACGGAGCACACATTGAATGAGGGAAAAATGAGAAGAAATAAAGTTATTTCTCCTCGCTGCGCCTCCCCTACGCCCCCCCTGGGGCGGCATAGGCTTTTGACGCATTCCAAGATGTACAGAACCTAAATCTGGGAATGTGTCAAATGCCATGGGTGTTATGTGGCAACACGCACCGTAACGCCCATGGCATGCCTCCCCATCGCAGTGGGGGGCAATACAGCGACTTACACTGTGTTGCCTTACACCTTATCTACAAGGCCAAGAAAAGTCAATCAGGATGGCTTTATGTGGCCTTATACATAAGGCACTGCGATGTGCGCCGCCGGAGCGTCATTAAAAGTGACGTTCCAGCGGCGCAGGGGCTTGAAAATGAGTCTCTTTAAGCAGTAGCCTCCGGCATGAATCTGGGGTGGTGGGGGGAGGGGGAGATGGCTGGCGGGGCAAGGGAATATTTTGCATCGGGAATAAAACAGGAAGCAGGCAGCCAGGCTCCCCTAACCAATCACAACACTGCAATGTCTGTGTGCCATGGTTTGGTGCTCAAACAGGGCCTTGGGGCAGGAGCATGTTCTCCATGCAGGCTATAATGCAGCTTGCATGGAGAACAGGGAAAGTACGCATGACTGTTTGGCCGGCCTGAGAGACCCGGCCAAACAGTCATTGCACACTTAGGCGGTTGCTGCCCCTCCTACCCTGCTCTGCAGACCCACACCGTCACGCAAAGCTGCCGCAGCAGGAGGACAAAATATAATAATAATAACATTACATTATTATCATTTTATTTTTTCCTTTTACTGCTACAAGGCAGTGGGGCGACGGTCCTCCGCCTTAGCGGAGGAGCCGCCACTGCCTGTAAGTTTAGTAAATTTAACAGTTATTGGAGTTTACTGAAGGCTTTCAGGTGGTGTTTCCGGTGGTGACGCCAGCAGCTGGGTAGCACGGCAAAAGATTTGCACAACCACCAAAGTGAGCAAGTGATTGGGTTTTCATTTTTCATATTTAAATTCCAGAAATAAAATGCAGTTGATGTGAACAAGGCAACAGAGAAAGAATTAAATAACACAATATTGAATCATATTCCTATATTTACTAAACCAACCATCTAAAAAATATCTCTAGCGAGGCACATAGATGCAAACATTGTGGAAGTGATAAAAAATGAATCACTTTCCATAAGAAACGGTGAGTCAGTGACTCTCTTCTATTGTATACATATATTCTCTTCATTCAGATTCAGCCCTGTAAATATAGTAGTTATTTTACATCAAAAATAACTCTGAGTCCTAACAATATGACTGTTTTACATGCATAATTATACGTTTTGCATGAATCAGACTCCGACCACCGTACAGGTTTTTCAGATTTCATTTTCAGCTGCATTGTGCTAGTAACAGTGACAACTGCCACAGTTTCCTTTGGAAATTCCATAGTCTACCTTTGGCCATGCAACCACTGATCGAAGCCGCGTCACTAGCAGACCCCTCCATCAGTGCTTAATTTGAGCCTGTGGTTTCCGGTTCTCAGCACTAGAACTTAATCATCAACCCCAGCGCTTTTCATGAGCACCTGTTGCGGACCTATTCGGCAATGGGGAGATTAAGGGATTTACCCAGAATCACAGGATGTCAAGCAGACGCGGGGACTCAAACCTGTATCCCCAGCCCAAAGTCAGCAGCTCTGGCCATTACACCACATATTCTCTCCCCACTTTCATGGTTAGCACTTGGTTCTGTTTTAGGCAGCACGAACAGGAGAAATGGGCTGGTGTAAGCTGCTTCCTGACGAGAGCCCCAGCATTTATTGTTTTACAAATTAACCACCGTCCCCCATGGGATAAGATGCATTTGATATGAAATCACAGCATTTTCAACATTTAGCACTTGGATAATGATTGTTCCACAAATACCCAAGTTATAAACTTGCATTGCTGATGTGATTTACTTCAACAAACACATCAAAGATTAGATTTTGTATACTTTCTCAGACAAAACCCCTCAACCCTGCAATCCTCTCAGAAGATGAAGCTCTGAAAGAGCTTTCTTCAGACTCTCCTTTCAGTCATTGGGAAACTAGACTCTAGTTCAGTCTTAGAGTCACTGGGAAATTAAACTAATGAAAAGGAAACACTTCCTCTGCAGTGGCATCCTAGGCAAATTCAAGATTAAACTTTCATTTGTTTCCCAAGGGAAGAAGAGTACATTGACAAAACCCCATATAGTTTATTTAGGATTCACAGCTCACATAAAAAGGTGTTGCAAAGTCATCCTGTGCCCTGGGCTCCCCCACTTTCTGCTGACTGGAACTGGTCGTAACTGACTCTGATTGCCCCTGGGCTCTGCCTAACCAGGCCCAGGGGCAATGCTATGTTGAAAGAGACATATCAGGCCCGATTCACAGAACTAACTTAAGACAAAATCCTAAACTTACTACCATTTTCGTATTCACAGAAGTCACTTACTCATTTTGGTATTCACAGAAGACACTTACTCACTTCGGTATTCACAGAAGTTAGGAGTCCTAACTTTAGGACTCCTAAATGCCTTCTGTGAATACCGAAAGTCTTAAAATTAGAATTTTTCTCAGTTTAGGAGTTCTAAAGTTAGGACTCCTAACTTTACTACTAGTAAACGGAGAAAAATCCTAATTTTAAGGCTTTCGGTATTTACAGAAGGCATTTAGGAGTCCTAAAGTTAGGAGTCCTAACTATACTACTACTAAACTGAGAAAAATCCTAATTTTAAGGCTTTCGGTATTCACAGAAGGCATTTAGGAGTCCTAAAGTTAGGAGTCCTAACTTTACTACTACTAAATTGAGAAAAATCCTAATTTTAAGACTTTCGGTATTCACAGACAGGCATTTAGGAGTCCTAAAGTTAGGAGTCCTAACTATACTACTCCTAAACTGAGAAAAATCCTAATTTTAAGACTTTCGGTATTCACAGAAGGCATTTAGGAGTCCTAAAGTTAGGACTCCTAACTTCTGTGAATACCGAAATGAGTAAGTGCCTTCTGTGAATACCAAAATGAGTAAGTGACTTCTGTGAATACCAAAATGGTAGTCAGTTTAAGTTAGCTCTGTGAATCGGGCCCTTAGCATTCAGTGAAAACACCTACATACACTAGGGTATACTATGGGTTACGGTACCCCTATGATTGGCATGACCTCCCCTATAAGCCCCTAGTACATTATAGGGCAGGGGATCAAACCACCTTTAAGTCCCTGGTATATAATAGGCCATGGCAGTTTAGAGGCCAGCAGCCCTTTCTGCACTTGCATGTGTGCACTGCTGAGGCCTGAAGTCAGTTTAAAAGCAGCCCTGTGTTTCAGGACAGCTTTTAAAAAGTAAATTGTGCCCAAACTCGTTTTTGGTGTTTGGGGCACCTACAAATTAATAAACTATATTATGCTGTCATATTAGGTACCCTAGGGTCCCTCTTAGGTGTCCCAGTGATGGGGGTCAGGTACTTTCAAGGAGGACCCTGATAAAATAGGTTTTATATGTCTTGGGTTTAGTCAAAGTGCACATTTAACTTCCCACATTGTAGTAAAGTGCTTCCCAAAACTGATTTTTGAGCTAGAAAAACTCTGTGGAGTGAGGATCTGCAATATCTTGACGTATTCAGAACCCCTAAGGTCTTCCCTAGGTGTTCCAGGGTTGGGGGAGGGGTCTGTAGATGTAGGCAGGGTCCTTCTAAAAGATCTTTTATAATCCCTAGTGTTGGACAAATTGGCCAGTTCATTTTCCCCGTTGCAGATCCCCAAGCACCATAGGTTAACATGGCAAGAAGTTATCAATAATTCTCGCCAGGAAAACCCAAAAAATAGCATTCAAGGACTCATTAGAATGGTTTTGATAAATCCAACAATATGCTATTGTTGAATTTATCCTAAAATGTACAGCCAAGAAGTTATAAGACTTTCTTGTCTGTAAGCCGAAACTCAGCCTTCCAGTGATCTGCCTTGATAGCTAGGCTGCTTTGATGAGGTGATAAGTAGCCCCTGAGGTGAAGGAGCCATTCTGAGAGGGGAGCGTTCTGCGACATAGGAATGCCAGAGCAAGGGGAACGGGTTGTAAACAATGATCTTCAAATGAAGGAGGAGACAGGCAGGAGAAACTAGATTAATTTACACCCCTACTCTTTGAACCCAGCCAGATGGTAGGCTTAAGGAAGACATTTTCAGAAGTCAGGAGGAGGGAGAATATGGAGATGAGCCATCCGAGAGGTTGTGTTAGCTTTGACATTTGGCAACTGCTCCAACTCTATCTCTTGGCGGCACAGGGCACTCCTGATCCGACTGCCCCTTCTGTGCCTGCAACTGTGTAAGGTACAGGTGTGTTGCGCTATGTCCATTTGCAAAAAGAACAATTGATGGATAGAATACATTCACCCCAATACAGAGATCTGTGCCTAAATCCATAGTTTTTTTGCTCACCATGCCAGTCCAGTTTGGATCAAGCCATATGCAAATCAGTCTTGACCCTGCACCCAATGGGAACAGTCCAGCCCGAACTGCCAGGCCAGGTCCTCTCTGGACTGGAAACAAGCATCCTAGGACCGGTTTCGGGCTTTCAGCTCTCATCAGCCAGGATTGCTTGACTCCAGTGGCATGGAGAGCACGGGACCCACATCTGCGCATACCCGTCCCACTCGGGGTGACAAACGCAAAAAGAACAATTAATGGACAGAATGCAGTACAATGTCATACATTCACCCCAGTACAGAGATCTGGGCCTAAATCCATAGTTTTCTTTGCTCACCATGCCATTCTAGTTTGGACCCAGCCATATGCAAATCAGTCTTGACCCTGCGGCCAATGGGAACAGTCCAGCCCGAACTTCCAGGCCAGGTCATCCCTGGACTGGAAATAGGGAGGTCCTTTGGCACAGGATTAATGCCTTCCATTACTAGACCTTTTGTAGAGAAGAGCCATGTTTGTGCTATATTAGGTACTGTATGTGACCTTCAGCAATGACTGTATATGGTATACCGATATATAGGATGTCCTTACATGATTATTACTGTATTGCTGCACTGTATTGCACTGACCATTACGTTGTGTTTCTTATGTTCTTTAACTGTGAAAATCAATAAATAAATAAAAATTAAAAAAAGAGGTTAGTTTAGCCAGCTCGTACCTCTTTGTTGAGACTTCAGCCATATTGAATTTAACCATTGTGCCACACATTGGACGAAATGGTCATGCTCTAGGGTGTTGTCCTGCACCTCATTGGACAGGAGTGACTTCCTGTGTGACCTTAGAAAACACTGAATAAGTATCTGAGAGGGGCAGCGCCTCTCAGATCAGCTGCTTGAAACCAAAGGAAGAAGAAGGGTCTATGCTGAGAAGTTTGATTTGCACCAACTAGGGGCTGCACTGACTGACTGACTGCGCCTGCTGCAAAATCTGGAACTACAGCCCTGTGGATCAAACCTGCTTGAAAAGGACTAAGAGTGGACTCCCTGCATGTATGTATGTATGTATGTTTTTTTTATATAGCGCCGATCACCACTACGGGTATCTCAGCGCTGTATTTATACCGGTGAAGGAACCCTTCCTGGCTTTCCATGTGAGGTGTCCACTCCTGGGCACCCCCATGGTGAGGCCAGGCATCCCAGCGCTGTTGGGGCCGTTGTGGAGATTAAGCAAGCTATTTCCCAGAGTTGCAGAGTGGGACCCATGATTAGAATAGGCACTGAGGCGAGAATATCCGGTCCGCGGAATTTATAGTCCAAGATGCTCTGCATCGAGGTCTGCCGCTCTAACCATTGAGCCACACTTCTCCACTTGCATTCTACAAGTTAACAGAGCTCACCTGGACCATCACCACCAAGAATCTCCAGCCTGGATTACTATGGATGTGTAAGGGTCTGTCCAAGTGGATTTTGGAGATATTGAAGTCCCAAACTTTCAAGGACCATCTTGGAGCTTCCAGACCCTTGGACTAAGTTTTGAACACTTTGGAACCCTCAAAGGAACTTCAGGAAGAAGTTCCAAAAGTTTGAGGAACTTTGGAGCATTTTTGGATAAAAGCTCCATAAGTGGACCGACTCGACCTGGCCGCTAAGCCAGCGACCCTAAACCACGAGCCAGCCTACCCTCCAGATTCATCTCGCTGAAAAGCTACAGAGGGCTGACTTCCAGAGTTGAACCTTAAGTAGGTGGAAACCCAAGCCAATGAACCCGAACCGAGTTTGGTGAAAAGCATTGAGGGGCCCCGCGAGACAAAGCCCTGTAACATTTTCTAAGTCAGTAAGGAGCAAAGGTGACCGGGACTTTCCGTGAGGGTCAAGCCACCCACCTTCAACCACGAGCCAGTCTGGATCTCTGGTTCGTCCCGCTGGGAAGCTCCGGAGGTCTGACTTTCATAGGCTTGACTGGGAGCTCATCGCAAGACATTCTGGTGAACCCTCACTGAATCTGGACTGGCTGAGAGCCACCAGGGACCCCGGGAAGAAAAGCTCCAGAAAAAGTCAGAAGGTAAAATTTTTAACTGAGTCCTATCGCAAGGGGTAGCCGTGTAGGGTTCCATCCCGGTCAGCCTGAAACTTTGACTTTATCCCGGTCTAGCATGACCACATATCCCAATCGTCGCCATAGGTTTCTATGTGTTATATAGTTCAAAATCCTTCAAAATTCTTATCTCCTGTTTACAAGATTGGATCTTTGTAGTTTTGGTGTCAATTTAAAGATCCTATATTTGTAAATTAATATTAGATTTATATTGTGTTGTGTCTTAACTATTTAGTGAATTGTGTTTTTAAAATGCTTTACATACCTGTCTTTGAAGTTAAGCCTTCCTGCTTGCAGCCAAGCTACCAAGGGATGAGCATGAGAATAATTTTCTGAGACCTATTCTGAGCTTTATATTGTGTTAGTGCCATTTATGCCAGTGGTAGATGCATATTTACCACTACTAATTATTCGCTTTCCAACAAAAGGTAGTTTAATAACATCAATAGTATTTTGTATAGCTTTACCGACCACAAAACAAAGATCATCAAAACTCTCTCACTGTCTTTGAACAGTCAAAACTTAACCTCATCCAAAATCTTAGTATGATCTATGTGCATCTGATTCATAAATAGGACTTGTCAACAATATTAACCCAAGGAAGAACCAGAGAGGATTCTGAATCATCCATTTCTGTCTTGCAGTGATAAGAAGCAACCACATTACAACAACATTACAACCTGGGCAAAAAGAGCTTTTGCATTTCTGCATCCTTTCAACTGTGTATCTGATGGAACAGAAGTAGTGTCCTCAAACATTAGTAAGCCCTCATCCTGCGTAATCCATTAGGATTTATTGGGCAGTCAATAGCATAATTCAAGCATAAACTGTACTACTCATTTTTAAATATAGGTATTCAAATCCCTTCTCTTTTCGGCATTTGTGAAATATAAGGCTGACGTGATCCACTACGACTGCAAGTATGCCTTCAAATTAATATAAACCCAGCACCTATAATCACATCTTTGAGATATTTCTAATTGTGAAGAGTCAGCATTAAGCCGTGGAGTCTAAAGAGGGATTTCACCCTTGGCTGTGGAAAAGGGGAAACTATAGCACGGCTGGAATTGCCTCTACAAGTGTTCACAACCTTCCATTCCCTTCAGCTTCTCTTTGAACAAATGCTTACCGAAAGCGTAGCTATTGTTCTCTTACATCCATTCCAAGTATTATAGACTCATGCTTATGGGTCACTTTCGCGGCCAGTAAAATGTCACTGAAGCGATTCATCAATGGGTGATCTGGGCGAGTAAGTTGAAAGACTCCTAAGCCAACTAAAACAAAAAGATCTTGAAGCTCAGCTCTGTGCATGTCTTATTTTATTTCTCCACCTACCTACCAATAACCACAACCCATTACTTTATAAGGGTTGCAATTACTATAGTTTACAGCACCGTAACCCCTTTGAAATACTCTACTGTTCACCTCTATCCAATGGCAATTTAAATACTGTATCTTGATTAGAATTTGTGCAAATGCTGTTAATGGAACAAGAACCAGAGTGCTTGAGTACAGCCGGCAATTCAAAAGAGAGGCGCTTCAGAAGATCCAGCCTGTGGATTGCCCGGAAGAGTTTCTGATGTCCACCGACCTCCAGGAAGTATATCAACATACACCAATGGGTCTGTACACCAGAGGTTCCTGTGCCGTTGCGTCCTATGGGTGCATTGAGAATACTACTCCTCCCCGTTGGTCTGATATTCTGGCTCAGAACCTCCTTCAGTGCGCTGGCTCCACCAAGTACATGACAGCAAGATTATGCTACACCACTTCCTGGAGGGTGTAGGTTGTTATGGTGGTACAGAGGGCCAGTTGTTGTTAGGGTATTGCATTTCCCCAGAACACCCGCAATTCTCACCCCTTTGGACTTAGGGCTTGGAGATGCAAGGTTCAGAACTCTGGTGGGGGGAGGTCCATCTCATAGTCAAAGGTCACTGAGTGTAGGCACACCTGTTCACTCTTCTCCTAAAGGATCCTATTATAATTTTTTTTGAAGCCCCATGGCTGAAGGGACATTTATGTCACAATTACCACATCATCAACCAATAAGGAAGTCATCTCTCTCCAGCCCTAAGGGGTGTGAAACTAGCCCATACATTTTCATTCAATAAAATCCCATATGGGAGTGTTTTTCCCTGCCACACTCTTAGGGGTGTCTGGAGTTAAAAATGAGCTTCTCAGCTGCAGCAGAAGGAAGAGCCCTTAACAAACCCCACAGTTAGAAAGAAGAAGTAGCAGCAGTTCCCCATCACAAGAAATTAAAGCCGTCCATGTTCTAAAAGTGTCAAACTGTCTTGGAATGAAGGGAATCCATTTTAAATGGAGCATGCACTGGCATGCATGTGTTACCATAGATAGGAGTGGGGGATATGATTTTGAATAAATGTAGCTTTTTGAAGAAGGACTTTGATTCAGGAGATGCAAAGCTGACTCTCAGGTGTTTTAGTTTTTCCATGTGTGGCACCTTCCTTGATCCCCTCTCCATGGGGGGCATGGTGGTCCACTGTCCATGTGGTAAAAGGAGTAGGCTGATATCCGAAGTTGTGGTGCTTTGCTGAATGTCAAGTGAATATGGGTGTGTCTTCAGGCTGCTCCCCTGTATCCTTGTCTACTTGCACAAGGCTGCACATCATACCATATTGTGTCTTCCTGCATCTGATGTTACGCCAGTCCACAAAAACTGTTCATAGCGCAGAACAAAGACTCCCACTCCATTGGCTGATCACCATACTGCAGTATCTATTAACTGGTCCTGACAAAGAGAACAAAAGTACCCTCTTACGCTACATGGAGAGAATGCTAATGCGTCTTCAGAAGGAATGGAATCCGCGCCATCTAGAAAGTGGGCCACGTAGACTGGTCCCACAGAGTAAGGCAAACATTCATCCTTGCAATCATTTTCAGAAACAGTAATCCCGAGTCATTGTGAACCAAGGTACTTCTCTCTCCTGATATCTTGTCATCTTGCTTGTAAGAGAGGTACATCATATCTCCCAAGAAGATCCTGCAGTGTCTCATCGTCTGAAACTAGGTGTATTCCAGGTATCTTTCTCTACTTCTCCATGACACATTCAACAAACAGGAGGGACATGATGGGCTTGTGGGTGCTTTCGTGAGGAATTAACACTATGTGTCTTGGAGTGATCCACCAAATGGTACGGTAGGGAACTAATCCCTTAATTTTAATCTGTGACTTGGCAATCTCGCTGGATAGTGGGTACGTGCCACGCCCTACCATTGAAGACGTAGGTGGCCTTTGTCACCTACTGGCCTGGTAGCCTTAAAGTGATGACCCAACATCAATTACTCATTTACTGCACTGCCGGAGATAGTTGTTCTGCATTTCCTAGGACTCATCCTCTCATCACCAAACTTTGCGCAGGTGGCCAGGACATCCGTGGGTCTGTCCGCTGATGCCTGAAATCAGCTACACCATCCAGACTTTGAGTCCCAGGAAAACCTGACACATTTCTATTCTATTCGTTGCTTTGAATCCTCACTCCTAGCGCTATGAAGTGACCCAGGTGGCAGATAGGCGCTATATAAAAATTGTTATAAATAAACATGCACCACTCAAAACATTCAAACACATTAACAGTGTAATTGCAAGCACTGAGTGAGAATTCACCTTGTAAACAGATCTCTGTGTTATTCTCTGCCCATTTCTTCCACTTCAGACAGCTTTGTGCCTTACCTTAGTCAGGAAGGTTACTCTATCAGTAGTTGCTTCCAGGTTGCATCATTGAATGCCTTGTGTCTTGGCTTGTAGACTGTGGCTAATGCCACACAGAACTGTTGGTGCCGGAAGGACAAAGTAAACTCTCCCACAGCACTAACATTCTTCAGCGGCTTCATTGGCCCCAGATCATGCTTTGACCCCTTTAAAGTACTCAGTATTGTAGAAACACTGGTCTATGGTCAGGTTCTCTCATTTAAAAAAAATAAAACCAGATAACCAATGGCCTTCTCGTCTCCCGTGTCCTCCAATCAAAGTCCACTTCCTGTTTTACATTTCAACAATTATGAATCTGGTGGAAGAGCATTTTCGGCAAAGGCCCCTGTGCTTGGGAATAGCATCTCTCTTCAACCCTGCCTGACATCTGAACTCTGTCTCTTTATGAGGAGATTCCTATTTTTCAGCTATTAGACATTACAACAAAGATTTTGCTAGCTTATTTAGTGTCAAGAAGTCCTTTAGGACTAAAACGCATTCTTCAAAACCGACAAATAAATATTAAATACGGCCCTAACCACCAGCACCTAATGGAAGTCAGGGTGAGGAGGAGTTGTGGACTGACAGGAAATCAAAAGGGACTGCTTCACGTACAGAATGCATATAGGAGATAAAGAATTCATATTACAAGCAGCATGATGACGGAGTGTGCTTTTTAGGAAAAAAATAGACCCTCATGTATTGCAGTGGAAACACTTTCTGGAAGCGGAATGATACCCCAGGTAGCCAATAGCATGAGGTGAGTAAGATTTAGTCCTTTGGGTGGAGGCAAAGCCCACTCTGTATATTTCATAGGCATTGCAACAGTACATCTTGCCGACAGCCGCCCTGTCAAGCTAGACCAAAAAACGCTATTTTCACTTAGGGCCGGAGTCCTTTGCCTCAGATGTCTACCCTCGCTCTGATATTTAAAGCGGACTCCATTATGGCACTGGTGTTGCCTTCAATATTTATCGAGCTGTGATTCCGCGAGGCATTGGAGGGCTGATACTCCATTGGAAATTGCTGTGTTGTTCAGAGCAAAGCGAAGCCCATTCATACCGGCTAGCAGAGCTCCAGGCGCCGTCTTGAAAACAGCGAATAACATCCTGGTACCACGCAGCCTCTTAACGTCAGCGCGCAGCCGGGCGCAGGAGTACGCCATTCATTGTTTTCGATTTTCTGCTCCAGTCTCTTTTGTGAGCGCCATCTTGCCTTCCGGCTACTGCTCGAGTGTGTTACATAATAAGAGGAAAGCTGGAGCCACCAGGCGTGGGACGGAGGGGGTAGGAGGTGGGAGGGTTGGGGGTGAGTTTGTCCTTCCCAGTAGCTGCGAAGATGGCTGCGAGGGCAGCCATGATGATGAAACATTTGTTCTCTAGTGCCTCCTTTTATATAACTACATCATTCATTCATTCACTGAAAACGTTGCCTTCCCACTACTTAAGAGATACTTATCTCCTTTGCTATTTAATGGCCCAGTTTACAAAAGATAACAAAAAATGTTAGAAATCTTCTCATTACTCAACATGCAGAAAATTGCCGATTTTATGGCATTCGGTAAGAATTCCAAGAAAACTTTTGAAACACTAAACAAACACAGATTGCTGAAAGTGTTTTCATATGTATGAGGGATGCATGCAGAATTTACACCGCGTAAAAAGTGCCGTATGCCTCACTTTGACCCAAATGTGTCTTTGTAAACCCGCCGAGGGTTGCTACTCAGCCTCTAACTGCTGGCTTTCTCCAGTGTAGCCACAAAATACTAAGGGGCATATTATCAAGCACGGCTTTAAAATTATCGTCGCTTTAGCAGCAGAAAACTGCCGCTAAAGTGGCGATAATGGGCTTGATAATATGCCGCAGAGAATTCCAATAGCAGCTCATGTTGACACCAGAACATGGACTTCTATTGGAATTCTCAAGGACATATTATCAAGCCCATTATCGCCGCTTTAGTGGCAGTTTTCTGCCGCTTAAGCGGCGATAATCTTAACGCTGTTTCTTGATCATATGCCCCTTGATGTATGTGTGCACTCTAATGTATGGCTCAAGGATAACCTGTTTCCATTGTTAGGCCTTCGGCGACCACATTGCTTTATTTTTGAACATGGAGTACTTTTCAGTTTTAATTAATCAATTTTAATGAATCCAATCGGACTCGTTATAACATTTAAAAACAGATTAGTAACAATCATTGGCAAAGCAGAATGGCCTTGGTTCTAAAACATCGAGCTACTGGCTTTGTTAGTGCTTCATGGCACCAGCATGTACATGTATGTGTAAAAATGCATGTGCGTGCATGGCCTGCAATGTCAAAAGGGGTTTCTAAAACCTATTCCAAGATGATCGCATATGCATCATGATGCGTGTGCACAAGTGTGTTGAGCCACATGCACACGTACATCGAGACATACATGTGCGTTGTGATGCATGTGTGCATATGGATCAAGATCATGACACATGGCAGCAAATTTCCATTTACCATTTGACCATGGCGGATGGCCATGTTAGCATGCTAAATTAAAGAGTAAAGAAAAAGAACACGCATTGGTAATGCATTGGTCCCACCTATGTAATTCAAAAAGAGCTGTTTTCATCAACCATCGTCTGGGAGAAGGAAAGGGCTCCCTGACATAAAACACAGGAGTGGAGAGGATGTGGCGCAGCAGCCAGAGCTGCTAACTCGAGAGCTGGGGACCCCGGTTCGAATCTTATTGTTCGATTCTTATCCTGTAACTCTATGCAAATTACTTAATCTGTCCGGGTTATAAATTGTTATGTAAATATGATTCAATAGTAAAAGGCAAAACTTTATGGATGGAAATATAATTCCACCAAAGCGGATGTTAACAGTATTTCGGCAGCGGGAAACTGATAAGAGAAGGAGATGATGAACAAGCATTTGTAAATGCAAGAAAATATGCTACAGCCAATAGAAACGGAGGAAGGTAAGTGGCACGCTCAGGAACCAATGAGAAGCCAGGAAAGAGAAGAAGCGGGATGTAAGTTCCTTTTAAGTTTATATTGAAAACAATAGATTTCTCAAGCACAGCGCAAGCGCTGCGCAGTGGCAGCTTAGAAACGGGCACAGGAAGTGCAATAAAGTTAGCAAGCAGACCAGCAGATCTTTGCACCTGCTAAGCGCTCATAAAAAAATAAAAACATTGAAAAAAGTGGCAGGAGGATGAGGAGAGCAAGAGGAATAAAAAAAGGAACAAGTTGGTAGGTGGTACATTACAGGAAAAAGAGTGCGAAAGCAAGAAAAACCATCCACTCCTGTGGAGCGCTCCATCATAAATAATCATAAATAAAAATAAGTAGACTACAATATGCCTTCAAAGCATACAACACATGCAGTCAGAAAACAAGGATACTCTAATGCTCCTGGGTGAGATTAATACAAGAAACGGATAGAAAGTCACTTAAATAAGAGCAGGCAACTCAGATAGAGCAAAAAGCCATCCAGTGACGAGTAAGGGGCTACCCAAAGCCCACTCTCAGTATATGCTATGTATTGGAAACAATAGTTTAGCTAATGCTGTCTGTAGCAGTCCAGACTGGAATGGAAGGCGGGGAGGGGGGATAGGTGTTCAAGATGTGGATATCATGCGGCAGATTCGGTGCATATGTTTTTTTCATGTCCCACACTTCAGCCACTTTTGTTGGACATTGAGCGTTTTATGCTGCAATCCTTGGGTATCTCGATATCTGTAACAGCAGCTATGGTCTTGTTTGGTATTGAATTTGGTACGGAGTCAGGTAGGCGAGCGGTACCTCATAGAGGCCTCAAGTTCATATGTATGGCGGTTTTGAGGTTATGTATACCGTCTCAGTGGCTGGATTCTGAGCCCCCGTCCTTTATTAACTGGAGGGCTAGGGTTATTTCAATATATAATATGGAATCGGCACTGTATAAATTGAAAGGTATGTCAAAGAAAAGATTGGGGGCCTCGATATGGGAGCCGATAAAAAATTGGGTACAATAATGCTATCCAGTTTATCTGTATTACTACTACATTGTTGAAGAATCTCAGATGTTTATATTTTGGTCTTTCTCTCTTTTTTTCTTCTCTCTTTTTTATTTTCTCTCTCTGGCAAAAATTGGAATGTAGCTTCGCTGAATCAATAAAATTTAATTAAAAAAAAAATAAAAATAAAAAAAAGTTGAAGAAATATACCAAATCAGCCAAATAAACTTAATTAAAAAAAGCTATGCACACATACATAATAATGTGTATATATATATTTAACACCTCGTGCCTTTTCCAGCAGGATAACATACCCACTTGGGTTTCACCACCAGCCCATCCCAGCAACACTTACCCGGTATTACAGCATTCTGGGAGCTGTAGTTTGTGTTCAAGCTGCAGAGGAGTTGCCATCACGTGACTACGGTCAGCGGACTACCGCCAATGGGAGGGACACTGGACTTTTAAAAAGGTGGGGGTGAAAGTATTTCCTTGTATTCAGCAGCATCTGACGAAGGCCGTAAGGCTGAAATGCATTATGCACAGCTGTAACATTAAAGATTTTTCGACGTTTCCCCTGAGTGGCCTCCACCTGTTCTCTTGAGAGTGGGATGCTGTGTATATATACATATATATATATATGGTCAGCGCCTCTTCAGTACCGCTTGAATTGGATTGTCCAATATATATATATGTATGTATATATATATTGACTTTAACACAATTATTAAACTATTCATTTTAGTTAATTTTATCATTTTCAAATTATATAAAAATTTACAAATATATATATATATATACCAATAACATGAAATCTATTGAAAAAAGCATTCTATTATAAATTAAAACATTAAACTATTTAAAAATCTTTAAACTTAAATTTACCACTACAGTCAGTACAACAGTAGGGAACGTGTTGGATAGCAGAGGGGTAAAAATTACTATTCCCACTCCAGTGAGTGTAACAGTAGGGAAAGTGTTGGATAGCGGAGGGGTAAAACTTACTATTCCCACTTCCTTGAGTGCAACAGTAGGGAAATTGTTGGATATCAGAGGAATAAAATGTACTATTCTCACTCCAGTCAGTGCAACAGTTGGGGAAAGTGTTAGATAGCAGAGGGGTAAAAATGACTATTACCACTCCAGTGAGTGCAACAATACATACACATTTTGTAATAGAAATTATTTAGAAACAAAAAGAATAATTATTACATAAATTAACTTTTTTTTATTTCTGACCCTGTAACACCACACAATTAAATTAAAAAAATGAACGTACATAATTAACATAACTAATTACAATTAAAGAAATCTTATTAATTAAAAAACTAATTAAAACGCATAAACATTAATACACTTCCCACACTTTACCCCTATGCCAACCACAAACCACAGCTAAACTTAGACTGTAAAAAAAATTACACAATTAAAACTTATTTTCAATTACAAAACTAAATGTATTTAACCACTAATTATAAAGTAAGTTAAATTAATTTACTCTCCACCGTTTACCCCTGTAAAAGTAAAACATACACACAGAAAATATCAACAATTACCCTAATTAAATATCAATTAATTAATAAATTAATATTAATGATCAACTAATTGTTAATTAATTAAACATAAATTACTTTCCACCCTTTAACCCTATAAACCCCACAACCCACACCTAAAAGTACACAATCTCTATATTTAATTTTCAATTAATTAATATTAATTAGGAGCTAATTATTAATAATGAATAAATTACAACCTAGCATCTTCTGTTGGTGAGAGAAACCTGCAATGCACATGGTCACATTTAGTGGGCTTCTCAAAAATAACTCTGCACTCTTGCTGTGATGAGCCTCACATATTCAGCTTTACGTCTAGGGAACTTCCCCTTTTAGTACATCTATTTGCTTCAGTGTCAGTGTAAATCTTTTAGATGAGGATAGAGAAAGTGCATCCACTCAGCACCCCTGCATGCCCATGACCCCTATGAAAAGCAGCCTGTGACATTGGTAATGAAGCGCTTGTGATAACAGGAGTGTGAATTACACTTGCTCCTGTGTAAACAATGTGTCTACAGCTGTTGCATCACAGCGTTGTGCCCCAAGGCTGGTGGTGGCAACCTCCTGCCAGCCCACTTCAGTAGGGGGGGTAAGATTCAGCCAGTGAAGCCTGGGTGCCCTGTAGAACTTTCCTCCTGAAGCTGGCCCTGAGACAGAGGATGCTGTTGTCATCTCAGTGAATTCCAGTAAAGTATGAACTGGACTTTTCATGGACCTGAAAGCAGATCTTTGGAAACCCTACTAACATTGGGAAAAGTGGACAGGACTATGAGGAGGCAGTTTTGTAGTTTTAAGAACTATTCTTCAATCTAGCAATGATATTAGAACAAGTAGAAACCTTTGGACCTGTGTAAAAATTGTAACTTGCCAAGTTTCCCTGAAAAATGTCCAGCATCTGCCTACTTTTCAAACTCCGGGCTTTTTTAAGGGTAGTTCAGCATTCCTGCAGGAATGCTAACTCAGCATATCTGACCATGTAACGCCCTAATTGGTTGCAGAAACATTTTAAGTCACTACAAGACGAACCAGCAACTTCTACCTGTCCGCAGTCATTTGTGCTTTAGCCGGAGGAAGTCTGTGCTACACATGTGGACATTTTGGTATTTTCTCTTTAACATTTCTTCCATTCTCTATTGAATACTACTAACCACCACATTCCAAAGTTTTCTACTTGGTGATTGTTTTTAAAAATAACTTTCGATCCCTATACCAGTTGGTTGTGGCTCGTGCTGGCTTGCTCGTGTCTATGCATCCCCGTGCCAGCCGCGTCTAGGTTTGTACGGGGTTCTAAATTCTAGATGGTTGGTTATGTGTAGCGCGAGCAGTCGGGCCAGTTGGCTGAGCTGAGAGGACCAGCGGTCCTGTACTGCACTCGAGTAATAAAGTACGACTTACTTTACCTCCACCAGTGTGCCTCTTCACTTCACCGTTTTTCTTCACTTTTTTACATTTTTGTTATTAAATTTTGTCTTTTTAACTAATCATATTTGTACATTTTATGTTCTTTCATTGTTAACTTAACTGTTATTTGGCTAGTTGCATATATAACACATTGATTTTCTCTGAGGAAGGCTATGCTACTTATCCCATTCTACCAAGGGGGAGTCATAGTTTTCTACAAAGAAGAAGGTTCACCTTTGTGGGTCAGACTGGTTGGGTCTTCTAGGAGCTCACGTAAAGTCCGAGGCTACACCTGTTATTGCACTCTCAACGTTGCCACATAAACTGGTCGACTTTGCTTTCTGGATGGAAGAAATTGTTATTTTATTCATTTCCATTTCTTTCTTTCCTATTAGCATCAGTTAAAGACTGAGGCTTAACTTCCACAGCCTTTCCATAAATTGGACTTTCACTTCATCCTAGCTTGGTCCCACATTCTCTATTCAGTGACCTTCTTCAGAAGCGTAAGCACAGATATCTATTAATAGGAAAAAATTAAAATGTTAACCCAAGATATCAATCAAGACACATTTATATTACACTCATGTGCGGTTTCATGAATAGACAGATGAAGTGATTTTCCAAGAATCACACAATTTCGATGGTGAAATGCAGAGTCTAAAATTAGAACACAGGATTTTAAAAAATGTACATTACGCCAGTTTAATTAGCATGATTTCATGTCACTCTTATGCTGAGAATTTCCTCAAATTATGCTATTACACCTCATCCTGTAATTATGCACTGATTACAGTAAAATGCTACAACAAATGAGCAGGAGCGGCCCGTGCAGGTACGATTGGTGGAGTGGTGCGGAGAGGTGGGGTGGGGAGGTAGGGTGGGGGGATGAGGACGGCAGATGACGATGAGGTAAAGTTAAATTTAAAAAAAGAAAAACACTTACCTTATGCTCGACTCATCGTCAACTCGGCGATGCGGCAAACACAAGGTACGAGGTTTTTTTATTTTTTTATTTAACTTTACCTCGTCGTCCTCTGTCAACTCCCCCACCGCCCCCACCGATTTTACCTGCACGGGCCACTCCTGCAAATGAGCCATTCTTAGGAATAACTTGCCATGAACGCACAGGACCAATGCCAGCAGCAGAATGGGAGCAGTTGTTGTTCATGGTACTGTTGCTTTTTGGACTTTTTTTTAGGGCGAAGCACCAGTCTTACCTTTCACATAATTATGCTTAATGTTGTGGATTTTGGAAAGCAAATTACGTGAATATTGCATGTCCCTATAAGTAAATCTGTGAACATGTTTTTGCCATCTCTGAATTCTCATAGACCTGCTATCCCATATTAAGGGTTTTAACCTCTGTATCTGTTCGAACACGTGTTATGTCGTCTTGGGAAGACATCAGAGCAAATCAGTTAATCAAATCCCTGTAGTTCACTCATACTCTTCAGCATGGAGAGGCGGCTGCTTCCCCTCACTTTGCCCCCCGCCCAACAGATCTAAGGGCTGGCATGATCCGCCATCGCTCTCATGCATCCAGTGACCCGGAAGAGGAGAGGTACAGCACATAGTGATACAGTGGCTCCACTATCATCCCCGTTCTATTCCCCCAGAGACACAAGCTAAGCAGAATTGGAGGTGTCACTTTGGGGGTGGTCATCCTGGTGCTTATATTGAGCCAGTGGTTACCGGTCCTCAGCACCACTTAATCGTCAACATCAACGCTTATGATGGTCTGCCACTTGGTGGTGCTGTTTGTTTAATTTAGAGATGAACACTATTATAATCCACATTTGTAAAGCGCAAACAATCACCCGTAATGGTCTCTAGGCG
Organism: Triturus cristatus; assembly: GCF_964204655.1. Taxonomy (NCBI): domain Eukaryota; kingdom Metazoa; phylum Chordata; class Amphibia; order Caudata; family Salamandridae; genus Triturus; species Triturus cristatus. Next base: position 1,128,969,020 of record NC_140584.1, read on the forward strand.
CTGGGGGCCGTGGGGAAGATTAAGCAAGCTATTGCCCAGAGTCACATGGTGTTGGGCTAATCTGACGCCGGCGCCGGGGATCGAACCGTGATCCCCAGATTCCGGAGTCAGTCGCCCTGGCCGCAGCGGCATACCTCTTCCCTTAGGGCCTAATAACGAGTCTGGCAGTCCTCGGAACGCCAGACTCATGGTCGGACAGAGGTGCTGGTCTATTGACTGCCACATTCTGACCCTGTCACTGGTGCCGCCCTGGGACTGCCACTGCCAACAGGGAACTGCCATTCCCTGGCCGTTCTCAAAACCTGTCCATCATCTAATCTGTGAGTGTGTGCACTGTAACTCCTCCTGTACATAAGTAAGTCAGAATAGCAGTATTTGCTTCTGTGTATTTGCCATCCACACACTCGTCGATTCAGATTTGATGAGAGAGGTGAGCATAACTCACAACTCGTGCCTTAAGCTCTCCAACTCCACTCATATTTCAAGTTAAGCAGTATACATGGAGACATCCACCACTGCGCAGAACCGGACCAGGACCTATACCTTTTGCTTTTAATCCCGGCCCGGTCGCGACGCCCGCCCAGTGCCATGATGATTACAAACGACTGGATGGACACTAGTAGACTCACCTGCAGGCGGCAGACAGGGGGGCTAGAAATAATTAAATTATGGCCCGGTTCTGCGCAGTGGTGGATTTGTGAGCAGAGCGGAGTGAGGTGGTGGCTTGAGTTGCGCACCGTCGCGGGCCGTGGAAAGAGCACAATATATGTGCGGCCTGTTTTGTGCTGCACGGCACCACATTACATCGTCTCCATGTATAAAACAGGTTCTAGGACTGGTGCTGCTGTCTCAGTCGTCTCCCCGGTCTCTGGGATGCCTCCTCGTCTCACCAGTCACGCGCACTTTTTATTGCGTGAGCCCCAATGCGCATGATCACCAGACAGCAGTCCCACCCTAAGGGTGAACTGAAGAGTAAGACTGCGCAGACGCGGCGGCGGAGACATCTGCGCACTGCGCATCTCTGCTCCTGATTTTTAAATGATTGAATACACCTGGCTGCTGCACTGGGTCACGGACACGGACGGTGCAGCACCAGACTCCAATGCAGTTGTGCTTTTTCGGAACAGAGCGCAGACGCAGAGTAGTAGTCTGTCTGTGTCTGATCTCCGCAGCGGAGGTCAGACAGACAGTCAGACTACTGACTCTGACTCACGGACCGAAAATCGGCCCCTGCAACAAAACTGCCCCCCTGTGAAACTGCCCCCACCGCATCCAGCCTACCATTGGATTGCCCGGTGCCCGGAATTACCAGTCCGGCCCTGGTAGTGTGGCGGTCTTGAGGCAGTAATATGCATGGTAGCACTGCTGAGGTCCTGCCAAGCATGTTACTACTTTACTCACCGCCACTGATGTCCCGGAAGTCTTTCCTCAATGCAAACAGTAGCGGTGAGGAAAGAAAGGGTGCCCTGCATGGCCCCCCTTGTGCCTCACTCCATGTGAATGGACAATGGGGGGTGCACCCCAAGTTTCAGTACGACAGTACATGACATGCTGGAACTTCCTATGATGTTCTCATTGCGGTGCCTATTTAAAAAATTATATAAATATTATTCTGTTAGCTCACAGAGCTTTCTACCACTTTGGGTCCAAATATCTATCTGACTGTTCTCTACGCTATATTACAGCCGGACCTTTTAAATGTTCTCCTGGCTCAAATCACAAAGTTGAGATGTCAGTTAAAACATACCATGTTAAACAAAAACAAACACCATAATTCATCAGTAATATTTAAATGAAGCAACTACAAATCGCGCCCTCATCATGCACTGCTTATAACCTCACATATTGCATCACTCATGACATGTTCTAGGATGTCATTGGTAACAACCCTGATGACTTCCTAAATGATATCCTTGATGATAAAACTGATCATTTTCAGATACAGGGACAAGGTTCATCCAAGTGGAGAGTTGACCTACTCATTCCAGTTCCAAACGAGGAGCCTCAGCTGGAGCTTTAGAAATGTTTAAATTAGCTTCACGATGATGGGAGCCATGAGGCGATTGTTGTTGGCATGACAAGCAGGACGTGGGTAATTGTTGCTGATGCGAAGAGCAGGTTGCTGTCAGAGCTTTGCATTGTAGGGAGATGTGGACAGTCGTTTGCAGTTGCAAAGAGTCCACAACTTCTGGATTTTCACCTGGAGTCTAGTTCTTGCAGTTTGCTTGTTGGAGGAATGTACACTGACCAGGCAAGGGCCCAGGAGCTAGGAAGTCTCCGTGGGTCAAAACTCACTCCAGCAGAGGGCCGCAGTATGGTCCAGGCAAGACCAGCTGGTGCTAGGCACGTGGGCAGTTGCAGGTAAGGCCTCTGGAAGCTTGTTGTGCCCCTGTAGCTCATACTGGAGGTCAGTCGTGCCCCTTGGAGTTAATTACTTCTGAGGTACTTGGTTCTATGCCAGCAGGTCCAGTCTTTCATCTTCAGACAGCAGGGCAGTCCTTGTTCTTAATCTTTACAGGTCCAAGTGTGTTCTTATAAGAGGTTCTGAGGGTGCCACTTTTATACCGGAGGGCAGCCTCTGTGTGAGAGTCACCCCCTTTGTCCAACCATAAACTAGTTCTGGCCAGTTATTCCTTTTTCATTGGGTTTGACTTATATCTTTCTAGGGTAACAAAGGGGATGCAATCAACTTTGGAGGCGTTATCACCAAACCTTGGCGGATCGCACAATGAAGATAGAGCAGATTCCATTGACAGGACTTCAGCCCTGTACAGATCTCTAAAGTGAACCCCAAGAACATTCGATCTGGTATGGAGGGGCTTCAGTTTTGGGCAGATTCCTCCAATATTGCCCTCACCTAATTAGGCATAGGGCTCTTGTTTGTTTTTTGCATTCCTGTTTCGCTTTTCTGGTCTAATTACCTCATGTCTGCCTATTGGCACTGCCAGATTTTCAGTAAGCCATTGATCTAGGGGGATCTCTATGTGTGACTGAAGGCTAGGCATGTCTGTGCTTGGTCTAGTGAGAGAAAGAGGTGTGGCGCAGCAGCCAGAGTGGCTGACTCCGGAGCACGGGGCTCACAGTTCGATCGCCGGTGGCAGCTCAGCATCATACGACTCTGGGCAATAGCTCACTAAGGGGCATATTAACCCTTTCGATGCTTGTGACGGAGCGGTTCCGTCATGCGCGTCGGTCGCGCTGTGCGGATGACGGAACCGTTCCGTCACGGCCCCGCCCGCGCACGAACCCTTCAGCACTGCGCGGTAATCCGCGCCGCGCTGATGGGGTTAACAAGGAACAGGGAAAATTAACGTTAAGGGCGCTTAGCGTTAATTTTTTTAACGCCCGCTATCACTGGATAATATCACCTGGTTATCGCGTTATTAACAACGCTAACCGTCTAGGCGATAGAAAATCCAGCGATAGCGGCATTTTGGGATGTTATCGCTGGTAATGCAGCGATAAAACTACAAGGATAGGGATATCCTTGTTGATAGCCCATGGTGGATTTAGCCATGTAATCCACCTCCCATTGGCTTACATGGCTAAATCTGAAAATTAGCAGAAGTAAAAAAGCAGCGTTAACCGTGGTTAGCGCTGCTTTTTTTGTCTCTAACAGGGTTAGCGTGAAGCTTGATAATAGGAGAAATGTCGCTTAGTGACATTTCTCCTATTATTTTGCTCTGGAACGCCCACTTTGCATCTGATTAGAGATGCAAAGGGAAGTGTAGTGAAAAAGGGTGATAACATGCGATTTTGCAAGTTAGCACCCTGTTGTTGATAGGGCGATATTTTTATCTCCGCTTCTTTTGCTTTCAAAGCCATAAAAGTGGAGATAAAGCCCTTGTTAATATGCCCCTTAATCTCCTCTACGGCCTTCAGCGCCTGGATAACCTTAAGGGTGATAAGTTCGAGCATTACAAATCTGGAATTCAGATTTTTTTTAGTAAAGGCAGTTATAGTTTGTATTAGATTACTAAATTCTAATTGCATTACAGCGCTACCTTATCTGCTGCTGCAGACTCTCTGTTATTGTTTTTATTGTGTGAAGCATTTTATATTTGGAAAATAACCTATGAGTGAGAGGAACTCAGGGTAGCCACAAGCTCCTCTTTCTGGGAACCTGTGTACCTGACAAGGTTGATAACAATTATCCGGGCTAAGGCAGTGGTCGAAGTGGAGGGGATCTGAGGGGCACGACGGGCCATTAATTTTTAAATTTAAGATCAACAGTTCTTCTACTTTTTGTCAAAAGGCAACCGCCCCAGGACTTTTACCTCCCACAGGTGAAATGCTTCAGCTGAAGTGTCCTTCAGTGCATCTTCTGAACTGTGAAACCGAGAGAGGAGTTAACAGTTAAACAAACCTGGTCACTGCTTGCCTGAAAGAAGTGTAAATGTGCACAACTGGTCAATCTGCAAATGTAAAGGGCGCCTGGAAGGCGGTATTGACTTTAATTGATGGAATTACTTGAAGCTTCCTAAGGGCACACATTTATTCACTTTGAGGGGCACTGTAAGAGAGCTACCAGCTAAGATGTGAAGACAGTTACCCCAAAAAATTGCTTCCATATGACACACACACTTTCTTTTTTTTTTAGTACTATTGTAAGGGAACTACCAGCTAAGCTGTGAAGTTTGTGCTTTTAAAAGACAGGTATAAGAAAACAAAATATTACATACAGCCTGCAAAAAAATCTATATTTTGTAAAACCTTTTTATCTGAAACATTTTTGCGCATTCTGTACATAGTACATACTGTTACCTTGTGGCACTAAACATACACATGTCAATATTATCCAGTGCGGTACATTAACTAATAGAGGTTTCATAATGTGGAACAGTGTATTTCCCACCGAGTAACATATTAGTTTTAATTCAAGCTGTGTGTTATTTTATATGTAGTTACCGGAAGGCGAAAGATTGAAAAAAGTAACAGAATATTTTGTTTTTTAGCCACGCCCACACACTCACTCACTCACCTACCCCATTGCGCGCAACATCACAGTTCCCACACTTTTTTTTTAATGGACTTCGACCACTGGGCTAAGGTAAGGAGAAGGCCAGGCCTGGAAAATTTCTGTTTCGAAGCTTCTTTCTTAAATAAGATGTAACAGTGACACACACAATTGACAACAAGCCATATTGAAGCCTGTATTCAAACATGCCAACTCCCATTGCCATGACAACTCCTTCCGCTTTTAGGGCCTCGTCCAAGTTATTTGAAAACTCTAGCAAACGTGGCAAGGTTTCCAGTCTGGGAAGTGTGACACTGACTCAGTGCAGGATTTCTAGCCTTCTGTTTTGTGACTCTTCAGGCTGGTTCCTCAAACAGCTTGATTTCTGCTCTCAACGCCCAGTGCTGTAGGAATGAGATGCCCCAGCTGGCCTCCCCTTGCAAGTAGCTCTCCACTTGCGTGAACCCCTGATGCTGCTTGCTAAGCAGGCTAGGAGCCTTGAAATACTGCGGTGCATTTACATATGAGTTAAATTAGTTTAATTGTGCTGCACTAAATACTGTTAAGGGTTTTTAATTATAAACCGCTGTGTTAGCATTAATGACCTCCATAGAGCCCACTGATAAGATGCCTGCTTGGATTGTCTCGAAGAACTGCAAAAATATATACATGGGGGGATTATAGTGTGCACATGAAGAGCCATGTATGGTACTGATGGGGTGGCGAGGAGTGGCATCTGCCATCGCAGCATCAGCCAACCTGCCAAATCTAGAGCTTGGAGTGGGGGTCGTAGCCTTATCTCCCCTAGAGCTGCCCCCGCTTCCGAGGTGGGAGCCACTTTAGGACAAAAAGATTGCGATGGTGGGTCCAGCATTGTCCTGGAGGTTTTCTCCCTGCGGTACACAGCAAACCCCATGATGCAGCATACAGATGCTGTGGGCATCTCAGACTGTTGGCTCATAATACACAGGCTCACTTTCTTCAGGGGATGAGGATTCAGCACTGTTTGGCATGTCCAGAAAACGTCCGGGAGGATGTGGTGCAACATCGGGGAACACTTCTAGTCACCTACTCATCTGTAGAGGTAGTTCGGAGAGTGGCGGTTGTGGTTTCAACCAGTTGTCTACTAAGGACATTTGTCCTTCTCCACCACTTTGTGGGACTAGAGCCAGGGAGAGTATGGTAATGCCCCGCTTCTTTGGGATTGATTAAAATCGAGCGATAATTAGAGAAGCAGCCATAGGTGGTCAATACCATCTCCATCCCCATCGATTGCGAGTTCCACAAAGGAGAAACTTCATGGGAACCTGGGAAACAATCTAAAACCAAGAGTCAGAATATGAGTCTGGGGGATCCATCGAGAACGTCCTAAAATTAGTGAAAGCGGCACACATTTCCATGTGTGTGAGACTTGTCCCTTGGGAACACTGACTAAAATGTTGTTCAGCTTCCACAATATGGCAAAACATTGTAGTTAGCATGACAGTAAGAAGCAAGTCTCAGCCGGTGAGTGTATTTAGTGAAATAGGTGAACTGGTGAATCAAGCAAATCCTATCCCATCCTATAGTGCGATGTTACCCATTGTTGACTTGTACACACCTACAGCCTCATCCCTAAAATGTTGGAGTGATGCTTCCCTGTAGAAGCTCAGTAGAACGTTGTGCGTGCATACAAGTCTGCCCCATTGGAGATCTTCTTTAGTTTGTAGGCGTGGGTGACTCTCCATGTCACAGCACTGATGAAAATTGCAGGTATTTGGGACTCTAATGCAGTGTGAGGTCTGTTAAAGCTGTTAAAGTGTTTGGCTTACCCCTATGGGAGTGTTGGAAAATGAGGCAGCATCTGTGAGGCCTGCACAAATAACATGACTACATTTGTCCTTCACTGGGAACACCCAATTGTAGCGCCTGACTCTCAGAGGGTAGCGTTTTAGAGCAGTCTGAGGCTTACTATAGAGAGGTGGTGTGGGCTAGTAATCGCCATTTGCAGGTGCGCAAAAATAACACTCAATATTTGATTGTCCAGTCTGTACTTTGCTTTATAAAAGTAAGAGTACATTTATTAAACACATTCACTACTCAATACTATGCACCAATTTACAAATATACATAAGCGGTTGGAATTACTTTGTGACATTGCATAACATTTCCACCCCTCCCATGGGGGGTGGCGTATAGTACCACCACTCCCATGTATGCACATCATCTTGCCCCCAATGCCATTAGTTGAACATAACCTGGGGTGTGGGCCCTGTGCACTGGCACCATCCCACTGGCGACCCACCCCATTACCTCAACAAGCATTAAAAATGGGTACACCTGCCTTGGTGACACATGACCCTGACTGAGCATCTCCTGCTGACCATAAAGTATTGCACCTCTATATCTTAAGGGCTAGCAGTCTGGGGTCTTCACCTAAGCGGAGTAGCAAGAATCCATGATTACGCACACTGTAGAATGACAGTACTCAGCACCTTTGCGGATCTTTAGAATGCATTGCAATTACAGGCCCTGAAGGCATCACAGATGAAATCACAGGATTACATGTACAGCCAGACACCCTAGCAGGAAAGTCTGGCCACAAAACCCCACTTTGCTTATGACATCACCTTACACCAGTATTTCACATTCAACAGGTGAACTTCAGTCCCTCTAAAAGAAATATCCTTTAGTAAATGCATTTCAGTGTAATTACACCTCTTCACCTCCAGGGGATGCCCTTCTCCAGACATCTGCACCTCAGCCCTTCACTCCTTGATGAAATTATCAAAACACCCTCAGCTGAAGAACAAATAGTCCCAGCCCAGAAGATATTAAATGCTGGCTGAGCCCTGGAGGGGTTATTCCTAGGGTGACTTGGCTTCTCCAGCAGCGCCCCCATCACCTTTTCTCCATTGAGGGTGACCCCCCTCCTCTGGGGGGGGCCACCAAGCGCCAAAACGATCCTTTACCAATGCCGTGCAAGGCATTATGGGGCGCTTCAGGCTCCGTTTTATGCATATTTGATGAGCTGCTCTCCCGCTGTGCCGGGGAGAGCCGCGCTGAACTGATGGCGCGATGGCGCTCCCCGACTTTGCGTCAGGGCCTCGGGATGGGCTCCTGGGCCCCTTGGGCACATCTTCGCGGGGGGGGGGGCGTGACTGCGCTCCCCTGTCTTTACATCTTCCGGGGGCAGCCCCTGGGACCTGACCCACCCTGGGGGCATGATTGCGACCGGCGGCAGAGCCCCACGCGCTTCGTCGTCAGTCCAAGGCGGGGGCAAAGGTCGCCTACCTTCTGGGGGCCATATCTCAGCCCCTGGGGGTCCGATCTGCCCCATTTTTGCATCTTCCTGCTCCTCTCGGCCAGCCCCAGCCACGGGAATCACTCTCCTTGCCCCTTGGGGCCTGTGAGGGGGGCTGTTCTGCAGGGAGTTCTCTTCACTGGCTTCCTGCGCCAGCCTTTCGCCTGATTCTCCTCCTTGGCCTCTCTTCTCCCTGCGCAGAGGCCACTGCTTCCGCGCACCGGTCCTGGGCTCTTCTTCTGGTGCTGATAGGGCCCTGGTGGCAGTCAGGGGGTCTCTCCTTCCAACTGCCCATTGCGCCAGGCTCCTGCACCTTCAGCCTCAGCAGACCACACCTCAGAGAGAGCTTCTCTTCCTGTGCAAGCACTTTTCAAAAGTTGAGTAGGGGGCTGGCAGGAAGTCTCTGTTGGTCCTATCAAACAGCGACACATCACTTCCCTGCCCCTGCTCCCTCCTTCTTGTCCAGCCTCTGGGTTTGTTCAAAATGGCGGCGTCCAGTGTCTCTGGCCACATGGCCTCTGAAACCCAACTCCTTCCCCCCTCACTGCCTTCCCTCCTTGGTGCAGCCTGGTGCCTGGCACCTAGTGATGGATGAGCCTGTAGCCCCACCCATCATCTCTTCATGGAGAGGAGGCCCTTGCTTGTGGAAGAAAGTTTATCAATCCATCCAGCTGAGGTCAGCCCTCAGCCTGGGTCTGGTCATGGCTGGCTCAGAGAAATAGGACAGTTCTGGATGACCCAAAAGCAGTACAAATATGACTTTGGACTCTTCAGAATACTTCTTTTCACATCCGCTACAGTGGACTTAAGCGCGTGTCTGGAATCTGTAGGCCTAATGGAAGTTAATCTAGCCCATGGGCTCCACATTCCCACATTCCACATTCCCATAGGGGAATAATGAAGTAAAAAACAGTAAGACACACTGACCATCCCTGGCATGTTTCTTTTCAGTGTAAAAAGCCTATTCCATGTCACCAGCCAATACTGCATAAGTCCTGCCACACCATTCACTTTGTAGCTGCTCCTGGATTGTGCACGCTAGGAATCTCCCCTGCGCATCCCGTACACGTGTGCACATACATGTACACATGTGTCTGCATGTAACTAGCCCGGTGTCCCTTACTCCAGATGCTGCACCGTGGCCTGGTCAAGCCAGGGGGACACCAGTAAAATCCCCATGCATCCTGAGTTCACTGTGGGTGAGTCCCACCTTATGAGGCTCCCCCACAGTAAAAGCTCAACAATTAGGTGCTCAAAAAGCTAAACATCCGGGCGGCCCATAGTGTCAGAACCACCTTCTAACAGGGAGCATAACTAAAAATATTTGCTGTGTTTGTGATAGAGTGAGATGGAGAGACTGATGAAATTCATATAAGTCCACATCAATATCTCCACTTAACAAAGCACATGGATTCTTGTAATATAGTAGTTCACAAAATGGAATCACAAACATTAGCATCAAATGTACCTCTATGGAAAGAACGGTATAGTTTGACTTCTTATCTGTGAGAAATTGGGTTGTTGGTTGAGTGGGCTGTTAACCCTTCTCTAGCAACAGCCACAATCCCTGTCAGGGTGAACCACAAAAAGTCATTACTTTTAACATGTGCTTAACCTTCTGGTAACTTGGCACAAAGCAGTCAGGCTTAACTTAGAGAGAATGTGTAAAGTACTTATTCAGCACACAGAGATTAATAGAGTTAAAACACAAGACAAACACAGTGCAGATACGACAGAGCATTAGCTGTCACCTACCACACCTGTTCTTCAAAGAAGCTGCTTCAAAACACACACACATAAACAAAACGTAATACTAGCCTTTCATGACTCCATGCCTGGGACCAGTGCAGGAAAAAGAAGGACATTTCAGACATAGGCATGGGGGAGTGGGGTCTAGAGGTTTCTACCACCTCAAAGCTGGCACAGGGCATCAATATTGGACCCTTGGAACAACTCCTAGACCTGTGGATACTACAGAAGAAGGACTGCCCTGTTGTCAGAGGACTACCCTGCTGCTTGTGGTCAGCCCTGCTGCCTGAAAAAGAATACTGGATTTGTTCCCTTCATCCCAGGCTACTGAAAGTGACTCCAAGGGTCAGCTGACTGACATCCTATTCAGACCTAAAAGAGACATAACAAGCGTCAAAGCCCTTCCTCCAACTGCCAAGCTGACCTGCAACTGAACCTGCCTGTGCCCCGCTGGCCTATGCTGGAGTGAGATCCTGATCCCCAAGAGATATCTCCTGTATCCTGGGCCCTTGGTGCAGTATCAGTTGTGCTCGTCCTGGAAGAAAAGAAGGAATTCTGAGCTTTTGGGCTATTCAAAACCGCAAGCTATGCTGTTCCCACCAACGTAAAGCTCTAGAAAGCACATCTCCTTGTACTACAGCAACCTCTGGCAACGACAGGAAACACATGAGTTCTGCACTTCATGCTACAGCATCGACAGCCCGTGGTGATCGCCAACACAAAGCTCCAGCTGTCAGCGAGGCCCTACATGATATTCATGGTACAGAGACGAACATCTGCGGCGCTCTCCCTGCTCTTGACAGTCTCCTCCTCCGCGAGCTGAAACCCTTACACCAGACTTTGAGAAGGTAACTTTTGCAACCGTACTAACCTCAACCCTGTATCCAGTCCGCACTTCTTTACAGTCAACATGAACTTTTGATTCCCCCCCAGTCTAGATTGACTAGATGACTGTGAATGGGACTTTGTGTTTTGTGCTCTCCTACTTAAATCTTTGAAATATTACATCTCCGGTTCTACTGATTGGATTTTTATCATTGTGGTGTCAAATTATTACATTATATTCTATTTTTCTAAATTGGTGTGGGATTTTTCTTGTGTTGTATCTTCACTTTATTACTCTTAGAGGCAATGTGTAAAGCATTTTTGCAGCACTCAAAGTTTAGCCTGACTGCTTTTGTGCCACGCTATGAGAAGGTTAAGAACAGGTACATTTTGTGACTTTTGTGGTTCACCCTGACACGGACTGTGGCTGTTGCCTCAACCAACAACCCAATTTCTTACATGAAGATAATGTTGTATGCTCCCTTGCAATGCAGTGGTATATTATCAATACAAACCGCAAAGATGTGCTTTTTTTTAGCTCTGTGAAATCACTGGAGGTGACATGATTTGAAAAATGAATAAAATGTCTTCAAAATAAAAATGATAGCAACAGGACCAAACACCTAGGCATTTTGAGTACAAATTATAATAGGCTTTTAGGGTATTTCCTTTCGCCTAGCAACAATGATATTCTAAAGGCTTTTTTTGCAAGCTGGCATCCCGGCATGGCTATTTGTATTAATGCATTAAGTCAAGTGCATAAAACTATTTTAATGTAGCACCTGTCCTGCACCTAACTATTAAAAAAAGCAAAAGGCATGCTTAATTAGCACTTTGAATACGTAAATCACAGGATTGGCGAAGCAGCCCAGCGCATCTGCAAGGGCAGCGATTACGAACAAGATCTACAACAAAATCACACCACTGTGTAAAAGGCTACTTGCGGAGGTTTGTTTTCATACAACTTGCAATTTATTGAATTACACAAGTGTAGGAAACAAGGTTGATAAACTAATGGGAGAGGGTGGGAAGCTGCAGTCCTTATGTGAGCTATGGCTGAGCAACAACAATAGCTACAACAATATAGCTCCTAGACTTAGGGGCATATTCACAAGAAGCTATCGCTGAATTAACGGCACTTTACCGCAGCCAAAGTCGTGATAAATTGACCTCCCCATTCACAAGCTGGTGCTAACAGCCCACAGCACCAGAAAATCCACGATAGCAGCCGCAAAAAACATCGCCACAGACGACCCGCGCAACTATAGCTAATGAGATGCAGAGTGGGCGTTCCCGTGCCAAAAGCCGCGACAACATCACACCTCAACATTGATAATGACCAGCCAGATCTGCGATAAAAACACAAAACAGGCGATAAGGCACGTTAGCACCAGGAAATCTACACCTGCTCTGACCTGGTGTAAAGTCAGACGGCAGCCTGCACCACAAAATGGAGCACAGCCCAGGGCCACATCAGAAGGGCAACAGATGTCATGGAGCTACCCATCATGCGGCCCAGACACCCAAGAGGGCCACAACACCCACCGACACCACCACAGGACCACAACCCACACCCGGAACTCCCCCCGGACCACCACACATGCAGCGCAGACAAAGACAGCGGACCCCCAAGAAGCATACCAGCCATACAGACCCAACCTCTGACAATGTCACTGTCCACCACAGGCTGAAAGAGACAACCATCCCACGCATCCCGACCATCATCGCCTAACAGGCCTATGGCACCAACACAGCGGACAACCAACTTCCCACCCCACACCAAGCTGCTGGCTTGGCTGCACCTGTTGGCCCCTGGCACCCCCCAACTAACACCTGCCAGAATCGGAGGAGTCTCACAGCCAGACACATCAAAGTGGTCCCCACCTGTCCTGGAAAGCACCATCACCCTGGTACCCCAGTCCCCATACGTCCAACACAATGCGCAGGTCACGCTGGAGACCAAGCAAGGACCATACGTCATAGCAGGATGCACGCACATGTTAGGGGCAACCCACAGCACTCATGTCCTACCTGTGTCCCCTGGTGACACAGCACACAATTACCGCAACAGAAAGCACACGTCCCACCCTAATGTGCAAGCAACATCATAACACCGTGGAACCTCCAACAATGTCACCTTCAAATACACAGCCAGTGTGCATGATTCCTTCATCCTCCTACCGTCCATCATCAACCAGCGTACCCAGGATGGCAACAAGGGAAATGCACAGCTCCTTGGCAAGTTCCAAATGAACATCCCACTCACCTCAACTCCACAACCATGCAAATCACAACTCTGGCAATGCACACGTCACAAAATCACAACCAACATGCACAACAACATGCCCACCCACCAGACACGACAGAACAACTCACAATGGTTACCTGGCCAAGCCGTGAAAATGAGCCATTAATGGCATGGCACCTCAGCCACACAACAGCTGAATGTGGGGAGAGGTGGCAAACAGGCATGTGTGAAGGATGCAGTAGTACCATGATTGAGAAAGTACACAATGTCAAGTGTGGCGGGGAGGTGCTGGACAGACCGCAGTATGCAGCACACACCCATATCCATGGCGACATACACCTCTGGTGTATGGAGTGTAGTGGACAGTGGACGCAACTATGTCACCACAGCCAGTGGGGGACCTCACAGTAATCTTGCCTTTTATGCCCTCCCAAGCGTGACCAGAGTGGGATGGCCCAGCCTACGCCACTGCCTCCTCAGGCCTACTCTTCGGCCCAGTAGGTCCCATATGTGAAACTGTGTCCTGAGTCATGAATGGCAGTGACCCCAAATCTGGGCCAGTGGCAACAGCACCAGGCACCACCCGATCAGTGAGGCATAGTTCCATATGGGCTTCTTGCGACACGTGGTGCCACTAACCCTGTTCAACAGCAGCCGGCGACACGGGGTGTCATTAACCCTGTTCAATGCCAGCCGGCGACATGTGGTGCCACTAACCATGCTCAACACCAGCCGGCGACACGTGGTGCCACTAACCCTGTTCAACGCCAGCCAGCGACACGTGGTGCCACTAACCCTGTTCAATGCTAGCCGGCGACACGTGGTGCGGTGCCACTAACCCTGTTCAACGCCAGCCGGCGATACATGGATGAGAGACCAGAACTACCCTGCAGACCAGTAGGTCCCACATCCAGCACTTGGGCGCAAATCACGAATGGCAGAGTCCACACCAGTGGTCGCACGGAGAGGAATAAGAGGAAGATGCGGATCATTCTGGACGAAACCCGGGTCACATACAACATACACGGAGGTGTCCGAACACGTGGTGCCACTGAACATGAACTACGCAGGCCAGTGGGGCCATCTAACCTATGCCGGTGACACTCGGTGAATGGGCCGTGCTGATCGCTGCCTCAGGGCTACACCACGGTCAGGTAGGTCACACATTTGGAACTGAGTCTTGATTACACCATGGCAGTGAACACAATTTAAGGCATAGGACAAGTCACTATACCCCCTTCGATGTGGTGCCAACAAGTCTGTGCATGGCATCACGACCACACGTGTCTGTGGGCCTACGCAGACTACTGCCCTCAGCCTACGCTGCGCACGAGTGAGTCACAGATTTGGAACTGAACATCGGTTATTCAAAAGGCAGAATACATGTCAACGCACGCACGGAGAGGCGTAAGAGGATGATGCGTTGCAGTCCGGAGGGAACAGCATCATCGTTACGGAGGTGATCGAACACTACCGACAACAGCCCTTGTGTTACTAACTCCGTGCCTCGCCAGCCAACGGCACGTGGCTGTGGGCCACTGCTGACCGCCGCCTCCGGCCTACACTACGGTCCAGTAGGTCACAGTCTTGATTTGGCAATGGTGGAATTCATGTCAGTGTACCGGCATCATCGCAGACTGCATCCCTGCTCAGCACCTGTGCCACTAAGTCTGTTCCCCGACATTCATGGACACTCCCTGGTCGTACATTGGTGTCGTTTGAGTTTATGGATTAGGGGCTAGTTTTCATCCTCATGTAGCTGATTCCGAATTGGTGGTAAAAACGAGGCTGGCGCTTTCCACTCCTCTATTTGCTGCTGCCTGATAACATCAGACCTTCCGCATCATGCCCTGGAGGACACCTTCCACTGTCCCTCGCAACCCTCCGCAACACACACCTCGGAAATTGATGGGGACCCGCCCAGGTCGCATGGCCCATCTGACTGCACCGCAAGTCACCATATCCCGTGGCTGGGTGACTGTGCCAGCCGCAGTGCATCCGGGGCTACTAACTCTGTGCTGCTCAGGTGACCTCTGTGACGGTGGTCTTGGGGTCATCAACACCATGTGTCTGTGGCCCTGCACTGTCCGCAGCCTCCGGCCTCAACTGCGGGCCACCAGGGCCCACACATAGATTCGGGTCCTGACCAGCCTGCAGGAAGCACACACCACCACCGCAAGGACCACCTCCAACCGCCAACTGCCAAAGTTGATACGGTGGTCCTGACAGACCTATGGACTTGCTCAGACCTGTTGTGGATGCCATCATCGGCCTGATACCCTGCTCAGCACTCCAGGTGCCAGTGACTCAGTGCACCGCAAGCCATTGTCCGTTCTTGATTAAGTTTTGTGCTGTGGAGAGGTTGCGCAGCAATGTCACCTCATGTAGTGGGAAAGACCTGGGTCTATGACAGGGAAGATGTGTCAAGTGTGCGTACGGGAGATGGCACAGACAATGGGCAAGAGGCAACATCCCCAAGGCAGGAATGCAGACTGGAGGTGGTTGTCAAGCTCCACACCCGGAACCATTACTGGGTATTGTGCTCTGTACTGCGGACGCAACTGTCACCTCAGGCAGTGTGGGAGACCTGGGACGTTGATGAGGAAGTTGATGCAGGTGTAACACACCTCACTGCATCTGCATCAGGACTAACCCGAAGGGACACAATCCTAGCAATTCCTTCACATGAGCGCGCTCATCTCTACTGCCCCTACCTCAGTGCACTGCAACTCACCGAACCTCCTGACTGAATATTGGGTGATCTCTGTCCTTGCTCCGGCTCTATCCATGTTGCTGTGCAGTTGACTCTGTTATGTATGTGTTTTCTGTTTCCGTTGCACTGGTGTCCAATGTTCAAGTTGTTGCCAGCACCAAGCATTCCGTGCGGACTGGCTTACACTCACCCCACACACATCCAGCACAGGCGTCACTATACATGTGGCCCTGCCAATAAAGGGGTCGGCGCATGTGCCTGTAGCCAGTTCGACATGGTATCTACGTGTGTCCCTGTGGTCTCGTTGTGTGCATGAGGGCCCTGGGCCCTAGAACATTACAGTGTGCTGTGTACATCGGATGCAGACATGTCACCGAAGGCAGTGGGTTGGAGCTTGGACATGTAGCTTTGTCGTCACCCACTCAATTCATAAGGGGAGTGGCCAGGGCCATCGTACATCGTGCCAAAGTGGGTGTGTGACTGCTATTTGTACGCCCCTGGGCGTGGTTCTGTACTGTGAATGTGCATCTACATGTGTCTCTATGTCAGTGTGGGTCTCCCTTGTGGGGTGTGGGTGGTCTCTGAGGGTGATAGACACCAACGTATGTGTTCAAGCTCACCTTCCATGGGTTTGGCACCCACCCCCACCTGTTGGGCCACCTCCTTTTGGCGTTGATGGCACATGGCATTGGGGTGCCATGTGTTGTGTGCCAGCTGTGCTTGCGTGTGCTACTTGCTGTGTGGTTTGTTGCAGGAGCTGTGTTCTCCTCTAAGTAGCTTGTCTGCCCTGGTCCTGGTGGTGGTTTGCGTGGGATATCCATGGGCTGTTTTAGGGCTTCAGTGTCGACGGTGTGGTGGTCCTCTCCGGCATCACAGATGTGTTGTCTTCTGTGCTCTGTTGGAGGAGTTGTGTTCCCCTCTGCAATGTGAAGGGGAGATGCATGTTGACATTGTGTTGACATGTATGTTGGCGCATTGTTCTGGTTTACATACAGACTGTTTGCCAATGTACATTGTGACTGTTTGTGAGGTGCTGGATTCTTCTGCGAGACAGTGTAGATTTGGACTACATGACGGATGTGAGGTCGTACGCGTACATTTCCATTTCACAGTTTCCTGCTCTGTCAGCTGTGGTAGGCATGTTTCTGTGCATGTGCGGAGCCAGTTGTGCAGTGCTGGCTATGCGCATTGTACCACGTTGTCGTTGATGTGGGTGTGCTGTTCTTGCTCTGTGTGTGTGCTGCAGTGTGCCAAGGGGATGTGTGACATGATCCTGGGTAATTGTGGGTGTGCAGTGTGCTACGCCTCGTTGTGCATGTGTGTCATTGTGCCCATCTCCCCCGTCCACCCAGTCCCTGTCAGTTACTTTACCTGTTGATGTTGTCAGGTCCTCTCGAGCTGTGTCCGTACTCCCTACTCCTTGCACCATCTCCACACTGATGACTGTGGCCTGGGTTTCCTCCAGCTCCTCCTGTGGCGCTGGACTGCCACCTTCTGTCACCATTGCTGCCTTCCTGTTGGCAGCGGGTTTGTACCTGGTTTAGGTTGTCACGTTTTGCCGGCGCCTTATGGCCTCCTCCGTTGGCCTCCTCGACACTCCGGCTGCATTCACGGTAGTCTGCTTGTGGGTCAGTTGCTGTTAGTGTTCTGACACCTCCGTGATGCTGGTTTTATTTTCCTGCGGTCTGCACCCCGTCTTCCTCTCCCTTTTCTCCTTGGCCTTCCCCGTGCCCGTTGTTCCTTGCTGGTGGTCTGTGGGGGTTGTGGGGTTCGGGTTGTCCTCTGCACTGGGTCAGGGTGCATCCATGTTGCTCCAAGCTTAGGCTTGTTTCTGGTGTGTTGTTTCTGTGGTTTTTATGGTGCATTTTCCCGCAAGACGTGTGGGATTTGCAGGCCTGTGGCTGGTTTTCGCTGCTTTTTTGTACCACGATTAGCCTCATCGCATGAATTTTCACGTTCGCGTTTCGTATTTTTGCAATGTGGCGTTGCTTTTGACTCTGACATTTGACGCATTATCTGGTGTCTATTGCATGCTACCGCCTTGTTGTGAATTCCACGTTGACACGGGGTAATTTTCCCATGATGGGCTGCGATATTGAAAAATGCATTACGCTACTCTTGAGGTAGTTATCAAACGTTCTTGTGAATATACCCCTTAGACTTGCGTGAGGAATCCCAAGTCTTTCCCAGAGAACTTTTATTGTGGCACATGAACGGCAACACTACAACAACATGGGAGATAGGATGTAAACAGGTCATATACCAGTTTAGCTGAAATGAGAACCATTTAACAATTAAATTGTAAAATAAAATTGAGTACACCTTAGGTAGGGTTTAGAAGCTATTTAATTTAAGCATACCGATGAGGCGACTGTGGTTTTAAAAAATGTATATTAGTAGACAACGGTGGGTTTCTTTTTGGCACCAAAAGAAAGCAATGCCTGCCATACCAAGGAACGGTTTTAAAAGGGGTTAGCTTTTGCAAAAAACACTGGTCCTTTAACCCCTTCCCTGCGGTGGTAATTCCTCCGTGATGCAGGGGGGTGGGGTGGTGGCCGCGGCGCCGCTGTGCTCGTAGCGAGCTCAGCTCGTCACGACCCCGCCCACTGATTAATTCTCCTGCACAGGCGGGGAATTAATCGCACGTGGGCGGGCCGCGGCTGTTATGACGAGCTCATCTCGTCATGAGCACAGCTCCACTGTGACTCATGACGAACTGACCTCGTCATAAGCACTCAACTAGTTAAAAAATGCCCAGAGAGACACAACTGGTTCAGCACAGTCTTCCCTGTTGCTTCAAATGTCCCCAAACTTATTAGGAGGGCTTCTTGCACACTGGGTCACAAGCCCACATGGGAAATAGTATTTTCCACCTTATGCTCAGGTCCACAGTCAAAAGTCCAGTTATGTAAATGTGCAGATATTTATATAGCGCAAATCACCAACCGGTCTCTAAGCGCTTGCTTAGGGAACCCGTCCTGGTATTCCCCTGTGAGATATCCCAGCAGGGCATCCACAAGGTGAAAGCCAGGCATCCCGCCGCGAGGGGCCATTGTGGAGATTAAGCAAGCTATTGCCCAGAGTCGCAGAGTGTGAACCCATGAATCGAGTATGCACTGGAGCGAGAATTATCGAGTCCATGGACAATTTATGGACTCAAGACCCAGCAGAGCCAGGAATTGAACCCAGGTCCCGGGCTGACCTTTGCTTCCAGGTCTGCCTACTCTAACCAGTGAGCCACCCTTCACCACTGTTTTGAGGGTTTTCTGACAGTTGGACACATCTTCTTCAGTTTCTTATAACTTCCACACTTCCAAGTCAGAAAGAAAGAAGCTTCAGAGCAGGCAGCCTCGATCTAGACGCACATAACATACCGACTTGTAAAGCACAAGTTCACCCCCAAAGGGGTATCTTGGCGCTGAATAACAGATGTTTATTGTTACCCAACAGTACTCATTTTATCAAATTCAGAAAGGATGAGTGGACCCGCCAGGATTTGAACCTGTGACCATGAGGTCAAACACAGGTCCCTGAAGTGGGAGCAGCCCCTTTGATCTTTGTGGGTTAGAACGAGGCCAGCTCCTAAGGCTGATACAGAATCCTTATAAATCCAGGTCTTATAGATGAACCGGGAGCCGTCACTCCTCTGTCTTTCAGAGGACAGACAGTACTTCTCTCATGAGGGAGAGTGACAGCTCACTTATGTAGTGTTAAATTTGGCATCACATTTGCAAAAGAGCATTAGGTTTAACTTTAACAGCTATCAATCAATCAGACAGCGTTTGTAAAGCTGACACTGTCGCCCCGAGGGGTATCTGGGCGCTTTTATGCCCAAGCTGGAGTGTGACGTGCCTGTCCCTTGGCCCGCGTTGTATATTTTGCAGCAAATGTGAGTGTCAATATGCTCGCCCGCAGGCTTATATTTGGAATTTGCACAATTTGTATGCACTTTACTGCTGACATAATGAGAATTATGCCAATTAAATAGTGGTTGTGTCTTTAACGTCTTAGGGAACATGTAGTACGTACAACTTCACATAAGTCAAAATCAGTTAAAAATATAAACAATTATAGCAAAATCTTAGCAAAAAGATGGATTTCCTCAAGAGTAAACGGTAGAGGTTTTCCAACAGTAATGTGTATTACAGCAGCATTTTGAAATGGGGCCTCTCTTAAGAAGTGGTATATATGAAGGTGCTCTGGAGTGATCAATGGGATGTGTAAACACTGTATAAAACTCTACACAAATAATGGAATTAATAAATAATAGCAAGGGAAAACACAAAGGCAACAAAAACAAGCATTGGCATAGCCAATAGGTCTCGCTTTTGGGACCTTATAAGTGTTTAGCTATGCAACAGTTGCATAACTAAATACTTATAAGGTCCCAAAAGCGAGACCTATTGGCTATGCAAAGCGGCCGTGTGGCCGCGAAAGTGAAAGTTATCGCGATCACGATCATACATCAATGCGGCCGTACGGCCGTGCGGCCGCGAAAGTGAAAGTAATCGCGGTAAAGCGCAGCGCGCGCGCCCGCCCGCGCACATGCACTGTAGCTCTAGGCTGGCCTGGTAGCACTTTTTGGAGCCCTCTCAATAAGTCTCGCCAGACCAGCGCATGCGCTGGGTCAGGCGAGACCTAAAAAGTTGAGTATTTTTCACTGGATCCCATCCCCTATGAAGCGTGTTACTTTGTCATCCCTCATACATGTCATCAGACTTTTGTCATGATCTGCGAACTGCGCTCACCTGCATACAAAGGACAGGTGAAGAGATGAGCTCAGAGGAACTAGCATGGCATAATATCAGACTTCAGCTGTACGCTCTGCGCGTGTGGGCGCCACTTGTGAGGCGTGATATACACAGGAGGAGCCTACACATGCAAAGGCACCTTGCAGTGGTAGCCGCCATCTTGGATTCGTGGAGCACGTGCTCCTCATCTTCCAGAGCGTTCTGTGCGATGCAATCAGGAGACTCACTTGCTGAAGTTGGACCACTGTTGCCAAGGTTTTGGAACTCAAAGCACTAGGCCAAGAGTTTTCACAGACTTGCTGTCTCCAGAGATGTATTCTGGACAGCACTTGAGACCATGGATTCAGATGTTATCACACATACTTGTCAGGGTCATCCTTCCACGGATTCTAAACAACGACTGCACTTTCTAATCAGCCTGAGGATTCCTCGCTTGGGCAGACCCGTTTGAGTCTTCTTTTGACTCAGATATGGTATTAACTGTATTAACAGTGGATGGGAATTCATTGCTTCTTGTCAAGAGGGGTGGAAGGTACAATACCGATGTGTACTTGTTACATTACAGCTGGTGAACTTATTTCAGTAAGAATCATTCAGAGCACAGAATTATTTTAAGGCTCCTGAAGATAGTGAACAATATATATAAGTGTACTTCAGGCGTGTCTCGGTGTGTCTTACAGAGGTTTCATTTGCATTTCAGCTCAGGAAGGTCCGGAGTTTCAACCCTCCCCCCTTCTCCTCCACCCCCTCAAATCCCCCTCCCTACAAAGAGTCAGAACTACAGAGATTGTTATTAGGTTTATCATATCTCATAGGAGCACTAGTGATTTGCAGGTTTAGCAGGGCGGTAAACCTCGGCAGATTGAAGATGTCCAGTGTCTGCGTCCAGCTCGCCCAGGTCCACAACTGACCGGCAGAGCATCCTTTGCGTGGTTGGTGGGTCCAGGCAAGGGAGGGGGCAGCATCACTCCTGTTGGATCTAGATTGTTGGGTTAGTGCAGCTGTGACAACTTCCAGCCCAGAAGATCAGAGTATATCCTGCTTTGGAAAAGCCATTGTACTCTTGGGTTTTATGTCTCTTCCCTCCACCAGCCATACTCTAAGAACAGGCCCCATCCTCAGTGCAAAACAAGCTATTAATGTACATATGAAAAGATTCATTTATAAAGTCTGACTGCTCCCTCGCACCCTGATGTCACTTTGCAGGGAGACCTTGGGTGAAAGGTGTACACATATGTACCATCCCTCTGTATGACTCCATTCTCGTCACCAAACATTAGGGCCAAGAGTAACCATCCAACAGCTTTAACATTAAAGCGTTGGGTAGCGGGTTGTTTGTGGTAAAGGGCGTTTAAGGGCAGACACGCAGAGATGCCCAAACTAACTAGTATTTTAAAGAAGCTTTCATTTTGGCCCCAATTCACAGATATGTTTGGGCAAGGTTGTATGTTGAAATATTCTGTACAAAAATAAATACTGAGTCTCAGATATTGTTTACAAAAATAATGTCCCATTGGGTCTAGATTTTTTGTGATTACCTTCATTGGAGAAACATTTTTGAAGGTAATATTTAGGTCGACAATCATGTCAGACAGTGGTCTGGTACCACACCTGGAGCAAGTATGCACGTGAAAGGGGATCCGTAGAAAGACAGTCCCTAATCATCACTCTGAGAAGTACTAGCAGTCGTTTGTGGCTCTGATTTTAAGGTAGTGGGGAAAAATGCGCTTTCCATGAGGACATGAATGAAAGAAATGAAAAGAGTATTCTCATGTCCAATATATGTCCCAGGGATTATCTGCAGAATCGACAAGGGGTTGACATGGAAGCCTGTGAGCTGTGTAGACTTCTAGGTATATTCCGACGGGAAGCTATAAATACCAAAAAATGTGCAAATCTTTGCTGATAGCCATGGGCGGTAGTCTGTGATGTACAGTATACGCATTTTAGAAGAATTATACCCCTTGTCATTTTTTCTTCACCTTTTTTACCCTTAAAACATGTCTGCCAATATGTATTATCCAGTGCATATAGTCTGTCTCTCCTCCCCTCCCCCCGATCAGACATATGCAAGCCGCCCTCGTAGCTACTTACTTGCAATCACCTTTATCAATCAATCAGTACATTTATGTAGCGCTACTCACCCGCGAGGGTCTCAAGGCGCTGGGGTGGGGGGTGCTGCTACTGCTCAAATAGCCAGATCTTGAGGTGTTTCCTGAAGGTGAGATGGTCCTGTGTCAGTCATAGGTGTGCGGGGAGGGAGTTCCATGTTTTGGCTGCCAGGTAGGAGAATGGTCTTCCTCCTGCGGTGGTTCTGCGAATCCGTGGGACGGTGGCGAGGGCGAGATTGGCGGAGCGGAGGTGGCGGGTGGGGGTGTAGACTGAGAGGCGGCTGTTGAGGTATTCGGGGCCCATGTCGTGGAGCGCTTTGTGTGCGTGGGTGAGGAGCCTGAACGTGATCCTCTTGCTGGCGGGGAGCCAGTGCAGGTTTCTCAGGTGGGCGGATATGTGGCTGTGGCGGGGGATGTCGAGGATGAGTCGTGCGGAGGCGTTCTGTATGCGTTGGAGTCGTTTCTGAAGTTTGGCAGTGGTTCCTGCGTATAGCGCGTTTCCGTAGTCCAGTCGGCTGGTGACGAGGGCCTGGGTGACGGTCTTTCTGGTTTCGGTGGGGATCCACCTGAAGATTTTTCGGAGCATGCGCAGGGTGTTGAAGCAAGAGGATGAGATGGCGTTAACTTGCTTGGTCATCGTGAGTTATTGCAAGTGTGGTGCACCCCTGCCGTCCACAGGACAGATCCTGTGTAATGGGCAGGCCACAGCCTCTGTGCACATGCTAGATCAGTATGACATCAGGACCAAACTAAAAGTCAGGATACAACTGCCCTCATTTTAGTCCTAGTTTAACTCGATAAGGTGCTCTGGAGAGGCCGCCTCAATGACAGCTTGTCTTATGCCAGGTGCATCTGTACCCATTACAGAGAAAAGGTGCTCAAATGTAAGTTTGTGAACTCTAGCAGTCGTCCCTTATGACTAAAACTTTGGTTGATGACAACATTGAAGCACAGATTTATAGGGAGATTAAATGTTGTGGCCAGGATTAAACCCTGGTGGGTTTGGGGAGTCTGAGGTCAGGACCTGCCTTTTGATAAGATCAACAGCATCTATGAGCCTAGACCTATTTGCATTTGTAAAGGATACTGTGAGCCACATTTTAAGGGCGCGCATCAGGAGATCTCTGCTCAGATCTCCGCTCCAGCGTTTGCAGAATCTCCTTTTCGGTGTTTGCGTCCCTCATCCTCTCCTGTTCCAATGATCGCGATGTTATGGCTTCCTTCGAGCAGAGCCTAAAGCTCTGGGTACCTCCTCAACCAATAACCACCGGATGAACAACTGTCCTTGGGTTCAGGAGCAGCGTAAAGCTCCTCTGTGCATCGTCAGAGGTAGTAAGCGCTAGAAATGCAAAAAACGTGTTTCATTTCGTAAGTTATTAAAGAACTAGGGGCAAGTAAGTGGTTCCACGGGCAGACCTGGCTGTGCTAGCCTTCTCTGGACAGAGTGATGTTAGAGGATGTAACAAACACTGCAGGTCCTGACAGTAGAATAGACACAGCTCAAAAGATGTCCTGAGGCACAGCCCTCGGGAAGCCCTCGCCGCAGCGCTTCTATGCACCTCTGCCCAGCGGGACCGGCTCCCTCCCCCTCCGAGGGGTAGTGGAGGCCTTCAGTAAACTCCAATTAGTCCGGGCCTATGTGGGCTCCGGGGCCAGGAAACACCATGTCTTGAAAGGTCACCGAGGGCCCGTGGTGCGGGGATGCTCGGCGCTGGGAGGGTCTATCAGAGAGATGGCTCGGATGAAAGGGATGTCTTGAAAGGAACGGGACAGGCAGGTGGGGGCGGCCACGACAGGTGCTAAAGGGCATTTGAAGCTCGGCGGGACGTCTGACGAATGAGCCTTTGAGCTCAGTGGGACAGAACTGTACCGACAGGTGTTTACGAGGCAGCACTGCACAGCTCTCCCCGAAGAAAGGCCTTCAAAATACAGCGAATCAAAGAAAGAGCGGGATGGAGCAGGGCTTGTGAGATGCAGAAAGAAGCTTCACCATGGACCATCCTGCGTGGCATTTATGTTGGTGCAAAAAAGTAGCTTATATTTTCAGTATTTCTATATTCTTGCAGAATAGGCAATAGAGCACGTTTTAGTCCAGTCCATATAATCAACTTCCCATCTAAAGAGCCACACCACACAGTCCATGGAGTCCTAAACATGCAATCACACGGATTTATTCAATCATTCTTAGATCAGCGGTAATCCCAGTCTGGGTGCACCCAAATCAGATCACAATTCGTGCTTTATTGCTGCACGTTTGCCCCGCACAGATATGCGGTGCATCCATTGGGGCGCTGGGGCGTTGCCCCACTAATGCCACGGGCCGGCAGCACGCACGGCCCCATTTGTTTCAATTGAAATAAATTCTTCGTTCCCGGGCCGTTCCTGAAATAAATTCTTCCTGAATCGTTCGTGACGACACACTAATATCCAATCAGGACTCAGGAGGACGCTGAAGGGGGTGGGGCTACAGAAGCACAGGGGGTTTGATTGACAGCGCACTGCCACTAATGGTGCGCATGTTCGGGTTTGGGCTGGTCATTTTTATGACCAGCCCGAACATGCGCACTAGTCTTTCCCCCTTAGGAGAGTGAGGGTTGCCATGCCGCAGACCCCAGTCTCCTAATGGGCGGGGAGTACCCCTGCTCAAGCCAATCCTGGCGCTCCTGGAGCAGCGCCAGGATTGGCTGAGAAGCACGCGCATTTCTAAGTTTCCGGGCTGCGCCTCAAAATGGCTCACAGATTTCCCCCAAAGCTTTCACCCAAAGCAGTACTAAGCAACCAACCCCTGCCCGCATCCTGATTGCGTTGGTTTCCACGGGGCTTGAGAGTCAGTTGGTCCGACTCATTGCGCCAACCGTAGCATAGGCAGAGTTGTGTGGCGATCGCAGTGTTGGCACAGCAGTGGCTGATACGGTAAGGATTGAGGTACATTGAAGGAGCGGCGGAGCTAATCTGATACCGCAGACTGGCGTGATGATTTGCAGACCAGTCTGGAGTGACGTTTGGTGCTTAACTGCTATGCTTCGGGATTGAGGTACATTGAACGAGCAGCGGTGCTAATCTGACACAGCAGCATTGCTTGCAGACTGGTGTGAGTTGCAGGCAAGAGTTGATGGCTCTCAGTCTTCGCTTCGTTTGAAGAACGGAGTTGACACCTAAAGACGGCGGCGGCGAACCTGAGTTTCGTTCACCTTCCTGCATTGGTTGCCAAGCAATAGAGATTTGCGGCGAAACTCAGGTTCGCCGCCGCCGTCTTTAGGTGTCAACTCCGTTCTTCAAACGAAGCGAAGACTGAGAGCCATCGTGCTTCCTCCCTACCATGGGTGACTCGCACCCCAGACCCACAATATTCTAATTTCCTCCAGTTCAGAGACGAACCCATCAAATTGGACTGGGCTCATTGACTTCAGAGCTTGATTCTCATTTCCACCCTGCGTGTATGGTCCTGAGGAGAACCCCCTATTTAAATACTAGGGGTTCGAAACGCGTCGACCTCCGCTTTTGTTTTTCTACATGTTTTTGTATCTCTCAACACTGGTTTGAATACAACAAAGTGGTGCATCTGTCATTATTCAATTTGAAAAATTTAAAATTTTAAACAACATTCGTTGTCATGCACCCTCTGTAAATTTTTCTCATAACTTACCAGGTTGAGCATTCCTTTGGTTTTTCCAAGCTCTAAAAGGTCTCCGAAGGAAATTGTGTGTGATTGTGTTGTATTTGGATGAGGAGTGGTGTTTGATTGTTTTTCTAAAATCCTCAGCCTACCCCTTTGGTAGACAAATTTAGTGTAGCCTACTTTCTTGGGTTCTTAATTCCCATCAGCATTGGCATTTTCTTGTTTACTTTAATATTTGGCTCAGCCTTACTGATTAGAGCAACACCCAGCTTTTGTTACCAGACTGACATCCTGGCACTGAACAGCCCATGGACAGACACATAGGTGTTGAGGAGCACACGCGAGAACCCTGAGATATTTCATGTACTTGGTGCCAGGGCTTTAAATGGGCCAGTACTGTCCGGTACTGAGTACCAACACTTTTTTATTTTGAGAGGTAGAGTACCGACACTTTTCAAGAGAAATGTAATACTTTTAATTGCAGAGTACCGGCACTTCTCAGAAACAAGCAAGTACTCTGGTGCAGAGGACCTGCACTTGTATTTTTTCATTTCAGCACTGCTTGGGGCACATCATGGTGTTTAGGAAAGCATGGGGACACCTAGGCATATTACAGAATTACATTTCATACCTGGGATATGTGTGGCACAGCATGATATTATCTGGCACAGCAGGGCTGGACGGAGCATTCAACGGCATTGCAATAGATGGGTAAACTAAGAGTACTTGATGGCAATGAGATGCCCAACGACAGAGAGCAATGGCAGGTACACACTGAGGATACTTGCGAACATGATGGCGGGGACGGACGGATATTTACTAAAAATATCTGAACTCTGTGCTGACACATGGAGTGACGTACAGCCTGACACCCTTCCGGGGACTGTACATTCAGCACAAGGAAACCGGGTAATAGTAGCAATCTTTTTCAGCAAAACGGTGGCATTAAGCACACAGAGTAGCAATGCACCGCACGCAACATCTAACAGGCGATAAACCTCTCATTTACAGACAGGGGCATACACAGCCGCACCAACATTTGCTTTTATAGCCCTACAGCTTAAAAACCCTTAATGGCACCACCACACCAGCAAATTACAGACCAATGTCCACCCTACGTTAAAATAACCGAACCCATAGTGACCTGAAAACTGCAAGCACCCATTGAAGACAACCATCAACTTTTAGACTGTCAATCATGCATCAGGATATTGGCGGCTCCTCCATGAGAGCAGAGGAGCGTCGCCCCGCTAGCCAAAATGCCCCCAAGTCCCAGAGCTGAAAATAAAATGGCAATAAAGTTAATTTAATACCATCTAGTTTTTCATCGACCCGTCCCGAACAGAGGATCAGGACGTGGCAGGGCTTACTGAGAGCCGCGGCAGGGAGGAGGGTGGGCTGCCGGGCACTTCGTTTCAAAGTGCGCATTTCCCTTTGGACGGCCATTTCTGATGGCCAGCCAGACATGCACACTTTGAAATCTGTAACCGAGCTGTCTCAAGATAGCTGGGTTAGAGCAAGTGCAGGCCTCCAGTGCCCTCAGGAAAGCCGAGATCTGCCCCTACCTCGAATCCTGGTGATGCTCTCATGCAGCATGAGAGCAGCATCAGGATTGGTTAAGGCAGCTCGCTGGGGCCTATGCTGAACAACAGACTGCAGGAGGAAGACGTGCAGTGAGGAGGAGAACGTGTCGCAGGTAAGTGGATTTCATTTTCGTTTTTTCCCACTACACATTTCCCCACCTCACCACTTTCCATAGATATGTACACCCTCAAGTAACAATAGTGGTAGTTAAAGTGAGTTCTCATCAGCCCACTGTGGAGCTGAAATGTTTTTTTTTTAGAGTGCTGACAATCGGTGGGTGCAGCAGAGTTAAAAATTGGGAAACACTTCTTTCTCTCGGATGGAGAGCTCGTGTGTCTACAAGATTATTGTTGTCATAGTGAAGTTCCACAGACCCACTCCTGAACATTAAACAAGAGGTCAAGGGACACACAGGAAGCTACATTCTAGTCCATTAAATTTTTATAAGCAGCACAGCTAAACTATCACGTTTTAGGGTACCATGCAGGAATGCTTTTAGAGACTGAACAAAATACCTATATTAAACAGTAAACTTTTAAAAACCTTGGAGAATCTGAGAATAGGGTTGTCATTCCAGAGTGGCCAAGTGAGAACAGAGGAGACTCTTCCTCCTTAACGTTCCCACCAAAAAGGTGGAACTACTATATGATGCTGGTGAGATGATCATATAGCCCTGGGTGGTGCAACGCATCTTTTTTTGCAATTCAGAAAGGATGAAGCCGTTCCCTGAAGGGAATGGTGGGCCAAGCCAAGTGTGCTTAACTTCACTCTCCAGCCCACTGGGGGGGACAGTAAAGTAATCTCAAGATATGGGAGGCATACTCAGATTTCCATGATTGGCACACAGATGTCAATTCTCCAAACTGTCAGAGGTGGCAAAGGTGGCATAACACACTCGAGATCCTACCAAGTAGTGAACGCTACAGAAAGACTGGCTCAATAGCGAGGAAGCCAAGGACAATTAGATGTCACCATGGACTTTGTACCAAAGTAGATGGAAAGGCTCAGCAAAGTCATCACAAAAGCCAGAGTGGGTATTTCAACAAACTCATAACCAAGGCCCATGGGTAAAACATCTCCTTAAGACACCTCACGGTCAGCTTACAAACCACGAAATTCCAGAGGTAAAACTCATCTAATTCATCAGCATAGACTGGGCAAAGACTCATCTAACTCATCAGCAGAGCTTAGGGGAAGTCTCAAGTAGCTTACCACTGGAGGCTGGGGAAAGACTCATCCAACTCATCACCAGAGCATAGGAGAAGTCTTGATTGGCCCATCCTGGGAGGCTGGGGGAAGGCACATCTAACTCAACATAAGTGCATAGTATGCGGAAGATGCTCAGATTCTCTTTTCCTTTGATGAAGGAGAAGATATTGACCCTGATTTAATTAGGCCTTTCCTGGCTGCTGTGTTTGCATCAAAACGGCTGATGTGTAATGCTGGCAAGATGGAAATACTCTTCTTTGGCACACCGACTTCTATCAATCGTCCAGCATGCTGGGTGGATGGAGAACCACTTCCAGCTTCTCAGACAGAGGGTGTTAAGAAACTTGGAGTTAAGCTTGATAATTGGTTTTCTTCCCAGCCACAGATTAGATTGGTAGTTGGAACGTGTTTTGGGATTCTTCGAGCACTGAAAAAGTTTCGGTCCAACCAGGAAAACTTTTGTTCAGGCCCTCATTACTTCTCGGTTGGACTACGCCAATGCTCTGTATCTTGGCCTGCAGGACTATGTCATTGACAGACAACAGGTGGTCCAGAATGCTGCGGCACGACTATTACTCAATCTTCCTCAGAGAATTGGGGTCTCTAAGCAACCCCATACTCTGCACTGGCTCCCTGTTAGGAAACATATTTTATTTAAGACTCTGGTGATGATCATCACTCTGACCCAAGCTACGTATCCAGCAGAATCCATTTCTACTGCCCTGCTAGAAGTCTCTGGTCCTCGAACAGAGCCTTAGCATAGGTCCCTAGAATTTCTCAGGATAGGACCGGAGGGCATTCGTTCTCCTTCCTTGTTCCTTCCGAGTGGAATAAACGTCTGTTGGACCTTCAGCAGGAGAGCAGACTTTCAAAAAGAAGTCAAAAACATGGCTTTTCACGCAGTAGTAACTGAGCTGCGGATGGACTAGCACCAGAGCACTCTTAGTAGCATCTGTGCACTTTATAAATCCCTCTCATCATCATCATCATCATATGTGAACAAAAAAAGTCTCATCTGACTTACCACCAGAATCTATCCCAATGACTTGTTTAACTCATCACCAGAGCTTAGGAGAAGTATCAATTAGTTCTCCACCGGAGGCTATGGAAAGGGTCACCCAACTCATGAGCAGAGTTTAGGGAAAGCCTCAACTGTCTCATCACCAGGGCATGAGCGAAGTGTTATTTCACTCATCGCCAAAGCTTGAGAGAAGTCTCATGTAACCCATGGCCAGAGACTCAGGGAAGACTCCTCTAACTCATCCACAGGGCGTTAAAGAAAGTCTCATCTAATTGAGAACCAGAGCCGGGAGAAGACATCACCAGAGCTGGGAGAAAAGTATCCTTTACCTTAATAATAGACCAGGAGAAAATGTCTACAAGCTCCTCACTAAAGCCAACGGAGATGCGTATCTATATCAATGCCAGAATCAAGAACAAACCCTGCTCCAACTCTTCATCAAAGTCAAGGGTAAATCGTGGATGCCTCATCATGAAAGTCTAGGACAAAGCCTCCTGCAACTCAACCCGAAAGCAAAGGGGGGAATGTCAAACACCAGTGCAAAGTTCCGCCCAGCTCTTCGCCATAACCCAGTGTAACGTATCAGCTTCTTCATCATGAAGGTCTGGGGAAAATATGACCTTTCCTATTACCAGAACATTGGAGACACTCACTCTTCCTTTCATAAGATTAAAAATCTTACATACCCAACTATGTGAGCCCAGGCAGTCACTGCTTCCCGCTGAAGCTTCCTACAGGGACTTATGCACTCCCAGGTTCCTTTTAACATCTATGCTCATTGCCTCTATGATGTTCTGAGAACATATGCTGTCTAAAAAGTAAGAACGGGGCACGTAAGTTGAAGATTCAGAGGAATCATTCCTCCAGGATATTAAGTGACTGATTAAGAGTTTGACAAATGGGTTATACACAAATGTGACAGTCATTCTGTCGGCCTTATTACAAGTGCATTACCCCCTATAGCACTTATAAAAAGGCAGGCAGGAAATCTGTCACTTTTGTGATGCAGTACCCATCCGTCAAACTCTAAATCGGCCCTTTATTAACCCAATTCTCTAACATTGCAGCCCATTAGGAAGCACACATTCAGCTGTAAATCAGAGAAGTGGGGAACACCTTGTTCAGAGTAACTACTAAAAGAACATAATTATTTGATCATCTTTTAAGGGAAGCTGTAAAAGGGATTTTATGTCATAGGGGTGTTGAAAGAAAAGCCATGGTATAGCCAGTTTTTGGGAAGTAGACAAAGGACAAATTAACTGCTCAGGGAAGAAAGGAAAGCAAGCAGCAGAGAATGCAAAAAACACACTATGCAAAAATTAAACAAAGAATCAATAAAATCTAGGGCTGTGGCAGACCTGCTGGTGTGTTCTGGGAAGGGAACTGAGCTGGGAAGGAACAGGTGTTCTATTCATTCAGAAAGTGAATGAGCAATGGAGAGGCCTTTACATCTTGTTTTTATCTTGACACAGTTGCAGTTTGTTCAAGGACAGAGGTCAGATGTCAGTTTTTCTTTGTACTAATTGCTGCTTATCTTCTCCTGGAAGATGGTGTTTACTTTTCTTTTGCTTACTACAGTTGGAGCATTTTATAACATGAGCTGTCTGACAAACATTGTGAAACAAAAGGCTGCATGATGTCAGTTTTTTTCACACAACATTTAAATAGCTTGTAAATAAATAGTACAAATATATCAGGAAATATGAAAGCACATTTTTTTTGTAAGTCGGAAGTGTGATGCAAACAAAGATTTAAATAAGGGCAAACGAATCAGAAGACTTAACTTGGTGATGTGCAAATGACAAATATTTGCAGAAACTCGATTTCCAAACATTATTGTTTGCACACTACATAGTTTTGCCAGTAAAACTGCATTTCACTTGGATATTTTTTGGCCATTTTAATGGAAAATGTGTCAATTGCAAATGGCAGTAGGCTACCACTCCATGCTTTAGATACGTATTTATTAAAAGTGATAGTTTTTAAACATGATTTGAGAAACATTCCTGCCTTGGCTCTGATGACAATGCTGTTAATGAACTAAGAGGCAAATAAGGGGTTTTAAGTATCCGATATGCAGCTATATTTTTATAATATGGAGCACAAGTTTAGTCTACTAACTCCAACCAAGGAGTTGTTGTACAGCAGGCATGCTGAACTACCGTATTTGAAGGTGTTCACATATGTGGTAATGAAGAAAATGGCAGCTCAGTGAATTAAAATATTTGCCCAGAGTCACATAATTTGAAACCAGTTTATGGGTTAAAAGCATTACAGTCAGGTCAAGTAGATTATTTAAATCACTGGACCCGCAGGCCTGGTACCCTTTTTATGATTTTTCGAGGCCTGATTATAATTCAATTGTTGCACGTGCGTTTGATAGAAAGGAGCAG
Organism: Triturus cristatus; assembly: GCF_964204655.1. Classification (NCBI taxonomy): domain Eukaryota; kingdom Metazoa; phylum Chordata; class Amphibia; order Caudata; family Salamandridae; genus Triturus; species Triturus cristatus. The sequence continues at coordinate 1,129,001,483 of NC_140584.1, forward strand.
ATTAGATTCTGCCAGGCTGTACCTCAAGGAGCAACAGGAGGGATTTGCCCTATGTAAAAGTTGGACAAAATTCTTCCAGTAAGTCATAGGTAGTTCCAGAATGGACAGCATTCTATCAAATGGGATGTTACTTGATATACAATGGCGTATTGGATGGCAGACATGTCAATAACAATCATAGCAATATTTACCTGGGGCGCAGAGCACCCAGAGGTTCCAGTTTGCGATATTCTACCAAATGAAAATAATAAGAGGAAACATCAAACTGGTTCATGGAAATTGTTGGGAAAAGCTAAGTTCCATTCTTGGTTCCGTTCCCTGGAATTATGGGTAAACCTTCATGATTCAACATCCATCACACAGGTTGGATTTAAGGCAACCAGATGTGCTGCAGGTGATATAAGACCAGACCACCTGTCAGTGTGTTTCGTGGTTGCGGTTTAAGTCAGTATTTAGTCAGGTCTGCCCAGAGCGTTGTTGAGAGAATCCCAGGGAACCGAGATCTTCCCTAAATTGTAGTAATCAGACATTTATTTCAGATGGCACCGGAGCAAAAAGTGAACTTTCAGAAAACTTTGACGGATGTATGATGTAACAACGCGTACCATTACAACGCGGTATGTTACATAGCGGTTTTAACAACGCAAGTCGTTACATCGACTTGCGTTTGAGGGCGCTGGACATAGGAATAGTGTGAATTACTATTCCAACTCCAGTCTACGTACAGTAGGGAAGGTGTTGGAAAGTAATTCACACTATTCCTTATCCTACAGCGCCCTCCAGTGCAAGTCGGTGTAACAACTTGCGTTGTTAAAACCACGATGTAACCATACCGCGTTGTAATGGTTGCGTGGTAAAGGATGTTTCCCAACTTTGACACACCTGCAGGGAAAGTTGTGATAGGTCATACCAGGGGGCGCTACTGTTGCTCTTTAAGGGTCCACCTAGTGAAAGATGTCACAATAGGTTTTATAGCTCAACCAGACGTCATCAAACAAAGGAACGTTCCAGAAGGCTTATGCTGTCATTGTTGATGATGTAGGCTTGGGTGCAAGACGAAGCCTTTAACTTTAATCTGGATGGCCCTTTAAGTCATGCACATAAAAGTCACGAAAGAAAAGATGAGACTGCCATGGAAAGATGGCTCTCGTGCGCAGTTAGAAAGAGGAACAGTGGAATGGGCTCGTGAAAGTCCGCACACCTACGTTTTGAAATCCATTGAGAAATAAAAACTGATGGTGATGTAGCTTTATAGAAATATTTAATTGTGACTAACAGTCCTAATCTTTCCTTATGTTATGAAGCCTAGTTTCACTGTAGCTGCGGGGGCCATTGAAATCCCCAAATATGAAAGAGGATAAAATTACAAAATGTGCTCAAATTTATATATTAGTAACTTCTGCCTTGTAAAATAATCATGATCAGATATAGCTGCTTAGTATAATGTCTCTGTAATAAGCAAAAGTATGGAAATCATTGTATGTATATTATCGTTTGTGGCCACAGAAATCAAACAAAATCAAATGATCGAAACACGATTTTGCTCTTTTTATAAAATTGTACAATGTTAAAACTGAAAGTCCTGGGAAAAGGTTTACACCACTGTACATACTGTTAAAATTAAAAAACACATGCCAGGATAATGCATACGAGCGGGAAAAGATAGGTTACACAAAGTGTGGATTAACTGAGAAGGAAGGGGAGAAGACAGGAGTCACTGTGGGTGATATATTAAGACATTGGAATGTGGAGACCTCTATTGTATGGAGTGGTACAGGGCCAATAATGCCTGCTATGAGCCTTCTGCTCCAACATTCCAATGACTGTCTATCTGTTTTCTCACTTTTTAGTTTAGAACCTTCTGCCCTCAGTGGTGGAATGTTCTAATAGCCAGATAGCCCTTCTCCCTTGGGCAATATCGCTTGTGAAAGGCCTTCCTCTCATTATAGACCTCACCTGCAGTTCAGGCTTATAACTCCTGTTCAGGGCCTTTAACAACCAGTATTTACCCCCAGGGCCGGCTTTAGGGCGGTGCGACCGGTGTCACCGCACCGGGTGCTGGCTTCCTGGGGGCGCCGTGTTTGAAAGTTTATTATGCTTTTAAAGCGCCTGCTGCAGCGTTTCTTTCCCCTGCAATTACCAGGCCTCACATAAATGTCAAGATAACTCGTGTGATTAATTATCTTCCTGGAGAGAGATGAGCATTTTGTATAGTTGAGGTTTTGACTTCCTTGAAGTTACTGCAGAGGGTTAATATGCCTGCTGCAAAGAACGTGTACCAGGTAGATTACAGAGTGCGCATGATGTAAACAGATCAGCAGGTTACTGCTTTCAAAAGAGACATCTTTTTTGTTCCTTGCAATTTATAACTCAAAGTCCTAATGTAGAATAGTGAGCTATTAACTTTCATCCTAGAACTGCATACACACTGCAAAGTATACATTATTAGAACATTGATTAATGTTGCAAAAAGGGTTAATTTGGCTAGAAATCGATTCTTATTATTAAAGAAAACTCCCAACTATGCTGTTTCTTTTTCGACTCCGAGTTTGTGCTTCTCCACACCAAGCACTCTTAAACTATACTCCCTACCAGTATGGATGACATGTGACTCCTACACTTTTAGTCCTTTGGCTTATGTAAAATTTCCTATACACTGATTTACACATGTATGATTGATTGTCTCTGTGTAATGTGTGTGTGATGCAAAGTGCTTGGACACCCTACACTAGTATGAGTGGCGCTATATAACTAATTCAAAGCATCTGAGAGAGTTTGGTTATGGAGACTTGGTCACTGTTAAAGGGTGCTAGTGAGAGAATCCGTGGTGGAGGTGGTCATTTGGGGGGCACCAACAAACATTGTCGCACAGGGCGCCACCAGCACTAAAGCCGGCCCTGTTTACCCCAGCAGCATGCTGTAAATTTATATTACAGTGTGACCAGAATGTGCCAGGCAGCCCTAGGCGTGGCTATCTAACTGCCTTTCAACAATGCCTGCTCAACAACTGTGAGGGGGTTGGAAGGCACCAACTACCTAAGGGTGTAGTGTGAAGAGCAAAGACGACAGAAGAATAGAGCAGATGATGAGCGGGGGGGTGTCTGGTGCTGGTGGACTCTCTGTGTGTGCGGTTGGCCTGTGAGGGTTCTGCCAAGTAGGCATGGCCTGGGAACTCTGTCTGAGTGCCACTGGCACAGCAGCATGAGGAAGATTTGGAAAGTGAAACACAAAAAATTGTGGAGCAGTCCCTTCCAGGGATTGTGGGTGAAGTAAAAGAGTACCATAGTGCTACAACCTTGAATGTTGTCCTCGGAGCCTGTGCTACCGTGGGTCAGTAGTCCGCAGCCTCTAGGAGTAAGTGGTGCTGTCTTCTAGTGCCAGCAGGACATTAGAGGTAACAGAGAGAGTAAGGATGGGCAAAGATGGATGATCCCTATTTGGAAACCCAGGAAGGTGGCAAACAGCAGGGCTTATGAGAGGAGCCAAAGTCCTTGGAGGGACTGTGGTCAGCCATCTCTCCATGAGCTGCAGGGATGACACCTCTACTTTTATTACTTCATGATTCAAGTATGAGAGCTAGGATAACAGGTGAACCCAAGCTAAGGAAAACAACCTATCACAGAGTTTCAATCTGGCACAGAGTTCCAAGCCCTCCAATCAGCAGCAGTTCTTCCGCTATGGTGGAGGAGCGTTGTCCCCCTGCTGAAAAAAGAGGAATAATAAAATTATAATGATCATTTTATTTTTATGTTTCTGCTTGAGCCAGCCAAGTCTGGGCAGGGCAGGCCATGATGACAGCAGGTGAGGAGTAGCGCTGCACGGTAAGTGCTCATGTTGGTTTGGCCAGCTATCATAAGTCTGCCAAATTATCATGCGCACTTAGGTTTCTCCAACTCAGCTGTGTTGCACAGCCGGGTTGGAGAAGCAGCAGAGACTCCCAGCCACTGTCTGAGCAGCAACCCGAGCCGCTTAGCTCAATCCTGGTGCTAATCTCATTCTAGTGAGAGTAGCACCGGTATTGGGTGGGGAGCCTGTGTTAGTGTGCCAGGACTGCTGGTACACCATCAGGAGTGAAGAGGAGGACTGAGGCGGACAGCAGCGTCGGCGGCAGAACAGCTAAGTATTTTTTTAACATTTGTATTTCCCTAATCCCCCATACCATCCCCGATCCCTTCCCCCCAGTTCCCCTCACTGGAGTTTTTCGGCGGCCATATCTGCCTTTAATGGGCAAGGCAGGGAAGGGTTAGAACGGCTAATAAAAGGAAGGATTTCAAAGTAGCATTGCAGCAAAGGCACCTAGCGGGTTAGGGGAACAAGCCGCAGTGTTGATGCGAGCTGAGAGTAAAGTTCAATTTCCACAAGGGTAAGCTGGTTTCCATATTGTTGTCCTGGCTCAGATTTAGAGTTTGTTGGTCTTGCAGCGGGCCGCCACCCCAGCACCCTGCTGTGAGACCGCCAAACTCGTAGTCATACCACCCGCTGGATTACGAATGAATCCTGTAAGGGCGGATCAGCGGCAGCGGTCCCACAGTGATGCCTTTCTAAGGCTCAAAGGTGAGCAATGGAAAGGCAGTGCCGAGGGAGTGACGCAGCACGTTCTTGAACAGGGAGAAAAGCGCCATGTTGTGAATTTCTTCCTGTGCAGGTACTGGGGGGCAAACTTGCAGGCGGCACAGCATGTGCAGCCCTACATTCACCCCCATGCACAAAGGCATACGGGGGCTCTGAAAGGGCCCCCTGAGTTGCCTCACAGCCCTTTCCATGGCGGTGCTCACCACTGTGGATAGGGTTGCAGTGAGGAAACTCATAATATGTTTGGCGGTGCCGCATCAGCACCGCCAGCATATGACGGCCTCACACCGCTGCGCCACCACCGCAGTATCCATTATCCCGGTGGTTGAGGCAGTCCTGTGGCAAGCCCACTGCTGCACTCAGAATACGGCATTCGGAACCACCATTGCGGCGGTGCATCTAACGCCACCGTGGGTTCGGAAGTCCCATGGATCGCCGAACTCGTACTCGGGCCCTTAGTCACTTTGCTGAACCTACAAGTGCAACCTCCAAAGACAATCCCTATTATAAGTGGTCTATCAACAAATCCAGGAAACAGTATAGTTACTAAAATAAAATGAACAGTGACAACTAGATGCTAACAGCAGACCATGTTTGTTCACAGAAGCAGATGGGGTTGCTATAAAGTTATTTCTCTTACATGAAAAATGTGTTATTGACAGAGTAGTAGTAAACCTGGTTTCTTGTAGTTTTTATAACTGTCTCTAATAAATTCAGTCCCTTTCCACAGTCCCTCGGTGTGGATGAGGCAAGTACGCCATATTCTGAAAGTTCTCCCACTTTACCCGTCCAGTAGGCAATGCAACGCTTCAAGTTGAGTTCAGGCTCCTTTACCCTGGAGCCTTCAGCACGCAGGTACGTCCAGGCTCAGGTGGCACATTCCAAAGCAGTGACCTTGGGAATGAGTCTGGGGCCATCTTCATCAGCTCAGGCGCCATGTTGTTCCGGATAAAGATACAGACACAGGTCGTAAGAAACCTTTTTGTGTTCTCTCAAGAGGTGAAGGAGGGGTCTTCTTGTTTCAGGCTTGAACTGAGGTTCAGAGGGTCCAACAGTCACTCACATGCCCTGCACAGGTCCCTGGGGGCCCTGATACCTCCTCAGTTGCTGGACCTCAGTTATGGGTGATTCCTTTAAAGCCAGTAATGCTGGTGGTTTCTAGGATACCTCACCTGCATTCCTTTAAGAGTCCCTCTCTCCAGTTCACCCAGGTGATTCATCTTATAATCACTCACGTGCTTGTTAATTATTACAACTTTAAGATCTTAACATCTTTTATCAAAAATAGCTCCATTCATTCGGATTTCTGAAAACGGGTTACTGTGCGTCTGTTAATGTTTCACACCCCGCATTGTGCTGCACCGAAAGTGAAACCAGTATTTTAGCAAACAGCGGCGGGGGCGTTGCCTGCAGCGTCAGGTTAAAAAGGTCACACGTCTTAAATAACCAAAGGTAAAGAAGTCATCGAAATACTTTAAACAGAAATACCTCTGTGTATTAGTCAAACATCCAAAAGGAACAGGCAAGAGATCCTAATGCCATAAAATGTTGTCAAACATGTAGGTCACCTGTCAGGAGACTCGGCCCATGTGTCTTCTATGCAGAAAAGCAAAACTGGGCCAGTCAAAATGTTGAAATGAGGAGCAGTGTAACATAGGGAGCTGGTGGCATTAATTTTGACTTTAGAAGGGCTGAACTGCTAGGTTCCCAGTCGTCACGAGGGGCGGCATTGGCACCATGTCACAGGAGGTGGTGCCCGCCAGATCTCACCCTCCATAGCCATGACATGGCTGGGTACAAAAGATAAGACCTCTCTTCCCCTTCCTTTCTCCTCCCCTCGCCCTGGCCTGTCTGACCAGGGCGTTACTGAAAAGCTCCTAGGCCTCACCTTGCACCTAGGGGGGTCTTCTCTAGACCAGGGCCCTCCGAACCTGGCCCTCGCTGGCAAGAACATGGCAGCAGCAGACAGTCCCTTCCAACAACTGGCCATCCTCGTCCCTCTGCCCCCTCTCCTTGTCTGCCATGCACAGATAGGGTAATAAAATGCTAGCCCCACCCCCACTTTTCCCTACAGCCCCCTGAATGCAGTCCCTTACCATTGCCCCGCTGTGCCTAAGGGCTCAGGCACAATGCGTGCCCACCCCAGCAGCATCCTCCAGCCATGACCAATTGCCAAGAAGTGAAACTGCCCAAACATGCACACACATACACACACACATACGCACGCACATACACACATGCACACCCAGAAACTGACACACTTACGTAAACACTTAGACACACTGTCATAATTGCACGTTCACTCACTATGTCACGAAGACCCTTCTGCCTAATGTGCTCTTGTGACCCCCAATAGAAATAGTAGCCTTCACTATATGTGTGTTACTAATACCCTTTTCCACTGTCCAAAACGAAATACAAGTACCCAGCCAGCCCCCCACTGCTAGGAGCAGAGACTCTAAGATTCCCTTGTAGAGCACAAAAAAACCAAACAGAATGTGATGTGAGGGCCACCATCAGATGGGTAAGGTATAAAGTCTGCTGGAACTTCCATCACACACAGACACCCGAGGAAATCAGAACTCACACGAAGGTCTACCTACTTCTAAAGGGGAACCAATCACCTCCGTCCCCCATACAACAAAAGAACAAGCATTTGCAATAGGTCTCGCATTATTAAAGTTTGAGCTATTGGTGTTTCATTATTTAGCAATGCTAATAGCTCAAACTTAAATAATGCGAGACCTATTGCATTGCAAATGCTTGTTTTAAATTGACTGAGTTTCTTTTTAACACATTTTTTAACTCAAATCATACTGATGAAATGTACATTTTCTTACCATGTATTGTGCTTTTATGGTTTAATATCTTTTTAAAATCGAATAAAGTGTATTCTGATTCTGATAGAATAGGGTTATCGGGCAGATGTTGGCTTATTGGCATAGTAAGCTCTCTGCATGGATACCAGGCATACTGATATGGCACACTTTTCTGTATATGCTGTTTCCATTGAAACATTAATATTTACATATATATTGTGTGCCGTCTTAGTAAAAAACATGCACGCAAAGGCCAATAGCGGGCCATAAAAGGAAAAGCACACGCACAAGCGTGTGCAATTCCAGGCTCCGTTTCTGAAACTCAGATAAAAGGGCTCTCGCTGCGCGAGCCCTAAAAGGGGCCCTACAAATGTGTTATATTCATGAATGGGTTTATTCTTTATATATCTATATATATATATATATATATATATATATATATATATATATATATATATATATATATATATAAAACCTACTGTTGCCAGTAGGTAGTTTTAGTTAGGACCTATTATCCATAGGAAATCCTCTACATTCTATTTGGAATAACTTTGCCACCGGTTGACGAATCTTCGCGAAATTTTCAAAACTGGTGGGGTGCTCTGGTCCGCTCCTATCCTGAAAGTCTCGGGGTGATTCGTCAAGCGGGGGCCGAGGAAAAAAGTGGGGTCCCAAAACGTGTTTTCCCCATGCAATTTTCCATAGGAATATATATATCACAATATCCGCAGCGTCCTATGCTTCCTCTTGCCACACACGGGCACGGACTGCAAAATTGGTGCAAAATTTAAGTATTTATTTTATCGATGTCACCGCCATTATGCGTTTCAACTCCTCAGAGTCTTGGTCACATGGTAACGTTGTCAACATCATTTGCATTATTTAAAGTGACATAGTGCTCAGTGATATGTACATGATTTGCACATGATCATAGACATAGAAAAAAAGATATATATATACATGTGACTAAGGTTCTTTTTAATAATAATATTTAGCCTAAATGCTTTTTTGTTGTTTTGAACCAAAAGTCTTTCATACCAATGTGTTTATAAAATATATATGCTCTCAATCACTAAAACAATTTATACTTTGTACAAATCTCAATAAAAGTTGTGATACTACGATGAAAGTGACAAATTTAGATTTCATCTCGCATGACCAACATTTTCTAGCAATTCTTTGTTTTATTTGTTAGTCTATAAATGAGGTCCATTTAATATTTGCTTAAATGCAAAAAGAATAATTTATTGCCTTGCTGGTCAATAATATTTATTCATGGTATCTGAGTGAGTCATTATTTTTTTCTATGTTATTTGTCATGATTAGCAAAATTAATGTTGTTATTTTCTTATGCCTTGTAACTTAACTGAATATGCAAATTGTGCAAAGCTGTGCAAAAGTGTGCAAAAATGAAGTGCTCATGAATAAAATGCTGTTATTGATTTACCTAACCCGTTATTATTCCTTATCAGTTAATTGTATTATTTTTGTTATTTTTTCACTTATTTTTTTGTTTTTTTATTGCTGTATCGCTTCTTGGATCTCTCTTGTATCAGTTCATAAAGATCTCGATAATAAATTAAAAACTGATTGGATTTGGAGTCATTTTGTATAGATTGCAGTTGTACATATGTCCTGGAGCATAAATGTTTATTGGATTGTCTCTTGGATCACATGTTCTTCAAATGTGGTATAATAAATAAATATATTAATACATAAATAAATAAATAAATATAAATATATAAATATATAATATTACCTAAAAAACACGTAAAATAATCAATCTAATGTGAAAAATGTGTTTTTTTATACATGGCCCATGACTATCTTAATATTGATTAGCAGTTTTCTAGTTCATTGGTTATAGATGAGAATGTTATATACAGGTATACAAATCTTCCGTGATATTTAAACCACCTGGAGTCTTTGAGTCCATATCAAGGATATATTTTGTCTCCAGCCTTCTCAGTTTAGCCTTTCTGTTACCACCTCGTCTACTTGGGGGTACTGAGTCGATTAGGTACAATTTTAATTCCTGACTCCTGGAATTGTAATGTTCACGAAAGTGCCCTGCTACAGGGTATGTATTGTCATGGTTGTTTATGGCCCTGATGTGTTGTAAGATTCGTTTGTGGGCTTGTAGCTTAGTGCTGCCAATATATTGCTGCCCACAGGGGCACATCAGGACATATATAACATACTCTGTTTTGCAAGTAAGTAACTTGTTGATTTTAATCTCATCTTGACTGAATGGTGTTGTGTACGATGTTTTATTTATGCCCAATTGGCACGCTTTGCATGTTTTACACCTGTAAAAACCTTTGTTAGTTTTAAGCCAGCTACAGGTTTCAATTAATTCTGGAGTCGTTGTTACTAGTCTGTCTCTCATTGATGTGGCTCTTTTATGGGTAATAGATATTCTGTGTGGTAATGTCTGTCCTAGCGCTGGGTCACTCAAAATTAGGGGCCAGTTACTTGTAATAATATTGCGTAACTCCCTGTGTTGCTTGCTATAATCCATGATAATTCGAAATTCCTCAGACTCATTTTTCTTATCACGGATATTATTTTTCAGTGACATCTGATGTTCATTTATTTTGGGTTTAATTAAATCAAGTCTTTCCGAAATCATGTATTTATTTATTGCCCCCTCTATTGTTTTTAATGAGTATCCCCTTGCTAGAAATCTGTTTTTAGCTTCCTCCTGTGCTTGTTTTAAAGACATTTCATTGCTATTAACCCTCCTTAATCTTAGCATTTCCCCATAGGGGATGCTGTTGATCAGGTGTCGTCTTGGATGGGCACTAGAGCTATGTAAAGTCGAATTTCCCGCTGTTTTTTACGATATAATCGTGTTTCGATTTTATTTTCCTGAATATAAATATTTGTATCTAGTAAATTTACAGATTTGTTGCTAATAGTGCCTGTGAATTGTAGATTCAATGAGTTGATGTTGATGGATTTTTTCAAATGTCTGCGCCTCATGTTCAGTACCCTTCCATATAATAAAAAGGTCGTCTATAAAACATAGCCAGATAACTATGTTATTTTTAACAATTTCATCAAAATCTTTTGGACAGAACCAGCTCCTCCCACCAGCCCATGTGTAAACAGGCGTAGCTGGGGGAGAAGCTGGCTCCCATGGCTACTCCCGTAGTTTGTTGGTAATGGAAATTATTGAACATGAAAACATTGTTTGTTAAACAAAATTCAACCATCTCAACTATCATGGTACTATGACCTGTTAACTCTCCCTCATCAGATCTTAAATAATGCTGTAGTGCCTTGATACCATTGTTATGTCTAATGCTAGTATATAATGATGTGACGTCTAACGCCATCATCATATAGTCATTTTGCCATTCCACGTCCTTAAGTTTATTAAAAAAGTCACTTGTATCTCTTACATATGAATTCAAACCCTGCACATGGTTTTGCAAATAGAAATCCACATATTGTGATGTGTGTTCCAAAAGGCTCCCTCGTGCAGAAATAATCGGTCTGCCTGGTGGCCTATTTCTGTCCTTGTGGATTTTGGGTATGAAGTATATTGAGGGAGTAACAGGGTAATCGTTTTTCAAGAAATTATATTCATCTTTAGTTATTAGTCCTTTGGTTTTCCAGGATGATAACTTGGTATAATACGTTTGGTATATTTCTTTTAGATCCGCTCCGTTCCGCCTAGTGTAACAATTGGCATTATTAAGTTGGGAAAGGGCTTCTTTTGTATATTCGGTTTTGTCCCAGATGACAATATTGCCCCCTTTGTCAGAGTTCCTGATAACTATTGAGGGATCCCTTTCCAATTTTTTTATAAGCATATGATATCCTGCTGTCTGTTTGTTGTATTTTTCCTTGCCATTTAGTACTTTGTAGTGCAGTTTATAGCACTAGTTACATGTTCATTAAAGACATCAAGGGAGTCCCTTGGGCTAATAGGTGTAAATGTAGAATTTGCCCTGAATGGTGATGGGATTGTTGCTTCCTTGATTTCTTTGAAGTATGTTGTTGTATTGCCATTGAGTCTATTTTTGTTGTCCTGAGTAGTTGGTATGCTGCCTTCGGACCATAATTCATTTAAGGTGATTAGTAAAGGTGCAACCTGGATGGCTTCACTTTGTGTTGTAGATTCATCATTTCTTGTTGCTGAATTTTTGTTTGTTTCTTTGGCTTGTGACAAGAAATGTTTTTTAAGTTTGAGTTTTCTTATGCATCGATAAATGTCCATCCTTGTCCTTGAGTAATTAAAATTACTTTCCGGGCAAAAGGACAAGCCAAGGCTCAGTATTTGTTCTTCCGCCTTTGATAGATTGATGTTTGCCAGGTTAATAATTGTTTTTTTGTTTCGTTGTTTATTATTGTTTTTGTGCCCATTTCCCTCTGGCTTGCCTCCTGGGATTTGCTGTGCTGTAGCCTCGCTTGGCGCCTCTGCCTGCGCTTGTAATTTCTGCGGCTTGGGCTCTGTTTGATTGGACCCTTGGGCGCAGGGTCTGTCGCAGGGTCTGTCGTCTGTCTATGCATAAAAAATTTATTTCCTCTCCAGGTTCAGGTACTGTTTGAATAGTATTATCTGTTTTATTCCTTAATTCTGAGTCTGATCCACTGTCAGGGGCACAGCTTAAATCTGAGGTTGATGTCTGCACTGTTTGTCTGTTGTATTGCAAAGTACTTGCTTTTTGGCCATCAATTGCGCCTGTTTTACTGCGTAGTATGGTGTCATATTTTTTTGAAAAAGTAAAAATCTGTCCCAATTCATAGTCATTTTTGTCTCTGATAAATATATAAGCTTTCCTTCCTTTTATTTTTTCCTTCTCTTTTTTCAAGCGTTTCTTACGCATTTTGTCTATTTGCGTCTCGTTAGCTTCTGACTTTTCAAAATTCCCAATTTCTTCATTGAGTTTGTCTATTTGTTCCAATAATGAGGCACGGTCGATCTCTGCATATTTAATCAGTATAAGTACTAAATTTCTGGATGATTCTAGGTTACAGTTTGCCCATTCTTGCATAATTTTTGGGTTAGGGTTTTCCTAGCTGGGGACTATGAAAATTCTTAAACCACGAGGTATACGTCCAACATCAATATACCTTTGTAAAGATTTTGTCTCCCACCACTTGCTTTGTTCCTGGCGCATATGTTTTTCCAACCGCTTAAAAATGTCTTCTAACGTGTTGTTACTCTTATTAGACTCATCGTAAGGTTTCTGCGTTGTCACGTTTGTTTTGGGTAAATCATTGAACATTTCTAATGCTGCCACTTCGCGGTCTCTCAACGTGTCACCGGACATCATATTTATTTATTTGGTATTTGCGCGCCTTACTGGTTCTGCTGTTTATCCCTTTACCATGCGCGTTATACACTCTGTTAACCCTTTAGCACTGCTGATCGCCTACCTTGCGTGTTGTCCGTTTCAACCGCATCCTCCGACTCAGCTGTTGCCGATCCTCGATGCGGTTTTGGCGCCTTGTGTTTTAGCGCTGAGGGGGGTCCGACAATCCTAGTCCCACCGGACTTAATTGGTTCCTTCGCCGATGGCTCTGGATTCTGGTTTCCTTTAGCTGTCGACCACAAGTATAACGGGGGTCCGTGTAGAACCGGGTGAAACCTCCCAGTTAACATATCACAATATCCGCAGCTTCCTCTGCTTCCTCTTGCCACACATGGACACGGACCGCAAAATTTAAATATTTATTTTATCCGTGTCACCGCCATTACGCGTTTCAACTCCTCAGAGTCTTGGTCACATGGTAACGTTGTCAACATCATTTGCATTATTTAGAGTGGCATAGTGCTCAGTGATAGGTACATGGTTTGCACATGATCATAGACATAGAAAATATATATATATATATATATATATATATATATATATATATATATATATATATATATATATATATATATATATATATATACATATATATATATGTATATATGTATATATATATATATATATTATCTACTGGCGGTCGCCAGTAGATAGTTATAGTTAGGACCGTGTTTCCATAGGAAATCCGCAACATTCTATTTGGAATAACTTTTGCGTCGATTGACGAATCCTCGCGAAATTTTCAAAATAGGTGGGGCGCTCCGCTCCACTCCTTCCCTGAAAGTCTCGGGGGGATTCGTCAAGCGGGGGCTGAGAAAAAGGGGGGGTCCCAAAACGCGTTTTCCCCATGCATTTTCCCATAGGACCTTTAGTCCGCGCTACAGCCCGAACGGCTGAACAGAAAACCTTGAAATTTGGCAGAGAGGTAGTCCTCAGGTCAGGGATGTGCCTTTTGCAGGTCTGGTGTAAATCTGTTCCGTATTTTCTGAGAAAATAGCATTTAAAAGCATATATATATCTATAGGCGCGCACCGTGCGCGTACGGTAAGCGCAGCCTGCCGTGCACGAGCGCAATTCTGATTGGTTGTTAGATCTTAGTAAACATTCGAATCGGTCGAAACCAGGAAGTGTCGGCCGCCATTTTGTCTCTCGCAGTCCGAGGGAGGTGAAAAATAAAGGTGGAGAATATGAAAAGGGGGCAGGGTGGACAGTTCCTGACCCCCTAGCCATTGTCAGGGGGTCCCCAAAGGAACCCCAAGGGCCATAAATGTTTTTAATATTTGTACGAAAAATCACAGAGTGCGCTTACCGTGCGCGCACGGTAGAAACGTGAAAATTACGCGAACGGCGTAAAATGGCCGCGCGGTGAAAAACCTTAAAAAAAAAACATTTAAATAATAATTACCTAACTTAGCATTTAAAAAACCGTACAAATTCACTGAAAAAACCATAGGTTTCACACACGTTATAGTTAGGAATTAGCATTTAAAAAACCTTGCAAATTCACTTAAAAAACCATAGGTTTCACACATGTTATAGTTAGCTGGACATTTCCCTCGTAAAAAACCAATGAAATTCCCCCGTTATAGTTAGTAAAGGGAACTATAACTCACGCAACCGCAATCCACTGCTGATGACGTCAGATATTACATCACTGATGACATATGTGTCTTTCTGTAAAATAAATATTTATTAAATATGTATAGCTAAAGGTTAAAGGAAAGAAAAATGGGTAAATAAGTGAATAAATACAGTGATGTAATATCTGACGTCATCAGCAGTGGATTGCGGTCGCGTGAGTTATAGTTCCCTTTACTAACTATAACGGGGGAATTTCATTGGTTTTTTACGAGGGAAATGTCCAGCTAACTATAACATGTGTGAAACCTATGGTTTTTTAAGTGAATATATATATATATACACATGTGACTAAGGTTCTTTTTAATAATAATATTTAGCCTAAATGCTTTTCGTTGTTTTGAACCAAAAGTCTTTCATACCAATGTGTTTATAAAATATATATTCTCTCAAATATATATAAGAAATGCTGTCTTTTAAGGCAATATATCTGGGTAAACTTCCTCAAGCGACTGGTAGTACATAGCTGAATAATGTTGCAATAAGTACCATCGTTAACCGGCTGAGAACCATTCCTTTAAAAAAAAAAAAACATACAATCTCTGCTTCTCTGCTGCCCACTCTCTGTATAATATGACAAGAGATGACAACCACTTAGGAGTAATTAATGTACATCTTGAGGCCGTAAAGCCACACATTTTCATCCTTTAATAGTCATTGTTAAAAGGCCTCAGTACAAGAGAACACCGACACCCGCAGAGTGAAAAAATGAGAAACAGCATTCACTGGAATAATGAGAGAGACTTTGCCATCATTCACAAGCCATAAGGAACTATTTTTAAACATGAATGACGATTCACAAGGCGCTGCATTGATTTTCACTGTCTCTCTGCAGAAACCACGCCGAAAACCATCGCCCAAGCTCCAAACATAACAATCACTGCTAAAGGTAATAACTCCACAGTGTCTCTGGCTCAGCCAGAGTCTAAAAACTGCAGAATTCTGCACATCGTCAGCCTCCATCCATGAACTGGGCTAATGTATGCACCGTTAGGGATTCATCTAGTACCTGAAGGGTCTGTCTGAAACTTTACGCAAGACTCAAGGGTGATTTTATGTTTAGGGTCCAAGGATCTATGCAAACAGTTCATGTGGTATCTCTCCACCACTTAGTAACCCTGCACCTAGAACCAATCTGGGGCAGTAGCTGGCATTTAGACTAGAATGATTTAACTTTAGATATACTTGTCTCATTTGCACGAAGGTTTTGTGTGATACCTTTAAGGGATGAATACAATGTTTTCATCAAGTATGTTATGCTGTTTACCTCTGAGCCTGGTGTTCCATGCCAAGATAGTAGATTCCTACCTAGCAATGGGAATCACTTCCAGGCATCCAAGAATAAAGTCAATGACAACTTATACTTCAGTGTCAGCAGTCCAGCTTCACAGCCTTTTATGGCGAAGAGTTGGCCAGCTAGAAGTTGATGCAGCCCTCGAGTTGATTTAAGGACCCGCTCATCCCAACAGATTCCCCTAATAAGGCTTAGACGCAAACAAGGCGTCCAGAGCTATCATATTTTAGATAAGTTTGAACTCGTATGTCATAGTGCTAACTGCCTCTCAACAATGCTGCTTTGTTAAACCATATGAGCCTCTCAGTTGCTCGTCCCCCATCAGCACGAAACCTCTACATTCACTCTTTCTCGCAATGAATTCACTTGAACCCTTCTTCTAGTATACTGCAGTGGTTTCATTTGTCACCATTGTCCAAAACAACTTCATGGACCTCTTTCACCCTGAAAGGGTCATGGAATTTGGTGAATCCCACACCAAAACGTCCAGGTTTAATAATCCAATCTCCAACCTCAATCCCACCCCTATCAATACTTTCATTCACTTTAATATTGTCATCGAAATCACATTGCTGCAGCCATGCAGGTACCAAATTGTTAGTGGGCCTCCTTACTCTAATGACTACAAACAGTTACATTTTGGTTACTCTATTTTCCGATTTGAAATGTGCCCATACCATCTCATCAATCGGCCCTAAAACATCTTTACTATTCTGTAACATTATTTAGATGCCACCTTCGACTAACCTGTTGGCTCTTTCCACCATGCTGTTAGATTGGAGGTTGTACAGGGCTTTGTGAATATATTTGATTCCACACGTCTAAAAACATCTTCATATCCTGTGAAGTAAGTTCTGTGCGATTGTCAGTGATAATCAAAAAGAGAAAATCTTCTTTCCTAAAAACTTCTTTCAACATGGTGATAGTTGTTTAGTCATCAATCTCTGGTCACCAAAGTTTTTTTGATTCTCTTTTTTTTAAGGGTTTGACCAAGGTGTCCTCCATGCACTACCTGCATTATTCTTCCCACTATGATTTCAGGAGGCACAAGTGTATCAATACACACAGTCAACTTGTCACCACAAATTGTTACTTTATCAAGGACTGTGATAAAAGGTCTAACTGGTGGAGCTACCCCACTTTCTCTATGTGCACCATTTATTACAATGTGAACAACCACCTTCAACACTGCATCTCCTTCCATTCCTCTCTCTCAATCACTCATTCTGATGGCACCAACACCACACTTGACAATGTCTTCTATCCATGCTACAGCACACTCTCAATTGTTTTCTAAGACTGCCTCTTTATCCTCTGCACACCAATCCAGTGACACACCAGATAGAAAATCTGCCTGTGCAGTTTCCCAACCTGGAATATATTACCATTTCATAGCAATATTCTTGTAAACGAGATACCAACCTCACTAGTGTAGCTGACCCTTTGCCCACAACATCTAGTAACAGTACTTCAGCACTTATGGCCAGTGAGGAACTTTAAACTCATCCTCCATAGATATGTCTAAAAATATACAGAACTCTATGCATACGCCAATGCCTTTCACTCTAGGACGGAATAATTATGTTCTGAACTCATCAACGAGCGTGATCCATTTTTCTGTGCAATTGGAATAAAATGGCTCCAAGCCAAGTGACATTGGCATCCACTGTTAAGACAGTTTTAATCACGTGTCAAATGGCACAATAATTCGAGCATTGCAAATGTATATTTTAATCCCTTTAAAACACTCCTGATACTCCATTCCCCCACTTAAAGGCGTTCCCTTTACTCAGAATAACTCTCAAAGCCTCGGTCTTGTTGGGATGAGTCCCATGAAAGATCTCAACTGCGCTTACTCTTGTGGAGGGTGGTAGCGTTTGGTGGCACTCAGAAGATCTTCTTCAACTCTCAAGTGAATGCCGTAATTGTATACCTAAGGTATTCAATTTCTTTAACTAAAAATCTACATTTGTTTTTTATAGGTAAGACCCGCTTTATATAATCTTTCTAATGCTCTTGTTTTCCAAAAATATCAAGGGAGGAGACTTCATCTTTAACAGCAGTTTCCATTCTTTCCATCTCGCTCATACAGAATTCGGACTTTTCTACAATCTTGGCTATATCGATGGCATCTTTAAGAGAAGTATTCCTAGCTGCCCATAATCTTTTTTGCATTTTTCTTCTTTTGCACTGGACGATGAATTGATCCTGTGTAAGATCCTAAGTCATGTGCCCACCTGGTACTTTGCTGGCAACTCACTCATTCTCACCGACTCTACACTTATTTAAGTATGAGTGTGGAATTTGCATCTGGTCATGGATTGATTTACTTGTATTGGAAGACAAACTCCCAACCTAATTTTTGCCCTGTTTCTACAAGTCCAAAATCCCTTCTCCCTTGTGATCAGCTTCTGGTAAAAACTTGAAAGCGTGTAGATCCTCCTTTCCTAAGACACTTTCTGATCTGAAATCTTGCATCCAGGGCCACTGCATGCTCTCGAGGAACTATGGGAGAGGATTTTGTTTATGTTTTTATTTTTCAATTTTATTTTTTATTGTTTTGCCTTATGTTGTAAATTTTATATGGAACAAAATGAAATATGTTATGCTTTAAGGGATGCATAAAATGTCTTCATCCACCATAATCTGTTGTCTACCTCTCAGCATGGTGTTCCATGCCAAGACAGTTGAGTCCTAGATAGCAATAGAGGTTCACGCTCAGGCAGGCATCCAAGAATAAAATCAGTTCACTTATACTTCAGGGTCAGCAGTTCATCTTCTCAACACTTTTCCCACCAAGCAGTGAATTCACTCAGACCCGCAACATTGCACAGACACCTTAGTTTGCTCTAAAAATATGGCCCTGGTTCACTATAGTATTTTGCTGCAGCCAACCTTGTGACTCACAAAAGCACATGGCTTGCAACCACAAAATAACATTTTAGTATTTATTAAACCCCTGTTGAGATTTAGGAAACCCTTTCCTGATCACAAAAGGATCACTGCAACTTATTCCGAATTGCAATTAGGAAGCGGCTTGAAGAGGATGGGCCTCCTGGTTGTCACTTGCAGCAAGAGGCCTACAGGGTTTGCTGCTGCTTTGAGATGTCTATTCCTCAAAGGAGGTTGTAATCGAGCCGTAAAGGGAAGCTGTTGCCTTTGGAGAGCCTCCCCTTCAGGAACTGTGCCAGTCTGACTCGGGGAAGCAGACAGAGATCGAGGGGACTATTGCCTTCTTTCCCTGATGTCTCATCAAACAAGAAAAATATTTGTTTTTTGCAAAGTAGTACTGGTTCCTTTACAAAACCCTGAGCTGCTTTAAGAAAAAGGTTTCACGTTTGGAACGCAACCACAACATTTGCAGTCTCCTGTTCCTTACAGGCCACCGTCCTTATGTTTGTAACAAATTACAGGGGATCGTAAACAGTGACCAGCCTAAATATTGTTCCTTATAGGCAGGTCCTTCTGTAACCCTCTGCAACTGGAGATTTTACAATGTGACCTAACGATACATAGGTCACATCCAGTAGTGGCTGCTACCGGACGGGAGTGGTGGAGCCGGGCCGGGAAGCAAATAAAAAAAAAATCCCTTACCTGGGCCGGCCGCAGTCTCTCCTCACTCCTCTTCCGATTTCCTGTCTCTGACGACAGCAGGAAATAGCAGGAAGCACTGGGGCTACCAGGCTCCCCTAAGCCAATCACAACGCTGCAATGCAGCATTGTGATTGGTCTGAGCGCCGTGGTTCGGTGCTCAGACAGGGACTGGGAGACTTTGCATGTTCCTCACCAGGCTGTGTAATGCAGCCTGGTGGGGAACATGCAAAGTCCGCATGAATGTTTGGCCGGCCCAAGAGGGTCGGCCAAGCAGTAATGCGCACTTAAGGAGGAGTATAAACCTCTCCTCAACCTGCTCTGGACAGCCCCTCCCCTCCGAGAGCCACTGACATCAATAGAAAAAATAACACGATAAGAACAATACATTATCATCATTTTCTTTTGAACAGTGGGGTGACGTTCCTCCGCCTTAGCTGAGGAGCCGTCACTGGTCACATCAGAAAACTGTAGAGGGGTCGCAAATGGTCGGTACACAATTTGCATCCACTATTTGCAAGCTGTCTGATCGTACATTGGGCTCATGACGGTGATCACAGCACGGAGATGGAGATGACTTCGGTATTAGACAAACTATGCAGATTGGTGGACACTAGCGGTGTCGACGCATCGCTACTTTGAGATCTATCTACTGTATTCAATACCATCAACCGCACCCTACTGAACAAAACCCTTGAAGAGGTTGGGTTTTCTGGTCAAGACCTCAAGAGAATTCAATCCTTCTTGACAGCAGGGGTACAATCCAGATTACTTTTCCTTTTTACTTAGAACTGCGCACAGCAATCTACCTTTTCCTCTGTCATTTAATCCATATATGCATCACCTGGTGGAATGACTTCATCAGCAGGTGGCCCGACTCTATATCTATGCAGGCAATGCGCAGATTATCTTTACCACATCATTTCCAGAAATTACTGTCTCAAGGTGGCAATCAAGATACCCTAAAAAACTGCTTGGCAATAGCTCATTGGTGGATGTTTGATACTTTTCTGAACCTGTACTACTCTAAAACAGAGGTATTACTCACACGTTCAGGAACGGAGCAGTGGAATTACATCTACTGGACTTCATCCCTGCAACCAGAAGAAATAGAGATATCCTTCTTGATTCCGCCCTTTCTCTTGATTTCCAAGCTATTTAGCTTGAAAGTTGCAGTTTTTCCGCTTCATACCTTGAAAAGAATATTCTGTTTTAAATTCTTTTATCTTCATTTGCCAGTTGCCAAGGAAGTAAACAAGACTGGAATAGGTAAACTCGATTGACGCAGCTTCCCCTGCCCACTGCTCCAATGCCTCCAGTTACCTCAAAGTGCAGCAGCTCGTCTGATTTATTTATTCATTTGTATTGCGCAACGAATCATCCCCAGGGGGATCTCTCGGCGCATGAGAGAGGAGCACCATGTTGTGGAGGAAACATTAGAATGGCCAGGTCTTGAGCAGCTTTTTAAAGCGGCAGAAATTGGTACAGGCACGGATCTCGTCTGGCAAGGTATTCCACTGAGTGGGGGCCAAGTATGAAAAAGCCCGGCCATCCATCCTAGCCTTCCTGACTCTGCGAACACAAAGCAAATTACGGCTGCTGGATCTCAGCAGTCGTATGGGATGATTTTAGGCTGTTACACATGCAAAGATATTACACCAGTCCTGAGGCCACTCCATTGGCTGCGAATCCATAAGAGCCATTTTATATCTATGACCATATTGCCTAAAGCTGCTCACAAGAATATTCCTGCTTTTCGGGCCTCTAAAGTGCTTTATTACAGACTACTAGAAGTCTGTGCTCTGCTAACCAATTCCTTTTATGAGTTTTCAAATCCAGATCGGTGTCCTACAGCAACATTGCATTCCATTCCATCACCACACCTCAGCACCTGAATTCTATGTCTTGGTATTTACACTCTGAAACTTGCTTACATCTCCTAAGATAAATGTTGAAAATGTGGCTTTTTAATGAGTAATTTCACGTGTTGTGCTCTAAATATATCAAATTAGGATGAGTTGTTTATACAGCGCCACGAAACTTACAAGCATGTGTGTTAATAAATACCTTTAGCAAAACATTGACCAAGCCCAGTACACCCATTTCCTTTAAGAGAGTGGTGGCTGTCCTGCACACACATTCTGCACCGATGGCTAACCCCAACTGTGAACCTTCTGGCTTCTCCAGGCAAGACAAGGTCTGAAATTTCTATCAATAACTTATATGAACAGCAACAAAACCTGACAAGCACATGCATCCTACATGATGAAGCAGAAGAGACCGGCACACTGATCATTCAGGGATACCTCTCTTTGAAGCTGAGATGCTTTATTCTCAAGGAGACAGGGATATCACTCCCTAACTTTCTCACATTAGCCCCCTTCCTCTAGTCCTTGCGAAAAAGGCCCACCATAAGAACAGAACTCGTCAGCAGGATCACCAAATCTGTTGCCCGACCATCTAACCTTTCCCACAAGATGCGTACATGGGGTCACTGTGGTGACAACGAGAGGAGGCCGGTATACACTTTAGGTGATCCGGCGAGGGAGATCTTTGACGAACGTGTGACTATAGGACTCCCTCCTTCGCCCCTCCATGAGGTGAACGACCCTCCATGAGGTGAACGACCCTCGGAAGCAGGGGGTTACCTCCTAGAACAGAAGGATCCGGGTTGAACTAAATGGCAATCTGGTACTGTATGCATAGAATTTGAACGCATGTGAAGTATATATAGGGAAGCACTGTAGGGCCAAATAGGGCCCAACTTGGTCCTAAAGAAAGTCCTGGAGCCCGTTGGGGCCGCTAGAGGGCTGAAACATGTTGACCTGACTAGTAGGGGATATTAGCATCATATTAGAACTGTTACTGTCCCTCTTTTTCTTGGTTTTCATCATCCCTCCTCCACCAAAGAATAAAAATAAGGAAGTTTTGACTGGTAGGTTGTAGGGATTTTTATTGGACTCCTTTCCTTTTTTTCCCCTTAGTCTCCTTCTAATGACTGATTTACACCCCTAAACAAGGGGTTTCTTTGCCATTAGAGGATTCTTTGGCAAACGTGGGATGGGCGATGATGAAGCCAGACGCCCGAGGGTGGGGAGGGGTGAGACCATCCCAATCATTTTTTCTTGCACACCTGAGTAAATCCAGAATACTGGATGAGTAGAGTGGCCAGCTATTTGGTATGCACTTTCGGTGAAGAAACGCCTACACGATAAGGTGTGATAAGCTCAGAGGTGGGGCTAGAGATAGAGGGGTCCCTTTGTCTTTTTGTGCCTTTCACTGCGGTGACATCAACTCTCTCCCAGAAGGTGCCTCCAAGTGGGAAGCAGTGGTTGGTGGGTGGAAAATAAACCACTAGACAAAAGCTTGCAGATTCAGGATAGAGAAACCGACAGGATCTTAATCAACGGCTTCAATTCATAGAGTCTTGTCTGTAGCCATGACACCCTGGCAGCCTCTACTCGAAGATCTGGATGAAAATCAAGACAGGATATTGTACATGTGGTGCATAAAATCACGTATGAATGCGTGAGACCAGCAGTCAAAACCAGATGAATTACCAACCAAGCACGCGGAGACCGCTCTTGTTGTTACTTAAGTCTACTACCATTTGCCTCTTTCAATGTGGGAAAATAGTACCACTACCACTGTGCGGGAAGTTTCGGAGTGCACTATATTACATAATATACTATATTTTACTCCAATTTTAGGGGTAGGTGTAGTGCCACACACTGTACACTATCTAGGCTGACATCCCTGTGGTACCTCCATGCGTGGTTCTGCCAATGACATGACTTAAAGAAAAGGCTCCACCGTATGTGCAGGATACCTGTGCACTGAGACAAAATTGGTCACACATCTGCTCGGGGTCCATTTATGCGCAATGACCCATGTTCAAGATCAGCAACACAACAATCTCGACATCACAACTGATACAAAACAGTGTACACAGCAAGGAATGAACAGCCTTGTCCTAGCATTGGACTGATCACCACAAAGCCGCCCACACCACCATCACCCAGCAACTGCAGGCCAAGTCCTAAAACCATCTCAGATACCATCATGAGACAAAATGACAACATCCCCATTATAAAACAATTATGACTCCAAGTAGGTCAAGGAATCCCTCTACTCCTACAGACTTCCCTCTTTAGTGAACACTGGGAGGCAAGAAAAGCACCAGCGTCGAATTCCCTAACATTGCATCTTTCATGCCTCTTAGGTCACCTTCCACTAAAACTCCGACAATGGCACAAACTGGCCGATGCATGATATGATTTAAGGAGGGTCCATCAATGCAAATGTAGGTGCAAAGCTACACTTTATTGGGGCAATGTTCATTTTATCTGGCCTCAGACATGCATTCCTCCTTCCCAGCACGACCTCTCAACACCTGTAACCATCACTATTTCATCACTGCCATCTCTTCCCTTCCAGTTGTAGCAAAAACAAGGGCCTGGAGAGAATGGATTATCCTTTGCAATGTAGATAGGATTCACAGGGCCTCTAGAAGATCCAGTAACCTACTCCAACACAAGCGGCCAAGACCCCAAGGGTTTTGTGTCACTCTTGAGCAATGTTCCCTCTAATTATTTTCCATTGTGTGCGGCAACGAAGGGCCTTTGTGCACTACAGCCTAGGCTAGGAGCACCAAAGACGTGAAATATTACAATGCAAGTGAGTGCAGCACATGAGGTACTAAAATCAGCGGTATTTCTCCCTCCAAAGATTTATTTAAAAATCAAAGTAAAATGGAGCATTTTGCTTCGGTTGTGTTGCATGTAATAGTCACATGTGAGACATAAATCATTTCCCATCCAACATGATGCTAAAGACACTGAAGCAATGGATCCCTTTACAGTCTCTCGGTTATGGAAAAATGTGAGTTCACACGAAATACCTGAGTATTTCGACATCTGATCGAAGATACCTCCTCGTTCACTTCTGTCCTGAGGTTCCATGCATGCATCGTATTGCACACAGTACAATCCTCAGAGCAAGAAGCTACTCAACCTCTGGTGGGTTGTGGACAACAAACTCACATGTCACAGCTCATCCACATTAGCCTGAAACATGTCAATCGGTAATTGTCTGACAACTATTATCGTTGTTTTTCTATCACGCCAATAATTCAGGGACTTTGGCCTAAATACATTTAAAACATTTATTGGAATCAAAACAACGCCAGCACATCCCCTTTTCTACAAAGGCTCCAACCAAACTACTAGATATTGTAATTTACCCATTGTATCTGATGTGCTGTTATATATAGTTTGGGTTTTGGCAGGCATGCTTTCCGGCAGACATGTCATCGCCGATGAAGGTTAAACACAGTGCATTTGTACCTCAAAGTGAAATTGCTTTTGCCACTGCAAGAGCGCCAAACAATACCCAATGCACACTACACACAAGCTTGACTATTTAATGTTTGCGTCTCCATTGCCCAGCTGTCAAACATGTAAGCACTTGCTAAGAGGTTAAATGTCCGTCTTAAACATAATATGAATAGTTGATATTTACATATTTGTCTCCAAAAGAGAGAAAGAGAAAAGAGGAACGTCATAGCATTTTAGAACTTCGCATTGCCTGTACGCATTCTTTAAGCTGCTTCCAAGTGCTGTGTGTGAATAGAAATAGGAAAGAAGTGACTGGAGAGAGCAAAGATGAGGAGAGAGAACAGGGAATTGTTGGGGCATTCTGGAAGTTCGTGTAGTACATATGCCATCCTAAGGCTGCTCCCAAGGGAAATGAAGAGGGAGGATAGTTGGGGTACGTGGAGGAGGAGAACAATACAGTATGTTGGGTGCTTGTTTAATAGTTATGCTGCCCCAAGACTACGTCAAAGTGCAAAATGGGGAAAAGCACCGGGAAATAAGGGATCATGAGCGAGAGGTAGGTGAGGAAACATGGACTTATATTGTTTCATATATAGAACCATCCAAAGACCTTCCACTCTCTCTTATCAGTTCCCTATGAAGCTTTTTGAAGCAGCCTTAGGGCGGCATAAGAGTTGTTTAAGTACCCAGTCAGCCAGAATGCTCCCCTCTTTCCTCTACCTCTGATTCTGTTCCCTTTCGGCACTTTAAAGAAGCCTTAAGGTAGCATATTTTGTTCATGCAAACAGCTTGGTTAATGCTCCACTCATCTTTCCTGAGCACTCCTTGAAATATCTGTTCTCATGCAGCACTTTAAGGCATTTTTTTGATGTACATAACTATGTTCTATTACATAATATAAAGATTGATATTTTTGACACATCGTCAGGGGTAGTAAGCGCTATATAAATGCAATTTAATGTAAACAAGCCTTCCTTGCAACAAAAGGTAGCACCCCATTGGACTTCAGGGGCTGTTGACTGCTTAAAGTTCCTTTTGACATTTTTTCATTGTTAGTGATTATTGTGTGCATCAAGGAAAGTGATAGGTACGCAGAACATTACTCCAGCCATTCCAACAGTCGTAATTACTTAGAACTTTGTGTGAAAAGAACGCTCCTCCATGAAGTTTCTCCAGTTGCAATCCTAGCATTTGTTTTGCTGCCCCCGGGGAATGTTCAGCACATGCTGATTGGAGATCCCGTTCCTTATCGAGAGGGAGGTTGAAGTGGATGTTTTGAAATGTGCCTCATGGAGGGCAAAGGTCATGGCTTTCAGTAGAAAGTCTGGAGCAATAAAAATGCCTTCTCCTGAAATGCGCGTGTTTAAATCTTGTCCACGGTTGAAATACACGCATATTTCAAGAGAAGGCATTTTTATTTCTGCTCTTTCTTACACACAATATTTTAAAAAACAAGAGCGACCCATATGTCCTTGTGAACTGGGTATTGAGAAGTCCGACTGGCTGACGCTTAATTCGTCTCTCCATGATTAATTTTGAAATTCTCAAGGGAAGCGCTACTTCTAATACTGTATTACTCATCATACGCTGCTCTCATTATTAAATTTGAATCCTCAGAGACACGCCAACTCTAACGTCCCCCCAATAAAACCAGCGCTTTTCGAAGTCCTGCATTGTCCAGAGGTTCCCGTCCCCAGATTGAGGGCGCACAAGACTAAGAGTCAAATATATAATTTTATAGTCCCCAGATAAGCTGTCCTGAAGAGACCCCATATCAAGAGTGGGTCGAAACGCCGTTGACATTTACAAAGAGAGGGCGAGAAAGATTCATCACATTATTGGAAGCTCCTCTTTGTTGTTTTTAATGACCTTCCCTTACTTTCACTTAATTTTCACCTTGTTAGGCTAAGATCACTTCACTGGGACTCACCTTTTCACTAAGTTGTGCTTGTAGTGGAATAATAAAATGTAACTGTGTTAAGATCGATAACTACAGTGCAACTGATGAATAAGAAATAAATCATATCTTCTTCGGCTGAAGTAAATAATCTTTCTCCTGGGCTTCTTTTATGTATTAAATTACAGTTATCATATATGGTAATTAATTCTTGCCGTGATCTAACAGATTTAAGGTCTTATTTAAAATCGTTTGAATGTTATTTTGACTCAATCAATTGCAAGTCATTTTTGCTTGACTAATTGATAATGTTGTATGAAATGAGTTCCTTGTGAACATTGTTTCTTGCTTCTTTCTTACACAAATGCAAGGCTTTTTCATTTCTGCAGAATTTCTATAGTGTGACCTTTGCCTTTCATGAGGCACATTTCAAAACATCTACTTCGTCCTCTTTCAGATCTGGGGACGTGAATACTCCAGGAGAGACACTGGGTGCTGGAAAAAATGATGCTGCCCGCGCGCCCATGCGCACAGCTTAATGGGAACATAGGAATGCAGGCAGGACCGGGCTGGCGGTAGCAGGCATCAGGCATTTCCCTGGGAGTGTGGGAGCCAATTTGGCAGTGGTAAGGCCATTTGTGTTACTGGGGGTCTGTTTTGCAGAGGTGCTGCTCTATTGGCCCCCAGTAACAGAAGCAGCAGGGGGCTGGTTCGTCAACATTGACAGGGTTGCTTTGGGTTCTCGGACTGGCCCTGGATGCAGGGTCAAGCAAAACCTCTAATGAGATTTACCCAGTGCTTAATTGGCACCGGTGGTTTCCGGTGCTCGGCACCAGCACTTAATTGTTGGCACTGGCATTTACTGGTCGACACCTGCACTTATGACAGCTGCCACATAGTGGCGCTATTTGTATAATTTAGAGATAAGCATAACAGCAATTGTTAATTAATTCAGTATGCATTAAAAACAACTAAATACCTGCTGCCCAAGCTATTTTTTATAGCTTTGGGGGCCTGAAACAGTCTGAATTGTCACACTTGAAGCAGTGTGCTGGTTTGGAGTTGTGTAGGTACTGTCATTGATAATGCTGGCAGTGGCAACGGGGGGGCGCAAGCTGCAGAGGATTGTGACATATCTTGATAGGATGATATCTCAGGAGAGGATGTATCCTTACGGCTAGAGCGGTCGACGTTGAAGCTGGGGAACCGGGTTCGAGTCTCGGCAACGACGCTCAACATCCTGTGATTCTGGGCAAATGACTTAATCTCCCCGTGCCTAACAAAAATGAATGTGTCCTTGTGTAACTAAACTGTTGCTATGTAAAGCGCTCTGATACCCGATGTCTCGGGTCTATTTCCCGTTATATAAAACTCTAAAAACAGTTTTTTTAAAGATAGGGCACATTCCTGCCCTCTCCATTTCATGAAGAGCAGCAAGGTGTCTTACTGCATTGCGTTGCATGAAATAAAGATAAATATGACTCCTAGTTCTCCAAAAGTGACTGACTTTGATCCAACCCCTGCATCTTTGGTCAAGACTACATCTTTAGGCTTTGGTACAGCAGTGCAAGCCTGTAGTTGCAGATCACTTTATCCCACAGTGCATCTCTTGAGTTCCAGGATATTGGAGGTCACTGTAGTAATCTTCCCATTGCGTGTAGGGGGTCTGTTTGTATGCTGTTCTGCGAGTTCGAATAAGGTGGAAGAAAATGTATTAGTCAATAATTGAAATCCTTCTCTGGAAATGCCCCAAAGATATAGAATGCTCTTCTGGTACATATGAGACGGACCCCCATCAGTCTCTGCCTTTAACCGGAACCTCGAACAGCACTTTGTTAGAGACTTTGGGCCTAGGCTAGAGTTTGAAGCCTGCCTCCCTGCCAGCCAAACCCTTGGAGAGGTGGACTTTTAGCATTTTGACGACAGACAGCCCATGCTGGCTCTAGCGACTAAATATTCCCTAGGATACCTGTCGCAGTAGGGGTCGTTGGAGGAAGGACATTACACCATGCACCCTAATTAGAGTAGGCAGTGTAGTTCCTTTTTTTCCCTCTATATCACTTTCAGAGGGACAGGATAACCACTGAAATGATCAGGCACACCCTGGGAGGAGGCTCATCAGTTTTCTGCTTTTCAAAAATAAGCTCAGACTTCGGAGGTTTTTTGAAAAACAAAAAAATGTAGAAGCTTGGTATACGTTTGTCAAAACCAACAGCAGACGTACACCAAACTTTTTGAAAATATTCTGTCTCACTGCCACCCCCCATGCCGTTTTGTGTATATGAAAGTATGTATGTAGATTTATATAGCGTAAAATTAGCAACAAAGTAAGGAGTTGTTTGCAAGTAGAAGGGTCGCAATACTGTAACGAAAGAGAAGGAAAAGTGGGGATGGGTTTGTGGAGTTGGCTGGGGTCCAGGAAATGGGAGCAGACTTTTAGGCAGGACTATTGGAAAATTACCCTTTTCATGCTGCATGCTTTAGTTGTCCATGCCGCATAATTTGGCCTTGCCCTGCAGCATATTTCCAGTGGCCCTGCTTATAGGTGGCTTGAAGTTGGGTTCCGCCCGGCGAAGGTTGGGGGGCGAGGAGGAATCCAGAAAGAATATGTTGCTGTGTTTCATGAAGTGCAGTGTCTCGTGCTCGCTGCGGCGCCTGAAGGATGGGAACTGGAATAATACCATCCTCCTACAGTTCAGTCATTTTAAATAAAGCTCTCCCTTCATTTCATCTGCCGCGTTTCTCCGCTCAAACATTTGTGCATGATGAAGCTGCTCCCATAGTTTGCGACATCCTGTTCGTAAATCGTACAACTACAGAAAGTGGTCGCTTACTGCCACCTGGCGGATCATAAAACCATGCCTTACAATCAAACACAAACTCTAAAGCAAGTGGTCTTCCTGCGCCACCTTGCGATAGAGGAGGAACGTTGTCGTAGATAAATTTCATAGTCATTTGATACATAGTGACACCCTGTGGTACAATTTTCATGTCCTCCGTAATCACATTAAACGAAGTTCCCTTTTTTGCAAAATAATGCCCAAGATGAACTCAGCGAAATAGAAAAAGAGACACTAAAAATTGGATAAAGGCCATAAGAGAGGGTAAATGAAACTCGGCATGGCGCTGTAAACCATGCAGTGCCGAACTTTAAGTGGAATAAAAAAATATAGGGGGGTCTCTCAGAGGGGCGCGGCCGATGTAATTAAGGGCGTGGCTTAAACATACGCAAGCTAAAAATCTGTGCTTAGCATAATGTGCCGCCCCACTAGTATTTTGCTGCTTTTGTCATGGCATACAGATATATAACGCAGTAATTAACATGACACCCACAACAAGCCTGGTCTATTGGCTTTGCCAATGGTTGTTATCTGTGTAAGATAATGAGCAACAACTATGCCTTTGTTGTATAGAATATTGAAAATGATTCCCAAGGCCGGCTTTAGCGCTGGTGGTGCCCCGTGCGATACTGTCTGTTGGCGCCCCTCCCCCCCTATGTCCACCTCTGCCACGGATTCCCTCGCCACCGCCCTTTAACAGCGCCCCTCAAGTCTCCAGAACCACTGTCTCTCGGATTCAGTTAGTTTTATAGCGCCACTCATACTAGTGTAAGGTGTCAGAGCACTTTACATCACACACACATTGCACATATGTCTGTAAACCAGTGTATATGAAATGTTACATCAGACAGGACTACAAGGTGTAGTGTAGGAGTAACATGTCAGCGATACTGGGAGGCAATATAGTTTGAGTCCTTATTCTGGAAAAGCACTAATTCAGAATTTAAAATGTAACATCATTGTTAGGGGTTCTCTTTAATAACAGGAATTGTTTTCCACCCAAATGAACCTTTTTGGCAAGATTAGGATAATGAAAGCCTGGGCAAAAAACATAAAGCTGTAATACATACCTTGTAGTTTACACACTGCTCTTTGATGACAGTTAATAGCTCAATGTTCTATATTAGGATTTTGACTTATAAACAACAAGTAACAAAAGGAGATCTCTTACAGAAGCAGTAAACCACTGACCTATTTACATTACATGCACTTTGTTATCTGCATGGTACACGTTCTAAGCAGCAGGCATTTTAACCCTCTGCGCTGCCTTACAATGAGTCAAAACTTCCACTACACAAACCTCCGGTCTCTTTCCAGGCGATAAATCACTGGACTTATTTTGACGTTTTATTTGATGTCTACAAAAATTGATGGAGGCCAGGAACGCGGCAGCAGTTTGGTGCTTATAAAATGATAATATTCCATGTAAAAATGACGACCCCACCCCAAGTCAGCGCCCAGTGCGGTGGCACCGATCGCACCACCCTAGAGCCAGCCCTGATGCTTCCATTCTGAACTGATGAGACGGTGAAAGAACTATAACAAGTCTCTTAGATGTTACTGCAAAGGTAGTGAAGGGTGGCACTGCTGCAGAGTGGAGATTTATTTTCTCCCTGAGGGTAAAAATGGATATCCCGATAGAGGCCCGTCTCAGCATCAGCTGCGGCAAATTAAAGTCAATTAAAGCCCTGATGCGGTGTTTAATTTCTGTAAAAGAATAAGTTCAGGGCACAAAAAATCGCTCAGAAAATAAGTGCTAAATCCTCCCTCCCCCTCCCCACCCCTTCCCTTAGCGAAGTGCCGGTGGGCCGTACCTGCAGCCACCGGCTCAAATTAAACACTGAAACCAGAGGAACGGAAAGAAAAGGGAGCGGAATTAACAGAGGTGCGAAGAAGGCTACACGAGGGATGAAGAGGAAGGTTCAGTGTTAGAGAGGGAGAGGCAGAAACAGTTTTCATGTGTAGATTTAGATCTACCCAGTGTTTTAAATGGGGGAAAAAAAGTGCAGGTACAATGTGGCGAGTGGGCGGGTCTAGGGGCGGGGCTAAAGGCAAGGCATGCAATGCTTATTGACTTCTATACTAGTTACAGCACGTACCAAAACACATGATAAATGTGTTTCTATAAACAGAAAAGTTTAATTATTTATCCAAACGAAAGCCAACGACACTTATATTTTAACATTTCCCTATTTTGTAATATTTCTCTAGCTTTTCTCTCACACAAAAACTCACACACACAAGCAGGCAAACAGACAAACATAAGCAGACCCTCACACAAAAGAATCAGGTGGGATTAAAGCCGTTTTAACCTCCTTACCTCCCATGGCTTTCCACATTGTGCTGTCACTGGCCTGCCTCCATTCCTTGCAACACAGCATGACGGCGAACACCCGGATATCATGCAAATGAGCCCACACTGAATAGTTCAGCAGGGGCTCAGCTCAGGGCTATAAAAGTGCTTTGGCTGCCAAAGAGACAGGCTACCCACACTAGAGACCAATGCGCCTACCCTTTGATGAGTACTAGTGCTCTCCACGGCAGTAGAGAAGTGCCGGTACTCAGAATGATAAAAATAAGAAGTGCCGGTACTCAGTACCTGTGAGTACCGGCCCATTTCAAGCACTGGATCTGCAGCAGATAATTACCAAAAGGCACCCGTACAGCACGTGCCAGATGACCCCCGGCTGAAGCCATCATTCCTTCCGGGCCAGGGTCCACATCACTCCTGTTGTGTTGTTTGGGCCAGCAGGCTTCAGACACGATTCATGCCATATCAATAGGCTGAAAATAATGTAACTGTGGCCCCTTAACATAGTATTTTCTCACAATAGTTGTGTAAAATATTGAACTCTGTGTGCTGGCTAAACGTTCTAGTGGGACACACCTATAAGAAGTGGAAACACAGATAGTTGTGCAGGATTACCTTTCAGGGTATCATACACAATATCTTCCATATTATAAACGAGCCAGGGTTGCTTCTTTTCTTACAATAAACGTAACATGGAATTTAAAACGCACTAGACACGAGGGAGCTAAAATGGCTTAAGGAACGTGGAGGGTTAGAGGTATACAGTGTCACAAAAAATGTTGAGAAATAATGATTCTGTTACCGTTATTTTTCTCACGTCAACTTATATGACATTGTAGCCAGTGTGTCACAGGCCCTAGTGCAAGGAGGAAAACGGGCCCTCGGCTGCTGTTTCAATGATAAAATCAGTGCTTAATTTCAGCTGGTGGTTTCCGGTACTCAGCCACAGCACTATTTTGCCAGCACCCGCTCTAGTGACAGTTCACCACATGGTGGCACTGTCTGTCTAATTTTGAGATGAGTACAAAAACTGTTTAATAAGTCAATATATATTTTTTTTAAAACAACACCTCACTCCATTATTATAGCTTTGGGTGGTGTAGAACAGTCTGAATTGTTACACTTGTAGGAGTGCAAAGGTTTGTATGGTCATTGGCAGAGCTAACAGCGATATTGGGTGGTGCAGGCTGCAGTGGCCTCCCGAGAAGGGCCCTTGCACTTGTGTTTTTACTGGCCAGTGCTTAATTTGCAAAAAAAGAAAGTGCCAGGACCCTCGTCGGGAGGCCACTGTAGCTTGCACCACCCACTTCCCGTACCAGTGCTGCCATTGGCAGTACCTGTGTGTAAATTTGCAAATGTAGACTACTTGAGGTCCCCAAAACTATCAAAATGGCTTGAACACAGGTATTAGTTGTTTTTATCATATATTGAATTTATAACACAAACAGCGCTCCATGTGGCAGCTGTCATAAGTGCTGGTGTTGACAATTAAGTGCTGGTGCCAAGCACTGGAAACCACCAACTCAATTTAATCCATGTTCCACTCCTTGGAAGCGCAAACAGATGTCCACGTAGTCTGAAGTATGTGTAGTGCGGGAGGACGCAAGCCATGAGCCCCACTTCAATAGTGTCTCTGTAAACCAGCACCATTTTGCCACTGTACTTGGAAAATAGCTGCTTTTAAAGGGATAACTGTATATAACCTGGGGAATGGATTCCACTGGTGTAGCTGGTGCAGTGGCATCTGGGCTCAAAAGCCTGAAGGGCCCACGGAACCTTAATGATTCGGTGGAGGACGCGGTCCAGAAGTTGAGGACTGCTGTTAATGTCAATAAATCACAATGTAATATTTTTGTGCAGTATGTATGTAGGATGCAAAGACGCCTCAACATGCAAACCAAGCTCAGAATTGACTGATTGAACTGTATTTTGTCCTATGTACTGTTCCCATAGGGTGGGCTAGCACAGAGGGATTACATCTAGTATGACAGATTACCAGCTATCAAAAACCATGTCACACATGTATTGTGTCTGAAATATCAAAGACGTATGTATGTTTGTAGTATGTCCTACGCATTTAACCATGATATTGTGTGCATTTATATTGTATGCTATGACATTCTTCTGTACATATATCACATATAAATGTAGACAATACGATGGTAGCATACATAGCATACACTAAAAGTATAAGTGCAAACCTACCCCTAGCTCTGAGCCCCATCATATCATACCAGTAGCCCTTCCCCAAACCCTTGATCGGAACCCCAACCTAATCCTAAACCCAACCGCAGCCCTAATCCTACACCTAACAAATCCAAACCAAGCTCTAAACCCCATCCTAGCCATAACCCTAAGTCTATACCTTAGCTCTGATCCTAAACCCGAGTCCTAAACTGCATCCTCGTTGCAGCCCTAATCCTCAATTTCACCCTAGCCCTGAACACAACCGTAGCCTAAACTCAAACTGAACCCTAGTCCTGTACCTACTCACCTACATACTTACCTTAAGCTCACCTGACGATATAAGTGGAGACGAGATGTCCTCATGATACGGCGTCCATGATTTTTCTGAAGCACAATATTTTGCGGACGATAATATGGCAGTACGCCGGAACAACTGGGGTAGGTCGGCCTGATGACAAGCGATGGGCTGGGCTCACGGAATAGAAGGAGGATGGGCCTAGAGACTGCAAGGAATGGTTGCTTTGCCTGAAAATGCCCTACCACCCAGACAGGCATGCGTATATTTGTGTACAATAACAAGTGCTGGAGGAATAGCACAGATTCCAAGATGCAGTGTAGACTACTTCTGTGTGAAGTTGCATATTTCTATTTATATGGAGTACACCCAGAGCTACAAGCTTTATATGTATGTCACGTAAATATTGTTCCTGCTCAAAAACTTGGAGTTTGAAACATTTTTGGTTGTAAAGATTGTTAATTGATCAGCAGTTGCAACAAAAAAGGATGCGATTGACCATCAAAATTCAAAACCTTTTGGAAAAAATACTGAAAGTGCAACACAAGTATGGTAACTCCTGTGGCAAATACATACGCCAGAATAGGTTAGACAAATACCAATCTAACAAAAAAATACAGGTCAGTCCTGCAAGCAGTTTTACATGTGATTGTGCTCGCATAATAAAAAATACGCGGAGGCTTAGTGTAGACCTTAAATTTATCACCACGTTGCAGTGGGCCAATGTGTTACACCACTCTGAATGTGAAGAGATATCTGGAAAATCGAGTATCTGAGCAATTATAGGGCGTGAATCCTCATTCTGTGGGGTTTGTGGGACAGTGACCTGTGAACTTTCTTGACCACAAACCACGGCAAGAGTTTTCCCTCGAACATCCAAGAATTGATCCTACTTTCTAGAAATTTCTCTGGGCCGAACGATTCAGCTTCTTCTGGGGATCCCACCAATCTATAGCTGTTGCACCTTGATGTCTTTTAGGTGTCGTCTGCTATTTCTTCAAGGGTTTTAGCCATAGAAAGAAGCCTGTATACTTTAGTTCTAAAGCTCTGCAAAGTCATCTTCAAAGCCGGAGACCCGGCACGCTGCCTCTGGAACTCTGACTGAAACATCTCCGAGACCTCAACGGAGGAGAGTCCCATCAGCACCTACTTCCACAATTGTAGTCTCTAAGGCATCTCTGGAAGCCTGGATTGCCTGTAGGATAGTTCTAATGTCATTGGAGTCAGTCAGTCCCTTTTAGGGGCAAGTCCAATAGCTCCCAGGGAAGGAGCCATGAATTTAGCAATCTTTGTTTGGCTGAGTACACTCAGGCCCTGTGCCCTTCCCCATGGTCCAAATTCACCAATGGGACAGATTATTGTAAATAAGGGGTAAGCAAAGGGCAAAGAGAAGAAAACGGTTCCTCAACACTCGCCAAGTCACTAACACCCACAACTGAATCTTCCCTTCTCCGATCTCTCCAATTTAGACATATACGCCGTTGCCCGCATGTACCTCCGTACCTACAATTCTACCTCAGTAACCCCTAGTCTGCTAGACGTGAATGACGAACATGCTATCCACACGGTTGCAATCAACCCCAATAGATCAGCTACCCTCCGCCACAGGAAAGTGGTGGATAGCAACCTAACGCTAGTTCCCTTGTCCACCCAACACAGGACACTCTCTCCGACCCCCCTCTGTCTGGCCTCCTAATTAACTGCAGTTCAGCAGTTAAGCATGCAGCTGTCATCGCCGATCTCATCCTGAGCCAAAAACTTGACTTAGCAATCCTGACCAAATCGTGGCTCAATGAATCCTCATCTCCCTGCCTAGACCTCTTAGTCCCTCCCAACTATAACATCGCAAGGCTGGACAGGCAAGCTAAAACAAAGGGGGGAGGCATTGCCTGCTTTTACCGTTCTAACCTCCTCGTCACCTAAATTCTGGCAGATTCCACAGACTCCTGTGAATACCCGGCACTTTCTATATGCAGCAACGCAACCCAGCTGTGTAGTCTGCACATCTTTTACCACCACCCCCCAGGCATGAATGACACCTTCACTGACCACCTCATGGATATCATCACAGCCAAGGCTTCCTCCAACTCTAAAGACATTTTTCTTGGTGACTTCAATTTGCACTGGAACGAACACAAGGACCCCCAGGTCAATGCCATCGAAGACTTCCTGCCCGACCAAGCCCTCACCCAAGCCTGCTCACTCCCAACACACTCGAAAGGCACCACTCTAGACTGGATCATCGCTAAAGAGTCAGCGGTCAAGCTTATCTCTATAGACCCCTGTGACTGGTCAGACCACCACGCAATCACTTTCCTATTACCGGGCACCCACAAGACAAGAGCACCGCAACCTGTGATTCCAAAACGTTGGGTGAGAGACACCAAGAACCTTGATCACGGGGAACTGGCTGCGCGTTGCAAGTCTGACCTCCCCCCCCCATTTCATAACAGTCAACGAACTCAATGAACATTAATCCACGACTATATCTAACATTCTTGGTGATCTTGCCCCGCTAAAACTAAAAAGAACCCAAATCAAAGACAGATACCCATGGTTTAACGGGTCCCTCCACAATGAGAGGAGATCCCTCCAGCAGACAAAAAGAAACTGGAGACAGCACCCTTCAGCCGCACATTTAAAACTTCCCAGTCCAGAAAACGCTTACAATAAGAACATCCTCAACTCAAAAAAAGAATTCTTCAAATCAGAACTGGAGAAAGCCAAGAACATACCTGGCAAGCTCTTTGAAATAGTCAAACAGCAATCGAACAAACTGGCTAAAACCTCTAAAGAAACCCCTAAATCCCTTATATCATGGGAGGAATTCTCCTCTTTCTTCTCCGACAAAATCATTGCCCTAGGAAACGATCTTAGATCAGCCACTGACTCCCAGCCCTTTCTGCCACCTCTGTCCACGATGCCCCCTCAGACATCCCCCAAAAACCAAGCACACTGGTCCAACTTCAAAGTTTATGACGAGCATTCCGTCTCGAAAATCCTAACCTCCTTAAACCCAAACAACCACTTTAATGACCCACTCCCCTCTAACTGCTTAGCTGCCGCCTCTCGATCTATAATTCCTAGTTGGACTGCAATAATCAACACCTCCCTTCTACAGGGGTCGATACCTGACTCTCTGAAATCCGGCCAAGTCCTCCCCATCCTAAAAAAACCTACGCTGGATCCTGCTTCCCCTGACAACTTCAGACCTGTATCTAATATCCCACTCCTAGCTAAAGTTCTGGAGAAATCTGTGCAACAGCAGTTGAGCCAGCACATCACAAACTTTCACCTACAAGATGACTTCCAATCCTGGGTACAGCACTGAACCCACCCTTCTCCACATTGTGGACCATGCCCTCCAAGCCCTTGATCAAGGCAAGACCTGTCTTCTAATCCTACTTGATCTATCCTCGACTTTCGATACGGTCAACCATGAAAAACTCCCTGAATGCCTCAAACTCAGGATGGGACTGGATGGCCCTGTTCTTGAATGGTTTAGGTCCTTCCTCCAGAATCGCTCACAGAGATTCCTAATCAACGGTAACCTCTCTATTCCGTCCCCATCACTGTTGGAGACCCCCAAGGATCTACCTTGTCCCCTACCCTCTTTAATCTTTACCTCGAACCGCTAGCCGAAGTAATACGCACAGCAAATATCTCCTACCACATGTATGCCGATGACACCCAGATATACATCAAAATCTCTTCCCCCCGAGGAGATTCACTCCCTGAATGAGGCCTTGACTGGCCAATGGCTCACCTCCAACCAGCTCAAACTCAATGCAAAAAAACCAGAATTACTCCTACTCTTCCCTCTCAAAACCAACCCAGACATTCAGGAATGGATTGAGGCGATCCCAGCTTTAAACTGCCCACCGACCATAGTGGACTCCGCCAAATTCCTCGGAATAACCTTAGACTGCAGCTTGAACATGTGGGACCACATCAACTTGATGGCCAAATCAGCCAGATTTCACCTGAGCTACCTAAGAAAATTGAAACTTTAAATTGACACTCCCGACCTAAAAATGTCAGTCCAGGCACTAGTCATCTCTAGACTGGAATATGGTTGCTCTACCCTCTCGGGTCTACCCAGGATCTCCCTGACCCCACTAAAAGCCTGCCTCAACGAGGCCGCCAGACTAATAACAGGCTCAAGGAAATTTGACCACATCTCACCACACCTGAAAGCTCTGAACTGGCTTCCTCTTGAGGCCAGAATCCAACTCAAACTGGCCTGTATCACTCACAAAGCTCTATACTCAAATTCCCCTGCATTTCTTGCCCAGAAACTCGTGGTATCCGGAGGAGCCAGAAATCCCGATCCGCCAGAGACCTTTTGCTCCAACCAGCACGCTTGCGAGAAGAAAAAAAATGTACAATCGGGCCTTCTGTGGGGCCGCAACAAGAATATGGAACCCACTCCCACCTGCCCTTAGAAGAATTCCATCTCTGGCACGCTTTAAAAAGGAGGCCAAAACCTTCCTTATGGGCAAATTCCTCTCCTAAACCTTGTTTCAAACCACCTCAGCGACTTTGCTCCGATTACTGCCACCCCTTGGATTATCCGGATACTATTCACCCAGCACCTCTGGGCATACCACCTCGGGATCTGGAACCGCTTTTTCTCGTAAAATGTATTTACATGTTTTATCCCAAATGCCCCCCCTCCTAAGTCTCTTGTGTACAACTTGTTAATCCTGTAAAGAGCTCTAATACCCTAAGGGGTCAAGTTTGCGCTCTATAAAACACAAATAAATAAATAAAAATAAATAAATGTACCATGAGATCTGGGGACTAAGAGGTACATAACCCTTCAGCAGGGGAAGGCTAAGGGAGTTTCCACTGTCCACTGGTCTGTCCAAAGAGGGAATGTCATTTTGCAGGCCCTCCCCAATCCACTGGTGCCCTGGATCTAGAAGGTGTGAGAAGCTTCCAGGCAGTGGATTTAAGGAAGTGTTCACTCCTAGGACATGTAAAACGTAAAAGTACATGTCCTACTTTCTAAATACATTGCCCCTGCCCCCTGGACTGTCCAGGGAAGACTTATATGTATTGAAAAGGAAGGGATGGGCCTGACAAAATGTTTATTGTGCCAGGTTGACATGGCAGGTTAAAACTGGACACACTGTTGTGTAGTTCCTTTATAAAGTATACAGGATCTGCTCGTTTAGACAACATACACCGTAGGATTGGTGTCAGACGAACTCTGATCACCCCCACCGGGTATGTTGGCCCTTTTTGTATCAACTAGCTCACAGTGCCACTAGAATCTCCTTTTACCAGGGAGAGAATAATTCTTGGTAACCATCGAACATGACAACCTTGATCCCTCAGGACCGTGGAAACAATATACTACCTTTCGCTCAGTCACTCGTGCTTACTTAGTTTGTCTCAGAGAGATACACCGAATAAAACAGGCTATGCGTTTTCAATAAGCATTTATTGAACAGTTGCTATTCTGGTGTAGAATAGATGTGCTGCAACAACTGTTAGACAGTATAAGATATATTTGATTAGCAGTACTATAAACGTAAATGGATGGTACAGTTCTACCATCTTACTAAAATCATGAATACATTCAAGTATATAAAACACATGATAAAAGATGCATACTCCTACGATGCCTTCCCTAACTAGATGTACCTACATGTACCTAACATGGGTGTAGGTGTTAAGCCAAGAATCCCTCTAGGATTTAGTCAACTCCATTACCTGAAATGTGAGACTGTGGGACCCCGTCCTGGTCTCGAGCTGAACACCCGCGAGGGATGTTAGACCACTGCGAGCTGGAGTATATGCATGCAGGCACCTCAGCGTCTCTGGTCAGTGTGTCGGCCGGGAAGTCTTAGTCTCCTCTGACTATCTTAGCAAGATGTAATGTGTATATATACCCATAGGTCTCCCCAGGGGTCCTACCTTGCTCTATTACTGTGTCGGCCTAAGGATGACGTTGGGCATGAACTTTATACATAGATTTTATGCAGGAGATGGTAGTCCTGTTGTGCTTCCAAGAATCCTTGTGCATAATATATGAGATTTCAAACTAGGGAAAACCCGCGTTCTGAATGCAGTGTAATATCTAGGTAAAAGGTCAGTCCCTGTAAACCGTGACAAGTGTAATGTAGGGAGAGAATATAGGTAACGGGTAACTAGTTTACCGAGGCCTAGATTATGGCATCTATATAGAATATAACAACACAGGCTCTGCAATGGCAGGCCTGAGATATGTTTAAAGGGTGCTTAAGTGGCTGGCACAATCAGTGCTGCAGGCCCACTAGTAGCATTTAATTTACAGGCCCTGGGCACATGTAGGACCACTTTACTAGGGAATTAATAGGCAATTGGGTATAAGCCACTGTTGCCATGTTTTACGCAGAGAGCACAAGCACTTTATCACTGGTTAGCAGTGGTAAAGTGCACAGAGTCCCAAGGCCAACAAAAACGAGGTCAGCAAAAAGGGGAGGGCAAAGGCAAAAAGTTTGGGGGTAACCTGCAAAAAGGTCCAGGTGCAACACAGTGGCTGAGACGGAAGGTTTTAAATAAAGATGTGCAGATCCAACCAGCAAAACACAGTTGTATATGTAAGACTCTGCCAACTCCTGATCCAGAAACAGGGAACTGACTGATTTCATGGTGAGCGTTAGATGACACCGAGCGGAAGGAGGCTTAGCAGGATCCCAAGGAGGAAGCCATAAGGGCCAGGTTTAGACTAACACAACTGGAAATATTACATGGAATGTATTATATCTGTGTTGATTTATCGATTTGGGAGTAATACCCCTGATCAATGCATAAGAGAGTGCGAACAAGTGGCTGGTTTTACATATATATTATTTGGCAGTGGATCAGAAGCAAAAAGTTTTGAGAAGAAGGCAGACAACTCCTGACCAGAGTCAAGGAGGAGGCCACAGAATAAGATACCAAAATATTGTTGTTTAGGAGTTTGGAATGAGCAAGACTCGTCTACACGCACAAAAATGGTGTGTGATATTGGGATGATGATGGAACCCTGAGGTAGAGCCAAATAGTGGGGTGGTATGGAAGCCCTGCAGAAGAAAGGATGGAGTTCAAATATGGGCGGGTGCATTGCGGTGGCAAAACATGTATATTAAGGAAATAAATCTGGTGTTTCTGGATGTTTCACACCTTTACATGAAGGGTGGGATAGATATCTACTTGAAGATTCACCTGCTAGTACTCCAGGTGAAGAAAGGGCGGCACTCCACTGGTTCAGTTGTGCCATAACTTTATTCTTCCAAGTTTACAAACAGGTTCACGCGTTTGAGCCAACTGCTCTTGATCACAACCAAGTCTGCTCCTCCCCCCCCCCGTGATTCTTTAAAATACACCTCTAATAGACATTGAAAACAGACTCATTTTCGTAAAGTTCTCAAAAGATAACTTTCATAAATATTAGTCAACTTTAAAAAAAAGCATTAATTTATCATGTTGTATTATCATTCACAATGAATGAAATTTCTAATGAACCTTTTATCAAACTAATTTGCCAATTTACTCCTTTGGCCCCATGAACATCGAGAGAGGACTAGACGCGCTTGTCTCCTTCGTCATCTCACTTGTGTGCATTTTACAAACCTTTGTCGACCTTTCAATATTGACATTATACAGAGACTCGTCCCCATGCGACACCTCGGGGCACACTCTATAGTCAATGACTAAAACCAATAACATCCCCAGTAGTCACTACTAGGCTGTTCACATGATTAATTTGTTAGTTTCAATGGTTAATTGAAGAGGAAAACTAGTAATTTCTCTTCTGTGTCTTAATAGACTTCCTGATGTATAACTCCACGCAACCTATAACTGTGTACATATCACTGAACACTCTAGCCTCGCACCTTGGACATTAACCAGACCCTCCAGGATTTCGCGATTTCGCGGCTTGCCACGAAATCGGCACTTTTGTAAAAATGCCGCGATTTTTACAAAAGTGCCTGCGAAATCGGCACTTTTGTAAAAATGCCGCAATTTTTACAAAAGTGACCTAATCCTGTAGTTGATGATGAAAGGTTTCTGGAACGTGGCCACAAAATAGTGTGCCTTTGTCCATCAAAGCATGTGTAACCACAGAGGTTTAAGGGTGCTCAGAATCTTCTTGTTCTGGAAAAACAACTCCGCTGTCCCGTTTTCAGGTATTTCATTATTCAGCAACCATTTATTGGGACGCAATGTGTTAAAGAAATGGTAGAACAGTGCGATGCCAATCCAACGCAACCTGAGCCCACCCCAGATCTGCTCCGCCCTCCCTCAGGCCACTCAGCCAGCTCCTGGATGCCCCTGTAGAGCTGTGGTGTCCA
Organism: Triturus cristatus; assembly: GCF_964204655.1. Taxonomy (NCBI): domain Eukaryota; kingdom Metazoa; phylum Chordata; class Amphibia; order Caudata; family Salamandridae; genus Triturus; species Triturus cristatus. Next base: position 1,129,043,917 of record NC_140584.1, read on the forward strand.
AAGACAAGTTAATGTTAATCAAGGCCCAAAGTGGGGGCGAGAGTGTGTAACGATGTAAGGAAAGAGGGCTCTAGAGAACGAAGCTGTTACAAGTTAGCTCTGATGCGAAGAACAGCGGCATGTTTACTAAAACAGACATTACTCCGGAGTTGAAAAAGCCCTGTCCTCTACACTTTCAGTGATTCATTATTCTACAGATGGCAAAGTACATATATTCCAGAAATAGAAAAGAATGGAAGCGAGGAGGATACATGAAAACGGTGCAAGAATGCACCTGTGTGAATAAAAGGTTCGCGCATTTTATTCCCGTAAATGAATACATTGAAGTCTTATACTTGACTTTGAAAAAGTTCCCTGTTGAAATCGGAAAGGGGATAATTAAAGGCAAGTCAGTTTTTGTTCTCTCACCTTCCGGTGAATAGAGAGTTCCTACCTGCCGCCTGCCCCCGTGCCAGAGAGGGCCAGCCTCTCCCGACTATTAAGGGCTGAACCTACACCACTTTCTTTTCCATCACACGGCAGTAAGAGTCTCATTTCCACCAGTCACTCTCATTGATTTACATGCATAGGAGGCATTGCTGCAATTGTTTTATTATTTGTATCTGGGAAGCAGCCAATACTCTTGATCAATAAAAGGCAGTGAAGCATACATTAAAGAGGTGCAGTTGTCGGTAAGTCTCTGCATTCTCGCCCAGAGTACTTCAGGGCCCGCAGAGGGGCTTCTCTGGGGATGAGGTGCAGTTGTCGGTAAGTCTCTGCATTCTTGCCCAGAGTACTTCAGGGCCCGCAGAGGGGCTTCTCTGGGGATGCTTCTGAAACAAGACTCTACACACTGGCATTAGAGACGGCCAAGAATGATCGACTGACGTTGACATATAGAGGTGTCAGAGGGTGTAGAAGAGGCAGTGGGGCCAAAGGTTTAAGGGTGCTCAAAATCTTCTTGTTCTGGAAAAACAACTCCGCTGTCCCGTTTTCAGGTATTTCATTATTCAGCAACCATTTATTGGGACGCAATGTGTTAAAGAAATGCGAACGTGGTATTAATATATAAATATTGATCTGAGTCCATTGGGGACAAGCTTGTAACTGTGTTCTCTGCCTCTTGAAGGTCTCAGAGCATCTACAAAGCTAGCTTCTGTGAGAAATGCCTTCTGGGACAGAACAAGTAGTCTAGAGTAGCTTGCAGAGCCACACCCAGCAGCAAGAGTGCTAGGGGGCCATGCTAATGGAAGACCAATGTGCTTTGCAAATGACAAGAACTTGAAATACAAGGCACTTCAACCAGTGAGTTTGCAGTTCAGATCACAGGACTGGACATATTGCTTATTACTTAGTTCTGAGCAAGCATGAGGGAGAGATCTTCAAAATGCACTAGCATCAAGTATCTTCCAGGTAAGGAAAGGTTGGCGGTAATTGCAGTGTTGCGCTGTCGTGGCTTAGGCTTTGGATGCATGGATAACGCGCTACATAACAGCATATTGGCAATGAACTACGATTCCCACCGGGCCATGAACTCTTGTGTAGTCTGGACAGCTGGCCTCCATCTTGGATATCTAGGCATACCTTCGCTTGTGGTTGATGTCATCTTGGCTGGGCAATTGTGCTACAATCCTGATATAGCCGGGAGCTTGCTAGGAGGACCATGGATTTTCTTGACAAGAACCCTTTGATTTCCTATGGATTTGTATTGAAGGACTTTAGAAGATTGAGAGAAGTACTTCAGGAACAATAATAATAATACATTTATAAAGTGCAGGGCTACCCGAATGCGGGTTCCCGTCGCTACCAATAAGGAACAGATGCCCTTTAAAATAAATGGGCAGTGGTAGGATTTCAAAAGGTTTGCATACTAATAAAGTCAGTTATTTTTCTCACAGTGGACCTTCTCGGTCCTGCTCAAAGGGCCATGGCCTGTCCACGAAAGCGGTGTCCAGCCGCCCTCAGACCTTAAGGTGAGAAAAGGGTTACGGATGTGCCAAACACCGGTCCCGCAGTGTGTCAAAAGGTGTGATAACTGCTACCAACCTATACTAAAGCAAATGGAGAATTGCATTTCCAAAGGATAACAGGCTTCACCTGTGGGCTACTTCCTCTGTTCCATATTCCAGGTTGCCTATTCAAAGTGGAATACTCTGCTAAAAGACTTTCCATTGATTTAAGGCTGAAAATGAATGATTATGAGTAAAATAAAGTGCCGCAAAAATGCCGCTAAATTTCCATATTTGTGCCGCTAAACTTCCATATTTGTGCCGCTAAATTTGTGAATCCATGCCGCTATATCCTGGGGGGTCTGATTAACAACTTGTTGCAGAGTCTCCCCACCCTTACACATAACACAAAACTTACCCTAGTCATTATTCTCCATCGAGGCTCCCATGTGTAACAACATGAATACACATCATTCTAAAGTTCCTTCCCCATCCTATATTATCCACACTTCAGGGCTACACTAATCTTAGTACACAAATGCACTCAGCATGTGATGATAACTTTTTCTTGAGCCTTTTGTATTCAAATCGTGCAAAGAAACTCATCTAATGTGCTCAGCATATAACACCTATTCACCAACCTTTGCTCTCCCCTTTTGGATAGAATCACGTCAGTCCATGAGGACAAATACATCCATGGTGCCCCTCTTCATTAGATTGGATCAAACATGGCAAGATCCACTTCATATCACAACCATCATCAGTGAGTCCCACAGGATGCATCATGAGGAAAAACATGTCCACCACTCATCCTCGTTTGTTCGCTTGGCTCCTATTATTGCTAAATTCAGTCCATCATGCCCTAATGGGCCTGTGTTTATTTGAATTCTGTCAAATGAAGTTTCTAAGCCAACCCAAATTTAGATTTGTCAAAGATCCTTGCAGATTCAATATGTTTTTACTTTTCCATCATCTTAATCCATTTAAATCTCAAATTATTTAATTCTGTGGGGCAATATAATGTCTTTTTCTGTTTCTGGAGGGCCCATATAACCCTGAGTGAAAATAAAAGTGCTTTAAGACAAAAATAAATACATATCATACATCTGGTGCAGCAGATGTATGAAATGTATTTACCCAATTATATTATATACTTTGATCCAAGATTCCTCAATTCAGCTGTTCTCTCACCATCTCTTATCTTTTTTGATCAATCACAAAGAATCTCAGCATCTGTTCTGTACTATCATAAGCATCTATAAAGTTCCCAGCTACTGCATATGTAGTATCTACATTCATTATAGCACTGAAGTGCTCCAGGATTTCATTACAAGACCGGAGGCTACCATTATCCAATAAACTTTTATTCCTGCGCCAACTTGCTGCCCTTTAAAGAACGTCAAGTACATCATGAACAAAACATTCCATTAAAAGAATATTCAACTTAGTATATAACTCCACATCACTAAACATATTCCTCTTTTATCTGCTGCTCCTGCAGTTAAGTACTATGGGGCACATCAGCAACGAGGCGATATAAAATTATCGCCGCATTTGCGTCCGTTTTCGGCGAAAAGCGGCGATAACTTTATCGCCTAATCATCAAGGTCACGCGTGAAACCTTGCATTAGCGCCCGGATTCTTAACGTCCAGCTTTGCATCTCTAATGAGATGCAAAGTGGGCGTTTCTGACCTGACATGACTGGAGAAATGTTGCTAAGCGACATTCCTCCTATCATCAAGCCCCACGCTATGAAGCATAGCGTCAGGAAAAGTAGCGATAACCCCTGTTACCTTTAGGCTTCAGGACTGACTTAGCCATGATATCCTATGGAGGGTGGATATCATGGCTAAGTATGTGAGGCCCTATCATCCAGCTAACGCCAATCTTCGTGAGATTATCGCTGGGTTTCCAGCGATAATCTCATGTTTGGCAGTTAGCGCTAGGATTTTAATCGCTTTTGAGATAAGCGTTGCTAATAGCACGCTATCTCAGCGATAAAAATCCACGTTAGCCGGCGATAATTATCCTAGCGCTAAGTGCGCTTAGCGATAATTATCGCCGGTTGTTGCAGATATGCCCCTAAGGCTTTGTTAATCATTTAACTTGTAATGTTTATGTAATCTGTTTATTACATTTGCAGCTTGGACACACCCTTACTTACTCAGGTAAGTCACTGCCAATGTCTTTTCACCCTTCCAATTTATGGTTGGGTTTCCGATTTTTTAAAGTGTTTCTTTACTGTATCCAATATGGCGGAGCGTGATTCTGAGGGGATGACTCACTTCAGGGCTGAGCCTCTTTATCTTCTCGATTGCTCCAGAGGCCCAGGGCACTGCCTGCCGCCTCTGGGTAATTTTTCCTCAAGCCACGCATCTTTTAGAAGACATGCGGGCAATAACTCTCAAGCCTGAAAGACACACTCCCGCATTCCGGGAACAGTGCGCAATCGGAAGGGATCAGAGGCGCTCTCACGTGTTTCGGGAGTAGCGCCTCTGCTTTCATTCAGCAGCCGTGTTCCCAAGCCTCCCCAAAGCCTCCCACTTCGGCCGAGTCCTCACAGGACACAGCATCATGGCGGCCATCTTCCTTTGGGTAAGGCCTCTTGTTAAGACGTGTCTAGCGAGCGTACTCTATTGCCATTTCAATCCGAGCTCCTGCCAATGGTTCTTGTCTTACAAATATGAACAAGTAGGGAGCATTTCAATCAGCTGGCCTATAATTTGTACTTTATCCTAAACAAAAAAACTAAAAAAGGGAGGAACATACTTGCAAGGGTTAGGCTAATACACATGTAAAGCCCTTTTGTACACAGGGAACCCCTAACCCTCCCTTCAGTGATTATACTTTTTAAAGATATTTTTGACAAGTAATTCAAATCTTCCCCGAAAGAGGCAGTGGAAATCGTTTTATGCAAAAAGCAAATGGGATTCACCCTCTGAGGAAGATTTTTGTTTCTCCTTGTAGGAGGAACAGATCCCTTTATTAGTTAGGAGGGACGGTAAGTAAACTCAAAAAACGAAAAACCTCACAAGTGAGGAGCACTCCCTGGGCAGCCTGAGCGCTGCAAAAGACTGTGAACAATCCTTGGGCAGCCTGAGTGCTGCAAAAGACTGTGAACAATCCTTGGGCAGCCTGAGTACTGCAAAAGACTGTGAACAATCCTTCGGCAGCCTGAGCGCTGCAAAAGACTGTGAACAATCCATCCTTGGGCAGCCTGAGCGCTGCAAAAGACTGTGAACAATCCTTGGGCAGCCTGAGCGCTGCAAAAGACTGTGAACAATCCTTGGGCAACCTGAGTGCCCCAAAAGATCATGGTGTCCATAGTGGCATAATTAGCAGGAACGACCATGTTGGCACAATTGATATAGGTGTCCCCTGAGGCGGGAAGAGAATGAGTGGCCTTCATGGTGCAGTTTTGATACTTATGATGATTACTCATATGGTAATGAGGTAGAGGATGAGGCGGATTAATATGTATTTGATCCTGTGGAGAGGCTGGAAACTGATTTCCTTGATGAGGATTTAGACCAGCCTTCAAGTTTAAAGGCTATTAAAGACACTTCAGAAGTGGAAATGTTCAATCCTACCAACATTACGCACCCAAGGGACTCGGATTGGTGGCCTATGGACCACGTGGCTGCCTTTATTAAATTCTGGATCCGCAAGACTCTCGATAAAGAGAGGCCAAACCTGATGAGAGCCGAATGCCCCGGACCATTCCTGGATAATAAGTCAGGAATAACACCTAATTTGGACCCAGAACTCTTGACGTTCCTTTTTAAGTCTGGGAAAGATCCTAGGAAAGGTCTTGAGTGCTACCTCAAGCAGTGCCAAGACAGATAATTTACACTCTGGGTCCACTGGCCAGGATTTTGGATATGGCTGAGGAGGCCTTCTTTAAGGGCATGCTTTAAATGGAGAACTTCCGAAAAGCTGAAGCCAGCGGGCCTTATGCCTGCTTGGCAATGCCAATGTCGGATTAATTGCAGTGAGAAGGACGGCTCTCCTGATGAGGATCAACCCAAAGTTGGGCGATCTTGCCCACAAAGAAACATCAGGGGACCCAAATGGCCTCCTTTTTTGGGAAAGTTTTATTAAAATCCTGGGAAAATGTGTCTCAACGTTCACTGCCTTCAGTAAGGAGCAAACTACCATGTGACAAATGTTCAATAATAGAATTTTTGAAAGGGCTGACAGGACTGGCCTGGCTGTCAGCCATGGGCTACAAAGTTCCCAATATTACCGTCAGGACGAGCAGGGATACAGAAGGAGTTTCCGGGCAAACAGCAGTTTCTTCCTGCAAAGAGGACACGCCCCTCACTCACGAGGCAGCAGGGGCAGATTCCAGGGAGCTGGAGATCAAGGTAAGCCTCAAATCTCCAATTGGTTCTTCCCACTCAAAAGTAGGGAGAAGGTTAAAGTTTTTCCCCTAAAATTGGTCTGCCATAACAAGGATTCTGGGTGTTACAGGCTGTGAAAGGTTTCAAAATAGATTTTTGCCAGGTTCCTTACCAAATGTGTCGGCCAAGGAAGCTGTCCTTAGATCAGGAACAAATGACACTGAGGTTGCACAAATGTTGCTCAAAGGGGTAATTTGCAAGGTCATGAACTCAGAAAAGGGTTTTATAAATACCGTCTTTCTAGTGTAGAAGGACAAGGGCTGACATACCGTAATAAACCTGAAGAAACTGAGCAGGTTTTTGGTTTACAGGCACTTCAAGATGAAAGGGATCCATCTTTTGCGGGACATTTTACAAGAAAAAGACTGGCTTGTAAAGTTGGATCTCAAAGGCGATCGCTTCACAATTCCTATGGATCTAGAGTCTCAGAAGTGTGTACAGTTCCGTTGGAGAAGTATTTTGTGCCAGTTTTCCTGTCTTCCCTTTGGTCTGTCATCAGCCCCCTGGTGCTTCAGCAAAGTCCTGCCCCCAGTAGTTGCTTTCTTGAGAAAAAGAAGAATATGCTTATGGATTTATCAAGATGACATGTTACTGATGTCTCAGGATCAGGGAGAATCACAGAAGCACATGAAGTGGTCAACTGCTCTCTTACAAGCCTTAGGGTTCATTATCCATGTGGAGAAGTCAACCATGATTCTTATACAGAATTTAGAATTTCTATGGTTTCAGGTGGATAACAATATGACACAGCTTTGTCTCCCTCAGAAATTGCCAAAGAAGAAGAAGGAGGTAGCTCATGTTCTAGCAATGGAAGTGGTATCTTTGAGTGGTCTGGCAAGAGTGGTCGGACTTTTGTCATTCTCCATTCAGGCCGTTTCCCCAGGGCCGTTGCATTACCTGGCTCTTCAGAGACTAAAATCCATGGGTTTGAGGAAAGGTCTGTGGTACAGGGATACAATAGCATTTAACTCCATGTCCCAAAGTATAGTCCTCTTTTATTCACTGCTCCTTGACAAGATAAGTACTATGCCATTAACTTATATTTTCTATGTCTTTTTATGTTTAATATGACTATTATATCTTTTTGCCTTCTTTCACCTTTATATACTTGCAGGTAGGGTGGTATTTTGTTTCTTCCCACCAATTTATGGTCAGGTTTTCTTATCCTTACTTGTTTTCAGGCTTTGCGGCTGCTTTTCCCTTGCTAACGAGGGGCACCAGTGCTTGGTTTTATTCCCCAGGCTATCCGTGTGGGCTGGCACCAGGCCCAAAGATCTTCCTGAAGCCTGCAGGGATCTTGAAAGGGGACTGCGCATCTTTTAAAAGACGCACAGGTGCCCATTGATTTTTAACACATCAGGTTTCATGACATGCTCTTCCGCATGTCAGAGGAGAGCGTCTGCCTGCAGCGGCCGAGCTGTACACCGGCGGCCGCCTCCTTTCAACAATCCGGACACAGCTGAGGCCTCAATTATAACTGAAAGAGGAGTTGGTGTCTAAAATAGTGGCCATTTTACCTTGGGATGTAAGCCCTGTTTTTCTATAACTGAAATCAGCACACGTATATTGTTGCCGTGGCAATGCGGTTACAATGTCCCTTATACGGTCACTGTTTGTCGAGTGAACCTGCAGGGAGAGTGTTTTGATGGTTTTTAGAGATCTCCTACATAAAAAAGGAAAAAGGGGAGTATTTGACAGAAATCCTAATTTGTATTATTTGGTAAAGCATATCTGTATCTTCCTCACTGTGTCTGATGAGGGTGTTAAACAGGGGCCCCCTAACCCTGTGAATAGTGAGGATATCGTTAGGAAGTATTTTGACAGGGAGCTAAACTCTTCCCTGAAGGTGGCGGTAGAAGCCTTTTTTGCGTAAAGAAAAAGGGATTCTCCCTTGAGGAGGACTTTTTGTCCTTTTCTGAGGAGGAGACCCTTGACAACAACAGTCTGAAACTCTTTAGACTGTTCAGCCCAGCCATCAACTCCAAGCAATTTATGTGCAATGAATTCTCTAAACCTGACCATTGTCCCACCATCTCTAGGTTGCTCAGGTGGGCTCCCCAGCCCAGAGAGCTGGCATCTGTCTCTAAGGTAAACTCTGGCACACACCCACAAATTGCTTTGCTGTTCCAATACTCTAGGCTGTTCAATCACCACTTAAGGTCCGAACAAGCCTCTGGAAATAAACGTATTTAGTCGCATACCAAAGGCCCCTGCCTAAACCAACTGTCTTTTATCTCTGGATGGCTTTGTAATGTAGGGGACCTAGCAAAATAGCCTGAATCGAAGAGGACAGAAAAACTATTGTCCTTGCTAAGTCTCTGAAAATCACAACCTCTTTCCCTAAAATATATCTCACTTCCATCCTTATTTTCTCTATCATCTTCTGGGGCAAAAGAAGCCAGGATTGTTGAGTATCTACCTGAAAACCCAGAAACTCCAAAGACTGACTGGGTATCAGTACTGATTTCTCCACATTGATAATGAAACCTAGACTCTCCAAGAATTACTTTGTTACACCTAACTGAACCAGTAGCTCTGGTTTTACCTGATTCATAAACAGAATGTTGTCCAAATTTATTATGTCGAATTCCTCTCTCCCTCAAGAAGGCTACCACGGGTTGGTAAAACACCACGGAGCAGAGGTAATTCTAAAGGGAAGACAACAGAACTTGAACACCACTCCCCTCCACCTGAATAGGAGGTATTTCTGTGAACTCTTTGCCATAGGGATCGTGAAATACGCATCCTTTAAGTCCAGCTTTACCAACCAATATTTTTCCTGCACAGTATCTCCAAGAAGATGGATTCCCTCACTCTTGAAGTGGCGGTAGACCAAGTATTTGTTGGGGTCCCTATGGAAGAACCAGCACAAATTGCTCCACATACCTTCAGACATTGACCTTTGGGATCTCCCTCTTCCTCCTCTAGATGTTGATCTACCTCTCTGTAGGTAGAAACCTGGCGAGGTCTGGAAGCCTAGGCTGTTGCCTCTGGAGCCTTGACAATACTAGTTTTAGGAATGGAACTGGGACTTTCTTGCCCCTCGGCCAGCAGCCAGTCCCCTCCTGTCAGCCCTTCCAAAAACACATGACCCAAACACAAACTACAAATTGTACTGGGCTTTGCTGAAGGTCGTAAAGGTGGACACGTATTTGCCCAATAACGTAATGAAATCCTGACCACAGAGAAGGCCTTCCACATTTCCTTCTGGCTCTCTATTCACCAGCTCTACGAGCTTTGGTCTCATCTTCGTAAGGATGGCCTTCTTTCTTTCAGCTATGAGGCCCGCGCTGGCATTATCCAGCATGCACACTGTTCGCTGGCTCCAACCTCCAAAGAGGTCTTGGTCTATTTCAGAGTGATTGATATGTGCCTCTTCGGCCTTGTCCAGTATTCGAGCCAAAGGGCCCAGTACATCCAATAGGCAGCCTTGACATTGCTTCAGGCACCGTTCCAGATCCTTCCTTGGGTCCTTAAGAGACTTGAATAGAAATGTAATTAGTTCCAGGTCCAAGTTAGGAGTCGGGCATGCCTTGTCATCTAAGAGTGACATGGATCATTCGGCCCACATCAAGTAACCCTGTTGCCTCTCAAGAGGTCTCCTAACCCACTGCTTAATAAACTTCAATAATAAACTAAAGTAAGTGGCCACAACTCGGAGCTGCATGGGTGTTTAATAGCTTATGGGCTAAACATGTCTTGGCCCAAAGGGTCTTTAACTGCAAATCATTGTCTAGAATGTTGAGGGAGTCTGGGCCCTTATCAGGGTCAAAGACGAATTTGCCAACCCCCTTTTCATTATCATTGACATTGAACATATCCAGGCTAAGCGAGTACTGATTGTTTATCGTGCCGTGAAGGACACAACTTTCTCTTGTGCCACGACGGACACCAATGTCTTTTGTAGCTCTGGGGCTACTTCGGTCTCTTGTAGTGCTCAGGCTACCACACATTGAGCACAGGGTTTTATCCCGCTTTGTCCTTGACCCAGTGTTCTTGGGTCTGTCCAGATATCTTGTTTTACATAGGGCCTTCCCACCCTTTTTGGGGTTTGTGGGTCTAGCCTTATCCGAGATAGAGAAATACTCCTCCTCTGAAAGAGCACTCCTCTTCCTCTTAGATATAGCGGCCTCAACCTCCTTCTTAATAGAGGTCTTCAGACCCTCCTCAAAATACTTCTTAAACATATCTTCTCCCACTTCTAGCTGAGGTAGACCTTTATCCTCTGCCATAAAAATAAATAAAAGTAAACTGAAAGCTAAATTATTTAAAAATATTACCCCTACAATAATTGTTAAATCCTAAATATTAACTCTAAAGAATGGTAAACAAACTCAATATCAAATAAACAAAATATTAAAATTTGGTGTTTGCTGTTTGCAGCAAGTAGCTATAGCAACACTCCGGGGGGGACTCGTCCCAAAGGAAAATGGCGGCTGGAAGTACCAGTCCACTTTCGTCCTCAATAGTCCTCGAGGAGCATCAGGTGCAGGAAGAGCCTCTGATGAGTTATGGCAGTCACAACTGTGGCCCAGGATAATGTAAGTGCCTGCATTGTTGAAATTTACACTGTTGCGCGTTATGAGGCTGATCGGGGCTGCAGTGTGGGTGGAGGCATGGCCACAGTGTGGCAGAAGAAAATCCTCTTACCCCTCCCGGCTGTGTCCCTGTGCACCAGCTAAGAGTACGCCGCTGTGAGTGGGGAGGCAGCGCGGAAAAACCGTGAGTCAGAGGACTCATGTCCGCAGTTGCAGAGGTGTGGCGCAAGTAAAGTCTGTACTTCTTTCAAACCCGGCTACTGACTGGTGTGAGTGCATGCAAGGAAACCGTACAAACTCACACAAAAGCACCATGACCTGGATCAAGGGGAAAACATTTATAAGAATGAAGGAGCGTACTGCAAAACTAAACACAATGAAATGCCTGAACAAAAATAAGAACTCACTCCATAAATTGAAATAGCTCCATCAACCCCTATGTATTTAAACAGCATACATAGCACCAATAATCCATATATAAAAGCATTAAAAATGATAAGTACATATTCAGGAGAATAAAGTAGTACTTATCTGTATGAGGAGCAGCAAATGAAAGAAGAAGATGGTTGCCGTCATGGTCATATTTGCTGCATCATATTTCCAGAATGGAACATTTTATTCTATGATGCATGTTTGTTCTTTAAAGGGAGCCAGGATTCTCTCGTAGGCTGAAAGAATGGAACTGTCCACATATTTCTTCTAATAAGGGAAGGTTGCTATGTATACAGCAAAGGTTATTTTACAGTTTAAAGCTTTATTGATGTTGTAGGGTTTAGTTGATGAACAATCGTGTACTCTTCAGTGGCTACCCCATTCTTGCTAGCCATGCAATCAGGGCATTTTAAAGCCATTAGGTTCCTTCAACCAGGTATTAGATTCTGTGTTGGTCTTGTGTGACTGGAAGCGAGTTAATCCCTGAGAGAATTTGCTCTTCAAAACCTTATTTCAGGTTTGTCTCCTAATGGTGGCCCTATGATTAGATCTAACTTAAGGTGCTGCCATTGTTTGTTTAGTACCCCTCTTACTTTCCATAGGCACGCACTGTATGATGTTATGAACCTGATAGTGCTATCTTTTTTATTTCTTTAAGGTTTCCCAAACAAGAGACTCCCCTAGTGTAAAAATGTGCTCTGTCCTCTGCCTTCATCAGCATTTTTTGAAGCAACCCCTGGCTAAGAACCTTGCTCTAATGGTCCTCCTTTCTTTGTCATATAACTCTCTGCTGCTACAATTTATTTTTCTCCTCACCCAGAGGAGCTCCATATAGGGTATGCTGTTTATAAGCGCTACTTGGTGGAAAGTAGGATAGTGTAAAGTTCTGTTGCCAGCAGTCTCCTTCATAAATACCGTGGTATGTAGTTCACCACCCACTGCTTGCAGTCTTACACCAAATCTTTTTAATCAGTTTTGCTAAAGTTGCTAGTCAAATGTTGATTCAATTTTTTGTGGGTCAACTTTTTTACAAATTCTGTCGCTAGATCATCAGTCCCCTTCCAAATAGCAAACACATTGTGTATGAAAATAATCCAAAGAACTACGTGATCTTCATACTCAGCCAAAGAACCACTCCAGGCCACCTGCGTCTCCCACTAGCCTATGAATAAATGTGCGCGGCTAGGAGCCAACCAGGTGTCCATAGCAGTGTCCTGTAGTTGTGGAAACATTGTCTCACCACATACAAATATGTTTTCTGTAAGACACCATTTCATCTTGGACAGTATACTCCAGTATGGTTTTCAAAAAATATTCACTTGCCCGTAGCCCATCAGCGTGTCTGATTGACATAGGAGACGATGCAACAATCCAAAGTTATAAACAAATAATCAAGCTCCCACTGTGTATTAGCTATTTTTCCTAGAAAATCATTTGTGTCCTTAATGTATAACATGAGCGATTGTACATGTGTTAACAGAAAATGATCTATGTAGGTTTGTTAACAAAAAATGATCTATGTAGGTTTAAACATTATTAAATAAGCTCTTATTGGTTGAGATGATGGGCCGTCCTGGGTGCTGTTCCAGACTTTTATGCACTTTCAGAAGAAGCTACAGTGTTGGCATAGTAGTACTTTCATTTTTCGATAAATCTATACTCATTACTTTCTATGTGGCCTCTATACAACCAATCTTTTAATTCGCCAGAGAATATCCTTTTCATCCCCTTGAAATGTTTCATGGTGGTTCCCTCATAACAGTTAATATTACTGAATTACCTCTTAACCTCATCATCATACATTGGCTCTGGAACACAACACAACATCCCCACCTTTTTCTGATTGGTTAATTGTCACATCTGTATCTTTGCATAGGTCCTAGATCACCCTTTTACTTCCAAGTATTTTCTTTGCTAGATAACCTATTGGTTTGTAACCACAATTTTCTCAGGTCTGTGACAACCACCTGGCGAAAAGTGTTAAGATTATAATGAAACAACTGAGGTTTATATGTGGATGCAAATTTAAATGAGCTCTGGTCAAAATTTAATTTGCACCTGTGCAATTCGCATAATTTTGGGAATCCTGCGCTACACTTGCTCTGCGAAATTCCTTACATTACATCATTACGCCTCTTCTCCTAATTATACTCCGTTCAAGGTAACAATTTACCACAAATGGGGCAATTCTGGTAAATGTTTACTGCAAATTACCTCACATTGCACCATTCGCACATGAACACCAGAACGCAAGCCGCTGTGTTTGTGGTGCTCTTGTTTAAATGCATCCTCGCACCACAATTTGACACAAGGATGTATTTTGCACTCAAATATTGAGTGAAATGGTGGATTTGTATTATGTGTAATTACGTATAATTTCGCACAATTTGCCGTAATTTCACTGTATTGCTGAAAATCAAATTACACGAATTTCATACACCCCTAGTTTAACACCACTCGCTTTATTCAAACATGTATCTCGCATTGCATCGATATTCAACCTTACATCTGCATCATACTCAAGACCAATCAACGCCTCCAAATTGGTAATATCCGAAATAGTAAGTACTGCAGATGGCCTTGAAGATTACCCTTTTCAACTCTTCCTGCAAAATATTTCTTTAGCTTTCATTTTCTAATAAACTAAAAGACTTCAGCCCTTGGTTTGACAAAATCAAAAGAGAACTTTAACATTACTATTTCAGCTGTACGTATTACATGGTTAGATACATGAATTATTAATCAATTCTGTTTGCTTCTGGTTATTCTTTTGAATAGTGTTCCTCCTTTTTCCCCATCTTGTCTTTCAACGGTTTGTTTGCCGTACTTCCTTGTTGGTTTCCGCTTTGCTTTCGGCGAACCCTGTATTTTGTTGAGGCGCATCATCTGAAACCCCTCAAAGAAAGAGACCGGGTTGGTTAGTTCTGATGCTGATGCTTGCTCTGACCCTTTCCCAAGTCTCCACATCTGAGCTTGCATCTGAGCCAGCATCAGTCTACTCCTATTTAGGAATTTGGAGTAGCCCTTTCTAATGTCATCACATCTTCTGCCAAAAGTTTTAACTTTGTCAACTTCATAGTCCAAGCTGCCTTATTGAAATTCGGTTGCTTTCCTCTTTTTTTATCTCATGTTCAATTGTTGTAGACATAAGTCAATTTCCTTCAGCTTTATTGAAAGCTATATATCTCCTGCATCACTCTTTCCCTCTCTTTTAAGACATATTTAAACAGGATTTTCATCCTGTTTGCGGACGCCTGCACACTGCTATCAGCCCATTTAGTCAACATAACTGGGTCCAAGTTTTCAACGCTAGGGGCTCTATTACGAATCTGGCGGTCCACGGACGGCCAGACTGGTGGGGGCACGGCGGTGGCCGTCTCCCGACCGCCCTATTACCATTAGGGTGGTTGGACCGCCATTACCCTGCCACAGCCACCAGAGAAGCGCTTTTCCCTGGCGGTGTTGTGGTGGTCAGGAGGCCGCAATATGTTTGGCAGGACCACCGCAGTCTGCCAAGCATATTACGTTTCCTCTCCACCGGCGGTGTCATGTAGGTTCCTACTCCATGAACACCATGGTGAAAGAAACAACAGGGGCCCTGAAGGGCCCCCTCTGCCTCCACTGCATGGGGATGCATGCAAGGGGGCATAACATGTGCCCCCCTGTATACATGCACCCCAGTTCCTGCACGGCATGGACTTACCACTCCATGCCGTGCAGGAACTGTTTTTGGCGTTCACGTTGGGGTGCCTATTTTCAAGGCACCGCCACGGGAACATAAAAAAAAGCCCTGCCAGACAGGAGGAAACTCCTAATCTGGCAGGCGACCCGACCACGTCTTTGGCGGTATCGGTGGCGGGGCAGCCCCAGTGCTGCACCGCCAAAGTCATAATCAGGCCCGAGGTGTCATAAGTATTCTCAGGCCGCAAGGCACCCTACCAGCATCAAGGTGTTTCTGTAGGGAGTAAGTTTCCCACAATTTATTCATCTTTGTCCTCATTATTTTTTCCTTTTTGGTTCATATATTCCGAACTTTTGGGTTTCCCCACTCCCTCTCTCATCAGTTTGTAACACGTTATGTTCCTCAAAGAGCATTACACCAGCTGCTTCCCTTTCATCTGTATTCATCATTACTGCAAAAGGAGCCCAGATCAATCTCAGTCAACTCAGAGGAATGAATACACATATCAGTCTTTTCAATCCGTTTAATTCACCCGCTGCGCTTTACGGCTTTCGCATCAAGGGCCTCTGTTATAATGCGTACTCCTGCTGGAAACACGTATCAAATTGTATTTTCAAATCGACTTGTGCTGTAGATAGATTTCATTTCTGTTTAAATCAATGATCCCGTTTATTGGAACAATGACAACTCATGCAGTGTTGCACCGCATGGGGGTGGGAAAAAGAGATGGAGAAAGAGAGATACAGACATATGCATACTCAGGGGCATTCAATCAGCCGTCTTCTTGCGTCCACCTACCTGGATCTCAGACTTACACTTAATAATCACATTTTACCATTAAGATGGGGCATTTGAGATAATTGGCAGACAAAATCATTGGTCCTTTCAAGCTGGTCCATTGGGCAGTGCCAGAGTTCCTGACAGACTGTAGTATACAAAAAAGTGATGGATGGACTGCTTAAATTAATCTCAGTCACTGGTAATTAGTCGGCCCGCATCTCAGTCTATTGTTATTTTGCACACCATACCACCTCAGTTTGGACCCAGCTATATGCAAATCAGTCTTGACCCTGCTCCCCATGGGAACAGTCCAGCCCAAACTGCTAAGCCAGGTCCTCCCCGAACTGGAAACAAGCATCCTGGGACTGGTTTCACCCTAGTTATGGGCTCATCAGCCAGGTGCAGCTTTGTTCTGGTGACACAGTGTGCACGGGGACCACATCTGAGCGTATCCGTCCCACTTAGCAGAAACAAATGGGGTATACAAAAAAGTGATGAATGGAATGCTTGAATTAATCTCTGCCAAAGGTAATTATTTGGGCCGGATACCACTCTATCGTTATTTTGTACAACATGCGACCTCAGTTTGGACCCAGCTAGTTTGGACCCAGCTATAACCAAATCAGTCTAAACCCTGCTCCAATTGGCACAGTCTAGCCTGAACGTATAAGCCACGTTCTTCCTCAACCGGAACAGAAGCAACTCAATACCGATTTTGCCCTAGTTAGGGTTCATCAGCCGGGTAGAGCTGGGCTCCAGTGACAGTGCGCACAGGACCCATGTCTGGGTATACCCATCCCACTTACTTTTGAGTCCCTGGCAGGCCAGTCCAACAGTGCTGTTTGTAAGTGGGTGGGTAAATATGGGTTACTTGGTAGTTGAGGTGGGTGAGAGGCAGTGGGAAGTTTAGCCTATAAGGTTCTTTTTTAACTACTTTTAACCTGTTTACCATGCCTTGTATGAATTGAATTGTTTTAAAAACCCTTTGTAATTGTGAGATTGCATTGATGTTGCTGCCATTCCTGCACTTTACTATCAGTGTGTTATACTCTATTCTTTCCTCTACTTACATTTTTTGGGGCTTGCTCGACCCCGTGCGCCCATTTTGTTAGTGCCACACGCTATTTTCGGTCAGCGCTCTAGTCACTGCACGTCGTCCTGCCATAACCCTACTTAATGGCCATAGTTCGGACGCGCAGCGGACATGCGCAGTGGGTGCGCCGATGGCATGCTTAAGGCGCGCCTAAGGCAAGCCGGTCTGCGCCCATCCACGCCTGACCAGGTCCAGGGGTCAAGACCCCTGCTCTGATTAAGAGGTCTACTATTAGTTACTCTAAAAAACAATTGTTGGATTTACGTAGCATGCCGCAACTTGATTGCATGTTAATCAACCTGGAAACCACTGATTCTAGTTGCATTTGCTGTCCATTTGCATTTGACATGTAGTCTTATAAAGAACATAGGTCTTTTATCACTACTTCCTTTAATAATAATGCACAGGAAAAAAGCTTTTTTTTAAAGTAGCCATTCACTTAACAAGGAATTTACTTTTTTAACATCAACTGACCCTCGCTCCCTAAGCACAAGGAGAATATCTTTGACCTCCTGATAAGCGAGCAGCCTGACGCTATTTTTCTTACAGAAACATGGCTGCATGGGAGCTCTGGCCATGAGGTAGCGTCTGCTTTGCCTTCCAACTATGTGATAACTAGTAAAGATAGGGGAGTCCAAATGGGCGGAGACATTGCAGTCATTTACAACAACTCATACACATGTAAATTTGGAGATTCACCCTTTAGGGGATGTGAGGCTGCTTTATTTAAACTTACCTTGTCTCCCCAGTTCACATTCTCAGGGATTCTGCTCTATCGCCCCCCTGGGCCTGCTGGGTCATGGGCTACATCATTCCCTGATCTTATCACTCCCTATCGACTGGACGCTGTCAATTTTACCATCTTGGGCAACTTGAATCTTCACTTCGATGACCCGACATGTCTAACGAGCACTTCATTAACCTCTGACCTGGCAGCAATGAATATTCTGCTCTGTAATTCAGGCTCTACCCATATGGCTGGCCATTTACTGGACCCCATTTTTTCCAACTTAGCTAATATTCTTTGCTCCCCTGCTCTCCCAGTACTCTGGTCAGATCACTTCTTGGTCGGTTTCCGGGTCAGAAAAGAAATGTCAAGCCTCTCCATGACCGCTTTGGGTACTAAATCCAAATCAAGAAATTGGGGAAAATTGGATATTGAAACTTTTAACAAGCTCCTATCTAAAAATGCCCCTGCCATCAATCAAGTCTCTATGGCAGATCTGGATACCATCCAAAATTGGATTTTAAAATCCATTGATGTGTGTCTTCCACCTTCTATTAAGACGTTGAACAATCATCGTCCCCCTGACCCTTGGTTCACCGACAAATTAAAGCTAGAGAAACGTAAATGTGAAGCGTTGAAAAAAGCTGAAGGAAAGACTATGCACTTGAACTCAAACTCGCATATAAAACGGCAAAAAGAGACTACCACTCACTCTGTAATGACGCCCGAGCTGAATATGTGAGCTTTCCCATCTCCAATGTGCAGAATAGCTCTTAAACTTAAGCTAGTTAAAGAATTATTTGGTGCAACTAGTCAATCCACCCCCCCTGTGCTTACTGAATTACAATGTGAGGATCTTGCTAAGTTTTTCCTTAGCAAAGTGGAAAAAATACACTTGGCACTGAATGTTAAGCCAGTAAACACAATACAGCAAATTAAGAACTCTCCTGTAACACCGAGAAATACTGAACAGCTGGACGGTCCGACTGCCGAACTCACCAATAAATTGGAAAATTGGTCACTCTTAGATATAACATCTTTCAAACGGCTCCTAGACAGTCTTAAATCTGGCTCTCCTCGAGATCCTCTCCCTGTAGCCGGGCTGCAGAAGCTGGAGTTGCCGTCTTTGAAGTTAATTATGGAGCTACTTAATGCTTCCTTACAGGAAGCAACTGTTCCACCTGATGGAAGCACGTCATGGTCCTTCCACTTTTGGAAAAAGCTAATGCTGACCCGGCGCAACAGTCCAACTTTCGGCCTATTTCTTTACTTCCAATTTTCTCCAAAATACTGGAAAAACACATTAATTTACAACTGACTCACTTCGTTGATTCTCAAAAGCTTCTGCATCCCTCACAGTCCGGTTTTAGAGCAGGTTTCTCGACAGAAACTACTCTTCTTGGAGTGACAGAAATGATGCGAAACCGTTTGGATGCTGGAGAGACTATGGCCCTTATATTGCTTGATTTGAGTGCTGCTTTCGACACGGTATCTCATACCGTGTTATTGAAAGACCTACAATCAATGGGTGTCAATAGCCCGCACTCAATTGGGTTGTTGATTTTTTGACAGATCGTACGTTCCAGGTCTTCTCTCCTACGGCAGCTCCAAAACCCCTGTATCACCTTATGGGGTACGGCAGGGCTCTATTCTCAGCCCTTTACTGTTTAATGTCTATGTCAGGCCTTTGGCTGTCATTGCGGAAGATGCTGGGTTGTCTATTTTCTCCTATGCTGATGACACCCGTATAATCTTCTCCCTTTCTGCTGAACGGGCGTCTAAGCCATCTCCTCTTCAGACTGGATTGGGGAACATTGCAGGTTGGATGCAAGCCAACCTGCTTATACTCAATGGTGAAAAGACGGAAGTGCTAATTTTGGGGAATAATAAAGATATTTGGGGTCCTCAACACTGGCCTTCTGAAATGGGTGCTCTACCCCAGCCTACAAATCAGGTCCGCAATTTAGGCTTTATCATTGATGACCAGCTATCAATGAAGCAACAGGCGGTGAAGTTGGCCTCGACCTGCTTCACCATCCTTAAATGGCTCAAGAAAATCCTTTGGATGTTGCCCGGCCCCACTCAAAGAACTGTGGTCCAGGCTCTTGTCACTTCTAGACTGGATTATGGCAACATCCTGTATCTAGGAGTCAATAAGGATGTGATACGCAAATTAGAGGTCGGTGCAGAATGCGGCCGCTAGGTTGCTTTGCCAGGTTCCCAGATGGCTTCCGTCTTGGCTTCATTGGCTCAGGGTGAAGAATCGTATTAAATTCACAGCCCTGAGCTACGTTTGAGATCAAATCTGGCAAGGCACCTCAGTACCTGAATGCTTTAGCTCACCCTTACTTACTATTACGCCTTCTTCGCTCCTCCACTCAGGCTAAATTTTCGGTCCCTAGGACCAGACTGTCGCGAATGGGTGGTCGGTCTTTTTCTTGCCTGGGCCCCTCCATGTGGAATTCCCTCCCTCTGTCACTTCGAAATGAAAAAGTTTATGGGAATTTTCAAAAGAGTTTAAAAACTGGCTGTTTAATCAATAGATCTTCTATCCCTCTTCAGTTCCTGTCAGGCGGTGGCGGGAAACCTTCGGGTAGCTGTGCGCCTTACAAGATAAAATACCATAACATAACATAACATAACATAACATGGATGCATGAATTTCAGTCTGCAAGTAAAGGAAGGAATTTGGGGGAAGTAGAGAGAATTGTTGAGTGTGGAAAGTGAGGGAGTGTAGGCGAATAAAGTGGGTCGGTGAAAGCATTTGGGCTTGTGGCCCAAAGGCTGGTAATGATCGTGAAAATGTGAAGAGACTCTGGACAGTCACAGTCTCTTGTCTCTAGCCAAGTCTGAAAGATTGGTTTATGCAATAGTTCTAATTTTATTGAGCTGGGGAGGATGAAAGGCAAAGTCAGTGCTTAATTTGAGCCGGTGGTTTTCTCGCCTTGGAAGAAGCACTTAATTGTCAACACTGGCACTTATGACAGTCTGTCACATAGTGGTACTGTTTGTTTAATTTAGAGAAGAACAACTGTTGTTTAATAATTCAATGTACATTAAAATTACTAATACCTGCGCCCATGCCATTCTTATAGCGTTGGGGGCCTGGAATAGTCTGAATTGTCACACTTGTAGCAGTATGATGGTTAGAAGTTATGTTGGTACTGTCACTGGCAGCGCTGGCAGAAGCAATGGTAGCTACAAGCCGCACTGGCCTCCTGACAAGGGCCCTGGCACTTAATGTTTTTTGCAAATTAAGTACTGGGCAAAGTGCACCTGCTGCTATGTAAACCTGGGTCGAATGGGGCAAAAGCATCCAGATCTGAGACAATTGGTCTCACTTGGGAGAGAGGATGTGGTCCGTCGGCTTAAACTGTCGACTTTGGTGCAGGAAACCAGGGTTCGAGCCTCGAGGTCGCGTCCACATCTTGTGATTCTGGGCAAATCACTTAATCTCCCCGTGCCTGAATGTGTAATGTAAATACGGTGCTCATGTAAAGTGCTCTAATACCTTCGGGTCGAGTGCGCGCTATATAAATATGCAAAAAAAAAAAAAAACTTGCTATGCTGGCTTGAAGAGTGAAATCTTGTGTATGCACTTATGCCTCACCACTTTTTGCAATCCCCAGCCGCCACTGGTAATTGTGTGAAAGTGTGAATGGCCTTATTCATGTCTAAAGAATCCTTAGAGAAACCTGCCGGCCATCAGCAAGCACTTCACATGGGGAACGCAGGCGGCTAGAGCAGATCACCAAGGGGCCTGGACAGAGTTTAAATGGTATGAGGGTGAGGCAGGCTCTCAGAAGGCATCCCATAAGAGTCTGTGAAACCCTGGACGAAATGATCTGCAACGTGGATTCAGTAGGACGCTATCCTGTGGCCTACGACCCCGGAAGTGCATCTTAGGGTTCATAGAAACACTCTTCTATCTGCAAGGTTGTTTCTGTTTCATTAGCTGAGCCCAGCCCTTGCAAAGCAAGTCTCTCTGCACAGCTCCTGCCCCCACGTGTGATGCACCACAGCAGTGGAAGGCAGAGTGAGCGGTGCAGGAAGAACACTCATTGAAGCACCTGCGTTCTTTGTGGCCGAGAGTAGGCTGTGTTCCAGCACAAAGCAATTGGAACAGTGTCCATCTCCATGTGTGCCCACTTCAAAGCCGTGAGCCAGATTTCTATTCCTGGACGCAGATGCGATCGCCTTAATGAGCCGGTTCGGCCTGGCGGGAAGAGCTGTGAAATGTGCACAAGAGACGCTGCTGAAAAAAGAAATAGGAAAACGCAGACTCTGTTCCCCCTAGCATCCATTCGGTTTTGGTCTGCATTGCCCAATCACTCGAACCCACAGGAATCCATGCAACTCCTCAATATTCTCATTCAGGAAGGGTATGACGAGGGCTTCAAGAGGGATGAAATAATTGGGGGGTCTCTTAAAGGGGAATGGCCTCTGTAACACGGGGTGTGGCTTAACATAAACTAAATTACTGTGATCTCCATAGTGTGCCGCCCGGCCAGTGTTTTGGTTCCTCTCTGAGCTTTCTGTTATTGCATCCAGAAACATAACACAACAACTGACAGACACCTTAAACCAGCCAGGACTATTGACTTTGACATTGGTCATTAGCTGTTTAAGATAAATGAGTTACAACAATAACGTTGTTGTGAATAATTAGTATTGAAAATGTTTCAGTTCTGAGACTGTGAATTAAACATGACTGAGGCCTGTGGAGGGGCGGTGGTCTCTGCAGTGCCTCAATCACTCCGGTTCTGTTCACTTTATGTTAGACATGTACTCCTTCTTCTCTCCACATCACGTCCATCTGCATATCTACGGCTCATCTCTTTCCTATTCAGCACCCTCTTTTTTACTCTCTCCTGAACACACTTTTTTGCACCTCCTTCACTTTGCCGCCCCCTAAATGTACAACACGCCAACTCATTGGTATGCACTGCATTCTATTTTACTTTCCCCTTGTCAATGTTTTGACAGTTTTGTGGCTCCATCACACACATTTGCACAGAGTCACAATGGCAACTGGAATACACGACCACTGCTATGTGTGCTCTGCAAGGAGACCAAGGATTGCATTGACCAGGTATTGTGAACACTTATAAGACCCACTGACAGGCACTGTGAGGAACTGGCGGTGCCTTCAGCCTCAAATCCAGAGCTCTCAGTCATGGCCCATTATTAACAGCTGGAGGAAGCTCAGTTCAAAGTATGTGCTATACAAGAATAATATGTTACACGACAAAAAATTCAAAAACGAACATCCTCACAATAGCTAACAGTCTTGGGACTGCAAGATTAAATACAAAACATATAGCATATAAATCAGAAATAAATCGCTGACATGCATTTCCTTAACGTTTTTTACATTAATTGCTCAGAAATTAATCAGTGTTTTTGCCAGTAAAGTTAAGGACATGAATCTAGGACCCGGTAGGGCCCAACTTTAATGCCCTGGGTCTGAGAAACGAAGGGGGCCGGTGACATGTTTTGTCCTTTCCTTTAAAGAACTTTGGAAAACTGTCAAAGAGGTTACTTCATGGAAGTTCCAGCTCTGGCAGGTGGTAGCTGGTGCTTGGAGCAGCTGTGAAGGAGCGTTGTTGTGTTGTCTTGTTTGTGTCCTGATAATAAACTTTGTTTAATTTGGACCCTGCTAGACTCTGAGGCATTCATCGTTTATGCAGTTTACATATTTCGGCAACGAGCAGGCCGTTCAAGATAGCACCTTGTAATAAAAATGACGGTAAACAACGTTTACCTCGAAACCTTTGCCCCGCAGGGAATCACAACGCGGTCGTTACAACGACCGCGTTGTGATTCCGCATACCATTACTCCACAAGTCGGAACAACGACTTGCGGTGGGGGAGGGGGGAAGTGTTGGATTTAAAATCCAACACCTTCCCTAGTGTCCGCACAGACTGGAGTTGGAATAGTAAATTATACTATTCCAACATCCAGCGCCCCCCCTCTGCAAGTCGTTGTTCCGACTTGCGGAGTAATGGTATGCGGAATCACAACGCGGTCATTGTAACGACCGCGTTGTGATTCCCTGTGGGGAAAAAGACGGCGGTATGACGTCATAGATTCAAAAATGACAACTGAGGCAACCTCTGCAAGTTTGGTGCGCAACACTTTCAAGTTACACAGTCCTCATGAAACCAAAGGCATCGCTCGATGCTTACTTATTTTTGGCACTTTAGGTCTCATACCATTCCAAGCGGTGACGGAAGAGCTCACCTCATGCCGCTCCAACAACTGCCTTGAGCGCTGAAGCGGTGCGGGACACACCGTTCAGCGAACCACCTCAACAACTACTTTGTGCCTCGATGCAGCATGGGACACACAAACCAACGCACCTCGTCATTGGCTACAATGTGGCAGCATTCACAACCGACAGCTGCTCTCAGTCAGAGCATCTTAACATCCTTCGAGTTCTGCACGAGGAACTTCCAACATTTCAGCACCCAGGGGGGGTATAAATACCCAGTTAGTAAATAAAGCATTAAAAATCTTTCAATGAGCCATTTGGAATAAGACATTCTATTGGTCCCCAATCTACAGTAGCATTCAGTTAGATGCCTTTCCATTGGCTCTGCTTTCCATTTTGCAGGAATTTTCCTTGGAAGCTCTAAAATCATCATATTGGTTGAAAGTGCTCATTGTTAGCCTTTTGACTTTTATAAACTGTTCTGTGGGCAATTTTATTCTAACATTTTCATCATATAAGTGAAGAGAGCTAATTGTCCAGTAAGCTTCCTAGCAGAACCTGAAAGTCAGATATTTAAATGGAAACGATGGCTTAAGACCTTTGAAAGTTACCAATTGCAATTGATGGCTCTAAATTTGAACCTGTGAGAAAACTGGCTCTTCTCTATGATTGTTTGGGATCCGAAGGACAAAGCACTTTTGATCATCTACCTTCTGAAACGCAATCCTCGCAAACTGATTGGGAAATATATGTAGAATCAATCAGAAGGCTACAAAACCATTTCAAAGATGACGCTAGTGTAACTGTGGAAAGACACAGGTTTTTCACATGTCAACAGTTACAACAGGAGTCAATTGACAGTTACTTGGAAGAATTGTGTGTTTTAATATCCACCTGCGAATTTGATGGAAACGCGATTCGTATCTGAGAGATCAATTAGTAGTAAACTGTTATGATAAATGAACGCAGGAAAGACTGTTATGCTGCAGAAATCCCATTTTGGGGGAAATAGCCAGGGGCATGGAAAGATCTGTAATAGCCTCTTAAGAATTGAATAGATCCAAACAAAATTTGGAGATGCACCACTTAGCAGCAATATTCAATAAAGTCCTTTGGATAATAATTCTCGAAGGATCCATACAGTCATTGTACACTGGTCAAGTTATTGTCTTTTCCTTTATTTAGTTCTTTGTAAAAGATAGACAGCCAACGCGTTTCGTCCTAGAAAAACAGGACTTCTTCAGGGCGATGTAAGAACTAAGTCGCGAATTATGGCATGATAACCTTGACTAAAAGATGTGTTGTAACTAGAATGGTATTCAGAACCTTGTGTTCCGTTAAGCAATTTATTTAACTCTTCTATCTGAGCCGGTGTGTAGTCCAATCAAAGCGACAAATATAAGAACACTAGGTGGTCTTTCGTTTCATTAAGATCCTTCGGTAATTTTGTGACCCTAAGTGCGGCTTATGTGGTATGATAGCCACAGAAAACAGTGTCACCATGTAGTTGTTATTCCCTAAGCCATTTCAAGAATGTAGCCAATGGCTTTTTTATCGGGTAATCCTGCACCACATCGCAAGTGGAGTTCTCCTGCCACCCAGAAAACACCTAGTGTTCTTTTATTTGTCGCTTTGATTGGACTACACATTGGCTCAGATAGAAGAGTTAACTTAGTCTCAAACACTGGTGATTAATCTTGACCACATTTCAACTCATTGTTTTTGCATCCTGTTTCAACTTTCACATCTCTTGAGGCCTTAGGTAACAAGAGCAAAGCTAGGAGGACCGAAGAGCAAGCCAGGGGCAGTGTGTGCAACCCCCAGCTGAGGTCCATACTGCAGGGCAGATGAGCCCTGAACTTATGACCTATCAGAGGTCGCTTTTGAAGGACGATGTATAATGTATGTTGGGATGTAGGAACTGTTGGTGAAGATATGAAGATGATTTTTAGGGAGCATAAATTGATCGTGTATGCGGATTAACAGAGTTTGGGTACTAGCAAGCAGGAGTGGGTGTTTCAGCACCGATTCCTACTGCCACTTACTTAGCAGCCAAACCCACCACGCGAAACATCTCAATTGATAATTCCAATGGGTCCCGTGACTCCCATTACTGGGTCCATCGGAAGTAACCATCTACTCACAATGAGTGCCTTAGACGTACAAATTCAGCAGTTACCCTGTTTAGTGCACTTGACAAGCCATTTATGTCAAGTACACAACTTCCCTAGTGTGCTTGACGTGAACAGTTCAACTATCGCACTAACAAAGAAAATACTTCCGGTGAGCGCATCAGAAGGATTGATTTTTTTATTTTATTTTTAAATGTTGTCTCACAGGGAGAAAGCTTCCCCCTTGCCCCAACATGCTTTTTTACATCAGTGTGGCATGCAGCACATTTACTTCACACTGACTGAAAGTGAAACAGTTTGCACCGTTAGCGCCGACTGGTTTCACTTTGATGTGTTTACCACGAGCACTGACCCAAGCAGGAGAAGCGCCACAAACCAGTCCTGTGGGGAGGGGTTCCGGTGGGAAACACTGCTGCTGCTGTTGCTACTGCTGCAAAATCGGCCCTCAGTAACAAAAAACAGCCCCTACCACTCAAAAACCGGCCCCCACCCTACTGGCCCACCTGTAAAACGCTGGTGCCTGCTACAGCCAGTCCGGCCCTGAGCCCCTGAAAAGGTGGCAATGGGCACTTCCAGTGACACCTCTCCCGAGTGGATCCCTCCTTGGGGATCGCAGCAGGACTGCGATCCCAAAGCAGGGATCCATCCACTAGACAGCAGGATGGGTGAATCAGCCCCCCAAGAATGGGCAAGTGCTCCCTCGATTAAAAAAGGAACAGTCATTCTGCCACACTGGTTGGGGGGCAATTGTGGGGGTTTACCACCAACCGCACCATCATGAGAGCAGAAAGCACACTATATGTGAGAGAATGTGGCCTAACGGCTAGGGTGGTCGACTTCGGAGCCGGGGAACTGGGCTCGAGTCTCAGCAGGGAAGCTCAACATCCTGTGATTCTGGGCAAATCGCTTAAACTCCCCGTGCTTAACAAAAAAAAACGAATGTGGGGGTCGGTAACGTAACTGGTAATGTAAAGTGCTGTGATACCTTCGGGTCTAGTTCGCGCTATAGAAAACTCCACCCACATATGCCAAAGAATATGAATGAAAAAAAGAACGGTGGGGGTGTCCCGCCTCAGCATCGTGTCCTGCCCCAGTATCGGACCTTGCGAATACCCCATAGCAGCCCTAATTGTCTTGCAAAAAGCTCACTAGACACCAAGGAAAAATGGTTAAAAAAAAACCAGAAGGGGCAGAAAGACCACGTGATATTTAAAAAAATGATAATAATTGATGGAGGCTGGCCCATCTTGACATCATTCCACACCCCTCGTCCCTGAAGCTCCAACAGTCTTTATGCCCCCTGGGGCCTAGATAATCCCTGTCCCCATGGTAAGCAAGAGGAAAAGGGGATTCTGTCGGGCATTTGAGATACGAGCCACAGAGAGGAGGTAAATCCCAATTCCCTCTCACTTACCACAGGGAATTGTCTCACCATTTGGGCCTTGGGTCAGTCTGCAACCAAGGAACCCTACAGAGCGCGATCATCTCTGAAATCTAGAAACCCGCGGGAGTCCAGGGAGGCTTTATGGTGGAAGGGGAATGAAGCTCACAGACCGCAATGGTTGTACTTCTGATTCTCATGTGTGGGCTGTGCTCACGATGGCTACTGCACGCGCCGCTCAGGAGAGAATCGACTGTCAGATGTCCGTCCACTTTGAGGGAAGTACTGGCCCTGGAATAAGTGAGGCGAGAGCCTGCGAAGCCCCAGTGCTGCGTCTGTAGGGAAGAAAGTACAGACAGGCCATTCACCTTTTCCTGACTGGTCCTATGTTTTTCACCCAGTTGACTCATCTGAAACCCACTGAACACGCCCCATGTTGTGTTTCTTGCTCGGGCAGTAGATGCACCGTGACCCCAAGACAGACGTGCAGACATATCCAGTGAAAGGGGCATTATACCAACATGTTGCTTTAGTGACTAGAATAAAATACTGAACTGTTTGCTTTCAGCATTACTTCTAGCGCTCTTGATCAGGCCTTCTAGGCGCTGGAAACCATCTGGTGTGCATTGTCTTGCCATATCTTCACTGCCTTGCTTTACCTCTGGTAAATAAAGACAATTCTATGTTGTCACAGCATTTACAAGGCATTGCTTCTAAACTTATGATTGCTGTGTTACTGTGTCTGACTTTTAAAACACAAACTACTTCCATAAGTGAATCTTATGTAATCAACTTAGCCCCCTCCTCAAGCGCAAGAGTACAAAGGTGGAACTTCTACTGGTGAACGCCTGCATCTGATCCATCTAAAATTGATACCGCCTTGCGAGCAACGCTTCCCCAAAACTGCGTCAGAGACAGATGGAGCGAGAGCAGAAGGAAGAGCGAAACCTCCTTTCCTCTTCAGCAATGGCGTCAGGAGTAGGACAGGTTGAGGTGGTCTTGGAGAGAGCGCCTTGAGTCACTGCTAGGAGGAGCGGGCACCAACCTTCTACGAGTTCACCTCCTGGAAGGTACATATGTTAATTTCTGATCACACCTCGCCCATCACAGCCTCAACCATCACAGGACCCTTTGCTGAAGCAGAGATGCACAAACATCTGTGCACCATCTATACTCCTGCAAGGACCTGACTGGCAGCCATTTTGTGACACATCAACTTGGCTGAATTAGGTGAATTGGGCGTCATTAGGGAGGGTCGACAGGGGCCACCGACTTGTATCTGCTACTGTGGAAAGTCATGTAAATAATAACTATTGACTGAAACTTGATTTCCGCACCATTTGTGTGTTGTGTGAACAGCTAAACTACATGTCTGTGTACATTTATGGCCATTTTTGTGGGAAACGTTTTGTCTGTTAATGACAGTGGCAACCACACGATGCTTTAGTTGAATATTTTCGACACCGGCTCCAAAGTGCAGCAGTGGCTACATACCACACCCTTACCACTGTCCTGCTGAATGGGCGTGGCTCATTTTCTACACTTGTTCTTTGTGGGACCGTTGGATTTTTCACAATCCACGTCTTTTTGGTGAACAAAACCGACAGCAAATCTAAACCTCTGCGACTCTGGGCAATAGCTTGCTTAATCTCCACAATGGCCCCTCGCGGCGGGATGCCTGGCTTTCACCTTGTGGATGCCCTGCTGGGTTATCTCACAGGGGAATACCAGGACGGGTTCCCTAAGCAAGCGCTTAGAGACCGGTTGGTGATTTGCGCTATATAAATATCTGCACATTTACATTTACATTTAAACCTTAAGCCCTCCTATCCTGAAGTAAGTCTGAGTATGGTCTTGGCTGTTTACCTTCAGTGTTACACCGACGTTGAAATCATTGGCAGAGGTCGAGCGGTAGGTGGCAGCAGAGTCACTGAGATGAAACGCCGTTCAAACGGTGCCGATCACTGAAGGACCAGTGTAAACACCGCCACCAGCGGGCTGCCTGAAGCAGGCTACAGCGATGCGTGAGATGAGTTTAGGGGTCTGAGATGCGGGACATCCCGAGGCCCCGGAGAAAGGAATTAGTAACGCGCGGATCCGGGGTTTTTTGAGGCACGCTCCGGGGATGTTCTATAACATACAACACTTCGACAGAGTTAGTACGCGCAATAGAAATCTAACTACAAAAGGAATCCTCAATGCTCGGGAGAAGCGCCAGGCGGAATCCCCTAATGTATGTTTTTCAATTCTGAAAGCAAGTGGAAGGCAGCTCCCAATAGGACCTGTAGTAGCAGTTGTGGTGAGGCCCAAGGGAGTGGAGAGGGAAATAAAAGCAAACGTTGGCATTCGCCATCTTACCAAAAATGCCCCAGACTCCAAATTTGGAAGTAAGCATTTAAGCACAACGCAATCTATGGGCGTCCATGTGTTCTTCGCCTATGTTTTTGAAGACGTCTTGCCCTTTTTGATTTTAAAATGTCAAATAAGTGTTAAGAAGCACTGCATTCGGGAACTAAAACATCAATAGGCGTATCTAGCAAAACTCCCAGAGACCACCAGTACCCGCAATGCATAAATTAGGGGAACAGGAAAATACGAAGGGGCATACTTACAAGAACTGACGTGCAAAGGCATCGATGCGTCAGATTTCTTGCGCCTGCATGAAATGCCCTTGCGACACCCTGGAGGCACGGTATTTATAATACAGGACTCCATGATACAAGGATACACAGGCGTGTGAGAAATTCTGACGCATCTTTTGGCACTAAAGTGACGCATTGCTGCAGTTGGTAGTAAGACTAAAGCGAATCCAGCAATGCATCAGAACACAAAGGTGAGTCCCATGTTAAAAGCCCTGCGTCAATCCTTACTCGTGGTATGAAAAGCCGTCAAGTCGCAGAGTGACGCAGTGAATAGTTTACATTTCACTGTGTCAGTTCTATGTGGCTTTTGACATGGGAATGCCTACCCTGCATACATTATAGGTGCAGACATAATGTGATGCAGGCCTCTAAAAACGGATGCATTGGACTCAATGATTCAGTTTGTGAATATGGAGCAGTGCGGAGCCACATATCCGCGGCAAACTTTTTAAAAAATCAAGCGCAGGTTCCCATGCTTGATTTTCATATCCCCAGACCCTAACAAGGCTCTGGTAGGGAAGGCCATGTGGCCCCCTCACTCTTAATAAAAAAAGGGCCTTGGGAGATGGGGCACCCAGGGCCTAAAAAGGTCCAGGGAGGCTGGCCATGTGGCCCTCCTCCCCTTTAAAATACATACGGCCTTGGGGAATGGGGTCTCCAGGGCCTAAGGAGACTTAGGAAGGGGACCACACTCCCCCCACTTTTTAAAATATATATGTGGCCCTAGGAGATGGGGCCCACAAGGCCATAATAGTTTCAGGGCAGGGGCGACACAGCCCTCCTCCTCTTCTAAAAAATAAACCAAGGTCCTGGGCCAGACCCTGTGTCAAACACCCCGCTGCACACAGCTAAAAGCTGTCTGCAGCGTGGAGTTGGCTGCCGCCTGGCCCTGTGGCTAACCCCCCACCATGCATGACCGAACGCCCTGCACAGTGTGGGGCTGGCTACCTTTACAGGGGTTGTCCACAGGGCTGTATGCAGCATGGGGTTGGCTGCATACAGTGGGTGCACGCCGGGCCCGCAGCCAACCCCCTGCTGCACACGGCTGGAGGCCATACACGGCAGGGAGTTGAATTTACGTACGGTATTTAAATATTACTTTACGTTAAAAAAACTCATAGAAATTCACTGAAAAAAACAAAGGTTAAAGTAACGTTATAGTTAGGTGAAATGTTAAGTAACAACATGACGTTTTAAAATCTAAAAACCACGGACATTCTCCAGTTAAAGTTATCTCAAGCAACTAGAACTCGTACCATAAGGCAACTGTAACTCACGTCTTCACCTTCACTGCTAATTACTCCACATATTATAACACTGATGACATCTTCTATGACATCATTGATAATGTTACAGCACAATTACCTAAGGAGTGAAAAAAATAAACTTGATGCCATATATATCTCCTTTCACCCTGCAGCTAGAAAAACAGAACAGAAGAACGAAAAGCCACATTTCATTTTTGTTCTTTCAACGGCTGCTTTAATTGTTATCTGTGACCTGACCTGTCTTTCCACTAGCTGCTGGCAGGAGGCACTGTGACATTAGAACTCAACTGTAATAAGTTAGCACAGTTGAGTTCTGACGTCTTTTTTTAGGTCTCGCCTGAGACAACGCTTTAGCGCTGCTCTGGCGAGACTTATAGTAAGCGGGTTTTGGAAGTGCAAACAGTGGCTTTTCAGGCCTCCAAATACAGTGCATGTGCGTCGGCCGGGCGCGCACACCATTTGGAGGCCTGAAAGCACTCGTTTGCTTTCACTTTCGCCGGCCGCACGGCCGCTTTGATGTGATCGCGATCCCTTTCACTTTTGCTCGAAAGCGTTATTCCACCATTTGCCACCCCCTTCCTGCTTGTTTCTTTTTGTTCCTGTGTTTGCGTGAAACTTTTTCACTTCCCATGTGAACAGCAATAGTGCAATAAATAGAACACAACCGACAAGTGAATGTGCACACACAGTGAGAGGTGCCTGACTCGTATTAGGATTTAAATTACAGGTTGTGTCCTCTTCTTTATTGAATTAGTCATTGTCGTTGGGTTGTTTGCAAGATACTACTGTGTAACCCACTGCCCCGTATTCAACGTTAACATATCATATATCACTTTGTGTGGAGTATCGGAGTAGTCGGAGTACAAGCATTTCAACTTTCCATTTTAGACCCTAATACTTGTTTTTAACCACAGCAATGTCTCTTTAAAAAACAACTCCACGGAGCAGCAGACTTCATTTACAGCACCCATCCCCCAGGGTCTAAATCAGCTTAATTGCTGTATTTACCAATCAGACCTGCAAACGCAGAGCACAACACGCACCTCCTCACCGCCCCTGCCCTCCTCCGTGTTCCCATCTTTCTGCACTCCGATTCCCTAACGCTGCTGTAGTTACCGTTGTGGCTTGTAGCTCCTGAGACTGAGAGCACAATGAGAAAAGGCACTCAGCTGAGTTGTAATTTTCCACTTGCCGAGCTTTAGAATATTCCCCATTTCAGATGTAATTTTCCACTTGCCGAGCTTTAGAATATTTCCCACTGATTCGCCCCATTTCAGACCTCCAACTCACATGGTAACACTGTGTGACACACATATATGCCACATATATCCACCCCTCTGCCGTCCCAAGTTCTCTCCCTCCTCACCCCTCTCTTGTTGGCTCCATATTTATCCTTTTTATTTCTCCCACCCTCTTCTTGCCAATATTCTCTCCACCCCTCCACGTTACTCTACTTTATCGTTCTCTTGTTCCTCTCACCCCCTCTTCTCTCTGTCACTCTTCCAGCTCACAATCTTCCCATCTGCAAATATTATGTGTTTTCTTATTGGTTGCTCAGTCTCCCTCACTCCGTCTCCGCTTACTCAGTTTCTTTTTCTCACTTTTCCTACTCACACCCTTTTTCTGTCAGTCACCTTCATTCCCTCTCTTGTTTCTGTCTCTCCTCCTCCTTCCTCCCTCACTCACTCACTCTCCTTTTTTGTCCCTTCCCAGAGTGTGTGTTCCACTCTCTTTTTCTTCACTTCGACCTCCTCTTTCTTGCTTGCTATAAGTGCCTAGAATGGTGAGGCGGGCAAATAAGATGGCGCCATTCAGTTGAGAGGCCCTGGCATAGTGACTAGTCCATATATCCGAGTGCTCTAAAGATGCTGTAAAGCGTGGTGCGTTCACGAAACACCAAAGTAAATAGGACATTTCAACAAATACCACGTGATCTGCATACCGGGATATCCTCTTGCTACCTTTGTGTATTCGTATTTTATTAAAACTTTTAAAACGTTTTCCATCAGTGACGTGGTGATATCCGAGGACTGTTAAAGAGTGGAATGTCAGTGAATTAGTAACTGGTACGCAGCCAGTAAACCAATATAAACGGGGCAAAAAATACAAAGTTGACCCAAACCCCCCCCCCAGAAAATGAAGGGATTGGATGGACTCGATTCTCAAAAGTGTTTGTGCCCCTCAAGTGTCACCGTGCCAAAATCCTCCTTCAGTTTCACCAGTATGCCTACTTCGTAAAAAACATAAGCAGATCCACGTACTGTTTACAAATGAGCACTGTGTAGGGAGAGAATAAATTGCCATTGCACGGGTAGGGAGGGGTAATGTAAATTTGCATATTTGTCTTATTTATTTCCTTTATATGGGACAATTTCCCCTTGTGAAGCACTCTGTTCCCGCATGAAACCACGAGTGGCAAAGCCAATAATTCTCGCTTTTTAGTGGCACCACCTGAGCATTTGGTTTTGCCACTGCTTTTTAACGATATTGTTCTGCGTCAGCAAAAATAAACAAGCATTTGCAATGCAATAGGTCTCGCAGTTACACGAGTTTAAGCTATTGGCATTGTAAATGACAATGCCTTTTATTTATGTTTTTAAAACTAAAACAAAACTAAAAGGCATTGTTATTTGCAATGTCAATAGCTCAAACTCGCGTAAATGCGAGACCTATTGCATTGCAAATGCTTGTTTATAATTGGCGACTGGGGGCCTCACAAGTCATAGATTATAGATGTTTTGCACCAAGGGTCTGAGTGACATCAAAGAGACAACACGAGCGAAGCTCGAATGGCCTCTAATGTCACTCTGAACCCAAGCTGTCTATCCAGGTGGAAAAAGGCTGCAGAAATGCCTCATTTAGAGTTTGCCAGGGGGGTCCGTCGTCCACCAGGGGACAGAGGTAATTTCCTCTGCTACCCTGGACGATTACTGTTCATCATATTTAGAGATCTCCGCTTGCCTGCTGGAAATCTCTTTGCCTTCAGCAGACCCGCCATGACACTGTAAACTTGCTATGGCATTGTACGTTTGTTAAGCGGCCACCATGAGCCATGCAGCTGCTCAGCAAGCTTTTTTGTTTTACAAACTCAAACTCTTAAAATCATGGCAAAACAAGCATTGACAAAGCAAAAAAGGCTGGCAGCTGACATTGGATCAATTTTCTTTCCCAGTGCTTGTTTATGATGAAGTAGCAGACAACGAAATGCCAATCTATAGGTCCGGATGCTGTATAAAAGACTAGGAATATATTTTCTCATTCCCTAGAGGACACCTGACCTCAGACCTCTCAAAAATGTCTACGCCCTTCATCCCAATACTGACGTAAATTGATGCCTCTTCGAGTGTGTGAGTCATGTCTTTCAAAGTGTTTGTTTCCAGTTGTCATTTTTCTAGCAATGGCAATCTGCTGCCAAATGTAAACAGAAACTGAAATCCCTGTCCCCATGGTAAGCAAGAGGAAATGAGGATTCTGTCGGGCATATAAGATACGAGCCACAGAGAGGAGGTAAATCCCAATTCCCTCTCACTTACCACAGGGAATTGTCTCACCATTTGGGCCTTGGGCCAGTCTGCAACCAAGGAACCCTACAGAGCGCGATCATCTCTGAAATCTAGAAACCCGCGGGAGTCCAGGGAGGCTTTATGGTGGAAGGGGCATGAAGCCCACAGACCGCAATGGTTGTACTTCTGATTCTCATGTGTGGGCTGTGCTCACAGTGGCTACTGCACGCGCCGCCCAGGAGAGAATCGACTGTCAGATGTCCGTCCACTTTGAGGGAAGTACTGGCCCTGGAATAAGTGAGGCGAGAGCCTGCGAAGCCCCAGTGCTGCGTCTGTAGGGAAGAAAGTACAGACAGGCCATTCACCTTTCCCTGACTGGTCCTATGTTTTTCACCCAGTTGACTCATCCGAAACCCACTGAACACGCCCCATGTTGTGTTTCTTGCTCGGGCAGTAGATGCACCGTGACCCCAAGACAGACGTGCAGACATATCCAGTGAAAGGGGCATTATACCAACATGTTGCATCAAATGACTAGAATAAAATACTGAACTGTTTGCTTTCAGCATTACTTCTAGCGCTCCTGATCAGGCCTTCTATGCGCTGGAAACCATCTGGTGTGCATTGTTTTGCCATATCTTCTCTGCCTTACTTTACCTCTGGTAAATAAAGACAATTCTACGTTGTCACAGCATTTACAAGGCATTGCTTCTAAACTTATGATTGCTGTGTTACTGTGTCTGACTTTTAAAACACAAACTACTTCCATAAGGGAATCTTATGTGATCAACTTAGCCCCCTCCTCAAGCGCAAGAGTACAAAGGTGGAACTTCTACTGGTGAACGCCTGCATCTGATCCATCTAAAATTGATACCGCCTTGCGAGCAACGCTTCCCCAAAACTGCGTCAGAGACAGATGGAGCGAGAGCAGAAGGAAGAGCGAAACCTCCTTTCCTCTTCAGCAATGGCGTCAGGAGTAGGACAGGCTGAGGTGGTCTTGGAGAGAGCGCCTTGAGTCACTGCTAGGAGGAGCGTGCACCAACCTTCTACGTGTTCACCTCCCGGAAGGTACATATGTCAATTTCTGATCACACCTCGCCCATCACAGCCTCAACCATCACAGGACCCTTTGCTGAAGCAGAGATGCACAAACATCTGTGCACCATCTATACTCCTGCAAGGACCTGACTGGCAGCCATTTTGTGACACATCAACTTGGCTGAATTAGGTGAATTGGGCGTCATTAGGGAGGGTCGACAGGGGCCACCGACTTGTATCTGCTACTGTGGAAAGTCATGTAAATAATAACTATTGACTGAAACTTGATTTCCGCACCATTTGTGTGTTGTGTGAACAGCTAAACTACATGTCTGTGCACATTTATGGCCATTTTTGTGGGAAACGTTTTGTCTGTTAATGACAGTGGCAACCACACGATGCTTTAGTTGAATATTTTCGACACCGGCTCCAAAGTGCAGCAGTGGCTACATACCACACCCTTACCACTGTCCTGCTGAATGGGCGTGGCTCATTTTCTACACTTGTTCTTTGTGGGACCGTTGGATTTTTCACAATCCACGTCTTTTTGGTGAACAAAACCGACAGCAAATCTAAACCTTAAGCGCGTCTTCCCTCCTATCCTGAAGTAAGTCTGAGTATGGTCTTGGCTGTTTACCTTCAGTGTTACACCGACGTTGAAATCCTTGGCAGAGGTCGAGCGGTAGGTGGCAGCAGAGTCACTGAGATGAAACGCCGTTCAAACGGTGCCGATCACTGAAGGACCAGTGTAAACGCCGCCACCAGCGGGCTGCCTGAAGCAGGCTACAGCGATGCGTGAGATGAGTTTAGGGGTCTGAGATGCGGGACATCCCGAGGCCCCGGAGAAAGGAATTAGCAACGCGCAGATCCGGGGATTTTTGAGGCACGCTCCGGGGATAGGTTCTATAACATACAACGCTTCGACAGAGTTAGTACGCGCAATAGAAATCTAACTACAAAAGGAATCCTCAATGCTCGGGAGAAGCGCCAGGCGGAATCCCCTAAGTATGTTTTTCAATTCTGAAGGCAGCTGAGTAGGACCTGTAGTTGCAGTTGTGGTGAGGCCCAAGGGAGTGGAGAGGGAAATAAACGCAAACGTTGGCATTCGCCATTTTACCAAAAATGCCCCAGACTCCAAATTTGGAAGTAAGCATTTAAGCACAACGCAATCTATGGGCGTCCATGTGTTCTTCGCCTATGTTTTTGAAGACGTCTTGCCATTTTTGATTTTAAAATGTCAAGTAAGTGTTAAGAAGCACTGCATTCGGGAACTAAAACATCAATAGGCGTATCTAGCAAAACTCCCAGAGACCACCAGTACCCGCAATGCATAAATTAGGGGAACAGGAAAATACGAAGGGGCATACTTACAAGAACTGACGTGCAAAGGCATCGATGCGTCAGATTTCTTGCGCCTGCATGAAATGCCCTTGCGACACCCTGGAGGCACGGTATTTATAATACAGGACTCCATGATACAAGGATACACAGGCGTGTGAGAAATTCTGACGCATCTTTTGGCACTAAAGTGACGCATTGCTGCAGTTGGTAGTAAGACTAAAGCGAATCCAGCAATGCATCAGAACACAAAGGTGAGTCCCATGTTAAAAGCCCTGCGTCAATCCTTACTCCTGGTATGAAAAGCCGTAGGGATTTTGACGCAGTCAAGTTGTAGAGTGACGCAGTGAATAGTTTAAATTTCACTGTGACAGTTCTATGTGGCTTTTGACGTCGGAATGCCTACCCTGCATACATTATAGGTGCAGACATAATGTGATACAGGCCTCTAAAAACTGATGCATTGGACTAAATAATTCAGTTTGTAAATATGGAGCAGTGCGGAGCCACATATCCGCGGCAAACTTTTTAAAAAATCAAGCGCAGGTTCCCATGCTTGATTTTCATATCCCCAGACCCTAACAAGGCTCTGGTAGGGAAGGCCATGTGGCCCCCTCACTCTTAATAAAAAAAAGGGCCTTGGGAGATGGGGCACCCGGGGCCTAAAAAGGTTCAGGGAGGCTGGCCATGTGGCCCTCCTCCCCTTTAAAATACATACGGCCTTGGGTAATGGGGTCTCCAGGGCCTAAGGAGACTTAGGAAGGGGACCACACTCCCCCCACTTTTTAAAATATATATGTGGCCTTAGGAGATGGGGTCCACAAGGCCATAATAGTTTCAGGGCAGGGTCCACACGGCCCTCCTCCTCTTAAAAAAAAAAAACAAGGTCCTGGGGTATGGGGTCCCCAGGGCCAGACCCTGTGTCAAACACCCCGCTGCACACAGCTAAAAGCTGTCTGCAGCGTGGAGTTGGCTGCCGCCTGGCCCGGTGGCTAACCCCCCACCATGCATGACCGAACGCCCTGCACAGTGTGGGGCTGGCTCCCTTTACAGGGGTTGTCCACAGGGCTGTTTGCAGCATGGGTTTAGCTGCATACAGGGGGTGCACGCCGGGCCCGCAGCCAACCCCCTGCTGCACACGGTTGGAGGCCATACATGGCGGGGAGTTAAATTTACGTATGGTATTTAAATATTACTTTACGTTAAAAAAACTCATAGAAATTCACTGAAAAAAACAAAGGTTAAAGTAACGTTATAGTTAGGTGAAATGTTAAGTAACAACATGACGTTTTAAAATCTAAAAACCACGGACATTCACCAGTTATAGTTATTTCAAGCAACTATAACTCGTACCCTAAGGTAACTGTAACTCACGTCTTCACCTTCACTGCTAATTACTCCACATATTATAACACTGATGACATCTTCTATGACATCATTGATAATGTTACAGCACAATTACCTAAGGAGTGAAAAAAATTAACTTGATGCCATATATATCTCCTTTCACCCTGCAGCTAGAAAAACAGAACAGAACGAAAAGCCACATTTCTTTTTTGTTCTTTCAATGGCTGCTTTAATTTTTATCTGTGACCTGACCTGTCTTTCCACTAGCTACTGGCAGGAGGCACTGTGACATTAGAACTCAACTGTAATAAGTCAGCACTGTTGAGTTCTGACGTCTTTTCTTTATAATTGGCAACTGGGGGCATCACAAGTCATAGATTATAGATGTTTTGCACCAAGGGTCTGAGTGACATCAAAGAGACAACAGGAGCGAAGCTCGAATGGCCTCTAATGTCACTCTGAACCCAAGCTGTGTATCCAGGTGGAAAAAGGCTGCAGAAATGCCTCATTTAGAGTTTGCCAGGGGGGTCCGTCGTCCACCAGGGGACAGAGGTAATTTCCTCTGCTACCCTGGATGATTACTGTCCATCATATTTAGAGATCTCCGCTTGCCTGCTGGAAATCTCTTTGCCTTCAGCAGACCCGCCATGACACTGTAAACTTGCTATGGCATTGTGCGTTTGTTAAGCGGCCACCATGAGCCATGCAGCTGCTCAGCAAGCTTTTTTGTTTTACAAACACAAACTCTTAAAATCATGGCAAAACAAGCATTGACAAAGCAAAAAAGGCTGGCAGCTGACATTGGATCAATTTTCTTTCCCAGTGCTTGTTTATGATGAAGTAGCAGACAACGAAATGCCAATCTATAGGTCCGGATGCTGTATAAAAGACTAGGAATATATTTTCTCATTCCCTAGAGGACACCTGACCTCAGACCTCTCAAAAATGTCTACGCCCTTCATCCCAATACTGACGTACATTGAAGCCTCTTCGAGTGTGTGAGTCATGTCTTTCAAAGTGTTTGTTTCCAGTTGTCATTTTTCTAGCAATGGCAATGTGCTGCCAAATGTAAACAGAAACTGAAATTTCATTTGCTAAGAGCCGTAGGGCTTGCTTTGCAAGCACAAATATGCATCCTAGAGACAAACTTAAATGGACTCCCAAAAGTTGTATTGCATACCCTTGTAAATTTACAAGAGTTTATGCATAACCTGTGAAGTTGACAACAAAAGTTCATCTGTTAGGATTACAATCAACAAAATGGATAACATGCTTGGACTACCAAGAACCAATTTTGCCTAACCTTGGACCCCAAACAATTCAGTTCACCGAAATCTCTTACTCCAGGGATGCCCTGAATGTTAATTTAAGGGCCAATCACCCTAAAATCAGACCATGGGCATTACTTTTCCCTATGAAACAACTTAAAATCTGCAGGGCGAGAAAACCCAAAACTTACAACCTGCAGGAACTACAATAAATGCAATTCATAATCTACAAAAACTACCAAGTACCGGAGTCATGACCAGTGTTAGACCGTACGTACCTTGGCGTGGTATCTCCCCAAACTTTCTGCCTTCACTCCCACTGTTTTTGTTGAATACATTTTGTTGGCTTTAGGACTCTGCGCTTTACCACTGCTGACCTCAGCTAAAGTGCTTCTGCTCTCTCCCTAAAACACGATAACATTGGCCTAGACGTAATTGATCTGTTTCATTTACTTATAGGTCCCTAGTATATGGTACTACAGGTACCAGGACCTGTAAATTAAATGCCACTAGTGGGCCTGCAGCATTCATTGTGCCACCCACTAATGTGGCCCTTTAAATCATGTCTTGGGCCTGCCATTGCAGCCTGTAATGCAGTTTTCAACTGCTACTTTGATATGGCAAGATAATCCTTTTAATGAACGACCAGGGTGGTGAGATGCACACCGATGTACTCCATGTAAACTATGCTCCACTGTAAAGAACTGTAAAGGTGTTCCCGCTTGTTTCGCGCGTCGCCCAATTGCGTTAAGTATTGAACGAGTGCGAAGGGACCTCATGTGATCCCTATCAAGCTGCAAAACCAAGTCCATGACTCAATTAATCAAATAAATCGAATCGGCATGCCGGTACCACTTACTATGGAAAGACGTGCGGAGGTGCATCATGCAAATTCCCAGCAATTTCAAGGTTGTTAATAACACTGCTGAACCTGGCGGATATTGAGTAAATACGGATCATTATGAGCGCAGAACACTTGTCACAATACCCCTGAAGAAGAGAAATGCATAGAGTGACTTTTAAATAAACATGTGATATGTGGAAACGGCTTTGCTCGTTTGCTTTCATGAAAAACTTTGCCTTAATCTGGAAATGATCAAACAACAAAACGGGAGCCAATGCTGCACTTAACTCAACTACAATTTATACAGTGTCCTGAATGAAACAGTACCACTAACAACCACTTTTTCAGTTGGATTTAATCCAAAAATGTTTATCACATTACATTCAATTGATTCACTGTTATCAAAACATAATCATCACAATTCAAGAAAGACAACCAACATTACGACATCAACATCGACATTTTTGTACTAACTTTGAACAATTATGCAACACCACTACATCCAAACAACACTCAACCACATGTAATTCTCAAATATACTGCTCAAACATCCTCAATAGACAACATACATAACAAAACGATAATATGCAGTAAATGGACATACAGGCCATCAATTGACAAAACTAAACATAGTTATGAGACACTACACTCTGTTATTTACAAAGGATTGGCCAAAAGTGGAAAGGTCTACGCGTTTCGAATCCCTTTGTATGTAGGGATTCTCATCAGGACCAACACTTGCT
This sequence comes from Triturus cristatus, assembly GCF_964204655.1. NCBI lineage: Eukaryota > Metazoa > Chordata > Amphibia > Caudata > Salamandridae > Triturus > Triturus cristatus. The sequence goes on from NC_140584.1 coordinate 1,129,085,220, forward strand.
TAATCTAAGTGTTAAAAAGACAGGACTGCAAAGTTGTTTCTACGTGAGCCCGTCGCTTGTGAAGCTGTGGTGTAAGCGTAAACGTGCAGGGTCTAAGGCTTCCTTTGCTCGCTGCACTTATGTGACTTCATGCGCTGATTACGTGTCCAGTGGAATCTCTTTAAATGGCGTTGGATCAGCATGGGAGCATGAATGTTCAAATCTCTTCACTCTGGCGTTCAAACTCCCAAAAGATTTGCATCGAGCTTTCGCCGAGATTGTCATTCTATTCAGGGTTCGCTGATCCAACGCCATTTAAAGAGATTCCACTGGACACGTAATCAGCGCATGAAGTCACATAAGTGCAGCGAGCAAAGGAAGCCTTAGACCGTGCACGTTTACGCTTACACCACAGCTTCACAAGCGACGGGCTCACGTAGAAACAACTTTGCAGTCCTGTCTTTTTAACACTTAGATTAAGCAAGTGTTGGTCCTGATGAGAATCCCTACATACAAAGGGATTCGAAACGCGTAGACCTTTCCACTTTTGGCCAATCCTTTGTAAATAACAGAGTGTAGTGTCTCATAACTATGTTTAGTTTTGTCAATTGATGGCCTGTATGTCCATTTACTGCATATTATCGTTTTGTTATGTATGTTGTCTATTGAGGATGTTTGAGCAGTATATTTGAGAATTACATGTGGTTGAGTGTTGTTTGGATGTAGTGGTGTTGCATAATTGTTCAAAGTTAGTACAAAAATGTCGATGTTGATGTCGTAATGTTGGTTGTCTTTCTTGAATTGTGATGATTATGTTTTGATAACAGTGAATCAATTGAATGTAATGTGAGAAACATTTTTGGATTAAATCCAACTGAAAAAGTGGTTGTTAGTGGTACTGTTTCATTCAGGACACTGTATAAATTGTAGTTGAGTTAAGTGCAGCATTGGCTCCCGTTTTGTTGTTTGATGATGTCAGGCTTGGCCTTGCTGCTATTGAGCCAAAACCCAACTTTGTTCTTTGGGTTTTAATCTGGAAATTAGTAAAAACAAATCGATTAAACAAAGGAGAAAAGGTGAAAATTAAACGGGGTAAATAGTGAAAATAGTGAAGGTTAAACATATAAATTCAATTTATTTGTTTCACTGAGTCATGGACTTGGTTGTGCAGCTTGATAGGGATTACATGAGGTCCCTTCATACAAGATAACCCTTTTGCCAGGCCTAAATCCTCCTTATTAATACTTATATTTCACCCTTAGGATATGCCCAAAAGCCCATAGGGCAGGGTGCATGGTATTGAAAAAGAGAGATTGGTGGGTTTAAGTTTTACATTGTCCTGGTAGTAACTCCTACATCAGTTGTTCACTACTGTGAGGCCTATCTCTGCCATTGACTAAGGCTGGGTTACTGTTCTGCTTGGGTTTTCTGATCAGATAGAACTCGCTCATCAGAGCCTCACTAACCCAGCCAGAACGTTACCCCCTCCCTAGAACCTATTTACAATCCTACAACCACATAAATCTATCACCTAAGGACAGGGGATTCCTACTATGCATACCAAGATCTCACAATCGGCGGCCTCGCGATCCCATACGGATCCAGACCTTTCTGCCCATACGACAGTATCACAAGTGGCGGCCTCGCGGTCCCATACGAACCCAGACCTCTCTGCCCATACGACAGTATCACAAATGGCGGCCTCGCGGTCCCATACGAACCCAGACCTCTCTGCCCATACGACAGTATCAGCACAATCGGCGGCCTCGCGATCCCCTACGAATCCAGACCTCTCTGCCCATACGACAGTATCACAAGTGGCGGCCTCGCGGTCCCATACGAACCCAGACCTCTCTGCCCATACGACAGTATCACAAGTGGCGGCCTCGCGGTCCCATACGAACCCAGACCTCTCTGCCCATACGACAGTATCAGCACAATCGGCGGCCTCGCGATCCCCTACGAATCCAGACCTCTCTGCCCATACGACAGTATCACAAGTGGCGGCCTCGCGGTCCCATACGAACCCAGACCTCTCTGCCCATACGACAGTATCAGCACAATTGGCGGCCTCGCGGTCCCATACGAACCCAGAACTCTCTGCCCATACGACAGTATCACAAGTGGCGGCCTCGCGGTCCCATACGAACCCAGACCTCTCTACCCAGACGGCAGTCTCAGCACAATCGGCGGCCTCGCGATCCCCTACGAATCCAGACCTCTCTACCTAGACGGCAGTCTCATACGACAGTTCATCCTATGATCACCATAACATACAAAAAGGGAATCAGTCTCACTATTCATCAGATCACACAAGGATTGCCAGTTCGGGCATAGCCTGTTCTCAGGTTTGAGGGGCTCCTCTTTCCCTTATTCAGTTACCACTTACCTGATCAGGGTTAACATCTGTTCATGTAGCCGCAGCTGACTAGAAGAATAGGCTACCCTCTTATACAAGAACACACACAGCACATGTTGGTTCACTACAAACTGGATACTTTATTACCCATTACATACACAATCACATAACATTACGATATAACACATAACCTGCAAAGAAAAGTGAAAGATTAAGTTGTACACTCTAATAAGAAAGGGTCGACATCACCTTAGTAGTATGTAGCCTGCACTCAGTGGTCATCTAGGCTCCCTTCTCGTCTGTGCCTCGGCTCGCCTGGAATCACCCTTCTCCGAGTCACTGGGACCTCTTCCTTATCGGCTACTCTCTCCTCTCTGGCTATTCCGCTAGGAAAGCATCTGTCTCTCGGTTCTTCTCCGCCTTCAAGATGGCGTCTGTCTTCCCTGGAATAAGTAGTAGCTTTACTGCTAACGGCTAGATGCCGCCTACGGACTGAACATGTAACTGCCTCAGACTTTCACTAATATAGAGGTGCATTTCCTCATGGAAAATTCCGGCCCGTAACCTGCCGCCCACCAAATTCTTGTACCTCCCCGTACCAAGGACACGTTCCCAGCCGGCCGGCCTGATGTAGTGTCTTCGGCATGAAGAAAAATACAATCCTTCGATAAGGGCTGGCCTGAACCGGTTCTCTCCAAGCGAATAACACCTCATAACTAAAACATTACTTTTGACCTAGAAGAATCCCAAGCTGCCGGAGCAGAAAGAAAGATGGAGTCTCTCCCGTTTGAGGCCTACCAGGCCTGAATTCAGCACGGCTCCATGAAATACCCTCACTACAGGACAGGTTATCCCTAATACTAACGAATCTATCCCCTAGGCTATGTGTGCAAGCCCTGATCTATGGGGAAGAGCACAGAATCATGTCGAAGTGCCTAGTAAATAGGCTCCATTCACTACTCTAACCCTTAGGCTTGAATGGTAAGAGACTGAAGTCACATTCAATCACTTGTTAACACAAGAAGGCCAGGAAAATCGAGCAGAACATTTCACCCTTGACTTCAGTCTATTATACATTCATTAAACGGAACTAATATCTGTGGAAGAATAATATGAAACAAGACTAACTGATCTATGTCTAGTACCAGGTGTGCAGAATTGAAGTAGTGAAGGAATACACTGAATAAAGCAACAGATAGAAATCAAAATGCCGATAGTAATCAGAATACCTCCTAATATTTGACGTAACATATGCAAATCAGGTAACCAATTAAAGAGCCAGTCAAACCAGCCCTGGTCAATGTGTTTTCTAACTTCTTCTGTCAAGTCATGTAATTTGTCAATGTGAACCTGAATGGATTTTGTATGATCCGACAAGTTAAAACAACAAAGACCCTCAAAATCAGAACAATCGTGTCCATGTTTAAGCAAAAGATAATCAATAGCCGCTCGATTTTGTAAGATAGCCCTTCGTTCACCCTGGGCGTCTAATAGCATGTCAGACAGGATTGTAGAAGTATGATTGATGGATTTTACCATCCAGCAGGCCATTTTCCCAATAGATTTGGCATTATAAACTGCCAAAGCAGGAACACCAACAATTGAAACAGCCAGGCTAAGGTACTCAGACTTGGAATATAAATGCAAAGATGAGTCACAATCCTCCTGTAACCTCACTGTATCTCGAATCACACGAGAGTTGGCATTCGGATGTGAGGAAAACATGAGCAAGCTCAGTCTAGTAATGGCACAAGGGCCTCCAGAAATATTTGCGGGTATATATGGCCAGGAAGTATTACCACATGAGAAAAGCCATCCGGCAGGCAGTAACATCGTGCGATAGTGACTGGGGGTAACTACCATACTCTTGCAAGTCATGTTATTCTGAACAGAAGTACATGTTTTCGGTGTCCTTTGAAAGCACAAAGTTCGTTCACGAGCGGTGAATGAGGTGGCACCTTTCAATTTTAAACGCATACATTCAGAAATCGCACTAGGATCACAAGTAAGGAAAAAACATAAATCACCTTGTGTGATATTATAGGTAACTATTTGGGACTGGACAGGCGGTATTGGGTCTGACAGTACAGTACACAAGGGGCAATACTCATGGGCAGCGAAGTCGCCCAGAAGAACATTGGGACGAGCATTTGTTATATTAAAAATATGAGTCAGGGTCTCCAATGAAGCAGGGACAGCAACCAAACAAGTTGCCAATATATCAGTTACCGATCTCATCGGTGTCAAGCAGAAATGAGGGGTCTTCGTCACTTGCTTGGCCAATGTAACCCAAAAGTTTGGCGACGAATCCCACGCAGCGAAGGAACGCGACACTCGGGTTCTCAACTCAGCCCGGTTTGATGGGATCCCTCTTCTCTCGTCGTACCATCCCAAAAGGAGTCCAATGCCGACACATCCTGCAGCAACAGTCCAAAGAATGATCTGAAAAAGAATCAAATACAGGCATTATTCATTCTCGTAAGTAACATTTGTCAGCCGGGACTGCTTCCCAGCTATCTTTCCCTGGTCTCATAACTAAAATGGTGTTATCTTGACCGGTTGCAATCACTTCTGCTTGTTCAGGGGGATTCTTAGGCGACTGCACCCAAACTCTGGCCCCAGGATTATCTGTGGAGCCAAAACCTTTCTGGCCTCGTACCGTTAGCAACGTTGGGGCAGTGCCTTTTGTGATCTCACCGCTGAACACAGGCATTATTAGCAATTGAGCCACTCGGTCAGTTTTATGTATCAGTAAGTCAACCTCACTGCTATTCAGCAGGAGTACCTTAATCTCTCCCTGATAATCACTATCAATGATTCCTCCAAGCACCTGAATGCCTTTTACAGCCAGCCCCGATCTAGGGGCAATTAATCAGAAATTTCCAGGTGGTATCTGAACACCAACACCTGTTTCAAGGATGACTCGATCTTTACTTTTTATAATGGTGTCATCCATGGCATGCAAGTCTAAACCTGCCGACCCTGGGGTCGCTCTGCATGGAGCCAAAGCTCCGGGAGTAATCTCCCAGTACATCACAGTCTCTCTGATCTCAGTAGGTTTAGCATCAACATTCGGAGGAAACAAACGCATAAGTGGGGATTCAGCATTTAGAAAAGGACGGTTATTCAAAATCAATAGCGCTTGAGGCAAAAAATCTCGCCAATTCTTATACTTGTCATCTGTTAATTTGCGAAGTTGGTCTTTTAGCAGGCCATTCAACCTCTCCACAAGACCCGAGGCCTGTGGATAATATGGTATATGAAATACCCATTCAATATTGTTTTCCACACAGAATTCCTGTACCAATCTTCCACGAAAATGGGATGCATTATCAGATTGAATTTGAAATGGCACACCATAATACATCATAATCAATTCCAATGTTTTAATAGTATTCAATTGGGTAGCTTGCTTACAGGGAAGGGCCACCAACAGGCCACTGTATGTATCAACAATGGTGCAAACATATTGACAATTCCTACTCATAGGAAGTGGACCAATGTAATCAATCTGCCAAATTTGAGCGGGCAATTTCCCGCGATGTAAATGACCTTTAACAATTTGGGGCACTTTGCGCTGCCTGATATGCTGACAAATGGGACAATGTAGAATAACATTTTTAATTAAATCTAGGGGAATATAAATTCCTCGATCAGCAGCCCACCTGCTAGTGGCTTTTTCTCCAAAGTGTCCTGCTTTCTGGTGGGCCCATTTCGCCAATCCCGCAATATCAGAATCTTGCGTGTCCACCACTGCCTCAGCAATTTTAGATTTCTCATCTGCAATGTTATGAAAGAATTTGTCAAGAGAGTCTATCGGGGTATGAGCTTCCACATGGAAGATTGTAACAGTACTCTGTGGGAGCATTTCCCAAATCTCCTGCCATAATTCTTTTCCCCACAATTCCTTGGAATGGATTTTCCAACTATGGGAATGCCAAGTCGGTAACCAAACTGCCAGTCCATTGGCAGTAGACCAAGAATCGGTAAAAATATGACATGTGCCAGGTAACTCTTGTTTCAGAACTTGATAAACAGCATAGAGTTCAGCAAATTGACTGCTCTTACCCTCACCAGTTGTACTCAGCAATTTTTGTGTGATCGGATTATAGGACACTGCCTTCCAATGCCGTTTCGTCCCTATGAACCTTGCTGAACCATCCGTAAACCAGACATGGTTTCTGTCCTCTGCGGACAAATCATCAAAAGGTTTACCCCACTTAACAGGAGATTCCTGTACTAAAGGTACGGAACATTCACTCTCAGTTTCAGTTGATGGCGCCCGTGCCACCTGCTCATGCAAAGATGCAACTCCTTTTTGTCCCACACGTGCCCTGTCTTGTATATACCATTTCCATTTAATCACACTCGCCTCTTGAGCGTGTCCAATTCGGTGAGTTTTCGGCGAACTCATAACCCACTGCATGATAGGAATTTCAGGTCGCAAAACTATATCATGTCCCAAAGTCAACTGCTCGGTATCCACCAGAGCCCAATAACATGCAAGTAGCTGTTTCTCAAAAGGTGTATAACGCTCACCAGCATCAGGTAACTTTTTGGTCCAGAAACCTAACGGTACTCTACTCTTGCCTTGTTTCTGCCACAAACTCCAATTCGCATAAAGGCCTTGTACAGACACATTCAAATCCACATCACCATCACATACAGGCCATAAATCCAGAGCGTTGCTGAATTGCTTCTTTAGCCAGACTGAACGCATCGTGCTGTGGTTTACCCCATTCAAATGCATTCTTTTTACGAGTGACCTGGTACAAAGGGGCCAATATTTGACTCAAATGAGGAATATGCTGGCGCCAAAATCCAAACAAACCAATGAAGCTTTGGGCTTCTTTCCTATTTCTCGGAACTGCAAAATCAAGAATTTTCTGTTTAACCTGAGGGATCACTTCTCGGTGCCCTTCATGCCAATTAATTCCCAAAAATTTCACAGCCTGGGACGGACCTTGTAATTTATCCGGGTTGATTTCCCAACCTTTCTCACGCAAGCACTCAATGACTCTATCCAATTGGGTCTGAACTTCCTCTTGTGATTCACCTTGGATCAAAATATCATCAATATAGTGACATATCTGAGTTTGTGGATGAACTGGTACCTCAGCCAGATGCTCTGCCACCAGCCGGTGACATATCGTAGGACTATGCACATAGCCCTGAGGAAGACTTCTAAACGTCATCTGACGCCCGTTCCACGTAAAACTGAATTGTTCCTGACACTCAGGGGCAATCGGAATCGAAAAGAAAGCATTAGCAATATCAATGGACGCATACCATGTACCTGGATGTTTCTGGATTCTTTCAATTAGGGTAATAACATCCGGTACTGCAACAGTCAAAGAGGGTGTGTGTCTATTCAATTCTCGATAATCAACAGTCATGCACCAAGAATTATCACTCTTACGCACAGGCCAAACAGGATTATTCCAAGCAGAAGTAACTGGGGTTATAACTCCTGCATCCACCAACTCCTGAATAGTGGTACTAATCTCTTCATGACCACCTGGAATACGATACTGCTTCTGACGAACCACTTTTGTCGCCTGGGGAACTTTTATGGGGGGCATTCTTAAACGACCAACCCGTACAGGCCTGGACGATATATAATGTTTAGTTCCAAATTGGTAACATCCATCATCTAAGTGCAAAGTCATTCCTTTCAAAATATCAATTCCAATTATGAATTCTAAGAGTGGCACCACTAATACAGAGTATTCTTTTCTAGGAATTCTACCTATTCTCATTTCAAGTAAGGTTTGAACTGCGGAAGTTTCCTTTCCACCTAATCCGGTAATTGTAAAAGGCTGACCTTTAAACTTCTTTGATTTTCCATGAATAAGAGTGGCCTCCGCTCCTGTATCTACCAATGCTCGGGCCCTTTGGATATTACGATGTCTCCAATAAATATCAATATCTACATAGGGTCTATTATCTCTGTGAGCCCATCTGTGTACTGGAGCTTGACCTATTTCCTAGTCCTTTTTATTGTGTTCTGTGTACCAGGATAAATCAGGATAAAGACTCTCACGGTTCCTAGGTATCGATACCTCCTGTTCATATCCATCTCCATTACGAAATGGATTACTGTTCCCTGCATTGTACTGCGGGTTTCGATCGGCCAATATGTGTCGATCCTCTCTCCTTCTCAACTCAGGGGATTGATCCCTATCATCTCTACGTCTGCTGTTAACACAATCATCTCTCCCCCTCTCTCTTTCCCCCTCTCTCTCCCTGTCTCTCTCACGACGGGGGGACAAATCACGCGCATAACGTCGATCATCACGACGATCAGAGCGCCCACGGCGGTCGTCATCACCGCTACCGTCAGAGAAACCACGATCACACTCAGTTGTCCGAACACGCCGGGCACCCTCCTTTCGATCCAAGCCACGTTTGCGAAACATTTCCCACAAACGAGAAGTAGTCTCACCATCAATGTCCTCCTTTCGCACACCATCAGCCAAAAGAGCAAGAAACATATCACGTCTAGTAAATTTATTTTCACCAGGAGTACGAGTGTCAGGCCGGGACTGCCGTTCAGGTTTAAACCACTCACCCAACTCACCGAGTTGGCGTACCGATTCCAGCACCACAGATAACATGTTACCAGTCTGATTAATCAATAAAGTCATCATGACCTGCTTATAAGCAACAGGGGAAGAACGAATAATACGATTCCGCACAGAAGATGTCAAGAAAGCATCAAGCAACCGGTCAGCAGTATTTAGAAAAATTGCCGTTTTCATCACCTCCTCTTTGAGACGTTGCGCAGCATCGCGCAAAGTATACCACGGTTTGTCATTCATAGGCCAGTCAGATTCAGTAGGATATTTTTGATTACAACCCTCTGTCGCCAATTGAAGCAAAGAAATTTGACCACCACCATTAAAGTTACGAAAATGATCCTGTACAGTAGAATCCGAACTCAAGGAACAAAACTTCAAACAATCGCCAGCATCCAACATAATGCCAGCAGCGCCCAGTTCATAAAGGCGCACCATCCATGTGAGCAAGGGCTCACCAACTCGCTGCCGAAATCGCTGCAAAATATCACTAATTTCTTGTTGAGTAAAATCCTCCAAAGAGTCTAAAGCAATACCATTCGGAGCACCGGGAGCCTGCTGCACCTTCCGTCGAAAAACTGGATGCGCCGAGACCGCGGGATGAGCATCACAAGGAGCTCGACCAGTACACGTAGAGGAACAATCAGTGGAAGAAGCATTGACCCCGCTCGAAGGACGAGCGCAATCACGGGGTGCACCATCAGAGGCGCAAGAAGCAGATTTACAAGCACGGCCGGAGCGAGAGGACTCGCGCTTGGCAGACTCCTCACCCGAGGAAGGAGAATCACTCGAGTTCCAGATATTACCATCCCATTCATCAGGATTCCAATCCAGTCCGGCTTTCGCCACGACCAGACGCACCTTCCGCGTCGAAACTCGACCACGCCGATTCTTGTATTTATAACGAGCAATTCGCACAGCCGCCCTCTCGGCAATAGTTTGGTACGTCTCAAGTTTATCAGCAAGCAACTTATTTTGACACCGCAACAAAGTATGAGCATTCTGAATCTCAACAAAGTTCGCTTCCAAATCTTTATGCAAGTTCTGCAACTTCAACAACCTCTCATGGAGAATCCTGTACGCAGACAGAACAATCCAACCTCTGCGCCCTAAAACGGGAAGCTCATCACCCTTAGATACCGGCGCCTTCTGTAAGCAAGTAATCACATTAGCCGGCTCCGCCAGCTCCAAAAAAGAATTCCAATTTTCACTCAAACCAGTAGAATCAGCCCACTCACGGGCTAAGGCTTCATAAGGCGTTGAATCCCAACCGGGAATATCAACGGGCAACTTAAAAGTAGATTTCGACTTCCTAGAAAACATTTTTGAAAAGAAAGAAAAAGAGAAAAAGAAAAAGAAGAAAGAGAAAAGAAAATTACACGCAGGTAGATACAAATAATATACAAACAAAACCACGCACGCGCCGAAGGCAAACACAATACAACCACAACGCACACATGTTTCGTAAACGGTTCGTGACGCCAAATGTTCTGCTTGGGTTTTCTGATCAGATAGAACTCGCTCATCAGAGCCTCACTAACCCAGCCAGAACGTTACCCCCTCCCTAGAACCTATTTACAATCCTACAACCACATAAATCTATCACCTAAGGACAGGGGATTCCTACTATGCATACCAAGATCTCACAATCGGCGGCCTCGCGATCCCATACGGATCCAGACCTTTCTGCCCATACGACAGTATCAGAAGTGGCGGCCTCGCGGTCCCATACGAACCCAGACCTCTCTGCCCATACGACAGTATCACAAATGGCGGCCTCGCGGTCCCATACGAACCCAGACCTCTCTGCCCATACGACAGTATCAGCACAATCGGCGGCCTCGCGATCCCCTACGAATCCAGACCTCTCTGCCCATACGACAGTATCACAAGTGGCGGCCTCGCGGTCCCATACGAACCCAGACCTCTCTGCCCATACGACAGTATCACAAGTGGCGGCCTCGCGGTCCCATACGAACCCAGACCTCTCTGCCCATACGACAGTATCAGCACAATCGACGGCCTCGCGATCCCCTACGAATCCAGACCTCTCTGCCCATACGACAGTATCACAAGTGGCGGCCTCGCGGTCCCATACGAACCCAGACCTCTCTGGCCATACGACAGTATCAGCACAATTGGCGGCCTCGCGGTCCCATACGAACCCAGACCTCTCTGCCCATACGACAGTATCACAAGTGGCGGCCTCGCGGTCCCATACGAACCCAGACCTCTCTACCCAGACGGCAGTCTCAGCACAATCGGCGGCCTCGCGATCCCCTACGAATCCAGACCTCTCTACCTAGACGGCAGTCTCATACGACAGTTCATCCTATGATCACCATAACATACAAAAAGGGAATCAGTCTCACTATTCATCAGATCACACAAGGATTGCCAGTTCGGGCATAGCCTGTTCTCAGGTTTGAGGGGCTCCTCTTTCCCTTATTCAGTTACCACTTACCTGATCAGGGTTAACATCTGTTCATGTAGCTGCAGCTGACTAGAAGAATAGGCTACCCTCTTATACAAGACCACACACAGCACATGTTGGTTCACTACAAACTGGATACTTTATTACCCATTACATACACAATCACATAACATTACGATATAACACATAACCTGCAAAGAAAAGTGAAAGATTAAGTTGTACACTCTAATAAGAAAGGGTCGACATCACCTTAGTAGTATGTAGCCTGCACTCAGTGGTCATCTAGGCTCCCTTCTCGTCTGTGCCTCGGCTCGCCTGGAATCACCCTTCTCCGAGTCACTGGGACCTCTTCCTTATCGGCTACTCTCTCCTCTCTGGCTATTCCGCTAGGAAAGCATCTGTCTCTCGGTTCTTCTCCGCCTTCAAGATGGCGTCTGTCTTCCCTGGAATAAGTAGTAGCTTTACTGCTAACGGCTAGATGCCGCCTACGGACTGAACATGTAACTGCCTCAGACTTTCACTAATATAGAGGTGCATTTCCTCATGGACAATTCCGGCCCGTAACCTGCCGCCCACCAAATTCTTGTACCTCCCCGTACCAAGGACACGTTCCCAGCCGGCCGGCCTGATGTAGTGTCTTCGGCATGAAGAAAAATACAATCCTTCGATAAGGGCTGGCCTGAACCGGTTCTCTCCAAGCGAATAACACCTCATAACTAAAACATTACTTTTGACCTAGAAGAATCCCAAGCTGCCGGAGCAGAAAGAAAGATGGAGTCTCTCCCGTTTGAGGCCTACCAGGCCTGAATTCAGCACGGCTCCATGAAATACCCTCACTACAGGACAGGTTATCCCTAATACTAACGAATCTATCCCCTAGGCTATGTGTGCAAGCCCTGATCTATGGGGAAGAGCACAGAATCATGTCGAAGTGCCTAGTAAATAGGCTCCATTCACTACTCTAACCCTTAGGCTTGAATGGTAAGAGACTGAAGTCACATTCAATCACTTGTTAACACAAGAAGGCCAGGAAAATCGAGCAGAACAGTTACCTTATTACCATTCCATATAAGTACTCATTTTGGATTGGGAGCAGATAGAAATATTCTGGTTGGACTCAAATGAATTGCAATTTAAAATCCTATTTTATGGTAACGTCAGATTTTAAGTCACAATTCTGAAAATGCCACTTTTAGGCAGTTCGGGCTGGACTGTTCCCATGAGGGACAGGGTCAAGACTGATTTACATATGTCTTGGTCTAATCTGGGGTGGCATGGTAAGCAAAAGAAAGATGGATTTTACCCAGATCTCTTGACAGGGGGGTTAATGTATATTAATTCAGCATTCCATCCATCATTTATTTGCGTCATTCTTTTTGCCCTAAATGGGAAGGGTATGCCCAGACGTGGGCCCCTTGCCCACTGTGCTACTGGATTCAAGCTAGCCTGGCTCATGAGGGGTTATACCTTGAAACTGGTCCCAGGATGCTTGTTTCTGGTTTGGCAGTTCGGGCAGGACTGTTCCCATGAGAAACAGAGTCAAGGTTGATTTGTATATAGCGGGGTCTAAACTGGGGTGGCATGGTGAGCAAAAGATCGATGGATTTATCCCAGATCTCTTGACTGGGGGTGAATGTATGATTAATTCAGCATTCCGTCCATCATTTGTTTGCATAACAATTTTTGCACTTTTAGGCCATTAGCATTTTATTGTCCTAACCATTTCTACCTTCTGACAATGTCCTGGGTCACATGACTGTCAATTGCTCTGCAGTTGTCGTTTGTGGATTCCTCCCAGAAAGTGACAGCCTGGATGGATGGCTGGGGGCGGAGCTCGGCCCTCCCCCACTTGCACTTCAAAGGGCTTGCCTCCAGGGCACACAAAGGAACCTGACACAAGCATTTTGTCAGTCAAACTTTTTGGATCCTTGACAGGTGAAGGGAAGAACTTTCCAGACCGGATATGAGGGTAGGACAGGGTGTTCCCCCACACAAAGGCTGGCACCAGGTATAAAAACTGGACCTCCTGAGCCACTCATCAGTACACTCCTGGACCCATGGACATTACAGAAGAAGGACTGCCCTGTCAGCAGAGGGCTGCTCCACTGCTTAAGGTCTGCCTTGCTCTCTGAGAAGGAAGACTGTACCTGCTCCCTTCATCCTAGTCTAACCTGAGTGACTCCAAGGGTCAGTCGGCTGACCACCCGGCTAGGGTCCTGTCGGAACAACAGGGACACAACAAGTTCCAGAGGCCTCCCTGCAGTTGCCCAGCTGACCTGCTGCACTGAACCTACCTGGAACTGCAACCTGACCTGCCTAAACCATGCTGGCCTCTGCTGGAGTGAGTTCCTGATCCCTCGGATGTGCCTCCCCAGGTCCTGGACCCATGGTTTGCATCAGTTGCGCTCCTCCTAAGAAGAAAGGTGAAACCCTGAAGTTTTGGTCTCTTCGCAACTGCGAATGGGTGTGTCCACATGGAGACTCTACAGCATGCCGGGGCTACGATGAACCTTCATGCGAAAACTGGAGGGACTTCAACAAATCTCAGTGTAAAGCCTGCAGACGATCAAGAACCTCTGCACATTACTCCAGTGACTTTCAAATCTACAATGCGTAGCCCACAGAACTGATCAAGGACCTCTGTGCATAGTCTGCAGTTACGTCTAAATCCTCAGTGCATAACCTGCAGACGATGAAGAACCTCTGTGCATAGACAGCAGTGACTTCCAAATCCTCAGTGCATAACCCACTGATGCGATCAAGACAAGAACCTCTGCACATAAACTGCAGTGACTTTTAAATCTACAATGCGTAGCCCACAGAACTGATCAAGGACCTCTGTGCATAGTCTGCAGTTACGTCGGAATCCTCAGTGCATAACCTGCAGACATTGAAGAACCTCTGTGTAAGTACAGCAGTGACTTCCAAACCCTCAGTGCATAACCCACTGAAGCGATCAAGACAAGAACCTTCGTGCAAAGACTGCAGTGACTTCGAAATCCTTAGTGCATAACCTGCACAATCAAGATCCTCTGCGCATAGACTGCAGTGACTTATAAACACACAATGTATAACCTCCCGAGACGATCAAGAGGAGAACCATCATGCATAGACTGCAATGTCTTCCAACTATTCATGGCATACACTGCACAAACAATCACAATCTTTTGTGCATTGACTACAGTGACGTCCAAATCCTCAGTGAATAACCTGCAGACGATGAAGAACCTCTGTGCAAGGACAGCAGTGACTTACAAATCCTCAGTGCATAACCTGCACAATCAAGATCCTCTGTGCATAGTCTGCAGTGATGTCCAAATAATCAGTGCATAACCTGCAGACGATCAAGGACCTCTGTGCATAGACAGCAGTGACTTCCAAACCCTCAGTGCATAACCCACTGAAGCGATCAAGACAAGAACCTCTGCACATAAACTGCAGTGACTTTCAAATCTACAATGCGTAGCACACAGAACTGATCAAGGACCTCTGTGCATAGTCTGCAGTTACGTCTAAATCCTCAGTGCATAACCTGCAGACGATGAAGAACCTCTGGGCATAGACAGCAGTGACTTCCAAATCCTCAGTGCATAACCCACTGAAGCGATCAAGACAAGAACATCTGCACATAAACTACAGTGACGTTCAAATCTACAATGCGTAGCACACAGAACTGATCAAGGACCTCTGTGCATAGTCTGCAGTTCCGTCTAAATCCTCAGTGCATAACCTGCAGACAATGAAGAACCTCTGTGCATAGACAGCAGTAACTTCCAAATGCTCAGTGCAGAACCACTACTGACCATGAAACTCTGCATGCAACCAACAGGCGCTGCCTAACCCGTTCTGCATAACTTACAGGCACCCTCAACATCTCATTGTGCAGCCTGCGCGGAGTGCAGTGTAACATATTAGCGCAAAACCTGCACCGACCGATAAAAACTTTGATGCAAGTTTGGATGTCTAATTGCACCTTGCAATCTCTGCACTATGGAGAGGTGCACACTGCACACACTGCCCCGGCACTGCTGCAGACATATGTCATCCCAGGCAGCACTCCCGCACTTCCTTCCAGCCTGCACCCCAGCTCTCTTCTCGTTTATATTTTCCGCGACTTACAAGTGAGTAAAAGTTGGAATGTCAATCACTCACCAGGGCCTCCGGCGCATTCTCTGTGTAAGGTGGTGTCTACGGTGGCTCGCGCGGGTCAGGATCCAGGGACAACCGGGCCCGGTGCTGAGGAAGTCGCCGCGTTGCTCGCCTCGCTTGTTGTTTAAAAACGTTCGCAGAGATTCAAACTAAAAGGCGAGCTGCATCTCCGAGGCGTCGCCGGTCTGAGGCGTCCACGCTGCTCATTTTCGCACATCACAAACCCCGCGACGGGCATCTTCACGGTCGCCATGGCAACTGAGGAAAGCTGAAATATGGAAAAATGAACCGCTTTGAAGCTCGGAGCCACCTGCAAGGCAGTGTATAATAATGACACCGAGGGCCAGCAGTGCAAAGCGGTGGCCCCAGGGTCGTCCCTTCTGACGGCTCGCTATATGCCCACTGGTTCAAGATTGCATAAAGTGTGCAGTGGTGCAGGGCAATACTGCACTGAACGGCCACTGCAAAAGACTTGCACCGAAAGATACAAATGCTGCAATGCTGCACGAATCAGTTAAGAGCAAATTTGTTTTTTGCACTGCTCGGTTAGTGCAAATTAGAAGTGCACCAGTTAATGTTGCCTAATCTGCCCAAACAGGTGACATTTTCAGCGCGTCGCCCTCTTGGCCACTTCACAGTTCTGTCCATGAAGGCTCCAGGGGCTCTATTGGTGAATAAGAAACAGGGGAGACACATTTGCACGCTTCGTACTGTCTGTGTAAAAAAGAATTAGGTAAACGATATTTGCACGGAGGCAAACTTGTAAATGCACACTTCCCGCCACCTGGGCTCTGGTTACATCATAAGAAGTGGTGAAAATCAAAATACATCTCCAGTTTTTGACTGTGGTAGATGGGACTAATCTTTGAGGTAAACACATCCAGACTCTTACCCAAGGTCTGCCGGTATTTAGATGCGGTAATACCACATGAGGAAATACCAGTAGAGTGGGGTCCAGTCTTCCCCCTTGTGTGTTATATACACACTGTCCTCCCCCGCCCCCCCCCCCGCCCATGACTAGTTCTGCAAGTCAAAAGGGGGATAAACTAACCATTCCATACTTTTTCTTTTGTATGCAGTTGTGTGCCACACAACTTTTTTAGAAAGGTAAATGTTTGCAAAATTTGAGCAGGGGAACATTTTCTGAACCAATACAAAATTTGCGCTTGATTTGGAACACCAATGTGGGTGCAGCTCAGTCAGTATCACTGAACTTCTCAGAAAGAGGGCTTTTGTTACATTTTTTATTACATGACTAGGAAAAACAGCCTGGAATCAGTTGGCCCTTTGTTGCTAGAGTATAGAACGTTTGTAAAATATCCACGATACAGGTAAACTACGAATAAGCAAACAAGTGGCATACCGATGATCAAAACTGGAAGGGTACTTTCACTAACAGATTTGCACAGGGGACCTCTCTTAGCACTAGCCTTGCCCTGGGGGTGCCTCAATTTAAGGGTTAAACGTGGCACCTTCACATTTTAGAATGATTGATTTCATATTTTTAATCTCAAGTACATTTTCCCAATTTTAAATTAGCACTCAAAGTCCATCGATATCTCCACCTACTTTCACAAAATGCTACTTAGCTAGTTTGCCAATATGTGTTTTGCAACTTTATAATCTGTAGCTCCTTGCTTCTTTCACGAACATTAACTTTTCCACAATGTTAGATTTTTCCATTTAAGCTCTTATGAGTGGTCCGTTAATAGCGATAGACCCAATAACGAGTTACTGGACCTATCAGAATTATGACTTTAGCAGGAATACCACTGATAAGTGGTTTCCAGTGGAGGTTCCACCAGCTCCAAGCAGATAAAGGTCCATGGGCCGGCCAAACCCGCAGTGGAGGTGCAGTGGCGGTCGGGCTCAGCGGCACCAGTTGTCCGACCGCTGTATTAGTAGTACAGCGGTTGGACCTCCATAGGACCACTGCAACCACCATGGATCTGCGATCCCCGGCCGTGGCTCGGCAGTCTTGAGGGCGCAATATGCTTGGTAGAGCTGCTGCGGCATCGCCAAGCATATTACAATTTTCCTCACCAGCAGCGGTCTCATGGCAGTGCTCACGCCGTGAAAATGCTGGCGGTGAAGAAACAAAGGGGGTCCTAGAGGGCCCACTCTTGCCCCTGTGTATGGGGGTGGAAGCAGGGGGGCACATTTTGTGCCCCCCTGTGTGCATGCAACTCTATTCCTGCACAGCATGGGCCACACAGTCCAATGCCGTGCAGGAACGTGCATTGGCAGTCCAGAGGCAGTGCAGTTCTAAGGCCCACACATGAGCCTTTGTACTGCACCACCGTGGGACCACCGCACTGTACGCCTGCCTGACAGACCACATAATCTGGCAGGCGGGCAGCAATGGTGGTTGGTGGTGTGGGAGATGGGAGGTGGTGTGGCGGCCCGCTCCCACACTGCCAAACTCCTGACCGGGCCCAAAGTCTCTAATGGAATCCCATCGGAAAACATGCTGAATATGGCATTTAAAATCCAGTTTCTGCATGTTATGCCCTAAGAATCAAAACCTTATTACTGTCCGACTTCCTACAACATTATCTGGACCCAAAGTAATAGTAAATCTGGGGAACGGAAATAAGAATGGGGTGTTATGAGGCAGCTTGCATTGAGGGCCCTAGTGATTTTGCAAGTAGATTAGAGAAGCTAGTCAATCAACAATGTTCAAATGTGAAATTATTCTCAGAACTTGAAGTTTTAAGTTGTAAAGAATTGAGTCATTTTAGATCAATGCCAGTGTATGCAGGACTAGTTTCAAATTTGCTGCATTTGACATGTCATCATTTAGTAGTGGTGCATTAACTTTAGACGGGTGCACAAAAAATCCAGAACAAATAAATGTACACTATTTTTTGATGCGTGATACTGAATTGAGGAAATTGTAGTTGCACTAGAGCACAACACAAAGCTGTTGTTTCCTAATAAAAAGTAGGTAAAATAAATTTCCTGTACTTTCCATTTGCAAAATATGGGTCTATGATAATGGCAAAATCAGTCTTTTAGATAAGTATCAAATGACATGAAAATTCAGAAGGCTGAGTTTTTTTTTTCAAAACGTTTAAATTTTGTTTACGTCCCGAGTCAGGCCTTCATCCTTTTCTAAGTTGATATATTGCATAACATAATATAGTAGGAGGAACTCAAAATCTGGGGAAATGTGTTTTTCAGCACTATTTTAAAATTATTGCGTTATTATTATTACTGTTAGTCCTGTCCGCCTTAGGGTGAACTTTTTACCTTCCTCCTCCATTACTGATGATTTTGTTGTTGCTAGCCTTAGGACTCTGCGCGTGTTACCACTGCAAACCAGTGCTAAAGTGCATGCGCTCACTCTTTAAAACATGGCAGCATTGGCTCATCCCCAATGGACATGTTTCATTTACTTATAATTCCCCAGTAAAGTGCTACTACATGTGCCCACAAGGGCACATGTAGTACCACTTTACTGAGGGCATATAAATTAAATGCTACTAGTGGGTCTGCAGCACTGATTGGACTTAAGTCGCCCTTTAAACATGTCTCAGGTCGGCCTTTTCAGCTTGTGTTTGCAGTTTTGAACTGCGGTGTCAACCAGGTAAAACAAACTTTTTGCCAGGTCCAAGCATTCCTTTTTATACAATACATAGTCACCCTTAGGACAGGCCCTGGACAGCCCAGGCGGTTGGGTGCAGCGTAAATAAAAGGTAGGACATGTACTTTTACGTTTTACATTTCCTAGTAAGGAAAAACTCTTACATTGGTTTTTCACTGCTGCAAGGCCTACCTTTTCCATAGAATAAGATTGGAGTTAGCTTATTACAATTTCTAAGAGTAATTTCAAAATAGGAATAGGTAACCAGTTAATGTTTGGTGTCTCTAAAGTCCTAATTTGAAATCCTAATTTATGGTGAAGTCGGATTTTAAAATACAGTTTTGAAAATGACACTTTCCGACAGCTGGCATTTTCCTGCCTTAGCCTAGACAGCCACACACAATAGGGAGCTTAGGTGTTCCTGGATGGGCCATCACTGACAAAACGGGATGGAGGAGCTGGACACAACCCCACTTAAATCTGAATAGGCTGTGTACTGCCGCTACACAAAGGGCTGCATACCCCTGTAGTTAGTTTGGAGCAAGGACAGGGAAGGGAGGGTGCCTGGGGACTTGAAAGGGACACCCCTAGAAGCTTCTCCCCCACTTCAAAGGCACAACTGGGTATACATCAGACACCACCACTTCAGTACACTTCTGGACCTGTAGATACTCTGCCAGGAAGAAGGACTGCTGTGCAGGGACTGCCACTCTGCTGGACTGCTTCTCTAAAGTAACTTTAGGGCTGTGCTGTCCTGATTCCCTCGTGCCTGCTTAAGAAGGACTGCACCTGCATCTCTTGAACCCAGTGTGACTCCAAGGGCCAGGTGGCTGGCCTCCTGATCTGAAGTCTTAGAGACACAACAGGCTTACAACAACCTTGCACGTGCACCTGGACTCTACCATCTGTGAGTGCATGTGGGCTTATGGTGCTTTGCCAGCTAAAATGAAAAACTCACTGAAACAAAGGTGAGTGCCTGTCTGTATTCTTCCTTTAAGATATCTTGCAACAGGAGCTGCCGGCCAGCTCACCAATGGTAGTGGAACCTCATCCATAGCATTCTGAATTTTAATGACACAGGTTGTGTGACCCAGGACTCAGATGAATCTAAATGCAACACATTTCCCCCTTTATAGTAAACAACAACATTAACAACAAAATTAAATGAATGAATTAAACATTAATGTGGAAACCAAAACAGTGTACATTTAGGGGCCAATTCCGATCTGGGTCGGAAGGGCACCGAACGCGATCCGGCCGGAAAAATTACGCGCCGAACGCGTGTTTTCTGCCCAACTCGTACAGCTGTACGATCGAGCAAGTACGATGCGAGCTACATGAAATTCACCGACAGACTCGTTTCCGGGCCCGAACCGCTCCGTACGTCTCGTCGTAAGCTAACCGTGGCATGCAATGGATGCGATTCACGACCGAGCCAGTACGATGCACGTGTCGGACAGCCTGTGCGAGCCATAGTGTCCGGCTCGCAAATCGTCCGGGTGGTTGTCTTTGGGGGTCCGCGTCGGACCCCCTGTCACCCGCAGCCCTACGACTCGGACACAGGAGGAGACCCATGGGTCTCCCCAACACAGGCATGTACGGTGCGGATGGCACCGAAGCGTACTCACTATAGGGGGCGCACTTGTCCGCGATGTACCCATTCAGTCAGTGGGAGCCCATGTACACATCGTACGACCGGATCCCATTGACTTCTATGGGAGCCCGACCGAACCGAGTCCGACAGCATACGGCCGCATCGTACTCGCTAGGTCGGTCTGCAGGACTCCGGCTTGGTCGGAAAACACTCCGGATCCGGCTCGGTCGGAGTGCTTTCCGACCCGGATCGGAATCGGCCCCTTGGTATCAAACACGTTTCTTGAGTTGTACCCTAAAATCACAAAAGGAGAAACAATTATAAATATTGTTAACAGAACACTTAATTGCAATGCATCAACCCATAACATCATCTCAAACCACACAGGCTTTTCCCTGACTCTGCAACAAATGCCTTCACCTTCTCTTTCCTTTGTCTGATGAGAAGGCTCACAATCACCTTTAATTTTCTCTGTTTGCACTCTTTGCATTTTTCCTCCTTGTTCCCTCAGCCTTTTCTCTTTGTTCTTCTTCACCCTATCATCAAATCCTTCCTTAAACAGTCAGCAACCTTCATCACTTTTTGTGGTTTCACTCATTGCCATCAATTAACAACTATGTATAAGGATACACCCTCTTAACCTATAAGGGTTCTGAAAATGTTGCCAAACCTTTGTCCTCCTACATCCTTTCCTCACATGCACTCACTGTCCAACTTCAAACTCGTTTCTAAGCCCATGACGTGTTCCTCCCACTTTTTCCTCTACACTCCTTTAGAAATCAGAACTCTCACTTTCCTTCCTCGCCTAACTTCGAATGGCATTTTTCCTGTGACACTGTTCGGCGTAGTGCGTAATGCCCACACCACCCTCTTCACCGCACTCCTCCACTGGTTGCCTTGACTAATTGACAATTGTAGATCTTCCTTTAAAGACCTATTCCACCTGTTGCTCTAGGAATAATAGACTGATGTCTAATGTGCTCAGCACGACCCTTTAAAAGGTTAACGATACCTCATTTTGTCACTCGTTACTTTGGAGTGCTTCCTCGCTACCCAGTTCCAGTGTGAAAGTCACTTTCCCCATAAACTGTAGCCATGCATTGCTATGGAGCGCTCTAGTGTCTAGGGGGGTTGCTAGGAAAAGAAGTCTCACAGGGCAGCACATGCGCATGTTACAGCTCGCTTCCAAGAGTGCACAAAGGCAACAACCAACAGGCAATTAGGTGGCATGCACTCCTCACCATAAATCCTCTCTCTAAATATTTTTTACCAAAACAATTGCCTCTGCCAATATAGGTCGCCAGTCGACCGCTGTCACAAGGATCTAAAGCAATCCTGTGTCACGATGACCAAGCCGTTACTGCGATGTTGCCGGCCCCAAACTAGGAGCTCTCCTCCTGGAGAGAATTCACCACTCATCGCCAGTAAAATGAAGAGCTCGCTGAAACAAAGGTGTGTGCCTGTCTTTAGTCTTCATTTAAGATATCTCACAACATCATGAGGGACTTGCCAGCCAGCTCACCAACTGTCCTGGTCTCTCATCCATAACATTCCGAATTCAAATGTATTCCCGACGTATGTAGCGTGACACAGAACACAGATGAGTCTAAATACACAACCAGCTTCTGTAGATGCAGCGAAACGGGCACATCTCCATTGCTGTGTGGCGCAACTACAGGCAGAACCGACGCATCTCTGCTGCTGCGTCGATTGGACCCTTTGCATAGACCCGCATCACCGTCGCGGTCCACATCTCATTTGGAACCGTCGATGCGCTGTGCATCCTTGGCGCAGTCCCGCACATTTCTCATCGACGGCAGCCTTAATGACGACAGTGCTGGACTCCTCACCGCAGCTTCACAGCTCCTCGGAACCAATGCATCGTCCCAACTGCGCAACACATCCCCAACTCCAGACTGCACATCAGGACCTTTGACTACAACGCAACAGGCTCAACACCGCAGCCTTGCCACATCTCGGAACCGAAGCATCACTTCGGCTGTGCAATGCATCTTTAACACGGATCCTCCATACGCCCCGCAAACCAGGAATGAAAGTACTTTGTTTGGCGGGCATAACTGGGTTCCTATAGCCCGCACTTCATCACAGTCATCCTGAACTTGTGATTTTGTCCCGGTCTGGCGCAACTAGATATCCACAGTTGCCACTTTATACCGTTTGGCGTTCTTTTACCTAAAATAATTTAAAATTGAATGTTTCCGGGTCTACTAATTGGATTTTAGTAATTTTGGTCTTGTTTTATTAAAAATTACTTTTCTTGGTCTGTTGTGGGCTCCTTTGGGGTATGTTTTCCCTATATTACTGTTTGAAGTGTTGCACAGATACTTTACACATTGTCTCTTAGTTAAGCCTGACTGCTCTGTGCCAAGCTGCCCGAGGGTTGAGCACAAGTTAATTTAGAGTTTGTTTGTGACTTCACCCTTCGAATATTGTGGTTACTCCTTGAGAAGGGTTTCAACCCGCTAAACCAGTAACCCAATTTCCTAGAATTATTATATCCGCATGATCCTTGTTTCAATTCATATGAATAATACCAATCTTTTCAAATTTATCTATGAAAATCTAATGATTAAAATACAAATAGTGTTTACAATTTGCACTATTTATTGTTTGGATTTTGCAAAAGCAGCCAAGGCCTTCATTTTTAGGTCTATTTTGACAGCGGGGCTGTCAAATTGATGTTTTGCTGACAATACATGTAGAGTGACTTTTAGATACCCCTATTTCTTTTGGCTTATTCTTGTCCAGCCTTTTTCAGCGATTGACTTGAGACTTTTCCAAACAGTTTTCAGCCCAGAGGAGTATTCATTTCTCATCTGATACTATTCGCTGTTAGGGTGTTTCGCTTTAGCATCCAATGCAGTGCTTGCATTGGTCTACACGAGGGCCTAATTTACAACTATAGGCCTCCCACTCTGCTCCTGCTGGCCCTCTCCTACACCTAATTATTTTCCTGGCCCTCATTCCCCCACCTGCTAATCCCTCTTGTTCCTACTTCCCTGTTGCTCTGTCTCTCCTCTGTGTGCTCTCCATTCCCCTATCTGCTACCCCTTCACTATGTACCCAGCCATTTCCCTCTCAGCAGCTTTGCACTAGTGCCCCTGGTGTTGGGTATTTGTTTCTTATTTTCATTACCTAGAAAAAAAGGCTGTCTTTCCTTAAATATGGCTCTCATTTTGTGTATGTGTGACAGTAAGGTTGAATAGCAAGGGCGCCTTCATCTTTAGTATTTCCTTTATGTCCATGGTATAGAAAGTAAAGAACAACTGCAATGAAGATCCCCTTGTAATCCAACTGTCATTTAACATAGAAAGAGGAATAGGACTGCATAGAAGGCAAGTGGGGCTTTTAATATAAACAACCCGCCATTTCGTTGCCCAGTTTTAATTTGATTACACTGTATACACAAGACCATCAAATCCAGATCTATTGGCTTTGCCAATGCTTGATTTTCTTTAGAGGGATTCTGCTACTTTGACAATTAAATTTGGCAGATCTGCTGCTATCTTTCTGCCAAGCTGCAGAATAATTTAACCAATTCAAAAGGCGTATTTTATGGGTTTATGAAAAAACAGGAATATTGCTCAGCATCCCAAATAATATACAAGTATTTCGCTTAAAATTACAATTGTAGGACCTGCATGTATAATGTTTGAAAAGAAGTCAGTCAGTCAATAGAGGATTTATATAGCGCTGCAAATCACCTGTGAGGGTCTCAGGGCGCTGGAGTTCCTAACTGCTTTGTTTTGGGGGTTTTGAAAGAGGGAAAATAGTGCAAAAAAACAAGCAGAAAGCAATAAAAATGAAGGGAAAACAAGGACATGCCACTCATGAAATGGGGGAAAATAGAGAAGAAAGCACTCAAAAAACAGCAGAAAAGTAACGAGAAGACATAAGCAAGAGCGATGCAGCAGCACAGGTAGAGCTCGGTCTGGAGTCTTTTCAATGGGGTTGCGCTGCAGCCTCCATTAAGAAGGTCCTGGGATGAGAGTGGAGTGCTGGAGCCGGTGGCCAAGGCTAGGCGGAGCTGGGGAAAAAACAGCAGGCACGAGCGCCAGTGAGGGGAAAATCAAGAACGCAATGAAAATGAGGGGAACGCAAGGAGAAGGCATTAAAAAACCAGGGGAAAAAGCAGGGAAAGGAAGGAGAAGGCACACAAAAAAACAGGGGGAAAACAAGGAGAAAGTAATAAAAACCGAAATAAAATAAAATAAAAGGCACTCAAAAAGTGGGGAAAAAGCAAGAGGAAGCAGTGCAACTAGGGTAAAGCAAGGAGAAGGCACTCAAAAAACTGGGGAAAAACAAGGAGAAAGTAATGAAAACGAAGGAAAAGAAAATAGAAGGCGCTCAAAAAATGGGGAAAGAGCAAAGAGAAGACAGGAGCAAGAGCGATGCAGCAGCACGGGGAGAGCTTAGCCCAGGCCCCATACATTGCACAATAAATGACAGCAATTACATTTCTGACTACCGGGGTCGGTTTTGCACTGAATTCAGCACATTTGTTTTGAAAACACACCAATGCAGTTTTTTTTTTTTTTTTAATCATATTATCTGTTCTTAAGTTTCTGAACTTGATGCACAGCGAAATAAATTGAATTGCCCAGGGTCACACACTTAAGTAGAAAAGCTAGGATTAGATCTCGGGTTTCCATTTTCCAAGGCTTTCAACGATGGATCTAACTTTGCCCAAGGGGAGTGTGCAACAGTGCATAACTAGGGCACCACCAGCCACCTGCATCCAAATGCCTGTGGCAAACACAGTTAATTCCACCACAGCACGTTTTCTCTCCAGAGTCTCATTAAAAAGGCTTCATGCACAGGATTGCTCATGGTTCTTTCGGAATTTGTATGCAACACACTACTCATCGAAGAAGCGACAGCTTGCCAATGTTTCTGACCAGGGCCGGCTTTAGCATTGGTGGCACACAGTGTGACAATCTATGTTGGCACCCCCTCAAACACCCGCTTTCTCCATGAATTCCTCAACTAACCCACCCCACCAGTGCCCCTCATCTCTCCAGAGGTCCTCTCTCACGTGTCAGATTACCTCACATCACACACACACATTATACAGAGCCAATAAAACATATGTGGGTAAATCAGTCTATAGTAATAGTTACATAAGACAATGAGGACTATGAGGTGTAGGACTCACATGTCACTGATACTAGTAGGTTGGTCAGGAGAAGCACTAACACTGGATTTAAAATGTACCACAGTGATTGGCTTTACTAATAAGAATGTATTTCTACCAAAATTAACCCTTTTTATAAACATTAGGATAATGGAAAACTGGGGATGCATTTTAACCCCCAGCGCTTCTTTATCTCGTGTGGAAACTGCTAGTAGACAAAAGATGTCACTCAAAAAGGTACGCTAATCACCAGAGTTATCTTGACATTTTTATTACTGCCTGAAAACTGCTGGACACACAAGGAAATGTGAAGCAGGTGTTGTTTAAACCCTGTTATTTCTAAACATAGCACCACCCGAGCTCAACACCAGCTGTGGCTGAACCGGTCGCACTGTCCTAGAGCCAGCCCCGTCCCTCTCTCACATGCTGCTCGTCTTGTTTAAAGGAATTAACCAGCATTTCATTAGGTTTGAGGCGAAGTGCAGTGCAGCTTACAACTAAAATTGAAAGAACTATGTCACAGAACCCCTTCTTGTGACACATTGTATTATTTTGTGAATAATATGATGAGTTTTTAATCAATGGAGTCTTTTATTTTAGTTTGGAACTTCCTGTGGATGGTTTGGAGGGTGGTATCCAGTACCTGATTTTGGAAGTTCCGAACTTCACATTGGAGGAGTGTGGAAGTTCTGAACTTCAAGATGGAAGTTTTTGAGCTTCGAGGGTGTACTCTAATGCCTATGTTTTGATGTTTAGAACTTCCTGTTTGAATATTGAGGGCTTTGAGGGTGAAGTCCAGTGCTTCTGTTTTGTATTTAAGACCTTTACATTGGAAGTTCGAGGGATTTAACAGTGCAGTCTAGTGTCTACATTTTGAAGTTCATTACTTCATGTTTGAAGTTTGAGGTCTTCAAAGCTGAAGGCCAGTGTCAACTCTTTGAGTTTACGGCTTCAAGTTGGTAGTTGAAGGGCTCTGAGGGAGAAGTTCATTTTGTACGCCTGAAAAAATTCAGATCCCCAAGGTAGTTGGTTTGTGGCCTCTGCTTGGGAGAATGATTTTTAATTTGGGGGTGTTGGCTCCTTCCAATAGAAGACCAGAGCTTCAGAATGGACATGTTGAGAGCTTCAGAGAGGAGTACTGTAACTTTATGTTGGAAATTTGGAGGTTCTCCTATAAGAAATGCCTTACTAGCCTATAAATCCTATATTGATGCCTTTCCTCTCAGGGGCTACCATATTTTATAGACAACGCTTCACCCTAGTATAACAAAACTTACAATGTGGGTTAGGCTGAACATAAATCCGGTCTCTTGCACTGTGCATGTGGATATGCTTGTTGTTAACAAGACATGAATGAAAGGGATCCCTGCGCCTGTGAGCAGAAGCTTCTTAACAATGTTGGGGCTTATTTACAAAGGCAACTCTGCTCATAAACATATGTTTATGGCTGAATTTAGCTTATTTACACCTGCCAGGAGTTCACAAAATGCTTGATGGCAGGCAACTTTCCTGGCCAGCGTAAGCCAACTAACAAGTGTAGAGACCTCTGGCATCAGTTTTCAGAATGTGTACATCCTACATAAGGGGCAAGAATGTGGGTGTTCCTGAGCATTCCACGGTTTGATTAACCTTAAAAGTTTGTGAATGCCCAAATACTCTTATGATTGCGGGCATTCACAAACTTCTATCATCCCATTTTCAGGGCTGGGAAGTGTCAGATTTGTACTCCAGCACAGTGTTGGCGTCAATACCCATCAGAACAAAGATGGACTGCAGTTGTTCCTTTTGTTCATCTCTTATATTTAAGGCTAAGAAAATCCTGGCTTCCACAGGTTTTAAACTCATGGAAAGGAAAGTATTAAGGGAAGCCTTACCTTTAATGTAAAAACTGATAAACTTTACATTCAATTTTCTATGGCTAATTTTATATTTTTGGCAGGCAGACAAGGAGAAAAATCTCAATACTTTTATTAGAGTTCTTTCATCCCCTACTGGCTTTGAGTGATGTCTGTATTTTTGTTTGATTGTTTCTTATATGAAAATTACAAAGGGAAAGGAGGAATCATTGTGGTAATTTTGCCATATGAATAATACCGGGATTGCGCATGCACTCTCGTTCTCGCTCCCTATGTGCTGAGTCGCGATGCAGGAAATGGCATAGATATTTCTTCGTGGTGCGAGGACACAGCAGAGAAAGCTTGACCTTGATTTGCAGAGTTTAGAACTAATTCAGTGCCTTCTGGGTTTCATCAATTAACTATCATGAATTAGCTTGGGTGTTGCTCCAGTACTAGTCATGTGAAACTACTAGTGTGCAGCTGTGACCTCATACTGCTATTACCTATAGTGTTTTACACACAGCTGATTGTGTACAGGAGATTAATGATGGTGGAAGGAGTTGTCCTGAGCCTAATATGTTACCAGTACACCTGCAAAGATCAGTAGACTCTGTTCCAAGAAGGGAGGCCAGAAGATGTCCAGGGACTCTTTTAATGTGATAAGTGTCAATTGTTTAAAGAGTGGTAGGGCTGGGCATACCACCAGCAGCCGGGTACTAATTTATATCATGTGCTGAAGGTGCAGGCAGCATTGGCATTTCACAAAAGTTTGTAAAGATGGTGGTCTGGGTGGAGTTTAAGTTGAAGAGAAATGAGGAAACTGATGACGGAGCAGGACGTGGTAAGATTGTTTGTGGAAAAGACTTCCCTCTGTGCACTGATGGGTGTGGATGGATTTGAGAGTCATCTGTATAGTTTATTATATTTCTTTTGTACCCTGTTGACTTGTGACCTGTTGTACCATGGTTATACCCAAAAGTTTTAGTATGCAAAATCCTTGGTCATCATCCAAGTAATGGGGGAGGGGCATGGCTAAACATTCTGGTTGTCTGTGGCCCCTGGGATCAGCTGCAGACTCTTCAGTGCAATCTGTATGCATTGGTTTGTAGCCCATTCCTTTCTTGAAATGGTGCCATTTCACTCAGGGGCCGGGGGACAGGGATCATCTATCCACTGCATACTTGATTAAGTGTTTATTCAAGTACTTTCTTTGTGGATTGATAATAATGATCAGAGAAAGAGATTTATTTTTTTCATTAATGGGTTGATTGGACTCTAATACACCTAAATCAGTTTTTTGTGACTGAAACAGCTTGGGGGATGTGTCTGCTATACTCCGTAATGATTTTTCTGTGGCGTTATCAGTTTCCATATTTTGACTGTCCCACTCACAAAGGAGTTGGAAATATAAGTCAAGTACGATAATTAAATGCATAGAACACATGCAATGATTAGCCCCTCTGGCTGCAGTCATGAAGACAGACGAAGGATTGAGCATGTGTATAGAGTTAGGAGACTTTACCCTGAGTATGTGGTCAGGCTTCCCATGTCAAACATCATTGAAATATTGTTCTGTTTAGACTATGCTAGTAGGTTTAACATCATAGAACTGTCTTAAATCTACAGTCAGTCAAGCCTACATCCAGATTCAAGGCCTTTCATCGCATTTAAAATACTCTAACCATAACCGTTTACACAATGCCATTTGATTTGGCTTCCACAGCCACTGTCTTTAAACAGCTCATGAAAAGGTTGTCTAAAGTTATGAAGCCCATGCTGTTCTTCAAGGATGATATGTTGATACTTTATTATTATTATTATTATTAACAGACATTTATAAAGAACAAGCGTGCACATAGCAGGTATCATGGCGCTATCATACAGCCTAAAAATGCAACCAACCTACCTAATTCTGCAACAGATAACCTAACATTCATTACCAAAGCTCTAATTTGGGAAAAACGATGTTTTCAGACTCTTCCAAAAGCTGTACAGGTTGCAATTGGCTCTCACAGAGGTTGGAAGTTTATTCCACAGCTGAGTTGCCTTAGTCTGAAAGGCTCTACAGCCCTGTCTCATTTTCCTGAACCTTGGCACACATACCAAGTTAGCTGGTGCGGATCGTAGATTCCTCTGAGGCCTGCAGTAACTGAATTTATTTAGTAATAACACAGGATGTGTCCCATTTACCGTTTTATTGACAATGCATAGGGCCTTAAAATCAATTCTCTCTCATACATTTTAAGGATTTGTAAGGGCATCTCAGGATTTTAGCTGAGATGCTGTGCAGACTGGAAGGGGGGATGATGGAACAGCAAGGTGAACTTATGATATAAGCCATTTTGTACTTTGGGCTTAGCAGTTCGAGTGAAGGAATAAAACAGGACATTATGTTCAAAACAGACAATATGTTACAATTAACCAATTCCTTAAGCAAGATTTTCTTGTATAATACAAGTGAATATATGTCAAAAAAGCATCTGAAGTAATTGTTTAAATATAAGATACTGTATGTTTCGTGCACAATGAAATATTAAAAAAATATATCAAAAAATAAAAACAGTTCTTGGAAAGTCATGGTTGACCTCCTTGAAATTGTATAATTAATTTACTTGGGAGAAACCTGTAGTCTATATGTATTGAACAAAAACTGGTGTTTAGTTTGTTCCCATTGTTTCAACTTTCCTTACTTTATGGTTTTCTACTAACATGAACGAGCATTCCTGAACTGCTGTCAGTGTAACAGTGCTGTCACTAGTGAGTAGCCCTGCTCTGGCATTGATCTGAAGACAATAGACACACAGATGATGGACGGAATGCAGAGCAAATCAAACATTCACCTCCAGTCACGAGATCTGGGTTGAATCCATTGTTCTTTTGCTCCCCATGCCACCCCAGTTTTGACCCGGCCAAATGCAAATCAGTCCTGACCCTGTGCCTCATGGGAACAGTCCAGCCCTAATTGCCAAGCCAGGTCCTCCCTGGACTGGAAACAAGCATCCTGGGACTGGTTTCGGGGCATCACCCATCATCAACCAGGCTAGCTTGAATCCAGTGGCACAGTGAGCCCGGGACCATCTTTCTTTCTTCATTCCTTTTTTGCATGCCACCTTTTTATTTCACTTTTTTTGCTTTCTTTCTCTTCCCTTTTGTCTTGCCTACAATATTTTTTGTCTGCCTTCTTTTTTGCCTTCCTTCTTTCTTTCTTGTCTTCTTCCCTTCTTTCTTTATTTCTATAAGGCAAGAGGCTTAAATAAGGAACCATTTGATTTTTTAAAAAAAAACAGCAGGTTGATGAAATTACCAACATGGAATAAAAATAACTGATGGCACATTTTACTTTTCTATATAGTAGTTTACATGCTCATCAACTTGGGCAGTGCGTGCAGGAGGTGGGTGTAGATGAAACCCTCTCTATACTTGATGTATGTTCAGAGTCTATGAAGCCCCAGCGGCGCATGGTGGCCCCCACTCTTCACGGGGACCCTTTCCAGACCAAGGCCATTGAAGATCTGTGAGACATGGACCCCTCAAGAGCCCTCATCACATTCTGATTGGGTGGGGGCATGTCGTCTTAAATTACACCACTACTCCCGAGGCTTCTACTGAGGTTTACAATTGAATTTCAGCTTTTTCCTAATTACAGGAAATATTATCGAGACTCACAAGGCTGGAGACACTTTTTCCGGCTCTTGACACTAAACGATGGCTGTGTGTCTGAAACAAAGCTAAGATGTCCTCTGCCCCCAGCTGCTCGCTTCTCCACGCGCAGCCAGCACGCACCTCCATTACATCATCGCACAGGCAGTGACTCACCACTCATGGCTCGCTTATCAACAGCTGTGCTCATTTCAGAATTTGTAATAAAGGCCATCCGAGGATAGTTGAAAAGATACGGAGGCCACCCGAGAATTTCAATCGGCTAATCTATGGGGACGGCTCACGGCAGGGCTGCAATGTTCAGCCACAAAACTGAAGCCACGGGAGCCAAGTCGAAGTTAGATGAAAAACAGAAAGAGTTCTCGTTTCAGAGCCGTCTGAAAACATGCACCAGCTCGGAGACTTTCCACGCTGAATGTGTGTGTTTCAGACAGTGTCAACACACAAGAACAGGCACTCCGGTCTGCGCGCCGCCGGTGCTGCTGTCCACGATACTTGGTGCTGACCGGTCCTAAACATGGCTCCCGCTGTCTCTGCATGCATGCATCGTGCAGGGGGGAAGGGGGGGGGGGTGCTGACGCACATTATGAAAGATGGATATCTCTATGGCCTTTCACATGTAGCAACGTTATTGTGGCTTTAGGGGTTGGTGCTAGCAGAGCAGCCTGTTCACTGACCCTGTGGGGATTATAATACACTCGGAGCCAGAGGCGC
Source organism: Triturus cristatus (assembly GCF_964204655.1). Lineage (NCBI taxonomy): Eukaryota > Metazoa > Chordata > Amphibia > Caudata > Salamandridae > Triturus > Triturus cristatus. The sequence goes on from NC_140584.1 coordinate 1,129,117,266, forward strand.
AACTAGAGCCAAATTTCGGGGGGGGGGGGCTGAGCAAAAATTTCGGGGGGGGGCTGAACTTTAAGCAATAGGCACAGTGGAGCTGCAGGGGCTCTTAGAAGGGGTGAAACAACAGCAAGGCCTCATTAACATGCAAATGGTCTCTTAAAGACCCGTGAGGGGCTCGGGTGCGGCTGCTTTTTTGCCCGGGAAGGTGTCTCATCCAGGGCTGCCACACACGACGGGGGGGGCTGAAGCCCTTTGAGTCCAATGGGTGTTGCGCGCCTGCTCGGAGACTTTCCACGCTGAATGTGTGTGTTTCAGACAGTGCCAACACACAAGAACAGGCACTCCGGTCTGCGCGCCGCCGGTGCTGCTGTCCACGATACTTGGTGCTGACCGGTCCTGAACATGGCTCCCGCATCGTGCAGGGGGGGCGTGGGGGGGGGGGGGGGTGCTGCTGACGCACATTATGAAAGATGGATATCTCTATGGCCTTTCACATGTAGCAACGTTATTGTGGCTTTAGGGGTTGGTGCTAGCAGAGCAGCCTGTTCACTGACCCTGTGGGGATTATAACACCCTCGGGTTTGAGGAAGGGCAAAGCCCTGACCAGGAAAGGCATTGCAGGTTGCCTGCCGAGGGACCGGAAGTCTGAGATCTGATGCTACTGCTATAGGAAGAGGAGGAGGGGCCGGGGCATATTTGGGAATAACCTGTCACTCCTGAAAGAACAGATTCAGTTCACTGAGCGCGCTCCACCCCTCCGTGCTGAAGGGAATAGCAATTTAGCAACCAAAATACTTTCCAGAACCAATAAAGACAAAGTAGATATATTTATTAACCCTCCTGCCTGAGAAATGGTACATTTGGAATCATATGTACATACAATGACTTTTAGGAAACCAAATATAAGCACAGCATTCTCTATGTGACATAGTCGATGTTTATCAATCTACGGTTCAACAGAGAGCCCCATCTGATATGAAATCCTCTTAAATAAATCTTACTTGGATTCCCCAGCAGTTTACAGCGGAAAATAGAACTGTTTACCACAGAATCCTAGCACACACAGACAGTTATGGTGTGATCTTGGGAATGTGTCCCGCTGAGCTGTAATTCTTGCAGCAATGGTGCCGCTGACTGAATTATTTTACACCCCCTGAGAAAGGGCGTTATTAACTTGGGAGGGTGACCCTACCAACTAAATGAAAGACAATATTTTAGGTCCCTGCTGAGCTCACGGACAAACTCCTCACAATTCCTGGTCCTTATCGACAGAAACAGCAGGAGTTCTCTCAAATAAATGTGTGATGGGTTCAAATAATACAAACAACCTTAGTTAAGAATACAACACAATGAAATTCCCAAACCAACTTAATAAATCAAGACAGAAATGATATAACATAATACTAATATGGTTAAAACGGAATACGGAAACAACAACGGTGGATTTTTTAAGTCTTAGAGCAGAAAAACCAAGAAACAGCAAGCCCAAGATGCAGTTTCAGGCCGGCGCTATCAAGCAGGGGTTGGGCATCCGGCTCGCGTCAGTCAAAAGTTTACTTTTGGCACTGGTTACTTTTTTTGGTTCTCAGTTGCCACCAGTGGGACAAGGCAAGAGGCTGATGCCTCAAACTTTGATGCTCTGTTTATAAGCTCCTGAGGAAGGCTTAAGTTTTGGTGCAAAACCCTAAGTAAAGGCCAGGGCTGGATTGTGCAGCTGATGGGAGTGTTTCATTGCTGAGATGAATTCCAGTCTCACTCCAGTCACCAGTCCTACATTCGGACTTTATCTTTTTTGTGGTTCTTAGATTTATTCAGTGGAGCTAAGTAGGAGACGGTGATGATGAGGCCAGCTATTCCTCTCATACCTGATGGAGCACTTCAGCAGAATGGGGTGTCTCTGAGGCGTTACAGGGGGCCAGCTGGCTGGTCCCTGGAGAGAAGTTTTTTTCTTTTTTTTTGCATCTTTTATATAGCGCAAACTCGACCCGAAGGTATTGGAGCGCTGTACATGAGCACCGTATTTACATTACATATTCAGGCACGGGGAGATTAAGTGATTTGCCCAGAATCACAGGATGTGGACGCGACCTCGAGGCTCGAACCCTGGTTTCCAGCACCAAAGTCGGCAGTCTAGCCGACGGACCACATCCTCTCTCAAGTCCCAGTTTCTGCATTGAAGTGGAGGGCAGGAGTCTCTTCAAGCATCTTCTAAGCAGGCCCGGCAGGAGTCCTCTTTTTTCTGATGCTTCTTCTTTGTCCAGGAATGTTCTGAGGGGTTGGGTGGTGGGTGGTGGGGTGCACATTCTAGGAGGTGCATTTGCCAATGACTGGAGACTTCCTAGGCCCAAACCCTGTAGAATTTCCATTATCCAGCCCTATATTCATCACTTCCTATACCACTTGACTGTCAATCTTACTAGAGCCCTCTATCCAAAATGGCTTCTTAGGAGCTATAAATCCCTTCCAAGATCCAGCCCTATGGAAACGAGGAGCCTCCCATTTTTAAGCCGAAGTCTACTAGACAGTGCAGCTGTCTAGGTTGCTATAAGACATCTTGGGGACATTCAGAATGCTTTCCTGGGAATGCATTCTGGCAATGGCTTACCATTGGCTTTGTGGTTCGTAACTCACATTTGCTTACTTTCTTTTTGCTGGCTTTATGTGTCCAGCCTGAGTTCATCCCTTCCGTGGAGCATACATTTTGTTCTTATCTTGTCACATTTGCTATGTATTCAGAGCAAGAGGTCATATGCCAGGCTTTGTCTTTTGAGAAGCTTTGTGTTTACTTTTCTTTCTCTGACTTCAAAGCGAGAGGAGTTATATGACGATCATGCTGGGTACTCGAGTCGTGCTGGAGGAAGGCTGCACAATGTCATTTTGCTATCACACAACAACATTTAAATGTCTGTAAATGAACTATGCAGCTATTTCAAAATTAATAAGGATTTGGAAAGCACAAATGAAGCACGTTTTTTAGTAATTCTGAAGTGTGGTGGAAACAAATATAATAAATGATCAAGACAAATAAATACAATGAGTGATGACATTTCCACACAATCGTTTGTGTGCTGTATAGTTCTATCCGAAAGCTGTATGTCTGTGCAAATGTAATGGTCATTTCAATTAAAAATGTGTGGTCTGTAATGGCAGTGCGTTAACGCACCATGCATACCCCACTCTACGCCACTTCACTTCACTCTCCACCACTCCACATCACTACATTCTACTCTTCACTACTCCATGTAACACTCCTGCACTCTATGCATCACTTCTCTACTCCGCACCACCCTACTCTATGCCAATGCAGTCTACCCCACTCTACTCTACTCTTCACCACTCCAGTCTAGGCCTACTCCACTCTGCACCACTCCACTCTGCACCACCCTACTCTATGCCAATGCAGTCTACCCCACTCTACTCTACTCTTCACCACTCCAGTCTAGGCCTACTCCACTCTGCACCACTCCACACCACTCTACTCTGCCACTCTATGCCATTGCTCTCTATGCTAATGCTGCTTATGCAAATGCACTAGTGCCCTGATCATACAGTAGTAATAGATCAGAACCACATTGGCCAACTCCGAGCACGGAAGGAGGCAGAAACCTCTAACATCACCCACAAATTGATGTCTTGGTATGTGGAAGAGATCTAAAAAATGCAGGGATGGATTTGTGATTGTAAACATCAAGGTGGGAGAGGTGACCTCAGTCCCACCCGTCGAATAACACTGACACCTGTTTCCTCTGGCAGAGGGTGTCAGTCCTTACAGTTTGTGAACATCAGATTAGGGACGGTTCAGATACCATGATGGTTCTATTGACCAATCACAAACAATGATGTATGAATATAAGGGGGGTGTTCAGTGACTGATAGTTGGTTGATGGACAATTTACTCTGTATCCTTCTCTTTAAGGTGTGATTAAAGTGTTATTAAACTCAGTAGGAGTAAAACCCTGACCTCCTGTCTGGGCTATCTCTCTCCCCTACAGCTCGGCAGTCTTGTTCCCTCGCCGCAGCGCTCAGCCCTCCACCAGGTAAGGGTTCGCGCCTGCAGCCTCCAGCCTTCTGCCCTCCAGCCTCAGCGCTGCTCCGGCTCCCCGCCTGCCTGGTGTCCCCTGCTCGCCCTCCTTGGTTTCCTTCCTGATTCCCCTTAAGTTATTCTCATCTTTACTTCTATTTTTAAGCCTATTTTTAAAGTTTTATAGGTTCACTCCCCACTGCTTTTTCCCGCCACTGCTGCACCTGCGGCCCCTCCCCCCTGCTCAGCACCCGCTCCCACCTCCCAGACTCGCGTCCCGCCCCCTCCCCTACTTAATGGCGGCCGCTGCGGGGGAGCGCGTGTAAAACCCTGACCTCCTGTCTGGGCTAACTCTCTCCCCTACAGCTCCGTAGTCTTGTTCCCTTGCGCAGAGCTCAGCCCTCCACCAGGTAAGGGTTCGCGCCTGCAGCCTCCAGCCTTCTACCCTCCACCCTCAGCACTGTTCCGGCTCCCCGCCTGCCTGGTGTCCCCTACTCGCCCTCCTTAGTTTCCTTCCTGATTCCCTTTAAGTTACTCTCATCTTTACTTAAATTTATTTTTAAGCCTATTTTTAAAGCTTAATTGGTTCTCTCGCTGCCGCTTTCTCCTATCCACTGATGCCCCTGCGGCCTGTCACCTCTGCTCAGCCCCCACTCCCGCCTCCCAGAATCGCGGCCTGCCCCCCTCCCCTACTCAATAGTAGCCACTGCGTGGTCGTGCTGCTGGCGCACCAAAGGCGTGCCTAAGGCAAGCCCGTCTGCACTCGTCGGCGACCCGACTGCGACCAGCGCCAAGGACCTTGCATCTCGTCCCACTCACCGCTACAACACAGCTGCCCTCCACACACTCAACCCTGGAAGACTCAGCTACTGCCAACAGGCCTTGCCTAACACGACCCACGGACAGTTCTCCTGCCTCCGCTGCTGCCAGACCTTCATCACCACCCTGACCTCCAACACTGCAGAAACCAACACCGGCGACACCCTAAGATGCATCCTCCTCAACGTGCGCTCCATACACAAATACGCCGTGGAGATCTGGAATCTGCTTGACTCCCTCTAGCCCAACATCGCCTTCTTCACAGAGAACTGGACCAACTCCTCCTCCGCCCCCGACATCAACACAGGCATCCCGGACGGATACAAGATCCAGAGGAAGGACCCCCCCAACCAGCAGGGAGGGGGTCTTGCCATCGCCCCCAAGAACACCCTCTGGCTCATCACCTCCAGCGAAACCTTCCCCTCTGCAGAACACCTGCACTTCCAGATCCAGACCAGCCCCAACTCCACGCTCCGAGGAACCCTCGGCTACAGACCCCCCGGCCACCGGGCTCCCTTCGTCTCCACCATCACCGATCTCATCGCACCCCATGCCATCGCCACAATGAACTACATACTCATCGGAGACCTGAACTTTCACCTCGACAATGCCAGCAACCCCAACTCCACCACCCTTTGTGAAAACCTCGCCAACATCGGACTCAAATAACTGTCCACACCGACCCACAGGTCGGACTCAAATAACTCTCCACACCGACCCACAGGGCAGGACACACCCTCGACCCCATCTTCACAGCAAGGAACAGCGTTCACTTCAGCCACACAACCCACATAGACCGACCACTTCTGCGTACATTTCACCATCTACAAACCCAGGGCATCCAAACCACCCCCACACCCACTACGAAGGACTTGGAGCAGGTCACCGATGACCAACACAACTTCACCCTCACCCGAAGCAACCACACTTCAGCATCCGACGCCAACATCGCAGCCAGAGAACTCCACACCTGGATCTCCAAATGTGCGGATGAGCTCACCCCGCTACGCAACCCCGACAAACAGTGCCCCAGGAAAGCCGCCTGGTTCACCACCGATCTCCAAGAAGCCAGACGCACCTGCAGAGCCCTGGAGAAGAAGACGCCCGAAAACCACGCCACCTGCAAGGATGCCATGACCGACTACCACAACCTAATTAGAACCACAAAGAGGACCTTGATCCACACCAGAATCCTCGCCAACTCCACCAACTCCACAGAACTCTTCACTGTTATCCAGGAATTCACCAAACCTCGCAGCACAGCCACAGACATCACCCCGTCCCAAAACCTTTGCGACAAACTTGGAACCTACTTCCACCTCAAGGTCAAAAACCTCTGCGACAACTTTGTCGACTGTCCACCTGATGCCACAGCCGCCCCCCCCCCCAGACGCACCAGCCAGCCCACCATCTCCACCTGGACGCCAATCACAGCTGAAGACACCACCTCACCCATGAGAGGCATCCACTCAGGGGCCCCCACCAAACCCTGCCCCCCACACATCTACCACAGAGCCGCCATCGCACCCGAACTACAACGCACCATCAACACCACCCTCGAAAAAGGCACTTTCCCAGATGACTGGAAATGCGCAGAAGTCAGGCCCCTGCTCAAGAAGCCGACAGTCGACCCCACTGACCTCAAGAACTACCAGACCATCTTGCTCCTCCCCATCATGGACAAAGTTGCAGAGAAAACAGTCAACAGGGAACTGACAAGATGCATCGAAGACACTGCCATCCTTGACCTGTCCCAGTCCGGTTTCCACACACACCACAGCACAGAGACCGCCCTACTCGCCGACACAGATGACATTCGCACCCTCCTGGACCAAGGCCACTCCGCAGCCCTCATCCTACTCGACCTATCAGCAGCCTTCAACACCGTCTCCCACTGCGCACTCGTCGCCAGACTACACGACACCACCATCCAAGGAACAGCCCTAGACTGTATCTGATCTTTCCTCATCAAAAGAAGCCTAAGAATCAGACTGCCGCCCTTCCTCTCCAATCCCACAGAAAACACCTGCAGATTCCCACAGGGATCCTCGCTGAGCCCAACCCTCTTGAACATCTACATGGCCCCCCTCGCCACCATCGTCCGACAATACAGCCTCAAAATCGTCTCCTATGCTGATGACACCCAGCTCATCCTCTCCCTCACCAAAGACCCCGCCACCGCCAGACTCAACTTCAAGAAAGGAATGCAGGAGGTCGCAGTCTCGATGACCAACAGCTGCTTTAAGCTCAACGCTGAAAAGACAGAAGTCCTTGTCCTCGGAAACCACCCCTTCAGCATGGGACAACACCTAGTGGCCAACAGCCCTCGGAAGCCCCCCAACCCTCACAGGCCACGCCAAAAACCTAGGCAACGTACTCGACTCATCCATCACCATGAACGGACAGATCAATGCCATAACTTCTAGCTGCTTCAACACCCTCCGCATCCCCCGCAAGACCTTCAAATGGATCCCCCCGGAGTCAAGGAAGACAGTCACCCACGCACTCATCACCAGCAGACTGGACTATGGAAAAGCACTCTACGCCGGCATAAACATGTCCCTACTCCGTAAACTCCAGATGATACAGAATACCGCCGCCCGACTCGTCCTCTGCATCTCCCGGCTAGAGCAAATCAGCCAACACCTTCGTAGGCTCCACTGGCTCCCCGTCGAGAAAAGAGTCCCCTTCAAAATCCTTGCCCACGCCTACAAATGTCTACACAACACCGGACCCAAATACCTCAACGACAGAATCAACTTCCACGTACCCAAAATAAACCTCTGATCTTACAACCGCGCACTGGCCGAAACCCCGCGCATCCGCAGAGCCAGAGCAGGCAGAATATCCTTCTCTCACATTGTGGCCAAAACCTGGAACGAGCTCCCGGCAGACATCAGGCTCACCCCCTCCCTGAACACCTTCAGGAAGACCCTCAAGACCTGGCTCTTCGGCTAACGGACCTGCAACCTCAGCCCCGTGAGACCCTCATGGGTAAGTAATGCGCTTATCAACCCCTGATTGATTGATTGATCGATTGATTGATTGAGTAGCTGCTGTTGCTGGGCACTCAGTCTTTTTTGAGATGATGACGACTTTGCAAAACTGTATAGCTAGTCTCAGCCTGCACACCACCTTCTCTGTTGTTTTCTGGGCTGGACCTGGGCAGCACAACTGACCTACCCCATAGGACCGACAGTGGTCAGCTTTCTGTCTCCAACGAGCCACCATCCTGCTCAGTATGGCGCGCGCGGAGTCCTGGAAAAGCCTGTCAGTCGCTTAGAGCAGGACTGGGCTTGAGGACCGACCCACCTAATGGTAAAATCAAGGCAGCTCTTCAAAATAACAAATATGCATAGAATCTCCATCGCAATAGAGTGTATGTAAATTCTCGTCATACATATTCATTGTGGACATCCGAGAACAGAGCCAGCGGAACTCTTCCAATCGTCACAGTTTGCTGCGCACCTCAGGCCGCCTCCGGTGGAGAACTGGAAGGGAAACGAGCAGAGAGGGGCGAGGCAGATGGGCGCGAGCACCTGGGCAAAGAACAGATGGGCACCAGCAACGAATTCAGAGACAACATTAGCAGTGTGTCCACGAGAGCATGTTAATATTCCGCTTACACTGGAGCCGCTCTGACGTCACCGCATCCCTACCACGGAGACCACCCTCCACCCCCTGTTCTGCAAAGGGGGGTCATTTATGGTAATCAGACTGCGCACCGCGCGCGTGCTGCCGGCTCATGGCTCGTGCCCCAGGCTGCAGTAATTGACTTCCGTTCTGTGTGAATACCCCCCTTTGTCCGCACTTCCTGTGCGTTACCTGTCGCCATGGCAACCAAGAGTTCCCCGGGAAACCAGAGAGCCCTCTGCAGGCACAGGCGCCTCTCCGAGAATCCCATTAGCAGTAAGTGAATCTATCACGAGCACTTTGTGTAGTTAATGGTGAGGTATCTATTCCCACAGCAGGAGCCCCTGGTTCCCGCCACCGAACCACAAGCAAACAATACATTCAGACTGGGTGATGGGGGCTGCATTTCTATTGTTGCTGTTTTATAGATAGAGCCTGAAGCTCGAAAACAGAAGCAGCAGAGAACTTTATTCTGAACATTTTTATTGCAGCCGGAAGTTCTGCACATAGAAAGAAGAAGGTTATGGGGAGTCTCACTGAGCCTTGCACAAAACAGGATGTGATGAAGCAGAATAAATACAAGACATCCTATTGGAAAAGTGTGATCACAAATCTCACATGAGTTACAATCTAAGGCACAGAGACTTACATATTTTGCCCAGATTCACCCTAATTTTAGTATATCTCCTGTCTTCACATCTGCCATGAAGGCCAACTTCCTCCATGCTGCGCTACTCCAAAACCCCCAGCTCCTCACCCTGGACTCCCACTATCCACAGAATCCTAACGTAAACAGTGTATCCATATGATATTGTGTCTATGCCCCACGCTGCCTTTGCTTCATGCAGTTCCATTCATTTCTTTTGGTACCCACGCCTTCTGCCAAGGCCTTCACGGACAGCCGTAAACTACCTATAGAATTTCTGATAAAAATGACTTTGCTCAATTAAACAAGAAGTAACACCCGGAAGTAGGGTGTATCTCCAGCAGGCCAATTTACTTTAGAATTACAGTAGAATGCATGCGGCATACATTGTTGAAACATTCACAGTTTCATGCAAGTGAGCCAAAGAGAATTATTTTACAAACTACAGTGGCAGTGTTTCCTGGGGACCCACACGCACTTTGCAAAACGGAGACCTGGCGCCTTTAATTGCCCCTACCATGGCGATGTCTTAGGTGCAGAGGTATGGCACACACTTACCTTCCAAGCAACAGAATTAATGTCATTATGATTAGAGCAGCAGCCATCTCTTCGTGGCTTCTCTTTCTAGTCACTTTTAGCAGGAAGGGTGGGAGCAGAGCTTTGCTGCTCTTCTCCCAAGCAGCCAGTAGGGGGCCCAGAGAGACGCAGAGAGCATGCGCAAGCGAAGTGCCCAAGAGCGCACATGGCACGTGGAGCCGGGCAGCTGAGCCACATTTTAGTGGGCATCGGGCGCGCAACACCCATTGGACTCACAGGGCTTCAGCCCCCGCCACCCCCCTCCCCCGTCGTGTGGGGCAGCCTGGGATGAGACAGCTTCCCGGCGCACACACAGCCGCACCCGAGCACTTCACAGGTCTTTAAAAGACCATTTGCATGTTAATGAGGCCTCGCTGTTGTTTCACCCCTTCTAAGAGCCCCTGCAGCTCCACTCTGCCTATGGCTTAAAAGATTCACCCCCCCCCCCCTCCCCCGAAATTTTTTCTTAGTCCCCCCCCCCCCCCCCCCCCCCCCCGAAATCTGGCTCTAGTTGCGCCTCTGGTGGGCATCATCTACCAGACAGCAACAATGCTGCAGACGCAGGTGGAAGCCAGTGAGGCGGCACAGAGGCTTAATGCTAAACCGGCTCAAATCTGATTAAAAATCTCAATAATAACACATATTTCGTTGATATTTCAAGTCCAAATATCAGGACACAGTTTGATAGATTTTGACAAATATATGCACAGAAATATTCAATTAAATGCATTAAACCTCTTAGGTAGTTCTGGTGAGTGTACCACTGCACCACTCATGTATTTGGGTTTAAACTAAATATATTCTACTAACAGTTAAGGGTTGACTATTAGTAGAAAGCCCCAAAAGCAACTATTGAAAGCATACACAATTATTGACACAATAAAAACATCACACTTTATTTGGTCGAGATTATGGCCGTGTTAACAAAACTGTCCATGCAAAACTGCCCAGCAAAAGTCTGTCCAATGTTTCTGAAAACAATGAAAATGACTGAAAATCACCAGACGCTCTAATCCGTCTACATCCGGGCCTTTTTTTTATTTACTCGTTGTCTTTTCTTCATAAAATACTGATGTTCTCAACCAAACATATTACAATCACAGCTCCCATGGTATCGCTCCACACGCAGACAGGGTTTGCGCATGTAGAATGTTTTAGGAATAATAACATTAAAAGTGAAGGCGCTAATCCCTGTGCACCCCGCGCATAAATATTTCTGACACTTCACAGTTCCAAATCCCTTTGCTTTCTCCGAGTCAGAAAGAAAGAACATTCTGTGATTTATAGGGAGTTGTTTTATCTGCGGACACGTGGCAAGGCACTGCCCTCCCTGCGGCTATAAATACGCCTCAGTTGTTGTTATGATACTGGCTGTAAATTATGGAATAGCTTTTATGTTCGTGCAATGGCTGCTGTGATGTAAGTGCTCCTGGGAGGCGGAGGGAGGTGGGGGGCAGCGCAGGAGGTGTGGGGCAGTCGGGGAGGTGAGAGGAGACAGGGGGGAGGATCACAACGCGGAAGAAAGAAGGGAAGGGGTCAGCGAGCGAAAGAAGGCCGGAAGGAGAGTCCATAGGAAAGATGTATCTATGGGGCGATAGAGCGTGAAGGAAGGAGAGAGGGAGGGAGGCCACTGAGGAAGGGACGCGACAGGGTAAGGGAGGAGAGAGGGTGGTAGGAAGGGCTGAATGATGAGGGGTAGAAGAGAAAGAGGAAGGGGAAAGGTTAGAGAGAACATGAGGGGAAGAGAGGTGGGTGTACAGGACAGGTGGGAGAAAAATGTGAAAGGAAAGGGGGAGAGAGGAAAGAAGAGAAGGGAAGAGAGAAATATGGAAAGAAGAAAAGTATGGAGGAACGAAAAGGCAGTGGAGGGGAAGCGGAAATGAAAAGAGGGTGTAATGGGGAGGAAGTAGAGAAGAAGGCAAAGGCAGATCAATGGAAGATAAGGACATACGAAAAGGACAAGAATAAGGGAACATGGAAGAGAACAAGAGAAAAGGCAGAGGGAAGAAGTGAAGAAGGGTAGTAAAGAGCTAAGAGTGCTAGAAAAGAATAAAAAGAGGAAGGGAGAAACAAATAGATGAAGAGAAATGAGGGAATAAGGGAAAGAGGGATGGAACAAATAAAGAGGATCGAAACATCCTTCCTGGCTTCGATTATTTTTTTTTTGTCACTTATTATCAACCATCCCGGTCCCTTCGTGGTCACCCTGGTCTCCCAAGAGCCGCCTCTGGCACCAATGACCATAAGTCCCACCGCCACCCATACCGCTGTGTACAACAATACCTGTGCAGTGGAGCTATAGATTGCACTGTCGCTGTAGGCTTTAAATCTAAACTTTAAAGGTCTGCAGCCTCTGGTGATGGCTGGGAACCACTTGTTATCCTAATCTGTGCACGATGGATGTGATGGCATGGACCGCTTGTAATCCTGATCTGTGCACGATGGATGTGATGGCATGGGCGGCTTGTAATCCCGATCTGTGCATGATGGATGTGATGGCACGGGACTCTTGTAATCCTGATCTGTGCACGATGGATGTGATTGCATGGACCGCTTGCAATCCTGATCTGTGAACGATGGATGTGATGGCATGGACCGCTTGTAATCCTGATCTGTGCACGATGGATGTGATTGCATGGACCGCTTGCAATCCTGATCTGTGAACGATGGATGTGATGGTATGGACCGCTTGCAATCCTGATCTGTGCACAGTGGCTGTTTTGGCATGTGCCGCTTGTAATCCTGATCTGTGCACGATGGATGTGATGGCGTGGAACTCTTGTAATCCTGATCTGTGCACGATGGATGTGATGGCATGGGCCACTTGTAATCCTGATCTGTGCAAGATGGATGTGATGGCATGGACCGCCTGCATTCCTGATCTGTGCACAGAGGCTGTGATGGCCTGGGCCGCTTTTAAACCTGATCAGTGCACGATGGATGTGATGGCATGGACCGCTTGTAATCCTGATCTGTGCACAATGAATGTGATGGCATGGACCGCTTGCAATCCTGATCTGTGCACAGTGGCTGTTTTGGCATGTGCCGCTTGTAATCCTGATCTGTGCACGATGGATGTGATGGCGTGGAACTCTTGTAATCCTGATCTGTGCACGATGGATGTGATGGCATGGAACTCTTGTAATCCTGATGTGTGCAAAATGGATGTGATGGCTTGGAACTCTTGTAATCTTGATCAGTGCACGATGGATGTGATGGCTTGGAACTCTTGTAATCCTGATCTGTGCACGATGGATGTGATGGCATGGAACTCTTGCAATCCTGATCTGTGCACAATGGATGTGATGGCTTGGAACTCTTGTAATCCTGATCTGTGCACGATGGATGTGATGGCATGGGCCGCTTGTAATCCTGATCTGTGCACGATGGATGTGATGACATGAAACGCTTGCAATCCTGATCTGTGCACAGTGGCTGTGATGGCATGGGCCGCTTGTAATCCTGATCTGTGCACGATGGATGTGATGGCATGGACTGCTTGCAATCCTGATCTGTGCACAGAGGCTGTGATGGCCTGGGCCGCTTGTAATCCTGATCTGTGCACAATGGATGTGATGGCATGGACTGCTTGCAATCCTGATCTGTGCACAGAGGCTGTGATGGCCTGGGCCGCTTGTAATCCTGATCTGTGCACGATGGATGTGATGGCATGGACCGCTTGCAATCCTGATCTGTGCACAGAGGCTGTGATGGCATGGGCCGCTTTTAATCCTGATCTGTGCACGATGGATGTGATGGCATGGACCGCTTGTAATCCTGATCTGTACACGATGGATGTGTGCACGATGGATGTGATGGCATGGACCGCTTGTAATCCTGATCTGTGCACGATGGATGTGATGGCATGGAACTCTTGTAATCCTGATCTGTGCACGATGGATGTGATGGCATGGAACTCTTGTAATCCTGATCTGTGCACGATGGATGTGATGGCATGGGCCACTTGTAATCCTGATCTGTGCACGATGGATGTGATGGCATGGACCGCCTGCATTCCTGATCTGTGCACAGTGGCTGTGATGGCATGGGCCGCTTTTAAACCTGATCAGTGCACGATGGATGTGATGGCATGGACCGCTTGTAATCCTGATCTGTGCACAATGAATGTGATGGCATGAACCGCTTGCAATCCTGATCTGTGCACAGTGGCTGTGATAGCATGGGCCGCTTTTAATCCTGATCTGTGCACGATGGATGTTTTGGCATGGACCGCTTGTAATCCTGATCTGTGCACGATGGATGTGATGGCATGGACCGCTTGCAATCCTGATCTGTGCACGATGGATGTTTTGGCATGGACCGCTTGCACAGGTGGACCTCACATTTCTTCGTGCGAACTGATCCCTGGGTATTTGTTGGTTTGTGGCCTGGAGATGGATGGATGTGCAGGGAGTCATCAATGAAAGTATAAATAATGGTGAATTGGAATGAGGTAAAATAATGAAGACATGGGAATAGGAGAAAGGTAAAATAGAGGAAGGGGCGTTAGAGGAAAAAGCAAGACAAAGATGAAGTAGAGTGTCAGCATAGGAGAAAAATAAACTAGAGAAAGGATATTTAGAGGAAAAAGCAAGACAATGAAGTGAAGTAAGGTGTCAACATAGGAGACAGGTAAATAGAGGAAGGAGGTTTAGAGGACAAAATCAAAACAAATATGAAGTAAGGTATCGGGACATGATTATTATTGAAAGCTACGCAGAACCAGAAGTGTCTCAAGCAATGCTAACCTGCATGATTTTATATTGATAACATTCCACAATTGTGGTCATTATATTAAAACTTATTTAAAACTAATCGTTTGGAAATCTGAGTCGTAAGTCAAGAACGGAAGAACCAAAGCTCATCTTCAGAACCGGCCTGAGTGAAGGTGGGGTGAGGGGGCACCCTCTGCCCCCCTGGGGCCCTAAGGGCAGGATGCCCTCACCCATGGAGTGGATGCTGTGGTGGGGTACACCTTACACCAGATGGGAAAACAAATGTGTATAGAAACTGAAAGATACCTCAAGAGAGGGGCAGGGTGCGTCAAGGCAGAGTGTAAACGAGAGTAACAGAGAGAGGATATGTGAAAAGAAGGACAGAGAGAGAAATAGAGAGAGAGCTGGGTTTTTAAAAGGGATGGTCGACTGACAGCCAGAGCGGTGAGCAACGACAGACACCACAAGCCCCAAAGAGACCACCTCATAGACAAGAGGGTACAGAAGTAGGCACTAAAGATGCACAGTGGCATATGACGTCAGAAGGAAGAAGACGAGGGAGATAGTGAAGAAGAGGGTAGGGGTGTTTAATATACAGAGGGTTTGAAAGGAGAAGGGAGCGGAGAGAGGACGGGGAGTGGAGGGGCAGCAACAGAGCGAGGAGAGGTTTCACCAGAGAACATTGGAGGGTGAACGGTGTGTTGTTGAGTGTGAAAAGCAGGACTTCAGCAAGACAATTTAGCACCCAAGGGAGATGTTGACGAGAACACCAAACACAGCATTGGGTATGAAGAGACTGCTAGAGAAAACATGGGGTATAGAGAGTGAGTGGAAGAGGCAACATTCAATGGGGGAGAAAGGCCATAGCAACAACCGTAGAGAGACCGCCTCTCCGGGCCAGTATGGCGGCTTCTTGTGGCTGTCACTGTAGAGCGTGTTAGTGACACCCCATTATGAGGTAGAGGATTGATCCGGTGACGGGGCTTCACAACACACGTGTATCCTTATTTCCTATTGGCTGAGACTGACATATGTGGCATGTGTGGGTTGTCTTGCTACGCGTCGTGCTGCAGTCCCACCGTGTGCTTCAGTACATCCACTGCTGGGAAGTATCCATTTGAAGCCGAGCCTGCAGCCCCGCTCCACAGGGCTCCACTCCACCCACGGACACACATTACAACCCCAGGGGGATCAGGGGAGCAGCTTCAGACTTACTTGACCTTCAGGCTGGCGAGCATGGCCTTGTCAATCCTGTAAAAGAGAAGCAGAAGGGATTGACCCTGTGAGTCAATGCACTGTGCTCTCCACTGCACACCCTGCCCCCCCCATGACCCGCCCACTGAGGCTCCCTCAGTGCAAACAAATGACCATCAATTTCACATGAGGCTCAACCGCACCATGACACCTTTGTGGGGGGGTTGGAAAACTATAATTCAGCCAACTAACTATTGGACAGATGGCAACATTTGTTGTGAAGTCCCAAACTAGTTGTCTTTATTTAATTGTGTTACTATATTTAGATTGATTATTGCTAGGACTGTTTGAGTTTTGTGAAATATTTGGTTTCTCTGACCTTGCAATTTTGATACATTAAAGCAAACTTAGAATAAAAACTCCTGATTTTTACATGACGTCACAGAATACATCAAATTCAAGCTATGATAAAACTGCCAATGACTACTAAATACATCACGAATAACGTGAAAACATTCATACACTTTGCTATCCATGCCTTCACTCTTTCCCATCCATCCATCCATCCATCCATCCATCCATCCATCTATCCATCCATCCATCCAGCTATCCATTCGTCAACTCTGCCAACCATTTTTCAACTCTGCCATCCATCCATCCATCCATCCATCCATTCATCAACTCTTCCATCCATCCACCCATCCAGCGACCCATCCATCTATCCATCCATACATTTACTCTGTCATGAATCCCTCAATTGATCCACTCTGCTGTCCAACGTTTCATTAATTCACCTTACCATCCAGACATTTACCCTGCCAGTAATCCATCCATTCATTCACTTTGCTATCCATGCATTCGCTCTTCCCCATCCATCCTGCCATCCATCTATCATTCATCCACTCTGCTATCCTTTCACCTGCCCATCCACCTGTCCATTCAGTCATACATCCATCTTTTTGTTCTGCCATCCTTTCCTTCTCCATCCACCTATCCAGTCCTTCACTCACTGATCCATCCACCCATTCCTTTACTTTGCCATCATTTCACCTGTCCATCCACCTATCATTCACTCATCGTTTCACCCACTCATTCATCCACAGACTCATTCATCAATACTTCCTTCTTTGAACCCTTCCGTCCAATATTCCTTCCTCCTTTCCGTTCTGTTCGCCCAGCTGTCATATTGTCTTGCGCCTGCTGCTGCTCTTCTATGGCGCTGTGTTCCGGTGTTATGGTTGAGCTTTTGTTTGCTGAGTTGCAGACAGAAGAGGCCCATAAAGAATCCTAAGCCCGCTCCAGCTGCTAAAGGGTGTGTTTGGGGGTTTGCAACGCCACTGAGGGGGTGAATTGAGGACGGTAAGCTGATGTAATGACTGTGCCCGCCTCTTACACACTCTGCAGTGACTTAGGGGCATATCAGCAAGGCGAGGCGATAGAATCACCGCCGCTTTTGCGGCCGCTTTCGGCTGAAAAGGGGCGATAATTTTATCGCCTAATTAGCAAGCTCATGCTAACGCGTGAAAACTTGCGTTAGCGTAGGAATTCCTAACGCCCAGCAAAGTGGGCGTTCCTGACCTAACATGACAGGAGAAAAGTCGCTAAGCGACATTCCTCCTATCATCAAGCCCCACGCTATGAAGCATTGTGGCAGGAAAAGTAGCGATAACCCCTGTTATCGCTACTTTCCTTACGCCTGCTTCAGGACTGACTTAGCCATGATATCCTATGGAAGGTGGATATCATGGCTAAGTTTGTGAGTCCCTATCATCAAGCTAATGCCACATTGCGTGAGATTATCGCTGGGTTTCCAGCGATAATCTCACGTTAGGCAGTTAGCGTGAGGATTTTTATCACTTTTGAGATAAGCGTTGCTGGTAGCACGCTATCTCGGCGATAAAAATCTACGCTAGCCGGCGATAATTATCCTAGCGCTAAGTGCGCTTAGCGATAATTATCGCCGGTTGTTGCTGATATGCCCATAAAACCTTTATTAAGTAGTATATGCAGTGGTTTCTAAAGCATAGAAACCACGGTATTTCACTAGGCACCCTAAAATACTCCGCAGTGATTAAATGTTTTAATTACTGCAGAGTTTGCAAGGGTCTCGAGTGGTATGCAGTGGTTTCTAACTTTATTAACCACTGTATCCTTTTTAAGTCCGCAGGCGGAGCGGTGGAATGTTAATTTATCAGAATTTCCGTGTTACAAGAGTAATGTGTAATTACCAAAATATCACCAATTCCATCTGCGGAAGTGAAATTTCCCCCAGGCATACTTTTTACCTGTGTCACTGGAGTAAGGCCTACAGGCTCAATCAATAGTCTAAATCAAGTTAGTATAAAGCACTGTGCAGCACAAGCGTGTTGTGTGCATGTGCTGGGTGTGAATGGTGCAACACATAGACGATTCTGAGTTCCATTTGGGTATACCAAGGGCTGACTGGAGGAGCATGAGGGGGTAGTGGAATCCCCTACAACAGATTTGTGGATTGCTGAATTTCAGTGAGCTGGGCGGGACACACACTGGAGGAACGAGAGCCCGGCTCTCCAGGACGCTCTGTGATTCCCGGAGAGGTCACTTGGAAGGGGATGGGGCTCATTAGAGAATCATAAAGAATGGGGCTGGGCCCTGGTGATACTTTTTGCTGCACATTTCACTGTGGCTGGCATCCCGGTGTGAATCTCTAGTCCCTCCTATGGCTTGTGTGTTGGGCAATAAGATTTGGAGTCACTCCTGCTGTGACAGACTACTTTCTCAAGGAAGGGCAGG
Organism: Triturus cristatus; assembly: GCF_964204655.1. Taxonomy (NCBI): domain Eukaryota; kingdom Metazoa; phylum Chordata; class Amphibia; order Caudata; family Salamandridae; genus Triturus; species Triturus cristatus. The sequence goes on from NC_140584.1 coordinate 1,129,135,630, forward strand.
GCAGAGGAGAGGGCACTTCAAAAGGAAGCAGACAGACCCCCAGTACAAACTTGAAATACTCAGATTCTAAATTCAAAGTCAAAGTCCAAAAAAACGTTATTTCGTCTATACAGCCATAAAAGTACAAGTAAATATAACATTACATACTTTGCAATAGATTATAATACACAATGATAGAAAGCTAAAAAGGTTGTACAAAATTCCATTGGCAGAATCAGGGATAAAATGCTACAGTTTTGTAGTAATGTATTCTGGCCCCCCTACTACACATCACACTATGGTTGAGATCCTTATTTATCAACTAAAACCAAATTGTCTTATAAACAGAACTTTAAAAATAATTAAAAGCAATTTGGGTATAGGATTTTTTTTGTTTTTTCTTTGTTTTAAAAAAAAAATACTTAAAAAAAAAAAACAACACATCACCCTAGAAGGAGATATGTACAGGTTTGATTCAGCAGCACATCTAATAAGAGAACACAGTTGAACTATTTTCTGACTCTTTTCCCTTTATAATGCCTCTGCGTATGCACCACATCGCAAATAACATTTTTGAGGTAGCGGCTACAAATAGTGGGTGTGTCTCATATTTTAGTAGCCGGAAAACCTTGGTGTAGTTTCTAATCCCCAGGTTTCTGCAAAGTTGGAGGACCCACTTAGACCTAGACCTACTATAGGCCGGACAGAAAAGTATAACATGAAGTTCTGTTTTATCTGACAAAGTACACCCAGGGCAATCTAGTTTAACCCCTTCGCCGCGGCGCAAATTCCGCCGCGGCGCTGGGGGTGTGCGGGGTGAGCGCGGCGCCGCCATGCTCGTGACGGAACCACGCCGTCATGAGTCACGGGCGAGCTGTGCTCATGACGGCGTGGTTCCGTCACGACTCCGCCCGCTCTTTATTTCGCCCGCACAGGCAGGGAAACAGCGACGCGTGGGCGGAGCGGCCACAGCATGATGGAACCATGCCGTCATGAGTACACGCCGCCCGTGGCTCATGACGGCGTGGGTCCGTCATGCGCACGCAAGGGGTTAATAGCTCCCTTCCATTTGTTTGTAAACGCATGGAGCGGGAGCGTCCCGTGTCTAAATTGTAAAAATAATTTCTTTGCCATAAATGGTTGGATGCTGTCCAGGGCCAACTCCAGCTTGTATTCTTGTTTAACGTCCAGAAACCTTGATGTCAAACAGCATGAATTCATGCTCTGGGACAAAAGAACAAATTTGTGTGCTTTAAAAGCAAGGAGTAAGGACTTTTTAGAGATGGAGGGGCAGGTCTCTTCAGGGGTTAGCCATATGTTTGCCATCCCCAGTACATGGCATGTACTCCTGATGTGGGACAGCCAGGGTAGATTCCCTGCTCCCAAAATAGACATAACATCCTTCAACTCCTCCCTATAAAATTCTAACTCAGGCGTGCTCCATAAGCGACGCCAAAATAAAAGTGGGCGAGAGGCAAATAAATCGGCAATAGGTCCAATACCCAAATCCATCCTTAGTGGAGTTAATGGGGAGCTCTTTGGGAGACCTAACAGCTGCCTAATAAAAGTGTTCTATGTTACGGATAAGATGTTGGACGGGCGATGGCCCCATAGTTCAGCTCCATATATTGATGCTCCCCTTGCTTGAGTCTTGTAAATTTCTGCTGGTGGGCCAACCACTTTCTGAGTACAGTTTTTGTGTACTTTTAGAATACCCCCTATAGACTGTGTCAATTTTAGATTTGCTTTCTTTATTTGGGCCCCCCAATCCATTTTATCATTGAGGGTGAGGCCCAAATAATAAAAAATGGACACCCTCTCTAAAGGACTGCCTTCCATTTGGGGGTGCGGGCAGTTACTAGTGTTGGCATGAAAGACCATATATTTTGTTTTCTGGAGATTTATCTCCAAGTCCCTCTTCCTGCAAAATAAGCTGAACTCTTCCAATACCCGCTGCATACCCATAGGTGATTTGGACAGGAGCAGCGTATCGTCCACAAACATTAATGCTGGTATTTTGTGGTCCGCTAGCCTTGGTGAATCTATATCCTTCACTGCCAGGAGAGTTTTGATTAACCCATTTATAAAGAGGCAGAACAGGGTTGGCGCTAAGACACATCCCTGTCTCACCCCCTTCTCGACAGGGAAAGGAGATGTCAATTGCCCTTTCTTACCATACCTAATCCTCGCATAGGTGCCTTCGTGTAAGCGCTTCAGCTGCTGGCAAAGGTATACTGGCACTCCCATATCAAGGAGTAAGCCCCATAGCTAGCCGCGCTGCACCATATCAAAAGCGGACTTGAGATCCACAAAGGTTAGGTAGAGACTGCCACCCTCCAAGATTACAGTTTTCCAGTGGATCAATTGCAATCTAAAAATGTGGTCAATGGTTGAGATTTTAGACCTAAAACCAGCTTGTAAAGGAGTCAACACGTTCATCTCCTCCACCCAAGATTGCAATCGGCCCAAAGGGACACGGACAAATATCTTTTGGATAACATCAATAAGGCTTATTGGCTGATAATTTGCCGGGTTGAACGGGGAGCCTTTTTTATAAATAGGAATGATTTCTGCGCTAGCCCAGGTCGGAGGGAGCACCATACCTTGAAAGATGGCGTTAAATAAGATCTGTAGGTAAGCTGCCCATACTACCTGTTCATTTCTAAACAGGTCGCCAGGGATTCTATCCAACCCTGGTGCCTTGTTTGGTAGCAATTTACCCAACACCAAAGAGACTTCTGACAATGAGCAGAGTGGTGGACCGGTACTTAGGGGGATTTGTTCAATAGCTGATAACCTATCGACTAAAACACCATCTAAGGGCCTTGAGTATAAAAGTTTAAAATGGGATCTCCAAACTTCTTCCCCCAAATTTGGTTGGATAGCTAAGTTGCCTTCGGATTTACCCATTTTTACTAGGTTCCAAAAGCCTCTCATGTCTTTATTATCTAGCGCTTTCTTAACTGCTTCCTATTTTTCAACTTCCCATACTGCTTTAGCAACAGCTAGGGTTTTTTTATAATGTGCGCTTGTTTCTTTGATACATGGGTTGTCCTTGTCCTTAATCCCAAGTAACAATGCGCGTTTAGCCTCCCTGCACGCTTTGTTATACCAGGGGTGTTTAGGTTTAAGATCGGGATTCTTATTGTTTTCACCATTATAAAAAAACTCTGCCAACTTTAAAAACATATCCTGATGAGCCGTATCTAAAAGCTGCAGGGATTCATAGACTCGACTATTTTCAGAGACAGCAAAAGCGGTCTCTAAAAAGGGAATAGCTTGTTTGTAGGGAGGCCATTTTTTCAGTGGATTCTGCAAATGTTCCCCAGCGTACTCTTCTACCTCCTTCAGTTGCCATTAGGTTTGGGAGAGATTGTATTGGCAAACCCCGATCAACTTTGGGCTGGGAGAAGGTTATATCTAGCACCAGTGGATAATGATCACTTTCACCTCGAGATTGAACCGAGAAGTTCTTGATTCTGTGCCAGATTTCTACATCTACTAGGATGTGATCAATTGTGGATGCCTGTCCGGGTTTATTAAAAGTAGGGTTGCCCGGGCTGTCAGAGGGGAGACGACCATTACATGCCCTAAGGTAATGGCTAAGTGTGAGGGAGTTCATCTGGAGGGCAAGGGGAGTCCACCCCCTTGTTGGGTAGATGTTACATTCTGGAATTGCCCAGACCGAGTCTTCCTCACTTGTCACAGTGATGGTTGTGCCATTGAGAGGTTCAAAATGACAATTAAAATCCCCTCCGATAATTACATATTGAGGCTGGGGTAAAGTGGGGAGAAAGGAAACCAAGCAATCCAGAGTCCGTGAGGTTTGGCCCTGTCTCACTGGGCGAGAATAAATATTGATAATGGCCAACTTTGGAGAATTATCAGAGGAAAGGAGAATACACAAAATAACCGGGGAAGAAGTATCTAACATCTTAATAGTGCAACCCAAGTGTACAGCAACCCATATGCAAAGGCCCCCTGAAGGTCTCCCCCTGGGCTCCTGGAGAGCTGGAATACAGTATGCAACATATCCTACTCGATACGGTGCTATAGTTGCCCATGTTTCCTAAAAAAGACATAGCTCATGTGTATCAATATAATCTCCCCATTCGGGGAGGTCCATTTTGGAAATAAGACCTGCTATGTTCCAGGATAAGATCTTAACATTCTGTGTTTCTTCTACTATATCAGTCTGTGTAGACAAGGGGCCCCCCTCCTGGGGTGGTACTTGATGCGAGGTGCCCACCCGTCCCTGTACAATACCATTCAGATCCCCTGAAGTGGTGGTGGGGGCGTCAGAAGTGTTACCTGCCACTATAACGTCATGAGTTTTCTCAAGAGGGTGAACAACATGCTCACATCTTTCACCATTTTGGGGCTCGACTAGCTGGTTATCCACACATTCCAGGTGTTTAAGAGTAGAATTTAGTCAACCAACCAGATCTAGGGGACTAAATCTGTTGCTCACTGGAATGTTAAATGGCGAGGTGGTTTCGGAGCCCCGACCCATATTTAACAGTTTTCCAGTCTGGGCTCTCGATTCCCATTTTTTGTATACACTTACCATTCTCTCTAACAAGGGGCTGGGAGGATAAAAGTAACCTAAAGGGAGTTTCTGGATGTCACTATTCTCCCTAGATAATCCCCACTCAAGAATATGATGAACCACCCTGGTGTCTCTAAAATTAATCAGGACACAATCCCCCGGAATTTCTTTCCGCCCCTGTCCCAACCAGCTAATCCTACGTACAAATAAGATTTCACTGTGTATTAGGGGTGGAAGAGGTCTATGTTTGTTTAGCCAAAAAATGATTTTCTTTTTCAATTTGGGATAGGATTCCCCACGACCTTTATCTAGCTCTGGCAATCCAGCTAATATAACGACATAAGGAGTAGAAGCTGGGGGCAGATCTATGCGTGGCAGGGTAGAATTTGTTATCTTTATGTTAGAGTGGAGTGTATTCCTATTATCTCCTTTACAGGTACTAGGTGGGTTTTGATCCACTGGCAGACCTAAGGATGTTACCATACCCCTGACACCATGGGCGTTATCTGCAGCATGAACCGCCCCATTTTGATGAGTAAGTGAGGCCTGATTTTGGTGTATTAGGGGAATGGTCCCAGTTAAAGCCTTCGTTTGCGCTAAAGAGTTTTGCCCTTGAGGGACAGACATAGGAGTGGAAGCAGATGGAATCACTTGGTTTTGTTGGGGGACAGTGGCCTGATTCAGAGATTTAATGGTTTCGGTAGTGTGTAAAATAGCATTGATTTTGCTTCCCCAGGAATCTACCAATGAGGTCAACTTCTCAATACGTCTCCTTACAACATCTAGCTCAGATTTTATGAGGTGTTCAAAGTATGTTTTGAGCTCTTTAATCAAGTGTGATGTCCATGTCGGTGGTTCTGATAGTTCTATAGTATTTTCGCCAACTACGTGGCCCTGATTCAAGCGATTTGATGCCACCACAAGGGTATGGTTTACTTGTTTCCCTCCCTTGTGAACTTTTTGTTTCCGATGCACTAGTTTCCTTTTGGTTCCCCCCCCCCCATATCAGTTTTGCTTGGATTATCAAGGGCTACAATTTCTTGAACAAGCGATAGGTGAGGGGTAATCGAGAGGTTTAATGTTTGGGGAGATGTCGCAATCACACGACACGGGCCCGCAAACTACATCACCCAGAAGACCCTGGGGCCAACAGGAAGGACTCGCTTCACACAACGACGTATAAAAGGTCGCCTCCCCCGCTAGGAGGCGCTTGACAATCTTTGTGAGCATCGTTACTTAAATCCTTGCCGGAGAACGCCGCCGAGCGGACTACGCGTCTTCAGAGAACTTGCCTCCGGAATCCCGTTTTGTATCCTGGTTCTACCAGAGTTCGCCGCCACGACAGAGCCGACCAGAGCGTCTGCCGGAAACCTCCCGTCGCCGAAGGACTTCACGGTTACCCCGCGCAGTGACGCGGAAGGGAGGAGACTACTTTGAGACCTTCGCTCCCGCTGTGACATAACAGCGGATGAGCGCTATATTGGAAGGCATTGTCACCTTCTTTTTCCTGGGCGCCCCCTCCGACAAATAGCGGGTAGGCGCAATTAATCCCCGCAGTGAAATTGCGGTAAAGCGCTTGGAACCAGCGCCAGACATCCCCGTCCCCGTGCATGCTCTAGCTGTGAAAGAACAGCAGTGGAGCTCTCGCTGTGCCAGAACAGCGTTGGGGTGCATGGGGGGGAACACAAGCCCACCAGAACCGAGGTGAGAGACAAGACGCCGGATTGTTGGGGGTCATCACAAGCCCTCCCTTGTCCTCTCTCCTCTCCTTGTTTTCTCACGGACACCTGGGCAGCCGCCTTCATTTCTTCGTTCCTTCTTCTTGCACGGATGGGCAGAGGCACACGGGACCAATCAGCACTGAGAATCCTGCCTACTAGCCACTGAATGATCCAGAAGCCTTCATGCTGAGAGAATCAAGACTCGCACCTCCGTGAGTAAAGGGGTATTGGGGGTGGGGTATAGGAGTAGCATTAGAGGGCCCTACATTGGTTATAGCTTTCTGTTTTCTTGTCCGTAGGGCCCTTCTTGGGAGACATTCTCGAACAAGTCCATACCTGACGTTACTCTAGGAGATCTCCTGTGCCTTCACACCTTTCTGTTTTCCCTTCCCTCCTTTTTTCCCCCGCCTGCTTCCGTACATTGCGCCGACCTTCTGTCCACAGTGGGCGATTAGCAGAAGAGGGAAGAAAAGGGATAGGCAACGTTCTCATCGTTCCTGCTGGCCGGCTCAGGTTAGTGGTTTGGGGTATACTATACTGCTGACACTCTGACCCATACGTGACAGGAGAATAGAGTACTCCGCTTTCCCTAATTGGTGAAATTCTTGGGATCGTTGGTATCAAAGAAAGGCGTCTCTTGGTGCGTTCTATTTCACTGGAGACAGCCCCGATTGCCTGCCGTAAAATTTTATCTATAGCTGTGGGTTTGGCAAAAGGGGTTCACACAGGGGCTTTCTGCCTAATGTTTGGCCTCAAAGACGGGGGAGTGTTCTTCCCCATACTTATTTGTTGACTAAGTCTCCTCGGTTCAATGTGCAGGGAGGAATATTACTCAATTAAATAGAGGAAACGTACTCCCCACAATACTTCAAATGCTACAATCCCAGGTCTTTACTCTTTAGGACCCCCCCATATGCTTTCCCCAGTCCAGCAACATTAGCTGATGCACAGTCAATAGACCTGTCGACTCACGTAATCCCACTTGACGGATGTGGCCCAGCCCAGCCTTGTTTAGTCTCGGACGGGCTCAGACGGGCCCGCCCTTGGCCCGGGCTTTGCCCAGCACGTCCCGTGCAGTGGGGGTAGAGGCTGCGCTTTATGCGCGGAGATGGTCCAGTGCCTCCACCTCGTCAGAGAGTCTCAGAACACCTGGGCTGGCTCGCGTTGCACCCTGGATGATGTGGTCCGCCACACGGCCATGGAACGGAATGAGGCGTCCAAAGGAGGCGTTTAGCGGAGGTCAGTGCCTGCAGAAAGTGTCAGCAGTATCACCAGGAGAGAAAAACAACAGGACCCACACTGCGGGGAGAGAGGCTGTGCTTTTATGTGCGGAGATGGTCCGATGCCTCCCCCTCGTCAGCGAGTCTCGAAACACCTGGGCTGGCTCGCGTTGCACCCACGGTTTCCCGCTGTCTCCTCAATCTCCGCAGCTCTCCTCTTTGGCAGGGACCAGCCGGCCCCCCTGCGGCCCCTTACTACTCACGATTGATGACATTTGTTTCATTTACTTGATTTGTTTAAACAGTATAAACACTACTTCATCTCTTGTGACACATTATTATATACAGTGTATATAATAATGTGTCACAAGAGATGAAGTAGTGTTTATACTGTTTAAACAAATCAAGTAAATGAAACAAATGTCATCAATCGCAGTCATTAAATAGACTAGCTGACATAAAAAACGTGTGATTAATGGTGTCAGAGGTATACTATTTATCGAAAAATATAGTCCAGATTCCAGCCTCTGTCATTCCATATAGAATCTCCCCCAAATTTCTTTCCCTTACTACTCACAGCCTGCAGTAAAGTGCTCAAACCATTAAAGCACCCAATAGCGCTAGGCGGCAACGCGCTCCTACGCTTGTGGTATGTTGAAATATAAATACCCAAAATGTATTCAAATGGTAACGCGCTCCTGCCCTTACCGTTTATTGAGGCGATGCAAGTGCCCCAAGTAAGAGAAGGTGACGCGTTCCTGTGCTCACCGTAGTGTAGGCTTGAAAGTGCTGAACTGCACACGATGGCAACGCGCTCCGGCGCTTCGCTGTTGGGTTGAAAGCAATGTCCAAAGTGCGTTCAGACGGTTGCGGGTACCTGCACTACCGTAACGTAGAATCACAAGTGCCCAACGATTAAATGGTGACGCGCCCCTGTGCTCACCAAGTAGGGTTTAGGAACAGAAAACAGAGAAAAGACACTGCGCACCAGTGTGCGTTCTTTCTGTGACGTCAGAAGTTGCCTCAAGGTTCACCAGGAAGCAGAGGATTGCAGGCGTGTGTAAAGACACGGTCCTATGCGTGTACACACGGAAAGCAGTGTCGGCGCTCCTACATCGGCTCGGAGGCAAAAAGGGACAAGGAAAGGCTATTCTAAGTCTCCGCTCGCCCTGGCAGCGGCAGCAGAGTCAGCACCGGCTGCGGGTCGCACTCCTCACTTGATTCTAAATTACATTTGGTCTCTGGAAATGGACTATAAGAAGGGCAGCTAAAGGCACCCAAAATGGTCAACTGTCAAGCAGCCCGTCGGCTGTGCGAGGAGTAGAAGCTCTGAAGGACCTGGAGCACCAGTACCTGCCTGCTTGGCAAGACCAGTGCACCCTGTGAGAAGGAGGAGAATGCTGGTGGGAGTGAGGTCCAGTGGGGGATCGTGGGGAGTGGATCCCAGTAGCGAAGTGTGAGGAGATGGCTACTGCACCAATCGGGTCATTACCCGTGTGCAGGTTCAAGTCAATGACCCTGTATGCTAGGGGGGGCTGCCTTGATGTCAGCCATGAGAATCCCTGAATGCCAATCGACCCGTAGCCCGTGTACAGTGTGAAGTCGGTGACCCTCTATGCCAGGAGGAGCCATCTTGAAGATTACTGCTATGCAATTGGCCATTGCTGATGTGCAGAGTAAGGTTGTGAAGCCATAAGACAGTTGGGGCCACTGGAAAGGACAAGGGCCGTAGTCTGGTTCAAGTGATCATTGTGAAGAGAGGACACCGCAGTATTCCGTGTGGGCCTGAACCCCGACTGGGTATCAGAACTGAACAAGCTATCTCCAACCTGTGGAAAAGATCAGAGGAACTCGCCATCTCACCAGAGCACAAGTGCAGTTCACCAGCAGCAGCTGCTGACATTTCCCGTAGTGATTCTGGTCGCACCATTCTTGCAGGAGCAGGTAGGACTGATAACAGGGCTGGAAGGCCCTAAGGAAACTTGTCTTGCTAAGTAGAGCTTCAGGCACTGGAACACTTTTGACTTTAATCAGAGTGAAAGTGGGGCTCCTGAGACTCAGACAACAAGAGGGGCCTAACCTGAATGTCGCCTATAGTGAATCGGCAATAACCACTACTGCTAATGAGAGGGAAGTGAGCCTCAGGGACTTGTCTTCTGAATCCATGACCTCAGACGGCTGTGTGAATTGTTTGCGTATGCTGTATTTCACTTTGTCCTTGAATAAAAATATATCATAAAATAAACTATTTGACTGGGCAATCATTTATTGCTGCTTTTGAAAGTACTTTGAGTTTTTAACCTGTGTTCACTTTCTCTTGTGTCTACCTCACCCCCGAGAAGCCTTGGACTGCTCGAACCATGCTACCACTGAGAGTGAAGTGAAGGGGCATTTGGCCCAGTTGCTTAGGACCAATAATTCGTTGAGTCCCCCATGGTTGGGTCCAGTAGCTCCCTCTTGCCTCTTTGCCATTTGAAAGGGGTTCTGACATAAGGAGATTGGTGTTTCCTTTCTCTGACTGCAAAGTGAGAGATTTTGCAATATGAACTATATGACCTTCTTGTTGGGGTACAAGGAGTGTGAAGGAAAGGCTGTAGGATACCAATTGTTTTCTAGCACAATACAATTTTAATGACTGAACAAATATTTCCAAAATATATCAGCAGTTTGGAAAGTACAATTATAATGGAAGCAAAGATTTAATAGGATCAAAACAAAGCAAGACAGTTTGCTTGTGAGTTGTGCGAATGACGAATATTCACTGAAACCCAATTTCAATCCATTATTATTTGTACAATATATAGTTTTATGAGTAAAACTGCATGTCTGTACAAATTTAGTGGCAAATTCAATGGGAAATGGGGTGTTTGTAAGAGTGTGATGCAAAATGCACCCCTGCTACATACTACACCGCTCTCCTGCTAAATGCGTGTGGCTCATTTGTTACTTTTATTCTTTTGTGATGCGCTTGGAGTTTTGACTTCGGTGATCTAACAATAATGTCAGTACCTTCACCCCTTACTGAAAAGCACCACTGGGGCCCTAGGACACAACAATCAAAAGACCCATTACTTCTTGTTAGACCTGGCATCATTGGCATGAGTCTCTCCTCCATTTTTTTCTGTTTGCCTCCTCTGTTTACGATGTTGTTGCTGGATTATTGCTTTGGGCACTGTGCCACTGCTGATCAGTGCCACAGTGCAAGTGCTCCCTATGTTAAATTGTTACATTGATTGGTGTTACCATGATTGGCTTGGTTGACTTACTGTTCAGACCCTAGTCTAGTGCACTGCGCGTGCCCAGGGCGTGTAAGTTAACTGCTGCTGGTGGGCTTGCAGCACTGGTTGTGCCACCCACAGAAGCAGCGTGCAAAATGTGTCTCAGGCCTGCCACCGCGGCGCCTGCGTGCAGTCCCCGACTGCCATGTCGACTTGGTAAGGAAACCTACTTGCCAGTCTCTAAACCTTCACTTTGCCACATTTCAGACACCTCTATGGTAGGCCCTAGGGCAGGGTGCATTGTTGGTAAAAGGTAGGTCATGCCCTGATGTGTGTGGCATGACCTAATAGTGAATTACAGCCATTTTCGTTTTTCACTATTGAAGGGCTACCTGCCTCCAATAGGCCAGACTGGGCAGACTGATTATTAACTCCATTATAATCTATCTGACTCAGGGAGCATGGTAGCATGTCGAGTTTAGTATCCCTGAACTCAGAATTTAATAACACACCCTTCAGGATGGATGGTTTTTAAATTCTATGTTTGAAAATAGCACTTTCAGAAAGTGGCTATTTTCTTGTCCAACTATCTACCGGTCTCTGCTGGTTTGGTGTGTGTGTCAGGGGCTGAGTGGCTCCAGAGGTCTGAGTGAGTCAGTGTGGGGTGAATGGGGCGTTTACACGTAGAGTGAGGGAAGAGTAGCCTGCCCTGCCTGACACAATACTGGCCCCGCCTCCTGCTGGGCGACTGATAGCCCTGCTCCTACCAGTGACAATACTGGCTCCGCCTCCTGCTGGGCGGCTGAGGACTCTGCCCTGCCCAGTGAATAGGCCAGGTGCCTCTGCCTGGCAACACCCACAACAAACCTGAGATGGTGGGAATCGCCCTGCTTGGACAAAGGGAACAAAGGGAAAAAGGGGTATAAGAGAAGGACCCCTGAACCAAGAACTCAGATCACTTCTGACAAGGAAACCTGTACCAAGGACAAGAAGCCTGCTGATCTAAGGACTTGCCTCCCCTTTCTGCCAGAGTGCTGTTTTGCTGTGGAGGAACCTGAAAGCTGCTTCTTTATTTTTGCCAAGGAACAAGGAGAGAGGAACTTGGTGTGTACTCTCTGAACACTTGCTAGAAAATCTCCAAGGACTGGAAGAGTGCCAGTCTCCTGTTGAAGTCACAGGGCCAAAGGACTTCACCATCTACTGAATTGCTGAATTGCTGGAAAGTGTTGTTTCCAGTACACAAGGGAAAATCTGCAGTCTCGACGCCGCCGACGCCGCCGAATCCAGCTCGACATCGTGAGTAACGGCTCCAGTGTCCCGAGCCTTCGACGCCGGCCGCCGGGCCCGATCGACGCCAGCAGCAACGCCAGTGAGCAGTGGGTATCGGCCCCGGCTCCAAGTGACCCCGTCTCGACGCCGGTATCGACGCCAGTGAGGAGTGAGTATCGGCTCTGCCTCCAAGCGACCCCGTCCCGACGCCGCTGCTGATCGCATCGACTCGACGCCCGTCTCGACGCCGTGAGCGCTGCTCCGGCCCGACATCCCTCGACGCCGCTGCGGATTGACCCGACTCCGAGGCACGATCGACGCCGACCTCGACGCCGACATCTCGACGCCGTGGATCATCGTTTTCTTCGTTTCTCAAGGTACTGTACTTGTGGGGTCTGTTGCAACTCCAGGCTCGACGTAGCGCTCCTCGCGGTCGACGCCGAACCTTGGGAATCTTGTAGACTCGACGTCGTGTGACTCCTGTGGGGGTTACATTGTTGCCAAAGAACGGTGCTCAGAAGAATACTTTGCTAAAGAACTATTTGCCGAGAAGAAAACTTACTTGAACTATTATTTTTCCTGCCAAAGAGTATTTATTAAGACTGTGGTATATTTTTGTCGTTATTTGGTCTTGTGCTAAGCCTTATATAAAAATACTATTTTTATAATAACTTCTGTGTCGTGTCCATCTGTAGTGTATTCACTTTATTACTGTATGTGGTCATAAATGCTTAACACACTGCCTCTGAGATAAGCCTGTCTGCTCTGCCAAGCTACCAAGGGGGTAGCAGGGGTTATCTGAGTGTGTAATCCCCTTGCCCTGACTAGAGTTGGTTGGTCCCTATTTGTCAGAAGTGTATACCTCTGCCAACTAGAGACCGCCGGTTCTAACATTGGTGGTCAGCGGTGAGGATTTGAACTTTGCATTTATGACTCATGTGCAGTGATTAGTGTACGCTACATAGTGAAAGCAGACCATAACGCAGCCACAGTCTGGTTGGTAGGATTGCCTATTTTTGTTCTCCGCTTTCCTGGAGCTTATTTTCTTAAACACTGCCAGTTTTGACCATGGAGAATGCCGGAGCTGCTACACCTGTGGAGAATGTTGTGGGGGAATTCGATAAGGAGAAGATAGATTCCTACACGCTAAAAGATCTAAAAGGATTTTGCAAGCAGTTTAAAGTTCCTACCACAGGTGTCTCAAAGAAAGAGGGCTTCCTCAAAGCGCTGAAGGCCTGGTTAGAGGCCAGAAATCCCTCTGATCCGGTGGTGGTACCGGAAGAGGAAGAAGAAGAGGAAGAGGAAGAGCCCACAGGTGGGCCAGTGTCATCTCCAGGCAGTAGTGCGTCCTCTAGGAGCCTTTCCCCCGAAGAATTAGAAGACAGGGAGAAGGAGAGGGGGTACAAGTTAGAAATGGCAAAACTTAAATTAGGAGGGCAGTTGGAATTAGAGAATGCAAGAAGCAAGAGAGAAGCTGAAATGGAGAGCAAAAGATTAGATTTTGAGAGAGAGAAATTAGCGTTTGAACGTGAGAAGATGGTGAGGGAGATGGAGCTTAAAACTAAGAGTTTAGAGTTGAATCCCTCTGGTGGCAGCACTCCATCCGTGCCTGCAGAAAGTAGGTTTTATTTTCCTAAAGATGTGATCAAGGATTACAGTAAGAATGAAGATATTAGCCAATGGTTTAAAGCGTATGAGTTAGCATTGTTGGCCCACCGGGTCCCTGAGAAGGATTGGGGAACGGGGTTGTGGAGCCGCTTTACAAACGAGGGGAGAGATACCTTGTTGAGCCTTCCTGCTGAGGATAGGATGTCTTATACTCATATGAAAGATGCTTTAATGCTGAGATATGGCTTAACCCCAGAGAAGTACAGACAAACCTTTAGAGAATGTAAGAAGTTGCCTGGTACTACGTGGGTTGAATATGTGTCTTTTTTCTGCAGAACCATGGATGGTTGGATAAAGGGTAGCAAGGTTGATAGTTATGACGCTCTTTATGATTTGTTTGCTTGGGAGCACTTGTCTAATAACTGTTTTCCAGAGCTACGCCAGCACCTTGTTGATAGCAAGCTATCTAACCCTAGAAAACTTGCTGAGGAGGCGGACCGCTGGGTCAGTACCAGGGTCCACAAGGGTCCAGTGGGAGACTCAGCCAAAGGTGGGCAGGGTCCCCAGCAGAAGAGTGGGGGGGACAGGGGTAAACAGAGGGAGTTTCAGAAAGGGCCCCAAAGTAGTCCCCAAGGGAACCAAGGGAAGGGTTCCCAGCCTCCCCCTGTAAAGAAACCAGAGGCCCCGACAGGTAAACCTGTTCACAGGGGCCCCATGACCTGCTATGCCTGTAAGCAGGTGGGACACCGTTATTATGATCCCCAGTGTCCCATGAAGGATTCGAATGCACCGCCGCGTGCACCCCCTCGTCAGGTAGCGAGTGTAGCCCTTGGAGGGGAGGAGATGGGTGCCCCCGGTGGGTGGGGTCCCGCAGAAATGTCCCTGGTCTCTTTAGGAGACGTGGAAATGGTCCCTCCAACCCCTCTGCCTAGTAACACTAAGAAATATAGGCAGTGGGTGACCATTAATGGCCATAGGGTGGAAGCTCTCAGAGACACCGGAGCGAGTGTGACAGCTGTCAAGTGTCACTTGGTGTCCAGAGAGCAGGTGGTCCCGCATGCATTCTACCCCGTTGTAGCTGCCGACAACTCACAGAGTCAGTGTGAGGTAGCTCAAGTTCCCTTTGAGTGGGGGGGGGTCTCAGGTACTCTTCAGGTTGCTGTGAGGCCCGCCATGCCTGTTGATTGTCTCTTGGGCAATGATTTGGAGGACTCCCCTTGGGCTAAGGTGGAGAGAAAAGCGCATCTGGAAATGTTGGGTCTGCCTGAGTGGGTGTGTGCGACCACCCGGTCCATGTCAGTCAGTAAGGGTGTTGATGGGGCCCTGGAGCCTGAAAGTATGGCCCAGGTCCCAACCGTGAAGAGAAGGGGCAGGGGGCGCGGGAAACCGTCCCCCATCGTTCCCGCGGTCCAGGAGGGAGCAGACCCTGAGGGGGATGCCCTGGAACCGACAGGAGAACAAGTGGCCGAACTGGGAGACCTGCCCGAGCTGACCCATTGGCAGCAGGATGGTGGTCCCTCCAGGGAGGAATTTTGTGCTGAGCAGAAAGTGTGCCCTTCTCTTGTGGGTATGAGGCAGCAGGCCTCAGCCCAAACGACAGGTGATCAGTCAGGATCACATTGGGTCTACTGGGAGAACGACCTCCTGTATAGCGAGCCTAAGGCTGCTGAGCCTGGGTCAGCCCGTGTGCTGGTGGTACCCCAGCGCTTCAGAGCCTTCCTACTGGGGTTGGCTCATGACGTTCCGTTAGCTGGACATCTGGGGCAGGACAAGACCTATGACAGGCTTGTCACCCATTTTTATTGGCCTCAGATGAGAAGGGATTCAGATATCCATTGTAGGACCTGTCAAACTTGCCAGGCAAGTGGGAAAAGTGGGCGGAAGCAGAAGGCTCCCCTCCAACCGTTTCCCGTCGTCAGTACCCCCTTTGAGCGAGTGGGAATTGACATTGTGGGGCCACTGGACCCCAAGACAGCCATGGGCAACAGGTTTATCCTGGTCTTGGTGGACCATGCCACCCGGTACCCGGAAGCCATCCCTCTCCGAACAGTGACGGCCCCCGTGGTGGGACGGGCACTGATGGGTGTTTTCTCCCGCATGGGGTTCCCCAGAGAGGTGGTGTCAGACCGGGGCACCAACTTCATTTCGAATTATATGAAGTCTCTGTGGAAGGAGTGTGGGGTAACCTACAAGTTTACCACTCCTTACCACCCTCAAGGTAATGGGCTGGTTGAGAGATTCAACCGGACCCTAAAAGGCATGATCATGGGTCTTGAAGAACCAATGAGGCGTAAATGGGACGTCCTCTTGCCATGCCTGCTGTTTGCTTACCGTGAGGTGCCACAGAAGTCTCTAGGGTTCAGCCCCTTTGAGCTTTTGTATGGTCACCCGGTAAGAGGACCTTTGAGTCTGGTCAAAGAAGGCTGGGAGCAATCTCCCAGGAAACCTCCCCAGGATGTATATAGTTACATGCTGGCCTTTAGGAACCAGACTCGGCGCTTCAGAGATCTTGCTCAGGCAAATCTGGAGGCCAGCCAGGAAGAGATGAAGCGGTGGTACGATCAGAATGCCACTCTGGTTGAGCTTCAACCTGGTCAGAAAGTTTGGGTCATGGCCCCTGTGGAACCTTGTGCGCTCAAGGACAGGTGGACTGGACCATTTGAGGTTGTGGAGAAGAAGAGCGATGTCACCTACTTGGTGGACTTGAAATCTCCCAGGAACCCCTTAAGGGTCCTGCATGTCAACCGGTTAAAGCCCCACTTAGAAAGGTCCGAAGTGGGCATGCTCCTTGCCACAGATGCTGGGATGGAGGAGGAGAGTGAGCCTCTTCCTGACCTCCTGTGTGCAAAAGAAAAAGATGGGTCAGTGGATGGTGTTGTCCTCTCTGACACACTGACCCCTGAGCAGCAGCAAGATTGTCGCCATCTGTTGGTACAATTCCCTGATCTGTTCTCCTTAATCCCTGGTGTCACTCAGTGGTGTGTCCATGATGTGGACACCGGGGACAGCACTCCTGTGAGGCACAAGGCCTACAGGGTGACTGACAAGGTCAGAGCATACATCAAGGAGGAGGTCTCCAAGATGTTTGCCTTAGGGGTGGTTGAGTCCTCTAGCAGTCCTTGGGCCAGCCCAGTGGTCTTGGTCCCAAAGGCTGCAGCGCCTGGTGCTTCACCAGAACTTCGGTTCTGTGTGGATTACCGAGGACTCAATTCGGTCACCAAGACTGACGCGCACCCCATCCCCAGAGCTGATGAGCTCATCGATCGGTTGGGGGCTGCCCGGTACCTTAGTACGTTTGATCTAACGTCTGGGTACTGGCAGATCGCCTTGACTGATGGGGCAAAAGAGAGGTCTGCATTCTCCACACCAGATGGGCACTACCAGTTCCGTGTGATGCCCTTTGGGATGAAGAATGCCCCTGCCACATTCCAGAGGTTGGTTAACCAGGTATTGGCCGGGCTGGAAGATTTCAGCGCCGCCTACCTGGACGATATAGCAGTGTTCAGCGCCAGCTGGGAGGAACACTTGCGCCACCTCCAGGAAGTGTTGTTGGCCCTGCGCAGAGCAGGCCTCACAATCAAGGCTAGTAAGTGCCAGATTGGGCAGGGTTCAGTGGTGTACTTGGGGCACCAAGTAGGGAGCGGCAAGGTGGCCCCCCTGCAACCCAAGATAGATACCATCCTGGCTTGGGAACCGCCCAAAACCCAGACTCAGGTGAGAGCCTTCTTGGGTCTCACGGGTTACTACAGGAGGTTTGTCAAGGGGTATGGCAACATCGTGCACCCCTTGACCTCGCTGACTTCCCGGAAGCAGCCGAGACTTGTGATCTGGACTGACGCCTGTCAGAAAGCCTTTGACACCCTGAAAACTGCAATGTGTACAGCACCGGTCCTCCAGGCACCCGACTTTTCAAAAGAATTCATTGTCCAGACAGACGCTTCAGAGCATGGTGTGGGGGCTGTTCTAGCACAGATGAATGAGGAGGGCCGAGACTTACCTGTAGCCTTCATCAGCCGGAGGTTACTTCCCAGGGAACAAAGGTGGAGTGCGATAGAGCGTGAGGCATTTGCTGTGGTCTGGGCGCTGAAGAAGCTAAGACCCTACTTGTTTGGGTCTCACTTCCGGGTTCAGACGGACCACAGGCCCCTCAGATGGTTAATGCAGATGAGGGGTGAGAACCCAAAGCTGTTGAGGTGGTCCATTTCCCTACAGGGGATGGACTTTACGGTGGAACACCGCCCTGGTACAGATCACGCCAATGCTGATGGTCTGTCCAGATTTTTCCGCCTTAGTGATGAGGACTCCCTGGGTGAAGGGTAGTTCTCCCCACATTTCAGCTGGAGGGGACACGTGTTAGACCTGGCATCATTGGCATGAGTCTCTCCTCCATTTTTTTCTGTTTGCCTCCTCTGTTTACGATGTTGTTGCTGGATTATTGCTTTGGGCACTGTGCCACTGCTGATCAGTGCCACAGTGCAAGTGCTCCCTATGTTAAATTGTTACATTGATTGGTGTTACCATGATTGGCTTGGTTGACTTACTGTTCAGACCCTAGTCTAGTGCACTGCGCGTGCCCAGGGCGTGTAAGTTAACTGCTGCTGGTGGGCTTGCAGCACTGGTTGTGCCACCCACAGAAGCAGCGTGCAAAATGTGTCTCAGGCCTGCCACCGCGGCGCCTGCGTGCAGTCCCCGACTGCCATGTCGACTTGGTAAGGAAACCTACTTGCCAGTCTCTAAACCTTCACTTTGCCACATTTCAGACACCTCTATGGTAGGCCCTAGGGCAGGGTGCATTGTTGGTAAAAGGTAGGTCATGCCCTGATGTGTGTGGCATGACCTAATAGTGAATTACAGCCATTTTCGTTTTTCACTATTGAAGGGCTACCTGCCTCCAATAGGCCAGACTGGGCAGACTGATTATTAACTCCATTATAATCTATCTGACTCAGGGAGCATGGTAGCATGTCGAGTTTAGTATCCCTGAACTCAGAATTTAATAACACACCCTTCAGGATGGATGGTTTTTAAATTCTATGTTTGAAAATAGCACTTTCAGAAAGTGGCTATTTTCTTGTCCAACTATCTACCGGTCTCTGCTGGTTTGGTGTGTGTGTCAGGGGCTGAGTGGCTCCAGAGGTCTGAGTGAGTCAGTGTGGGGTGAATGGGGCGTTTACACGTAGAGTGAGGGAAGAGTAGCCTGCCCTGCCTGACACAATACTGGCCCCGCCTCCTGCTGGGCGACTGATAGCCCTGCTCCTACCAGTGACAATACTGGCTCCGCCTCCTGCTGGGCGGCTGAGGACTCTGCCCTGCCCAGTGAATAGGCCAGGTGCCTCTGCCTGGCAACACCCACAACAAACCTGAGATGGTGGGAATCGCCCTGCTTGGACAAAGGGAACAAAGGGAAAAAGGGGTATAAGAGAAGGACCCCTGAACCAAGAACTCAGATCACTTCTGACAAGGAAACCTGTACCAAGGACAAGAAGCCTGCTGATCTAAGGACTTGCCTCCCCTTTCTGCCAGAGTGCTGTTTTGCTGTGGAGGAACCTGAAAGCTGCTTCTTTATTTTTGCCAAGGAACAAGGAGAGAGGAACTTGGTGTGTACTCTCTGAACACTTGCTAGAAAATCTCCAAGGACTGGAAGAGTGCCAGTCTCCTGTTGAAGTCACAGGGCCAAAGGACTTCACCATCTACTGAATTGCTGAATTGCTGGAAAGTGTTGTTTCCAGTACACAAGGGAAAATCTGCAGTCTCGACGCCGCCGACGCCGCCGAATCCAGCTCGACATCGTGAGTAACGGCTCCAGTGTCCCGAGCCTTCGACGCCGGCCGCCGGGCCCGATCGACGCCAGCAGCAACGCCAGTGAGCAGTGGGTATCGGCCCCGGCTCCAAGTGACCCCGTCTCGACGCCGGTATCGACGCCAGTGAGGAGTGAGTATCGGCTCTGCCTCCAAGCGACCCCGTCCCGACGCCGCTGCTGATCGCATCGACTCGACGCCCGTCTCGACGCCGTGAGCGCTGCTCCGGCCCGACATCCCTCGACGCCGCTGCGGATTGACCCGACTCCGAGGCACGATCGACGCCGACCTCGACGCCGACATCTCGACGCCGTGGATCATCGTTTTCTTCGTTTCTCAAGGTACTGTACTTGTGGGGTCTGTTGCAACTCCAGGCTCGACGTAGCGCTCCTCGCGGTCGACGCCGAACCTTGGGAATCTTGTAGACTCGACGTCGTGTGACTCCTGTGGGGGTTACATTGTTGCCAAAGAACGGTGCTCAGAAGAATACTTTGCTAAAGAACTATTTGCCGAGAAGAAAACTTACTTGAACTATTATTTTTCCTGCCAAAGAGTATTTATTAAGACTGTGGTATATTTTTGTCGTTATTTGGTCTTGTGCTAAGCCTTATATAAAAATACTATTTTTATAATAACTTCTGTGTCGTGTCCATCTGTAGTGTATTCACTTTATTACTGTATGTGGTCATAAATGCTTAACACACTGCCTCTGAGATAAGCCTGTCTGCTCTGCCAAGCTACCAAGGGGGTAGCAGGGGTTATCTGAGTGTGTAATCCCCTTGCCCTGACTAGAGTTGGTTGGTCCCTATTTGTCAGAAGTGTATACCTCTGCCAACTAGAGACCGCCGGTTCTAACACTTCTGATCGCGCTAGGACCCTCAGACTTCAATTTGTCACAGTCCCCATAAGTTATGTGTAATTTCCGCACAGGTGACTTGGGAGGGAACAGTAGACCAGAATACACTTGAATTCATTACGAAAGTCACCATTTTCAATAGAAAACCCAATCGGGAATGACACTGGGACCTTTGTGTCTTCTTCAATTGCAAAAATATGCGAGGGTGTGCCGTGCGGATATATGGCCCACCTCCATTTTAATTTGTATTGACTCCATTTTCTGTATTGTTGCAAAATCATTAACATGTCTGCCTTTGGTGCAGATTTCGTCTGTTCTAATCTCTCCAACAACTGTGTAATTATCAAGTCATTTAGATATATACATCAACAAGACACCTGGAGGGGCTTCAGGCTGGAACAAGTGCCTTGTGATTTCAAGGTCAAGCAAAAACAATAGCCAAAATAGATTTGTCTGAATTCTCGTACTTTACCTTATATGTTTAAAGGAATGAACCCAAGGCTAATATCTTGATGCTCATTGGTGATATCGAGCATTCCTAAGGTGATGTTGGAAATTCCATCTTAGATAAGATTTAGTATAAAAGGACTGCCACTTGATCACTTGTCAGGAGAGGTCCCTTGCCCAAGTATATCATGAGCAAGATACTGCCAGAGGAAGATCCTGCATGTCAGCGATGCTGCTGTATCGCACTTTCTACTGCGAGCTGAAATCGATCCAGTGTCCGGGAAGAGCTGCTGCTGATGCGACGCATGATTGCCTTTCGCAGGGAACACAGCCTCCTCGACTCCTGATAATTACAGCATTGTACAGTAAATAAGGTATGCATTGTGCTCATCCTCCCTAAGGAAATCGAGGTGCAAGTTTTCTACTCTCCATACTCTTCTAGCGTAGTGCAAAAAAGTTGGATTTAGGGTGTTAGGTTTTTTAGATGACAATTTTACCATGGTAGAAATGTTCATTTTATTTTCGTTGTTCACATCATGCATTTGAGCTGTTTTAATAGATTCTATGCGGTCATTTTAGATGTGTTGAGCAGTAGGGTGAAACTGTTGAAATAAAATTGCTTTTTAATTAAAGTGTCTTTTTCTTAGCACATCTTGTGTGTGTGTTATTCAAAACAATTCTGATCGCCACGATGTCCGTGGATCCCAGTTTAGTGAAGTTAGTCATCCAAAAGCACTGCTACCACTTCAACTACGTATTTAATGGGGATCTGCAGGGCTACAAAAACATTTCTCTCACATTCTAGTGTTGGTGCATTGAACAAAGTTCACTCGTGTCATCGATGGGTGTGAAATTAAACTTTGCAGAGGTTAGCCAGATACTCAGTTTACACAACTGGCGGTCCTGTCTCTTTATCTCACTCCTGTCCAGTGGTGTCTCCTCCATTAAGGCGGAGGAGCATCGCCCCACTGCTTGAACTGCAAGCTGAATACAAGAACCAAAATGATAATAATGTTTGTTATTATCATTATGTGTCTGTAATCAGCTTGTAGCTTAAGCCAGGGCAGCGGGGCTGGGCTCCCCGCATCATAGGGGGAGGAGTGGTGGCAGCAGTATTACAGCCTGCGTGAAGAACATGCAGAGCCTGCCAGCCCCTGTCTGAGCGCCAAACCACACTCTCAGACCAATCGCAGCACTGCTATTGCAGCGTTTTGATTGGTCAGGAGATTCTGGGAGGCTGTGTGCTTCCTGCGGAAGGTTGAGGGAGGAAGAAGAGGCGGCGGTTGGCGGTATAGGTAAGTGCTTTTTAAATGTATTTTTATTCCCCGCCTCCCACCACTCCCCCGCCCCACCAAACCTGTTCTTTAGCAGCTACTACTGCTTATGTACTTCCTGTTTTCTCCCTTTGTCTCCCTTTCTCTTTCTCCTTCTTTCTCCCTTTTCTGCCTTGCTCTCTTCTTGCTATGGGTCAAAGTCTAAGGATAAAAAACTTTATTGGTCCTCACAAATGAGTGCCGCTGCTCAACACCTGCAACCCCTTGCACAAATGATGCACTTGGTGGTTTCCTTTATTGTTCATTTCAGTTCGGCACTGCTCAGTTTGTCCCTGACTGCATAAGTCTGTGAGGCCTGACCTGGCTCTGCACAGCCACACTATAGCTCTACACAAAGCCAGTCTCTGTTGACACAAAAAAGCTTGCCAGATGGACAGCTCACCATTACGACATTCTCTGCAAATCAAGTTTAAGCCTGTTCAAGCATGAACAAGAGACCAAAGGGAGTGAGAAGACAGCTTTCAGCTGCATTGGAAGGTCAGGTCTCTTCCAGCAACCGGTTGCAGGTTTTCAATACACATAAATAAAAGGCATTGACATGTACAATGCCAATAGCTCAAACTCTCATAAATGCAAGACCTATTGCCTTACAAATGTTTGTTTCTTTTCCACTGCACATAGCAGGCAGGTCCTGGGCCACCTAGAGCTTAGCTTCGATTCACTGCACGAAGATCTGGAGGTCCAAGAGCCTCATATGATATTTGTCGGCTGTCTACCAAAAGCTAATGTTTGAAGAGGGAGCTCTATATTTCAAAGTCACAAATCACTAAAGACCACTGAGACTGCCCTGGAATAAGACTGTGCCCTTGCGCGTGAGATGTGCAAATTATGTGGCAGGTTAGGTTTGTGATGCTTTCTAAGGAATTGTCTGAAGTCAGCCATTAGTAAATGAATGTATCCTGTCAATGTCTCCATGTGGGGTAGGCCGACATTGTGTTCCCTTAAGCCAGAATCTACTAACGAGACTGCGCAGTATCACAAGGAGCACCCATGCCAGTCAGTTAGCTGTTTTTAGTTAATGATGGGACTATAACCCTCCATTTCCAAGTTTCCTTCTAAAGGGAATCGGGTCTAAATGTGGGACTTTTCAGACATGACTTATGCTGGCAGCGTAAGTTAAAACTTACCAGGACCATTTTTGTTGCAGAAGATAGGTTTCCAAAAATATCCCTCCTGGACGAAAGCTAATTAAAAAAGTATCATACAGACAAAGATAACTTCATACCTCCAAAAATACTTGATCATATTCGGAATCTCATTTTCAGTCATCAGGTGCGCTGATTTCATGATATCTCCCAATAAAGCGAGACGCACAGGCAACAAGTGTCTGCTGCAAGGAGTGCAGTGCCAGACGGTGCACAGAGGCAGCCTGTGCTATGCTCCGTGAACAGCCGGCTGCTTCAACGAGTGCCGACTGAAGAAAAGTGGCTGAAGATGAAGCAGTCTGTCCGGCCAGCAGGCAGGCACTGTGCACGGAGGGACGTGGAACATGTGCCGCCTCCCCAAAAAATCAGTAAAACCAATGTGAGATTGTGGGAGAGTCACTTAATCTCCCTGTGCCTAAAGCAAAATAAACGTGCCCTTGTGCAATGTAAGTGCTATTTTTTAAAGAGCTCCAATAGCTTCCGGTCGAGACTATATAGAAAACTGAGTAAAAGGAAAACATCAGGTGAAAACGGACTCTGGAGCAAATGAGGCGGGAGGAGTGAAAGCGCAGAATGGGAGGCTGATGGTAGCGGGTTAGAATGGAAAGCTGCAGCGAGTCGCTTTTTGCAGTTTTACATAGCGTGAACTCGACCTTAGGGTATCAGCGCTTTACATGAGCAATAGTTGCATTACAGATGGACGCATTAATTTTTAGGCAGTGGGAGATTGTGATTTGCCCAGAATCACAGAATGTTTGAGCCTCCGGCCAGACTCAAGGCTGGGTCCCTGGCTTCAAAGTCCGCCACTCTAGTCGTTATACATCCTTTCCCTTCTCTCGTTCACGATGAGTGGCAACGAGGTCTCGGCATCTGTTCACCCCATTGTAAATAAAAATGGAACATGAACGCCGTGTGTGTCAAAAGGAAACAAAATGCCGCCACAAAGCACGTTTGTTTAGGAGATTAGACAAAGTAAATCACTGTGTTTCTCACAAAAAAATAAAGCGTAAATGCCGAGTGTGATTAACAAAAAGACGTCAGCGGAGCGTATTTGTTTCTGAAGCAAGCTAATCAAAGTAACCAGTGTAAACAAAAATCTGGCTATATTAAAATGGTGAAAAAAAGTAAACAACACGTAAAAACAGACTGTGGAGCAAATGAGGTTGGATGACGAGGAGCGCAGAAGGGGAGGCTGATGATAGAAGGTGAGAGTGGAAAGCTGCAGCAAGTCTTTGGGTTTGATGAGAAATGGTGCTTTGAAGTTTGAACGCAAGCATTTTACCCTTTTTATAATGACCTGGGCCTAGCAGGATGCTGCCGGCCTCTCATTTAAGGACATTCCGCTCGCTATCAATGGCAACGTGAACATAGCAAAGTGTGGCCACCATATTTAAAGAACACAGCTCAGGGTGCCCTGTGCAACAATTAGAACAAGCGCGGTCCCGAAACTGAAAGGAGGAACACGCTGCAGCCGGAGCATGGGGATCTCTTGTCTTTATGGGGCCATATGTTTAACACATGGCCCCATAAAGATAAGAAAGTGCTTTGCGACAGACGCAAAGCAGGCCACCGAGTCCAGCTCGGAGGCCAAAGGGCGTCTACAGAAAACCCTCCTTTCCAATGGCAGGCCACCGTTTAGCATAAACGGTGACGCCAGCCAATGGAAATGAGGCTGATCCGGCAAAAGAGGGCTGTTAGCCCGATACCGGTCCCAGGATGCTTGTTTCTGGTCCAGGGAAGACATGGCTTGGCAGTTGGGGCTGGACTGTTACTACAAGGCACAGGGTCAGACTGATTTGCATATAGCTGTGTCTGAACTGGGGTGGCAAAGTGAACTAAAGAATGATGATGGATTCAACCCAGATCTGTGACTGGGGGTGAGTGTCTGAAAAGTTTCAGCACTCCGTCCATCATCTCTTTGTGTTTGCTTTGTTCGCCCTAAGTTGGCAATGTATGCCCAGTCGTGGTTTCCATGCTCACTTTGCCTCTGGATTCAAGCTAGCCTGGCTGAAGAGGGCTGTTAGCCCGAAACCGGTCCTAGGATGCTTGCTTCCGGTCCAGGGAAGACATGGCTTGGCAGTTTGGGCTGGACTGTTCCCATGAGGCACAGGGTCAAGACTGATTTGCATATACCTATGTCTAAACTGGGGTGGCAAAGTGAGCTAAAGAATGATGATGGATTCAACCCAGATCTGTGACTGGGGGTGAGTGTTTGAAAAGTTTCAGCACTCCATCCATCATCTCCTTGTGTTTGCTTTGTTCACCCTAAGATGGCAGTGTGTGCCCAGACGTGGGTCCCTAGCTCACTTTGCCACTGGATTCAAGCTAGCCTGGCTGAAGAAAGTTATTAGCCCGAAACCAGTCCTAGGATGCTTGTTTACGGTCAAGGGAAGACATGGCTTGGCAGTTCGGGCTGGACTGTTACCATGAGGCACAGGGTCAAGACTGATTTACATATAGCTGTTTCTGAACTGAGGTGGCAAAGTGAGCTAAAGAATGATTATGGATTCAACCCAGATTTGTGACTGGGGGTGAGTGTTTGAAAAGTTTCAGCTCTCTGTCCATCATCTCCTTGTGTTCGCCCTAAGTTGGCAGGGTATGCCCAGACGTGGGTCCCTCGCTCACTTTGCCACTGGATTCAAGCTAGCCTGGCTGAAGAGGGCTGTCATCCCGAAACCGGTCCCAGGATGCTTGTTTCCGGTCCAGGGAAGATATGGCTTGGCAGTTCGGGCTGGACTGTTACACTGAGGCACAGGGTCAAGACTAATTTGCATATACCTATGTCTAAACTGGGGTGGCAAAGTGAGCTAAAGAATGATGATGGATTCAACCCAGATCTGTGACTGGGGGTGGGTGTTTGAAAAGTTTCAGCACTCCATCCATCATCTCCTTGTGTTTGCTTTGTTCGCCCTAAGTTGGCAGTGTGTACCCAGACGTGTGTCCCTAGCTCACTTTGCCACTGGATTCAAGATAGCCTGGCTGAAGAAGGTTGATTGCCCGAAACCGGTCCCAGGATGCTTGTTTCCCGTCAAGGGAAGACATGGCTTGGCAGTTCGGCTGGACTGTTACCATGAGGCACAGGGTCAAGACTAATTTGCATTTAGCTGTGTCTGAACTGGGGTGGCAAAATGAGCTAAAGATTAATAATGGATTCAACCCAGATCTGTGATTGGGGGTAAGTGTTGGAAATGTTTCAGCACTCCGTCCATCATCTCCTTGTGTTTGCTTTGTGTTAACCAGGCCCAGGGGGTGGAAGGGTTTTTTCCACCTAAATTCATATCTGAGACTGTACATGTAGCACACTTGCATGCTTTGTTATGGTATGCAGATTTCTAGAGCTCACGGTCACCCAGGAGGCCATCCTGGCACTGATCCTATCCAAACCTAGAGCCTAGTGGGACTACTTGAAAAGCCAAGTTTTCTGCTTCTTGGACAATTCAAGAAGTGAGTCAGAGGCTCTTATCTGTAGTAGCAGGTCATTCCACATTTTAGGAACAATGTATATTAAGGCTCAACCACTGAATCTGATCTTCCATATGCCTGTGATGTGTGCAAGTATGAGTCCAGACAAGCGAAGGTGCCTGGAAGGTTTGTGAATGAAGATGAGATTGTTGTGGTATATTGGGCCAATGTTATTTACTGCCTTGAATGTGTGGGTGAGGAGTCTGAATTGTTCTCATTTGGGTGTGTGAAGCCAGTAGCGCTCCTTTAGGTGTGGTGTGATGTGAGTACGGCGTGGGAGGTTGAGAGTGATTCTAGCTGCCGAGTTCTAAATGGTATGCAGACTTCTGTTGCATTTTTTGTTGATCACGGCATAGAGGATGTTACTATAGTACAGCTTGCTTGTAACCCAAGCATGGGACGGTTTGCTGGGTGCTGATTGGGAGCCATTTGAAAATCTTCCTCAACATCTTCAGGGTATGCAAACATGAGACGATGGCGACATTGACTTGTGCAGTCATGTCTAGTTTGCTGTCGATCCCCAGGTACTTGCCGCATGTCGGTCCTGGCCTGTTGGCCACTAGATGGAGCCCCACAATGAAGTGCTCTTCCCGAAGATCATGATTTTGGCCATGTCGGTGTTCAGCTTAAGACAGTTGGAGGAATATTACCAAGAACACGCGATAAATATCGCAAATTGCGCTTGGTGCGTTTTTCATTATCGCTGAATTACATCGCCCTGTTAGCGGCGTATTAGCAACGCTTTGCTAACAGGCAATGTACAATCCAGTGATAGACTGCGATAATCATCATTAGCGTGTGAAATCCAGCAATGATTTCACAGCGCTAATGAAAAGCTTGTTAATAGGGGAGTGTGGAATTAACCAGACAATCCATTTCCCATACAAAACAAACTTAAGTCAAGTTTTTACCAGGCGTTAGAATCCGGCAATAACCGTGGTTACCGCAGCTTTTTTTATTGCTCCGCAGTTCAGGGGCCGCATTGTAAATACCGCGATGTCGTGTTTGTGACTTTTTTCATGTTGTTTTTTAGTAGGAACGCCTATTTTGCATCTCATTAGTGATGTATATTGCTACCATGAGAAGCATTACAAAAACGGCAGCTAACATGTGCTAAGGCATGTTAGCGACGCCTTGATGATTGTGCGATAGGAAAATCGCCAATTTTCCAACGATAAGTTCCGGTAATGTGGCGATACAACTGTTGATAATATGCCCCTTGGTCTTTATCCACTAGGGGATTTCAGTCATGCAGGCACTGAACTTGATCCAGATACTGAGTGTCCTGTCCATGAGGGAGAGAATCAGTTCCGTGTATTAGGCTTATGAGAGGATATTGATATTGTGAGAGTGGATGATGCTGACTAGAGGGATCATTTATACATGGAAGGTGGTCGGGCTCAGGGTGGATCCTCGCAGATAAGGTCGCGGCTGTCCGAGGTGTACGGTGCGAGATGGAGTAACTGGGTTCTTCCTGTCAGTAAGGAGCAGATCCATCAGAGTGTGTGTCCACATATTCCAATGTCATGTAGGCATTGGATGTGGATGTGGTAGGAGACTGTATCAAATGTTGTGGAGCGGTCCACGAGGATGAGGACCACTGTTTCTCCACTGTCCAGAGTCATGCAGATATCATCCGTGGTGGCGATGACGGGTTTCCGTGCTATGGCTGGGCCGGAAACCAGACTGAGTGGGGTCTTAAATTGGATGTCATTGACGTATTCTTCAAGGCTTCTGTTGAGATTTTCTCTAAGAAGTTGGTCAGAAATTCTAGCAGAGAGATTGACTTGTAGCTGGCGAGCGTTGAATGGTTATCTGAGGGGTTCTTCAGCAATGGAAGGAGAGTTGTTTGTTTCCGAGCATCTGTGGATGTCTCAGAAGAGGTGGAGGCATTCAAAATGCATGTGAACATGGCGCTGATGGGTTGCAGTCTTGGAGTAGGGATGGTGGGGGCAGGGGCCTTGTAGGGTCCATGGGTAGATTGACTTCATGGTGACGGGGTTTTCTGGGGTGATGGCATGTGGTTAGCACCGGTTCTTAGGATCAGATCGAGAGGTGTTTGACAAGGTCTGTCAAATCCAGTTTGGGGGTGCTGTGTATGGTAGTGATTTTGTTGATGAACAATTGGGAGTGATTGTTACAAGGATCCTGCAAAGGGGTGATTGAGGCAGCTGCTGGCGAAGTGAAATCCTTCACATCACTTTTTGCAGAGAATTCTTGTCCATTTAGCTACCAACAAGTTTCACAAGGCCTACTATTGTTCATTGTCATGCCTAGAAGCCTTTTGTGAGCTAAATCCACCTTGAATGAAACCACTTTTTGCCTTTGAAAAAATATAATTCTCAATGGATGGCTCAGATGTACCTTCGTGAAACTCTGCTAATCACCACTCACACATATTTCTTTAGGTCGGTCCTCTCTAACAAACTACATGGTTCTCTGGGTTAAATAATCTGACAGCATAACTCGTTTTCATTGCACTTCAGTGACACATTCCTATGTACACCAAGCTCTCATGCGAGCAGAACCATAGCTAGTAGTCCGGGATGGCAACAAAGTTATTGAAGTTATTAGAATACAATTTACATGTGGCACATGTTACAGTGAAAAACTGTAATAGGAGAGCTCAATTTGAGTATTTGGCAACAGTATCAATGCTGTGGACAGAAATGGTGTCAATCCAAGCACTTTTTTGCAAAATTCTTGCTTCTTCTTGAGACACTTCTTTACCATTGGTTGTGTTAATTGCCTCTGCTGAATTAATTTTTTAGGGTTTACCTACACAGTGCTTGTGAAATCTCTTGTGAAGAACAAAAAATTATTAAAAGGGGCTTAGAGCCGACCCATTACTTACTTTTACTTACCATTGGTTGACTCCCATGTCACTCTTGTTTCCTTGTTCCACATTGATCATTCCTCCTCCTTGCCTTCGGCTACCTCCTGAGCTTCAAGACTTAGTCCCTGCGTGGACAATGTACCAAGTACACATTCCTGTGTCCAGAGTCCTTCCCCTTCCCCTGGCTGCAGGCTCCAGCAGGTACTCTTTTTTACTTTTGCACATGCACTCTTAAAGAGTGCATGGGTCTGCAGTCTCTCTCCTTCACCCCTGCCCTCCCTTCCGCTCTCTATTGTTTTTAGGTCAAGCCTACAGTGCTTGCGCTGTCAGGCGATCTGTAGTAGGCACTTTGTGGGGTCTGACTTCTCCCACACTGTCGATTGGCTTTTGTGTGTCCTAAAAAAAAAAACGTAGCCTGCATGTCCCACTTTTAAAAAAAAGTTAACGCCCATGGAGTATTGCCGCGGGAGCGAGCAGCTGCGCGGCGAAGTGCGCACAGTAGTGGCTGCTGCGGGTGGGGATCACATGTTTTAATATGACACCTCTCCTCTCCAGGAGTATGTATTTCTCTGGGCGTGCTCCTCCCTGTTCTGTTTGCACTGGACTGGGGGCACCGGCAGAGGCAAAAGGCTCAAAAACAATCTGTCAACTCCTCCCACCTGCTGTCCAACGCTAATGTTCCCCCAGGGCACAGCACTCGGAGCCGACAGCCTCCCTAAAGACAACGCAGCTGAACACTGTCACTGCTGAGAAAGGGCAGCCAACGTCGGATTGATAACGCGGGCACTCGGGCAATGCCCAAAGGGCCGATATCCAAAATCCAGCTGGGGCTGCTTTTTTGAGCATCCTGGGGGATGATTTGGGCGGTTTCTGCATTGTGTTATGCCGCCAGCGGCCCAGTGGGTGCCTGAGTGGCCTCTCTGGAGGTAGATGGGTGTCCATTATGTCCCCTTTATCAACGGCAGAGGTGTCACTCCCTTTCTCCGACTGGCCCGGTCCATTAATATATGCATATTGAGCGGGGCAGGGGGCGGAGCAAAAGTGGCCTCACTTGTTTTCAGGTGTGTTTCACCAGTGTAAACTAATCCGTGCATTTTTTTAAACATCCATCCCCCCTTTTTTAAAATAAAATTTTGCCGAAGCAGCGTTCTGTGGAAAGGCAATATGCAAATGTGGGCCACTTTTTTTAGCATGCCCAGGCCGATTTGTAATCCCAATCCCACCCTGAGGGCAGCTACAGGCCAGCCATAAAGCTACACCCCTTCCTCCAAGTTCCTGCCTCTGATCATATTTATTATAGAGAGTGGCAGGATTTTAGTGCTCAATTTCCCGTTACTTGGTGTGTTTTGCAGCCATGTGAAATGGCGTGTACAGAGCAAGAGTGTGATAGTCTCATCGAAGGTGCGCACCCCTTCGTCTACTGTTAAAGGCAAAGGAGGCAGTTGTCCTGGATGAACTTGTCACTGGTTTTCTTTCCATTGGCGCCTCGTGTGTTCCTGTAAGGAAAAAAAAGGTGCGGCCCTTTTCCCTCCCCCACCATAAACAAAAGGTGGGAATGGGCTGCCTGGGGGGAGAGCAGTGGTCGAAGTGGGCGGGATCGGAAAGGCACGGCGTGCCCCTACTTCTTTAATTTCGAAGAGTCTGTTACCCTCCTTTCTTATTTTAAACATGGCATGGATCCCAGACGGCAGAAATCGCCAGGGCCGATGGATGATGGTTAAGGCTCGTCTTTTGGGAATGGGCGAAACGGGCAGAGAAGGAAAAGGACTCTGTCTTTTCCTTCGTGCCCAAAGAAGACGAGGACAGTATGGCAGCTGTCCCTCCACCTCTTCGTTCCCCCCTTCCCTCTCTTTCTGTCTCGCTCCTCCTCATTTACTAAACAAGCATTGGCATAGCCAATGGGTCTCGCCTTTGGGACCTTATAAGTGTTTAGCCATGCAACACTTGATGTTGTTGCACCAAGGATATTGTCCTGGATAACTAAACACTTATAATGTCCCAAAGGCGAGACCTATTGGCTATGCCAATGCTTGTTCTCCAAGTTGGCTGGTATGGGACTGTGATGATGAAAAGAATAATGAAGATTACTTTCAAAAAATCTATGCCTAATTGGTGTTTTCTTGATCTACAGCTTCTTGTTTTTTCGTTGTTTAACAGTTGTTTCTATAGAACTAAGCAAAAAACACCGTTTCTGTTCAACAGTAGCAAAGTGACTGTGTAGTGTCATAGTGAATATTCTGCAAATGTGCAGTGCCTGAATTATTATTAAAAATGTGCATCTCTTCATCAGGGCCCTCGGCGCCTGGTGCCAGATGAGGTCGGTGATTAGAGCAGACCTGGATGCGGTGATGGTGACATTATTCATTTTATTCTGGGTTAGATTTTATTTCCATGCAACGAGTCAGTGCTAAAGGTCCATTGAAACTTTTTTTTCTATTAACTAAGCTTCGCTGGGCATGAACATTTCAGGCCGTGTTTACACTGAGTGGGATGGTTCGTCACTGGGTTAAAGGTCAGGCTTTGCGGAAGTCCTGTCGCCTCTCAGGTGCTGTTCCTGAGAATCCAAGCCCCGTTCTTCGTGAATGCCAGCTAGGGGCAGCGGCGTACGCCCAACTCCGGTCATTACCCTGTACCGTGTCCAAAGTGGAAGTAGACGGCTGTTCCTGAATAGCCCCTGACGGCCGCAATCTTGGGAAACACGGCTTTCGGGGAAAGGGGGTGGCAAGGAAAGAGAGGAGTGGAAACATTCGCAGCATCGTCGGTAAGTCTAGCAGTCCTAACTGTGAGCTCCTTAAACAAGCAGGAAGTGGGATAAGGGAGGGGGTAGGCACGCAGGCTGGCAAATGGTGTGCACTTTCGCGGCCGCTTTGATGTTCTCAGTGGCCGTGCGGCTCACTGAGAACATCAAAGCGGCCGCGAAAGTGATCACGCAGGGTGACAAATGGTGCGCGTGCCTGGCGCACATGCACTGTAGCTGGAGGCCTGAAAAAAGCCACTAGTTTGCACTTCCAAAACCCGGCTTACTAAAACTCTCGCCAGAGTAGCGCTAAAGCCCTGGCTCAGGCGAGACCTAAAAAAGCGAGACTTCAAGGAACAGGTATTTTACCTTCTCTTTCTTCCTTTAGTTTATTTGCTCCCCTGTGAAATGGATCCAAAAAAGAAAAACACTTGCTGGAAAGTCATCTTTTTCTGACATTTTTCGATTTCTAAGTGCAGTCTCTGAGTGGAGAGAAATAAAACATTCAAAATATGAAAAACAACTAACTAATTAATTAAAGCAAGACAGAGTGATTGCACGCTGGCCAGACTGATTTTATGCACACCTAAACACATTAACGCCACTTTACAGTGTTTGCCAGTAAAGCGCTACTTTTGTTTTCTCGTCGCTCTCACAACATTGTTTTCCCTGGGTCGCAAAGTGCACTATTCCTGGAGGTACTGAAATACCTGCTTGATGGGTGAATTGGAAAACAAAATGCATACTGCGGCTCTGTATTCACAAACGTGGTCTTTTAAAACCATACTGCTTTTGTTTAGTAAGCATATAAGCAATGGGCATTGACGAGGGTCCCTTCTGGGCCCTGTAGTCATGGCCTTAACTTTTCAGGCAAAGGCACTCACTAATTTCCGAATAATGAGTGTAAAAAGAAAAAGGTAACTATGTTGTTCCTGCTTACATTTCACATACTTTACTTAATCTTGCATTCCCTATGAGTATTTGCTTTTTCTAGGATGTTTTAAAAAAAGTTTTAGGCAGCAGCATATTGCTCTTGTCTAGTGCGTGATTTGAATTGAGTCACATCCAGGTGTGTGTAGCGGGTCAGTGCAGTGCAAGTTTCTCTCAGTGGGGCAGTATGGTGTTCAGTGGGGGACAGGAAGTGGCACTATGGTCAGAGCTGCTGAATTTGGAACTGGGGAACCAGGTTCAGCCTTCATGACCAGTCCACCAAACCACTCTCCCTGAGGGAGTACAATACCATGCTAGAACTTAGAAGGCCCCGCCAGATCTTAAAAGCCCTGGTGTCTTAGCACCAGCAGGTGGACCCTAGCAGTGGCAAGTGTGGGTTAACCTCGAAGACCTGTCCTCCACAATTCATTCTGAAGTTCACCTCCAGTCTTGCAGGCAGGCCTATGAAGCAGCACACCATAGAGTGACAGTGACTCTGTCACTGAGGTCACAGGACCCTCGAGCAGGGTGGCTCTAGGGCAGTGCTTGAAAGTTTTACCGTTCAGTGCTGCAGGGATGCCTTTATTTACATTTTTAAAAAGTCGCCAGACTTATAGAGAGCTTCAGGTGGGAGTGGAGATATTACTGCTGAGACAATTCCAGCCAATCACAGCGTGACTCTCAAGCGGAAGCCTGTTCGAGGTTGAGCCAATAGAAAAATAATTAAAGTGGACCAATCAGAGTCTGCGCTGTATCGAAGGCGCTTCTGATGGCAAACATTTAGGAATACCGAAAAAGAACTCGGTTGTGCTTATTGATGACTGCGAGAACATAGATTAAACTCAAATGTTCGCCCTACATTAGTTCCAAAGAATGAATATGTGCTTATAAAAATAAGCATTTAGTAAACTGGCTTAGATCATTAAAAAGAAAATATATTTATTTGAGTTCGGTCAAAAAAAGGCAGATATTAATATTTCACTAACACAGTTATGCAATCTTTTTACGAAAAAGTGATGCTGAATACACTAGTTACTTTATATGTGTGCGATCCTCGTCGGAATGAAAACCCAGCACCACAGCTAACAAGGATCCAGAGCAACATAGAGTAATAGAATGTCAGGGAGTGACAGAGTATGACAGACAGTGAAAGAAAGGGTCAGTCAAAGAAAGCTAGACAGATGAAGACCGAGAACAATTGGTCAAGATAAAGCGAGATATAGAAGTACATGTGTGCGTGTGTGTGAGAAAGAGGGACCGAAACATAAGAGTAAGAGAACCATATCAAGAGACAGAAAAAAGACCAAATAAAGACATGAAGGGAAGAACAGACTGCAAGATTGAAAATCAGCAAGAAAAAGGGACACAGAGAGACAGAGAACGACAGTAAGAACAAGCATTGGCCGCGCGCGGGCTGGTTGGGGAGGGGGAGAAGCGGGAGTTGTGTGCGCGCGCGGCCAATGCTACGAAAGTCTTCGCGATCACGATCGCTGTGAAAGCGAAAGTGATCGCGATGTCACGCTAATGGCGTTCCTGAATGCTGCTGGCTGGCCTAGCGCATGGCGGCAGCGCACGTGTATGCTCACGTGCACACAAGCGCTAGGCCAGCCAGCAGCACTTAATAAAGCCATATACAAAATGTCTCTCCGAGCCAACGCATGCGCTGGGCTCAGCGAGACCTAATTAGAGCGTTATGGTTTTTTCCCCAGTCTTTGATTATCCTAATGTTGCAGAAAAAGGGTTCATTTGGGTAGAAGTCAATTCTGATTATTAAAGAGAACCCCTAACCATGGTATTACGTTTTAAATTCATAGTTTGTGTTTCTCCAGACCAATCACTATTAAACTATGCTGCCTACTAGTATGGTTGTCATGTGACTCCTACACCTTGTAGTCCTTTGTCTTATGTAACATTTCCTATACCGTGATTTACATATGTATGAATGATTGTCTCTGTAATATGTGTGATGTAAAATGCTCTGACACCCCACACTGGTATTAGTAGTGCTGTAAATTTTCTGATACTTTATTATTTTGTCATTTTTAGACATGCTAACAGTCTCTGCAAAGATTTTTCCTTATTAGTGGAACATACAACTGCAGCAGTGAGAAAGGTGACCAGTAAACCTTTGCAAAGGGCCTCCACTTCACAGCAGCACAAGTCACATTTTTTAGGAACTTTTGATCTTTTTGAGCTATAAACACTTTACTAGTTAAAATCGTCAGATTATGCAGCAGATGATGTATTATGTAGCAAATATGGCAGAGCCATAATTATGTGGAAAACATTTGCAAACTAGGATATTTTGCCATTCATGTTTGAACTGCTCTTGTGGAAAAAGGGAGGAGAAGTGCCGATGACAGAAACTCCATGGCTGGTAGACAAATGGCTTGCGATTCCACTTTTAAGGATATTTGGTACATTCTGTGATTGGAAACGTATCCCACTTTGTGAATGTATTTTAATGTCAATAACTCATTTATTAAACCTTAAATAAACATGAGAATCCATTGGTTAAATTAAATACCGTAATAAGCTGTAACCGATTAGTGAAATAGGAAACAAATACTAAAAATTGGGATATTTTGCTCTTTCTGTCACACCTCTGACTCCGCCCACTGACCCAATCCACGGGTTATTCCCGCCCTCTAATTCTCCGCCCACAGTTCCCCAACTTTTTTTTCCCCACTTCGACCACTGGGGGAGAGCCCAACTTGTCAGGGCGCTGTCTGACACTGCCTGGGCCATTTCTGTCTTCATTACGGGAGAAATGTAACAACTTGATCAGAGGTCTGGTAGCACCCGAGCGGTGCAGGGCGGTGGCGCTGACTGGGCACGGCAGAGTCGCGGATCTCCGCTTTTCAACAATAACTTTATTTTAGGTATCAAGGTTATTTCCAGTACCCCTTCTTTCCTGCCACCCCACATTCTAAAGCGTTCCTCTTGTGTACCCCCACATAAGACCTGCCCCCCACAGTCTAACACGTGCATTCTTTTCCATTCAGCTGAGAACGTGAAGTTTACTTTTGCTTTCAAAGAAAGGCAAAGTAGCTTCTTTGGCATGCACCATGCTAGTGTTCGTTTTGTAAAGATGTTTATCTGCAGATACACGTCTGCCATGTTGGTGTAAATATATGCCCCAGAATGAACAATCGGTCGCCCCAAACTGCTTGATGAGTCTGAAAGCGACATTTGTTTGTGATTGCAGCATAATAATAAGCTATTTTAGGATATTTTTTTGTAACAGTCTAAATGGTAAACAGTGAACTGTCACCTTTTTTTGTACACCTGTGCTTAAATAGTGTCTAGGACGGAGCAACTGTTTTCACCAAAGTGGTACACATGGGGGCTTGGTAGATGGATGGATGGATGGATAGATGGATAGATAGATAGATTTAAACAATCAGATGAATTCATCTGGTAATGCAAAATATAATTTATGGTTAGGTGTAACAGTTGCGTTAACTAATGACTAGATGATTGGATGGATGCATGGATGATTCATGAATGATGGATGGCTGGGTGAATGGTGGTCGTCGGCGTGAATATATGATGGAAAGTTAGGTAGGCAGACAGACATTGTGGATATGTGGATGGATAGAGTTGGAGGTGGCTATATGCGAGAAGGAATGGATGAATGGGTGGACGGACAGAAGGATGGGAGTCAAGGTAGGTAGACATATTGTAGAAGTACTGATTGCTTTTGAGGTGGCCAGATGCAAAGGTGGATGGATGGACGGGTGGTTGGATGAATGGATTGGTGTGTGGGCTCATAGATAGATAGACAGACAGACAGACAGACAGACAGACAGACAGACAGACAGACAGACAGACAGACAGACAGACAGACAGACAGACAGATAGATAGATAGATAGATAGATAGATAGATAGATAGATAGATAGATAGATAGATAGATAGATAGATAGATAGATAGATAGATAGATAGATAGATAGATAGATATGTGGATAGACTTGGATGGAAGGATGGGTGGATGGACTACCCGCATCTGCTGGAGTGAGGTTTTCCTTAAAATTCGTATACCTCCTCCATTTTATCATTTTGAATTAAAACGAATAATTGATTAATATTAATAGTATTAATGGTTTGCTGTGTTTGAATAATCAACATTACTAAATAGAAAATACACGTGGGAATCGCATTTGCATGGCCTGATTGATACGTAAACTAATTTTTGTACGCATACTAATGTGAAATATTTAGAAATTGCATGTTATAGGTTGCTTTTGTGATGTGATTTGTGAATTGTGCTTTTAAATGTGAGTATAAACCGCAATGCGTGTTGCTTTTGCTAGATAAATACACACACATAAAGGGTTTAGTGAGGGAAAAACATTTTAATAGTCATTTCCATGTATTTTACGTTTTGTATTTCTTTGCTTAAGTTAACCTTTCTGGAGTGGCCACAAAATGGCTGCCATCCCTATTTTGATGGACAGACGATATACAGAAGTCACTGGGTGAAGTGCGCCTGCGCTAAAAGATGAGCAACAATAACCTCGTTCTGACCTCTGGCAGACTGTACCCGTGAAGGTTGCACCGGGATGGGTGCCAATCTTCAGACAAAGGACTTCCTTAAACTAAAAACTGTTATAATTGATGACACCATGGACACAAACCCGAATGAGAACCAAAATGCCCCGAATGGACAAGTAACTGTTGCAAATTATTAATGGATGAGAATTACATCTCAAGAAACATCGCGCGCATGAGAATCAGGAAGAATGATCCTGGTTCCACCAATCAGATTTGTTTAAAAACATGTATTGTAACATTTTGTTGTTGAATTTACTATAAAAGAAGTAGAATAGAGAGGGTCCATAGGGCCCGATTCACAGAATTAACTTAAGACAAAATCCTAAACTTAGTACCATTTTGGTATTCACAGAATGCACTTACTACTTCTGGTATTCACAGAATTAACGTACTACTTTTGCGATTCACAGAATAAACTTACTACTTTTGCGATTCACAGAATGGATTTACGACTACTAACTTTACGTCAGCACTCGGGCCGGAATTTCCGGCCCGGAGGCGGGGCTTCCGGCCCGGAGGTGGGAATTCCGGCCAGTGGCGGAGATTTAGCCATGGCCAAAATCTCCACCTCTAGGCCGGAAGCTCCGCCTCCGGCCCGGAAGCCCCGCCTCCGGCCCGGAATTTCCGTCCCGAGTGCGGACGTAAAGTTAGTAGTCGTAAATCCATTCTGTGAATACCAAAAGTAGTACGTTTATTCTGTGAATCGCAAAAGTAGTGAGTTCATTCTGTGAATACCAGAAGTAGTAAGTGCATTCTGTGAATACCAAAATGGTACTAAGTTTAGGATTTTGTCTTAAGTTTGTTCTGTGAATCGGGCCCCCAGGCTTTTGGCTTTACTCGATTACCTGACGTTATGCTGACGGAGAGGACGGTGACACTGCTGGACAGCTGCTTGCCAGAGACTCTGACGGACTGATCAGATGCCCAGTTAATTTACGAACTGATTGATCGATTTATGGGCATAGAGACAAAAGATCTGAATTTGACATAGAGGACGTCATTTAGCCAGATTAGGTAAATATGTGAATCAAAATATTGAATGCTTTATGATTTTCTTATGCTTTATTTTAGATAAATATTTCAATTCATTATAGGAACTGTGTCGGGTTATTATTTTAGAAGTGTATTGATGTATATTGTTTAGAAGAATTAAGTGTCGCTTTCCCAGCAACTCAGCTGATCCATGGCCTATTCATGGGAGGAATTGCTAGGTTAAAGGTTTAGACCCTGGTGAGGTAGGGAGGAATAGGGGAACTTATTACTCATTAGGGTTTTGTGTATTTCCTCCCATTTCCAGCCCATGGAATAAAAGGATCCCCTCTCGAGGACCATAGATCTAAAAAGTAGAATGAATGCATGGTGTTATGGGCCCCACCAGTGAGTGAATGAATGAAATGTGGTCGTAGAAGATCTGTGGTCTGTGACGTAGAGAGGGATTTGATATTCAGCGCTGGAGCAGTTTTTCTGGTAGCAGAATGATGGTTAGCTATTGTTTTGGGTTTAGTGACGATTGCTTGTAAATAGCTTATTGATTATTGATTGGTATTGGTTTATGTACTAACACTCTATGTTGAGTCGCGTCAAGTTATATGTTGTTTGCACGGCTTCTGGGATGTAGGAAGTCGGAAGTTTGTAACAGTGCCGTAGTAGAGCAGAGGTAAGCGCTGCTCTCGGGAAAGACGGGATTGTGGTTGCCCGTAGGTACACAGGAAGGAAACGTGTAGCAATCGAAGTTACACAGCGCATTGTCTGGGTTCGATTCGGCAGCATCGTCGTGTGTTGTCATTAGTGATATTCTCTGTGTGAAAGAAGTATGAATGATAGCAAAGGGTTACCTGTGAAATTTTGGTATTAGGTACCAGGAAACCAAAGGGC
The DNA here is from genome assembly GCF_964204655.1 of Triturus cristatus. NCBI lineage: Eukaryota > Metazoa > Chordata > Amphibia > Caudata > Salamandridae > Triturus > Triturus cristatus. The sequence continues at coordinate 1,129,175,171 of NC_140584.1, forward strand.
ATACCGATAACGCTTACTACTGAAAAGGTAGCAGGTATATTCTGAGCTTGCTAGAAGGATAAAGTAGAGGGAAGCGCTGCTTTGTTAACGAATGGTATTTTCTGTAGTAGGGCAGAGGTAAGCGCTGCTCTCGAGAAAGACAGAAGTCTGTGTGAATGATCTACATTTTCCCTGTATGACAGTGTGTGTATGAAAAAGGCATTCTAATTAATGGCAAAACTCTAGTGTTATTTAATTCTAGAGAAGCGGTTGGTTGATGCTTGATAGAAGGGTGAAGTAGAGGGATGTGCTACTTTATCAACGAAAGTACTAATTCCGTAGTAGGACAGAGGTAAGCGCTGTTCTCGAGAAAGACTGGATTTTCGTGAGAAAGGTCTTTTGCTGTTCTTTGGTTAGCGAAGCAGACAATGGAGATGTTTTTGTGTTGTTACTAACAGAATTCTAGAAATTGATACAAAAACTTACTGCGCGGATTTGTAAAGGAGGGGTAGACGAGAGCAGAGCAGAGCTACCGCAGCGGCTGCTGATGTCAGAACAACCGCGCTGGGATTGGACAGTAGATTGGAGGCGTAAAAACGCTCCGGATTGGTGTGTTAGTGTAAAGCCGCGCTAGGAGTGGAGGAATACAGAGTGACGTAAACGCTCCCTGACTGGTGTGTTAGTGTGAGTCGCGCTGAGATTGGAGGATTGTGATAGTGACGTAGACACTCCTGATTGGTGCATTAGTGAGAGTCGTGCTGTGAGTGGACAGAATAGCGGTACCATTGTAAGAAGACTAAACGGTACACGGAAACCGAGAAAATGTATTACCAACCACCAGAAAAGAAGAAATCGTGGTTTGGGAAAATTAAGAAGTGGTTCAAGAAAGATAATCCAGTTAAGACTAGGGAAGGACAGTTACTTCCTCCACCGAAAACACCCGCATCTATAATGATTGCGAAATATGGGTATCATACTTGTATTTGGTTAGATAATTGGGTAAAATACACCAAGGACGATGGAGTCCTGGCGTTCCCAGAACATGGTTCCTTTAATTTGGCTGTTTTGAGAAATCTCCGAGACAAAATGATGGACTTAGAACCAAGACCTAGACCGACGCAGTTTGAGGCATTGACGGAATGGGAAGATGAAATGCATGAACGAGAAAGGCAGAGAAGTGGTAGGGGTTACCGATACATGTTCAGTAGATCATACGGACATGAGACACATGACGACCGGATGAAAAGGTGGCGAAATGCAAGTATGACTGAGGGTATGTTTCCTGTGAGAATGATAGGAGAGAATGAAGGGAGAAAATGCACCGAGAAAAGGCGTAATGTGGATTTGAGTGGGTATGAAGCGAATGAATCGGAAGATGATGTTCTTGATGATGTGTTTTACAAAAACCCACCACCGTATTGACCAGAACCAGAAGCACTGTCACCAAGTGCCCCAATGAGAGAAACATTACGAATAATTAAAACAGAGACTATATCACCAGAATTAGGGAAAATTAACTCCGCAAGAGAGATAGAAAAACAGACAGAAAGTAGGGTAAATGGTGAAAATTCAGTAGAACTGGCCAAAACGACCCTAGAATTAACCGAGAAAATAAGAGAATTGACCAAAAATCTAGACGCTGTAACAGTTCCAGTAACGATAGGTCCAGTAATGCCCATATTTGAGAAACAAAAAGACACTGAACATTGTTTGACAGTACCGTACAGAAGCCAAAATCTAATTGAAAACACTGAATGGAGTCAAATTGAGAATCCATGGGGACCGACAATAAATATGTTTGAACCGAGTCTTTCAAATAATCCATTTGTAAATCAAATTTATGCTGAAAAGAGCAGAATGACAGTGGAAACATTATTAGAACCACAAAAGGCTCCAGAACAAAATAATGTAGATAACCTAGTAGGGCCCTCTGTAGAGGAATTAAGCGAATGGCTCAGAGAGCTACAGAAAAAGGATCAAGAATCCCAGTCAATAGATGTAGCCAAATTACGAATGGTATTAGAGGAATTGATAGTAGGAACTATCCCTACTGAGAAATTGAAAAACTATCAGGATGAGGAATTGTTGTTTCTCTGCAAGAGTGCAACGTGGAGAGCGAAAAACTTGCATGAAAGATTAGAGGAAATTGCAAACGAAATGGGAATAGATTTTGACAAAGTAAAAGCACTGCAAAAATCTTATCGAGTTGATTTCACTGAAAAGGATATAGAGAACATGAATACTACAGGAAGGATAGGTCAAATTAAGAACATAATCGGTTTGTTGAGAAAATGGGGATATTTGGACAGATGGAGAAGTAAGTGGTGTAAAAGACGCAATAATACTACAGAAAGGACAGTTTCAGCATTTCCCGTTAGAGAAAAAGAAAAGGTAACAACAGAATACCCCATGAGAGAGATTCCAGGAGGAGGGTATGTACATGTTCCATGGACAAGACAGGACATTTTGTCTTTCACAAATGATTTCCCTCGACTACGCGAAAAGCCCGTCGAGTGGTATCGGCAGGTAGACAGATTTGTAAAATTGTCAAAGGTATTATGGATAGATTTGAATAGTCTATTCGATATAATAGTACCAGCAGATTTGTGAACAGAATGTAAGCTGATGATAAATTGGCCCACTCAGGACTATCCTAGGGACCCTAAGACAGGAGCTCCCGACCCAGAGGTAATGAAGAAATATGAGCAGGTTATGGCATTTCTGAAAAACAAGGTACCTCCTAAAGAGACCGATTGGGTAAAAATTGACAGAACCCAACAGGAAAGCAAGGAGTCAGTACATGCATATTATGAAAGGCTAATTCAGGCTTTTATACAGTTCAGTGGAGATGAGAACTTGAGTGATAAAGATTTGAGTCATTTTGTATACAGATTTGTATATGGTTTACGCCCAGAAATTGGTGATATGATAAAGCAGCATACAGTTGATTGGCAAAATAAGAAAATAGATGACGTTTTGAGACATGCAAAATATTTTAGCGATGAGATCGAGGCAAAACAGCGAAAACTGAAAGAAAAGGCAATGTGGGCACAGGTAAAGGTAGCCGAACGACAGGAAGCTCAGTTGGTAGAACAAGCAGGAGTAAGACCAAGATTTGGTTCAGGGAAAGGGAAAGGTAATATAGAAGAAGCTAAAAAGAAATTCCCATGTCACAATTGCGGTAAGTTAGGGCATTGGAAATCCGAGTGTAAGAACCCTCCAAATACAAATAATGAAAATTGATCGTTGAATCCACAGGTGCAGAACGAGGTGGGTGGTCAACTGCAGCATCAGCAGCAGGTGGTTACCTCCCAGAATCAGGTGCCAAAACCACCTTATCCACAGAACAGAAACTCACAGAAGTATAGTAAGGAATCGGGAATCTACAATGAAGAACAGGTAAATAAACCATCACGAGCTCGCACTGTTTCGCAGTATTGGCTGCAACACGATGAGAGTGATTCAGAAATGGGTTATTGACGGTGCCGAAGGGAGGAAGAAGAGTGCGTACTTGGTGCAACTCTAGAAGTAGACCAGACAGGACCATTTGTAGATGGGAAGATTAATGATAATAACATTACTTTCCTAGTGGACACTGTCGCTACTCGATCTACTGTTAGATCAGCTGATGTTAAGAATCTTCCTCTTTCGGATTAAACAATCCAAGTAGTTGGTGTATCTAACCAACAGTTAAAAACATACCTTACAGAACCAGTAAGAGTTAGTATAGGGAAATTTTCTGAAATGCATCGATTTGTGGTGTGTGACACCAGTCCTGTGAACTTGCTAGGTAGGGACCTGTTGTGCAAGATGAATTGCACTATATTTTGTACTCCAGATGGAATAGCTTTTGAAACACCAGATGAGGATGTATTGTATAAAATGACCACAGCTAACAGAGAATGTGAGAATATTGGAACATATGCAGTATTTAATCCAGACGAACTGCCTAAAGAATTGAAACTATCTGTAAAAGCAGAGGTTTGGGATTTCACTGGAGAAGATGTAGGGCTAATGAGAAACGTAGACCCGGTAAAAATTACTGTAAAAGAAGGAGTAAGTTATCCGAACATTCCTCAGTATAGATTGACACCTGAAATAATTGAAGGAGTAACTCCAATAATTGAGAAAATGATCAAGCATGGAATTCTGAGAGAAATAATGAGCAGTCCATGTAACTCACCCATAATGGGCCTGAAAAAGCCAAATGGGAAGTTCAGAATAGTGCAATACCTGAGAAAGGTAAACAAAATCGTTATACCATGCTGTCCCATTGTACCAAATCCATCAGTGATTTTGTATCAGATTCCCCATGATGCGGAATGGTATACAGTGATTGATTTGTGCCATGCGTTCTTTTCCATCCCATTGCATCACGACAGTCAGCCAATTTATGCATTTCGGTTTGGAGACCGTATTTTGGCATGGTGCCGAATCCCACAGGGGTATACAGAAAGCCCCTCAATATTTAATCAATTGTTAAAAAAGTCATTGGAAAGTCTGCAAATGCCCGAGAGTTCAGTACTAGTACAGTACATCGGCGACCTCCTTGTGGCGTCGAAAACTCGTGAAGCTTGTGAAGTAGACACTATAGCCTTACTAAATCACCTGGCAGATGGAGGACTAAAAGTGTCCCCAGCCAAACTGCAGTATTGTAAGAAAGAAGTACAGTATTTGGGACATAACATTGAAAAAGGATTTAGGAAAATAACAATAGACAGAATCAGAATCATAAAAGGAATGAGAGCCCCATGACTCAAAGAGAAGTGAGAATGTTTCTGGGAATGGTAGGGTACTGCCGCCAGTGGATCAGCAACTTTTCGCTGATTGCAAAACCTCTGGTACGGCTAACAAAGAGTGATGTAAAAGATCCCCTTGAATTGAACAAGGAAGAATTAGCAGCATTCAAACGATTGAAAGATGGATTGTGTGAAGCCCCAGCATTGGGTATGCCTGATTATGAAAAAGAATTTGAGTTATATTGCAGTGAAAGAAATGGATGTGCACTTTCTGTGTTAATCCAGAAGCATGGAAGATTGAGGAGACCGATTGCATATTATTCATCGATGCTTGATCCAGTAGCCGTAGGCTTACCTGGTTGTCTGAAAGCAGTAGCTGCAACATGTCGAAGCTTGGAGCAGAGTGAAGGAATCGTGATGGGATATCCTTTGAAAGTGTTTGTACCCCATGATGTGGCGATTCTTTTAACAAGGAGTCGTACTCAGTATATGACACATAGTCGGCTGACTAAGTATGAGAAAGTCATATTAGGTGCAACGAATGTGAGCCTTGCGAGATGTGTGAATGTGAATCCAGCAACATTATTACCAGATGCTGAGAATGTGGAAGTGAGAGATGAAGCAGATCATGATTGTTTGGATGTGCTTGAGTATTGTACGAAACCGCGACCAGACATAAAATATGTACCTTTGGCAGAAAATGATTATGTAATGTTTGTTGATGGGTCATGTTTGAGAACAGAAGAAGGAGTTCTGAGTGCAGCATATGCAGTGTGCACGGTTGCAGCAGTGTTGGAAGCATCTTATCTAAAAGGAGTAAAATCTGCTCAAGTAGCAGAATTAGTGGCTCTGACCCGAGCATGCAAAATTGGGAAAGGTGTGAGAGTGACTGTGATAACTGACAGCCAGTATGGCTTCGGAGTTGTCTACGATTTTGGCCAATTGTGGCTACAAAGAGGTTTCCTAACCTCAAGTAGAACTCCTATAAAGAATGCTGAAGTGGTTGGAAAGTTGATTGAGGCGATACAGCTGCCTAAACAATTGGCTGTGGTGAAATGTGCTGCCCATAACCAAGGTGAGGATTACGTTACTGTCGGCAACAGATATGCCAACGACATGGCACAGTACTGTGCCAGAAATCAGTATTTAGTCAATCAGGCAAAGGAGAAAGAAATGACTTCCTATTCCTTAATGTTTACTAACGTTGTAGGGACATGGGAAGAAGTGAGACAATTGCAGGAGGAAGCAGGAGATGAAGAAACAAGGCAGTGGGTAAAAGCAGGATGTGCACCAAGGGAAAAGGATCATGTGTGGGTCTATCGAGATGGAAGACCAGTCTTGCCTGATAGCATGTTGTCTACTATGGCACGGATGTATCATGGCCAGGGACACATAGGGAGAGATGCTATGATCAGGTCGTTTAAACAGACCTGGTACAACCCAAAATTCAGAATTATATCAGAGAGTCTATGTCAGAGATGTCTAATTTGTCAGCAATACAATCCTGGAAGAAAGACAGTGGTGAGCCTAGGAACTATAGGCCGAGAAGGAGGGCCTTTTACCAGAATGCAGATAGATTTCATTGAGATGCCAACATGTAACAGATTGAGGTATGTTCTGGTCATAGTTTGCCTATTCTCCAGGTGGGTAGAGGCATACCCGACAAGGAGAAATGATGGATTGACAGTAGCAAAGCTGCTTTTGAGAGAATTCATCCCCAGGTTCGGGTTCCCAGTGACCCTTGAATCAGACAGAGGATTTTTTTTTATAATGAGATTGTGAAACTGGTCAGTGAAGCATTGAATGTACAACAGAAACTGCACTGTGCCTACCGACCAGAGGCTTCTGGTGTGGTTGAGCAAAGGAATGGTACAATCAAAAACAGAATTGGAAAAATGTGTTTAGCCACAGGAATGAAATGGCCTGATGTCTTGCCTCTAGTTTTGATGACCATACGTGCAACCCCAGATAGAACTACAGGGTTAAGTCCTCATGAAATAATCATGGGACGTGCAATGAGGCATGCTTACATACCAGTCAACAAACTGATGACGATTTCTGATGACATGGTGTTGGAGTACTGTAAAGGCCTGGGTGACGCAGTTCATTCTGTGTTTCATCAGGTTGGAGCGGATGCCACCACCCTTGAAAAGAAGCCAGCCCATGATCTGAGCCCAGGGGATTGGGTGAGGATAAAGGTCCACAGAAGAAGAAACTGTTTGGTTCCCAGGTGGGGAAAACCAAGACAAGTCATTCTGACCACGACAACAGCTGTGGAGTGTGCTGGACTGAAAAACTGGGTCCATGCCAGCCATACTCTGAGAATACCAAATCCAGTGGATTGCAAGGAGAAAGAGTACTATGACGAATCAGAGTCAAGTACTGAATCAGACAACGAAGAACCAAAAACACGAGAAAATCCTGAAAGGGGGGAAAACAAACCAAAACAGATTCTAGTTCCCAGAAGTGTCTCTCTGAGAAGAAGACTGCAGATTTCTGACAGCTCAGATTCTGAAGACGAGCAAAGAAAGAAAGGTCCTAGTAAAGAACCTAAAAAGAAGGAAGGAAAAGACAAAGAAGAAGCAGTAAAAGAAATTCAAAGAAAGCAAATCCCAGATGAAAAACTGAGAGAAATTCCACCTGAAATAATAGATTTGAATGAAGAAGGGACAGATACAGAGAGAGAGGGACAGATTGCGGAAGACCCCCGAGGAGGTGTAGGGAACTGCAACATCCAGCTAGGTGAAGGGACAAGTAGTCAGCAGGAAGATTGCGTGCCGGAGACCCGAGGAGGGAAAGAAGTAGGGAAACCAGAACAAGTGGTGGATAAAGAGACTGGTGAAAAGGAAAAGCAAGTTGGGACTGAGTCAGAAGAGAGTGAGAATGAAATACCTGAAGGTCGAGTTCTGAGAAAGAGAGCTTGGAGAGAAGAAAAGAATGAAAAGAATGTCAAAGAAAGTAAATTGAAAAGAACTGGAAAACCAGAAGTTTGGCCGAACAAAATAAAGAGACTAAGATATCGATTGACTCGAGTGAAATCACCAAGAGCTGAACAGGTGAATGAAGTTACGAGTCAGGAAAAATCAAAGGAGGAAGAAGCAGTTGTAAACAAAGAGTCCGGAAGGACAAGAAAACCTAACCAGAAGTATAAGTCGCTGGAATGGACGTATGTGGCCCTGCCTGAAGAACCCCAAGAGGCAGACAGTCAAGGAAATCCAGAGGAGGCTTTACTGATAGTGGTTAAAGAAGAAGAATCAGAAATCCTGAGAGTTCTCTTGTCCGACATTGGAGAAGAAGAAGCGGAGATTCAGGAAATTCTGTATCCTGATTGGGAGAAGGAGGCAAAGGACGATGAGATGCCAAACTGAATAAACAAAGAAGCTGTTGATGTGGAAAACGATAATAAAAGAGAAGAAGTAGAAACTAGTGGAACCAAGTAGAAGCTTAGAAGCTTTGGGTTAGAAACTGGTCATAAAGTAGAAGAGGCTAAGTCAAAAGACACGGTCTATTTTAGTAAAGATGGCTAACATAGATGGTAGTAAAAGTAGATGTACATTCATGAAAAGATGGTGTAAAACATGTTGCTGTTGTACAGGATTATTAATGCTTTTATGGAACATCCTAGCTCTTGTAATATCATTTAAAGTCACAATAGATACAATAGAAGGACATGGTCAAAACAAAACTAACATAGGTAAAATTTCAAAGGTAGTACCGACTGTAGAAACAAACATTCACTTGCATAAAGATAGGTCTATTAACGATTTTTCTAATAATGTATTTTCAAAATTATGGTATGAATATGTAAAGACTATGGACGTAAGGGACTGCTACGTCTGCATGCAGTTACCTGCTTCTGTGGGAGTGACTTATCATCACATTCCAGCTACTTATGGAATAACATGTAGTGTAATAGCTAGTTTATTTGATCAGATAGGGAAATTAGAGTATTATTTTCAGATGTAGATAACATTTTTGCATTAGTGCCTGCTAATAATAAGCTAAATAAGGTAAAACCTGCTAAAGTGATAGGTGAATTTTTCTTAGAGACTAGTGAACTAACATTAGAAGCTGTGTTTAAATATAATTTGACATGCAGTTTGCAGAAAGAAGAAAATACATTTTTGAATATGGTTGAGGAAAGAAGGCATAAGATGCACAAAAAGGCATCAGAAGGAAAGGTTGAGAAAACGGCTTGGGACATAGAAATAGAGAAACATCTGACAAAAGGAGAGTCAACACCAACAATAGCTTTAGATAGGCCTCAGAAAGGAACATTTTGTATAAGAAGGAATCAAACTGCATTGTAGGTAATAGTGAGTGCCATGATACATACCGAATCATAGGTGGATGGGGATTTAAAGGTGGAAGAGATCCAGTATTTCCTGGAATATATTTTATCTGTGGGAACAGGGCATATTATCATTTGCCAGACCATTGGTATGGCACATGTTATGTAGGCCTGGTATTTCGAAAAATCTTTCACATGGATAGAGAAGAAGGTGTAAATAGTTTAGATAGTCATTTAGTGCGTAGAAAGAGAGAATCTTGGGCAGAAATTGTAGGTGACATTTTTTGTGCATTGATACCAGCAGTGGGAATAACTCTGAATGCAAATAAAATTAGAAGATTATCATGTCAACAAGCACTGCTAATGGATTCTTATTGGTTAATACCGAAATGGTTGCCATGCGTGCTATTGTAATGCAGAATCGACTTGCCCTTGACATTCTATTGGCAAAAGAGGGTGGAGTCTGTGGAATGCTGAAAGTTCAACATTGTTGCACTTACATTCCAGATGAGAGTAAAGATCTAAAGGTTTACATTAAAAAATATTACTGAATTGCATGATGAACTTGTACCACTGGAGGATGAAGATGTATGGGCAAGAATGGGAAAGAAAATAGCTGCTATTAAATATTTCTTAGCTAAAATAGGTGGTACTGTTATAGGTAACATTTTGTTTCCATTAACATGTGTGATAGTTGTATTATTAGTGATAAGATTAGGGTGTATGTGTTGTAGAAATAAGAAAACAAATAATACAATAAAAAGAGATAAACTTAAGAGAAAAGGAAAAGATCCAGAAAAGGATTTAGAAGAAATAGCCTTAGATGAGTGGAAAGAAAATATTTATAAAAAAACAAAAAGAGATGAATATGGAGAAACTGAATTATGAGCTATGAGTAAGAAGTCATTTCAAATTTCCGTAAAAGGGTACTAAATTTGGGTGTTTTGTGGTGATAAAATCACCAAAGGGGGGATTGCTGGAGTGAGGTTTTCCTTAAAATTCGTATACCTCCTCCATTTTATCATTTTGAATTAAAACGAATAACTGATTAATATTAATAGTTTTAATGGTTTGCTGTGTTTGAATAATCAACATTACTAAATAGAAAATACACGTGGGAATCGCATTTGCATGGCCTGATTGATACGTAAACTAATTTTTGTACGCATACTAATGTGAAATATTTAGAAATTGCATGTTGTAGGTTGCTTTTGTGATGTGATTTGTGAATTGTGCTTTTAAATGTGAGTATAAACCGCAATGCGTGTTGCTTTTGCTAGATAAATACACACACATAAAGGGTTTAGTGAGGGAAAAACATTTTAATAGTCATTTCCATGTATTAATTACGTTTTGTATTTCTTTGCTTAAGTTAACCTTTCTGGAGTGGCCACAAAATGGCTGCCATCCCTATTTTGACGGACAGACGATATACAGAAGTCACTGGGTGAACTGCGCCTGCGCTAAAAGATGAGCAACAATAACCTCGTTCTGACCCCAGGCAGACTGTACCCGTGAAGGTCGCACCGGGATGGGTGCCAATCTTCAGACAAAGGACTTCCTTAAACTAAAAACTGTTATAATTGATAACATCATGGACACAAACCCGAATGAGAACCAAAAAGCCCCGAATGGACAAGTAACTGTTGCAAATTATCAATAAAATGAGAATTACATCTAAAGAAACATCGAGCGCATGAGAATCAGGAAGAATGATCCTGGTTCCACCCATCAGATTTGTTTAAAAACATGTATTGTAACATTTTGTTGTTGAATTTACTATAAAAGAAGTAGAATAGAGAGGGTCCATAGGCTTTTGGCTTTACTCGATCTCCTGACGTTATGCTGACGGAGAGGACGGTGACACTGCTGGACAGCTGCTTGCCAGAGACTCTGACGGACTGATCAGACGCCCAGTTAATTTACGAACTGATTGATCGATTTATGGGCATAGAGACAAAAGATCTGAATTCGACATAGAGGACGTCATTTAGCCAGATTAGGTAAATATGCGAATCAAAATATTGAATGCTTTATGATTTTCTTATGCTTTATTTTAGATAAATATTTCAATTCATTATAAGAACTGTGTCTGGTTATTATTTTAGAAGTGTATTGATGTATATTGTTTAGAAGAATTAAGTGTTGCTTTCCCCGCAACTCAGCTGATCCATGGCCTATTCATGGGAGGAATTGCTAGGTTAAAGGTTTAGACCCTGGTGACTTAGGGAGGAATAGGGGAACTTATTACTCATTAGGGTTTTGTGTATTTCCTCCCATTTCCAGCGCATGGAATAAAAGGATCCCCTCTCGAGGACCATAGATCTAAAAAGTAGAATGAATGCATGGTGTTATGGGCCCCACCAGTGAGTGAATGAATGAAATGTGGTCGTAGAAGATCTGTGGTCTGTGACGTAGAGAGGGATTTGATATTCAGCGCTGGAGCACATCCACCCGAAGCAGAAGTGGAAGACGCTCCTACTCCTACATCGCAGCAATGACCTGGAACACCCTCCCCATGTGGCCCCCACAATCACCTCACTTTCAGAATTCCGAATGGCCCTCAACACCTGGTTGTTCGATTGAGACTTTCGGGACCTGTAAACGTGTGGATACCCTACCGGGTGCTTAGTACTGCTATATAAATACAGACAGACAGACAGACAGACAGACAGACAGACAGACAGACAGACAGACAGACAGACAGACAGACAGACAGACAGACAGATAGATAGATAGATAGATAGATAGATAGATAGATAGATAGATAGATAGATAGATAGATAGATAGATAGATAGATAGATAGATAGATAGATAGATAGATAGATAGATAATTTATTTATGACTTTGAAGCGCAGGCGGCCTTGGGTTGCAACAGAGACTGTGTAAAATGGAAATGGGTGACTTTTGGCATTGATTATACGTTTAAATCATGTGCCAAAGTTGCAACAAACAGCACCAATCAGGCCCATATGGTAATTAAATGATGCAGTACCTCTAGCCCTGCTTTCATCTTGCGGAAGGACCGTTTTTTTTATTCCAGAAAGTGTAGTGATCTCTTACAGGTGCGAACTATCACATAACAGAAAGTAAAGCCCCTCCGGACAACATAGACAGCACGTGTGCATTGGGGTCGGCTACAACAGTTGAGTGTTCTTTTCTCTAGTTTGCTGCCTGGGAACTACCAGTGGATGCACTGAAGTCTGCCGAGCTCCGTGTCCCATCCTTGGTACAATCCCCCTCCACTATTCTGTCAAGTATGGACCCCACATGTTGCGGGCGGACACCAGGGCCGGAATGGGAAATGAAGCCAGCCCCTCGCAAACTGTTTGGCCGGCCCCCCTGGAAGGAGGGGAGGTGCAGCCGAGCCATTTACGAGGGCCGAGTTCGGCCAATTTTGTTACAGAGGGCCAATATTGCTGACCCCCGGTAACACAAACAGCCCCCAGGGGTCCAAAACCAGCCCCCACCCTCTTCGCCCACCGGGGAAACGCCTTGTGCCCGCAAAGGCCAGTTCAGCCCTGCCAGAAACCAGGGCAGAGAGTTCAGAGAGCGGAAACGCACCCTGTACCAATGGCCTGCTGTTGCCTCAGACCGCTTACCTGTAAAGATTGGGAGCGGCTAGATGTGATCTGTACTGCAAAGTGCGGCCCTAGCAAGAGAGGTACGACATAGACTGAGAAATGCAGACATTGAGAAGGAAACAGTTTGGGATAGTGGAGGCATAAAAGGGAGAGATTAGGGTGACCAACTGGCATGGGTGCAAATGCAGGACGGTGAGTGTAAAAATTCAGGACAAAGGGTCAAAATTCAGGACAAAAATTCAGAACAGAAGGTCAAAATTCAGGACAAAACTTCGGGTACAAACGGTAAGCTTTACAGACACATCAGAGGAGGTCGCGCAATAGAATATAATTACACCCATCCATATCCAAACATATTCAATCATTTGCAAACCTATCCATCATGTATCCTTCCATCCAACATTTCACTCATCCGTCCCTCTATCTACCCTTTCACTCATCCATCCATTATCCATCCATCCATCCACCCTTTCACCCTATCCATCGGTACACTCATTCATTCACTCTTCCACCCACTCATCCATCCACTCACTCATCCATCCAGCCTTTTAGCCTTTCACCCATCTAGCCATCCTTTCACTTACTCATCCATCCACCTATTTATTCATCCTTCCACCCACTCACCCTTTCAGTCATCCATCCATCCTCCCGTTCTCTCTCCATCAACACTTTCACTTCGCCATCCTTCCTTCCACCCATCCATCTACTCATCCACTCATGAATCCATCTATTCACCCTATCACTCATCCATCCACCCTTTCACTCCTTCAATCATCTATCCATCCTTTTGCCCATCCACCCTTCCTTTCACTCACTCATCCATCCTTGCATCCACCCTTTCACTCATCCGTCCATCCATTCTCCCTTTAACTTATCAATTCATCAATCCATTCATCATATCACTCATCAATCCACCCATTCACTTGCCCATCATCCATCCTTTCACTCATCCATCCATCCTTTCACTCATCCACCCACCCTTTTACCCAGTGCTGGAAATGGAAAAATAGAAGTGCAGGTACTCTGTAACAGAGTACCTGCTTGTTTCTGAGAAGTGCCGGTACTCTCCAATTAAAAGTATAGCATTTCTCTTGAGAAGTGCCGGTACTCTTCCGCTCAAAAAACAAAAGTGCTGGTACTCCATACCGGGCAGTAACAGCCCATTTAAAGCACTGCTTTTACCCATCCATCTACCTGTCCACCCAGACATCAATTGTTTTACCTTTTCTCTCATCCATCCTTCAACTCACTCATCCATCCATCCTTTCTCTCTTTATCCATCCATTTACCCTTTCATTCACCCCTTCACTAATCTATCCAGCCATCCACCCATCCATCCCTTCACTTACTCACTCACCCACCTTTTCATATTAATTATGAGTTGAGCCTTTGTCTGCAGAGTTGCAGAAAGAAAAGGCCCATCAAGAATGTCACCCTTGCTGCAGTTCCTAAAGCAAGGGGTGGGGAGGGCTCACTATGGCCCTGTACATAGGCAATCTGAGTCATGAGTCATGCATGATGCACAGTGCCAGGCCATTAGGTGACTGTGACATGGTGGTGTTTCCAGGGCTTTAAGTGGGATGAAAAAACTGGGGGGTCTCTCCAAAAGGGGTGTTCAATGTAATTCAGGCCGTGTCTTAAAACACCTAAGCTAAAAATCTGTGCTTAGTATAGTGTACCGCCAGACTGGTATTTTTCCTCTTCTGTTAATGTATACAGATATATAACAACAAGTAACATTACACCTGCAACAAGCCGGAAATATTGGCTTTGTCAATGGTTGTTAGTTGCATAAAATAAAAAAGTAGCAATCATGGCTTCCTTGAATATAATATTGAAAATGCATCAGTTCTGAAAAAGCGAGACTCTGAAAGAACTCTAGCCTCTTCTTTTTAACTTCTTTCACCAGCTTCTTTTCTTGACCCGGATTCTCATGTAGCAGCATTGGCGTTTTGACTCCTGAGGCAGCACATGCAATACCTGTTGTAAGATGCATAGTTATCTTACCGCTTGCCCATTGCTTGTGTTTAGTTGGCTTTATTGTCATTGTCATTTGCTTGTTTCTTATTTATTAGTTTCCTTCCTCCTCTTGTGTTTATACCTACATAAGCTCTCCCTTGCTGATGATAGATCTCTTTCTGTCCAATTACACGCAGTGTGTGTTGACTTCTTGCTGTTTGCATGTCTAGTGGTGAAGAGTAAAACACTCACTGTGTGTTAGCTTTTGTGCCTCATGCTTGGTTCTGCAGGATGATTGTGAAATGCAGCCTCTAATCAGTTCTTGCTGTCTGCAGTGTCTGGCTGTGATGGCGCTTTCAGTAAGTTGCAATCTACTTCTCCTGCTCTGTTGTCCTTGCTGGTGTTAAACTTATGAGCCTGAAATACGTCACAGATCTTGCTGACACTGGGGAGGAAAAGGCAGCTTTGTTATGTTAGTTTTTGTTTCTTGTGCCCCTATGTCCCTATTGCTGATAATAATATGACACAGTACAGCTCTAACATGGTAGTCCTTGCTGTCTCTCTAGTGATGATGGTAATTTCTATATGTTAGTTTTTGTTTCTCTGGCTCCGATGTGCCTGGTGTTGATGGCACAGTATAGCTCGATTATATTTGTCCTAGCAACCTCTCTGGGGGTGATGGCACCTTCTGTATCTTAGTTTTTAGGTCGAGCCTGGGCAGCCCATGTGCTGCACTGCGAGGCATCCTGTATTCAGGTATGGACTTGAAGCTCCGCCCACTCTACACCCATATTTTTCATTGGCGTGTGTCACTGTCCACTGTAAACTCTGGCTGTTCATTTGTCAATAGGCTTAGTAGTCACTCCTTAGTACCGCCTTGTCTCATTTTGTAACCTTCCATGGCAACGCCCCCGTTATGTGTGTTGTTACTTGGTAGGCTTTAATTACAGCCTTCGAGCACTATTTTCTCAAATAGTTTGGTCTGCCTGCTCTTGCAGGCAGGACACGCTCTCTCCCAATGCTTTTGAATTTTTTTTATAGCACGGGCACCAAACACATTTGAAATGCAATACGTCTCACATTTGCGAGAGTTTAAGCTATTGGCATTGTAAATGACAATGCCTTTTATTTATCTGTTTTAAAAACAAAACATAAATAAAAGGCATTGTCATTTAAAATGTCAATAGATCAAATGCTGGTGAATGTGAGACCTATTGCATTGCAAATGCTTGTTAAACTTAACCACTGCCTTTACCCACCCTCGGTTGTTTTTAAATCCACCCACTTGCCCTCTTTGTACTCTCCATTTTTTTGACACCCTCCCACAAGCTCCTCCCGCTCTCTGTTGTTTTAAATCCCACCCTGCCCTCCTCCAGCTCTCGGTTGTTTTAAATCCCAGCCTGCACTCCTCTTGCTCTAAATCCCACCCTGCCCTCCTCCCGCTCTCCGTTGTTTTAAATCCCACCCTGCCCTCCTCCCGCTCTCCGTTGTTTTAAGTCCCACCCTGCCCTCCTCCCGCTCTCCGTTGTTTTAAATCCCACCCTGCCCTCCTCCCGCTCTCCGTTGTTTTAAATCCCACTCTGCCCTCCTCCCGCTCTCCGTTGTTTTAAATCCCACCCTGCACTCCTCCTGCTCTCTGTTGTTTTAAATCCCAGCCTGCCCTCCTCTCGCTTTAAATCCCACCCTGCCCTCCTCCCTCTCTCTGATGTTTTAAATCCCACCCTGCACTCCTCCCTCTCTCTGTTGTTTTAAATCACACCCTGCCCTCCTCCCTCTCTCTGATGTTTTAAATCCCACCCTGCACTCCTCCCGCTCTCCGTTGTTTTAAATCCCACCCTGCACTCCTCCCGCTCTCTGTTGTTTTAAATCCCACCCTGCACTCCTCCCGCTCTGTTTTTTTAAATCCCACACGCACTCCTCCCACTCTCTGTTGCTTTAAATCCCACCCTGCACTCCTCCCATTCTCTGTTATAATAAATCTCACCGTGCACTCCTCCCGCTCTCTGTTGTTTTAAGTCCCACCCTGCCGTCTCCCGTTCTCTGTTGTTTTAAATCCCACCCTGCACTCGTCCGCTCTCTGTTGTTTTAAATCCCACCCTGCCCTCCTCCTGTTCTCTGTTGTTTTAAATCCCACCCTGCACTCGTCCGCTCTCTGTTGTTTTAAATCCCACCCTGCCCTCCTCCTGTTCTCTGTTGTTTTAAATCCCACCCTCCTATCCTCCCGCTCTCTGTTGTTTTAAATCCCACCCTGCCCTCCTCCTGTTCTCTGTTGTTTTAAATCCCACCCTTCTTTCCTCCCGCTCTCTGTTGCTTTAAATCCCACCCTTCTTTCCTCCCTCTCTCTGTTGTTTTAAATCCCACCTTGCACTCCTCCCTCTCTCTGTTGTTTTAAATCCCACCCTACCCTCCTCCTGCTGTCTGTTGTATTAAATCCCACCCTGCCCTTGTCCCGCTCTCTGTTGTTTTAAGTCTCACCCTGCCCTCCTGCCACTCTCTGTTGTTATAAATCCCACCCTGCACCCGTACTGCTCTCTGTTGTTTTAAATCCCGCCCTGAACTCCTTCCACTCTCAATTGTTTAAATCCCACCCTCCTATCCTCCCGCTCTCTCTTTTTAACCCACCCAAGCCCTCTTCCCCTTCTCCGTTGTTTTGAAACCTATCTCTCAGTTGTTTAAAATTAACCCCGCCTTTCTACCGCTCTTCGCCATTGTTTCACCCCCACCCTCCATTGTTTCACACAGCCCCCTTCCTCTTCCTCCTGCTCTCTGTTTTCCCAGTGTAGAAAACTCTTTCCCCCAGCCTTTATTCTTGCTCTTTCCCCACCTCTCTCTAATGTGTTTATCATTCTCTATTAGCTATCTCCACATCTGCACGGTTTTCTGCACAGCCGGCCCCTCCCCTTCCTCGCTCATTTCTGTACTGACAAAACACTAAGCACAAACCTGGGGCCTTGTCTGCAAAGCCGGAAGCATTCACGCCTTTGATTTAGTGACAAATGTTTTAAATGTCATAAGTGTTTGCTTTTATGTTGTTGTTTTTGGCATCCGATGCTCTCAGCTATTTGTTGACAACAGTGCTTAATTTGTAAAATATTAAGTGCGAAGGCTCTGACCAGGAGGCCACTGCAGCTTGCGCCACCCATCGCCCTTGTCATCGCTGCCAAAACAACTACTAACCATCTCTCTCTCGCATCTGAATGCGACCGTTCACTTTATTCCAGGTCCACAAAGCTAAAGGAATGTCTGGGGAGGCAGGTATTAGCAATTTTAATAGTATATTGTATTCCTAAACTCTAAATTAGATGAGCAGCACCACCATGTGGTAGACTGTTCTAAGCATGTTGGTGCTGAGTACCGGAAGGCACCAGCTCAAATTAAGCACTGGTTGACAAAGTTTAGGTTGGCTTAAAGGAGCACCGCTCATGCCCTTCTTTGTATAGAAACCTCAATAAGAAGAAGATGAAAGATTTCATAGGAAGCAAAGAAGGCAAAATGCCCTTGTTTGGGCACCAGCAGACTCCTTAGCGCTAAAGGGAAGTCACTTAGCTCTGTGTGCCTTAATGAGATGTTTGTCTCCATTCTGCAGCTCTCATTTGTTTTTAGATCAACTCCCCACCCTTCTCCTGCTCTCCACCATTGTTTTACCCCTGCCGCCCTCCTCCCACTCTCTGTTGTTTGACCTCTTCCCCAGCCCCTCATTCTCCTCCTGCTCTCCGTTGTTTGACCTCTGTCCCCACCGTCCGTTATGTCGCCCGCCCCTCCTCCTCCTCCCGCTCTCCGTTGTTTGACCTCTTCCCCAGCCCCTCATACTCCTCCCACTCTCCGTTGTTTGGCCTCTGTCCCCACCCTCCATTATGTCACCCAGCCCCTCATCCTCCTCCAGCTGTCCGTTGTTTGACCTCTGTCCCCACCCTCCATTATGTCACCCAGCCCCTCATCCTCCTCCCGCTCTCCGTTGTTTGACCTCTTCCCCAGCCCCACATCCTCCTCCAGCTGTCCGTTGTTTGACCTCTGTCCCCACCCTCCATTATGTCACCCAGCCCCTCATACTCCTCCCGCTCTCCGTTGTTTGGCCTCTGTCCCCACCCTCCATTATGTCACCCAGTTCCTCATCCTCCTCCAGCTGTCCGTTGTTTGACCTCTGTCCTCACCCTCCATTATGTCACCCAGTTCCTCATCCTCCTCCAGCTGTCCGTTGTTTGACCTCTGTCCTCACCCTCCATTATGTCACCCAGCCCCTCATCCTCCTCCAGCTGTCCGTTGTTTGACCTCTGTCCCCACCCTCCATTATGTCACCCAGCCCCTCATCCTCCTCCCGCTCTCCGTTGTTTGACCTCTTCCCCAGCCCCACATCCTCCTCCCGCTCTCCGTTGTTTGACCTCTTGCCCAGCCCCATATCCTCCTCCCGCTCTCGGTTGTTTGACCTCTTGCCCAGCCCCTCATCCTCCTTCCGCTTTCCATTGTTTAACCTCTGTCCCCATCCGCCAATATGTTACCCAGCCTCTCATCCTCCTCCCGCTCTCTGTTGTTTGACCTCTTCCCCAAGCCCCACATCCTCCTCCCACTCTCCATTGTTTGACCTCTTCCCCCAGCCCCTCATCCTCCTCCCGCTCTCTATTGTTTGTCCTCTTCCCCCAGCCTCTCCTCCTCCTCCTGCTCTCCATTGTTTGACCTCTTCCCCCAGCCCCTCATCCTCCTCCCGCTCTCTATTGTTTGTCCTCTTCCCCCAGCCTCTCATCCTCCTCCCGCTCGCCGTTGTTTGACCTCTTCCCCCAGCCCCTCATCCTCCTCCCGTTCTCTATTGTTTGTCCTCTTCCCCCCAGCCCCTCATCCTCCTCCTGCTCTCCATTGTTTGACCTCTTTCCCAGCCCCTCATCCTCCTCCCGCTCTTCGTTGTTTGATCTCTTCCCCCAGCCCCTCATCCTCCTCCCGCTCTCCGTTGTTTGACCTCTGTCCCCACCCTCCATTATGTCACCCAGTCCCTCATCCTCCTCCCGCTGTCCATTGTTTGACCTCTTCCCCAGCCCCTCATCCTCCTCCCGCTCTCTGTTGTTTGACCTCTTCCCCCAGCCCCTCATCCTCCTCCCGCTCTCCGTTGTGTGACCTCTGTCTCCACCCTCCATTATGACACCCAGTCCCTCATCCTCCTCCCGCTGTCCATTGTTTGACCTCTTCCCCACCCTCGGTTATGTCGCCCGCCCCTCATCCTCTCCCCGCTCTCCATTGATTGACCTCTTCCCTCAGCCACTCATCCTCCTCCCGCTCTCCGTTGATTGACCTCTTCCCCAGTCCTTCATCCTCCTCCCGCTCTCCGTTGTTTGACCTCTTCCCCACCCTCCATTATGTCGCCCGCCCCTCATCCTCCTCCCGCTCTCCATATTTTGACGTCTTCCCCCAGCCCCACATCCTCCTCCCGCTCTCCGTTGTTTGACCTCTTCCCCTAGCCCCTCATCCAGATCCATACACGTCTCAAAATTCGCAAGATGAGGCCAAAACCCTGCGACCTAACCTAGGATTGAACACTTTCATCAGCTCATTGTACTCTAGAGACATGTTTATACCTCCTAGTAAGAAAACTCTTTTGTACGCCACACCACTGCCCCAGACTTTTAATTGTTTCTTGGTAATCATTAAGTTCCTGACCCAATCAGGTAAGTGGTGACAATTCTTAGGACCTCCATCCTCCATGTTCTAAAATACTTCTTTTCTACTCAACACAACCGTGTAGAGTAACAACTGCACCAAAATAGATGTTGATAGACCTAAATCTATCCTTCCATCAAATGGGGGGCTCTCCCAGTGAATCCAGGACCAGCGGAAGAGAATTAACTACTTGTGTGTCAACCATAGGTATTTAAAAAAGGCACTTCAACAACAAGAGGACATTGTGTAGATTAGACATCTCTCCAATATTTTATAATTGTTACAATAATTTGCCAACATACAACTCAGAATAAGTCAAACCTATGATCTGAGAATGAAGTCAAAATGAGTTATGCATGTCACCATGGCCCACAATATAACTGGTGAAAAAGTAACTCTTCAAGAAGGAAAACATGTAAAATTGATAATATTGAAAGGTCTGCACGATAGTGGTGCATCCTAAAAGCCCAGATGTTGCATCTTGTTGATGCACAGGGGGGTGTACGTATCACAGCTGGAAGCAGCAAGTACAATGGAAGTGTCTTGAGGCCTTGCACAGACCAACGATACACACTACTGTCTCCTTCTGTTACCACAACACACTGATTGTGACACGAACCAGGTGGGAAACCCAGGCTACCTGGAGGTTGCAGAACTTCAACTTAGACCAGTGTGGCCAAGTCGCTAGGGGTCCGTTTCTAGACCTCCCAGCATCTCAGCAATTTTTTTTTAATAGATGAGGAAGATATTTGGAAATGTATAGAAAATATTGCCTCATTTTATCTTTTTTCCCAAAGAAGGTCATAGAAATCCAAGTAAATGATCAAAACAATTCCTAAAACTTTTAAGGTACCACCAATAAATGTATTTATTTTATTTTATTTGAGTTGTTTTAAAAAGCGCGAACATGACCAGTCAGGGGATCAGAGCACTGTACATAGTAGCAGACAAGATAGGCAGGTGAAGGAGTAAAATACTAACCATATAAAGTTAAACAAACACAATGCGAAAATAAACAGCCAGCATCATATTAGACATAAAGAAGCAATGCATTGACTATCCTTTCAATATGCTCCTTTTGGTGTAAATATTCACTACAATAAATTTCTATGGGATAAAATGGTGGAGCCTTATCAACTAACAAAATCCCTCAATGATGTAATTTACCAAGCAATATTGCCCAGTAGGGCCCTAAGCTTCACCTCAGACTCTCTGACTCCACCCTGGTCAGCAACTAACAGGAATACCCTTTCATTGGATAATGCTGCTTACTTACTGGCGCATAATCTGAATTTAGCCTCAAACTTCCATTCTGTTCATGCACCTGCTGGCTGATGTCAATGTAACTATTGTTAATCAAGGCAACCTTGATGCATAGTTTGAGCAACCATGCCGCATAATTTGGGCAACCATACCACATAATTTATTGCTCCAATGCTGCATAATTCCATTACTCAGGGGTGTTGAAGCTGCACATGACCCACTGAAGGGGAAATAGAGACTGTGAACATATTGTGCAAGAGGAGCAGTAGAGCCCTGGCTGACACCTATTAATCACTAGCGGGCCTTTTCACAACCTGCATTTTATAATACATTTAATAGTTCTACACTAGCACTATTAAAGTGCTACAAAATGTTATTCACAAACCTACAAGTGTAAATCTCTACCTCTGCCTCTCCTTTGTTTTCTATGGGGGGAATCCTCATACAAGTGCATTTACCAGTTAATAGCACATGTGAGTGAGACCAGGGGCAGTGGCTGGAAAAACGGGCATACTTATTGCTAAATGGGAGCGATTTAGGGAAGGACATGCACCCACCCTCAAAAGGGAGCGCCCATTGCTTTGCACAAACTGCACTTGTAAAGTTGCTACAGCCAAAATAGGACTCAAAACAGTAGTAAAGTACACCAGCTCAGAGATGGAGAAAGTCCGGCACCACAGATGGACAACCACTGACACTGCAACACCCCTAAAACAATAGAGGTAGAAGCTTAAAAAAACCTCATAGGAAAGAATGTTAAATTAAATTATTTAAATGAGTTAAAATATAGATAAATATAAATTAATTAAAAAACAGATACAAATAACATTTATCATTTAATTATAAAATATTTTTAAAACCTTTGGGGTTTATACATCAATGTAACATTATTTTTATTAAAATATACAATAAATTACTTTTATTTAATTCTGTACATCACTTTTAATACATATTAACGCTTACTTAAAAAACATTTTTTACTTTAATTGGAAATTTATTTTTTAATTTAAACTTCAGATTTTTATTTAATGTAATAAATGTAAGTTAATTAAAGCTGGAATTCAAAAATTAAGTCAGCTCCTGGTGCATGCTAGAGTCAATTCACAGGGAGCCAGTCCTGTGAGTGAACCCTAAGTATGAAATAAGACCAGCACGGTGAGCTCTGAGCAGGGAAACAGACCAGAAGGAAAATTTGAACCCACTGAATAGAATAATCAAGAGTGCTAAAGGAAAGCAGCGGCACAGTCTGGAACAAGGAAGATATCAGTGGGTAGTAGCCGTGTGCCTTGTGCTGGGTGGAGACAGCCCAGGCGACTGCCAGAAAGGAATTTAGCCTCTCAAAGAGTAGAACAGCACCTACCACAACACTGCACACAATATATTGAGGACTAAAATATTGTGAAGATAAGTATATAAAGGGGAGTACAGGTTTAGTTTACTTAACTTTACATTTGTGCACCTTGACAGCATATACATCTTCAAGGCACATAGATGTGGCATTAAGAATAATAAGTCTATTCTTACTAATATGCACTTACTTTCTGGATATTTTGGTCATCAACATTTTGGCCACAATATTTTGATAGCAGTATGTTTGTTTCCTTAGTAGATATTTCAACATAATACTACCCACTCTCTCCTTTCCTTAGGCCAGACCAAGAAGTTGTGCAGTGAGTGTACGCCAGTACCCACCCTCATCTCCATCGCCCTCGTAGAATCAAAGATGAATTCTGCACATCTCCCCAGCTCCTACTACTTTCGTTTTTGGAGTGACTTTGGTGGGACACTTTAGTATGCTAAGCCACCACTTTGGCTTAGCCTTGAATGGAGACACAGCATGGTCCATCCAAGGATGGACTTTGTTTTTGAGGAGCCATCCACAGAGTAGAACATTCCAGCCAGGGTAAGAACTCATGGCTCAAGTGGTGGATAGTCTAAATGTCCGAAACCAATGTCCTACCCCTTCGTGAGTATATAGCCTGGACAACAGAAGCCCTGATCAATGGAGGGTGGAGGGCCGACCTTTACTAAGGACCCAGTGAAGTGGAAACCTGACAATATTTCAACAGTGAGGAATTGCTGCAGCCTCGCACCCACAGGGTGTGGCACAGGACTTCAGGTGCAGGCGGCACCATGAGGCCTGCCCAAACAGCTCAATGGACGTGAACTTAGGCCCACAGGGTGCCAAGCACACTACGGGTGGGGCACAGATTTCAATCAAGAGAGTTTCTGCCTTTTCTGCATGTTCACCCCCACATTTGTGGACTGATGTTTCTGGGTTTTCAACTCTGAGAGTACACTGACGTCTGTTAACCAGACCTCAGTGCCAGTGTTCTTAACCCGCAACAAATGTATGTCGAATTAGCTATACCCGATTGGCAAGTACCGACTTACTTATAGGTCCCTAATATATGGTACCATGGACATGTAAGACAGAGTAGCCACACAGGGCTGCAGCACTGGTTGTGCCACCCTCAGTGTGACCAATGACAACGTGGCTCCCTGCCTGCCACTGCAGACTGGAAGAGCAGTGTGTACACTGTAGGTTCAACATTGCCAATACAACCAATTTCAAAGTCTCCACTCCCGTAACATTATATGTAAGACTACCCTAAGGGAGGCCTATGGAGTACTGTAGCAAGGACCTATATAATGTTAAGAAAGACATGTATTTTTCATATGTCTTAACAGCAACACTTTGCGATTGTCATTTTGCTGGCGAAAAGTTAGTGGCCTTATTATTAACACAGGGTTACTGTCTGGCATCCCAGTCTGGCTAACTTCTGAATGGGGCTACCTAACTGGGTACTGTAAGATATCAAATAAATCTGACTAGAAGCCTATTCAAGTTTTGTGTCACTTTTAAAGTTGGACAACTTTTATAAAGTTGCCACTTGTCCAGTGGCTTCACGGAGTGCTTAGCACACAGACAGCTTTCTGCCTGCCTGTGTAGATGTGTAAATGACTCACAGGCTAAGGAACAAAGGCAGTTACCACAGAGTGAGGTGTTACCGAGTTGCCCAGGAGGGCCACTCGGGGTGTTAGCCCAAAAGGCGAGCTTCAAAGGGGAAGCCGCCTTTGCAGGTCCGCCTGCAATAACACTCCCGAGCAGGACGCCATTTGTTCCTGCAGACAAGTTAAAGACAAGAACAGAGAGGGAAACTCTGTCCCCAAACTGATTTTACTGTGGGTGTGTAGCCCACAGGTAGCCACAGCTCTAGAGTGGGCTACCAAGCTCCTAATGACTGAGGAAGGGTCCCGACATTTTGAGTGTGGCTAGAATAGAGCACTCTGGGATAGTCAGATGCCACACATTACAGGAAAACGTCACTAGTAGGGAGGGGACCAAGTAGCCCATTGGCTAGTGACCTTGTGGTCCCCTCACAGCACTTTCTTAGGATAAATATGTCACCCCTTTCTCCCTGTTCATCAGATCACACTGGATTTGAAGAAAGGACCAAAGAAGGACTGCCCTGCTGCCCTTGAAACTGCACGGAGAGAGACTGCAACGTCCGCAGGACTGCACCTGCTGCATTGTGGGCTAGTAAAGTTTGTCACAAAGACAGTGATATTAATTATTAGCCTTTGTTCATGTGTTTCACTATGCTGTCTTGATAATGGTGTATCATGTATGGCTTTTTTGTTTACCAAAGAAAATAAATGCACACTCCTAGGTTTCCTTAGAGATAAAACAAACTCTGGCACTTTAGCAAAAGTATCTACTGTGTAATAGTTATATACCTTATAAGTTCAACACTTGCAAACGTCAACTTCTGACTGCTTTTCATAACACTTCTATTTGAGGGTAATACATAACTCATGCAATCTCTTCTGCAAAGGTTCACTACTCCCAGATTCCATATTATCATAGATAAAGATGTTCTTTCATTGAGGCAACATACACAAATTTGCTGTCATAAAATCAACCACTGTTCCTTATAAACAGCTAGACCCATTGGAGGTATATATATATATATGTATGTATATATATATATATATTCACTGAAAAAAACATAGGTTTCACACATGTTATAGTTAGCGGAAATTTTACTGATAAAAAACCAATGAAATTCCCCCGTTATAGTTAGTGCAGGCAACTATAACTCACGCGACCGCAATCCTCTGCTGATGCTAATACTGTATTTAGACACTTATTTGCCCATGTCTTCTTCCATACATTTTTAGCTATACATATATTACAAATATTTTTTTTTCATAAAGACACATATGTCATCAGCAGAAGATTGCGGTCGCGTGAGTTATAGTTGCCTGCACTAACTATAACGGGGGAATTTCATTGGTTTTTTATCAGTAAAATTTCCGCTAACTATAACATGTGTGAAACCTATGGTTTTTTCAGTGAATTTGCAAGGTTTTTTAAATGCTAATTCCTAACTATAACGTGTGTGAAACCTATGGTTTTTTCAGTGAATTTGTACGGTTTTTTAAATGCTAAGTTACTTTACGCCATTCGTGGCGTGCACGCCCACTTAACGCAGTTCGTTCCGTGCGCGCACGGTGCGCTTCGCGCACCGCGCGCCCACTTTACGCAGTTAGTGCCGTACACGCAAGGTGGGCACGCGGTGCGCGTAGCGCACCGTGCGCACATGGAGGACATATTATGCGCTTCCTTGTGATAGGTAATCTGTTAAATTTAATTTGTAAGTGATGACAATAATACGCCATGCACAGAGAGTGTTTTTTTTTTGTATTAACATTTTTTGCGTAAGCGCACCGTACGCGTACGGTAAGCGTAATCGGCGAAATTTTCAAAAAATAAAAATTTACCGTTTTTGGCCTTAGGGGATCTTTGAGGACTCAACTAACATGGCTATGTGCATGGGCGCTGTCTAAACAGCCCCTTTATATGTTTTTTGCCTTTGTTTACAGCCCCCCCTCAGAGTGCGAGAGAGAAAATGGCGGCCGCCGCTTCCTGGTTTCGACCGATTCGAATGTTTACTTAGATGTAACAGCCAATCAGAATCGCGCTCGCGCACGCCACCGTACGCGTACGGTAAGCTTACGGTAAGCGTACCGTAAGCTGGCTCAGATATATATATTGATTTAAAGGCTATTTTCTCAGAATCTACTGAACAGATTTACACCAAACCTACAAAAGGCACTTCCTTGACCTAGGGACTACCTCTCTGCCAAATTTCTAGTAATTCTGTTCAGCCGTTCGGGCTGTAGCCCTGTCTAAAGGTCCTATGGAAAAATGCATGGGAAAAACGCGTTTTGGGACCCCCCTTTTATCGCAGCCCCCGCTTGACGAATCCCCCCGAGACTTTCAGGGTAGGAGCGGAGCGTAGCGCCCCACCTATTTTGAGAAATTCGCGAGGATTCGTCAACCGGCGCCAAAGTTATTCAAAATAGAATGTTGCGGATTTCCTATGGAAAAGGGGTCCTAACTATAACTACCTACTGGCGACCGCCAGTAGGTAATATATATATATATATATATATATTCACTGAAAAAACCATAGGTTTCACACATGTTGTAGTTAGCTGGACATTTCACTCGTAAAAAACCATTGAAATTCCCCCGTTATAGTTAGTTCAGCTAACTATAACTCGCGCGCCCGCAATGCACTGCTGATGCCGTCACATATTACATCACTCATGACATGGTCAGTGACATCACTCATGACATCACTGATGACATCTCCAATGACTATAACTATAACGGGGGAATTTCAATGGTTTTGTACGAGTGAAAAGTCCAGCTAACTATAACCCCCCTGAAACCTATGGTTTTTTCAATGAATTTCTAAGGTTTTTTAAATGCTAATTGCTAACAATACACTGCCTGAAACCTATGGTTTTTTATGTGAATTTCAAAGGTTTTTTAAATGCTAATTTCTAACTATGTGACGTCATCAGCAGTGGATTGCGGTCGCGCGAGTTATAGTTAGCTAAACTAACTATAACGGGGGAATTTCAATGGTTTTTTACGAGTGAAATGTCCAGCTAACTATAACATGTGTGAAACCTATGTTTTTTTCAGTGAATTTGCAAGGTTTTTTAAATGCTAATTCCTAACTATAACGTGTGTGAAACCTATGGTTTTTTCTGTGAATTTGCAAGGTTTTTAAAATGCTAATTTCCAAGTGTGAAACCTATATCTTCCCTAAACTTATAAACATTTTTTTAAGTTTTTCACGGTGTGCGCACGGTGCGCTCACGGTGCGCGCACCGTCTCCGTGAGCGCATCCGTGCGTGCTCCGTGTGCGCATGCGTACGTGCTCCGTGTGCGCATGTGTACGTGCTCCGTGAGTGCTCCGTGCGCGCGTGTTCCGTACGCACATGCGCGCGTGCTCCATGTGCACATGCGCGCGTGCTTGCTGCGCGCACGGCAAGTCATGTGATTACGAAACAAAACTTTTCATTGGTTCAAAGTAGTTTCAGTTCCAGAATCTTCCAACACCACACCCACTCCCCTCATTAATACTTCTTATTTCCTGGGAGAAGGAGCTGAACTGCTTTTCCTGCACCTGAAAATGGCAGAACAGGATACTTCTTCAGGGAGTGAGGAGGAGACATTTGTGCCCCCAAGGCAGAGGAAATAAAAGGACTCATTTATTTGGCAATTTTTTTACTTTTCCAGAGGGTCAGAAGAAGGTGAATGCTCCTAAAGTCACCTGCACTGTTTGTGGAGTGGTCTTAGCTAGAGGAGACCCTAAAAAAAATACTCCTTTAGTATTTACTTCATGATAAGGCACTTTAAAGCAAAGCTTCCTGTGGCTTATGCTCGCGCTGCAAGAGACAACCCTCCAGCAGCTCAGCCGAGCACATCATCTGCAGCCGCAGCTCAGCCGAGCACATCATCTGCAGCTGCAGCTTCACCTGCTTCCAGACCTCTGGATATGCACCCTCTGTTCGAGAAGGTGCATATACGGTGCAATGTGTGCAGTGCTGTTCTCTGTTATGGTGAGAGCAGCATTAACCTAATAGAGAGCAAGATACAGCAGCACACATGCTCCACCCCCTAATTGTTTTCCTTTTGTTTTTGTTCCTGGTGAACAGTTTTTCTTTTTTTTGTTTTTTTTGCTGCCTTTTTTTTTTTTGCTGCATTTTTTTTTTTTTTTTGCTGCTCGACAAAAAACAACAGTTCTTTTCAGAACTCACTTCACTTCTCCAAGAAGAGCTATATTCCTAATATACTGTGTTGTAATTTTTTTAATGAATTTTTTTGCCGCCGTGCGAGCACAGTGCGCGCACCCCGTGATTTTTTGAAAAAAAATAAAATGTTTTTTTCACCCTTCGGAGTCCGGCAAAAGGTAAATGCACCCTTAGTGACTTGTAAGCTGTGTGGCCGTGTACTTTCAAGAGGGAATCCCGACAGGAAGTATTCCTTTGGGAATCACACCATGATGAGACACCTTAAGGATGTACACAGAAGGACACATGCTCGACTTACTGAAGGTAACCCTTCAGTAAATCAACCAAGCACATCCACAGCAGCTCAGCCTGGACCATCATCTGCAGTGCCGAGTCCTTCTTCTGCAGGTCAGGTGAGCCCTTCATCTGTGGGGGGAGCATCTCCTTTTTCTGGTCCCCTGGAAACTAACCCTCGGTTTCTGAGGGTTGAAATACGGTGCGCCACTTGTCATGATCTAATTTGTTATAGGGAGACCAGTATTTCCCTAGTGAACAATTTAATAGATCAGCACACTTGTCGTACCGTCTAATATTCCCATTCTTTCTTTCCTCTGTCCCTGCATGAACACAACGGCTCTTTTAAGAGCCAACCTTACCTTTCATCTATTTTTTATATATGTTTTTAAAAACTTTTTTTAATTTTTTTTTACCGTACGCGTACGGTACGCGTAATTATTATTATTTTTTTTAAAAACACTAAAAATCAATTATCACATTACAAGGTCCTTGAGAGACTACAATGAAAAACTGAAAATGTGATTGTAGAGAAGTGGAAAAAAGAGACCATGATATTTTTGACTTACCATACCCACTCAAAAAAATATTTATTCATTTAAATTTTTTTTAAATTGCTTTAAAAATGGTTCTAGTTTTCGAAAATGTTCTATCTCAATCTGAAAAAAAAGAAAAAAGTATTCATATTTAATAAAACATTTTATAATACAGTACACATATTTACATATTTTTCCCCAAAAAATGTTTGCCTTTTTTTTGCTGTTTTCAGAATATATTGCATTTCACTATAAATTGTGAAAGCAATTGCATTCATCATTTAACAGCGGGCAAAAAAAAAATTAACAATCTCAAAGATTGTTTTCAAAAAGCCCACAATCTCTTTTTGCATAAACATAACTTTATAGAAATGCATAATATTCTTAAAAAATATCATCTAATATCAATACTTATTTCTTTAAAATACCGTCTGATATTTTTGTTTCAGAAGTATAATCACAATAATATATCTCACATAACTCCACAATACATCTGGTTCCATTTCCTTTAGGCCAAATAGTAATTTTAAAATTCTTTTTTGATTAAATTTCCAATGGTAATCCAATAAAAATCTAAAGTTTAAATTGTACAGATCTCACCGATTCTCTGTAACATTTTGGTTTCCGAAAGATTTATTAATAATTAAATAAGTCCACAATAGAATTGTTTACCTTTCCGCATGGCCAAATAGTAATTTTAAAAATCTTTTTTGAATAAATTTCCAATGGCAATCCAATAACATTCCAAAATTTAAATTGTGCAGATGTTACCGATTTTTTCTAAATTTTTGGTTTTCCAAGTTTCATTAAAAATTGAAAAAGTCCACATTACAATTGGTTACCTTTCCATTAGGCCAAATGATAATTTGTAAAATCATTTTTTTTGAAAATTCCAATGGTAATCCAATAAAATTGTAAAATTGTTTTGTACAGATCTTGCCAAATCTCTCTAAAATTTAGGTTTCAGGAAGATTAGATAGGAATTTGCTAAATCAAAAGGCAAACGATGCTTAAAAATCAATTGGGAATCATTACACAGTGTCCAGCCTTTTTCACATTTAAGATAAACTGTGTAATGTCCAGAAGTTACAGTAGGTCCATCATGGAAAATTATTGCAACTGTTACAAAAGTTTTCCCTGAAATTGATAATTGCTGTCCTGTAAACTTCTTTATTAAAGTATCTAATTTTGAACCATCAGCTTTACAGCGTTGCATCATTAAAATTACATACTGTCCGTATTCCTTTAAAATTAACGTTGAAAACATGTCAGATTGACACTCACTGCATTCCATGCTATGATTAGCATCTTTAACTAATTTAGCAAAAGTGACTGTTTTACTTTCTGGCAATGTTAAATAAATAAACCTTTCAGAATCAACATTAGAGCCACATATATTATAACAGTTTTCACAACTATGTTCCCATTTATAAGAGAGACCAAATACATTTTCAATGGGAACCCCTTCTTCTTCCAGTACCTGAAGAAAAAACATCAAGAATTCCTGTGCGTCTTGCTGTACATTTTCAGAAAACTGTGTTCGTCCTGAACATACATCTAAAAGTTTTCTAATTTCAGTAGCACTTTCTATTTGAGTTTTATCATTACTCAGCTTTTGAAAAAGGAGACTCAACTCAGAACAGAATCTTTTTCCCTGATTTACTATTATCTGCTCTTGCACACTTTCCAGATAAAATGCAACATTCAGCACTACATTTGCGTAGCAGTTGACACCAGAGCTATTTTCAAAATGACATCCTACAACCTGTTCTTCATTTTCCTTTTTCTTTTTGCTTGCAATTACATCACTCCTCTTTTTTTTCCTCCTCTCTACATCTTCATTACAGATATTCTCATTTCTCCTTTTACGAGAAACTACACGTTTCTCCAACACAGGATACTGACCTAAATGAGGAGCATAGCTTCTTCTTAATCTATTATACTCCTTTACACAATTTGCATCAGCACTAACTTTTGAGTCATCAAAGTCTATCATGAATAAACCTGATAATGTTTTCACTCGTGACAAAGCAACATATGCCATACCTTCTTTGAACACAGTTGAACCAATGTTCACAAATGCACAATCTACAGTCAATCCTTGAGACTTGTGAATAGTTACAGCATATGCTAGAGAAAACGGAAACTGCTTCCTACGTACATATAAATCTTTCACAAGCATGAAACGAACTGAACAACGACAAATGTCTTTAACTTCTTCTATCTGATCAAATTTTATTTTTAAACATTCAATTCCATCTTTTTTCTGATAATTAATAAAACCCACAACTCTTCCCATAGCTCCATTAACTAAACCTTTTTCAACATCCAAATTTCTCCTTAAAAATACTCTACAGTTCATGCAAACATATAGATTTTTTTCTAATCCAGCTGTTTTGGAAATGTTCTTCTCTAGTGAATCCAATTTATTTTTCAGTGTGCCTGTTAATGTGACAGTAATTCTTCCATCCTCAATTTTGTCCACTGCTTCCAATTTCCTGATATCTTCCTTTTCCAATTTCAAAAGCTCCTCATTGAATATTGAGCATTCACGTAGAGTTGGCATTAAGCAGATGACACTTTTCTTTTCTGCAATGTTCTTGTATATCTTCTCTGCAACTATTTCTTCCTTTGGAAATAAATTATGTAGCAGCCGACTCTGTAATGCTTTTTTGCCAGCTTCAGTGAGTAGTCCAATTCTGATATCTTTCAGAATACTTCCATATTCTTCATCGTTTGCTTGCCTCATATTAGTAGTAAGTTCCTTGTACTCAAAGAAGGACCAAATATTTGTATTACCGATGCTTCCCAATGACTTCTTCGTGTCTTCATGTGTCACAGTATTAAACACTGGTTGTCCTTTAACTGGAGTAAGTTGCAAAAGATCTCCAAAAACTATGACGTGTTTTCCTCCAAATAACACGTCATAGTCTGTCTTCAGAATTTGCTGCATTCTTAAATGCACAAAGGCAAGCATTAAGTTTGATACCATGCTCACCTCATCAATAATGAGAACTTGCATCTTCTTCAATACTCTTGAAACTTCCAAGCATGCTTCTCCAGTTAGCTTGTTGTATTGTATTTTGTTCTCATGCTCCACTGGTAACATTAGCAAACGATGTAAAGTGATTCCTTTTATGTTATATGCTGCTAACCCAGTTGGAGCAGTAACCACACAAGACAAAGTAGAATCCGTTTTTTGCTGTAGGTAGCTTCTGATGACTTTTATAAGGAAACTTTTTCCAGTTCCAGCTTGTCCGCTTACATACATCCTGATTGGATGAAATGATGTGCATGAGCACTCTTTTTTTTCATGTAGAAATCCGTGATCAATTTTGTTTCTGATCTCTTCATAAATTTGTTGCTGCTCTTCGTTCAGTTGTCTTTCCAAATTTTGTAAGTCTATAAATTCTTCTTGAGCTTGAATCATAGCCGTTTCCACTTCATTCATGGCTATTGATGCTTCATTTTCAACGATTGGTTGTCCTAGGGGATCTTGACTGAGTGTTCCTGAACTTTGGCTGTCCTGAGAACTGTCTCTAGCTATTTCTGCTGCAATTGTAGTTTCCTGTTCAATTTCTTCATTTAACATTTGCAGATAAGTTGAGAATGTACTGCATTGTATGCTGTCTTTGCAAGCATAAAAAGAATCTTCATAGCTTTGAAATTCTCCCAGTAGTTCATCCTCTGTACG
The DNA here is from genome assembly GCF_964204655.1 of Triturus cristatus. Classification (NCBI taxonomy): domain Eukaryota; kingdom Metazoa; phylum Chordata; class Amphibia; order Caudata; family Salamandridae; genus Triturus; species Triturus cristatus. The sequence goes on from NC_140584.1 coordinate 1,129,208,252, forward strand.
CCATGGTTTAAACAGCTGTAAAAGAGCCAAGTAGTAAAATTCCTTTTTGTCAGTAGTGTCGCAACTCAGCTTCCTGTGATTTATCAAACTTCCTTTTGTTTGCTTCACCAAACATCCTTCCTCACCAATGACTTTATATTTTCCATTGTTGATGTCTTCTGTGGCTTTCCGTGAATAAATGTAGTTCTGCAGCACTTCATAGAGACACATGTTCTCCAGATGATGACTTCTCTTGGGATAATATGTGTCCAACATGTTTGATTTAAAAATATCTGTACTTTCTGGGTCATTCTCGGCCAAATATTCAATTTCTCCAACAGATTTCAGTACCCGATTTCTCATTGCTGCAAGGCCTAAACTTGCCCAAATTATTCTTCTTGATTTCGAGTAGAGACTTGCAGAAGATAACCTATCTGAACATTCGTAGGATCCAATTTCTCGATGCGATAACATCTTCAAACTGAAACTGTACAGCTTCTTACTGACAGTTTTCTCGTGAGAAATCTCTTCCCACATTTCCTTCAATTCTGTTTTTTCTGATTTCGTAATGTAAGACGTTACATATCGAGCAACAGCAATGGAATTGTCAGCTACATACTGTATATCCATGTTAGCGTTCCACATGGATAAAATGACTGGGTTGTAGTCATTTATATTTTTTGATTCTTCTTTTCTTTTAAGGTTGTAGGTATTCTTAGGTGATTTTCTTGTGATAGTATGTCTCACAGATGACATAAAACTGTTTACTCTTCCATTTGAAAGAACAGGTCTAGGAAATCCAAATCGACATTTAGTGTAGTATTTATCTTTGCTCTTGTATTTCCGTCGACAGTATTTTCCACACCGATGACTTTGGAAACGTAAAACTTGCTCCTTTAACTTTTTCTCTTCTGTGCTTTTTGGTATAGCACATGTTGCATATTCTTCAATGTAAGATAACACTGCTTCATCAGCATCTGTTCCAAACTTTGGGGCATCCTTGATCCACAACAGCATATGAATATGAGGAGCACCTCTTGCCTGGTACTCTTTTCTCCAAAAGAAATCCACTACTTCTCCTAGAGGTGGATTTTTTTTATTGCAGATGAACGACATCATAGCCTCAAATCTATGATTGAAATATCTGCAAACATTAACCGGATCCAATGAGCACAGTTCTCCTGCTGTCTTGTATTCGATGTTTTTAATGTTTGAATTTGCCTCTCGTAGAAAATCCAGTAAATCATCCCAAGCGTACTCCGCACAGCTTAGGGTAACGAACCATGTTGGTGTTTCTAAATTCCGTAACATGCATTTTAATTCACCATGGCGTCGGTACCAATATTCATTTGTCCCACGATGACAAGCCATCAGATTGATCAGTTGTGTTTCCAAATGATCATCTCGGTGCTGCACTTTCTCCATAAAATCCTTAGCAGACACATTTTGTAAATGTACTCCACTTTTTAAAATGTGATTTACTGCATAAGACAATGCAGACAAGTCGCTTTCAAATAAAAGATGGAACAAATAAGGAATACTTTGTCGAAATCTGGGATCTTCAGCATATAGTCTTGTAGTCCGATACTCAGAAGCTAGAATCTGTTCCGGACGTTCATCGTATCGTCCTCCTTTTCCTTTAGGAAACAGCTGGGGAAAACATCGAGCTTCCAAGCTCTCCTCCCATACACTCACGGGAGTTCCTTTTGCTTTCTTCATCTGAAATAGATCAATATTGTCTCCCATAACTTCTTTTGAATGAAGAGGATGTATGCTAAAATGTTCATAAATTTCTTCTTCCTTTGACTTGTCCACTTTTTCAATTTGTCCAGTTGGTGTTTCTGTGTCTTCTTGTAAATCTTCTTCTTCTTCTTCTTCTATATAAATTGATTCATACCATTTGTTATTCCTTTTCAAATACAAATTTGCTCTTTGTACTTTCCGTACATCTACCAGCTCCTGCCAAATCTTCTTATTCTTTGTAGGTACACCATTAACCAGAATGGTTCAGTTTCCAAAGTATCCGCATCAATAGTTTCCATATTTTTTTTTCAAATCCAAGGGCAAATACACCACTCTACCTTTTAAACCTCTCAGTAAATCTGAAGGAGGTAATTTACCAGTTTTGGGCTCCATACGTACTATGGTCTGGAACGGATGAACACATTGAATGAGTATAGACTCATATGTATTTAATTCAGAAAGTTCAGCAGGAATAGCATCCAATTCTAAATTATTATGTACAGCTCTGGTCGGCATTCTATTTTCCTCTAACTTGTTGTAACAGTATTTACAAATACGCTGATCTTCACCCAATTCAAAACAATTTTCAAGAAATATATATGTGGCAAAATCCTTCCACTTATAATTATCTTCATTTTCACTTTTTCTGTAGAGATCAACATTCCTAGTTTGTTTTCTATAATGAGTTCTGCGGCAACAAATACAAGTAATATTTGGTCTTTCATTAGAGATTATTGCAAATTTTGTTATGTGATCATTAAATGTCTTACTTACAGAGGGTTCTACATTCTCTTCCACTTCTTCCTCATTTACTGTGTCCTTTTCTGCACTGTTTTGTTCAGGACCAAAGTAACAAAACTGAATTTCATCAACAACCTTCTCTACATCTGATACCGTTCCACGGAACAGAGCCCTATTCAATTCATCTAACTTTATTGCTGGACTTTTAGCAAAATACAACCGTCTCACAAACTTTCTCATTTCAGTATGATGAACAGCCAGCATCCTAAAATGATGGAAAACACTATTACACACTTTTCTAGATAGACAAGCCAGAGAATGACCCTGCAAACCAGTATTCTCTCTCACTCTGCATGGATCCAGACTTTGAAGCACCTTAATCTTCTGTTTTACACTTTTTTTTACTATATTCTCTTAGAAACTCACGAAATTTATCAATAGATTCCTGACGCACAGTGCAAATACTACTACAATTCCAAGTGTACAGTGGGGCTTTAGGACGTCTCCCCATAGCCTCATCCGCCATCACTTGTACCTCATCTCTTGGAACCATTATCTCCTTCTCCATTATGCAACCATTTTTCACTTCGTAAGCACGACCTCTGGTGTCAACTGCATGCAGCAAACTATTACTTTGAAAATAGCTCTCTTCATTAAAAAAAGGTTCACTACTTGAACTATGCATCCATTTTCCTAAAAACACTTTACAAAAGTTTGTTCTGTTCACTACTCTTTTCCTTTTGCTTTGTGATTTCAGTACATTAACCATTTTATCTAATGTACGCATCCTATTCAAAATTAAAATGAATAGTTTCCTTTTTAATTCTAATGCCTTTGCTGCAATGGCTTCAATTTCTTTTTTTCTCTTATAAAACTTAGCCTTTTGCTTATATTTCTTCACATCCTTTATCAAATTGGACATAACTCTTCTCCTAAACATTTTTCTACGTATCTCTTTAAACGCTGTTTTTCTGTTTAAGTTTATCTTTTTAGTTGCAGAAGGTATATTTGCATTAACTAAATGCTCAATTTTTTCCTCTCCTTTTCTATTGAAAACATTTTTTCCAGTACAGACATTTTGTACATTTTTCCTTTTTTTGAATATGTTCTTTAAAAAATCTTTTGTTTGCTTACCAGAAGATTTTTTCTTTTTCCCAACATGAGCATCTCCAACTAACTTAGGTCCTCCAGTTGTCTTCAAATATAGGTTTTTTTTGTGGTCTTTCTTTACTCTGGATTTTGTAGGCATCTTAAATTTTGTTCACTGCTCTTCAGCAATACCTGAAAAAAACTAAAAAAAAAATCCTTTATTTTATTTAAATATATTACTACATTTTTTATGTTCTTTAGAAATCTTAAAATACTATAAACCCCTTTCCTATAAATGAAAATCACAATAACACCTTCACAAATTAAATTTCTAAAAATAATTCCTGTGTGCACACAAAGTCATGCTTTGAAATTAGGCAGAAAACTGCTTTTTCAGACCAGCACCATGTGTAACCTGGGTGACTGCCTACACTCCAGCAAGGGCAACCAGCCTTAGTGATGCTGTATGTATTTGCATTACTGACTGAAACCTCAAACCCCACTCGCTTGTGAATACTGTGCATGATTCCACAGGGTAAGCAGCTGGGTGTGTGCTAAGAGTCTGCTTCTGCACCAAAAAATGGCTCCCCCTTTCCATCTAATGCAACTGTGAAATCACCAGAGCAATACGCAATAAATCTCTGCCTGTAATTCCTATATGCACACAGAGTCATGTTTTCACATTAGTCACAAAACGAAATTTCTTTGCCATTTTGAAAGCACACTTACTACTCTTTTTTTTGGCAAGTGATAAACACTTTTACAGACTGACACATTATGAATCCACTTTTCAGATTCTTAAAAAAGCACATGTCCAAACTGCTTTTTCAGACCAGCACCATTTGTAACCTGGGTGACTGCCTACACTCCAGCAAGGGCAACCAGCCTTAGTGATGCTGAATGTATTTGCATTACTGACTGAAACCTCAAACCCCACTTGCTTCTGAATACTGTGCATGATTCCACATGGTAAGCAGCTGGGTGTGTGCTAAGAGTCTGCTTCTGCACCAAAAAATGGCTCCCCCTTTCCATCTAATGCAACTGTGAAATCACCAGAGCAATACGCAATAAATCTCTGCCTGTAATTCCTATTTGCACACAGTCATGTTTTCACATTAGTCACAAAACGAAATTTCTTTGCCAATTTGAAAGCACACTTACTACTCTTTTTTTTGGCAAGTGATAAACACTTTTACAGACTGACACATTATGAATCCACTTTTCAGATTCTTAAAAAAGCACATGTCCAAACTGCTTTTTCAGACCAGCACCATTTGTAACCTGGGTGACTGCCTACACTCCAGCAAGGGCAACCAGCCTTAGTGATGCTGTATGTATTTGCATTACTGACTGAAACCTCAAACCCCACTCGCTTGTGAATACTGTGCATGATTCCACATGATAAGCAGCTGGGTGTGTGCTAAGAGTCTGCTTCTGCACCAAAAAATGGCTCCCCCTTTCCATCTAATGCAACTGTGAAATCACCAGAGCAATACGCAATAAATCTCTGCCTGTAATTCCTATTTGCACACAGAGTCATGTTTTCACATTAGTCACAAAACGAAATTTCTTTGCCAATTTGAAAGAACACTTACTACTCTTTTTTTTGGCAAGTGATAATCACTTTTACAGACTGACACATTATGAATCCACTTTTCAGATTCTTAAAAAAGCACATGTCCAAACTGCTTTTTCAGACCAGCACCATTTGTAACCTGGGTGACTGCCTACACTCCAGCAAGGGCAACCAGCCTTAGTGATGCTGAATGTATTTGCATTACTGACTGAAACCTCAAACCCCACTCGCTTGTGAATACTGTACATGATTCCACATGGTAAGCAGCTGGGTGTGTGCTAAGAGTCTGCTTCTGCACCAAAAAATGGCTCCCCCTTTCCATCTAATGCAACTGTGAAATCACCAGAGCAATACGCAATAAATCTCTGCCTGTAATTCCTATTTGCACACAGAGTCATGTTTTCACATTAGTCACAAAACGAAATTTCTTTGCCAATTTGAAAGCACACTTACTACTCTTTTTTTTGGCAAGTGATAATCACTTTTACAGACTGACACATTATGAATCCACTTTTCAGATTTTTTAAAAAGCACATGTCCAAACTGCTTTTTCAGACCAGCACCATTTGTAACCTGGGTGACTGCCTACACTCCAGCAAGGGCAACCAGCCTTAGTGATGCTGAATGTATTTGCATTACTGACTGAAACCTCAAACCCCACTTGCTTCTGAATACTGTGCATGATTCCACAGGGTAAGCAGCTGGGTGTGTGCTAAGAGTCTGCTTCTGCACCAAAAAATGGCTCCCCCTTTCCATCTAATGCAACTGTGAAATCACCAGAGCAATACGCAATAAATCTCTGCCTGTAATTCCTATTTGCACACAGAGTCATGTTTTCACATTAGTCACAAAACGAAATTTCTTTGCCAATTTGAAAGCACACTTACTACTCTTTTTTTTGGCAAGTGATAAACACTTTTACAGACTGACACATTATGAATCCACTTTTCAGATTCTTAAAAAAGCACATGTCCAAACTGCTTTTTCAGACCAGCACCATTTGTAACCTGGGTGACTGCCTACACTCCAGCAAGGGCAACCAGCCTTAGTGATGCTGTATGTATTTGCATTACTGACTGAAACCTCAAACCCCACTCGCTTGTGAATACTGTGCATGATTCCACATTGTAAGCAGCTGGGTGTGTGCTAAGAGTCTGCTTCTGCACCAAAAAATGGCTCCCCCTTTCCAACTAATGCAACTGTGAAATCACCAGAGCAATACGCAATAAATCTCTGCCTGTAATTCCTATTTGCACACAGAGTCATGTTTTCACATTAGTCACAAAACGAAATTTCTTTGCCAATTTGAAAGCACACTTACTACTCTTTTTTTTGGCAAGTGATAATCACTTTTACAGACTGACACATTATGAATCCACTTTTCAGATTCTTAAAAAAGCACATGTCCAAACTGCTTTTTCAGACCAGCACCATTTGTAACCTGGGTGACTGCCTACACTCCAGCAAGGGCAACCAGCCTTAGTGATGCTGAATGTATTTGCATTACTGACTGAAACCTCAAACCCCACTCGCTTGTGAATACTGTACATGATTCCACATGGTAAGCAGCTGGGTGTGTGCTAAGAGTCTGCTTCTGCACCAAAAAATAACGCTCCCCCTTTCCATCTAATGCAACTGTGAAATCACCAGAGCAATACGCAATAAATCTCTGCCTGTAATTCCTATTTGCACACAGAGTCATGTTTTTACATTAGTCACAAAACGAAATTTCTTTGCCAATTTGAAAGCACACTTACTACTCTTTTTTTTGGCAAGTGATAATCACTTTTACAGACTGACACATTATGAATCCACTTTTCAGATTCTTAAAAAAGCACATGTCCAAACTGCTTTTTCAGACCAGCACCATTTGTAACCTGGGTGACTGCCTACACTCCAGCAAGGGCAACCAGCCTTAGTGATGCTGTATGTATTTGCATTACTGAGTCCAACCTCAAACCCTTAAACTATTCTTTTTTTATACCAGTACACCTTAATTTATCGTGAAAACATAGTCCATATTATTTTACATGTTCCTCACATTTAAATTTCTCCCAAAACAGAAAATAATAAACACAACTTCAACAAAAGGAATCCCATTTCTATTATTCATTTCTTAATTTACCATATACATCCCCTCTCAAACTCTAAACTCACCGTTAAAATTAGTTAGTTGTGAAAGAAATGTGGCACTCAAACAGCAGATTATCAGAGTCAGGATCTCTGTTCTTTACACCTCTCTCCTCTCAGCAGAACCAGATAATGGCAAACTTTCCCTCTCTTTTTCCACACATATACATGTTAGTTTCAAATCTCAGTGCTTCCCCCTTTTTTTCAAATGTAATCACACATTTCTATTGGTTGAAAACCAACCCGTTTCCAAAAGTACCCTTCCCCCAACTTGACTTCTGCCTAGTACCCTTCCCCCAACTTGACTTCTGCCTGCTACCATAGCAACAGCTCATGGAACACTGCTGTGTGGAGTTAGGTCAGAAGTTCACCAAACAATGTTTCAATTCCACAGAGCAAGAGTGCTTGACTTTTCAAACCTAACAGCAAATCCATAGTACTGTTCTTTGGTAATACATTTTTCTGTACCAATACAAAACATGCTTCTATTAATTTACACATACAGCCTAGTTTTTATTCTAGAATGGTATGAAACAGCCAATCAGTTCTTTTTTTTATGAACAAAATATGTATGCCTCCATTTCCAAACTGTCTTTCTTTTCATATTGCCATTCTACTGAAAGACACCTCCTGAGTGCATCCAGTTCTCCTTTGAAGATGTTCACAGTGTGGATTGTAGGGCACAGCTATGTCTTCTGGAGTGAAAAGTATGCAGAGAAAACAGATTTGGTGAGAGACCTTGCTTTGCCAAATGTAGACATTAAATGGATTGGTCAGAGAGGGTTAAAGTGGCACCAATTGATGCCATTGGTGCAATCCTTCATGCACATCCAACACCCTGACCTCATAATAGTGCACTGTGGTGGCAATGACCTAGGCACTTTGACTGGGGTAGGTCTGGAAATGCTTATGAAGGACACCTTTGCACAACTGTTTTCACTTTTCCCTAAAACTGCCTTTGTGTTTTCTAACATATGCCAAAGGCAAAAATGGAACTGGTCCAATCATTTCTGTCCGCAGATTGACAAAGCAAGAAAGCACGTCAACAAATCTGTTTCTGCTTTCCTCCGTGACTATGGTATGGGTTCCATTTACCACAACAACTTGCGTTACGACATGCAAGACATTTATAGAGGAGATGGTGTGCACTTCAATGATGAAGGGAACAGAGTCTTCCTCTTGAACCTTAGACTCTGCATCGGTACTTACTTGTAGGTACCACTAAAAAATCACTTCATAAACACAACGGCTCTTTTTAGAGCCCCCTAATATCTAAACACTTAAATCTGCATTTCATTTCTTTTTTTTTTTTTTTTTTTACCGTACGCTTACGGTGAGCTTACCGTACGCGTACCCCACGATTTATTTTAAAATCAATAAATGTTTTCTTTGTACTTTTCTGTCCTTCTTTGACCCCCTTGCAAATGTTAGGGGGTCTGTAACTCTCCTCCTTGCCCCCTTTTCTTGTTATCACTCTTTTTTTTCTGAGTGAAACACACGAAATGGCGGCCGCCGCTTCCTGGTTTCGTCCGATTCGAATGTTTACTAAGATCTAAGAGCCAATCAGAATCGCACTCGCGCACGCCACCGTACGCGTACGGTAAGCGTACCGTAAGCGCACCGTAAGCTGGCTCAGATATATATATTGATTTAAAGGCTATTTTCTCAGAATCTACTGAACAGATTTACACCAAACCAACAAAAGGCACTTCCTTGACCTGAGGACTACCTCTCTGCCAAATTTCAAGTAATTCTGTTCAGCCGTTCGGGCTGTAGCCCTGTCTAAAGGTCCTATGGAAAAATGCATGGGAAAAACGCGTTTTGGGACCCCCCTTTTATCTCAGCCCCCGCTTGACGAATCCCCGCGAGACTTTCAGGGTAGGAGCGGAGCGTAGCGCCCCACCTATTTTGAAAAATTCGCGAGGATTCGTCGACCGGCGCCAAAGTTATTCAAAATAGAATGTTGCGGATTTCCTATGGAAACGTGGTCCTAACTATAACTACCTACTGGCGACCGCCAGTAGGTAATATATATATATATATATATATCCACTACTAATGCTTACTTTAGGCTAAAAAGCAAGCTGGACACAGCTCCGGAATTTGAGACAAGAATTTATTGAGCTTCTCAGCGCTGGCTTGCAGTCAGTGAAACGCTTGGGCAGACGCGTTTCTGGCCGGAATGGCCGTCTTCAGTGCCGGTTTCAACGACTGTTGATTTCACCATTGGCAAAGGAACCACTCCTTAAAGCAGTGTCTCGGCTCCTCCTACTAACAAGGTGGTTGTCGTTAGTGTTGCTGGGTTCGTGTAGGTTGCATGATGGTACTTGCAGTCCAACGAGGTACCTCATGTAGTAATGGGGATTCCCAAACATCAAGTGATGCCCCAAAAGTTGTTTGGCGCTGGATTGACAATGACGCAGCCTTCCTGAAATATGATGATCCGGCTCACACTTGTGTCAATATCCTTTATATATATATATACTATATGATAGTGGCAAGTCATACTATCGCATATATATATATATATCTTTCTCTCTGCGATAGTATGACTTGCCACTATCATATTTTCAGATGTGTACTCATAATGCAAGTGTTAGGCTCTTCTGGATAAGGTAGAAAATCTGTTTCTGTGTTCTTAAAACACATTGATATCATTGTGCCCATGTTTCAATGGTACACACTTGCAGCCGACACGTCACTGACTTGTGCCAATGTCTTCTACTTGGCCCATATTCATAACATAACATGTGTATGTGTAAAGCACACATTCACCCACAGGCATCTTGTTGTTGAATAACAGACGTTTATTCTTACCCAACTCAATGTTTCTCATTTTATCAACCTCAGATGGATGAAAGGCTGAGTGGACTCACCAGGATTTGAATCTGTGACCATGAGGTCGAGCACAGACCTCTGTAGTAGATGCAATAGTCCACTGTCACCAGACCATGGCCCTGCCCTCCTCTCAATGTTCACCCGTTGAATTAGCTAATGATCATTCAAGAGGCTGAAACAGAGGTAAATCATGTGATGTCCCAGGACCCAGAGCCTGGAAAGCCCACAGCACAAGCCTGGGACCTGACCCCAACCACATGCTATCAGGAAACTTCTGAAAACCGAGCCATTCTTACCTGCCTTCAGGTGAACTCTAGCGCCCCTATCTCCTGGTACCATAATGTCTCACCATGCACCCCTCCATTCAAGCGCACTGAAGTTACCAACTGGAGGCGCATAGCACTTTAATAAACGTCCTAACAAGCGATTCGCAGATTCTCGATTCAAAGAGATGGACATGGAAGGCAACGCAGGGTTTCTTACTCCTTCTATGAGCACGGATAATTACACTTTAATGCACAAACGGGTCCGTGAATAAACAAAACCTTTTGAAACAAGGGTCGGTATTTTACAGGGAAGCCGTGCAATCAAGGCAGGCCCCTTTGTAATCCGATGTTCCTGTTTAAAGGAACGAAAGGACCCTTTCAAACTTCACTTCCACATTTAATCGCACGTCCTCTTTTTCGCGGTAAAATGTGGATGGTTTGAAAGAACAATCTACACTTTGTAAATTACCTGCCGTGACATGCATTTTCTCTAGTTCCTTGTAGTTTTCATAGGTTTACTGGTTTTCCACCAGCTTTCCATATGAACAGCTGTTGATCTTGAATTCATTTTGAGATTGATGTAAAATAAACAATTTTGAAACATGTCTCATTGGTTGGTGGATTAGAAAACTCTCATGCTGTCTCATGCCTTTTTAATTCACCAACCCAGCACCAGACACTTCCTGCCTCTTCACTTCACTCTTTTTTTCACAATTTTTTTTATTGGATTTTGGCAAATAAATGACCATAGTTGCCAAGAATCATACATCAGATATTAAGCAGCGGCGAACCCCCCATTAGGGCAGAGAAGCGTCACCTAAGCAGGAAAAGTGAAAAATTATACGGTAATAAAATGAATTACAGTTTTTATTTCACTGCTCCCAGTCCGAGCAGTGTTTGGGGCGGGGCATTGCTGCTGACTGGCAGAAGCGGAGGTGTGCCCACTCCACCACTTTGCACTGCGCAAGTCTCTTTGACCGGCTGTCTTGCGACAGTCAGCCTGACATGCGCAGTGTAAACCTCTCTACCTAGCTGTCTCTGGAGAGCATGCACAGGCCTCCGGTGCCTACTGGAGCGTCGCGGCAACCCGCTGCAGCCAATCCTGCTGCACGAAAGCAGCGTTGGGATTTGCAGAAGGGGGTTGCCTGCGGCTCCATGAGGTGCGGTCACGCTTTCGGCCTTCAAGAAGTAAGAAGAAAACACAAAGGAGAGAAAAACACGGGTAAGTACATTTTTTGTTGTTGAAATTATCATTTTGCCTGCCACTTGGTTTGGCTCTCCGTCCCCTCAGCACCTCTCTAGTGTTGAGGGTCATCGCCCGCCACTGATATTAAGATTAGTATATCCAGTAACATAAACGGACAGCTTGCACAGTCTTGCCACAATCCCACCCAACCCACCCCGGCCCCACACAGCAATCCCCAATTCCCACAAAACATTTATCATCAATCTAGTGGACCATTCCTCTTCATTTCGGTTCCATATCCCCGGATTACCTCATCTAGGCTATGGATGATTGCGCAGACAGGTTGCACCACAATGCCCCTATAGTTTGCCCACCTTTGCCATCATGCTTTTGGGGACACCCTCTGGCTAGATATACTGCTACCTCCATGCCCATGCAATGATCAATGCCCCTTTTCCACACCGCTAAGGTAGGGGGGGGATTCCACCTGCCCCTTCATCTCACTCTTGCAGGTTCTTCATATGGTCTGGCTTGACAGCGCAGCTGTCACAAGACAATTATGTGAACATCCCCGTGAGGGGCGTTGGCTCCGCCCACATGTTGGAATCAAGAGTACATGTTTTGATTAGGCAGAAGTTGTGTGCTTGCCGTCCACGCAGCCGTGATTGTTTTGTTTATTTATCCAGCTGCCCAAGCTTAAATTTTCAGGAAAGGACACATGCTATGGTAAAGAAAATAGAGTGTCTTAGATAACTAAGTCATTGATGGTGTTTTTGCTCGGGCAGCAGGACAGCTGGGAGGAGGACAGTCATTAAACTACATGGATTTTTAAGTTTGACTTGACAATGCAATTTTCACCTGACAATATAGCCTACCCCAATAATATTCTACTGTCATTTGCTTCCACATATCTTCGTATCGATTCCCATGCTATATACGTTTAATGCTTCACATTACATTACACCATTCCTTTAATGCCAGACCTTTTGGCATTGCCAATGCTTGTTTATCCTTGCTGTCTCCCTTTGTAACTGTTTTTCCATCTTTCTCTTCCTCCTTCTTTCCTCATTTTGTGCTTTCCTTCTCTGGGTCAAAGTCTGATTAGGAAAAGTAAGAGCTGGTCTCCAAAAATGGGCCTCACCTGAAACCCTGTCCAAAATCAAGCACTGAGATTATCTGAAAAAAACATTTTCTGGAAGTTTTCTTAAATACACAAACATATGTCTGGCATGAACCAGTCTGGCACCATTCCCAAAGTTTGCCGTCCAGAAAGGCACAGTTCCTACTGATTAGTCGAAACTACTCAACGCTACTGCAGATCTTGAGGTGGAGCTCTCTTTCTACTGCTTTCCAGGCAAACTGAGCCTCAACTGCTGAAGTCTGATAATGTAGGCCCACTCCTGAATGTATAATTCCTGTAGACCTAGGTTTGCACTGCTTTTCCTCTAATTAATTTGGGGAGAGGAGTTGGCCTAATGGCTAGGGCGCTCAACCTCGAATCGGGGGAACTGGGTTCGAGTCTTGGCAATGACGCTGAACATCCTGTGATTCTGGGCAAATCACTTGATCTCCCCGTGAATAACAAAAATGAATGTGTGTCCTCATGTAACGTAACTGGTGCTATGTAAAGTGCTCTGATACACGATTCGGGTCAAGTTCGCGCTATATAAGACTCTCTAAAAAAACAAAAAAATACGGATTCATGTGGTCTCGGATGTGGTTCCAAGTATGACCTGTTGGTGGCTTCGCCACCACACAAGAATCTACTAGTATGTCAGTAGAGTCTTCATTTGACTGGGTAACTATTTATGCACTGATTACTATGTGAGCTATTGATCTTCTAAAATTGTAAAATTGTCTCGAAAACCTATGCCTTCAATGCAGGATAAATTAGGAGTTAGATAACAATTCTTTCAACAGCAGATTTTCCAAACATGACACAGTTTCTGCGCTTTACTTCATATTACTGCTCCATGTTCCATGGTATAAACTGGCGAATGCTCCGAGATGCCTCGAGGCCAAATTGTGAAACAATGCATCTCTCAGCCTCCGCAAGCAACCCAACCACCTTTCCTTCTGGAAGTCCCTTGTTGGCTGAGTATCCCATGTTCGTGATGCTTTCGGAGATAACTAATAGGTTTATAAGTAATTAAATAAATTAAAAGGATAATAGGATCATAAACATTTTGTTATACAGAAATTTGTAAATTCCTAACAACATAATTGAACCTACTTGTAACTGGGAAACAACCTTTACAACGCAGTCATTACATCGCACTACCTTTACAATGCAGTCATTACATCGCAACATCCTTTACATCGCATGTCATTACAATGCAGCCATTACATCGCATGTCACTACAACGCATGGCATTACAATGCATGGCACTACAACGCAGGCATTACATTGCAAATCATTATAACGCATACCATTACACCGCATAGTACCCTTACACTATCCGACACATACCCTACTGTTGCACTCACTGGAGTTAGAATAGTAATTGTTACCCCTACACTATCCAACACTTACCCTACTGTTGCACTCACTGGAGTTAGAATAGTAATTTTCAGCCCTACACTATCCAACACTTACCCTACTGTTGCACTCACTGGAGTTAGAATAGTAATTATTACTCCTACACTATCCAACACTTACCTTAAATGCGATGTAATGGTATGCATTGTAATGATATACGTTGTAATGGTATAATGCGATGTAATGGAATGCTTTGTAAAGGTGGTTTCTAAAAATGTGATGTAATGGCATGCGATGTAAAAGAATGCGTTGTAAAGGATCTTGCGATGTAAAAACTGCGTTGTAAAGGCATGCATTGTAAATGTATGTGATGTAACGTCATACATTCCTTGTTACTATTTCCTTAACCATAAACCTTATCTTAACTAGGCCTGCGGGGATCTTGCAGAGCTTCACTCCGTGGAGTTCCCCTGAGTTATTGAAACACTCAAGCAAATTCCGCAGAGTTTCGCGGGCGGAGTTACCCTGATAATCTGAAAACCCTCCGTGACCTGACCTCTTGTTGTTGAATAGAAAAAAATCATATTAATGCTTGTAGCAATAAATAATAGTAATAATCACGATGGTAATTATAAATTAAATAAAATGGCACTGACAATGGCTATTTCAAAACATCTTCTGCTCTGACTTAGATGGGAGCATTTGTACCGCACATTGAAAAAAGACATGAATTTCCTGTTCTTTATGCTGAGACATGCAGGATTTTTCTTTTTTGTGTTATCGTGCCGGATTTTATTTTATTTTATCAAGCACCTGCTTATAAATCGAACCGCTGAACATTCAAATACTACGTAAGCATTTTCGTAATGTGCACACCGAAGACCAGCGAGGCGTGAATATTTAATGCAGCCCATGGTGTTTTGATGGCTGCAGAAGTGCAATTCCCAATAGAGTATTTGAGGCAGTGATTTAAGGCCAATAGTGCAAGGCATGGATAATGGTTTGGGAATACTTTGGACAGCAAGGGAATGGACGTTTTTTGATTATGCAGGGCTCCAGACTGCAAAGTGAAAATATGTTGAGTGCCTCCACGGCTCCATGCACACATGATGACCACTAGGGATCTGGAATGAGAATATTATACAGTGTGTCATGCAGAAGGGGAGCGGTAAAGAATAGAGGATCTGCCTCGGTGTCTCAAGTGAAACCTCATTCCTTCCCCTACCTGCCGGAAAAATTAGCGGATGTTCAGAGAACAGACTGCTCGCCTGTGCAGTGTCAGCACTGTCCTTCCTCCGTTCACAACACCAAAAAGCAAAACCCATTCTCCCCATCAACCCTCAAAGTCTCCTCACCAGAACAAGACCGCTACGCACCAACTACTGCGAGGGTGTCTACTCCAATTCAATAACCAGGTTTCCAAACTTTACAACTCACTGGTCCCACCCTGTTGCAAGCTCTGCCCCTCCCTATGAGTCCCGATTGAGTGGCAGAGACACTAACGAAGGGTTGGTTCCTGCGGTGAAGTTAACAGCTAGAGCATTTATTTACATCCAATGCCTTAGGGAACATGCTGCAGGACAAATGCCACTCTTGCATAAGCTGCAGGCTTAATGTAGGGTG
Organism: Triturus cristatus; assembly: GCF_964204655.1. NCBI lineage: Eukaryota > Metazoa > Chordata > Amphibia > Caudata > Salamandridae > Triturus > Triturus cristatus. Next base: position 1,129,223,902 of record NC_140584.1, read on the forward strand.
AGCTGGCACCGGTAAACTCCACCATGCGGTGGAGTCTGAGTTTTTGCTAAACTCCGTGCTACAAGTGGAGCACTGAGTGGCAAAACTCTGCAAACTCCTTCTGCGCAGCGGAGTTTACCTCAAAATCCTAATCTTAATTCCTACCATAAACAATGTCCAAATCCTTGCGTGAGCCAGAGACATAACCCTAAACAAACTGTAATCCTTCTCTTAAACATAACCCTGAGCACCACCCTAACCCCAATGCAAACCCTGACCACAAACAACACTTTTTATTGTACCCTATTCCACATATAAACCTCAACTTAAATAAAATCCTAACCTCAACTCTTCCAAGAACACTAGTTGTGAAATAATGTATATTTGAAAACTACACAATACCATTGCAGAATGGGTTTTCTCATTTGTTACTCAAAATAAATATTCTTTACATTTCTTTTTCTCTGTTTTATATTTAGTAGAATGGGGTTCTCGATAAAGATTTATTTGGTCCACATAATGCTATTATAGCATGCCGTGCACGAGGGCTTACAACAAGGGAGCGGGTCTTTAATGTCCGGTATAGCCTGCTACGGAGGGCGATAAGGCTATTAGAACATTCTGCCCTAGAGGGCAGAATGTTCTAAATAGTAAAATAAAGGCCATCACGGAACCTGAGGAGGCTGAAATCGCCTTGGGCTCTGTGAAGACTTTGTTCACGCCAATAGTTGTGAACAAAGGCAAACATTGCAATGTTGATGCTCCGGGCTTTTACCTGTCATTAGAAGCCAGGAGGACTCAACTGTCTTCATAACAGGATTTTGTTGTGTCTTTATCTGCAATGCTGCATTTTAGAAGTTCCTTTATTAACATGAAGTTAAACGTGACACAATTCTTCCACACATATATTTTTGACGTTCTAGTGGTGGGAAATTAAAGCTCTTGTGGCTGAAAAAAAACAGAACTGGATAAAATGTACATTCCTGGCCTTGGGCCAGTTGACAGCTAGCTATTATCAATTCTAGGACCAATTTTAAGATGCTAGCAAAACCTCATTAAAACTTGCTATGAAATACCTATGATTCATCCAGTGGTTTATTTTATTATATGTAAATTATATAACCTATTTCATTTTTATATGTCTTATAATCATTATATGCATTAGGATGGATCCCAATCAACACCAGAAAGACCGCCACCCATGCCCTCGTCACCAGCCGCTTCGACTTTGGCAACACTCTCTACACAGGCATCTCCACCCAGCTCCGCACAAGACTCCAGACCATACAGAAATGCTGCATTCATACCCATCGTGGACCTCCCCAAATGGACTCACATCGCCCCTCACCTGAGAGACCTCCACTGGCTCCCCATCCAGAAAAGATGTCAGTTCAAGGTCCTCATGCATGCCTACAAAGCCCTCCATGACCTCGGACCTGCCTACCTCAATTATCGACTGAACGTCCACCAACCCGGTAGACACCAGCACTCTTCTTCACTCTCATACAACCCCAGCGTCTGTCACATCTGCATCGGTGGCCAACCTTCTCCTATATTGTTGCCGAGACCTGGAATGGCCTTCTCCCCTAGCTCTGTACAGGCCCCTCGTTGGCAGACTTCAGAAAGAGACTCAAGACCTGGGTCATCAACGGAGACACAGCGCCCAGACCTCTAGGGGTGACAGTGATAGTGTTGCATTTTACAAATGCTGTTTGATTTATTGATTGATTGATATGCATAGGGCTCATAATGCAGCACAAGAGAAGTTGCCAACCATGATGTGAACTACAGTAGGCCAAGTCTCATTTTGATTTAATCTAAACTCTAAGAAATCTGGGTCATTCTTGTTGTACTAAACCAGAACTCTAGACACCTATCACCATACCTCAAGTATTGTCTAAGTGAAGTTCTTACAAGTTACCCTATACTAGGTGTGATTGTGCTTCCAACCAAACTGCATCCAACCAAAACTGCATAATGTGAACCACTCTGTATTAGTAAGGGCCAATACAAGAGAAGAGCTGTGTGACTTATGTTCTTCCAAGACCCCTGTCCAAACTCTAATAACCAAATTGTTTACAGGGTATCTATTCAGTAAACCTGTATCCAGTACCAGGAAAAGTAACACTTTCATTTGTATTTATGCATCAATTGAAGTTACAAAATCATGGTAGGCAGTGAAAAACTATGAATGCCTCAGATTCATTAGGCTTGAGACCATGCCCAGTGAGTTGTTAATACATAACAAAAAACTTGCTAAAGTTTGTGTGTCCATGGCGCTGCCATGAATATCTAAGCAGACAACACTCTGCTGAAATTTCAAATAGGAGAGCACTCATACTCTCCGATTCGAAATGTCAACCCATTTAAAGCACTGCTGCTGGATGCTCCCATTCATCGGAATGCTGGACTCACTGTGCCTAAAGTCAGGAAAGTCTGAACTGGAGAAAAAGCATGTCTTTTATAAGTTTCAAGAGTGAAACACTCTAGCATCCAACTCTACCAGCCAGATGAAAGAAAATAGATCATGGACGTGTTCAAGGCCAGACTTAACTCTAGGTGTAGTAGTGGGACTGTGTAGGTGGTAATGTATAGTCGCATAAGAGTAGTTGTTGCTACAGCATTCCCATCCTGGTTACCAGTGTTCTCGAGTTTTCTGACTCCACAAGAAAGCATTGGGTTCAGACCAGTTTTTCTCCTTAGATTTCAAAAGCCCCCAGGATTTGGAAATGTTTCCTGTTTCAGATAAATAAGTAACCTGGGTTCCAAAGTTTTAAATTCCTTCTTAGGAACATGCTCCTTGGTAAACATCGGTACCTGGCACCCAGGTCATAGAACTCAAGCTCGCCATCTCCGTGAAGCTCCCTGACCTGTCCTCTGGCTCCTTGAAGGATCTGTTCTCCTGGCACTCTTCTCTCACTCTCACCATCTTCTTCCCACTCTGTATTTATCATGTTGTCTCAAAATAGTAGGCAGGATCAATCTACTATTTCATTATGATTCCTTCCTATTCCTGCTCAACTCTCAACCCTAGTAGACATTCCTGACTTTACTAAACTCATCAATGTCTACATAATACGATCATCAACATGTGCCTTGCTACTTTTCTGCTGTTCATCACCTGTATGACCAGTCGGCTGCATTTTGCCCTCACAGTTCAGCACACCTAAAACCTTTCCTGTCCCCGTCCATTCACAAACAAATATTTGCTTTCAATTGCTGTTCTCCAGCTGATTTTTATGTACTTCTCTCTTTTGTTACTGTGTAGTACCCTGGCACCTTCCTTCCTCCCATTATCAAAAGCCACTACTGTTACCCTGTATTCCTTATCGTAACAATAGGTTATGACTGTAAGGTCCTGCTATTTGCTTGCCTGGTTGACTGTACAGGTCCCCACCCCCGGGATATAGCAGTTTCAAACCTGTGTTTGCTCTCGCTTGGCGGGAGCATTTTTAATTCTCCTGCCAAGTGGGAGGAAACACCAATTTGTAATTTGTGGGGGTATTTGTAGAGCGCAACGGTCGCTCCGGAAGGAGCATCTTGGCGCTGATTTCCAGGTAGAAGATCAAGTAACTTCCTAAAGATAGAAAACTTAGATGGCTGCCATGGTGTAGTCGTCGGGAAGTTTAAAAATCCAAGTTTTTTGTGCTTTCCTGAAGTATTTTTCTTGGGTTAAGGACCTCAGGAATTTGGGCATGCTGTTCCAAGCTTTAGTGGCAAGATGATTTAAGGTTTTGCCACCTTTGGTTTTCGAAGAGAACCTAGTAGGAAGGATTAGATTGTCCTTAGAGGAACGCAGGGATCTGCTAGGGTTGTAGTGAGGGAAACGCTTGATAAGATATTTTGGGCCGGAGTGATTAAATGCCCGAAATGCTACAATAAGAATCTTGAAAAATATTCTTTTGTGCAGTGGGAGCCAATGTAAAGATTTTAAAGCAGCGGATATTGAAGATTTTCTAGGTAACTTCAGGACTAATCTGGCTGCAGAGTGAAGTACACTTTGGAGTTTTTTAAGTGTAGCTTTCTTGGCGCCAGCCAGAAGACCGTTGCAGTAGTCCAAGCGAGCAAGAACTAGGGCCACTGTGACGGTTTTTCTAGAGTCTATTGGTAAAAAGTCAAAAAACTTTTTTAGAGATTTGATGATTCCGAAACAACGGCCGGCCACAGTCCTCACGTGTTGGTCGAAAGACAGATCAGTATCAAACAGGACTCCAAGGTTCCTTGCAGTTGTTACAGTCTGGGGGGGAACAGCTGAGTCTTCAGGCCACCATAGGCTAGGACAAAAATTGAAATTTTTTCCCATAGGGAGGATTTCGGTCTTGCTGGAATTACATTTTAGATGGTTTAGATCCATCCAATGAAAAACAGCTTTCAGACAGCATTTGAGGTTCTGCTCCGCCTCAGTCGAGTGTTCTTCTAGGGGCACAATGAGTTGCGTATCATCGGCATACGATGTTACGAGTATGCCGAATGACTCAATCAGAGAGATGAGTGGAATTCGGTAAATGTTGAAAAGGAGAGGGCTCAGGATGGAGCCCTGAGGGACTCCAGATGAGACCCTCTTCTCTTTGGAGAGGAAAGGACCTAGGGCGATCATTTGCGATCTGTCCGTTAGAAAGGACGTTATCCAAGCTAGAGCCACCTCTGAAATACCAATATCTTTCAGTCTGCTAATCAGAATGGAGTGCGAGATGGTGTCGAATGCCACCGTGAGGTCTAAAAGAATGAGGACGGCATTCTTCTTCTGATCCTGCAGCAGCTTTATAGAGTCTGTTAACTCAATCAGTGCAGTTTCTGTAGAGTGATGGGGCGAAAGCCTGATTGTTGGGGATGGAGTACATTGTGTGCTTCAAGATACCTTTTAAGTTCTCTATAAACCGTTTGTTCAGTGATCTTTCCTAGTGCTGGAAGGAGCGATATTGGGCGGAGATTAGTAAGTTCAGAGGGGGATTTGTTAGATTTCTTCATCAGGGGTTTGACTATTCCCTGTTTCCACAGGCGAGGTACAATTCCAGTGCTAAGAGAGGAATTAACAATCTTGTTAATAATTGGGTTCACCACGTCAATGAGTTGATGGAGTATTCTAGGGGGGCAGGGGTCAGAGGGTGAACCAGATTTGCATGCCAAGATAATTTCTCTAGTTTGATCTAAATTAACTGGAGTGAAGTTTTTAAGACTTCCAACAGGGATTTCTTTCTGGGCGGATTTGCTTAAGGTCTGTGTTACTTGGGGAGGAGGAAATTTTTTTTGGATGGCATCTATTTTCTCCTCGAAGAAGTCGGCAATTTGGTTACAAAACTCTTGGGATGGTGGAATTTCAGGTTGTAACGCTCTGGGCTGGGTGAACGTCTTCACAATTGAAAACAATGTTTTTTGTTTATGTTTGGACTCTTTAATGGCGTTTGTATGAAAAAATGTTTTAGCTGTTTTAATGTTGGAATGATAGGTTTTCCTCAGCTGGATATATGAAAGTTTGTCTGCCATGCAGTACATTCTACGCCATTTGCGTTCAGCTTTTCTGCAAGCTAGATGGACTATTGCTAGCTCTGGGGTGAACCAGGGGGCTCTGGTCTTAGATTTTTTATCTATTCTTCGGGGACGATTGGGAGGTTCACGAGCTTTAATTTCCTGACGAATCCAACTGTGGAAAAGGTTAGCGTCATGTTCGACGTTACCGGTAAAGTTAGGAATCTGAGAATTGGTGATGGGATTTAGGTCAATGTTTTCCTGTACCTTTTTCCAGTTAACGAGGTTATCCGGGTGTGAGCTAGGTTTACTGGTAGTTAGCACGCGTGAAGTTTTAATTTGGAACTGGATCAGGCTATGATCAGTCCATATTTGAGGGACAGGAGGTAGGGTTGTTAGAGGGGAGAGGTTAGTGCAAACCCCATCAAGTGTATGCCCTAGTAAGTGAGTGGGCTGATTAACTCTTTGATGGAGATTAAAGATTTCTAGGGTCTGAAGAAAGTTGTTGACTTGTACATCGGTTTTGGACTCAAGGTGTAGATTAAAGTCCCCAACGAGAGTGAAATGTGGATATCTGAGGAGGAGGTGAGCCAAGGAGTCACTCAAAGAGTCTAGGAATCTGGTGGCATTACCAGGGGGGCGATATATCAATCCTCCGGAGAAGGACGAAGAGTCGTTAAGTTTGATAGAGAAGCCAAGACCTTCCATGTCTTTTAGGGGGTCTAAGTTAAACGTGTGGCAGTTGAAGCTGTTTTTGAGTACTACAGCGACACCACCACCTCTTCCCTTCAGTCTGTCTTGCCTAAAGATGGAAAAGCCCTGGGGGAGGGCTATGGCTAGATCAGGGTTACTATCGTCCGTTAGCCAAGTCTCAGTAATCAGGAGGCAATCAAGATCTAAATTTTGGATAGGGTCCCTTATGTCTTGGCTGTGCCGACACATGGAGCGAGCGTTGATCAGCCCTCCTTTAAAGTGTGGTGAGTTATCCGTGGAGTTGGTTACGGAGGTAGGTGATTTAGCTGGGTCGCTGTCAGAGGACCAACGGCAGAATTTACAGCTGAAGGGGCCATATAGGTTCTTCATGTCAGGTTTGCAATTGCAATTGTACATCCCGCGTAGGCGGTATAATTCGTTAGGCAGATACCTTACTAAGGGGGGAGTTAGGACAGAATTTCCTGCGCCTGTCGCGGACTTGGCGCGGACGGGCGCAGACGGGCTTGCCTTAGGCGCGCCTTCGGCGCGCAAACGGTGCTCCCGCTGCGCTCGTCCGCTGCGCTTCCTGTGCATGCACATATCTAGTTGAGGGGATGTGGCCTCAAGGGGGCGTGGTCAGCGATCACGCCTGTGGGAATGGCGGCCGCTCGAGTAAACAAACAAACGCTACAGAGTTCAAATCGGCTGTGCTTGAGAAGAAGGAGCGAATGGCTGCTGCCCCAACCAGAGTAATGAGGGCGGTAAGCTTTGTATTGTCAGTGCGCAATTAAAACATAGCAAATTAAGTGACACCAATACAATTTTTAAAACCAGGAAGAAACAAAAAATCATACCGCCACCTCCCGGCTTCCGCCTCAGGAGTGGGTTAGGAAATCGACGTGAACGCTAGTGATCAGCGTTTTTATAGGCTGTGCAGGGGGGCGTGGCCTCAAGGGGGCGTGGTCAGCGAGCACGCCTGTGGGAATGGCGGCCGCTCGAGTAAACACACTAACGCTACAGCGTTCAAATCGGCTGTGCGTGAGAAGAAGGAGCGAATGGCTGCTGCCCCAACCAGAGTAATGAGGGCGGTAAGCTTTGTATTGTCAGTGCGCAATTAAAACATAGCAAATTAAGTGACACCAATACAATTTTTAAAACCAGGAAGAAACAAGAAATCATACCGCCACCTCCCGGCTTCCGCCTCAGGAGTGGGTTAGGAAATCGACGTGAACGCTAGTGATCAGCGTTTTTATAGGCTGTGCAGGGGGGCGTGGCCTCAAGTGGGCGTGGTCAGCGAGCACGCCTGTGGGAATGGCGGCCGCTCGAGTAAACAAATAAACGCTACAGCGTTCAAATCGGCTGTGCGTGAGAAGAAGGAGCGAATGGCTGCTGCCCCAACCAGAGTAATGAGGGCGGTAAGCTTTGTATTGTCAGTGCGCAATTAAAACATAGCAAATTAAGTGACACCAATACAATTTTTAAAACCAGGAAGAAACAAGAAATCGTACCGCCACCTCCCGGCTTCCGCCTCAGGAGTGGGTTAGGAAATCGACGTGAACGCTAGTGATCAGCGTTTTTATAGGCTGTGCAGGGGGGCGTGGCCTCAAGGGGGCGTGGTCAGCGAGCACGCCTGTGGGAATGGCGGCCGCTCGAGTAAACAAACAAACGCTACAGCGTTCAAATCGGCTGTGCGTGAGAAGAAGGAGCGAATGGCTGCTGCCCCAACCAGAGTAATGAGGGCGGTAAGCTTTGTATTGTCAGTGCGCAATTAAAACATAGCAAATTAAGTGACACCAATACAATTTTTAAAACCAGGAAGAAACAAGAAATCGTACCGCCACCTCCCGGCTTCCGCCTCAGGAGTGGGTTAGGAAATCGACGTGAATGCTAGTGATCAGCGATTTTATAGGCTGTGCAGGGGGGCGTGGCCTCAAGGGGGCGTGGTCAGCGAGCACGCCTGTGGGAATGGCGGCCGCTCGAGTAAACACACAAACGCTACAGCGTTCAAATCGGCTGTGCGTGAGAAGAAGGAGCGAATGGCTGCTGCCCCAACCAGAGTAATGAGGGCGGTAAGCTTTGTATTGTCAGTGCGCAATTAAAACATAGCAAATTAAGTGACACCAATACAATTTTTAAAACCAGGAAGAAACAAGAAATCATACCGCCATCTCCCGGCTTCCGCCTCAGGAGTGGGTTAGGAAATCGACGTGAACGCTAGTGATCAGAGTTTTTATAGGCTGTGCAGGGGGGCGTGGCCTCAAGGGGGCGTGGTCAGCGAGCACGCCTGTGGGAATGGCGGCCGCTCGAGTAAACAAACAAACGCTACAGCGTTCAAATCGGCTGTGCGTGAGAAGAAGGAGCGAATGGCTGCTGCCCCAACCAGAGTAATGAGGGCGGTAAGCTTTGTATTGTCAGTGCGCAATTAAAACATAGCAAATTAAGTGACAGCAATACAATTTTTAAAACCAGGAAGAAACAAGAAATCGTACCGCCACCTCCCGGCTTCCGCCTCAGGAGTGGGTTAGGAAATCGACGTGAACGCTAGTGATCAGCGTTTTTATAGGCTGTGCAGGGGGGCGTGGCCTCAAGGGGGCGTGGTCAGCGAGCACGCCTGTGGGAATGGCGACCGCTCGAGTAAACAAACAAACGCTACAGCGTTCAAATCGGCTGTGCGTGAGAAGAAGGAGCAAATGGCTGCTGCCCCAACCAGAGTAATGAGGGCGGTAAGCTTTGTATTGTCAGTGCGCAATTAAAACATAGCAAATTAAGTGACACCAATACAATTTTTAAAACCAGGAAGAAACAAGAAATCGTACCGCCACCTCCCGGCTTCCGCCTCAGGAGTGGGTTAGGAATCCCAAGTCTGCTGCCAGCTGGTGGGAGCTCCAAAAATGCTCCTACCTGATGGGAGCAGAGTTTTCATCTGTTTCCCTGCCTGCACTGAAGCAGGCAGGGAAACAGATGAAAATATTGCTCCCACCCTCAGAGAGCAGCACTATTAGCTGCTTCATGTGGGCGTGAGCAATGCCGGTTCCCACTGGATGTGGGGTGCTGACTGGGGCCATAGAGCCTTGGGGTTCCACTCGGGGTCCCCAACAACAGTAAGATGAGTGCCCTAGGTGGGCACCATGGCACCCACCTTTTGTTGAGTTGGCCTCGCGGGATGGGGTCCCCAGGCTGATTTTTGTCCTGGGAAGGGGGGTCCGCGTGCCTTCTGCCCTCTCAAAAATGGTGCACGGCCCCAGGGGATAGGGTCCGCTTTTGAATGTCATCAGTAATATCATCAGTAATGTCATAAATGATGTCATAGAACATGTCATGAATGAGGTCATGTGAGATCATAAACAGTACATGATGGAGGCACAAGTTATAGGTAGCACTGCTAACTATAACTGGTGAATTTCTGTATTATTTTGAGTTCAAAACGTTTTTCTTGTCACTGACAAATTCTCCTAACTATATCGTTTATTAAAACTAAGGCGCTTTAAATGTGATAAATATTGAAATAAGATATCTAAAACACAATACTGTAGATCTTCATCCTTATTATTTTTAAACAACTACAAATATTGCATATTTAACTAAAGGGACAGTACTGCGACCATAGTTATATAGAACGGAATGGTGTCCTTTATCCCTTACTAGCAAAGAAATGTTCAATGTTCCGCCATTGCTACTTAAAACTGCCCACAATTTGGGTGGAAGCAATTCAGAGTCTGCGTGAGATGGCAATACGGCCTGGGTTTCACATGGTCCAGCTTAGAATTCTACATCAAGCCTACTTCTCAAGGACCCGGTAAGCCAACATTGAGAGGGCACCCACATCGACATTCTGGAGGTATGGACAAGAGGGTACATTTTTTCACACTCTGTGAGAATAAACGGTGGTACAGGAGTATTGGAAGGGGGTCGCTGGGATCATGACCCGTGTAATGTCACTTGAGATCCCACTGGACGCAAAGTGGCTCCTACTCACAGTGTCAGGGGCGGAGTCCTGGCCTAAATACCAGAAAATGTGGCTGCTGCTGGCTGCGGAGGTGGCCAATCGGAATATTGTGAAAGCATGGGGTAGTGCAGATACACCAAGACTCACGGATTGGAAGTCTGACCAAGATTGGCGCAAGAGAGCGGAAAGGAGTGGTAGTGATGGGCAGGGAATGCGTTCCAGGGAACAGACGATTCTATATGCTAGATGGGATATGGACAACTTCTGTATAAAGTGTGATGGGCCGTAAAAGTTCTCCTACTGATTGTGATCCATGTTTTATTTTGGATGTGGTCACTTCTTAACTGCCATGTATGTACCACTGCATGGTTTCTATAAAATAGTTTTTTTTTAAATCCCACGATTCTCACTACACTGGTCTTTTTAAAGGTACCTGACTGAGCATGACCTTAAAGTCTCAAGTACTTTGGAACTTTCTATTCTCTCTCAATCTAGGGAGGCTATCTCCATGGAAACTATTCAGCTGTTACAAATGTGTAATATCAAACCCTCCTTGACATCACTGAAGGACAAGCAAGGGGGAGAAAATCTTTAGCATTTGAAAGAGGAGGTTTTAAACACAGCTATTGAAGAGATAGGAGAAAGCTTTAAATAGAGCTTAATTTCGTCCCTGGAGATCAGTTCACCAGAAGAGGACGTACTTTTTGTTATATACACTTGTCCTACTCACTAACAGTGATATGTGTGGAGAGAGGAGATATGATCTAGTGGCTAAGCGGCCAACTTTGGTACCTGCTGACCTGGGTTAAAAATTCAGCCTCAGGCTCAATGAAACTTTATGTGATTCTGGGCAAATCACTTTATTTCCTTGTACCTAGATTGCACTTGTGGGAAATGCAATTTTAAATTTGTGGCATATAATGTGCAACTCAAGCATGTAAATTCCCTCTCGATGCAGTGGTGGCCTGCACAGGTAAGAGTGGTGAGTCGGGGAGGAAGTGAATAGGAGCAGACAGATGACTGGATAGGTACATTTAAATAAAAAAATAAAAACAACCACTTACCTTGTGCTCAGCGATCATTGCGCTTGCCACATTGCGGACCAGGTCTGCGACGTGGCAGGTGCAAGGTAATTGGTTTTATTAAATTTTTTATTTAATTTTACCTATTACATCATCTGTCAACTCCCCCACCACTCTGCCCCGCACCACCGCTTTTACCTGTGCTGCCACTGACTAGATGTACACAATCTTGCATCATCCCTCTAGATCCCAATAAGGTACAGTGCTCCTTTGCTTATGAACTATCTTTGCATTATGTAACCAATGCTAAAACATTAAGAGAATTCCAGTTTCTAAATATAATGCAGGATTGCCTTACTCCATTTCTACTTTGTCTTGCAAGAATTTGGAGTGGTCGGTGATGGGTAAGGACTTTTATACCAAATTTCATTGACAGGCTTGCCAATATATTGCCTTTCAACTGTAGTGACCTGTGTCATGTGGAACAGCACACTACACTTCCTCATGTGTCCTGTAGAATAGCCATCTCTTCCTAATATGGTATTCATATTTATTCAGAGTTTTATATAGTGTGAACAAGATCCTTTTAGGTGACAGAGAGCTTTACAAATAGTGTACAGAGACATGTGATATAACAGAAAGAAATATAACACTACATAAAAATACAATATATACAAATATATACACATGAAATTAGAATTAATAGCACATAATATACCATAAGTCCAGACCTAGAGCATATTACGGTGAGACAAGAGGCAGAGGGTAAATTGGAAGGAGGGATCGATCTAGGGGAGTTGGTGTGAGTCCTCAGTGTGAAAGGAGCTTGTTGGATTTTAAGAGTTTTACTTTTTTTGAAGATGGATATGGATGGATTGCATTTGATTTCAGAAGGGATAGATTCCCACATTTTTGGAGCAATTCCTGAGAAGGATCGGTAGCAGGTTTTCTTTTTTTTAAATATTTTAAGGCTTATGGAGTAAGGAGCTAGTTTTTCTGGAGAGTCTGTTACCACCCAATAGGGTCAGTTTCTGGGTAAGGTAGGAGGGGGTATTGTGGTGTAATGCTTTGTGGGTCATACAAAGAATTTTGCGATGGATCCTGCCCTCGAAGGTCAACCATTTCAGGGATTGAAGGTCGGGGTGATATGATCACGTATTTTGATCCTGTGATGAGGTTAGCTGCAGCGCTCAGTGTGTATAAGTGAGGTTTCCGGGTGGCCGACCACGGTAGTGCTACCGTAATCCAATTTTGATAGCACAAGTGCATATACCACATTTGTGAGATCTGCGGCAGGGAGGAAAGGTTTTAGTTTCCTACAAATATGCAACTGATGGTTAGCTCCTCTATTTATGGTGCTCATGTGTTTTTGCATGGAGAGGTCTTTGTCCAAGGTTATAGCTAGGGATTTGGCTGAGTCAATTTTGAACAGGGAGCAGTTCAAGGCAGTAAGAAGAGTGAGCAAGTCTTTGACGTTCAGGGTGGTGGTGGGCAGTGAGATCAGTGAGAATTCAGTCTTAAGGGCGTTGAGTGTGAGGTGGTTAAGAATTAGCCACCGGTGCGTCTTTGTCAAGGTGTTGTTGAAAGTGTGGATGTCATCAAGGGAAGTGATTTCATGTAGAGTTGCGTCTCGTTAGCATATATTTGGTAGGAGATGTGGGAAAGTTTGAGGATTTCAGTCAGGGGCTCCATCTATAAGTTAAACAGTGTTAGGAAGAGAATAAAGTCTTGGAGTATGCTCAGTGACAATGGAGATGGATAGGAAAGAGTGTGATTGATTGGAATGCTCCAGGATCTGTTGGGTAGAAAGGAGGAACAAATTCAGCACTGTGACGGAGAGATCCCCCCTGTGTTCTAGAAGGTTTAGCAGGGTAGCATGGTTGATGGAAACAAAGACCGCTGACAGGTCCAATAGGATCAGGAGGCAAGATCAATTCTAGTAGAGTGAGCGTAGGGCATCGGTGACAATGTAGACCATGGCCGTTTTCAGTCCTATGACTCAATCGTTAGCTAGATTGGCAGTGGTCAAGGAGTTGGAATTGCTCGATGTGGTTGTGAAGCTGTAAGTGCACACTTTTTTCTAAGAGTATGGCAACGGAAGGATGTTGGAGATAGGGTGGTAATTGTAAGGATCAGATTGATCGGGTTTCGTTTTTTTTAGGATAGGTGACCTGGCCACTTTTTAGGCAGTGGGATATTCTGCCTTGGGTGAGTGAGGCACTGATTATTCTAGTCCATAGTGGAAGTATGAGGTGGATGGACTCATTCAGGAGTATGGAGGGGAGGGGATTGTTGAAGTGGTTGGAGTATTTCAAGGAGGTCAATAGATTTAGGATGCCATTCTCATCAAGGGTTTTGAACCAAGACCACGTATTTTTACGTGAGATGGGGGATTTTTCAGACATGAGGGGGGGGGATTTATGTAGAAGAAGTTTAATAGTGATCTGGATATTATTAGTGATTTGTGTGGTTTTCTCAGCAAAATGGGAGGCAAAGGTTTCGCAATTAGTAAGTAATTTGTTGTCAGTGGAAGAGGGATCACTTTTGTGAGTCGATAGGTTTTTCATAATTTTGAACATTTGTTTTGGTCGATTAGTAGCAGAGTCTAGTTGATTTTCAAAGAAGACTGCTTTGGAGTTTCTAATGCGCCTATTATAGGTGCTGCGTCTTTGACGCAAGAGTTAGAGGTTGGCTAGAGAGGGGGCAGGTCTCCATGCTCTTTCTGCTCGTCTGAGGTATTGTCGTTCTTCGTTAAAGTCACAGTTGAACCAGGGGTTTGATCTTTTAGACGGTATTCTTTTTAGTTGCTTGGGGGCAATCTGTGAGTTCCTGGGCACTGTTCATGGAGGAGGGCAGTAGTGGGATGTTGTTACAAATAGTCGGTATAGTGAGTGGGTTAACGTTACAGGTGTCATGGACCCAGTGTTTGGCGTTCATTAGTTGTCCCTTAGAGGTGATTGCCTTTTTATTTAGGAAGAAGGCGATGCGGTGGTGGACAGTCCAGTCACAGAGTCAATCTGTAGTGTGTTCTCTTTTGTAATGATTAGGTCTAGGGTGGCTCCTTTAATATGGGTCAAACTGTTGGAGGCCTGGAGGATGAAGTTGAAACTGTTTACAAGCGGGTCATTGAAAATGTTCTAGTGAATGTTGCAGTCTACAAGGGAAAATTTGATTGTTATGTTTATCTGTGTTAAAAAGAAATGTTAGAAATTGGGTTTTTGGTTGGCTAGTGTATACACCTAAGCCAGGCAGAACCCACCATTCTAGTCAGGGTACGGGAGTTAGTTGCACACCCACGATAACCCCTGCTCACCCCCTCGGTAGCTTGGCAGAGCTGTCAGGATTATCCCTGAGGCAATGTGTAAAGTGTTTGCGCAACACACACACACACACCAGTGACATAATAAATACACCACAAAAGAGACTCCACAGATTATTATGCAAATATATCTCATATATTGTATATAACATAGACCAAAAATCACATAAATCCTAAAAAACAATCCTGCCTGCAGTGGAGGCACCACCCTTGCATCATAGTGCAAGAGTTCCTGAATTGATGATAGGCAAGAGATTGCCCACCAGAAACGGGCAAAGAGCAGGAACGCACCATATATAAGTAAATATGAGGTATTCCTGCCCTCTCCCTTTCATGCAACGAAGCATACCACCTAGGCAACTGTCATGATACCACAGTTAGTGCAATAATATAAATACTTATATGTTGCACACGTCATAAAAACACCATCAATGCACCTATTATGCAAATGCCAAGAAAGTACTTGTTATCCTGGCAATGCAAGAAGGAAGATGACATATATTAGACATCAGGGCATGAAAATTAGCAGTGTAAGGAATAAAAAGTGCATGAATCATCACATGGGTGTCCGTGGCTGAGAGACAAACTACATACATCACCAAATATCCCCTACAAATGCAGTGAACTCGTAAATACATGGCACCAGTGTGTCTAATACAGGTTATGCAGTAAAATGGTGAGCCACTTTTGGGATAATTGCAGATGTAGGTTGCATGATCACCTGATTGCCTACTACATAAGATACTGTAACTGGGTGAAATTCCCCAACGAGCGAAGCGGGGACCTTCGTCGAGGACTCTCCCGGAATTGCCAGCAATGAAGAGAAGTGCCGTCAGGATAGACATCACCACGGTGGGAGGCCACACACTGCTGAATCCAGCAGGGAGACCTCACTGGGTCCCCAGCGTGCCCTTCAGTGAAAGACAGCAGCCTACGAATGTGCGGTGCCGTGGTGAAGCCAGAGCAGCGTCTCAGCACTACCAGCACTCGCGGACCAAGCTGGGAACTGTAAAAAAAAAAGGAACAAGCTTGCAAAATCCAGGCTTTTTTCTGGGGGCAGGTTCCGGCAATGCTGGTCCCACAAGGCTTCTCCCTGTTGCCCTGGTACACTTCCCGCACCACGATACAGACGCCAGCCCAACGCGGCAAACCGCACAAGCAAGAATCAGCATGCACCACGCGCCGTGTCTAGATTCGCTGGGATTACCCGAACGGGTGCCTTCCTTGTGCCCCGGGGGCACCAGGAAGTGCACGTCTCACCGGGCCCTGGTTACACAGAGGAGAAAGGGAATTTGAGTGTTTTCAAGTACAACACTAAATTCACAGCAGTTCTAGATACGGTTGTGACACAACAAAAGGCTGGCAGGGCAAACCCAGAAGCGCTTAGCATGAGCTGATGCTGGCAAAGTAGGAAACACCCGCTGCTTCCAAAATTACACAGCGTGAATAAAACTATGGCTGAAACAGGAAGGGAGTCACCCAGTCCCTGAAGTTCACTGAGGGCACTAACAACAGAGCCCAGCAGGCAGATCAGCACCAGTGTCAGTATAGCAAAAGTGGCAGTCCTTCTTTCAGCCCAGCAGGCAGCAGATCAGAACTCCAAGCAATCAAGTCCAATGTCTGTTCCTCATGGCAGTCCTCTGGCAAGGTGCAGTCTGTAGAGCCACCAGTGTCTGGGTACAAGTCCCATGCAGTGTCTACAATAATGGGGTTGAAGCCCCTGTACTTATACTCAAAATATCTTTGACCTGGAGGTAACTTCAAACAAACTTTAGCAGTGCACAACACCCCCATTCAATCCCCAGCCCTGGCTCAAGATACACAACAGGGGGGTTGAGACAGCATTGTGAAAGGAAGACACAGCCCTATTCAGTTGCAGGTGTCAGTTCCTCCCACCACTCTAGCCGAGGAAGACCCATCCGGAAATGCAGGGCGCACCTCAGCTCCCTTTGTGACCATCAAGAGTGAATGCACAAAACAAGCCCCTGTCAGTCTAAACCAGAAGGTTGGTTGGAGTCAGGCTACAAAGCACAAAGAGTCATAAGGACATAGAAATGCACACTTCTAAAAGTGACATTGTTAAATAGTAATAAAAAATAGGCTTTCACCAATAAGCAGGATTTATCGCCACTATTCCAAACATGGCAACGCTACTCCTTTAAGATTAGAAAATACCACTGTAACACATATTAGGGAATTCCCAACGCAATCCTATGAGAGGAGCAGCCTCACATCTGTGGGTAACCAAATAGGCTGTTTGTCACTACCAGGACATGCCACATAACAAGCTACCTAGGGCCTACCTTAGGGGTGACCTATTTGTAATAAAAGGGGAGTTCCAAACTTGGCAAAGTAACTTTAAATGCAAAGTCACTGTGGCAGCAAACTGCGCACACAGGCCTTGCAGTGGCAGAGATCTGAGACAGGTTTGAAAGGCTACTTCTGTGGGTGGTGCAAGGCCATTAGTAGCATTTAATTTTGAGGCCCTGGGTACATCAGATACCACTGTACAAGGGACTTACAGGTAAATTAAATATGCCAAACAGGAGTAGACCAATCATACCAAGTTTACACGAGAGAGCACATGCACATTAGCACTGATCAGCAGCAGTAAAGTGCCCAGAGTCCTAAAGCCAACAAAAACAGATCAGAGAAAATTCAGGTGGAAGGCAAAAAGTTTGGGAACAACCCAGCAAAAAGGACCTGGTCCAACAGGAGATAATCTCCATGATCTGGTCAATGAACGTGTGGTTTCCTCCAGGAGGGTGATAAAACGTGTAAAGGGTGCACTTGAAATTGTTAATGGTGGTGATGTCGATCTTGAGGTATTCGCAAAATGGCAAAGGCGTAGTGTGTGATTGTTTCAGAGTAAGTGAAGATCTGTGAATGCACGCCAAGAGTTATGGGCGGACGAATCTAATGACGTCATACCTGGGGGGAATTAAAGTGTCCAGAATAGGAGTAGAGGATCCCTTTAGCCATGTTTCCGTGAGCAGGAGGATGTTGAGGTCCTGGTTAAGTATGAGTTCAGCTATGTCAGTAGCGCGTTTCACGGCTGAGTGGCAGTTTAGTAATGTGCATTTCAAGGTTATATTACAGGTAGTTACAGAAGAATGTGAGATGGGAACTCGTGTAAAGCTCTTTTTATTAATAAACCTAGTACAGGGGTGGGAAGTCTTGAGTGGGTGAGTAATAATAGTCTAGATTTTTGTAGAAGTTACAGTGTGAGCGACCCGAGCTGGGTTGTAGGTGTCTAGGAGAGAGAGTATATTTGAGTTTGATATCTGTCTGACTAACCTATTGGGTCGGGAGGAATGGTTAAGGTTGGGTGTGGAGCTCCAACAAGGGTGGGAGATCCCTGTGTAAACAGTGATAGGGATAGAGTGGCGGTTAGAGATTTGGGTGTTGTTAGTCTGGAGGTGAGTAGGGTGTGAGGACCACTTGTGTTCGAGATTGGTGGTGATAAGAACTGGTTTGGGAATGTCAGCTCGAATCAGTTGCAGTTCAGATTTAATAGGGGTGAGCATTGAGTTATTCAAGAGGTTTCCGGGGCGTTCCAGCTTGTGGGAAGCACTGGAGTCTAGGGAAGTGTCCAAGCGGTTATGGGAGCTGGTGTTGGTAAGGTTCACCATTGGACCGATGGTGGTTGGTTGAGAGGAGGTGGTGGGTGAGATGATCCTGTTGATGGGGGTGTGGTTGTAGGAGGTTCTAGTGGAGCAGGAGGTGGGGATGTCAGGTTGGAAAAGACGGGGGAGCTATTGTTGCTGGGGAAGGGAGTGCGTTGGGTGTCAGTAGTGTCTGTGGATAGATGAGTGACCAACCGGGAGGACAGGTGGGAATGGTAGACTGGTAGAATGGTGGAAGAGAGGAGAGTACAGGAGCGAACGGGCGGATGGTTGTGTCTAGTTTGTTCTTGAGGTAGAAGAAAAGATCACTGAAGAATTCCAGATGGTGATCTGAGGATTGAATGAGTATGGTGCTGTTATTATAAATGGAAATGGTGGCATTGCCATTGTATAGCGTGGAGGGTGTAATAGTACGTTTATGGCCGTGTGGGATTTTCTTTGCGATGGTGGTCTTGAGGGAGGAAGAGTGAACTTTCCTCTATTGGGCAGAACGATTGGTCGAGACTATGAGGTCATTCAGTAAGTTACCCCTGTTGTGGCAAAATTTGGTGTCAGTGATAAAACTTTCTTTCTTAAGGTTGAGGACTTTGGGGCATATATATCAAAGGATACATTTGCGATTCTCAAATAGCGATTTTTAGAGAATCGCTATTTGAGAATCGTAAAACGCTATGTATGTAGGATTTGCAAATAATTTTGTGAATCCTAGATATTCCTTAATTGCGATTCGCAATTAAGGAATACCTCCCCATTCATTCCTATGGGCCTAGAGGCCCATAGAAATGAATGGGAAGACATTCTCAATTTGCGATTCTCAATTAGAGAATCGCAAATTGAGAATGAAATTCCAAGGGTGCCAGGGTGTCAAAAGGACACCCTGTTGCACCCCTGAAATGTACATGTGTGCACATGCGGCACACATACATGCCCTGAGGGCATGTATGTGCGCCACATAGCACTTTAAAAAATGCAAAAAAGTGCATTTTTCAAAGAAATCGCAAATTACCACCAACTTGAAGTTGGTGGCAATATGCGATTTCTTAAGGAGAAATCGCACAACTTGGGTGCTTTTTACATCACATTTAAGGAATTACAATTTGCGATTCCTTAAATGCTTCTGCAAAATAAGGAATCACCAATATTGCGAGGGCTTTTTCCCATTCGCAAACGGGCCAATTCTGAGAATCGTCCTGTTTGCGAAAGGGAAATGGGCATCATACGTATGCCCCTTTCTGTTTGAGATTTTTCATGCCATTTTTGGTAAGGCTGGGGGGAGGGGTAGTTTCTTAAAAATTAGTTGTTTCCTGTTGGGGATAGTAGGGCATTCAGCCTTCCGGCTTCTGTGAGATCCATGCTGTATGGTGGGAGTAGGGCAACACTGGGAGAGTGAGTAGGAGCCTCTATAGGAGGTATGTCCTTTCGGATCAGGAGTGTGTACTATTATTGAGGGGCAGGGGATATCATTACAGTGATTGTTTCATGGACTAGTCAATCTACTCTGAACGTCCCATACCAAAATACAAGAGACAACGTCATGTTTTTGTGGTCGTTGACATGAATGAGTAGAGGGGGTAGGGTTAGGAAACGAACCGTGAGTATACAAATTGCAGGAGTAGGCGAGCGGTAGAAGGAATAATCCTCATGGCAAGGACAACAGCAACAATCTGGGGGTTAGAAACGCAGGGGGAAGGTGGGAGTAAAACAGGACACACATCAGCAGACAGTGTAGTCATAGAAGGGGCATAACGAAGCAAATAGAGTATAAACATTTCAGGAGTAGTGTAGGGGTGGGCGAGATATTCTTAGAAATATGGGGGCATATCAACAACAACCGGCGATAATTATCGCTCAGCGCACTTAGCGTTAGGATAATTATCGCCGGCTAGCGCGGATTTTTATTGCTGAGATAGCGTGCAATTTGCAACGCTTATCTCAAAAGCGATAAAAATCCTAGCGCTAACTGCCTAACGTGAGATTATCGCTGGAAACCCAGCGATAATCTCACGTAGTGTGGCGTTAGCTTGCTGATAGGGACTCACAAACTTAGCCATGATATCCTCCTTCCATAGGATATCATGGCTAAGTCAGTCCTGTAGCAGGCGTAAGGAAAGTAGCGATAACAGGGGTTATCGCTACTTTTCCTGCCGCTATGCTTCATAGGGTGGGGCTTGATGATAGGAGAAATGTCGCTTAGCGACATTTCTCCTGTCAGGTTAGGTCAGGAACGCCCACTTTGCATCTCATTAGAGATGCAGAGCTGGGCGTTAGGAATCCCGACGCTAAAGCAAGGTTTCACGCGTTAGCGTGGCCTTGCTAATTAGGTAATAAAATTATCGCTGCTTTTCGGCCGAAAACGGACGCAAAAACGGCGATATTTTACTATCGCCGCCTTGTAAATATGCCCCATGGGGTGTAGAAATAGAGGAAAAGGGGGCAGTAAAGCAGGTCACACTTCAGCAGGAGGATTGTCATAGAAAGGGGCACAAGGACGTATTATCAGATTATAGAGAGCTATGATACACTGTAATCAGAAATGAGGCGCAGTAACACTCTTTCAGATCAAAGAGAGACATCTTTAGAGAGCAGTAGATTACATTCCCAGGTTACAAAACAGACTATGAAATAAGAAACATAAAATATAACATTGGGTTAAAACACAAATTATAATTCGTTAAATTGTGAGTCTCTCGAGAGAGATGAGGATCAGAGGATGGGAGGATCTAAGGATATGAAAGCAGCAATAAAAGTTGACCATGTATCGCGAAAGTGAAAGCGCCTGGGTGGGAGATGGAGGCAGTTCCAGCACAATCTTTGGCACCCTCTTTTAGGTGGAGTGAAGGGTCTAGAGCGGGGCAGAGGGGGCGAGATGCAAAGCTCGCGCAGCAGAGAATCTGAGGACCGGTCGGATCCCCTCACATCAGTGACATCACCCACGGGAGGAGTCGGGTCACTTATTGTCACCGGTACAAAAAAGCAGCAACAATCGGAAGCCCATTGGGAAGGGGGCCAGATAGAAGGTTCCAGACAATGGCAAAGCTCGAGCCCGACTGTGGCTAGAGACGCACCTACCCAGACTCTCTGGCCCGACTGCGGGACATCCGTCCGTGCCAGAGGCCGTCAGCAGCGGGTGAGGGTGGCGGGCGAGTGGGATATTCAAAATGTTAGGCCGTCGCCATCAGCTTAAAGTAGAGCGGGCAATATGGCGGCACTCCAGGTATCCTCTCGTTCACGCTGGGGCTGCACGTCGGCAGACCCCAGACAGGCCTAAAAAGGCCACTTGAAGCCAGAATAAAACGCAAAGTGCCTTGAAAAATGTACAAGATACCACACCTCAATCATCCTTCATATCTGCTGACTAGCCTCAAAACATCTGATTGCAACAAGAATCTAAGAAACTCACAAAATATTACCTAATGAATCAAGACATTTAATATGCAGAAAGCATCCTCATAATTATTGTCTGGTGTAGCAAACATATTATGGAATGTATTACTAACTGAACCAAGGATGCATGAAGCCTTAATAATATTTCATTCAAATAAGCTACTGTTTAAACTACTTTTATACTAACATGTGTCTTTTTCTCTCCATCACTGTATATTATGTCATGTGTTTTTGTAAACTGCGCCATCACCCGCAAGGGTATCTTGGCAGTAGCAGATGTGTGTGTCTAGCCCTGTGTGCCTAGCCCTGCCTTCAACTACTGGTCCAATACCAATTACCTCTTATTTTCCCTGTCACCGACTCTTCTCTTAATTTAATTGCTACTCCCTTCTTCGTCGTCTCTTCCTCTCCAATATCAACAGTGCTTAATTTGAGCCTGTGTTTTTCCTGCGCTTGGTACCAGCACTTAATCGTCAACAGTGGCACTCTTAAATGTCTACCACATGGTGGCGCTGTTTGTGTAATTTAGAGAGTAGCACAACAACAATTGTTTATTAATTCAATATACGTTATAATGACTAATACTTGCAACTCAAGCCATTCTTATACCTTTGAGGGCCTGGCATTGCCTGAATGGTCACACGTGTAGAAGTGTGATGGGTAGTAGTTGTGCCAATACTGTCATTGGCAGCGCTGGCAGGGGCAATGGGTGGTACAGGCTACAGTGGCCTTACACATGAAGCCCTGGGTGTCAGCCTCCTCTCATATGTTAGCCTCCTGGCCCCTTCTGCATCCTGCAGCTTTTTTAACGACTCAATCACATCCTCAGATGCATTATTCACACCTCCCTTTCCCCCAATGCCCTCCTATCCCATGTGTCACTCTTCTATATTTTATATCTTACCCTCTTCCACTTATTTTTGTATATTGACTCACTCACAGTGCATTTGATTTGTATCGCTCGTTCTATGTATTCCAAAAGTCTTTTTATTTCAGGCATGTGTAAGTACAGCGCCCTGATGCCCTCAGCTAACAGCGCTTCATAAGACTGTATGTGTAACTAAATAAAATAGACATCTTCCCAGCCAGCTTCTCTCTGCATCCCATGTGCATCTAACCTCCGTTTCCATACTCCCTCCTTCTAGAGAGAGGCATGGTGGTGGGTGGGGTCACATATGCTGATTTCTGCAGGTGAGCAGAGTGCTTGTCCGATGAGTGCATGTGATGGAGGGCACAGTGTTTCCAAGGCTGGGCCTTTCTCTCACTAACATCAGTGTTCGTCTATTTGAGTTCAATCGGTTTGAGTGAAACAAGAGGACACATCTGGGAATGCATTAGGGTGGAACAGGAGAGATGGCTGCCCCAGTGAAATGGAGTCATCCACAGAGTGAAGAGGCCATAAATAAGAAATAATGTGCAAATGGCCCTCTTTTCCAGCCTGCCACACTGTTGCCAGTTCCAGGATGAGCAGTCTATTCATGAGCCTGCAGCTCGGGGCTCCAAGCCCTTTCTCTCTATGTGATGTTTTTACCTGGGTCATTGGTTGGAGGGGAAGAGTTGTTCTATTATTTCATATTCCATTAGGATTGTTCACCTCTGCTGCTGGTACTCACATCCCCAAAGCTTGAGGTTCACACAAACTCCTGCCCCATAGTTTGTTTTTGTATTTACCATTTTTACAGCTACAGGAACCCTAGCTGGTATCATGAGAGCCACGTTCACCAAAGCACTGGCGGGGTCCATGCCTGGACACGCGCGCTTCATCGAGGCCAGATGCGTCGCGCGGCCCATGAGAATTGACCACTGGAATGGCCTGATTCCCAGTCCCATGACCATCTCACACAGCACACATTTATTCATGTTACCAGTGTCAGGGACCAGAGCTGCCCCTGAGGGTGAGGGTGGCCAATGGTGGACAAGCCCTGGGAGTGGGGGAGGAGGGCAGACAGAGAAGCCAAAACAATGTGACAGGACCTGCTTGGTCACAGTAAGGGAGGTGACACACTTATCTGCCATTCTCTTGAGTGGGAATGCACCTCATTTCTATTCAAAGCAGAGGTACCAGCCTCAGTAGGAAATATATTACCTGCATGTGTAAATATAGGGATGTACAGAATGAACCTGTTGATGTGTACAAACCACACATCAGTGTCTAACTGCTGCCTTTTTACTCTCTGCAAAGCAGCAGTAAATCTTAGAGATGATGCACGAGAAGCAGAAAAATAATATATGTTTTTTTTTATTTAAATGGCCGTCTTGTAATAGACAATATGATATGTGTGGATTGCATTACCCAGCCATGCACTCTTATGCTATCAGTTTTAAACTGATATCTCTTCAAATGAATCTCACTTATTAAGTTTTGTGTCGAATACACGAAAGAGAATGCCCATTGGGCACGACTGCAGCTTTCCGGGAAGGACCTGCAGACGTTTGTGATCATGTTCTGTTTTTGGAAGCGCTTTGAAGCAGCCTTTTGACTGTGTGAGTGCAATAGAAAACTAAACAAAATAATGAAAAATGTGAAAAGAACTTTTACAGTAACTTTGCCTCCAGAAAAGTCACACGAATGTTTTCAGGTACTATGGGTGGTTTGGCTTTCAAGTGACAAAATGTAACAATATTTAGAAACAACGGGAAAACATGTTTCATTCACAGTTAAAAAAAAGAACTTTTCAATAAGTAAACCAGGTGTTGAGCGTATTTGTTGTAAGTGATAGTGTTAAAGCTCTGATAGATGGTTTTCAATAAGTAGTTTATGTGTGTCTTCCCTGCAGTCTTCACATGTGCTAAACCACCTAGCACCTTTCTAAGGAAACAAGAGGTGCCAGCCAATTGTCCATGGAGCCTGGAGCAGTAAGACCCTAGTCTACCTAAGGTTTATTCAAAGGCCACATTTATTGAATTATTGCTGGGTGCCTGGGGTAGGTCAGTATAACAAGGTACCTGTTTTTGATAATATGTGGGGGCATGCATGATTTACGCACAGCATTCAGCAAATCATATCTCACAGTGGTTTTAGAAGACTGGCACTTAATGGGTGTCAGTTGCGACTTTCCTAAACAAAGATACTAGCACTTCATAAAATCATGGGGACATTATCACTGGATATAGTAGGTGTTCCCTTACGCACTGCAATCCCTCAATTAGGCTGTTAGGATCATTTCTTTGCACTACTGGACTTCGTTCATTTGAAAGACCTGAGACTTCCCTGGATCTCTTTATATCTTACAACGGAGCAGGACAGCCACTTCTCTGAAGCACCTAATATCTTACAGCGGCGCAGGACTGCCACTTCTCTGAAGGTCTTTGTTAGACCTGGGATCCCTGGTTGGCTGAGGTAGGTACCTTAGGCCAAATAGGGACCCGCGTTTCCACGTCAGGGAAAGAGAGGACACCTTCTGAGATAGGCTCCGCTCACCCCCGTGGTAGCTTGGCACAAGCAGCCAGGCTTATCTTCAAGGCAAATGTGTAAAGTATTTGCAACCGCGCTCATAGCAACCCAATGATGACACCACAAATGAACTCCACACGAGTTTTATAAAAACGAGTATACATTTTATATAAAAAGATATACGATAAGACCACATAATATAAATCCAATATAAAATTCCTCCTGGCTGGTTGTTAAGCCAGCCAGCCCTTGTAAGTTCTGGCGATATTAATGAGCACTTCTAAACATTCCACTGTAGTCCTAATACAATGTTATGCAGTTCGTAATGCTCGAATCAGGCAGGTTGCAATGGAAAAGTAGTGCAATGCGTAACGCAACAATAAGGCACTGTGCAATGTAAAAATAATGCAATGCATAACGCAACAACCAGGTACTTCGCTATGCAGAAATAATGCAATGCATAATACAGTAATCAGGTAGTTCGTTATGCAGGAATAATGCAATGCGTAAATCTCTAATCAGGTAGTTTGTTATGCAGAAACAATGCAATGCATAGTACACTAATCAGGTAGTTCATTATACAGGAATAATGCAATACGTAACACACTCCAACACCGATCACGGTGCCTTAGGCGGTCTCGTGCTGACTCGCAGTCAGCCTCTCTCAACAGTTGCCCCTAACACGGGTATGGTATAACAAAAAGTGCAGCCCCGCACTCCGGCCCCGGTACTGCCACTCCCGTGGTCGGTACGGGCCGCAATACGAGCTGAAACAGAGGCTCGCGCTGCAGGATTGCGAGAGGCCGAGAGTGTCTCCCTCCGAGCCCGCACTCCGCCCCAGGCGTCGACACAAGTTACCTAGGGGGGTGCGACCTCACTCTCCTCTCCTCTTCCAGTGACTTGGGCCTCCGATGGAATCTTTGTGAATTGGCAACGGCGGGCTCGGGCCGGCGGCTCAGCTCCTCCGGGGCTGCCGATCTGGGCAGCTACTGCTACGAAGATTTCAGGCTGCCACAGGGCACAAGCACACAGTGTCGCGGAGACTCCCTTGAGCTTCGGGTGCAGGATCACCGGGCACTCCTCATGAACGTCTCAGGCTACACAAAGAACACGCACACAGCGCCACTGAGACTCACTTTAACTTCGGTGCACGATAACAAGGCAATCCTCACGGAGGTCTCAGGCTGCACCAAGCACACGCACACAGCGTCGCTGAGACTCACTTGGATTCCGGGTGCCCACGATCACATGGCACTTCTTACGAAGGTCTCAGGCTGCAAAAACCACACGCACACAGCGTCACTGAGACACTTCTGGAAACATTTGTGTTCATGAGTTTCCACAACAGGGAGCCAGCTCTCCTCGGGCCCTTAGGGTTAAGTTACTTCAGGACACAGCACAGCAAAGTCCTTTCAAGCAGGGGGACACAGCAAAGTCCCTTTTAGCCTCTCCTTGGTTAAAGCAGCAAACTGCAGACAGCCCCAGAACACGCAGCAAGGGTCAGTCCTTTAATCTCTTCGATCTGTTTCTTCCTTGGCAGAGGTTCCTCTTGACCACAAAGTCGTTTCAGTCTTGTTCAGTCTTGAACAATCCAATTCCAAAATCCTGGGGTTTCAGCTCTCATAGTGATACCCTTAAATGTATTTGAAGTCTTTGTATTCAGGGGGGCACTGACCCCAGTCTAAACCAGGTCTGGGTGTCTCCCTGCCAGTGACACCTTCTGCCTTTGATAGTGGGGGTCTGGGTCCTTAATCACTCAGCAGGGGACGGAGCCATTGGTTTATGACTGCAGCCCAGACCTTTTCACCTCCAGCGGCTACTCCTCACCCTGCATTCCAGATGCAGGTCAGCCTGTTGCTGTCTCACCTCCTCCCCTGGGCAAGACATTCCCCAGAGCCTATCACATTCAAATCCAGACAGTCAATCCACAGCCTGGCAGAGACACAAGGAAATGTTAAAACACAAAAACCCAGCCACTTATAAAAGAGTGGTTTCTAGACACACAATACAAAAACCACCTTCAAAAAAAGATGTGTTATTGAATTGTGAGTTCAGGCATACTAAACTTCACCTCTCCATCTTAAGCCTTTGGAGAGATTGGCTGGAAACATATTACACAGCCTTCCCCATTCTGTCCTATGGGCAAGATGGCCTTTCAACAGTGAAAAACGAAATGGAGAGTATTTCACTGCTAGGACATGGTACACACCTTAGCACATGTCCTACCTTTCACATACGCTGCACCCTGCCCAGGGGGGTACCCTAGGCCTACCATAGGGGTGTCTGATGTGCATAAAAAGGGTAAGGCCTGGCAAGTGGGTGCACTTGTCAGGACAACATGGCAGTTTAACAAACTGCGTGCAGGCACTGCAGTGGCAGGCCTGAGTTCTCTCTTTAAGGCTACTTGTGTGGGTGGCACAATTAGTGCTGCAGGCCCACTAGTAGCATTTGCATTACTAGCCCTGGCACACATAGTGTACTTTACTAGGGACTTTACTAGTAAGGCAAACATACCAATCATGGACAACCAATTACCATTACACTTTACACAGGGAGCAGTTGCACTATGACACTGAGCAGCAGTGGCAAAGTGCCCAAAGCCTCTAAGTTGGCAACACCATGTCAGAAAAAAGGTCTAGGGGGAAAGCAAAAAGTTTAAGGAACTTTAGGCAAAAAAGGCCAAGTCCAACAGTCTTTATATCTTACAGCTGCGCAGGACTGCCACTTCTCTGAAGCTCTTTATCTTACAGCGGCGCAGGACTGCCACGTCTCTGGATGTCCTTATATCTTACAGCGGCGCAGGACTGCAACGTCTCTGAAACTCTTTATATCTTACAGTGGCGCAGGACCGACACTTCTCTGGAGCACTTTATATCTTACAGCGACAGAGGACTGACACTTCTCTTGATCTCTTTATATCTTACAGTAGCACAGGATTGCCACGTCCCTGGAGCTCTTTTTATTTTTATTTTATGTATTTATAAAGTTTTATATAGCACGGACATGATCCTGAAGGATATCAGAGCGCTTTACAATTTGAGGGAGAGGAAGGTAATAGTTGCAGTACAATCATCAAAGGAATACCAACCCAAACAAATCAAATATGCATATCAAACAAAAAGGTTACAATCAAAAGGGGACAACAAAGGGTAAGATAATAACTGGTACATAGCGAACTGGGAGGGGAGCAAGTGATTAATAAGTAAGAGTAACACCCAACGCAGGACTTAGGGTGTAAGTCCAAAGCATTAGATTAGAGCAGACGATCGGAGACCCTTTTAAGTTAGGAACTTGTTCATGCGGAATCTTTTTACTTCCAATTTGAACGCAACCTTGGAGGATATTCTGCGTATTTCCAGTGGGAGAGAGTTCCAGATCTTCGGTGCAGAGCCGGAGAAAGCTCGGTGACATGTTCTCTTTTTGCAAAAGATCTGTGGTTTCAGGAGGAGAGAGTCAGCACTCTGAGAAGGTCTACCCCCTCTGGATAATTCTAGCTTTTATGCTAGATAACTGGGGGTTTTGAAATGGAGGGCTTTGTGAGACAGTCAGGCAATCTTTACCTGAATTCTTGCTTCATATGGCAACCAATTTAGGGATTTTAAGAATGGGGAGATGTGCTCGTTTCCATCTTACAGTGGCTCAGGACAGCCACTTCTCTGGTTCTCTTTATATCTTACAGCTGCGCAGGACTGCCACCTCTCTGGAGCTCTTTATATCTTACAGCGGTGCAGGACTGCCACTTCTCTGGATCTCGTTATATCTTAAAGCAGCGCAGGACTGCCACGTCTCTGGATCTCTTGATATCTTACAGCAGTGCAGGCCTGCCACTTCTCTGGAGCACTTTATAGCTTACATAGGCGCAGGACTGCCAGTTCTCTGGAGCTCTTCCAGTCTTACAGAGGCGCAGGACTGATACTTCTATGGAGGTCTCTTCCAGTGTTACAGCTGCAAAGGGCTGCCACTTCTCTAGAGCTTTTTATATCTTACAGCGGCACAGGACTGCCACTTCTCTGGAGCTCTTCCAGTCTTACAGAGGCGCAGGACTGATACTTCTATGGAGGTCTCTTCCAGTGTTAGAGCTGCAAAGGGCTGCCACTTCTCTAGAGCTTTTTATATTTTACAGCGGCACAGGACTGCCACTTCTCTGGAGCTCTTCTAGTCTTACAGCGGCGCAGGATTGATACTTCTATGGAGGTCTTCCAGTTTTACAGCGGCAATGTGCTGCCACTTCTCTGCAGCTCTTTATATCTTACAGTGGCACAGGACTGCCACTCCTCTGGAGCTCTTTATATCTTACAGCGGCGCAGGACTGCCACTCCTCTAGAGCTCTTCCAGTCAAAAAGCAGGTGCAGGACTGATACTTCTATGGGGCTCTTCTAGTCTTACAGCGGCGCAGGACTGCCCCTTCTCTGGAGCTCGTTATATATTACAGTGGCTCAGGACTGTACGATATAAAGAGCTCTGGAGCTCTTTATATCGTACAGCAGCGCAGGACTGCCACTGCTCGTAACTCTTAATATCTTACAGTGCCACAGGACTGATATTTCTCCGGAGCTCTTCCAATCTTACACTGGTTCAGGGCTGCCACTTCTCTGGAACTTTTCCAATCTTACAGTGGTGCAGGACTGTCCCTTCTCTGGAACTCTTCCAGTCTTACAGAAGAACAGGACTGATACTTCTCTGGAACTCTTCCAATCTTACAGAAGAACAGGACTGAGCACTTCTTTAGAGCACTTCGAATCTTACAGCGGCGCAGGACGGATACTTTTCTGGAGCTCTGCCAATCTTACACTGGTTCAGGACTGTCACTTCTCTGGAGCTTTTCCAATCTTACAGAATAACAGGAATGAGACTTCTCTGGAGCTCTTCCAAACTTACACTGGTTTAGGACTGCTATTTCTCTGGAGCTCTTCCGGTCTTACAGCGGCGCAGGACTGACACTCCTCTGGAGCTCTTTCAGTCTTACAGCGGAGCAGGGCTGCCACTTCTCTGGAGCTCTTTCGGTCTTACAGCGGTGCAGGGCTGCCACTTCTCTGGAGCTCTTCCAATCTTACAGCGGCGCAGGGCTGCCACTTCTCTGGAGCTCTTCCGGTCTTACAGCGGAGCAGGGCTGCCCCTTCTCTGGAGCTCTTCCAGTCTTACAGCGGCGCAGGGCTGCCCCTTCTCTGGAGCTCTTCCGGTCTTACAGCGGCGCAGGGCTGCCACTTCTCTGGAGCTCTTCCAATCTTACAGCGGAGCAGGGCTGCCCCTTCTCTGGAGCTCTTCCGGTTTTACAGTGGCGCAGGCCCAACACTTCTCTTCTCTTCAATTCAATTTTTCGTCTGATTTTATTGATGGTGGCAGGCAAGAACTGTCCCCAGTAATACCTGTCAATTAATTCTAGTCATTTGATTTCCTCTGTAAAATCAGGAATACAAACACTACAACGCAGAGTGAAAACAGCTCCGGCGGCATTTCACGTCAGACGCAGCATCAGTTCATTGATGGAGAAATGCACACACTGCAGTGTGAAACACATGGCAAATGTAACATACACCATGGTATCTGCATAGTGCTAGGAACATGTACCTTGGGATCGAAAGAGCTCCAAGCATAGAAATGGGGCTGTCTTAAGAGTTTGTCAGAAAAAGAAACAAAATAATAAGGACTCCAGCTGTTATTGAGAATGGCTAAAAATGGTAAACATGTGGCATGAACTGCTATATAAAAACAAGACATTACTAACAGAATGAATTTTACTCTTTAAAACCCATAATTTGTGAGTCTATTCACACTCTATCACAGTCCAATCGGGGAGGGCGGTGGATTTTCCAAGTGTTAAGTCCTGAGTAAAAAGTCCTCATTTATTGAAGCATGGAGGGGACTATTATGCATGACTTTCCCACTTTATTTCTCAAAGCAGTCAGTCGAACAAATGTTATATTGGGGAGAAAATAAAGTAACATATATAAAACTGTTATTCGCTTGAAGCACTGGGAGAAAGACTACACAATGGCTTAAACAGAATCCCTGCATCATCTATTGAATGAGGGCAGTATTTCAGCCCTCCCACTCTGTCGGTGCAAGAAGCAGTCAGTCAAAGTTGAAAAAGGCAAAATATATAAAAACTCAGATCATAAATACAAATATTATCGAGTCACTGAGTTCTGAGAAAATATGTTCTGCGAGAATGAAAGAGAAAACCATTAATGACATGCATAATAAATTCCAAAGATCGGAATATTTAGGGTTGGGTGGTACACTCAAGTTAATGCCATGAGCAAATCTGTGATGATGGGATGTTCTCCGACAGGCTTACCATTGTGTTTCAAAGATGGAGCCAATCTGTGAGCATTGATAGCTCCATCGCATTTACCTGAACTGATGAGAGAACTCAGAATATTAGCTACAGAGGAAACATTCAAAGAAACAGGATTGGTGTCTGATTTCAAACACTAGTTAGATCAAACTGTCCATCCTGGTTTACAACCCTTAGATGGGGGCCATGCAGAATTGATGAACTTTGACAGAGCCCTGCAAAAGGCCTTCTGCAAAGAAATTATGACTGGAACCTTCCATCCCAGTACCTGAAGATGACCCAAAATGATCAAATCATGGGCTGATCTGGATGATTAAGGAGAAAATGGCTGACTTCTGGGAGTGGAAGAGGGATGTCTATTGCCATCTGTAGAAAGCCTGAAAAAACATTTTTAAGTATGCCAAAAGAGATTTTATTATTAAAATTGTAGTCTGTTCTATCGGAACTTTAGCCAAGGATGGGGATATTATTTGAAAAGGACGAAGCGCATACGGGAGACCTACATTTCACAATTGAAGAAAGGCGCCCATCACAGAGGCTAACGGATTTGAGGAAGTTGTTTTTTGAGTTTAAGAGATTTTCCGCATAATGGAATGACACTTCACTGACTGCTCGAGGGCTGCAAGAAAGAAGAAGGAGTAAAGTGCTGCCGGCATTAGATAAACACTGCTTGGAATCTGTTTCAGCCATTTTGTAGTTTCTCTGCCAATGCCTCACTGGGATGATAGCTTTGTCTATGTTTCCTTATTTTCACCTAAATATAATGTTTTGCAGATTGGCTGCTCTGAGAAATAAAGTGGGAAAATCATGCATAACATGAGCCTGAGGTCTTGACATAAAATTCATAATTAGCTTCATATTCAAAGTCCTTACTTCATTAAGCATCTTCCAAAGGCAACATAACTGGCTTCAGGAGCACTGACAGCAAAGAGGCAGCTCCCGCCAGTACGGTTTCTCCTGACGTCCAGTAAATGGATGCACTATATCTCTGAGGCAAGTCCGCAAAGGTAAACTGAAAAAAATACCAGAACAAGATCCATCCATGGTAACACTGATAACCACTGCCCAGCTTGACAACAAGCTAACAGAGGCCAAAAACCAAAAGCATTCCCAATCATAAGGCTGCCAGTCCCTGCCAGCACAGTGCATCAAACCTAGGAGTAGAAAGAGAAGATGACAGCCTACCTTAGTTAGGCTACAACAAAAGAAAGCAAAGACCCAGGCTGTCCACTATAGACATAGAAGACAACACCACCCTGAAGGCTGCAGCTCAAGAGGCTGTCTCCCCCTACATTAATTCTGAAAGTAACCAAGAATCTCAAGTATTTCAAATCGACCCAGACAGGATCCAAAGCTTGTGCACACTGGAATAAAAAGAAACCTTAGTAAAGTCAACAAGAGACATACAATATCCCAAGAACTAGACCTGATATTAGGAGAGGCAATCCGTGGGAAGACTATTCACCCCAGCTCCCCACTCATCCAATATGTATCTACAGCCATAGTTCACCTAAACATATAGGAGTTTCTAAAAGCAATAGGTAACTGTAGGGATGTGGGTTATGCCTTTGAAACCCCAGTTCTTTCAGTTTTGGCGCTCTAGCCTTTGATTCTAGATGGGTTCTATCCAGTGCTTTAAATGGAAAAAAATAAGTGCAGGTACTCACCTGAGATGTGGATTAGGGGGCGGGGTTAGGGGGCAGGGCTACGGGCAGTGCTAAGGGACGGGGCCAGAGGCACACATTTAATTTGTTTGAGGTGTAATTGGTCTGCAGTTATGCATACTGCAGACAACATGCATACAAGAAGAACATGTACAGGGACATAGAGGCACTTGTGCATGCAGACAGGGTATTTAGTTCATGTGTTTTAGGATCGCATATTCTGATGTCTACATTACTACACCTTGATTCTCCGACCCCCGACCCCACCCTTACAGCTGTGCTACAGCGTCATTATCACCAACTTTCTCCTCGATTTGGCTCCAGTCAAGTGCTGCCCTACTGAGCTATGCCAGCAGGAAGCCTACTCTTGGGTTTGAGTCAAGAGATGTGCCTCTTAGCAGGCCCTTCTCGCACACCTACAGTGCAATTGTCTCTACTCCCTGCCTCCTCTGATTGAAGACATATGGGCGTTGCTCAATTAGCAGATTGTAAAAGGAGATTAGCACTAGTGCTTCAGGAAAACGGACCGACTCCTCAGCTGTGTTACGCTTCTTTCGTTACATGCCAAATTGCACTGAGATGGCTTGCTGCCCCATGAGTACCGGTACTCTCTTTGAGACAAGAAAAAGTTCCGGTACTCAAAGGCAGAAAATTTCGAAGTGCCGGTACTTAGTACCGGTGAGTACCAGCCCATTTAAAGCACTGGTTCTATCACATATTTATGTCTGAAGTATCTTTTCCAGCCTCTCCCACTAACAAAATGTGCTTTTGGTGTGCCTGGCTAGGTATAGATAGTCAATGTGCTCTCTACTTGGCAGTGCTAAGGTTCTAAATACAATATGCCCTATTTCTGAAGGGATTCCATCTGTTGCTGCAGGAAGTAGGCAGGCTGTGAATTTCAGAGACTGTTGACATCTCCTTGTGAATTGAAGCAGATGATTCCAACCTGAACATCAGTCAGAGTGCAGATGCATGTCTCCTGTGTCATACAGGACGACCCTTTGAAGTCTGAGAGGGGATAAGAAGCCAGAAACCAACATAGGAGAGCTGATGTGAATGGAGATTGATGTATCAATACTAGATTCCCAAAATACTCTATGTCCCTTTATAATCTTCTGCACACAAGAAGGAACAACCCTTTGACCTCTGTCAGGAGGCGTGAGGACTGCGCCCACTCCTGATTGCGTCTTCACTGGACCCTCTCAAGTGCTGATGGGACCAGCTCTCTGTTTCTCCCCAGGATAGGTGAGGAGTTGAAATGTTGTGCCATGAACTAGCACTGTGGGACTTACTCCAAAAGGAGTGGGAACCATGGGTATCTACTGCTGAACTATGTCACCCAAGAGAAGGTTGAGGGCCTGGGTGGCTGGAGAATACTGGTGCCGATGGGTGGCCAGCAGCTAAGGAACAGTGGAACAGTGCCACGCATCCGGAGTGTCTCCACTTCAACAGATCACTCCGAGTCAGGAGATCACCATGGCTCAGCTGGAGGGGAGACCCAGAGCCCTTCTAGAGGAGGGGTTTGGTTTTTTTCCCTATGGGATGGAGCAGTGCTCCAGAGTTGGTGCAGGGCTAAAGATATCCTCAAAGTGTGGTACTGAGCTGAAGGCACTATGACTGCCACAGCACTGCCATGTCACCTTTGGTCTGTGGTCTATGGAACCCTCCATCCCTGGTGATTGGGGGAGGTTTCCCTGAATTCAGTATTGCAAACTCCATCATTTTGTACATTTTGAAAGTACCACTCATGTGCTGCTTTATTTAGTTTACCTGTGGCTGCCCTGAGGCTCTGGACATTCATAGGCACTAGAAACACTCTGGTGCATCCAGGCATTGCACAAATATGGGTCCTTGAAGCGACTGGCTTTGAGAAAAGCACATGCGCAATCATGAAAATGAATCTTCTAGGATGGGCAGAGAATCTACAGATGAGACACTGCAAAGGTTCCAACCTTAGATCCAAGGGAGCACAGACCTACAAACAAAACACAAGAAGTGCAGCACCCAAAAGGTTATAGTTGACCACAGCATAGTAAAGAAGCCAACGTGCATCTCACTAGTCAGAACAATAGCCCGAGCGCGTCATAACCAAACATTCATTCTAAGAACTGGATGCCCCAGAATGCTACTGGGAGCCAAACAAGCATTAGTAAAGTATGTGTGAAGCAAGCCTGCCATCCTTAAAGACAACTTGAAAGGGCAAAGGGGCAGAAGAGGCCATAACAACGGATTGACACAACCCTCAAGTGGCAAACACCTACTGTTCGAAGTACCATTTCCGTGTATTCATGGACTACACTCCTCTCAAACATGTTTATAAACAAGTGTTTACTTTTCAAAGTGCCTAGGGGTAGGCACTTCAGTGCAACATGCTAGACTACTGGCACAAGTCGTATTTAATTTACAAACGTGCAAGAGTTGTTCACACCCAGTGACTGGCCATCATGAGCCCTTCTCCACCTACCAGACTGACTTCTTGGAGGTAATGTAATCACCTGCTTCATTGAAAAATGCCACATATTCTGCATTCATATTTAAGGAAAGCATGCATAAGAGTTGTTATTTTCTATCTGAAAGCAAACAAATGGGGCATAGGTGAAAGAAAATAAAAGTTAATATGAGAATGAAAACATGTTTTCATTTCTCTTCAAGATATGATATGAGGCACTAGAATTACGCTATTTTGCAGCTGCCGCATTTTTCACATAACTTTGTATTTGCAGCGTTTGTCAAATAATCCATTATATGATGCATCATTTCTAGACTTTAACAAATAAAAAATCGTTTCAAACTCAAACAAGTCAAAAGTTACTAAGAACACAGCAACATGTTATGCCGTGCGGCGGAAGGCCCATCGTAAAGGTAGACTTGGTCATATTTCTGTTAATTATTTCTGCACTTGGGTGTCAAACTGGTACTAATAAGGTGAACCCTCTCCCCAGATTGTGCTAGGATGTCTAAAACGTACAAAATAATGAGGTAATACTTTTACCAAATATTCTGCATTAAGCCACATAATAGGCCTTTTCTTGACACACAATTTAATCTACCCTGCCATATAATTTGGTCCTCCCATGCCTCATAATTCCAGTGGCCCTGGCTATGACACATTGTTTGAATAAAAGATGGCCTCAGCAATGGTAAAGGTGGATGGTCAGTTGTTATTACATATGATTAAAGATTCCTTTGAAAGAAGTAGTACCAGACTGTACACGATGGGCTGGTGTACCCTGCACTGAGCACAGAGTCTCCATCAGTCGCTCCACGGGGAGCAGCAGCAGAGGGGCCACCGGTGGCAGTTCCGCAGATCCAGGATGGAGTCTGTACAGTTGTTGGCGGGAGTGAAACATCAGTGGGTAGGCATCGGTGGACTACAGTTCGAGCAACTCATGGCCATCTTCAGAAGGGGTTGGATTCTATGGTAACCGATCCACTGGCTATCGTGGTCATACAAGCAGGAGGTAAGGATATGCCTCACGCAGGCAAGCGGGTGTGCCAAGAATTGCTTTTTGCATCCGTCTCAAAATGTAAGCGCTGGCTCCTAGGAACTGCAATATTTTGGTCAGAAATCATACCGCGGTCAGTGTAGCCAAACAGCTGGCCCCCGAAGATATGAATGAAACAGTGAAGAAGTTAAACCACTTGGAGCAAAAAATACTCGCAGAGTCATCTATGGGCACCATGAGACATACCATGCTTCAATTTAGGAGCATGAAGCTGTTCCACAGTGATGCGGTGCACCTATCACTTAGGGGCCAAGAGGTCTTCAACCAAACAGTCATAGGGGAAATATCCAAGGAACTTCAGATGCAGATGGGGAGGGCGAGTTCGCAACTCCCCTCATCGCCCTGTGGCGGAAATGTGAGCAGAAAATATCGGGGCTACCTAAAAAATTTGACTATTGTGTGTTTTGGTGCCTTCGACGCTGTAATGATCTCGGTGGGCACAGGGCTGGCTGGACGGTGGACTGACCCGCTGGTGGCCCTGGACCTTTCAGTCCAGCCATGCATTGCCTGGATTTGAATAGAGATGGGGGTTTTGCCCGGAGGCTGATCAGGCTGCAGGTACCCTGGCACGGACGGTGTGTTGTGCGGTTCCTTGGTGTTGTGTGTTTTGTATCAAACGGTTTGTATTTTCAACCCCTCTCCTACTGAGTGGGGGCTGCTTGTATAAATGGAGGTGGACTCACGCATTTGCCCAGTACCCTGGTATGTATGTATTTATTGCTTATTGAGCGCAGCTGTCACCCAAAGGGTATCCTGGCGCTGAGACCTAACCGTGCATCTATTAAACAGCTACATTACTCTGGGGAACAAGTAAGTTTTAAGGCTCTTTTTAAAAGTGAGCAGATCAAGGCAGCTCCTTAATGCTAAGGGGAGAGTGTTCCACAGCGTGGCAGCCGCAAAACTAAAAGCGCGACCACCCATTCTCGTTCTATTAATTTTAGGGACTTTTACCAAGAACGCCGAAGATGATCTTAAAGGTCTGGCTGCCTGATACCAGAGGAAGAGAGTCTGAAGAGGTATTGGTCCCAGTCCATGCAGGGCCCTAAAAACAAGGCAGAGAGCCTTAAACGCAATTCTCTGCTGGACTGGGAGCCAGTGTAAATTGGCCAAAGCTGCCGATGAAGAGGCGGACCGTGGTCGAGACAAGGCCAGTTTAGCGGCCATATTCTGTATCCTTTGTAGCTTTAGGACCAGAGTCTTCGGGGCACCCAGAAGTAGTGCGTTGCAGTAGTCAATCCTGCTAAGAATGGAACTACGCACTACCTCAGCTCTGGAGCCCCGTGGGAGAAGTGGCAAGATTTTCCGTAGAGCACGGAGCAAACCCATACATGTTGCTACCGTTTTGTTTACGGAGGCATCGAGCTGCAAATTGGGTTCGAATAGAACTCCCAGGTTGCGAGCTGAATCTGCCGCCTCCACCGAGCCCGGGATGGACACTGGCCAAAAATCGGCCGGTAGTGTACGGGGAGTTCGTTCCAAGGAGCAGTAGAGTACCTCCGTTTTTGACCCATTGAATTGCAACGCATTGGCTCGCAGCCATGCTGCTGTGGCTGCCATACAACTGTGAAAGGCATCCCTTGAAATGGACTCAGAACCCTCAAATGAAAAGATCAACTGAGTGTCATCGGCATAGTTGACAACAGATATGCCGAATGGCTTTATCAGTGCTATCAAGGGACGGAGATATATATTAAATAGGATCGGGCTAATTGCCGATCCTTGAGGGACTCCCTGTTGGTGAGGAACGTGAATTGTTGGCACCAGGTGCCTGCCCCTGCAGGGAATGTAAATAGAAAGATTTGCTGGTTGCAATGCGTTTGTGCTTGTCACTGGACTGAGGAATCATGTCAGAAATGTATTTGGTTCATATAGTTGAAGACACTGGTGTGTTATCTTCCTTGATTGCTTGCTTCTCATAGTTACCTTCAATGCAGCTGCCTTTCGCCCCTTGAAGGGTTCTTGTTTGATTAAATGCCCAGATCCTGGTAGAACTGCACGCTTCGAGTGGGACTCTCACTTGTCTCAGGGATGGGCGGTAGTGTCTGGGTGAGGGTCAGAGATTCGCACGGTGTGAGCGCACTACAACTGGTGATTCCCAAGGGTGACATGAACCAGAGTTCGGGGAGTGCATCTTGGAGAGATACTCTGAAGTCCAGAGACCAGAGGGGCATACCCTCGTATGCACACTTAGTTCCAGACTGATTGTTAAGAGGGCAGGAGTGATTCCACTCGGACGAGAGACAATCAGGGTGTCCGCCGACAACACAAAAAACAAACTTGTCCTGCAGACTTGAACGCTGCATTTCAAAACATTGGATATGCGGAGGTTAAGAAATGTAGGGCCCAATCATGAGTTGGCGGGTGTAATGGGTGTATAATAGTGGGTAGCACTACCATCCCTAACCAGCTATTGCAAATCTAAAACCCAGAATGAGGAATTACATGCGAGTTCCTGAATTACTTGGTTATTCGTGGCCTTTCTTTTTCCAAATTGCAGGAATTTTATACAGGGTGGTAATTCCACAGAAAACCTGGGGACCTTCCTCAACGTTGTTACTGTCTGTCAGGCAATGCACGGCCTAACTCAGATGATTTCTTTGGAGACTGGGTTTCTTTACAAAAATGACAAAATGAAAACCTCTGAGGCAATATTAGCATATCAAAATAACTAAAGTCCATTCCTGAACCACTCTTGCTCAACCAATCATAAAGCTAGAAATTCCACGTGGACCCAAATAATTTACTACCATTTAATCTCTAAAAGAATGTAGTATATAGTATACAAGCAAACCTAAAATGTGCTGTGACTGAAGTCAGATGGACCTGAGATACGGGACACGGGACAGAGACTGCCCTGTTGACCGTGTTGGATGATCTTCGTTTGCATGCAGACAAGGGCCAACATGCCATCTTGATCCTATTAGACCTGTCTGCCGCATTCGACACGGTCAATCATAAGGTCCTCTTGGAGCGGTTGGAAGGAGTGGGGGTAGTCGGTCTGGCACAGAAATGGCTTCATTCATATCTATCTGATAGAAGTCAGGCCGTAGCTCTCGCCCCTCTTTCGGTCCAAGTTCACCAAAATCCATCATGGTGTGCCGCAGGGTTCTGCAATAAGCCCTATTCTGTTTAATGTCTACATGCGTCCCTTGGTGGATATTATTAAATCTTATGGCATAGGCATAGTAAACTATGCAGATGACACCCAGTTGATCTTATCACTGGAGGGAGAACAGTCATCTTCCTTGGAGAATTTTCATGAGTGTGGCTTGTTGGTCAAGAAACAACTCTCTGCAATGTAATGCAGATAAAACTGAAATCCTCTGTACTGAGGGTGGGAGAGTGTCTTATTCCCTTCCGTTCAACTTCTGGCCTATTCCTGCTGACCCCCCATTGCGACCATCTAAGGCAGCCCGCAATCTGGGAATCACATTTAATGAGAAACTGACCTTGGAAACACACGTCAACAAGATTATGGGGACCTGTTTCTCTCTTGTTAGGATCTTGAGGAAGATTCTTCCCCCGCTCCCAGCTCAAACGCGCCCCCTGGTGGTTAGGAGCATGATTTTGAGCAGGTTGGATTATTGTAATTCACTATTGCTGGAATCCCCTAAATTCTTGACTGGGAGACTGCAGAGAATCCAGAATATGGCAGCCAAGTTCGCTCTGACGCGCCCCCGTCAATCTTCTTCCACTCAGGCCCTTGCGTAGCTGCACTGGCTTCCCATAGCACAGATGATCCATTTTAAATCCCTCTGTGTTGTGTTTAAGGCACTGCGTGGTCTGGGTCCCACACCATTGCAAAGTAAATTCTGCTGGTTGCCCCTTTCTGCTGCCTTCGGTCCTCTACAGCTTACTGGGTGAAAGTACCTCGGACTAGAAGAGCTAAGCTGGGGGGGACAAGCTTTCAGTGTTGCCGCTGCAAGACTTTGGAACAAACTACCCCTAGAGTTGCGACAGATGAAAGATCTTTTATCCTTTCGTAAACAAATTAAAACCTGGCTCTTCCCAAGAATTTAACGTCACCCTGCTCATACTATAATCATTGTTACTGTCTTTTCCCTCTTTAGCGCCAGGATGCTCGATGAGTTGCAGTGCACTCTATAAATTCTTTTTACATTACAATACATTACATTACAACTATGCCCACCAAAAAAAAAAAAAAAATGGGCATTATCAGTGCTTTATTTGGGCTGGTAGTCACCGGTACGGTGTACCGGCACTTCTAAAAAAAAATCCCTTCAGTACCAGAACTTTTCATTAGAGAAGGAGAGTGCCGGCACTCACGGAGTCCCAGCAGCATTGAGGTATTAGTTCCTCCCGGACTGTGAGTGAATCATAGGTCACCTGATTGGCTAGCTGCTGCGGACTGTGATCGGGCTGCAGAGCTTGCGCTGTAATCAGCAGAAAACAGTGTTGAATTACACAGTATTTCACTATCAGGACATGTCACACACACCAGTACATGTCCTTCCTTTCACATACACTGCTCCCTGCCCATTGGAGTACCTTGGGCCTACTTGAGGGGTGCCTTACATGTAAGAAAAGCAAAGGTCGTGGCCTGGCAAGTGCACCCACTTGCCAGGCCACGACCTTTGCTTTTCTTACATGTAAGGCACCCCTCAAGTAGGCCCAAGGTACTCCAATGGGCAGGGAGCAGTGTATGTGAAAGGAAGGACATGTACTGGTGTGTGTGACATGTCCTGATAGTGAAATACTGTGTAATTCATTTTTCACTGTTGAGAGGCTATCTGTCCCTTAGGCTAACATGGGAGTTGCTTTATAACATTTTAGATGTATAACTTTCCATAGGGACAAGAAAGAGAATGGAGTTTATACTCTCTGAACTCAGAATTTATTAACACACCTTTTGGTAATGGTGTTTTTTAAATTCTGTATTCAATAATGCCACTTTTAGAAAGTATTCTCTTGTGCACCTTGTTTTCAAAATTTGGAATGAGTCTTCCCTTAACGTTTAAAGGTAACACTAAGTTGTGCGGAATATATGCTGTAGAATGTTGAGAGGTTACAAATGGCAGCTAACACAGTGTTGTATACTTCCTATAGATACACAAGAAAACCACCAGCCCCCTTCCTGATGAGAACCCTCAGTAACCAGTAGTTCGAAACGCATCGGCGATGATCGATGGGGATTTCGTTTCATTTGCATCAGTATGGACAATGATTCAGACATTATAAAATCACAAACCCGTGCTATATTAGATGATTTTGAATCCCCTTTACCAGCACTAAGAGGGTCGAAGTAAATACAACCTTCTGGCTTAAAAATATTGGACTGGTCAATACGATTGTTATTAAATGTGTGTTTTTCAATGCAACTGCACTTGTTGGCATTTATTTTTGTTTATTTTGAGCACTTTTACAGTTGATAGGAACAAATCTCTAATAATTATTGTACTGTGTCCACTGCACCCACTTGACTACCAAGAGTAGTGATGTGCTGTCATTGTTTTGTATGATTTTTGGTGTGGTACATTTGAATATTGTCAAGGATGAGTTTTGTTCCTATTTAGACATGACAGAATTCAATAACTTTGTGTAATGAACTGTGAAATGAATACACAGGCCTTGTTTATTGATTAACTTGTCTCTAAGTAAAGTGAATTGAAATCACGCAGCGACCTTCCGATTTTGTTTCTTACTTTACTGTGTGAGTCTCACTGTTTGTGTATTTAGCGTCTGGTGTTGGAGTTACAGGAGCTGGGATGTGCATTCACTCTAGACAGCCACTGGGGGGTTGAGGTGTGCCCTGCCTTGCCTGTTTGACTAATCGCTGGACTGAATAGACCTGGTCTGCATTTAGAGTGTGGGAGGAGTTTTGCTTGCTCCTGAATAGGCTGTGTCTTCTATTTACAGTGATGTCTTCCCCCCCCCCCCCCCCCCCCCGTGGTCATGCTGCATCAGGGAGGACAGGACTGGTTCGGACTGTGTTCAGAGACCCTTACAACAAAGAGAACAATGACAAAATGGGGTATAAGTATTGGACCTAAAGCTTCAGAACTTTAGATTACTTCCAGGAACAAGAGGACCCTGCCAAGAAGACGAGCAGAATGACTGTGTGAGGAGCGCTGCCTTTTATGAGTGAGGGGTGGGTTAGCCGGAAGTTGAGGCTATTGTCTGCGGTGGAGGAAAAGGACGGACTCTTTTTGCCCTACTGTGGTATCCTGCTTAGGAAGGAAGTCTCCAAGGGCTTGAGTGTGCTTGCCTCCTGTTTTGGAAGACTCAGGGACATCAGAATCGTCCCGGTGCTGTACTAAGTAGAAACTTCTTTGTGCTTTACTTAGTTGAAGTTTCTTAGTGCATCACTTGTTGGGAATTTGTTTACTGGAAATTCCTTGTGATTTACTGGAATTTCCTGGGGCTTTATTCTACTGGACATTTTCTCGTCGCCTGGCACTGCGAGAAATTTCCTTGTTCCTTGACTCTGCTGGAGAGTACCTGGGGCTTTACTAGACGTTACCTGGGCCCAATTGATGCAACTGCCCTTAGTTGCTCTGCATGCGGGGGACCAAGCAAGGTCTCACCACATATTACTACTGTGGGTGCCCTCCTTATTCTTGCCCATACCTGGGGGCATGGCTATGTAATTGTAGAAACGGATGAAACCTCGACGAAGGCCCCGATCCCCGGTGGCAACTACAACCGTATGTCGTATACCAAATAGGAGTGCGAGACCGCTGAACCTTATACGCCTCAGGAGAGATGTGGTAATCAAGGGTTTTGTAAATGATGGGATTTGATTTCCTACCCCGATGAGGTGCTTTGTGTGCTCATGCCCTGATATTTTCATGATATGGGCCAGT
Source organism: Triturus cristatus (assembly GCF_964204655.1). Classification (NCBI taxonomy): domain Eukaryota; kingdom Metazoa; phylum Chordata; class Amphibia; order Caudata; family Salamandridae; genus Triturus; species Triturus cristatus. The sequence continues at coordinate 1,129,267,023 of NC_140584.1, forward strand.
AATAAGTATTTGCTAATTGCCTGAAATGTGATACCACTTGAAAACGTGTTCATCCAGCAGGAGTTACACTGATATGTACAGGGAGGATGTTTTGTAACACATGCACCAAAGCAGTAGCTGCTGTCTAGCCTCAACTGGGATGTTATGCCTAATGTTCCCTAATGTGTGCCATCTATTAGCATTTTCCTTATTGCACAACCTGTGCAGTTATGACCATTGCCTAATGGCAAAGTGATTTTATGATCTATGTGACGTCATGACAAGTGCCTAGTGGCACAGAGGTGTATGTGATTGTGGTCATATGTGTTGTATGTATAATTCAAAGGATATTTGTATTTAACCTTTTGTTAGAGGTTAAAACAGGGAAAAGAGATGAAAGAGACTCTAGAAAGACAAGGAGGAGAGAAACATAGGAAAGGAAGAGACAGGACTAGGGAGAGTAAGACAGACAAGGCAGAGGAGAGATGGGTGGACTGTGGATGGACATAGATATTTAGAAGGGGAAACAGCCACAAGACGCGAGGGACAGAGAGGAGTAATTGGCATGGGAAAGGGTTAGGTGTGTGAAACAGACAAAAGGCAAGGGCTGAGATTAGATGGGCATGGAAAGGAGGTGCTTTGTGAGTAGGGGAGACACCAGGGAGTGATGAGAGAGCCGGAAGAAAGCTACGGGAAATGTGTGGGCACCCTGTAGCAACGCAACACAAAGAGAGCCTCTAGGAAAGACTTCTTTTTCACTGGGTCATCTGGCTACCCTAACATGACAACTACGCTCCTCAGTGTTTGAATATGATCCCGGCAAGACATTTGCAAGGGTTCAAGCAATCTATTCTAATAAAGGCACCCCATTTGCTTTGCAACTCCCAACTAAATGCTGATCTATAAACAAAAATAAAGGATAAAGATGCAAGTATAACATCTGTTTCAAATGGAACACATACCTTTTTTTCAGAGTTTTATTCTCATTGATAACTGTGCCACAGCTTCAGGCTTTCAAACAGCGGACCCTGGACTTTGCTCCTTTCAATGGCACATTGCCTGTCCCATCAGTGTATGCACATACTTTATGGGATGTGCCTCTGTCTCCATACTCCTGACTGTGTGAATAACTGTGCAAGTGAGGAAAACAAAAGCAAACGAGGAAGGTGCACCAGTAAAGAAAGTCCAAATCCAAGCAGGTATTCTTAAGTATATCCGTTTTATTTTCTTCTAGTATCAAAAGATAAGAACCAGCCAACGCGTTTCGTTCCACAACGGAACTTCTTCAAGGCGAAAAAACGAGTCTATGTGGCAATGAAGGATGAGATGCAATGTAACACGATCCATGTGCATAAAACGTTCCTAAGAGCGACGATCCACTGTTTAAAAAGTAATCATCATAAGAGGAATATATATCAAGCACAAACATGCAGAGAGTAGTCCCGTCAATATTTCATGATGTTACTCCATAATAAGAGTGCAATTGATAGGGTTCCAATGATCTTGGAAGTCCCGTGAATATAAAGCTCCAGCACTGTGCAAGTGAGTAAGGCTTCGGCTTGAGGCCACAGACAAATCTGTAACCAAGAAAAGTTAAAGCTATTGGACATCCCTCAACAGTTTGGACCACCTGAGTCTCACAGGCCCTGCTTTACGTGCCCCGCGTGGGCCGGTCGCTGGTCCTCAATCAGATGGTCATTGGAGAGTGAACGCAACAACGTTCTCCAACAGACCACCCCATACGCAATGCCTCTTTCACTCTTCTGAACTATCACTCCTTATGCTAACTTGCAGTAAGGCAGCTTGTCTGTTGCCCTCAAGATTTGTCAATCTCCTAACTAGAAAGGGATCACAGTTTATCATCATGCATGTTTCACAAATTGCGCACAGTGTCCATAATTGTGCATAATGTGAAAATACAAATAGCTCTCATGTTCCATATCTGCAGAGGCATATTGCACACAGGAAATGTGAAGGTTCCTTTTCAAATTAACCTTTTGTACAAACATATACAAAAAGAATCCTGTACAGATGGCAGAACTGTTGCTGAATTATTGTCCACAGTTGCACACCAAGAAAATCCCACATTAAATGTTTGTCTCCTAACCATGGGCGTAGCTCCGCCCCGATGCATTTATTTTTTTCCATTTCATGCACTGGTTAAAATAACCAAATTAACATGTGCCCTGTGGTGGCTGGCATCTACAGGGAGGGGAGGGCGGGCGCATGTGCAAATATTAATATTCTCAGGAACTGGATAGAGTGCGGCCACCAATCCTGGCGCTGCTCTCATGCTCTGAGAGCAGCGCCCTGATTGGAGGGAGCGGCCTCACTCGCTGCTCCCGAGGACACTGGAGCCCTGCATTTACTCTAATCCAGCTGTTTTAAGACAGCTGCATTAGAGCTTTGAAAGTGCGCATGTGTAGATGGCCTTCGCAAGACGGCCGGGCAAAGGGATATGCGCACTTTGAAAAGTGCACAATCCGCCCACCCTCCTACCTGCTGCTGTCATTCAGCCGCGGTCCCGCCCCGTCTTGACACTCCATTCAGGACGGGAGGATGAAACATAAAATGGTAATGATTTACCCTTTTATTTGTCATCTTTGGGGGTAATTTAAGTGGGGCGACACTCCTCGGCGCCAACGGAGGAGACGCCCCTGTATGTTCCTCCGGATAGACACGCGCAAGAAAGGTACTACAGTCCCGATTCCAGCTCCATTCATCGACAAAACTGGTCTTGCAAGAGCCCTTCCTTAACGCTGTGGGATTGGTTTTGGGGGGGTACTGGGGAGCAAGATCTCCCCGCTCTTCCCTGTTGAGGCCTACTGGTACCTGCCGCCACATCCCCGCCGCAGCCCTCATTTGTGGTTCTTTATACGCTGACCTTTGATGTGGAAACAATGTAGTATTTCATCAGTCTAGGAAAGGTCAGCTGCGGTGCGCGTGCGATGGCCCGTGGCCACATCAGCGAGCAGCAGAAGAGAAGTTCGAGCAATACAATAAAGGGCGTGCGCGCGTGCGTGGGCTCGAGCTCTGAACCAGGGCAGCCTGCTGCTCAGAGGCGCGAAGACGGAACTTGTGTCCACGCTCAAGATTCTTTACGTGTGCGAATGAAAGGAAGCCTGAAAGCGGAAAGAACTGATTAACAAAAATACGACTTTCAGCATGATTTTAATTTACTTATTCTAGGTGTTTGATACAGGTCTAGGCAGGGCTTTAAGTGGGCCGGGGCCTGCCGGTGCTCAGCAACCAACAGTTCTGAACAGCAGGTGCTGAGACGCGTCCCTCTCGGTCTCTCATTTTTGCCCTCACCCTCTGGGATCTTGATATACAAAGCTGGCAGTGCCCCTCTGAAGGTCCGCCCCCGCCTCCTGGTACCAACATGAGAAGAACAGAGAACAGGCAGCGCACCAAAGACCTGTTGATATAGTGACGAGAGGTTTATTTCAGTAGAAACAACAGGGACATCATTTGAGTAAATTGTGAAATGACTGGGGAATAAATATACTTGTAGGGCGCGCTGGCATAGTTATATACACATTTCAATGGCATAAAAAAGGAAGTTTTTACAAAGACGCGACATGGTTACTTCAGCTAGAAAGAATGTGCCCTACGAGATCATATTTGCTCGTGGGAATACTGAAACTGACAATGTATGTGGGAAGGGAAGGGAGCAAAGCTCGTCGCGAGAATGAGTGCTACTACTGAAAAAAGAATGACAAATAATAGACTGAGCAATATTTGTGACCTTCAATACGGAAGAATAGAATTGACACAAAAGAAAATGTATGAAAATGGTAATGTCCATCATGTTCAGGTAAGACAACATGCCTCGTGTTCAATGTGATTTTAAAAAGAAGCATATAGGTAAAGACAATGACATCACAAGGTAACTTTTCATGGCGCATCTCCAAGCTGGATTAGGGGTACAATCTCCTGATGCACTGCGGCACGGTGTTCATTCAGTTTAGATATTTAAAAGAGGCAGGGCTTGTTGCCAGCAGGGCTTGTTGCCAGGTGGCCGCTTTAGAGAGGACGCATTTCAATGTTACTTGTTGTATTATATATCTGGAGGCAGGGGCGCAGCTAGAACCATGCTTGGGGGGGTCGACAACAGCTCTTTTGCAGCCAGGCGGGGTTGGCTCAAGTTCAAACTATCTAACACTTAGAATGTTGAATCTGTGCTCCATGGTTCTACAAACTAAATCTGGGGTTCAATTGCCATCAGGTATTCTTGGGAGTCGTATGCTTGGGCAATCTGATAGCCTGAAATGTAGCCCACATTTGAAATGATATTTGCTGTAGAAACACAATGATGCACAGTTACTGATCACAAAGGATCATCCAAGGGGCCCCCATATGACAGAATCAATACCCAAACGTGCACCATACGCATGCACATTGATAACAGCAAAATGTTACATAGAAATACTCCTTGTGCAAATAGACCTTCCTGACAAAACAATTCATAAGGGGCTTTTTCCTCATTCTCAGTGAGCTGCAGAATGCAGAAAGAGGAAAAAACAACATATTTCTCCTCGTTACGCCTCACCTCGGGAGGCGTGTGGATTTGGAGCGTCCCCATGTTTCCATGACTTTGTAAATCTGGGGCATCGTCAAATTCTATGGGTGTTGCGTGGGAAAACCCACCGATTCGCCCATGGACCGCCTCCCAGGTGAAGAGTAAGGTAACACAGCGATATGTGCTGCGTTGCCTTACTCAAAATTTATGAGGCCGCTCAAATCCACGCGGGGTGGCTTTGTGTAGCTTAATAAATCAAAATGAGAGCCCTGCGTCACGCATGTACCACTTTATGTGGTGCAAAAGTGACGCAGGATTCTCACAAATAAGCTCCGTGGTCTGTAGCACACCACAAAACAAAACCCATTGACAATATGCATAATTGTGGCCACCCTTGAACAGAGAAGCATTGTGCCTGGGGTTCACTGCTCTGTGTCCTGCGGGACACTAGTCTAGTCAAGTATAGACGTTATTGACTGCTGCCAGCAGCCATTTTACATTTTAATGTATTTATTTATTTGTCTTGTTAAGCGCCGAATCACCCCCATGAGGGGTATCTCCGCGCTGGGGGATTGCTACAGAGAGTCATGAAGGGGAATTCCAAAGAGCTCAGTTTTTAGGAGCTTACGGAATTGCAGATAATTGGTGCATTTATGGAGGTGTAAGGGAAGTTGATTCCAGTAAGAGGGGGCAAGATGGTAAAAGGCTTTCCCACCTATGCGAGATTTCTTTACACGGGGTACCAGGAGGAGCGATTTAGAGCCAGACCGAAGAGTTCTGGAAGGCTGATATCATATGAATCAATCTGCAAGATAGCTGGGGGCGTTGCCATGTAATGCCTTATGCACTATGCAGCAGATCTTGAAACGGATCCGCTTGCGGATAGGCAACCAGTATACTCCAAGGAGTAGCGGCAAAGAGGCAGTCCTGGCAGGAGCATTGGAAACTAGGCAGGCTGCTGTGTTTTAGACTACCTGAGGTCTGTTAAGAGAGGATTCGTTGGCTGAGATCAGGAGGGCATTGCAATAGTCAAGACAACTTATTGCTGGTGCCTGAAGGAGTGTTTTTCGGACTGTCATAGGGAGAAAAGGGAAGATCTTTCTCAAGAGACTTAATGTGTGGAAGCAGGAACCCACGGTGGTGCAACTTGCTCTTTCATTGTGAGTGTCTGGTCCAGATGTATTCCTGTTTTTTACCACTACTTTCGGGACCGGTGCAGCACCCAGGTCAGTGGGCCACCAATCTGGGGACCAGAGTAGAGGTGCATCTCCAAGAAGCATAATCTCTGTTTTGCTAGCATTTAGCTAAGGAAATTATTCCTCATCCAATCCGAGATGGCTATCATGCCTTCAGAGAAGGTTGACTGGGTATTGGTAGAATTTTAATCAAACGCTTTAGGGGCAGGGTATCATCGGCGTATGAGATTGGGATGAAGCCCAGTTCCCTGAGCAGGTCCGCAAGGGGAGCCACATAAATGTTAAATAGAGTGGGACTAAGGCAGGGTCCCTGGGGTACGCCTATAGTCAGCTCCGATGTTGGAGAGCAGAAGGTGCCGAGATTGACGGTTTGGGTGTGGTGGGTTAGGAAGCTTGACAACCACTGAAAGGCAAGGCTATGGATTCCAACATTTCTTAGTCTGTTTAGTAGGACGGAATCTGATGTTGTGTCAAACGCTGCTGACAGATCCAGCAGCATCAACAGTGCTGCCTGTCCACTGTACAGGGAGTGCTTGAGGTTGTCTGTGACTGCAATACCTTGAAGGTTGTCATTTTTTCTGATGCAATAAATGTTATTCAGAGTTTTGACCTGAAAATCGGGCCTCCATACTTGGTTTCCTATATTTATCCAGGCATTTATCCCCTAGTAAATTTCACCAGGTTTGATCTGCCCAAATGTATTTGATAAAAAATAACCAGGCTGTTGTTAAAATAGAACAAACATGTAATTCCACCACTGGGGGAAAGATGGGTTCTCAAGAGTGTCCGCATTTTACAAGGCACTTGTAATTGAGACCTTAGTATCATTGTTCAAGATAAGTCTAAAAGCATAAACCTGTTTGGGATTAAGAAGTGTTAATGGTCAGCTATTGGGTCCAATCACGTGATAGATTTAGTATTTCTGAAAACTAGCAAGAGTTGGGATAGGCAATAGTGCTAAATATGCCCTAACTGTGCATGAACACTGGTGAGCTGTTCTAAGCCATCCTCCAATTTGAATGTCACCTATTGCAATAGTCAGGCTGTGGTCAGGGTCAGGCGTCTGCCTGGCAATGAACACATGTATTCTGCGGGCCCGTTTCCCACGCCTAGGAGGCGCCACGATTTCAGGATCCCTCAGAAAGGGTGAGTGGATGCATGGGGAGACGGCCAATAGCAGCCCTGTGGGCTCCTGAGATAGGAGCTTACCTTATGAGGTAGCAGGCAGTCCCCATCAGAATACTGCTCAATGTTACTCCACAGAAATCAGTCAAGTAAAAAGCAAGATACAAAGGATGTTGCCTAATTTGTAATTAAATAGAGCAACAATAATAGTTATGATAATAAAAAATAGTTGTACAAAATCTAATAATAATATTCCTAATAATCATCAACATCACCATAGTAAACGTTCCTACAGCCAACATGTTTCGTTAGAAGGCCGCCGCAGTGCCACCCGCTCCCCCACTGTCCACGCCCATGCATTGGTTGCTAGCTCCTCCCACACCTGATGGGAAGGAGGCACCAGATGAGAGGACAGGAAGTGATGAGACTTTGGAGGAGTGTCCTTCTGGTAGGGATCCTGGTCACACCAATAAGCCTGTCACCTGCCTTTGGCTACGGAAACGCCGGCTGTCCACCGAGACTGACATTGGCGTGACTTGGGCGACAGAGCGCCCTGCCCCGCCACATTCTATGCATTGAACATCCCCACCCCCCCCGATTTCATGCAAGCTTCAAGCAGTGCAGAGATTTCCAACACTACACACATTGCTGACCTAGCATTAATGCTTTACAATCCTAAAAATAAGTGTTGGTTCTCTAAAATATAAGTATCAGGCTTGGCCCGGCATTGTGTTCTTCGCTTAATACATGCAACCTCTTATACCTTTGGAGGTAGGATTGCGACAGACCGTATCACACGGTTAAGTTTTAATTTTGATGTCAACCTGTTTTATGTGCTGTCAGCTCTGCTTCATGCAGTCATGTTTTTGAGCTCCAGCAGCCACAGGGGCCACTGGCAAGAGTGTGCCCAAAGCATGCCAGTTGCTTAGAGTCTGATATGGCAAAGAGGGCTATGGTCGATCCTCGTGCAAGCAGGGTTGTGTTTTTTAGGTCCGGCCTTTAGTCATTATCTTCAGTTTCTAATAGAACTATGCATACTGTGCATGTTTACTTACAGGCGCTTTCAGACAGCCCTCTTCGTCCATTGGTCTGCTGCAGTGTCATTGACATTTTTCTTCCCCCACCACAGGATAAAGCATGGGCCACGGGGTCTGCCCACTTCAGCCATTGGCTAACCCTACTGCGAATGAAGGCAATCTGGCCTTGCACAACTTACGTATCCACACATTAAGTTGCACCCTTCAGTCCTAGGGACTACTGGAGCAATATGTGATTTACCTCAAAAATATAGTGGCTTTTTGACTCTTTTCTTATATTGTATGTGCTTTCATACAAAAACCATTCCCAAACAAAATAAGCCTTGGCAAAGCCAAAAGTTCATCATTAAATGCCTATTGCCCAATGATTGTTTTAAATGGTCAGTCACCATATTGTGTAGATAATAAAATGTGAATCCACATTAATGTGGCTGTGTTTATTGTTTCGAAGTGAACGGAACAGAGAAGCAGAGCTTTGCATCATGAGTTATTGCAGAGTTTGGTACCTGCACGGTTTTGTACAGAGCGCCAACTGATGACCTCTTCATGGATTAGAGAAGAAACCAGCTTGCACAAGAGCACACATGGTGCCTTCTCCCTTAGATCTTAGTGCATCCCCAGAGAAGTGTGCGGTGTTTAAGGCTGACCTTATGCATTTTACCGAGTTGCTTAGAGCCCTCTGCACTGTTGTTCCAGGAGAAGCCTGTGAGGAGGTGACTACTGACACAGCATCAGTGTGAGTCTGGTGTAGCCATGATCCTGGCCTTCATGCCTGTGCAGTATCAATGAGCATGTTTGAGGCTTTGGAGCCCCATGGTCAGCGTCCTGCTGTTGCCTGTAGAGCCATTATTGAATATGTAACCACAAAGTCATTCAAAACCCTACCTCTCATAAGAGCAGCATGCACCTATGAACCCCTGATACAAACTGGGATGATATTAGATGAAGACTAGATGTTTACAATTTAGGCAAAGAGAACTAACGTAATTTGCCATGAATTAAATGATAATATGGTCAAATGCCAAAGCCGTGACCAAGCTCTGGGTTACCATGTTAGATGGTAGAAACGTATCAACTAGTTTACATTCCCTCATGTCTGAGTGGTTTTACCTACAGAAAGTTGAACTGAAATATTGTAAGAAAACAAGCCTTTTTGCAGATGCCCTCACCCACATTTTGCCCCAGTTGGACTATTAGAGGCTGGTTTTCAACTCTAACAGTGTCCTGGAGCCTGCTAACCAGGCCCCAGTGCCAGTGCTCTATCCTCAAAACTGAAATGTGTGAATTGGCAAACACCAAATGGCATAGGACTTTATCCCCCTTATAAGTCCTTAGTATATGATACCAGTGGTACCCAGGGCATGGGTGGTAAAGGGGTCCCCAGGGCTTGCAGCACTATTTGTGCCACCCTGAGTGACCCAGGTAAACTGCTGACAGCAGGCCTGCCGCTGTAGACTGCAGGAGCATTGCAAACTGCTCGTACTTGACTTTGCCCTCACCATGTGTCTGTGGTAAAGTTAATGCACTATCTTTGATATATGCCAGTCACCCCTATGGAAGGCTTCCTAAAGCACAGGAGGCAAGGTGCATTATTTCAAAGGTGTGGACATGTAAGTACAAGCTTATATGATCCTCTAGTGTCCTTTACCATTAAAGGACACTATAAGTGATAGATGGTCCATAGGATAAAATCGGCTGACACCAGAGGTCGGCAGCTCCCTTATGGTAGCGCCGAAATATGACATGCTTGTTATCAAACAGCATGCCTTCTCCCCCCTGACATGAATCTCCTGGCAGGAAAATGTGGCATGCACCCAGGTGGCTACATTATTATTTGCCCATCTGTTTGCCTTAGCTTCCCAGTGCTCCGGCTCACACTTGCTGCCACCAAGACAGGATTCTGACCTCCTGCCAGGCAATGTGATCACTCACAGGACTCAGGAGCAAAGGCTTGGGCAGGTAGGATTTCACACCTCCTCCCTCCCAGGAAGGCTAGCAAAGTGGCATATCAAAGCGTTGAGCTTCAAAGGCTGTACCTCCTCAGATATGCATTCTTGCTTTCTCCCAGTGGAATAAATAGCCATACCCCTGGCCCAGGCATATTTGCTCCCCAGCAGATGGGAAATGAGGTAATTAGGAATGCAGGAGGCGTACTCCCCCAGAAGGCTAGCCACGTCTCCAGGGTGAACTGTCTGGTCTGTACATCTAAGGAAGACTTCTGCCATTTTTAAAAGTGGTAGAAATAGTGGTTTCTGGGTAGAAAGGTAAAGGTGACTTACACCCTGGGATGTGGTCACCTCCGGGGTGGATCAGCTGCATAGGCTAGCAGCCCATTGGCTACTTGTTCCCACACCCCCAACTCCCCCAAAAGTAGGATTTTTGGGACACACCTGACACCATAACCAAAGTTCTGATCCAGCGTGCATTAAAGAGGACAAAGAGGAGACCTGCAACAACAGAACTTACACAAAGCAAAAGAGGGATACTCTGATCGTGTGGCAATGCTCTTGGAACTGCATGAACTAGATTCGTCCTAGGCTAAACGTCATTTCCCCAGACAGAGGGACTCCTATGAGAGCCAGTGGGAACCTCAAACTCTCTTGGACTAGAGGGACTAGTCCCCTTCAAACTGTAGGTAAATCAAACCTCTGAATCCAAAGAATTAAGAATTGCTGGCTCCCGGTAAACACCAGAAGAACTGTCACACAGGCCCTCATCATCAGCTGACTGGACTACAGAAACACACTCTATGTAGGGATCACCATACACCTCCTGAAGAGACTCAAGACAATACAAAACTAAGCGGCAAGTCTCATACTAGACCTTTCCAAAAGGACCCACATCACACCCCATCTCAAGAAACATCCCTGGCTTCCGATTCAGAAGTGATGCCAGTTCAAGATGTTGACCCATGTGTACAAGGCCATTGTTAGAAATGGGATTTCTGGTTGGCTGAGGCTTGCGCCAAAGCCAGGCAGAAACCACCACTCTAGTCAGGGCTGGGGAGTTACACGCCAAAGATAACCCCTGCTCACCCCCTTGGTAGCTTGGCACGAGCAGACAGGCTTATCCCTGAGGCGATGTGTAAAGCGTTTGCGCGCGCACCCAGCAACAACACCCAAGGCCCACAACAAAGGAAACTCCACACAAGGTATTCTATAAAAATAGCCTTTGTATTATACACAACACATTAGATAAAAACACACACTTTACAATGTGCCAACAGGCACGGGCAGAATTTACAAGGGATTATATATACAGGGGACAGGGCCACATGGATCACTGTCAGGAATTAGCACTTAGAACATAGCATGAATCACCAATGGTAACCGTAGAACATAACACAAAGTAACTGTAGAGCACAACCAGTCTCTACTGGCGCAATAATGACCTCAGCGTCATCACACTAGCATCAGGTATAAAACCTATCCTGCATCTATCACAGGGGCATAAATCACATTATGCAATTCTCATTGGTCTAACTCATTAGACCTAACCACCTAGGTATAACTATACTAGGGGCGCACATCGCACAGGGAAGTACCTTCTCCCTACCATCAACCTAAGCAGGTAAAACAACCTTCTAGGCAAAAAAAAAACACCACATTTAGAGGTACACAACACAGGGTGCGCAAAACATACTATACACCGTACATTTCCTAGCACCCAAAAGCATATTAGAGTCCAGGTTGCGCCAGAACCTAAACGTAGCAGCTGCCCACTACTTGCTGGGCAGCTGGGGACAAGCACAGGGCCTAAACGCTGCAGCTGGCACTAAGTGCTACGCAGCTGGGGAAGGAAAATAAGGCAGGGCTCTCAATAGCCCCTGAAACAATAGGCCAACGTGGGAGCCATCTGGCTCAGAAAGTACCATGTCCCCGGGGAGCGCACGGGCGGCGAAATGGAAGGTGTCCCCAAACGCTGGAGCCCTCTCTGGGCTCTATAATAATCGTGGCCGCCTCGTTGGAGCCTCGGGGCTCTAAACAACAACAAAAGCACCCTAGAGCCTCTGTGGCTCTGTAAACTAATGGGGGGCAAGGTGGGAGTGGCCCGCTGCCATCTGGGGCCACTCAAACAGGGCAGAAATGCCCCCGGTAACGTTGGAGCCCTCTAGGCTCGAGAAATCATGATGCCCCCAACGGAGTCTCTCTGGACTCTGAAATAATGATGGCCCAGTTGGAGCGACGGGGCTCTCAACACAAACAGGAGGCCCCTTCGTTGGGGCAGCCCGCTGCTAAACGGGGCCGCCCAGGAAGTCGGCACCGGCACTGGTGCCTCTCTCTATCCCTCCTTTAGAGCCCCAAACTCACCAGCTCTGATGCAGGGCTCGTCTCTTCACCCGCGGTGGGGGCAGGCACCGGCAATGTGCCTCGAGCCCCCTCCGCCTTCAGTCTGCATTCGGCGCTGCCTGCGGGGCTCTCCCTAAGCCATGGGAGCCCCGCACAGGCAGGCGCCATCTCCCGGTCTCCTGGGCAGCTTCTCCGGCGGCGGCGGCGTGCGCTGGACTTCCTCGGTAAAACCGGAAGTCCCGCCCGCCGCCAGGCACATTCTCGCCTGACTTCCGGTTTTGGCCGCGACTCGGGCCGCAGCGGTGATCTTCAAGACAGTTAAGTCGCGGGGTGGGCACCCGCAACGGACATAAATTAAAGCCGCCATGCGGGGTGGGCACCCGCGCATAATTAATCAAATAAACGGGGTAGGCACCCGTATCGGCTCACAACCAGCGGGGTGGGCACCCGCGACAGGGCACGATGAGGGGGAATCCCTACGCTGGGGATTCCCTCTAAGGAACTCGCAGCATCGCAGGCGGCAGGGAGGCGCTCGGGGAAACCCGGGAAGCGCTCCTCCATAATAATAAAGCGCTCCTCAGCAGATAGGAGACACAGCGCTCCCCAAGCACTAGGGCAGCTCAGAGTCCACAAGGCCAGCCAAGGAAGCAGAGGAAAAAGGTCCAGGAAGTCCATCTGGCATCCAGGGGCTGGGCAGGGCCCAGGGAGGCAAGCCTTCCCCTGGGCCCCAGCAGCAGCATGCCCCTGGTAGATTCGAGTTTGGAACAAGAACATTTTGTAAGGGGACACAGCCCCTTTTTATACACCAAATCCCTTTGTTCTGGGTTCAGGGTGAGGGGGAAAACCAGTCGCAGCTGGTTGGGGAGCACCCTTGATGTGCTCAGCCCCTCACTCTATTCACTGGCAGGGCTAGGGTCATTAGACGCACCACAGGGGCCGGCGCCAGCATTGTGTGGGGGAGCCCTGTCCTATTCAGGACCCAGGTACACTCCTCCCCAGCCATCTACATGCTAACTCCCCATTCACCACTGGGTGACTCCTCCTGACTCTGGGGAATTCCCTAGTCCGTCACCTGACCTCACCAGCCAATCACCAGACACGCCACACATTTCAGACTGCACACTGAAGTGCCCACTTCTAGAAGTGGCACTTCCACACCAGGTACATGCACGCCGCACACATCAACGCGCAGCATTCACTCCCACGAGTCCGCACATACCAAACACGGGCCTGCCCACCCCACGCATCAGGAACTACCGGGACATCTACATTCCCCCATGCATTCCTATGGGAGGGCAGGCCAACCTCACAACACGCACGCACTTTACCCTGGGACACAGCGGTAAAGTGCGCAGAAACCCAAAATCACTACACCAAGTTACCAATTACAAGCAAAAAGTTTCGGTGGGAACCTGCCAGAAGGGCCAAGTCCAACACAACCCCCTTCCAGCCAAAACGCAGGGCAGACCAATCACCACCGTGATGGTCTTCCCTGCTTGGGGCGATAGAACACGGACGCAGGCCCGCACTGCAGGGACACTCTCCGGTTCTACGCCCTTCTCCATCAACATGGTTCCATTTGAAAAAAAAACAACCGAAAAGAACTCAGGCCCAACTAGGCTACCCCACTGGTACTACCTAGTTGTCCACGGCCAGGACCAGGCCCTAGGCCACCCAGATACCACTGGTCCTTGCCAAACCCAGAGTGGGGGGTAGTAACCCCTGGCATACAAGCCATTCTCCACTCTCCCTCTTAGTGTAGTTCCCAACTACCACTGATCCTTCAACCTAGGGTCCGCACCCTCAGGCTGACCAGAGGTCACGGGCAAGAATGCCCCACCCTACCTCTACTTCTGGGGTTCCGCACCCTCCCAGGGAAGCACCCACCAGAACACAACTCTCCCACCAGTTCAGGACCTCTCTCCACCAACTGGTCTACCACCTGGGATCCAAGTTCGCCGGCTGCACCGGGGTCAGAGGCGAGGCCGCCCTCCATCTGCACCCCCTTCCAGAGTTCTGCACCCTCCCAACTGGAGTGGTACCCCTAGAAGGCAAACCGGCCAGGACACTGACTACAGTCGTCCTTACGTCCAGATCCGGAAACACCGGCTACTGGCTCCCCAACCGAGGGACGTACCCTTTGGTCAGATGCCTGGCGGACCAGGACTTCCTAAGGGTGACACATACCTAGCGTGTCATGTGACAGTCTGCCTGGCGCAGAGCTCACGACCTCCTGTCCCTCTGACAGTGCGTGAAGATGCCCCAGCAACCTGGCGCAGAGCTCACGACCTCCTGTCCCTCTGACAGTGCGTGAAGATGCCCCAGCAACCTGGCGCAGAGCTCACGACCTCCTGTCCCTCCGACAGTGCGTGAAGATGCCCCAGGACAGAAGTGGCATCACCATGGTCACTCATTGGTGGCTCAGCCCATCCGGCTGGCCCCCTGACCCACTGGTTCCCACTGGGGACCTCTCCCCCTCTCACCCCTCACAACTGTACCCCACCTGCTATCAGGGGGGTATCACATCACAATTGCCCGGAGAACCAGGACTTCCTGGGAGTACATATACCCTCCCGAGGGTGACACATACCTAGCGTGTCGTGTGACAGTCTGCCTGGCGCAGAGCTCACGACCTCCTGTCTCTCTGACAGTGCGTGAAGATGCCCCAGGACAGAAGTGGCGTCACCATGGTCACTCATTGGTGGCCCAGCCCTTCTGGCCGGCCCCTGACCCACTGGCTCCCACTGGGGACTCTTCCCCCTCTCACCCCTCAAAACTGAACCTCTGCACCCTCCACCTAGGAGTGGCACTGTTCGACACCAAAACTGATGGAGGCCTGACTACAGACACTCCCAGCTTACCTCAAACAGGAAGAACCACCTCGAAGAACAGTACAACAGGACAGACTAGGCTCCCTACCTGGTGTTCCCTCATGGAACCAACCAGTCCTGGAGACTGAGGTTGGGGTTGGGAATACAACCCAGGGTCACGCCCTCAACCAGTTCAGGCGTGAGACCCCTCAACCTCCTCACAAATAAGGGTACCTAGCTGGGCTACTCTAAACCATCTCCGCCGCAACGGTTTGTGGAGATACCTGCACCATTCTTCTAGGGTTACTCCCAAAAGCAAGCTCAAAATAATTTACACACACCATTTATCCACACTCACACCCCCCAGACTAGTAAGACAGTTTCTACCGCCCCTGATTTCTCAACCTGACCACCACGTGACACAGGTACTATCACTCTGGGAACTGGGAATGGGACATTCACATTCATCCAGCGCATTACACATTCATCTCCAAACCCCTCCCAAGACTGGTAAGACAGTTTCTACCGCCCCTGATTTCTCAACCTGACCACCACGTGACACAGGTACCACTACCCCGGGAACTGGGAATGGGAATACATGCACTGGACACACATCTGCTGCCACCACTGGATCCCACCCTCTGGTGAATCCAGAAAACACAATGCACTAAGGGGGATGACCTACCCTCCCGAGCTAGGGACACCTAACTCACAGTGCACAAGAACACATTTCCAAAGAAATGACATTTAAAAACAAACTTTAAAACAATAATCCCTATACCATGTGATTTATCTAAATGCAGAGTTTTGTAGTGCGGCCAGTTGCTGCTGCGGTACAGCGCAAACGCAAGTCCAAATCCCACCGCTGATCACCAATGTTAGAAATGGGATTTCTGGTTGGCTGAGGCTTGCGCCAAAGCCAGGCAGAAACCACCACTCTAGTCAGGGCTGGGGAGTTACACGCCAAAGATAACCCCTGCTCACCCCCTTGGTAGCTTGGCACGAGCAGACAGGCTTATCCCTGAGGCGATGTGTAAAGCGTTTGCGCGCGCACCCAGCAACAACACCCAAGGCCCACAACAAAGGAAACTCCACACAAGGTATTCTATAAAAATAGCCTTTGTATTATACACAACACATTAGATAAAAACACACACTTTACAATGTGCCAACAGGCACGGGCAGAATTTACAAGGGATTATATATACAGGGGACAGGGCCACATGGATCACTGTCAGGAATTAGCACTTAGAACATAGCATGAATCACCAATGGTAACCGTAGAACATAACACAAAGTAACTGTAGAGCACAACCAGTCTCTACTGGCGCAATAATGACCTCAGCGTCATCACACTAGCATCAGGTATAAAACCTATCCTGCATCTATCACAGGGGCATAAATCACATTATGCAATTCTCATTGGTCTAACTCATTAGACCTAACCACCTAGGTATAACTATACTAGGGGCGCACATCGCACAGGGAAGTACCTTCTCCCTACCATCAACCTAAGCAGGTAAAACAACCTTCTAGGCAAAAAAAAAACACCACATTTAGAGGTACACAACACAGGGTGCGCAAAACATACTATACACCGTACATTTCCTAGCACCCAAAAGCATATTAGAGTCCAGGTTGCGCCAGAACCTAAACGTAGCAGCTGCCCACTACTTGCTGGGCAGCTGGGGACAAGCACAGGGCCTAAACGCTGCAGCTGGCACTAAGTGCTACGCAGCTGGGGAAGGAAAATAAGGCAGGGCTCTCAATAGCCCCTGAAACAATAGGCCAACGTGGGAGCCATCTGGCTCAGAAAGTACCATGTCCCCGGGGAGCGCACGGGCGGCGAAATGGAAGGTGTCCCCAAACGCTGGAGCCCTCTCTGGGCTCTATAATAATCGTGGCCGCCTCGTTGGAGCCTCGGGGCTCTAAACAACAACAAAAGCACCCTAGAGCCTCTGTGGCTCTGTAAACTAATGGGGGGCAAGGTGGGAGTGGCCCGCTGCCATCTGGGGCCACTCAAACAGGGCAGAAATGCCCCCGGTAACGTTGGAGCCCTCTAGGCTCGAGAAATCATGATGCCCCCAACGGAGTCTCTCTGGACTCTGAAATAATGATGGCCCAGTTGGAGCGACGGGGCTCTCAACACAAACAGGAGGCCCCTTCGTTGGGGCAGCCCGCTGCTAAACGGGGCCGCCCAGGAAGTCGGCACCGGCACTGGTGCCTCTCTCTATCCCTCCTTTAGAGCCCCAAACTCACCAGCTCTGATGCAGGGCTCGTCTCTTCACCCGCGGTGGGGGCAGGCACCGGCAATGTGCCTCGAGCCCCCTCCGCCTTCAGTCTGCATTCGGCGCTGCCTGCGGGGCTCTCCCTAAGCCATGGGAGCCCCGCACAGGCAGGCGCCATCTCCCGGTCTCCTGGGCAGCTTCTCCGGCGGCGGCGGCGTGCGCTGGACTTCCTCGGTAAAACCGGAAGTCCCGCCCGCCGCCAGGCACATTCTCGCCTGACTTCCGGTTTTGGCCGCGACTCGGGCCGCAGCGGTGATCTTCAAGACAGTTAAGTCGCGGGGTGGGCACCCGCAACGGACATAAATTAAAGCCGCCATGCGGGGTGGGCACCCGCGCATAATTAATCAAATAAACGGGGTAGGCACCCGTATCGGCTCACAACCAGCGGGGTGGGCACCCGCGACAGGGCACGATGAGGGGGAATCCCTACGCTGGGGATTCCCTCTAAGGAACTCGCAGCATCGCAGGCGGCAGGGAGGCGCTCGGGGAAACCCGGGAAGCGCTCCTCCATAATAATAAAGCGCTCCTCAGCAGATAGGAGACACAGCGCTCCCCAAGCACTAGGGCAGCTCAGAGTCCACAAGGCCAGCCAAGGAAGCAGAGGAAAAAGGTCCAGGAAGTCCATCTGGCATCCAGGGGCTGGGCAGGGCCCAGGGAGGCAAGCCTTCCCCTGGGCCCCAGCAGCAGCATGCCCCTGGTAGATTCGAGTTTGGAACAAGAACATTTTGTAAGGGGACACAGCCCCTTTTTATACACCAAATCCCTTTGTTCTGGGTTCAGGGTGAGGGGGAAAACCAGTCGCAGCTGGTTGGGGAGCACCCTTGATGTGCTCAGCCCCTCACTCTATTCACTGGCAGGGCTAGGGTCATTAGACGCACCACAGGGGCCGGCGCCAGCATTGTGTGGGGGAGCCCTGTCCTATTCAGGACCCAGGTACACTCCTCCCCAGCCATCTACATGCTAACTCCCCATTCACCACTGGGTGACTCCTCCTGACTCTGGGGAATTCCCTAGTCCGTCACCTGACCTCACCAGCCAATCACCAGACACGCCACACATTTCAGACTGCACACTGAAGTGCCCACTTCTAGAAGTGGCACTTCCACACCAGGTACATGCACGCCGCACACATCAACGCGCAGCATTCACTCCCACGAGTCCGCACATACCAAACACGGGCCTGCCCACCCCACGCATCAGGAACTACCGGGACATCTACATTCCCCCATGCATTCCTATGGGAGGGCAGGCCAACCTCACAACACGCACGCACTTTACCCTGGGACACAGCGGTAAAGTGCGCAGAAACCCAAAATCACTACACCAAGTTACCAATTACAAGCAAAAAGTTTCGGTGGGAACCTGCCAGAAGGGCCAAGTCCAACAGCCATGCACATTGTCGGACCTGCATACATCAGTAAATGTCTGACCTTCAACCTGCCAACCAGACACCTTTGATCTGCTTCCCTATTCCTCGCAGACACCCCACAGATCCACCGAGCCAACAGCGGAGAACGCTCCTTCTCTCATCTGGCATCCAAGGCTTGGAACAACCTCCCCCTGCATCTCAGGACGGCACCTTCACTCCAGCAATTCCGAAGAGAAGTAAAGACCTGGATCTTTGAATGATCAAGCCTGCGCGCAGCAGCCACCATCTTCACTGCCTCGAGACCCTCATATGTGATTTGCCGCACTATATAATTTTGTTAGATTGATTGATTGATGGTATTTGTTGATCTGTCTGCGGCATGCAAAACCGTTGACCACATGGTGTTGATTGGCCGTCTGAGCTCCTTAGGATTTTAAGGGAAATCCCAAACACTTTTTACATCCTCCCTTTCTGTAAAACAGCAATTGGTGGCCTTGTGCCGAATATGAATCCTCTCCCTTCTCACTTACTTGTGGAGTACCGCAGGGCCCCTCTATCAGCCCACACTATTTAACATATACATCACAAAACTGGCTAATCTAATCACATCCTTTGGTCTCTCTCTGACCTCTTATGCTGATGATACCCAGATCGTCCTGCCAGCCTTCAGAAACGGCAACAATATGGCTCCTCTATTCCATGCTATCCTTTAGATCTTGGTTGAGCTCACACTGCTTAAAACTGAACTCAAGTAAGACAAAGGTAATCCTTTTTGGAACTATCTCCCCAACATGCTCCCCAGTCTGCTGGCAGGTCGAGTTGGGCCCCCAGTGACCAAAGCCAAAAACCTAGGAGTGATCATTAATAAAAAACTTAATTTTGGGCAGCAGGTCAACGCCATCATCTCCTCCAGTTTCTATTTACTTAAATCCCTAAAGAAAAGCTTGCCCATCATCCCTGCCCAGACTCAAAAGATACCAATCACCAGCTTAATCTTATCGAAATTAGACTACTGCAATGGCCTCTACCTGAACAAGCAGGAAAAACATCTTAATAAGCTTCAGACTGTGCAGAATGCAGCGGCCAGACTCAGCCTAGGCATCCCTAAGTTCCACTCTGTGGCCAAGGATATTAAACACCTACATTGGCTTCCCGAAAGAAGATGGATTACATGTAAGGCCTTATTCATCACTCACGAGGAGCTACACACTATAGAAACTCAGTTCTTTAGTCAGTTGCTGAAATGGTACTCTCTCAACAGACCCCTTCGCTCGTCTTTGGCCAAACTCATTATGCATCTCAGAATCCGAAAGACAAACTGGGGGGACAGAAGCTAAATTTCAGGATCCATCAAACTGTGGAACAGTTTACCAAGCCACATAAGGGCCCTGCCCACACTAGCTGCCTTCAGGAAGGATCTTAGAACCTGATTATTCATTAACTAGGGCTAGGTGGTCTATTGCTCAGGATAGCCAGTGCCAAGACACCTTTTGGTTTTAGAGCGCTTAATAATTTGCTATATTATAACGTAAGATGTTTAGTTTGTTTTGGTGTATAAATTAGGATAAAATCTGCTTTATTTTCATAAAATTGTGTCATATTTCTTTAAAGTCGTTTTAATTGCTTATCGTTCATATCGGTACTATAAAATGCTTATCACATGTACCTCTAGGAAACATAACTGCTCTATGCCACACACCAGGACTGAGCTAAGGATTTATTAGTGCGAGTACAAGGACCATCTTTGCGGTTTGTGATAGCCTAGCCAACATCTCCACATAATACTCCACCTACCTACAAATAACTTGCCATCTTTACTGGCTTTGTTATAGATGAATGTCTAACAATGACATCAGATCCATTGACTTTATTGATTCCCTTAAGTACTTGGGAAAAACGTAAAACTTCTTTTGAGTGCTGGAAATAAAAATGTAAATGAAAGATAAGGTTAAGGTCCTGCGATTTGTATTTGTTGCAAGGTTAACTATCCTCCAAATACTACCTCATTCGTCTTCGTAAATTCCAAATATTACTATCACAGAAAAGTGGAGCATCCGTAGCGAGGATTGTGATTGGAGAAAAACATGTCTATGGAAAAGCTTTACATGTAGGAACCTCAAAATCAGATCTGAAGGTGTTGCCCGGGCGGTACTGAACAACCAGTGGCACCACAAAATAAGTCTAAAACTCCCACGTTGACGTAACCAGTCCTTCTTTGGCAATCGCTCAGCTAGAATACGGAATTCAGCTCATAAGCGTATTTGGGGTCTATCTCAAGGACATGGGCAACAGAAAATCCCAGTCATTGCCAGTGTCCTCTGGAATTCTCTTCCCATGAATCTATCTACAGCAGATACACCTTGGGCCCGATTCACAGAATTAACTTAAGACAAAATCCTAAACTTACTACTTTTGGAATTCACAGAATGGATTTACGACTACTAACTTTACGTCCGCACTCAGGCTGGAAATTCCGGCCCGGAGGCGGGGCTTCCGGGCTGGAGGCGGAGCTTCCGGCCCGGAGGTGGGGATTCCGTCCAGTGGCGGAGATTTAGCCATGGCCAAAATCTCCACTTCCGGGCCGGAAGCTCCGCCTCCGGGCCTGAATCTCTGCCTCCGGGCCGGAATTTCCGGCCTGAGTGCGGACGTAAAGTTAGTAGTCGTAAATCCATTCTGTGAATACCAAAAGTAGTAAGTGCATTCTGTGAATACCAAAAGTAGTAAATGCATTCTGTGAATACCAAAAGTAGTAAGTGCATTCTGTGAATACCAAAAGTAGTAAGTTTAGGATTTTGTCTTAAGTTAATTCTGTAAATCGGGCCCCTTCTTTTTATCTTACGGAAGACTTTAAGACATTATTTGTGTACATCTCTGTCAAATGTTTAATGTTGGGTGTACATAATTGCCTACCTTGGTCTTAAGCTCTTTATAGGATTGATTTTGATGAACATGTTGAATGTGTAAAATGTATATTTTTGTTTATTTACGCTTTGCAAGAGCACAATTCAAATTTATTGTAAATCTGTGGTATGTCCAACCCAATGTACAATTCTTCAATTCAAGAAGGATAAAAGGATGCCCTTCTGGAAGAAGCTGCCCACTCAAGGAAAGGCTCTGGGAGCAGCTGTGTATGGATTCACAGTGGGAAGGTTGAAGAGAGTTTGTATCCTTCTAACTCTTGCAATTGTGAAACAATAATTTACAAACTGATTGCAATTCCTACAAGATTAAAAAACGTTGAAGCCACGTTGCACCCAGGTTAAGCGTTGCTAGATATGTTTATTTATTTGATGAGACAGAAAATGCTGATTTCCATTATAAGTATGATCCACAGTATTGGTGCATGAACTGCAAATCTTCAGTCCCCCCTCCCTTGGAGCTCAAATGTGCAGGCAGCCAGCACGTGTTGAAGCAGACACGTTGGAATATAAAGGTCTACCTTTGCAAGGAGTAGGGGCAGCTAGTCGATCTAGGCGAACTCATCAGTTTGCACAGGATGCCCATTAAAGGGGGGCCAAATTCAAGAACACATTAAATATATAAAAAAGTAAAAATAAAATATGTGTGCATCGGTTGCATGGTTTGCCCTGGTCGCCAGTTGATTGCAGCTAGTCTAGGATTACTTCTTCCAAAGGATACGAATGGAGAGACACGAACGGGTCTGGCAAGGAGCCTGAAACACCGCATGTTTGTTAATTCCTAATTAATGCTCATGAAAATAAATTCTAAATTGTGACCAAATTGGCTTGTCAGATGAATCACATTATAGCATGTGAAGTAGCTGATGAAATCTGTCAGGTAGTGTTCTCACAGCTGGATGTGGAGAGGTGTCACGCACACACCTGCAGACACACCACACAACGTTGACCAGTAGATGTAGGTGATGACCAGGAAGGAGCGTGCCGGCAAATCACTCCCCTTGGCATGAAAGGGAGAAGTTAACCAACGGTTTCCAAGACTTCCTCTTGCTTTGAAGCACTAGAAAGAACTAATTTGCACAATGAGTCATCCTGCATCGTTAAAACCACCTATTCTCTGCGCAGTCAATGGACTCCAAGCACTGAACATTTACACATCAAACCCCTTGCACTTGGGCTGGCTGCCAATCACCAGAGAGCATGGCAGGGTATTTGGGTGTTGGTTCGCTCAGGATTGGGCCAGGTGTTACAGCGGTCAGTGAATTCAGGATCTTGCACTTTCTCAGTGAAAACCATGGCTAGCACGTCTGAGTATTACATCACAAGACTCTTATGGGAGCACTTTCTATCTGAACTTTAATGATTGTGGATTGAGTGCACTGTTATATCCAAGTCCAGATTGTGTTTTGCTGCTATGCTGTCGCTGATTGTATATCACAATCACTGATCCCTAATAATATTGATGGCTTGTTAGGACCTCTAACTCTCCAACAGATGTTTGCAAAACACTTATATTTGCTTAATTATTGTTTACAATATTACATATTGCCTTACTTCAATGTCAGGGGTGCAATATTGCGCTGTGCTGGAGTATGCAATATGATGACTAGGCGACTCACTGCCACTTCGATGCAAGTCCTCCTTAACATGTTTTTCTTTCTTGGTTAAGTTTAGCGTCAATATTAATTGTATAATAATATCAACAACAAAAATAATAATGGAGGTGGAGACATTTGCTACTTTAAAGGGAAGGACCACATAAGCCATCACCTCCCAGTACAACTATTGCTACTCCCAATGTCCTTGATAGTTCTAACAGACTGAGCACATTGAATGTGTGTTTAGTCTGCTAGAACTCCTCCCATCCCCTTGTAGAATCATTCTCTACGGTGAGTGCTCCTAAATCGACTAAGACGTGGTGTCCAAAGATTAAGGGGACTATTATTAATAAGGTGACCTTCTTTCGTATGTAGGTGGCCCTTTTCCCTGCCCCTCGAACGGGTACCCTTTAATGTCGTGATGGAGCGGAGGCCTGAATTGTTATATCTATATGGGCCGTTTTTGGTTTTCTCTCTAATCTGGGTTCCAAGAACATTAAATCTAAGTTAGAAATTTATAAATCAAACTGTTTGAGTAACTTTCAATGGGGCAGGTATTTGGGGTTATGACAGGGCTACCAATCTACAAATGTTTGGCGGATGTCTGCTTGGGTTACCCCAAAGTAGTTCTGCTCATATTTGTCATGAAGAACTCCGACAACCCTTTTTGGATGACCATATCAAACTTGGCCTCATTCTCCTTAGGGTCTCTACAATGGGTAAACCCAAAACATTCTTACATAGGGACCTGGTTACCGACTGCTTACTCCTAGAAGGAGCACACAGGATACCACGGCTGAAGTGTATGAAAACGGTGCGATACAAACTCGGCGGACCAGAATTATCTCCCAGTCCTACTAGATTTGCGGTGGGTCAACACTGCATTTATGTGTAACAGGGAGGAAAGCAATCTATTAAAGTCTTCTGTGAGACCGCACATTATAGTTAGCACAGTGTTTCTTGTTTTTGTAAAACTGTTTTGCACATTTTGCCTTAGCTTAACCTTGCTCAAATGTTCACCACAGACCCCTTCTTACTCGTTTCTGGTTGGACATGGTTCCACGGAGGCTGAACACTTCAGATGATGCTCCTGTGATCTCTCCTCTGTCCAATCCACTTTGCGCTCTATTCTGTTCTGCATTTTTTTCTGCTATTCGCAGATGAGAGGGGGGGGGGGGGTAGGAATATCAAGCACAAGATATCAAAGGGTCAAAATTTTGAGACCAGAATTTTGAGAGACAAAGTATTGAAAGGTAAGTTTTGTAAATGTTTTCTATACCTAACTCCAAATATGTGCATTGGTGATATAGATTTCCAGGATACATGGATGTGGAGTGCATCCAAGCCTCCCTCGATGCACTCACCTTTCGATACTTTTCCCCTCGATATTCGGGTCATGGTATTGTGACGCTTCCATAATCTGCCTTCGATATTCCCTGCCGCGATCTTGCAGGCGCTACCTGGACCCTTTGCTTAGGTCTGAAGGCAGACCAGCTCTTGGACATTTCCAAAAGGCAATCTTCTCCTCATTGCCCTTTGGGTTTCTATACTGGGTAAACCAGAAACATTCTTAAATAGGAACTTCATTACCTATTACCTATTATTATAAATTTTTTATTTCTATGTACCCTTTTATGAAACTGAACGCTCTGAGGGCACTGATGGTCAGCTTGTTTATAGATCTCTACACCTAATGTATTAAATCGACTGAGCTATCACGCCAAATAGGTAAAAAAAAACTTCTGATATGAAAATACCGCTTTCGGACAAATAGCACAAGATTTTATTTAAAAAAATATTTTTGGGTATATTATAAATGTGTTGTGTTTTTGCAATTCACAATATTCTATGGTACTTTAGTCCATTTAAGACAGAGCCACCAGAATAATTTTCAGTTTTGGCCTAAAGACAGCTTCCGCAATGTACTGGAAGTCTCTTCATACAAGGAAAAGCAATAATATACAAGCCAGCGTTGTTATCTTGGACCATCATTCACATTTTAGATCACTTCATAGCTCAGGCATTCCTTAATTAGAATGGCAGACTTGCTGAGTGGCGTCATGTGCCAGTTTGCTGTGCTAAGGAAGCTGTCTGTCGGGTGTGTGTACTCATCCAGGACTCCTGCAGCCACAAGCTGGGAATGGAACCTGCTCCCCTATTGGTGTTGGGCCCAGGGCTTACTTTGAAAAAGAGTGCTGGTGCATAGCTTTGGGGGTGGAGTAGTGTCACCCCCAAATACATGTTTGGCTTAGTAGTTGAGTCTGGGGAGCCTGAGTCGGGTTTGCTATGCATGTGTCGGTTTCTCTTGTCATCCTGATTTCACCAGAGGTTTTAACTTCTTCATTTTTTGATCAGAAACTAAAACATATTTAGACCCAGATTTGCAAAGATTTTGTGTCAAGCTTTTTTAGGATGAAGCCCAATGTGAAATCCTTTTTAGTCTTTACAAATACCTGCAAGTGTCAATTTGTGTGGCTTTGTAAGAAAAAGTAACGCAAAGCAGCACATTGCACTGCATTGCATGACTTTGCATCTAGTTCCATGGGTGCTGCATGAGTATTCCTGTGCATCCACCCATGGGTTTTGACCATAATTACATAGGCCCAGATTTAAAAAGACTTTGCGTCTAGGTTCCATCACTTTCTTTGACATAGCTCGGACTGGACGCAAAATCCTTTTTGGTATTTAGAATGCCGGGCAAATGTCGATTTGCGTGGCTTTATAATAAAAAAAACAACATAGCGCAATTTGCTGCCTTGTGTCAGGTCGGTGTTCCA
Organism: Triturus cristatus; assembly: GCF_964204655.1. Lineage (NCBI taxonomy): Eukaryota > Metazoa > Chordata > Amphibia > Caudata > Salamandridae > Triturus > Triturus cristatus. The sequence continues at coordinate 1,129,292,931 of NC_140584.1, forward strand.
TAGGTGGTGCATGGGTGTTGATGCAAACCCATATTTACAAAGAGTTGTAGATTAAGGTTTGCACCAAACTGATGAGCCTCTCTGAGGCTGGCATATCAAGGAGAAAGATCTTTATTTCTCCTCGTTATTTCCCCTCTGCATATGTGCTGCATTCTGCAGCACACATACAAAGACACAAACGTCTTCAGGGATAGTTTTTGTGCAGGAAGGTATGCCTACATGCACAAAAACTATCCTCACCGTAAAGCAGACACCTTTGCACTATGGGACAAGGGTATCTGTTTTGGTGCTAGGCAGCCCAAAGTGAGTCAATACTTGGGGAGTGCAGAACGGCGCCATTTCTTTAAGGAAATGATACCATTTCTTTGAAGAAATGGTGCAGTTCTGCTCTCTTCAGGAGATGCAATTCATGGCAGCAACTTTGCCACTTATTTACCAGTTTACCAAAAAATTTAAAAGTACTCCTTGATTGCATGCAAATTTGCAAATTGTTAGAATTTGTAAATAGTGGCAGTAGTAAGCTTGAAAAGGTTAAACCAGTTTCAGGTTTCCATGCCTACTATTGGCAATCGAACACACAAAAAGTGATTGGACAAATGCTTGCAAATAGTCTAACCACTGGCAGTCACTCAGGGTAGCATTCCAAGCCATCGTTTTTCACCCACTGGCCACTCCCAGAGAGCCTGATTTAGGATTTAGCAGATGGCGGACAAGGTAGCATAGGACTGCCTTTACTATGCCCGTCAAATGTAGAGATGTCCACCAGCCCAAGGGACATCTCTATACAATGTCAGAAACTGTTGTGGCAGTTCCTGGCAATGTAGAGAATGTTTAATGGCCAACTCCATCAAACATGATGTCTACATATCCAAAGTTGTTTATTTTTTAAAAACAAACTACCATAGTGGGAATCTGTTTTTCACACCAGTTTTTTCCCAAGATGGAGAGGTAATTGTTCTTTGTTTCTTACTGTTCCTCACCGCCAAATTGGGAGGGTGGACATTTAATTTGCTGTACAGGGTACTCATCAACGTTGCAACAGAGTATCTATCCGGCAGACTCTAAATCAGTCCCAGAGACTCACCTAATGCAAACCAGTACTAACCCTGCTGCTCGTAGGAAAAGTCCACCCTGAACCTTGATCACCTCACACATTCACCCTGAGGCCCACTGTTTTTGTAGTTGAGAAATTTGAGGTTCCCCATCCTCAAATTTTACTAAGCTAAGCCCATGCGAATACCAAGACTGCATACCCTGTAATCCACCTCATGCCTCTTTGTTCCACTGCCAGACATGCCCTGCCTCTTTTTCTCGCTATGCAAAAAGAACAATTGATGGACATAATGCAGAACGATGTCATACATTCACCCCAGTACAGAGATCTGGGCTTAAATCCATCGTTTTTTTGCTCACCATGCCATTCCAGTTTGGACCCAGCCATATGCAAATCAGTCATGACCCTGCGCCCAATGGGAACAGTCCAGCCCGAACTGCCAGGCCAGGTCCTCCCTGGACTGGAAACAAGCATCCTAGGACCGGTTTCAGGCTTTCAGCCCTCATCAGCCAGGATAGCTTGACTCCAGTGGCATGGAGAGCACGGGACCCATGTCTGGGCATACCTGTCCCACTCGGGGTGACAAATGCAAAAAGAACAATTGATGGACATAATGCAGAACGATGTCATACATTCACCTCAGTACAGAGATCTGGGCTTAAATCCATCGTTTTTTGCTCACCATGCCATTCCAGTTTGGACCCAGCCATATGCAAATCAGTCATGACCCTGCGCCCAATGGGAACTGTCCAGCCTGAACTGCCAGGCCAGGTCCTCCCTGGACTGGAAACAAGCATCCTAGGACCGGTTTCGGGCTTTCAGCCCTCATCAGCCAGGATAGCTTGGAACAGGGTCATGACTGATTTGCACATGGCTGGGTCCAAACTGGGGTGGTGCGGTGAGCAAAAGAATGATGGATTAAACCCAGATCCTTGTGACTAGGGGTGAATTTTTGCATTCTCCAGCATTCCGAACATCAATTGTTTCTTTTGCATATGTTGCCCTAAGTGGGAAGGGTATGCCCAGACGTGGGTCCCTTGCTCACTACACCGCTGGATTCAAGCTAGCCTGGCTGATGAAAGGTGATGCCCTGAAACCGGTCCCAGGATGCTTGTTTCCGGTCCAGTGAGGACCTGGTTTAGCAGTTTGGGATGGACTGTTCCCACAAGGAACAGGGTCAAGACTGATTTGCATATGGCTGGGTACAAACTGGAGAGGTGTGGTGTGCAAAAGAATGATGGATTAAACCCAGATCCTTGTGACTGGGGGTGAATGTTTGCATTGTCCACCATTCCGAACATCAATTGTTTCTTTTGCATATCTTTTCTCGCTCTTGCAGGTGCCTGCTTTCTCCCCTCGTGACATTTTTCAGTCTTTCTCTTGCTTCTCCCTTGTTTGTTTTTCTCCTGCTTTCTCTTGGGAACATTCCAATGAAAAGGATAAGTGCCAGTCCCCAAAAATGAGTGCCAGTGGGCACCACAGCCAAACACCTGGCAAATTGAGTTTGTTCATTACAGACGGAGCATTCTAGTTTTAAAGTATTTATCCCCAATTGATCATCTTACAGTGGTAAATAGAAACTGTGAACAGACTTCCATCTACTATCGGAATACTGGGACAGAGTGGCCAGAAATGGAGAAAGCAAACCAGTGAGGGTGAGAGAGAACCAAAACCGGCCCAGAACTTGAATAGTGAGTGGTTCCAAGAGAGAGCCAGAAGGTACCAGGGAGCAGAGGTGTGTAGAACGCAGTGTGTTGCCACTGGCTCCAAGCCCTAAAATCGCCACCTGCGGTTTCCCCTACATGGCCAAAACCCCAAAACTGACTCTTTTTCTGGTCCTGAGACTTAAGTCGCTTCCTGCCAAGGTGACCTGCGCGGCCTTGAACCCTAAAACTGCCCCTTTTCCTGCACCTGATCCCTAAAACTGCCCCTCCCACTGCAGCCCTCTGGGTGTACAACACGGTCCATTACCATTCCCATGTATCCTTTACAGCGAACATGCCTTTACCACGCATGCCTGATTTCGTAGAAAAGGCATCCGTGGGAAAGGCATATTGTTGGTAGATGATTCGTGGCCACACACATGCGTGGTAAAGGCATGTTAATTGTAAAGGACGCGTGGTAATGGTCATGCGTGGTGATGACTGTGTTGTAATGGCTATTTCCTGTTGGCCACATGAGCTACAGTCCTCACCTTGCCCACTTCTATTAACTCAAAAAGCCAGAGTGGCACAACATGCCATCTGCAGATGCTCAGCTTGCTGGTGAAATGCTGCTGTAATCGGCGCGTTTTGTGACTCTCCTCAGTCACAGCGAAGAGCTGCCTACTCACACAGCAGCCAGGAGACTTTACGCATGAGCAGCCGCACACCTACTGCCAGCAGGGAGCTGAAGAAAACACCTTTGAAATACTTCATTGTTGAAGTAAAATGACAACTGACAAATGATAGAAGCAATTTAGCATCACTCTGTGATCCCACATCTTGTCATTGCTGCTTTCCAGAGAGTTGTCATTCACAGAAATGAAATGATGCTGCAGGGGCTTGTGCAGCGGGAAGGTTCAACTTACAGAACACAATCAAAAGCCTCATGGGCTGATGGTTGCATCTGAAATAGGCTCCATTGTCAGACACTTTCAAAAAACAAAAATATATCTATCCTCTTATATATACACAACATACATATTGCCTCAGATTTCATACCATCTATATGTCATTCACAAGCCAAATTCACCTTTTAGCACTATGTTCACCATACAGGAGTTGATATATTTCGACACTTGCCAAAAAATGGTTGAAATGTAAAACAGCTCTGCAGCTTCCAATTATGTAATAATTAAGGGCCAGATTTTAACTGCTGTCAAGCAGGGTGCCAGAGGACATCACCTCTGCCACTCTGGTGGACTCCTGCCACCATATTTAGAGATCAATGCTAGCTCTGCGGTGATCTCGGTGCCTTCAGATGAGCTCCATTACAGACGTTCCTATGAAGAGAATGCAATACAGGTGCGTGGCTGCCATCTTGAAGACTTCTTTAGACAAGGCTACAGCAAAAACTGTGGAAAGGAATTGCACCACATTTGGCAGGTAGCTAGATCTTGGCCCGCAGATCGTACTTTTTGTAATTTGGTATAAATACGTTCAGTAGTTATTGAGAAATTAGGATTAAAACATAATTGTATATTTTGGCAGTTGGGCTCGCGAGATAAAAAAATAGAGCCCTGTAATCAGTCCAGAGGCCATTATTTCCTGTCAGCTTTCACGTACTTGAGGGTGCAAGAGGCACCTGCAAGTCTCACAAGAGATCTGACTGGCTGGCTGTTGGAATGTTAGAAACGACACGGCTGCCATTACTGTTTACTTTGAAAAATTGGAGGTGTGGTCGAAATTAAGTAAAAAAGACTATATAAGGGAGAAGCAGAAAGGCAAGCTGTCCTAGATTTAGAGAGGAGGAATATAAGGGATAACTACTGTGAAGATAATAAATGTATATTGTTATAAACTGATTTTTACGAGAGGTAGATGAGTTCTCAAAACACTCTATTAGTAGGTATGCAAATTGTGGGGCACTTGTTTTTGAGAGGAATTGTTTAAGAGATAATTACTGTGAAAATTAGAAGATTAAACATTTTTTTTAAAAATATTATGATCTTCGAGACTCTTGCTGGATGGTGAAAAGAAGGAAGGGGTAGATGAGGTTGGAATGCACTCTGCTATGAATACTTTATTCTGTATGAAGGAGTCTTACGGGAGATGGAGTTTATCATACTCTATTATAAATGCTCATTGGTTTGAGAAGAGTTTGAGTAGATTTAAGGATCATCCAAACACCCAACTATGCACGACCATTATCTGAAAACGAGGCTTGAAAGGACACCCCAGTCCCTCCCCACACCCTACAGCGCACACCTATCATTACAGAGAGAGGTCTCACCAGAGAGGCCAGTCCCTCCAGACACCCTAATATACACACCCTTCATCTAAGAGAGAACAGAGTAGAGGACAGTTCCTCCCCACACACTACTACGCACAACTATCATTACAGAGCGAGGTCTCAGCAGAGAGGCCAGTCACTCCACACACTGTACTATGTACACCCATCATCTGAGCGAGAGGTCTGAAAGGAGAGGGTAGTCTCTCCCCACACCCTACTACACTTACCCATTAATGCAGACAGGTCTCAGTAAAGAGGTCAGTCCCTGCACATATCCTGCTACGCACATCTATCATCTGAGGAAATGGTCTGAAAGGAGAGGCCATTCCCTCCACACATCTTACTACGCACACCTGTCATCTGAGAGGTCTGAAAGGAGAGCCCAGTCCCTCCCACACCCTACTACGCATACCTATCATTACAGAGAGAGATCTCAGCATAGAGGCTAGTCCCTCTGCACACCCTACTACGCACACCACTCATTGCCGGAGTAATGACACCTCAAAATAAGATTGATGCTGACATATCTTGATATCTGATATACTAAGTAAATAAACAACTTATATTATTATCTGTTTAATACCCACACAAATTTTGCAAAGATTTTGCAAACTGTGAACCATATCCTGTTTTGTAACAATAAAAAGAAAGACTTTAAAATAATGTGAAAGCACAATGTATATTATAAAGTTATTCTACTATTAACCTCTTCTGTGCCCATGACGAGATGGTCTCGTCATGGAGCACGGTTGCGCTGTGCCCATGACGAGACCATCTCGTCATGAACCCCGCCTGCTAATGCAACGCCCGGCACAGGAGGGGGAAAGGGTGTGGCACTGAAGGGGTTAATAATCTCACAAACATAATTAATTTACTTTAAATTATTAAGAAATGGAAATTCACTAAAAAAAACTAAGTTTAAAGTAACGTTACAGTTAGGTGATTTTGTCAGTGTTAACATTAAGGTTTTGAAGGAAAAAAACAAAGAAATTCACCAGTTATAGTTACAGGGCAAACTATAACTTGAGCCCTTACTATGCACTGCTTATGACATCACAGATGACATCACTCATGACATGTTCTGTGGCAGCATTTATGACATCACCCACGACTTATCAAAGGACATCCTTAATGACATCACTGATGACATCATCCAAACTTCACTTTCACACACATAACTCTATAAATTAGTGTGAGAGGCTGGCCTGGTATGTGCTGTCCACTGATGTAAGTGGGCACCTTGCACCAGTCCATACAACCCTTATGGTGATTTAAGAGGTCTCAGACTACCTTAGAAAGCTATCCAAGTGGTACCTGTGGAGGACAGCCTTCAGGTTTAGTCTTGAAGTAGTGTAAAGCAGCTTTTTTTACCAGAATGCAATCTTATAGTATAGATTAAATGAAAAGAGAACCACACAGTAGTTATAAAAATACGTATTTATTATATAAGACTATCTAGTACGTTACAGTATCTCCTACACTGAGATAGACACAAAGCACACAATACTTTAGCAAAGAAATCAAAGTAAATAGCACTAATGCACAGCCGGCCCCCAGGGGAGACCAAACCATATACTAAGAAAGTGGTATAAGAACCATGACTTGAGTCAGGACAAGGTCGAGAGGATGTAGAATTTCTGGGACCCCAAGGAACCACCCAATGTGAGTAGACAGGGACCCTTCGGATTGTGTGTGCACTGTGTGAACACAACGGGGTACTCTGTACAAGTCTACGTGCAAGTCACTTTTTGGAATTTTAAAGATTAACGACCCTTCCCAGTGAACCCTGAAGAAACCCCGTAGAAGACAGAAGGTCGGAGAGACACCCCACCCGTGGATACCATGGTATCCAAGTTACCTATCCCAGGGAAGCCGGGTGCATAGGTGTGAAGTGGCTTCGGAACCCGCCATCGAACCCAATGGAGGACATAAGGAAAGTGCAGCTGCTGGAAGAGGAGAAAATGTCAGTTGGAATCCAAATGTGGATTCTTGTCGAGGAGTACCTGAAAGCAGAAGGGACACAGTCTGGGTCACTTGAGAGTGACCAGGGGCTCAGTAGACGAATGCCCACCGATGTCGGGTACTTCAGGATAGTTGACGGTGATCTTGACTCTGCAGCTGCGGGGACCAGGCGACGTTGAGAACAACCAGGAGCCGGATACGAGCTGTACCACAAAGGATGTCGAGTACTGAGAGGTCAGTGTCTGGCTGGAGCACCAACAAGCCTTGGCAAAAGCAACCCATGCAGGAAGTCAAGGAAGTGTACGGTTCAGACCAGCAAGGTTCAGGAAACTCACCACAAGCAGGGGAGTCAGGGCAAACCCAGAGCAATCAGAGGAGCCTAAGGAAAACAAAGATGACCTTCAGTTAGACCCACAGGCCGGAGGCACAGGAGTCACGAGAGGACCTCGAGCAGCTTCACAAAACAATAGGCCACGGAGCACACGGTGCAAGGTGGTTGAAGATCTTTGTCAGAAACTTTTCCAGAGGTTGGGGCTACTTGAAACCCCATGCACTTGTCACCGGATTGCCAACAAGCACAAGCACTTGCAAAAGTATACAGTGCACAGGAGTTCAAGTATTGCAGCCCCCATGAGAAATACTGACCTCAAACTTGGTGAGATGGCAGCTTGTTCCCCGTGGGACATAGAAATCCACATCCTGTGTTGCTGAGCCTTTCGGAATCCATAGGAGCTCGGGATTAGCAGACCGGTCAGCAGTGTTGTGGTGCCTGTGAATGCAGGGGAGTGACTCCTTCACTCCTAGGTAGATTATCTTCAGGTGTTTTGGATGCTCCACAGGTCTTATACGGATCCTGTATGATGCACAGGCACAGACGATGCAGCAGACTGAGAGGGAGACGAAGTCAGGCCCACACGAAGTCCAGAATGCCCAGGCGGTCAAAGTGCAGTGGTTTCAGTTCTGAATCTTGTCCATGACAAATCTAAGGTCCTACAACCAGGTAAGCCCTTAAGTACCTACGGGAGAGGGTTGAAAAGATTCAGGTAAGGGTCTGGACAGGGGGAAGGTTACTCCCATGTCCAGTTTCATGACAGAGCAGGAGCCAACGGCTCCCAGGACTAGTTTGAACTGAACTATGCACAGGGATGCCAAATGTGTCCCTCCTGCAGGTTTTCAGGCGCTGGCAAGCGCACCCACCCAACCCTAATACACTAAATAATGACTGGGAGGAGGTCACACCTCCCTGTGACAGGATGCCTATTGTTCTGCCTTCCCCTGTTCGAGCTTGGCTCAGCAGCAGGAGGGCAGAAATGTGTCTCTAGTCAGTTGCAACCATTTTGTGCTGTCCGGAGTTAGAAGGCTGATACCGGGAGCACTGAGGGCCTCACGAAGGGCCTTCCTGGTGGGTGGAATCATACCTCCCTGGTTCCAACATGTTTGACACCAAACACGATAGGGTTAGTTGGAGCTGTTTTCGAGTTGGCCATCAATCGATCGCATAGTGCCCCTCTATATATAGTATATGGCTGCTTCACTGACCATCCGTGAGAATGGTCCCCTAGGCTGCAGGGGTTTCCTGCTCGTGCAGGGGCACCCTCTCACTTAGAACCAAGCACCCTACCTTCAGGATTGTAAAGGCTTGCACTAAGGGTAACTTATAGGTTTTAAGTGCAGTGACCCATAGATATAGTAAATCTATATCTTAAATAAGTGGTGCATGCATCAACTTACACAGGCTGTAATGGAAGGCCTGTAGGGCCATTTTGAATGGTCTCTCATGGGTGGAATTAAACATGCTGCAGCCCACGGGATACTTCTGGGGTAACTATGCCCTGGGTACATGGGTACCATATACTAGGGACTGACAAGGGTTCTCCAGTGTCCAATCTGGGGTGTACCTAAGTACATAACATTACAATTTAAGGAGAAAGCAGATAGACTGGGGTCCTGAAAAGCAGGATCCCAGTCAGACTAGTCAAAAACAGCATTACATCAAGCAAAACGGGGGGGGGGGGAGTAACCATGAGAAGCAGATCCTACTTTCCTACAATTAGTATTACATTAGAGGCCTGATAGTAAGTACGAAATAGCTCAGGAGAAAATTACCCATTACGACTACCAGCAGACAAACAACTCACTTAGATGTTGAGAACAAGCATTATATGCAACATGGAGCCTATAGCATACACTTTACAGGTAGCATAGATCAAAGTAGCAATTGCCCTCAGACATACAAGAAACACTCATTGATCAGAGGGTTCAATAGCTATAGCTTGACGGAAAGCCAAAATAGTGAATGCAGTTCAAAAACGAATGCCCTACTATGGACATCTTTTATCTGTATAAAATCTTGACACACTTCAACCTACATTGATAAATGCAGTTGATATGAGCCGAAAAGAAGGTCCTATAAACAGTTTTTTCTCTATGGCTAGATTTTACTCTGTATCACACTGTTGGCAGACGGTGAAACTCTCATGAGAAATGCACCACAGAGTATTACAAAAAACTACTAAGAACAGTGTACACTCTATGCAACAGTTATTTTTTTTAAAAACCACTATTTGCTCAAAATAACCACAATCTGAAGGTGCTAAAGAACATACTAGCTGCACCCTTCACACTGTGGTGAAAACTTTACTTTCATCTAGTCCAGCAAAATTAGCACACATGCATATCGTAGTTCTTGGTACACACATTCTTCTATTTTAAGTATATATCATCATGCTGACAAGGTTCTCTCTAATAACTCAAGGCAGTTTACAAAAGTTAGTATTACTACGTAGAATCTTTCTCCTGTAGGAAATCTTTTATGTACAACTAAAAATCTTGTCTGAAGCATAATAATCACAAGTCAACTATCACCTGCACACAGAGTTGCTCTTGAATACATTTTTTTATAACATGTTCAATACCTCTTCATAGCTATCGTGCATTAGGAGCATATTAATTTTGTAAGTACTTACACCTTCACTTACACACATAAGCTGAATCCAAACAGTACAAAATTATTATTATTATTATTATTATTGGGGCATTTGTAAAGCGCAGCTGTCACCATTGCAGGCATCCTGGCGCTAAAAGATCCGAAGAGACGGAGGGGAAAAGGAAAAGACAGTAGGGAAAGAAAGCCAACGGAACAGACTAAGAGGGAAAGAGCCAGGTTTTTATCCTTCTTCGGAACGGGAGGTGTTCGTTGAGGTGCCTAATCTCGATAGGAAGAGAGTTCCAAAGTCTGGCAGCTGTCACCTCAAAGGATCTACCTCCGGCTCTGACTTTTCTGAATCTGGGTACGACTACCAGTTTGGCGTCAGAGGATCGAAGCTGTCTGGAAGGAGAGTACCAGGCAAATTTGGATTGTAAGGGAGCTGGGCCGAAGCCATGGAGAGCCCTAAAGACTATGCAGAGGGCCTTGAATTGAATCCTCTGTCTTATAGGAAGCCAATGCAGTTGTGCCAGGGCGGATGAACTCTGAGATCTTCTCGGAAGCCCCAAGGCCAGTTTAGCAGCTGCTGATTGGACCCTCTGAAGCCTGTCCAGCAGGAACTCAGGAGACCCGAGCAGGAGGGCATTACAGTAATCCAGCCTGCTAAGGATAGTACATCTAACCACTTGGGCGCGGGCATGGATAGGTAGGAGGGGTAGAACTTTTCTTAAAGAACGGAGGATGGCAAAACAGCAGGCAGATGATTTTTGGACATGTGTCTCCATGCTAAGCCTATGGTGACTCCTAGGTTCCGGACTGATTCCACCGGTTGTACAGTGGACCCTGATTCCGGGGGCCAGAAATTGTTAGCGAACTGTCGGGGAATCCTAGTATTGGCACTAAAAAGCACCTCCGTCTTCCCTGCATTAAACTGAAGGGAGTTGTCTTTTAGCCACCGGGACGTGACACGCAGACAGTTGTGTAGGGCCTCCACAGAGGTTGAATCCTTTCCTTCCAAGGAGAGGATCATCTGCGTGTCATCGGCGTAGTTGATAATCCTAACGTTAAAACGTTTAATAAGTAAAATCAAAGGTCTAAGGTATAAGTTAAAAAGTATTGGGCTAATAGCGGAGCCCTGAGGAACCCCATGCGGTACAGGGGAGAAAGCTGACTGGAAAGGTGGCAAGGATACTGCCTGCTGCCTATCCTGTAAAAATGAGTGAAACCATTGTAGTGCAGTGTCTCTCACACCTGCCTCGGACAGTCGTCTCAGTAGGATCTTGTGATTCACCGTGTCAAAGGCGGCAGACATATCGAGCAGGATCAGGAACGCTGCCTGTCTTTTGTCTGCACGCCTTCGAAGCTCATCCATAGCGGTGATGAGGGCTGTTTCAGTACCATGGGCAGGTCGAAAACCAAATTGGTCCTCATCTAATAAATGATGACGTTCCAGATGGTCAGAGAGGGTCTTGCTAACCAAATGTTCAACTACCTTAGCAGGAAAAGGCAGCAGGGAGATGGGCCTATAATTTTTTGAACAGTCAGGGTCTAGGGAGGGTTTTTTTTAACAGAGGAGAGACTAACGCCCGTTTCCAAAGAGCTGGGACGGTACCAGTCATCAAAGATTGGTTACAAATTTGGTGGAGTGTGGGGAATAGCTCATCCTCAAATTCCTTCCAAATTTTGGGTGGCACCGGATCCATAGGAGACCCGGAGATGATTCCTCTGGCTAACTTAATAAAGACCTCATAGGTAAGTAGAGGGAACGTGAGTAACATTTCGTTCGAAGCTGTAACAGGGACAGTCCATCGGTCCACCGGAGAGCCAGGTCTCAGGACAGAGGGAGGGACCAGATCCAGAGGTGTGTCCAGGTCCTTAATGATGATTTCAATTTTTTCTTTGAAAAATATAGCAAGGTTATCACAGAGGTCTTGGGACGGGACGATCGTATTTTTAGAGCACTCTGGATTGGTGACGTTATTGAGTATATTGAAGATACACCTGGAATTATTGGTGGTGTTACAAATCAGAGAGGAGTAGTAATCTGCTTTAGATTTTTTTATCAGATGCTTATAAGCAGAGACCTTAGATTTCCATACCTCTTTAACGGTGTCATTGTAGTCTCGTCTCCACCTTCTTTCAGCTTGTTTACAGCCCTGTTTTAGATGTTTTAGGTCATCATTAAACCAGGGGGTGGAGTCTTTACTCTTGCAGCTGCGTATTTTTAAAGGGGCATGGGCATCGAGGACCGTTGTGATTTTAGAGCAGAAAGAGGCATAATTTTCATCTATATTCTTATTCTCATTGAAAAGTTGTTCCAGGTAGAACAACTCACCGGTAGGGTGCAGACGTAAGAGAGCCCTCCAATCTCTGCACTTAACTTCCCTAGTCAGCACAGGAGCCTTATTGGGACCACCATTCGAGTGAATAAAGAATTTTACAAGTGAGTGGTCTGTCCAGTCCATAGGTAAGGTCTCCCCCATTACCACCAGGTCAGATGCCTCAAAGATCAGGTCAAGAAGATGACCGGCTTTGTGGGTAGCTTTAGTGACCAGTTGAGAAAGACCAAAACTTGCACAAGTTTGAAGTAGGTTCCTGAGACCAGAGTCAAGGGTTCCGTTGCGCCAAAGATTAAAGTCGCCAAGGATAAGTAACTTAAGATGAGAAAAGGCGATATTAGTCAGGGTAGTTAAAAATGCTTGTTGCTGCTGGGGGCTAAACGACCCTGGCGGGCGGTAACATACTAATGCAGTGACAGTAGTCCCAGAGTGGGTCAGAATTGAAAGCCCTAAAAGCTCAGTGCCCAGAGTAGGGTCTAAAGTGAGGACCTTGATGCTGCAGGACGCTCTAAAAATAACTCCCACCCCCCGCCTCTTCCAGTAGGCCTGGGGGAGTGAAGAAATTTAAACCCAGGAGGACACGCAAATCCAGGGTCAACCAGACAGTCAGGGCGAGTCCAAGTTTCCGTCATGAAAAGAATGTCAAGTTCGTGAGTATCAATCAGGAGTTGGATCTCAGTACTATGTTTGGGCAGGGACCTAACATTCAGAAGCCCACAATTTAAAAGGTCGTTGCTCAGGAAGTCGGCTCGTGGATGAGCCGTGTGTAATAGAGTGAGTAATCCTTTATCTGCCTGGTGCTTACCTATATGGATGAGCGCTTCTCTAGAATACGGGGGCCCAGAGGGAGGCTGATTAAGATGTGAAGGGGCCAGACAGGCAGCATAACAGGCCCATGGCGCTACCTTGGCGCGGACGGGCGCAGACGGGCTTGCCTTTGGCGATTATTCGGTGCGCCGTCGGCGCGCCCTCTGCGCCCGCCCGCTGCGCCGTCGGGGAACAGTGAACATTTTATGGGAGGAGAGGAAGGGCGGGAGGCAGCGAAATTAGGTAGAAATGTAATATAACAGCTTCCCGCCACTATCTAAACTATAAAAAAATAACTAGTAGACTCATTGGATGATGTCATCTGTGATGTCATCAATGATGTCATTTGCGATGTAATGAGTGATGTCATAAGTTATGTGATAGAACATGTTCTGAGTGATGTCATATGTGAGGTCATATACAGTGCATGGTGGAGGCGCAAGTTATAGTTAGCCCTGCTAATTATAACTGGAGAAGTTTTGTGTTTTTTTTTTAGTTCTAAACGTTAATGTTCACAGTGACAAGTTCACCTAACTATAATGTTACTTTAACCTTTGTTTTTTTATTTATGTGTATATATATAGATAGATAGATAGATAGATAGATAGATAGATAGATAGATAGATAGATAGATAGATAGATAGATAGATAGATAGATAGATAGATAGATAGATAGATAGATAGATAGATATGCACACACACACACATATATATTTTACATATGTGTTTGTAAATTTCAAATAATTTTCTTTTTTTATAAGAAATGAAGTTTATGGTAAGAAATTGTGCATGGAATGGTGATACGACAAAGGCATAGGATAAAAGATGGGGCTCTAGAATGGGCTGGAATAAGGGTTAGGGAAAGAGAAGCAGTCATGGTTAGAATAAAAAAAGGAGCAAGGGTTAGGAGTTGTGTTAAAGTGATGAATGGGTGTTGTAAAATCATCCTGTGCCCTGGACAACTCCATTGTATGCTGACTGGTACTGGTGGTAACTGACTCTGACTGTCCCTAGCCTCTGCCTAACCTGGCCCAAAGCCAGTGCTATGCTGAAAACACACTTATAATTCAGTGAAAACACCTACATAAACTATGGGTTAGGGTATCCCTATGACTGGCATGACCTACCCTATAAGGCATAATTGGCAAAGGGGATCAAAGCTACCTTTAAGTCCCTAGTATATTATAGGGCATGGCAGTTTAGAGACCGCAGCCCTTTCGGCACTTGCATGTGTGCACTGCTGAAGCCTGAGGTCGGTTGTTTAAAAGCCGTCCAATATTGCAGGATGCTTTTAACATGTAAATTGTGCCAAAACTCAACTTTGGTGTTTGGGGCACTTACAATAAAATAATAAACTACACTATTTTGGCATATTAGGTACCCCCACAGTCTCCCATAGGTGTCCCAGGGGCCGGGGTCAGGTATTTATAAGGAGGACCCTTATAAAATAGGTTTTATATACCTTGGGTTTAATGAAACTGCCCATTTCACTTCCCGCATTCTAATAAGTGCTTACCAAACACGACTTTTGTGTTACGAGCATTGTGGAGTGAGGATCTGCAATATCTTGCTGATTCCAATCTCCTAAATTGGAAGACTCTCCTAGGTTTTTCCAGGGGTGGTGTTAAATGGTAGCGGCAGTTTCAGTCGATAACCTTTCAAGTATTTGCCCGGCGGTAATCGCCTCTCATACCACTCGATAATTTACCAATGAAAGAGGCAGGCGCCGGAGACTGGAAGGCAGGAAACAAAGTTTTATTCCGTCGGAGCAGAACACATCAGATCAGACAGCAAGGTATCGTCACGAGGTGCTCTAAATGCATCTCTGAGACCTGGTCTCTTATACACCGGTTTATTGCTTTATTACACATAGTACATTCTTGAGATTCCCTTGATGCATGAGAGAACATCCCCTGAAGCCCCGGCTCAGATCCGATCCCACACATAGTTACAGTAGAGGTTCCCACCTTACCCGCAGTGGGAGATGGCTATCGCACAGCAGGGAATTCCGCCAATTCCCGGGGGTGTGTGCGACCGGCCGGGTCTCAGGGGGTAGGGGCTTTGATCCACTGTAATCCCTTTGATGTGGGGTGTTTCCCTTACAGTAGGGGTAATAAACTGCATCCGCAGGGCTAGGTGATGGCCTGGGACCAGTTCGGACAATGGGGCGCAGAGGAAGGGGGTTATCAAAGGAGCGGCATGACCATGTATGGGATGTCGGTCGGATGTGGTTCCGTAGCAGGGTCGCGCTGAAGGAGAGGGTTTATGGCCCGTGTATGAGAGAGCGGGGGTGGCCGGCGCGCGGGGGATGTTCGCAGCGCCAGGGGAAAGCGCTGGTGATCGAGAATGAGCGGGGAGAGAGTGGGGTGCCTAAAATGGCGGCCGTGCATTCGCTGTGCG
Source organism: Triturus cristatus (assembly GCF_964204655.1). NCBI lineage: Eukaryota > Metazoa > Chordata > Amphibia > Caudata > Salamandridae > Triturus > Triturus cristatus. The sequence continues at coordinate 1,129,308,352 of NC_140584.1, forward strand.
TGGCGCTGGGGAGAGGCAAGATGGCGCAGATAATGTTCAGTTTGCAAGCTAAATTTCCACAGTCCTCCCTTTTAACATATCTCGCCAGCTTGCCTAGTCCGGATCTATCCCCATAATACCCCGTACTTCCACCTCATTCAGAGCTTTCATTCGCTCTGTTTCAAAGTCCAAAGTCTTAGGGCAGATGCAGTTCATAAAAAGCGAACATAAAGGTGGCAGACACTGAATCCCCAAGCAACATCCACATAGTATCACAATTGGTATGAGGATAAATGAAAACAGCCTCCATCCCCAACTTTTAATAGTGTCCCAAAACCAACTCCCCAGTGACCATTCTTCTTGCTCTTGATGGACCTCTGTGGACAGTCTGTGGAGGTGTTCAATTGCTTTGTAGACTGAGGGTGAGTTATCCGGTACGTAGGTACAACAGCTGGACCCAATGATGCGGCATGCTACTCCACGATCAGCCAGAACCACATCTAGAACGAGGCAGTTCTGAAGAGCCACCAGGCGGACGGCCTGAAGCTCAGCGGTGTTGTTGGCGAGGGCGCCAGCTGTAATGTTCATCGCCGTCTCGACTGCCTGGGTTAAGTGGCGGATGGCACGGCTGTTTGCCATTGGACCCCAGAGTGGAACAAGGCCTTTCACTGCGTCCATGAACTGTGCTCCGGCGGAGTCGGCTTGCACAATGTCTTTGGCCCGCTTCTGTCGGTGGTGGTTTGCTGGAGCCACATATGTCGGAGGAAGGACAGAGGCGATGTAGCAGGTGCCTCCCCAACCTTTCGGAAGCCAGGTGTAGGCCTTAGTACCACAGACGAAGTACATATTCGGGGAGGCAACAAAGGAGGGTGGGTCAACTGAGTCCAATGTTTGGGTGATGAGGCAGGAGCTGTGGCCCACCAGCTGCGTCCCCAGGCCTTCGAGGCACACAAATCCAGTGATGTTGATGACGGACAGGGCCACTGTTAGGGTGGCGGCCGTCCGTTTCCGGAGGTAAGAGAAGGTGGGTCTGGCTGGGTTGTTGAACACCTGCATTTCAACTCGTTCTTTGGCAGGGATGTCCATGTGAAAGGAAGTGTTCGATCTCAGAGGGCAGAAGAGGGCAGAAGTTCTTCCAGTTTTGTTCAGCCAGAACCCATGGTAGAAGTGTGACATGGTTCTGCCGGAAGTGGCATTGTCCTTGTAGCTTTCTTGCAGGAGGATTAGCCAGGCGAGGCAGGAACCATGGACAGAAAAAGGTGAAGGGATGAAAGGGATAGAGTGTCCAGTGGCATGTGGCAGCAATCCACAGATCCAGCAATTGGTGGCGTTGGCAGCAAGATTGTGTTGGTGGAGCAACTGCACAAAAGAGTTATTCCAGAACTCCTTACGCCTTTCTCGGAGTTGGGGTGAAAGTGAGATCAGATGGTGTTCTTTCGTGGTGGTAGGTTGAACGGTGGTCAGCAATATCTTATGAGCGGGTGTGCCCTCCTCCATGATCCAGAAGGTGACCACGAGGAGAAGGCAAAAGAGAAGGGTAATGAAAAGTGCGATAGTCTTGAAGCTGTGCATTCGGTCAGTCTTTGGGTTTTTGTAGTGGATCTTCGGACGTCCGGTTGCTTCCATCATCTTCATGTCGGGCGCTTCCATCACCTTCAAGAGACTCGGTAGCGGGCAGAACCACAGACTTCGCTTAGTTTCTCTCCCGGTGGCCTTTGAGGTGACTAGGCTACCGCTCTGAGATTTCCACTTAGCCTGTGGTCTGCTTAGCCGAAGTTCTCTCCTTTCGTCGCAAGTTATACCCTTCCTTGGATGGCACGGTGGGATCAGGATATCTTACTAACTCGAGTGTCTCTGTATCTGGGCAGCGGCTCAGGGATGGTCGGTCTTTGTCCAGAAGTTCTTCTTGGGCGGTGATGTTGTCCGTGGTTGTCAGGGTCGGTGATACCTTCTTGCAGTGGTGTGCATGCAGCCAATTGCGTTTCCCCTCCACTCGAAGAGCTGTTCGGGTGGTGATCAGGACTTGCAGGGGGCCCGTCCATCGGGGCTCCAGACTCTTGGTGCGCTGGAAGTTACGCACTAAGAGGAAGTCACCGGGTTGGATGTCGTGTCCGGGGCCCCTGGAAACATCGGGAATGGCGTGCAGCACCTGCTGATGGATAACAGACAACGTCTTAGTTAGGTTATACAAATAGTCAGACATGAGGACGTCCGGGACGTCGTGGATGGATGTTGGTTTTGGTGCAGTCCAAAGGTTCATGGGCCGCCCAAAGATGACCTCGTAGGGGGTTAAGTGGTGTTTGGTGGGGGTGGAACGCATTGATAGCAATGCTAGTGGGAGAGCGTCTGGCCATCTTAGTCCTGTGGTGGCGACTATTTTTGCTATCTTAAGCTTCAATGTGGCATTGTGTCGCTCAACCAGGCCTGCAGATTGGGGATGGAAGACCGCATGGAATTTCGGTTTTACACCCAACCCCTTTAAGATGAGTTGGATAACTTCGGCTACGAAGTGGGGGCCGTTGTCGCTCCACAAAATTCGACAAAGGCCGTATCGGGGGAAGAATTCCTTCAGTAGTACTTTTGCAGTAGTCATAGCGGTGTTGTCGTGGGTTGGGTAGGCTTCCACCCACTTGCTGAAGGCACACACAACGACAAGTACGTACTTCAAACCTTGGCACCTTTCTAACTGGACATAGTCCATTTGTAGGACTTCAAAAGGGTGATTGGGGACCCCAAACCCTCCCCGGGGTACAGCAGTTCCTTTCCCAGGGTTGTGTTGGAGGCATACTAGGCATTGTTGGACCAGACGTTTGGCTGAGTCTGGGATCTTGTCGTTGTGCCAGACTTTGGAGACGAGTTCGATCATGGGGGCAGACCCTATATGTGCGGGGGAGTGTGCCATGGTCAGCATGGGGATCAAGTATGAGTCTGGTAGCAACCATTTGTTCGAGTCCTTAGTCCGCCAGCAACCATCATCGTCCTTCAATCCCACCCGTGCCCATTCAGCTAACTCGTGTGGTGTACTGGCTAATTGGATGTCCCTAATCGTTTCCCCAGCATCCTTCCATTTCTCAGCTTGTGACCTGGTCACGTACATACGGGTCGTGAACCTATTCTCGGCTGTGGTTCGGGCAGTAATGTCAGCTAGTACATTTCCCTGTCCTATAATGTCTGTCACTTTCTTGTGTGCTTGGCATTTGATCACAGCCAGCCGTATGGGGAGGAGGACCGCTTCGGTCAGGGCAGAGACTAGATCTCCATGCAGGATGGGTGTGCCATGAGAAGTCAAGAATCCCCTCTCTTTCCATAAGAGCCCAAAGTGGTGAACTACCCCGAAGGCGTACTGACTGTCTGTGTAGATGTTTGCGGTTGTCCCTGCTGCCAGGATGCAGGCTCGTGTGAGAGCAATTAGTTCCGCCGCCTGTGCGGATCGCTGTGTGATGCGGGCTGTCTCAACAACTGTTCGGGCTGTGGTGACTGCATAGGCAGCTGAGGTGGTGCCATCGGGGAGCTTGATGCATGAGCCATCCACCCACAGTTCTCCGTCAGGGTCCGGGAAGGCAGTATCTCGGAGGTCGACCCTACTCTTGGTCTGTTCGTCGGTGAGGGTCACACAGTCGTGTATAGGGGACGCATTGGGATCAGTGTCAGGGAGAGGTAGTAGGGTAGCTGGATTCAGAGTGGTGCATCGTTTCAATGTGATGTGGGGGGCAAGCAGAGTCAGTTCGTAACCGGTCAGTCGTGCGCTAGTCAGGTGTTGAGTCTTGGTCTGGTTCAGGAGGGTGTCAACCGCATGGGGTACCAGTACCGTGAGGGGGTTTGAGAGTACGATCCCCTCGCTTTGCCGGATAGAGATAGCCGCGGCGGCTACTGCTCGAAGGCATGCGGGCAAAGCTCTGGCTACAGGGTCAAGAGTGGCAGAGAAGTAGGCACAAGGGCGTTGTTTAGGGCTTATGGACTGGGTTAGGACAGACAACGCACATCCCTCCCTTTCGTGGGTGTAGAGGGAGAAAGGTTTAGTGTAGTCTGGGGTTCCTAGGACTGGGGCCGAACAGAGGGCGTCTCGTAATTCTTTGAAGGAGGATTGACATTCGGGTGTCCAGGGGAGGGGGAAGGGGACATCTTTAGCCAGCAGGGAAAGCAGAGGTTTTACGATAAGACTGAAGTTTGGCAACCACTGTCGACAAAAGGAGGTGAGGCCTACTAGGGACCGCACTTGCTTCTGAGTTTTGGGAACAGGGGTTTCTAGGATGGTCTGAATTCGGTCAGGGGTAAGTTTCCTCCCGTCTTTGGATAGTAGGTGGCCTAGATACGTTACTTGGGGCTGGCAGAATTGCAATTTCTTTCTGGAGACCTTGTGACCGTTCTCCGCAAGGAAGCGGAGGAGGTGAATGGTGGCTGTGACGGCAAGTGGAGTGGTGTCGGCCGCCAAAAGAATGTCATCGACGAACTGTATCAACACCACTCCATCGGGTAGTTGGACTGCATCTAGCTGTCTCTTGAGGGCTTGGCTATAAATGCTGGGACTCTCAGTGTAGCCTTGGGGTGCCCTACAGAATCTGTATGAACGGGCTTTTAGGGTGAAGCCGAAGAGGTAACGGCTGTCTGGGTGGATGGGGATGGAGAAGAATGCGTTTTTGAGATCAATAACAGTAAAGGTGGTGGCAGTGGATGGAATCAGGGTGAGGATGGTGGTGATGTCTGAGACCACGGGGTACTGGGGTATGACTACTTTGTTAACCTCTCGCAAATCAACAATGAAACGGTAGGCTTTCTCATCTCCCTCGCCTTGCTTCTTTACAATGGGTAGGATAGGGCTGTTGCAAACATTACTGACTACTTCTTCTACCACTCCTGCCTCGACTAGGGACTCGATGATTTCCACCAATGCCTTCTCGCCTTCGGGTGATATCCGATACTGTGGAAGCTTTGGGAGCACTGCGTCCGGTCGGACGGTTATGTGTACTGGGTCGATCACCATGCGCCCTACATCTGAGTCGGTTTTAGCCCATAGATGTGAAGGTAATGTATCGAGTAGGGACATGTCAGCATCGGTTATAGAGAGCATACGCCGTGTGTGACAGGGTCTGGACAGATCTGGGTTATCGTGTAGGATGACTCGAACTCCGTCTGGGGAGCATCTGATGGTAGCTCGAAAATGTTTTAGCAAATCAAGTCCCATAATAGCATCGGGGGTGTTGGAGGAGAGCAGAAAGGTCGTGTCAGTGGTGTTATCTTCTAAGTCAAAGGAGATTGGTGCTGATAAGGGGTTAGTGGAGGGCGTTCCATCGAAGCCTATTGAGGTTACATGTGAGCCAGACAAGGGTGCCCTAGGGATCAGTCGTTTGGATAACGCACTACGTGTCGCCCCAGTGTCTACCAGGAATGGAGATTTTGTGCCCAAGACCTTAGCAGTGACGTAAGGACCTTGCTGGTCAACACGGAGTTCGACTGGATCCCTCCCTTGCCCCTGGCGGTCCTATGCGAAGTCATGGGTGCTTTCGTAGTCGGACTGCTGACACTGGTTTTGTCGGGGGCGATCAAAGGTGTTTGGTCTGCCTGGCCTGACGTTGGTTGCGTCGTTCGTGTGCCCTCGTCCCTGTCCTCTGTTTCTGGGGTCATATGCTGTGTCTCTGGGCTCCCTATTTTTGTTTAGTTCCAGAAGGACCGGGCACTGGGATTTCCAGTGTCCGAACCCTCTACAGAACGCACATTGGTTCCCATCTAAGTCTCTCCGTCCGTTGTAGGGTGCAGGTGTATGGTCTCTAGGGGGTAGCTTTCTAGGGGCGGTTGGTTGGTAATTCTCTTTCGGGGGTTCCCTTCCTATGGTCACCCCTTGCAACTGCGCTATCATTACCCTCTCCTTCAGTTCCTTTTTCTTCTTCTCTGACGCCCTATCGTTCTCGTTTTTCTGATTTTCGTAGTATTGGGCCATCTGGAGAATTGCTGCGGGTTTGGAGGCTGCCCAACTACTCTCGCTGGTCTGTAGTTTCTGGGAAACTTCTTGTGACAGACCCTTCACATAATTCTGGACAAAGAGGTGATGTCCGGTTGCGGTGGTCATGTCTTGGCCACTGTAATCGGAAAACACAGTCTCGAATCGGGAGAAGTATTCAGACACATCCTCCTGGGGTTTCTGGCGGCAAGCCGTCACTATCGACCAGTCTACCTTTCTTTCTGGGATTAGAGTCTTCAGCTTTAGTACAATCTTGTCTGGGAGCTCTAATATGGCTTTCGGGGGTTTCTGTCCTGGTTCTCGCTGCTTATCTATGGTATCGAGTTGTACCCAGGTATATCCGAACGGCTCAGCGTGGTCAACTTTCCGGATTTGTTACCACACATCAGCCAGCAGACATAGCCCAAAGAACAAGTCGATATCTGCTAAAGTCATAATCGTAGAACCTAAGGCTGTACCCAGTTCAGTGTAGAAGGCAGTCGGGTTCTTTCTCAAGTCGGGTAGAGTTTTTCTAAAGGTCAAAATATCTTGCCGGTCCCACGGCTGGTAGACCCAGTTATATACAACCCTCCCCTTCGCATCTTGGTGGTTGATGTCGTCATGTGTTCCCTGACCTCGTGGGGGGACCCAGTAGGGGGCAGCTTCTTTGATGGGCATCATAGCATCAGCCCTTCCTTCCTGGGGCTTAGTCGCTATGGGGGTTTCTGCTTTGGTGGTCTGCCTATGTTCTTTAAGGTGTCGGTAGACCTCGAGTGTACGAGTAAAGAGGTTCGTCACGTCGCCCTCTCTTTCTTCTCCGATGTCTACCTTCCTATATAGGGCCGCTAAGCCTTCGGGACCTTTATCGTGGTATCTATCCTCATATGCATTCAGGGCGTGATAACAGAGCCGTACGACAAAGTGTCGGCATACGAGTTATACACGTCTGTTATATACTCCTCACTTTCTTTTCGCTCCACCAGTGTCCCTACTATCTTATCAATTCCTGCTCGTTCATCCTTCGTTAATCGATTCATTCTGGTGGAATCTTTCTTTCCCATCTCATGGTCATCTAGCGTTATTGCCGACGTTGTGTTCAGCACAGGAGGCTCGGCCGGCGCGGAGGCCGTGAGGACCGAGGCCCCTGTACTGCTTTCGCTCGTGTTCGGGGGTTGTGGGTGTTGCACTACTGACTGGGAGGGTGCATATGGAGGGGGCATGTAAATGATCGGGGGACCTAACAGCAATTCGTCATTCGTTCGCTGCTTGGAGGACAACTCAGGGTAGAGCAAAGAAGGGGTCCTAACAGCGTACTGGCCTGATGTTTCGGGCTCCTGTCTTAGTTTACTTTCCCTTCTCTCCTTTATTTCTTCTTCTAACTTTCTAGCGGCAAGGTGAGCTGCCTTTCGTAATTCCTTTTTCTGCTTTTACTTCTTCCCTCTTTTTCCGTTGCGTTGCTTCTTTGCGCCACATGCCAATACTGTCAAGCATAGTAGGCGTTGTCTTATTGCTACGCAGAGCTATTTCTAGCACTTCTATCTTATGGTCGTCGAAGGATCCCATCAGTGGCCACTGACTCTCGGGGTCCTTCTTTGTATATTTATGCCATAGCTTGGTATAAGCTACGGCGACTAGTCCATATTTAGTGAACATGTCCTTATTAGGGGTGCCCTCCAGTGGAGCCGGATGGTTCACCTCTAATAAGCGGTCCGGGCAGAACCAACTACCAATCAGTGGGGAGAAGATAGGCATGACGGGTTTCAACGGGGACAAAAGTCAGCACTACCTAGCTTTTCACTGCTTGCAAAGACTAGACAGAATATCTCTATTCTTCGTTATTTGTAAGCAGAGAATACCTCCAAAGAACCAATATCGAACAACTAGTGTTCGGACAATCAATCAATCAATCAATCAATGGGAGATAAAGATAGGCATGACGGGTTTCAACGGGGACAAAAGTCAGCATTACCTACCCTTCACTATTTGCAAAGACTAGACAGAATATTTCTATTCTACGTTATTTGCAAACAGAGAATATCTCAAAGAGCACTATTCTTCAAAACAATCAATGTTCGGACAATCAATCAGTGGGGAGATAAAGATAGGCACGACGGGTTTCAACGGGGACAAAAGTCTGCGTTACCTACCCTTCACTATCTGCAAAGGGAGAGAGAGAGAGTATTTCTACTCCTCCCCGTTTGTAGACAGCGAATATCTCAAAGAGAACAATCAATGAGCAATACTAGTATTCAAAAGCTTCGGACAATCAATCAATTATTTCGCAATTTGTCGTGTATCACGACCTTACCCGGACCGCGTGGACAGTTTCTCGTCTTCCGCCTCCAGCGCCCGATCGTCCTCTACTCTCCGTATTTGCCGCGGCACTCCTGATGGTTCCCAGTCAGGACCGTAGATCACTCGAGAGAGGTCTGCTCGGAACCAGTGAAGTTCGGATGATCGGCTGCCAGACGAGGGTTTATTGGGCAGGAGCTCTCCCGATCGTTGCAGTCGTTCACTCTGTCGTCGGGACCTCTCCCACTGGATCCACGTGTCGCTGATGGGCCCCACGTTTGGGACGCCAATTGTTAAATGGTAGCGGCAGTTTCAGTCGATAACCTTTCAAGTATTTGCCCGGCGGTAATCGCCTCTCATACCACTCGATAATTTACCAATGAAAGAGGCAGGCGCCGGAGACTGGAAGGCAGGAAACAAAGTTTTATTCCGTCGGAGCAGAACACATCAGATCAGACAGCAAGGTATCGTCACGAGGTGCTCTAACTGCATCTCTGAGACCTGGTCTCTTATACACCGGTTTATTGCTTTATTACACATAGTACATTCTTGAGATTCCCTTGATGCATGAGAGAACATCCCCTGAAGCCCCGGCTCAGATCCGATCCCACACATAGTTACAGTAGAGGTTCCCACCTTACCCGCAGTGGGAGATGGCTATCGCGCAGCAGGGAATTCCGCCAATTCCCGGGGGTGTGTGCGACCGGCCGGGTCTCAGGGGTAGGGGCTTTGATCCACTGTAATCCCTTTGATGTGGGGTGTTTCCCTTACAGTAGGGGCAATAAACTGCATCCGCAGGGCTAGGTGATGGCCTGGGACCAGTTCGGACAATGGGGCGCAGAGGAAGGGGGTTATCAAAGGAGCGGCATGACCATGTATGGGATGTCGGTCGGATGTGGTTCCGTAGCAGGGTCGCGCTGAAGGAGAGGGTTTATGGCCCGTGTATGAGAGAGCGGGGGTGGCCGGCGCGCGGGGGATGTTCGCAGCGCCAGGGGAAAGCGCTGGTGATCGAGAATGAGCGGGGAGAGATTGGGGTGCCTAAAATGGCGGCCGTGCATTCGCTGTGCGTGGCGCTGGGGAGAGGCAAGATGGCGCAGATAATGTTCAGTTTGCAAGCTAAATTTCCACAGTGGGTGGTCATGTAGATGTAGGCAGGGTCCTTATAAAAGATGTTTCATAAGCTCTGGTGTTGGAGAAATTGGCCAGTTCATTCTCCCCATTGCAGATCCCCAGCCACATAGGTTAACGTGGCAAGAAGTTATTAATTAATAACTCCCACCAGGAAATACCGAAAAATATAATTCAAGGACTTAGTAGAATGGTATTGATAAATCAATCAATATGTTATTGTTGAATTTATCCTAAAATGTCAGACAAGAAGTTATAGGGCTTTCTTGTCTGTAAGTCAAAAGTTAGCCTTTCAGTGATCTGCCCTCATTGGTCAGAGTTTTGTGGTCTCCAGGCTGCTTTAATGAGATGATAAGTAGCCGCTGGCGTGAGAGCCATTCTGGGAGGAGAGGGTTCTGCTGCATAGGAATGCCAGAGCAAGGGGAGGGGTCATGAAACATGATCTTTAAAAGAAGAAGGGAACAGCAAGAAGAAACCAGTTTCATTTACACCCCTGCCCTCTGAACCCAGCCAAATAGAGACTTAAGAAAGGAATGTGTAGATGCCAGGGGAAGGGAGTCTATGGAGAGGAGCCATCCTAGCGGTTGGTGACCTAGTTGTAGGACACCCCCGCGCCGCACGGCCACCAGCTGCCGCGTGTGCCTCCCTGCCTATACTGCCTCGCTGCCCGGCTGCCGCGTGACCACGCCCCCTCCTTCGAGCGGCGTGGTCCGTGCTCGCCGCTTCTCCCCCTGGTGCCTTCGTTGGTTAGACCTGTTGTATTTGTTGTGAATTGTGCATTTTTCTTCTGTATTGCCTGCTTTTTGTCTGCGGTCCGTGTACCTTCCCTCCCCGCTCCCCGCTTCCCGCCACCACCGCTGACCCCGCCCCTTTTTTCCTTCTGTACCCTCCCCGCTCCCGCCTCCCAGCTGCTCCGCCCCCCCGCGCACTTGGCCATATATGGCGACCGTGCGACGCAGGTGAGTGTGACCTAGTTGTAGGACACCCCCACGCCGCACGGCCACCAGCTGCCGCGTGTGCCTCCCTGCCTATACTGCCTCGCTGCCCGGCTGCCGCGTGACCACGCCCCCTCCTTCGAGCGGCGTGGTCCGTGCTCGCCGCTTCTCCCCCTGGTGCCTTCGTTGGTTAGACCTGTTGTATTTGTTGTGAATTGTGCATTTTTCTTCTGTATTGCCTGCTTTTTGTCTGCGGTCCGTGTACCTTCCCTCCCCGCTCCCCGCTTCCCGCCACCACCGCTGACCCCGCCCATTTTTTCCTTCTGTACCCTCCCCGCTCCCGCCTCCCAGCTGCTCCGCCCCCCCGCGCACTTCGCCATATATGGCGACCGTGCAAACGCGCAGCGTGCACGCGCAGCGGGCGCGCCGATTGTGCGCCGAAGGTGCGCCAAAGTTAAGCCCGTCTGCGCCCGTCCGTGCCTGGCCCGCGCCCAGCGCCCGTACCCCTGGCCCCCGAGGACCCCAGCCCACCCGCCAGACGCACGACGCCGCCACCCTCATCGCACTCAACACCGGCCGAACCCCGGGATGCCACCAAGCCACCCCGAGACGCACCCACGGACCCTTCAGCTGCCTCACCTGCAAGTTCACCTGCATCCGGACCTGCCGGCCACCAGCACCTGGCAAGCCGATCACCAGCAGCAACCACCTCAAGTGCATCCTCCTCAACACCCGCTCCGTCCACAGACACGCCATCGAACTCTGGAACCTCCTCGACACCACAGCCCCGGACGTTGCCTTCCTCACGGAGACCTGGATGAACGCCTCTTCAGCGCCCGACATCGCCATCGCCATCCCTGAGGGCTACAAGATCACCCGGAGGGACCGCACCGCCAACCAGATGGGAGGAGGCATCACCATCATCCACAGGAACACCATCCGTATCACGACCAGCACCGACAACTCCCTAACCACCGCCGAACACCTGCACTTCCAGATCCACACCGACCCGAAGACCACCCTCAGAGGCACCCTGATCTACCGACCCCCGGGACCATGCACCCAATTCAGCGAGGACATCGCCGACTTCGTCAGCCCGCATGCCCTCCCCTCCGCTGACTACATCCTCCTGGGGGACCTCAACTTCCACCTGGAGAACAACAACGACCGCAACACCAGCACCCTGCTCGACAACCTTGCCAACCTTGGTCTCAAGCAACTGGTGTCCACCCCCACCCACCTCGCTGGACACACACTTGACGCCGTCTTCTCATCCAGCACAGACATCGCCTTCAGCCACGCCACAGAACTTCACTGGACGGACCACAGCTGTGTCCACTTCACCTTCAAAAGAACGGCGATCCACCACCACCAGCCTCAGGTTGCCCGTAGAAGCTGGAACAGGATCACAGCCGACCAGCTCGCCGCCTCCCTGAGCCAGCACCCTCCTGCCAGCTCAGCGAACCCCAGCCAGGCCGCCGAAAACCTCACGAAGTGGATCAGCAACTGCGCGGACGAACTCGCCCCTCTGAGGACCCCGCCTAGCAGACCTGGCAGCAAGAAGGCCCCATGGTTCACCGACGAACTCAAGAGCTCCAAGAAGAACTGCCGAGCCCTCGAGAAAGGCTGGAGAAGGGAATCAACACCGGACAACATGACCACCCTCAAGCTCGCCACCCGGAAGCACCACCAACTGATCCGCGCCGCCAAGAAAACTGCATTCAAAGACCGGCTGGACAACAACGCACACAACTGCAAAGAACTCTTCAACATCGTGCAAGAGCTCTCCAACCCCAGCGCAGGAAACAATGACATCACCCCATCGCAAGACCTCTGCAACTCCCTCGCCTCCTACTTCCACAACAAGATCGCAGACATACACAACAGCTTCAGCATTCATCCGACGCACGCCACGACCACAGCAACGCCGCCCACCACCACCCTCCGCGCCTGGACTCCGATCAGCACCGAATACACCGTCCGCATGATGAAGTCCGTCCACCCCTGCCCTCACCACGTCTTCAACAAGGCAGACGCTGTCATCGCACCCCACCTGCGGGACATTATCAACACCTCCTTCGACACCGCCACCTTCCCCGAGAGCTGGAAGCACGCAGAACTCAGCGCTCTACTCAAGAAACCCACTGCGGACCCCACCGAACTCAAGAATTACCGCCCCATCTCGCTCCTCCCGTTTCCAGCCAAAGTCATCAAGAAGACCGTCAACAAGCAGCTGGCCGCCTTCCTCGAGACTAATGGATCCCTCGACCCCTCACAGTCTGGCTTCCGAGCCAACCACAGCACCGAGACCGCCCTCATCGCTGCCACCGACGACATCAGAGCCCTGATGGACAACGGAGACACAGCGGCCCTCATCCTCCTAGACCTCTCCGCGGCATTCGACACGGTCTGCCACCGCACCCTAGTACAGCGCCTCAGCAACGTCGGAATCCAGGAGAAGGCACTGGATTGGCTCATCTCCTTCCTCGACGGAAGGACACAGAGAGTCCGCCTACCACCGTACAAGTCAGAGGCCACCAAAGTCATCTGCGGCGTCCCTCGAGGATCCTCGCTGAGCCCCACCCTCTTCAACGTCTACATGAGCCCCCTCGCGGCCATCGCACGCCAACACAACCTCAACATAATCTCCTACGCCGATGACACCCAGCTGATCCTCTCCCTGACCAACGACCCCGCCGCCGCCAGAGCCGATCTGCACAAAGGGATGAAAGATGTAGCCGAGTGGATGACGACCAGCCGCCTGAAACTGAACTCAGACAAGACGGAGGTCCTCATCCTGGGCCCCTCGCCCTCCGCCTGGGACGACTCCTGGTGGCCCCCCGCCCTGGGCACCGCACCCAAACCGACGGACCACGCACGCAACCTGGGCTTCATCCTGGACTCCTCCCTCTCCATGACCAGGCAAGTCAACGCCGTCTCCTCGGCATGCTTCAACATCCTACGCATGCTACGGAAGATCTTCTGGTGGATCCCCACCGAGACCAGGAAGACCGTCACCCAGGCCCTCGTCACCAGCCGACTGGACTACGGCAACGCCCTCGACGCCGGGACCACCGCCAAGCTCCAGAAGAGACTCCAGCGGATCCAGAACGCCTCAGCCAGACTCATCCTCGACATCCCACGTAACTGCCACATCTCCGGACACCTGAGAGACCTGCATTGGCTCCCCGTCAACAAAAGAATCACCTTCCGTCTCCTCACCCACGCACACAAAGCCCTCCACGACCAAGGCCCGATCTACCTCAACAACCGAATCAACTTCTACACTCCCAAACGCCACCTCCGATCAGCCAGCCACGCCCTCGCCGCCGTCCCGCGCATCCGAAGAGCGACAACAGGAGGGAGGTCCTTCTCCTACCTGGCCGCCAAGACCTGGAACTCCCTCCCGACCGACCTACGCCTGACCAAGGACCACCTCTCCTTCAGGAAGAAGCTGAAGACCTGGCTGTTCGAGCAGTAACGGCACCCCCCCCCCCAGCGCCTTGAGACCCTACGGGTGAGTAGTGCGCTATACAAATGCTTTGATTGATTGATTGATTGATGGTTTAGCCAGCTCTTGCCTCTCTGCTGAGACTTCAGCCATATTGAATTTTGGAGAAATAGTGCTTTCTAAGAGACCACTATGCCACACTTTGGAGGAAATGGTCATGCTTGGTTGCTGCACTGCACCTTATCGAACAGTAGTGCCCTCCTGTGTGATCTCAGTGGATTTGTCTGGGTTTTATTCAAGTGGATTGTGGGAATTGAAGTCTCAAACTTTCAAGGACTATCTTGGATCTTCCAGACCCTTGGAGTAAGTTTTGGATACTTTGAGACTCTCAAAGGAACTTCAGGAAGTCTTTTCAAAAGTTTGGAGAACTTAGGAGCAACTTTGAAAAAAGCTCCATAAGCGGACCGACTCGACCTGGTCCGCCAAGCCAGCGACCCTCAACCGCGACCCACCAGCCATCCAGGTTTGCACCGCTAAAGAACTCTGGATGCCCGAGTTCAAGAGTTTGAGCGGGAGCTGGTCACAACCCAAGCTTGCGAAGCCTCACCAAATCTGCTCTGGTGAAGAGCATCGAGGGACCCGCAAGAAAAAGCTCTGCAAAGGTTTCTAAGTCTGAACCTCAAAAGGTGACTGTGACCAATCGCAAGAGTCAAGCCGCCCACCTTTAACCGTGAGCTGGCCTGGATCTCTTGGTCATCACGCTGGAAAGGTCGGGAGGTCTGACTTCCATAGGTTTGACTGAGAGCTCATCACAAGGAAAGCCGGCGAACCCTCACCGATTCCAGACTGCCGGAGAGCTTTGAGGGAACCCCGGGAATTAAAGCTCCAGAAAAGTTTCTAAGTCAGAAGGTAAAAACTTTGACCGAGACCTACGGCGAGGGGTATCCGCGCTGGGCTCTATCGCGGTCATCCTGAAACTTTGACTTTGTCCAGGTCTAGCGTGACCAAATGTTCCAATATGCGCTATAGGTTTCTATGTGCTATATAGTGCTAAATCTTTAAAAATTCATCTTTGGTTCCCTACATTGGATTCTTTTCATTTGGTGTCATTTCAAAGATAAAAATATTTCCTATTTTCATAAATTGGTGTTGGATTTTTACTGTGTGTTGTGTCTTAATTATTTACTGAATTGGTGTTTCTAAATGCTTTACATGCCTGTCTCTGAAGTCAAGCCTGCCTGCTCGCAGCCAAGCTACCAAGAGTTGAGCATGGGAATAATTTTTTGAAACCTATTCCGAACCCTAAACTGTGTTAGTGGCCTTATTGCAGGTGGTAAATGCATATTTACCACTACTAATAATGCACTTTCAAACAATGGGATTAAGGTGAATTTTACGATTAGGATTATGTTTTGGGTAGGTTCGGGATCAGGCTAGGATTAGTTAAAAAGGATCATGAAAGGGTCAGGGCTAGATAGGACTAGGCTAAGGAGTGGGATTAGAGTTAGAGTTTAAGGTTAGGATTAAAGTCGGAGTTCAGGCTAAGGGTTAAATTATTCTCAAGGTGTTTACAAACTCAACTTCGATTTTTTCACCACTACATTTCAGTACATCTAATTGAGCTGCATGCAAATGGCAAACTTTTCGTCACAACATTTGTAGGACTATATGTCTCTCTACAAGCTTTTTTGTAGGAGACTTTATCACATGCATCTACAGAGCCAGGAGGATTCTAAAATGTACCACATGGTTCCATCCCAAAAAGTGTTGCACTGGCACTTATAGAGTGCACTGTCACCAGACGGCCACCTTGCGGTGTCACCTTTGCAGTTTCCTGGCGCTGATACTCATACCGCTGTGGAACCCCTCCTGGCTTTCCCTGTGAAGTGTCCACTCCTGGGCACCCCCAGGGTGAAGCCAGGCATCCTTAGCACTGTTGGGGCTGGTGTGGAGGCTAAGCAAGCTATTGCCCAGAGTTGCAGCGTGGGGCCCGTGATTAGAATAGGCACCGAGGCGAGAATAGACAGGTCCGAGGAAATTGAGCCCGAGCCCCGCCGAGGCAGGAATCGAACTCTGGTCCTTGGCCAGAACTCTGCTTCAGGGTCTGCCGCTCTAACCATTGAGCCACACTCCTCCACATGACAATGGTCACGGTCCAAGAGCACTGCAGTGCTTAATTTGTGCAGATGGTGGACATAGCACTCGTTTTTAGGGAAGGGGATTTATTTTTCATCTTCACAATTTTACTCAGAGCAGGAAAAAAAAGGCAAGAAACGGAGAAGGAAGAAGCAAAAAGAAACACAGAAAAAGAGCAACGGAGAGAGATAAAAAGAACCTACAAGAGTGAAATAAAAGAGACAGGAAATGTAAAACGTGGACGAAAAAGGCATGAATTGGAATCAAGACTAACAGGAGTGGTACTTGGCAACCCTGTTATTCAGCTGCGTGGCAGCGGGCTCCTGAGAAAAACTTTGGACCCTTGGGCCTATAATTTTCTTGAAATAAATGTAGCATTTGTTCTTAATTAGTAATGCCTTCTTGAAGCTAAATACCAGGGCACTTGGAAAAACTGGCATCCAGCTATATGGCAGTGGTGAACCTGCATTTCACCCCTAGACCTGAGACCAATCAAAACATTTTCAAGCAGCACAAACGTGGAGTTGCACCCCGGTGAGTGGGAACCCCTCACTCACTGCCAAAGCCAAGAATGGAGGCCTCTAGGCAGCTCACTGCATTTGTTACAGGTGACACCTGACAACTAAACTACTCAGGCCGGCTTTCAACTGAACACCAGAAAACCCAGGGGTAACCACAGGAGAATATCAAATAGAGGTTTCCACTTCACATCCGATTGGGTTATAACTTCTGGTAAGCTCATGTACACCAGTACTTAATTTGAGCCGGTGGTTTCCAGTGCTGACACCAGCACTTAATTGTCAACACCGGCACTTGTGACAGTCTGACACAAGGAGGGGCTGCTTGGCTAATTTAGAGATGACCACAACAACAGTCAATTATTAAACCAATAGACATTAAAAATGACTATTGCTTGCTGCCCAAGTCGTTCTTTTAGCTCTGGGAGCCTGGAACAGTCCGAATTGTCACACTTATGAGAGTGTGATAGTTAGCAGTTGTGTTGTTACTGTCATTGGCAGCATGGCAGGGACAATGTGTGGTGCAAGCTGCCCTGGCCTCCTGGCACTTATATATTTTTTTTAACAGATTAAGCCCTGAATTACACACGTTAAGTCTCCTGAGCGCCGGCACTGACAAGGTGACTGATAACTGAAAGGTGAGCAGTCAAGCACTTTGCAAAACTTCCAATTAAATAAATGAATAAATAAAAGGCATCGAATGAGCTATACAATAAATACACAACCACATAGAGAAAGAGAAAGGTTATTTCCATCTAATGCTGCAAAACAAGGATAGGTGCCATTTCAAACTGCTGACATTGACAGGAGTACTTTTTAAATTGTGTCTAATAGTCATTGTGAGCCACCTTCACCACATCACACGAGAGTGAGGCAAACTCCGAAATAAAACAAGCAAGGGAAATAAAACCACCCACCATCCGAAGCCTCCGAACGACACGCTGCGCTTTCGTCGAAACATGGTGGTGGCCTCTTTTGTCCTTCAGCAGGGACCCCTGTCACCGGCTTCCAGAGATCCCGAAGAGGCTGCAAGGTGCGGGCAGGAGCAGCAGCTCAACCGCTGCGCACTGAGCTGCGCCGAGAGCCGCCTCAGCCCCGTCAGCTTGAGTCTGATGTGAAGGGCCCTGTTCACCACTTCCTGCTCGACGCGGAGCGGCCTCTCGGCATCGCTGATGAGGCTCTGAGTGTGATTGTGTTGAGGTGGGGTGAATTGTTGTTTTTATCTGTTGTTCTCTCCCTCGCACCAGGCCACACACCCGTGACCTTGTTCTCGCGCCTTGGCGCGTGTGGGGATCTGGCGCTCGGGTGCTTGTCCTTCAGCTGGGTGGGGCTGGGGTCAGGTCAGAGTCAAACCACCAGCCTCTATCAAGCAGGACGCCCACCCACAGCCACTTTTCCAGAGTTCCCTTTTCTAACACTGAATCAATTGTGTATTTAAAAAGAGGAAACGTACATTACCGGCACAGCTTCTGTGCTATTATGACCGGGACGCGCGCCGAGTCCTTTCTGCCGCGCATCGGTGCATTTTCAAATTATCTGTGTTTTGTGAAACTCCATCTCTCGAGAGTTCTGCAAGTAAATGAAAGGAATATTCCCATGACCCGGTTATTTTTAAGTGTCAGGAAATGACAATCACGGGCAAAGAGGGTTTGTAGCATGAGCCAACATGCCGTAAAACTACTTATACCTGAAAACTCCTCCATTCCAGACCTCACTGGCTCTGCTAAAAACCTCTGAACTTCCCTCCCTGACAGCAGACCTAAGCCTCGGGTCCACACTGCGGCCATTCAAGAAATAGCTACAAACTCTCACCTCTGCACATGAAACCAAGGTGGCTCCAAGAGAGACTCTTTTCCACTTTAATGTCTACCGTGGTCTCACAGATGCACGCTAACGCCGTGTAATACAAGAGAGATGTATAAAAAAGTTAAATGAATACAAAACAATAAAGTGCAGCGACCACGTGACGGCATCCAACCAACGTGATCACTGTCAAAAGGGAGCATCGATTTGAAGAAATCACCGGAACGACTTTGCAGCTTCGGTCAGGTGCGTGGACCGGGCTCAGCGCCTGTCAATCAGCAGTGTCGGTCGCTTAGGGGTGCAAGGGAGGTACCTCCTCCGGCTGACTGGTTTCTGTCTACAATTTTAGATTATGCATGGGCTCCAGAATGTCTATCCACAGCCGCAGTGTTTTATTTTTTTACGTTAAAGGTAAAAGATTACACAATGTAAATGAATTAGGTAATTTAACTGTCATTCACTGCACCGGTCTGTTCGTTGTAAATTGTTTTGATTTTCTTAGTATTTTAATATCAGTTCTCTTGTCACTTGAAGTGCCTTAGTTTTTTTTGTTCACCAAAGCAGACAGTTTATTTGCTAATAACAGATGCAATGTGGACATATATATTATTTCCTTTAGATGTGCTGTGTCCATCTGATCCAGAGGTTTTGTGGATTCCTTGGCTTTTACCAAGAACAGCACAGAGGCATGTTTGTCTCAGGAGTGTTGTGGCAGAACCATCACAAGAGGTGGCAGCCAGGGTGTACTGTCCTAACCCTCAAGCTTCAGAGGCCCCGCAGGCTCAAGATTATGGTGCAGTCTCAGAAGGACAGTAAGATATTATCTGAAACAAGCGTCACTTTCTCCAGGCCTGGCCCTCAGTGCTGACAAGGAACTTAAAACCTCTTTCAGAGCTCGGCCCTAGTGCACCCTAACTTGGTTTCAGGTTCACCTAGCTGCCTGTCTGGAAGCTCTGGCTGTCTTAAAAGCTTTTAAATTCCACCCTGGTTCTGATTTTCCTGTAATTCAACACAATTCCTTACATTTAATTGATGAAATAGCTTATTTCACTTACATTTTTGAATAAGAAAGCAAGGTAGGGACATCTGTCAATTGGCTCTGCATTTCAATTTGCTTTTAGTCTTCGCCTTCAACCCTCTTTGTAATTTTTCAAAATATATTTATCAGATAAATCCCAATTCTCTGCTCTGCTCCCTTCTTCTGGTCCTCGGTTTGCGAGAGCTTTGTTTGTTAGCTGAAGATCGTGCCTTCTTTGGTTGTATCCTGGCGATTATTAGTTTTTTTCAAATCGATGATGCATTGCTGCAGTTCTTTACAGAACTACCTATTAAACACATTGTAATTCCTGGTTTCCAAGGTATGTGCCGCTAGACGAGACACCTTCAGCCAGTCTTATCTCTATAGAAAGAAGCACTTTGTATACGAGGAGCTTTGAGGCCATAGTTGCAGTTCTAAAAGTGAAACTACAAGACCCAGAATGCAAAGTGCTGTTCACCAGAAAACCCTGTATCCTGAATGTGGCGCATGTGACCACTTACTACTAGATTGACGCACATTGCTTTTTGGCTTCTGGTCCTTTCTTTGGAAAGGGGCCTGTTTAGCCTGTATATTTTTATTTGCATTGTGAACCTAAACACTCACATTGGGAGCCAATGACACGCAATCAGATCAGTGGTGTGGCAAGGTTGCCATGGGCCTTTGTGCAAACAAAGTATCTGGGCCCCCTCACCAGGGTGAGATCTGTCACCTGCCCCCGACACTCTTCAACCTCCGTCGACAGAGTCTGCATCTGCCATAACAAAACTCACTACCATTCTCATACACACTATTGTATTTTCACTCCCTGCACTGAATTTCTGCAAGTCAAAGCCATAACCCTAAAAAGCATTATCAAAGCCAATAGGTTTGGCCCTTGTAAAGCGCATAAACAAAAAGACATGACATGTATGGACCCAACACTCATACTGCTGCGCTTACAAAGGACCAGTCCTCATTCTGCACTCACACAGGCACAACTTTCCACCTGTAGACCACTTACGCTGTGTCGCGACCCCTTCATGCGCCCCTGTGCGCAGGGCTCATGTCGCGTTACCCCTGTGGTCCTTTATGTCGCACTGTGATAGCTCGCCTGAGTCTCTCTTTACCATTGATTCTATTACCCTTGATTCAGTGTAGTGTAATTCCCAAACCACAAGTGTCCTTTACCCTTGGCTCTTTGTTGTGTTAACTTTAAGGTGCCTTATGGCACGCCTAAACTTTCCACAAACTTCCAGATTCCATTCCGCCTGAGCTTGCAAGCATTCCCTGAACAAATGAACCAATGGCTTGCCTTGCTCCCGCTGTTACATGGGTCTTGGAATGTTTTTCCCTTGTGCGCGTTTTGACAAAATGAAACATTCATTTCCCATTGGTTGATTCCATCCATTTGTCTGCACCTGCTCTTCCTGTATGGTTTAAGCCAGTGTACTAACACATGTTTCCTTCAGGAGTCTTGGAGAACCTTCCAGACTGCTACATGCACCAGCACAATACTCTGACCGGAGAGCTCCTGATTGAGTCCGGAGGGGGTCCCTCCACGTACCTTGCAGGGCGGCACCCTCAAGTTTCGTTCTGCCTGTGATTGGACCCTGAACATGTTACATAAACCACATCCAAATCCAAGCTCTGGCTTGGCCTATGCTTCCTGCGGAACAAGCTTCCTTCCTACCTACTTACCTGAAGAATAGATCAGACCTGGGCATCGCACTTCCCAGCTTCAGATCTAAGCCTCTTCCGGTGGTTCCCTTGGCTCCAGCTCCCTCAACGCATCCTCATCTCTGCTTCCTGCTCATGTACTCCAGTTCCTCTGCGGTTTTCTGAGTCAGTACCTCGAGACCTTCTTCAAACTTAGGTCAAGTTGAAGTACTTGATATCAGGTTAGTGTGCACTATCCTTTCATAGTTGTAAGCAGGCCAGAGTTTTGGCATCTTCCAGACTACAGACTTGTCCTCAGGTTTCCTCTCACTGACTTTCCTCCAGTTCCTTTATTGTTCTTGCTCCAGACCTTTCCTGCAACCTTGACCTTTGAACTGTGTTTATACAAGAGACTTTGCTCTCTGTTTCTCTGATGAACAGTAGTGCCAAGAGAACCCTCCTCAGAGTGCTTGATTCATGTGCGATCCTTGTACCGATATCAATGTTCCTACTATACCTTGGGAGGGTCAGAACTCCAATCTGCGTTCCTAGTAACCTTGGGGTGTCAGAAACTCCAACCCATGTTTCGAGTGAGTGTAACCTTAGGAGTGCCAGTCACTCCAAGCCATTTTCAAAGTGTAGCCTTGGGAGTGCCAGCCAGAACTCCATCCCATGTTACGCGTTTTATTTAGGGAGTGTCAGAGGCTCCAAATAGTATCTGAGTTTTTGTTCCTCTGGCTCAGAGTTTCCTATTGGTGAATCTCGTTATCCTGCTTTCCTGCCTTATTGTAGAAGAAGCATGTAAGTGAATGCCACTAAAGTTAATGCAATTAAAGCAGCGTAGTATTGTACAAATGGTGAAATCTTGTTAACATGCATTTTTTTTGGTACAATACTACGCTGCGGCTGCACTCGAGAAAAGAATGCCACTTCAAAAAGAAACGAGTCACCGATGATGTTGTACAGACGTCAAAAATAGAAAGAACTATAAAGTAACCACACTGCCACGTAGTGTGTGAAGGTGTCCAAGATCCAATGAATGAGAGAAAAATTTGGCACTTGCAGTAAGGGTGGGGGAGGTGCTGCAAAACCCCCAGGGATCCCTGATGGAGAATTAACAACTATGATGAGACCTTTTAATCCTGAAGAATTTATTGTGCATTTAATTTCAAACTGTATCATAACAGGAAACTTCCTGTAACAAAGTGCTAAAATGGAGAGCTGTGTTTCCTGTTCCTTAGTCTGATTGCATATTTCAGATGTTTTGTCATTTTAACTAGTAGCAGACTTGCTGGGACACAGGTGAATGGAGAAGGCCGCAGTATTCTAGCATTTGTTTAGCACATTTGTAAAGAAAGACTTAAGCTATATTTACAGAATAAGACGCGCATATCTCAAAACATACATCACCTGGATGGAAAGTACAATCATACACACATAAGATATACCGCACAGGTCAAGATCATTACTATCTTCCCTGAAAGACATGCAGCAAGTATGGTATTGCAGAAACAGTGCAAGCTTCCTTCAGAGACAGGGAACAAATTTTGTACTGCACGGCCAGTGCAAGCTTCATTCAAAGACATGGAACAAGCGTGGCACTGCAGGACTAGTGCAAGCTTCCTTCAATGCAATGAAAACAAGTGTGGTTTTCTGGATTAGTACAAGCTTCCTTCAAAGACATGGAACAAGTGTGATATTGCAGGGCCACTAAAAGATTCCTTCGGAGGCATAGAACAAGTGAGGCACCAGGCAGCACCATTTAGCGCCTTTCTCAGATACAACGAAGTAGCATATCAGATTTGGTATCAGTGTAAGGAACAACACTGAGGTGTATGAGTGCAAGCTTGACTCACATGCATAGCAAGATTTCTACACACAACAGGTACAGTAACAGGCAGAAGTACAAACTTCCCTCACAACCATCAACCACATACCGAACTGGTGAGAAACAATACAAGCTTCCCTCGCATGCATTGAACTTGGACAGCATATGCAGCAGCAGTCCAATCCTGTGTGTAAGCACACACAATAGGTAGCATTTAGCAGCAGTGTAACTTTCCCTCTCATGCAGCATAGGTATCCGCAGGGGCGTAGCTTGGTAAGTAAGATTGCGGGGGGTGTGAGCTTCAGATTTTCCAACAATCACAATGGCATTTAATTTTAAATATATTATACGATAAGTAGGGTGCATGAGAGAGGCTTAAGGGCCAGTGGAAAGGGAGGGGAATGCAGGTTGGTAGGGGTGCTAAGAGAGAGAAAATACAATATTTTGTAAAATAAGCAACATTTTTTACTACTTTCAAAACAGAGGGAGAGTGTGTGTGTGCTTTTTTGCCTGTGTGTATGTGAAATTCCTGGTTAAATCCGACAGACGCCTCACCATACCCAACTGAAGTCACCTATACCCAACTATTTATTAGAAAATATATCAGCCATACCAGTTAAGATATCCTCACATACAAAAGAGGCATCTCACTGGCAGCAGCATTGTAGCTAATTTTGAGCCGGGCTTTCTTGTGCATTCTGCCTGCTCCCCAACACTCCAACCGATGCACCAAGAATGAAAGACAAAGCATTGATCTTTTAGTCAAAACAAAGCAAAAAAGGGATACCAATCAAGTGGCTCAATTACACAATGAGAGACCAGAAAACCTGGGATCAATCCCGGCTTGGCCTCTTGACCCAACTGTGTAATTTTAGGCAATTCTTTACTGCCTGGACTCTTAGAGACAAAATAGGCTCTTAGAGCCAAGACAGACTCTTAACTAGGCTCTCCCTGTTAATTTGATGTCTCTCCCACCTCCATTGCAGTATTGTATATACCAGTTACTCAAGTTCCCCCTCTCTCAGTATCTTGCTCTGGGTAGCAATATTTTGTTTTCAGAGATTCTGTTCAGTTTCCACAGGTTTCCGGAGGATAACTATTCCTGCTTCTGGTGCTAATAAGGAAGAGTTGTGCACTAGTGACCCCAAGACATTTTTTAAAGTACCTGAGAATTTTGTAGCATAAAATGAAACAACGCCTAATTCATCAATTTTCCTATTTCCAGCACTATGTCCTAAACAAGTCTGTGTTCTTTTACTAGCTGCATCCTCGGCTCTCCACCAGTCATGCTGAACTCAGTGATTAATGTGACTGCCTTGTCTTCAGAATCCACCCAGCAGCACGGGCATAACTTCTCCCTTGACCCCTGCTGCCATCAGGTAGTCCGGCCCGAATGGCGCACTGCATTTACAAAAGTGAGCATGCGCACTGCTCAGTCATTCAGTGCATGTGCGATGAGGCCTTTGGTGTGCCCTGACTGCATATTTAGTAGATTCTGCTGCTCGGAGTCTGACTCCTGCAGCTGAGGAAATTGGATGGAGCTAACAGCAAGCTCTCAGTGCTGTAAGAGCTCCTGTGGCCCTTGTAGGCAGTGGGGATGGAACAATGTTCCAACTGGTGGCGCTGCTATCAATGACACATCATTGAACTCTTACGGATTCTGAAACACCCAAGCATCACACAAAGAACAAGTGTCACAAATAAGCCACGCCCATTCAGCAGCAGAGTGGTGAGCACGTAGTATGTAGTCGATGGTGCATTATGGAGCAAACTGTCACAAACATATAGCTGAAGTATGGTCTGGTGGCCACTGCCATTTACAGACAGCACATTTTCCATTGAAATTACCACTAAATTTGCACAGGCATACACTTTTACTGATTGAACTAAATAGCCATAAATGATAATGTGAGGAAATGTGGTTTCAACAAATATTCTTCATTTGGGCATTACCGAGTAAAAGGTCTTGATTTGTTTTGACCCTATTAAAATCTTTGTTTTCATCACAAAAAAAGAAAAATGACATCCTACAGCCTTTCCGTTTATACAAGCAAGATTTTCACATAGTTCAATTCACAAAACCCTTACACTGTGCAATAAGCGAAAGAAAGGTAAACACCAGTCTCCAAGTTAAAAGAATAAACAACCAACCTTTAGAAGACTCCACTGACATTTGAACTCTGTCTCTGAACGCACAGCAAATGCGACACAATAAAAATAAAATGTAAAGGGATCTTTAATGCTCCTTCACCTTTGGAACTCCTGCATGGATATTTAGGTGCCTGCCCAGGGCACAAGGGACCAGTGGCGGCTCACAGAGGGAGTGCTGCGGGGCGGGGGAGGGGCACGGTGGGTTGGGGTAGTGGACTCGGACATACGATGGGCAGAAGTAAAGTAAGTAAATAGATAAATAAAACTATTTACCTTCTGTAGGACTTGGCCCTTTTTCCCTCATTTGTTTTCGTTTTTGTAGTATTGATGCAGATACAGGGAGCCATTTTATCTACCCCTGAAACTTCTGTCTGAGGGCCTGGAGCACAAAATGGTGGCCACCTGTGACATCACCAGCACCCACTGGAACCTACTAGCACCTTCCAGAACATTCCGAAACCCTGTGACAGTTGGAGGCGGTTTAGAATGTTGGGAAGCTAAGACTGAGAGTTGGCAGTTGGAGCTGGCAGTTGGCACCTGACTGGTGAAGAGTGAGCAGCAGAAACCTGAAGGAGGAAGGAGTGAGGCAGCAGGGGTGGAAACTTGTGCCTGGAGTGGGGTCCATAAACCCACCCTTGATACTAGTCCCTACTGACTGAGCCCAGCCTGGAGCCCTGTGTGGGAAGAAGCAAGAAAAACCATCTTAAGGACCTGGACAGCAGGAACAGGCCTTAGAATCCAAGAGCAGCAAGATCCTGACCTGGATACTGGTTTCTCTGGAGTCCGACGTCGAGAAGCCTGAGACCCGGAGCCCGAGGTGGAGAAGCGGCGCTGACTGGAAAAGCAGACGTCGTACCCGGAGCCGCCAGAGATCGAGAGAGGGCGCCGACGGAGGTCGGAGAAGTACCAGAGGTCGAGGAGGGAGTCACCCGAGGTCGAGTGAGCGGCGTCGACGGGGGAGTGAAGTCCGTCCTCCGGAGTCGCCGGAGACCGAGGTGAAGCGTGCCGGAGGTCGGGAGTGGAGATCGCACTCCGGAGTCGCCGGAACCTGAGGAGAGGAGCACCGGAGGTCGGGAGTGAGGTCGCACTCCGGAGTCGCCGGAACCCGAGGAGAGGAGCACCGGAGGTCGGGAGTGAGGATCGCACTCCGGAGCCGCCGGAAGTCGACATCGAGCCAAGGCCGGCCGACGTCATCGAAACTGAGGTCGCCATCGGACCGGAGCCGCCCGAAGTCGACATCGAGCCAAGACTGCCCGACGCCATCGAATCGGAGGTCGAGATCGGAGCCGAGGCCGCCGACATCGAACCGGAACCGCCTACCGGCGTCGTCAAGAACTGACATTGTGCCGAGGCCGCCGACATCGAACCGGAACCGCCTCACGGCATCGACACGACACCAGCGGCGTCGGAGCTTCAGAAAAAGGGCAGTAAGTGGAATAGAGGGCGCCAAAGGCCCTGTGGAATCCTAAGAGACTACTCTAGGGGTTAGAGAGGTGCTGGAACCAGCTGGACTGTGCCAGGGGTGAGCTGAGACTAATTCAGAGGGGTTGTGTAGAGTGAGAGAGCCAGGTCTCTAGTATTCCCTCCTTGATCTACCTCAGTTTAGGCCTCAGCCTTGTCAAAGCCAGGGAGTAGACACCCTCAAGCCTTCCACATCCCCACAAGCTGTGCCTGGGCCAAATCAGCCCATAGTAATCTCAAATGTGATCTGATTCTATAAGTGTCACTGTCAGCTTTTAATTATTTATTGAGGGCACTGTATTTATTGTATTTAACCTATTTATTGCTTCACTGTATTTATTGTTCCACAGTATTTATTGTCGCACAATATTTATTGGTTTGCAGTATTTATTGCCTCAGAATATTTAATTGCCTGTATGTATTGCACTTATATTTATGCCTTCATTATTTATGATCACCCCTATTTATTGAATCATTAAGACAGTATTTATTTGACCTGCACTATTTAAAAGCTTTGTATATTGTGATTGTGTTATTATTTATTTAATCAGCAACTAAGAGAAAAAGAAGATAAACAGAGATATTTTCATAATTTTTACGGTGTAGAGTCGTTTTTGGAACGGATGCACGCATGGTTATTGTATGGGTATGTCGTATGCTTAGCACGGTGCCTGATTCCTGACCACTCGAGCCAAGCTACCATTGTATGTCCTGGAAGTACCCCGTTACTACCAACCCTTTCCGGTGTGGGAGTGGGGTATTTCCAACATTAATTGGTGTTCAGTGGTGGGATAGAGCTGTGCCTACGTATACTCAACAATAACTGTGGGTAGTCCATAGGCCTACACCGGGAGTTTTCTCAAAGCGGCCTTCTTAATTGTGGGTTTTTGTTTTTTCCAAATTTACTCTGGTGGTGGGAGGAGGTATTATATCAGGTACCCCCCTGCATTGTTACTGCAAATAACTGTCCTCTGACCTGAGTGGGCAAGATGGAGTTTGTACTGGAGAATTTAGAAACGTACACTGTGGCCCAACTCAGGGAGTTTTGCCAGCGGGAGGGGGTGTATTGTCCCCCAGGAGCAAAGAAGGGTGCACTCCAAACCAGCTTAAGGGCTTGGGGGGAGGCACGCCGAGAAAGCAAGGCTGAGGAGGAGGACAGGGATAGAGAGCCCGACAGTGAGGGAGCTGGTTTGTACCAACCTGAGGTGGGGAACCTGTCAGCGGGGCCCAGGACACTCTCCAGGAAGGGCAGCAGTGCCTCTAGCGGTGGCTTGTCTAAAGTGGAGTTAACAGACCGGAGGGAGAAAAGACAGCTCACATGGGACTTAGCAAGGCTGGAGAAAGAGATGGAGGAGAGAAGGATGGCGCACGAGCTTCGGATGAAGGAGTTGGAGCTGCGTGCCCTCCAGATGAGTGTGTCCAGCGAGGACACTGGTGGCAGCATACCGGAAGCTCCACGGGAGCTAGAAGTTTATTTACCCCAGGATGACATCACCAGGGTGTCTGAGGAGGCATTGGGGTGGGAACCTGAAGGGGGTAGTGCAGGGATCTCCCAATCCAGCGAGGTGAGAGAAGTGGCAGATAGCCCAGCTAGGTCCCAGGGAGAGAGGGTTGTAGGGCCTCACGACCTATCTGTAGGAAGGCGTGAGACGGAGAGGTGTCCCGAGGTGGCCCAACCGAAGTCTCAGGGCCTGGAGAGTTCCGCAAGGGAGCCCCAGGTTGGGAGCCTAGGCTGTCCCGATGTGCCCTCCAGTGCAGGGGAGCCCCTAGTGTCAGGAGGACCCAGGGCAACTGTAACCAGCGCGCCTGAGGTTCTGGGGTTGGCCCAGTTTCAGGGTTTAGGTCCTGGGCTGGGATGCCAGGCTCAGGGGTTGCCTGACCTGGCGGGTGGGGCCTCTGTTAACCGGGTCCCCCCGAAATTGACTTCCAGGGGTACTTTTCCCGTTAGGAGGGTGCTGAAATCTGGAAGGGGGTGCAGAGGGAGGAAGGTCTCGCCTCGGGCACCGACTCAGCCTAAGGGTTTAGACCCTAGGTTGAAGGATCAGTTGAGGGGTCAAGGCCCTAGACTGAGGAGGAAGTGGTGGTCTGAGGGTGCCTCGCAGGGTAGGGTGAGGAACCCCAGAAGGAGAGTTAGGGGGAGGAGAGCCTCGCCCCTGAAGGCTGGTCAGCCTAAGGGTGTGAACCCCAGGAGGAAGGACCAGAGGCAGTTTAGGACTGCAAGGAGGAGGACCGGAGTGGTCAACGGGCACTACAGGCCTGGGGCTACTGCCCCCCACTCCGCGAGATCACCCGGGCCAGAGACATCTGGACGGCCCAGGGGCCGGTCCTGGCCACAACTAGCTAGGGAGCCCCAGTGGGGTGGTTTTGTTGGTCCAGGGAGGCTTGTTAGGGAACCATTGGGTTCCAGAGCGGAGGAGAACTTGCGGGAGCTCCTGCCGTTGCGGGCCGGCGTCCACCTTTTCTCGCCCCAAGCAGGGAAGACCATCAAGGCATTGATCGGTCTACCCTGGCTTTTGGCTGGAAGGGGGTTATGTAGGACTTGGCCCTTTTTCCCTCATTTGTTTTCGTTTTTGTAGTATTGATGCAGATTCAGGGAGCCATTTTATCTACCCCTGAAACTTCTGTCTGAGGGCCTGGAGCACAAAATGGTGGCCACCTGTGACATCACCAGCACCCACTGGAACCTACTAGCACCTTCCAGAACATTCCAGAACCCTGTGACAGTTGGAGGCGGTTTAGAATGTTGGGAAGCTAAGACAGAGAGTTGGCAGTTGGAGCTGGCAGTTGGCACCTGACTGGTGAAGAGTGAGCAGCAGAAACCTGAAGGAGGAAGGAGTGAGGCAGCAGGGGTGGAAACTTGTGCCTGGAGTGGGGTCCATAAACCCACCCTTGATACTAGTCCCTACTGACTGAGCCCAGCCTGGAGCCCTGTGTGGGAAGAAGCAAGAAAAACCATCTTAAGGACCTGGACAGCAGGAACAGGCCTTAGAATCCAAGAGCAGCAAGATCCTGACCTGGATACTGGTTTCCCTGGAGTCCGACGTCGAGAAGCCTGAGACCCGGAGCCCGAGGTGGAGAAGCGGCGCTGACTGGAAAAGCAGACGTCGTACCCGGAGCCGCCAGAGATCGAGAGAGGGCGCCGACGGAGGTCGGAGAAGTACCAGAGGTCGAGGAGGAAGTCACCCGAGGTCGAGTGAGCGGCGTCGACGGGGGAGTGAAGTCCGCCCTCCGGAGTCGCCGGAGACCGAGGTGAAGCGTGCCGGAGGTCGGGAGTGGAGATCGCACTCCGGAGTCGCCGGAACCTGAGGAGAGGAGCACCGGAGGTCGGGAGTGAGGTCGCACTCCGGAGTCGCCGGAACCCGAGGAGAGGAGCACCGGAGGTCGGGAGTGAGGATCGCACTCCGGAGCCGCCGGAAGTCGACATCGAGCCAAGGCCGGCCGACGTCATCGAAACTGAGGTCGCCATCGAACCGGAGCCGCCCGAAGTCGACATCGAGCCAAGACTGCCCGACGCCATCGAATCGGAGGTCGAGATCGGAGCCGAGGCCGCCGACATCGAACCGGAACCGCCTACCGGCGTCGTCAAGAACTGACATTGTGCCGAGGCCGCCGACATCGAACCGGAACCGCCTCACGGCGTCGACACGACACCAGCGGCGTCGGAGCTTCAGAAAAAGGGCAGTAAGTGGAATAGAGGGCGCCAAAGGCCCTGTGGAATCCTAAGAGACTACTCTAGGGGTTAGAGAGGTGCTGGAACCAGCTGGACTGTGCCAGGGGTGAGCTGAGACTAATTCAGAGGGGTTGTGTAGAGTGAGAGAGCCAGGTCTCTAGTATTCCCTCCTTGATCTACCTCAGTTTAGGCCTCAGCCTTGTCCAAGCCAGGGAGTAGACACCCTCAAGCCTTCCACATCCCCACAAGCTGTGCCTGGGCCAAATCAGCCCATAGTAATCTCAAATGTGATCTGATTCTATAAGTGTCACTGTCAGCTTTTAATTATTTATTGAGGGCACTGTATTTATTGTATTTAACCTATTTATTGCTTCACTGTATTTATTGTTCCACAGTATTTATTGTCGCACAATATTTATTGGTTTGCAGTATTTATTGCCTCAGAATATTTAATTGCCTGTATGTATTGCACTTATATTTATGCCTTCATTATTTATGATCACCCCTATTTATTGAATCATTAAGACAGTATTTATTTGACCTGCACTATTTAAAAGCTTTGTATATTGTGATTGTGTTATTATTTATTTAATCAGCAACTAAGAGAAAAAGAAGATAAACAGAGATATTTTCATAATTTTTACGGTGTAGAGTCGTTTTTGGAACGGATGCACGCATGGTTATTGTATGGGTATGTCGTATGCTTAGCACGGTGCCTGATTCCTGACCACTCGAGCCAAGCTACCACTGTATGTCCTGGAAGTACCCCGTTACTACCAACCCTTTCCGGTGTGGGAGTGGGGTATTTCCAACACCTTCGCTCGCTGCATCGCCAAATAAGCGGTGCAGCGAGCGCAAGGTAAATAGTTTTATTTATTTACTTACTTTACTCCTGCCCGTCGTATGTCCGAGTCCAGTACCCTCCATCCTGCCCATCCCCCACCCCCACCTCCCCACAGCACTCCCTCTGCCAGCTGCCACTGCAAGGTACTATTTTAATGGGCCCCCCTTTCACCTCTGGACCACGGTTCATTGCACCATCTGCACCACTGGTAGCTACGCCCCTGAATCAGAAACACCCACTACAACTGCTTACATTAGCGAGGAAGTGAGAAACAAAAGCAGAAGTGAACCTACAATAGTGAAAGAACAGATGCAACATTCTAAAACAGCCAATTCCAAAGCAACAGTTCTTTTTCAGGGCATACACAGAAATGCATCCAGTGGTGTAAATTCATAGTGAGCGATAGCATGTGCTAAAGTGGTTCCCTCATAGAGCACACTTCCAACTGGCGCACCATTGTGTACTTGTGTAAACAGGAAGTGTGATTCTTGTGGTGGATTATGTTGCAGAGCTGAGAGAGCTAGTCTTCTTCCAGAGTAGTGTATTCTTTTTATGCTGTCTACAAGCGTGCATGGAGCTGCCTGAGAGAACAGGCCCAGCCAATCCTTACCTTCTTTACAAAGGATCATAGCAGAGCCAGGTTCTACCATTGGTCAGGGCAGAACTATCAGCTTTCTCCATGTCATGAGGGTGACATCCAGCCAGGTTCAGCTTTCATTCTGCAACTCTAAGCCTACTGCCATTTATAGGCCCACACCCTCCCATGGATGTTCCATTTTTTATAACAAGCCTTTAGAGTCCACTAAGGACCTCATAATGAGTGGGCCAGAGAATGGCCCTGATTATCCCAACCCCCTTGGTTGAAGTATCAGTAACTCCTGGGATCATTACATGTTGGACCATGGGAATCCCCTTAGAAACGAGAAGTTTCCAGTGGAATTGGTAATTCCAGGTCTCATTTTGCCTGTAATTCCTCATTTTTTACTAGAACTGAAAACTTTGTGAAAACAGACCCGTGGGAACACTGCGGATCTCATGAATCTGATAGGACCGCTGACCACCCACACTAACATCAATGCTATAAAAGCATGGGTGTGACTCTTGGAAATCAAGTCCAGTACATCATGGACAAAGTATTGAAAGGCAAGTATGCATTTTCTATACCTAACTCCAATATAAGACCATCAAGGCACCTAGATGAGGAGCTGAGAATAGTCAATCTATATTTTGCTCTGTGCACTTACATTTCGATCATTTGTTCCTTGATGTTTTGTCTGTGATGTTAGTGCGGCACCTTATTTTTGTAGTCGATATTCGAGAGTACAGTCAAGGAAGAGTGATGCACAGTATGAAGTAGGCACAACATGAGCGGTCTGCGTACATCTGTTCCTGGCCTACCATCACTGCGTCGGTTCCTCCTGGAAAACCATGCAATCCTCACTTTTTTCCCACTTACATTTATGCTTTCTCTTTGCAAATGTGCTCCGTAGGCAACTGCTTAGTTTGCCTATACGGATCGAACCTTCTCTTGTAGCGGACAGTCTCAAACCAAAGTAGAGTCGTGGGGGGCAAAGGTGGGGCCATAACACACAACATTAAAAAAATAACTTACCTGTCGCTTCGCCGCTCTTCTGCTCCTCTCAGGCTCCAATGGAAGCTCTGGCTCTCAGACTCCCCACCGGCCAATCCTGATGCTGCTCTCATACTGCCGAGAGCAGCATCAGAATTGGCTTGAGCGCCCTCGATATGCGCTACCAGAGAGACTGGGAGCTTGTGCTTACTGTCTACAACCCGGCGATGCAGCTCAGGTTGGAGACAGCTCAGTGCGCATGTCGGTTTGGACACCTTAAAGACAGACCGGCCAAACCAACAGGCGCACTGATAGTAGTGCCCACCACTCCCCCACCGTGACAGCCATTGCAATGGCCTCGCCCCCAAGACTTGTCCCCCAGAAGAAAAATATAGCAATGATTGTTTTAATATCGTTTTATTTTTCATGTTTTGAAACTGCTGCCAGGGGGTACGCTCCGCCGCCATCGCGGAGGAGCCCCCACTGGCAATATCTAGTCCCTAAACAGTGCACACCTTCATGGGAAAGACAGCGCTTTAGTTCCTTTTCATGAACTGACCAATCTTTAAGGTAGAGGAGCAAGTTTTGTAACGAAAAGACAGAAGGTCCAGAAAACAAAGTCAACAAAGAAGAAATTGTGCAACACGTTACGGAGAGATCCACCCTGATCAATTGTTAACATGTGCTTGTAATATTTATGATATGTTGTAATGTATATTTCTTGTACCACTTATAGAAATCCATATCAATGAACAGCACGCGTGCGAGCTGAGTCAGCACTGTGTGTCTTCCTGTGTGGTTTGGCAGAAAAGAATGTGTGACAACTCCCTTCCGCATCCTTCGGCGCAGCAGGCCTGTCGATCTACCGAGTGTTTCAGCCCAGAACTCTCTCTCCCATAGATCAGGCCTGAATCCTCCAGATAATCAGGCAGTGGTCGCATCCTACATCCTCCCTAAAGTCCAAAAATGCAGCCTGAGCCACTTGAGAGTCAGACTTTCATTACCAAGAGGTTATTAAGGAAATAATTACACACTGCAAGTACAAATGTACTTTTGTTAAACAGGAGCGTGAGCCAGATGGGTCTCTGAAATGTATTTTATCTATAGCAGCTTAAAAAAGAACCGTTATTAAAAAAAAATGCTAGCCTGCGAAGCATGCAATTTTTTTGTAAGCATATGCAACATGCAAAAATAAAAAAAGACAAAAATATAAAAGCAAATGAGTGCCCGATCGTCTCAAGCACACCAGCCTTGGGACAAAGGTGCACTCCTTTTCAAGCAGCTGTGCACATGTGATCAAACTCTCAGTGCAAGACAAGCATTGCTAAAGTTCGCTCACCCACTGTCATATTCAGTAGTGGGCAGAGACAAAGAGGCAGACGTTTCAATACTTTGCGCCAAGGCAATCCCATGCTAAAGTGATAGCTGAAGTCTGGTAATAATATTTACTTTCCGGCATTAAACTTCCCTGGTGCTGGAAAGTAGCCGGTAAGTAATGCAGATCACACTGTGTACTATCACTTTGCATCAAGAGGGCAGTCCATGAGTGGTACGTGGGTGTTCCAATACCACCCCCTGCGGCTTTTGGAGCAAATCTCTATCTACTAACAATGGTAAACAGGGCTTTGCACAGAAAATAATGCCTCCGTGAGGCAGGCGTTAACAAGAAATGGTTGTATTGATCCTGCTTTTCACACATTACATGGGTGATACACAGTACAGCACACACACAATGTGAACAAGTGTTAAAGAATGTCTTTTGAGCTTGAAGGATACTCTTCCAGTACAAAACCTATGCAAGCCATCATACTCGCACCCTTGCACTGTGGTGCAGAAGTGTGGGCTGGGAAGCCTGTTTGAGAACCAGCGCTGACGATGACTGCAGAAGCACTATTTGTTAGGAGATATGGCTATGCGAGGCGCCCTACTCCTAGCACAACACACTGCACAACTGTGCCTGCTGTGTTGTGAAACTTTTTGACTAATCTGTCCCAAAATATGATTGAAAGAATGAAAGGTGAAGGAAACTGATGGAAAGGCCCTATATAAATGTATGTACATTAGTATTTTTATAATGCATTATTGGAATGCTGGAAATGCAGCTAAAGAGGCCTTTATGACAAATCTAAAAAAATGCAGAGTTCTCAAGTTTCTACGGTCGATGGGTCAGTAGCTCTTCCAGTCCATGTTTATAAAATAAAAACAAACACTCTAAAAAACAATGCTAGGGAAACATAAAACCACAAATGGTAGTGACATACAACCCATTTACAATATGGTATTTTGGAACTGGTGCTGTCCCATATTCAGATCAAGACTTGTTCTTAGTATGATTCAGTATACTCACAGATGTGTTTTTTCTGTGAGTTCAGGGTACTTTTACGGTGAGTTCAGGAGTTCACAGAAAAGACCTTGCGAAAATCACAGGCAACACTAAACCCACAATTCACATATAAGACCCCTTCCTTGATCAAGGAATTCAATCAGCTCATTACCTCTTTACCAATGCAGCCTTTACCCACGACCAATGCAGCCTTTACCCACGGTACAGTCCCAGACTGCTTAAAAGTAGAAGAGGTCACACCACTCCTCTAAAAACCAGGAGTGAACTCAGAACACCTAAACAACTTCTGACCCGTCACCAACCTCCTCTTCCTGGCAAACGTCCTAGAAAAATGTGTGTGTGAGACCGGCCTCGTGGCGTGGGCCCTCCCGACCAGCAAGCCACCCTACAACCGCACCTGATTCGCGATGTCACAGACTTCCGGCCACCATGGCCCAACAACCCAATGGCCGGCCGGGGCCCCAGCAACACCCAAGACCCTACCACGCATGCCCAGCCGAGAGAGCGAAGCCCCCAAGCCAGACCAGGAGACGCCGTCCCTGTCACACCTCTGGTCTCCTCCCCAAGGAGGGTTTCGATCGGCCACCAGGCCCCCGGTGAGCAGGCGCCTCGCCTGCTGGGCATCTGGAGTCCCTCCCAGACCCACCTGAACAGATCAAAGGGCCGAGCAACAGGAAATCCCGACACACCGCCCCCAGGCACCAAAACCCCTCTCGGCGAAGACTCCGGACTTTAAAGAGGAGGGGGAGTATAACAAGTGGTGCTGAAAGGACGAGGGGTAGAGAAGACCTGGACCCACGAGAGCCCTGCTGACCTGGTCGCGGCTCCATCGACCCCTGAACCAAAGAACGCTACCCGAACTCTGAATCATCTGAGCCCTGCTGACGCTGTCGCGGCTCCCCGAACTCTGAACCATCTGAGCCCTGCTGACGCTGTCGCGGCTCCCCGAACTCTGAACCATCTGAGCCCTGCTGACGCTGTCGCGGCTCCCCGAACTCTGAACCATCTGAGCCCTGCTGATGCTGTCGCGGCTCCCCGAACTCTGAACCATCTGAGCCCTGCTGACGCTGTCGCGGCTCTCCGACTCCGAGACCACCTGTGCCTGCTGAGTGACTCGCGGCACTCCCCTCCAGGAGAATCGGCAGCGATTGCTGAGGGAAACAACATCCCCCAGCTTGAGGATTCAGAGCTGTGCGAAGGATACTCCGCAGAGACACTGAACTCAAAGACTGTCCCGCTACCCCCATACCCCCATCATGAGTGCACCGCCGCTTGTGGCACTGATTCCATACCTGCATTTCGGATCATAAAGATCCCCTGAAACTATCGATAAAGTATACTGTCTTACGAAGAACTACTGGGTGGTGTCCCTCTGTCGGATAGAACAAGCGCAGCGCGTGCGATCCTAGGCACGAGACCCTCTCCGGAAGGGCCTCCCCGCCCGTGCTCGGCCTAACTCTGGGAGAGGTGGGTCAAAGGGTGGCCAGGAACGTATTCCGAAGTCCCCCAGAGAACGCCTTTCCAACAGTGTGCATACAAAACTCAATAAACATTGAGGAATTCCATCTCCTTGACATCGTTTAATCAGGCTACAGAGCGGGCTGCAGTACAGAAATAGCCATCCTATATCAACGAAATTTATAGAATGCTGGACAAAGGAGTCTCTTGTATCCCCGTCCTACTTGACCTGAGATCAGCATTCGACATGGTCAATTATGACTCACTTACAAATACCTTAAATTCACACATGGGTATCGGAGGAACAGTTCTGAAATGGTTCCCTTCACTTCTTAGCAACCACACACAACTTACTCTGACCATTCCCTCATCATCTAAGGAGTACCATGGGAGTCCATCCAATCCCCACTTCAATCTCTCTACATGGAATCCCTAACATCAAATTCGATGACTGGATAGCCCACCTAGAGGCACTAAACTACATCCCCCAAACTGTTGACAATACTAATTTACCAGGAATAGTCCTGGACAAGAGCCTTAACCGGTTCAGGCCGCCAGCGTGGAGAGCGGGGTGGATACAGGGACCAGGTTAGTACCACTGGAAAAGTTGCCTTTTAAAGTTCAGCGCAAAGACTTCCATTCATGGTTGTAGGGGTCGAGAGGAGCAGGGAGAGCTTTGCGATAGTTTTCACTGTAGGGCGAAGATGAAGCCGGTCGTTGACGGTCATCGTGAATGGTCATTGCTTGAGATTCATGTTGGCGGTCACCGCGGGTTGTCGATGCTGTGGTGCGAAATGCAGATCTCGCATTCCCAATTGTCGCTGGCAGTCGCTGTAGCGTGAAGAGTCGAGTTCACTAGAACTTCGCATTGGTGGCTGGCAAGATTTCTGCACAAACGTCCCCATTCAGGCCGCAAAGAGACCAAAACTTCAGGATTTCTCCTTTTTGAGTCAGAGGAGTGCACTCTGATGCCAGGCAACAGTTCGGGAAAAAGGGAGGAATCTCTTGAGGATCAGGGACTCACTCTTGCAGAAGCCAGCAGGGCTCAGGCCGTACCACTTGTAAATCCAGTTGCAGGTCCAGGCAGCAGGTCAGCTGGACAGATGCAGGGAGGCCTCTGGAGCTTGATATGTTCCTGTAGCTCAGAACAGTATGTCAATCAACTCAGCCTGAGATAAAGGTGTCTTGAATATCCTGCCCCCCTGCCCTGGGCCGAGTCTGTCTGGGGGCACAATAAGCTAGTGTGAAGTGTTTTTGTGTGTGAGCTGAGCCAGTGCCTTTGAAGAGCAAGTGTGGTAGGTGACAGGTGACAACTCCACCCCCATCCTGCCAGAGATGGCCCATCCTGCCAACACCCAGATCCTCTATTGTGATGCTCTCTGGGAGGAATACACAAAGGCCAACTGCCAAAATCACTTAGTCATGTAACCCAGTAAACAGCTTGCAGGCACCAAATGTTTAGGACAAGAATATGCCAACTTTCTTAAAAGTGGCATTTTCAGAATTGTGATTTAAAATCAGACTTTACCATTAAAGAGGGTTTTAAATGACAATTCCTCAGACACCAAACATTGCTTTTCTGCCTGCTCCCAATAAAAGGTTATCACTTATTACGTGTAATAAGGTAAGTCAATGTTATCCCATGAAAAAGGTAGGCTTTGCAATAGAGAAAAATGAGTTTGGGAGTTTTTCACTACTGGAGCATATAAAAGTGAAAGTACATGTTCAACCCTTTAAATAGAAAGCAGCCTGCCTTATGGGATGTGTAGGTCCAACTCTAGGTGTGGTTTATATGTATTAAAAGGGAAGGCTTAAGCCTGGCAAAAGGTTTATTTTGCCAGGACAAAATGTGGTTTAAATCTACACACACTGGCTGCAATAGCAGGCCTGAAACATGTCTAAAAAGGCGAATTAAGTGGGTGGCACAATAACTGCTGCAGGCCCACTCACATCATTAATATACAGACCCTGGGTGCCTTTAGTACCACTTTACTATAGAATTACAAGTAAATTAAATATGCCAATAGAAAGTAAGCACATTTCACCATGTTTAAATAAGAGGGCTAAGGCACTTTAGCACTGGTTAGAAAAAGTACTAAAAGCCAACAAAAATGGGTTCATAAAAACAGGAGAGGTGAAGGCAAAAAGCTTGGGTGGTGACCCTGCAAAGAGGGCCAAGTCCAACAAAAGATAATGCATGTGTTAATTCAAAGGAAATGCCCCTAGAATCTGGAACTCTCTCCTACCTGAAATACTAATATACCACTCCACAACATCCTTCAAGAAAAGAGTCAAAGGACTCCTGATTTTAAAATACCTACCACCAGACCATTCCGAGGCCATCAGGAAAATGAATCCTAATACACAGATCAGGTCAATACTACTCAATCCTACACAGTCGATGTTGAAGCATATATATGTTATATGTAATATATATTTTTTTAAACAAAAGTCTCTAATAGGCCAGACCTAAAAACGGCTGCACAGAATTACACCAGAAAGCTAAATCTTTACCCAGAAAGTATTCATTTTGTGATTAGGTGTAAATGTGTTTAGTACTTCTGGATGACAACATTGAGGTTCCAAAAATTGGGTTATATTGCTATTTGGTCAATTGGGTGTCTGGGGGAGTGGGAATTTGTAAATTAAAGCATTGTGATTGGCTGAGTAGGCTCTTTTTTTCCTGTCAGTTGTTTCGCTCAAGCGAGCTCTCTAATTGGTGGGCTGCAACATCAAAAGAAATGTTGCGGCCACAATTACAAAACACAGGGACTCAGTCCTCATTTCCTGAAAATGTTTAAAAATACAATTTATTGGGAAAGGATAGGGTTACCCTGGCCCTACTTGGAGGTCCCACAGGGACCACCCCACACCCATTTAGCAGAAATTTAAAAAAAATTGTGGCTCCCTTTCAGGCTCCAACCAAACTTGGGAACTATCCAGAGTTCCCTGCTTCCTTTTTTGAATCATTCATGCAGCACTCTAAGACTGGAAGGATATTGCTTTGGTTTATACTGGGTGCTCCCTTATGTCTGGACAAACCTGTACCTCTCTAAAGAGCTATAAATAGAGCTAAATATATGTATCAAGGGTTTCTTTTATGCATTTCAGGTTGGCTTGGATGGTATTTTACCAATACAAAGCTGTAATACTGTGTCTGAGGTGGTAAAAGGATGTTGTCATTTGTCAGCTCTCCATGGATGGCATTTGCTAATAGTATACTTTGCTGTGAAAATGTCAATAGGCTTAGGACCTTATTACAAGTATGGCAGTCCTCTGGACCAGCGTACTTGTGGTGGCAGTCCGAACACTTCCACCACTCCAGCAGGGTTCTGAGTGTGGCGGTCAAACCGCCACTGGACCTCTGCCGGGATCCAGGATCCAGTGGTGGTCGCGCAGCGGAAAGGGCCGGGAATATGCTGGCGGTACTGCTGCTGCACTGCTGAGCATATTCACGTTCATTTCCACTGCCCTTTTCAAGGCGGGGAGCCCGCCATGAAAAGGGTGTTGAACATGGGTAGTAAGGGGGCCCTAAGCAGTTTGCCTGTCGGTGTGGCACTGGCACGCTGACAGGAGGACCACC
This sequence comes from Triturus cristatus, assembly GCF_964204655.1. NCBI lineage: Eukaryota > Metazoa > Chordata > Amphibia > Caudata > Salamandridae > Triturus > Triturus cristatus. Next base: position 1,129,348,112 of record NC_140584.1, read on the forward strand.
AAACTCGTAATGAGGCCCTTTGTCCCATTCCAGCTTGGCGTGCATTGCAATGTGCTAATCCTATGCTTAAAAACTCTGCTAGGAAAACAGACATTTGAGGTGAGTAGGTTCAGAGTGTCGTTTGTGTTGTAGGGTGCTCCATATAAAGGAGCTGGCCTCCACCTAAACTTGGAAACTACCCAGAGTTCCCCATAGCTGCCAAGGTTCCAGATTGCTATGTGTGACATTTTCATAATTTGAGTGTAATTATGAGTGACATTTCAAAGACTATGAGTGACACTTTCTCGTGAGCAAAATCAAGCAATAAACAAGAGGCAAACACATACATATCAGAAATTACACCCATTAGAGCAATGAGAAACTCTAGCTTAAAACTGCTGCTGCAAAGCACCAGAAATGGAAGGGCACTAACCAGAGTCAGACACTTTAACAAGCTCCAATATCTGAAACCGTTTGCACAGTCTATGGCACTAGCCAGCATGGGACAGCACAATACAGCTCATTGGGTGGGAAATCTGTGGATTTCTGCCAATGTCAAATACTGGCTTAACTTGATTAGGCTCTTCTGTGTGTAAATGTATTCTACGTGTATTAATTAGATTTCACCAATTGTGGTTGGCCTCTGCTTATTTACATTCTCTTTAGTCTACATCTAGTATTTTATCCTAATCTTAAACCCATATAAATCTTGTTGAAATGGGTGGTATCATGTGTAAAGTATCCTGCTGAGGAGTTGAAAACATAGCTGGCCTGCTAATAAGGCCAGAAAATCCCTTCACTTTAGTTCTTCTACAGGACCGGGCAGGTTCAGACGGAAGCTCAGTCAGGACAACCTGACATGAGGATAGAAAACACTTAATGGTGAGGCAAGTGAAGCGAGGCAAGTGAAGGCTGGACGTTCTGGTACCTAACCCACGTACAGTTTAAATCTTACTCTAAATAGCTACTTAAAGTGTGTTGATGCACCAGGGGCAACAGAAAATTAGCTTGAGGCACTTTTTTTCCCCACAGTTCTTTTTATAGAATGTGAAATTGATATTAAGGTATTGGAGCGCTTTAAACAAGCACCAGTTACATTACACTAGGAAACATTCATTAGGTCTCACCTGACCCAGCGCATGCGCTGGTCTGGCAAGACTTTTAGTGAGGACTCAAAAAATCCTACCATGGCCAGCCTAGAGCTACAGTGCATGTGCGCGGGCGGGCGCGCGCTTAGGAGCAGATGCACCATATGGCAAACCTTGTCATGCTCATTTAGCGCCCGCGATCACTTTCACTTTCGCCCGCGATCACTTTCGCGGCAACCCTTTGATATTCTCATTCAAAGAACATCAAACATCAAAGAACATATTGTTGTGTTAATGCTTTGCTGTGCCTGTTTGACTTACAATGTGCTTTCTCTTTCCACAAACTCGATGTTTGTGTTCCTTTATTTTGAGACGCTTTTAGTATTACTGTTTTGTGACTTAAAGAACATTAAGGAAATGTTACTGTGAAACTGGACAACGTTCACAGTGTTTATTTCTGATCGCAGCGGCTGCTTCATGTCCGTTGCTCCATTCAGGGAGTCCATTTGTTGGCGCTTTCATGAGGACATGATGAGGAAGCTGAAACTTTTGGCACATTCTCTTTAAAAGCACAGCATGTTGGCGACTGGTTAATCGATTAGACCTATGTAGCGCTTTAATCTCAAAGCGCTATGGTGGGTGCAGCAGTTACAACTCATTAAATATGGGGTGCAACTCACAAGAAGGAGGCAGGTTTGAGTGCACATTGGCTGCAATCCAACTCTAAAGATGATGGGCTGTGTGTATCCATTATCAGCACTCAGTCTTTGCTAAGCGATCTTGTTTTGTTGTTGTGTCAATGCTTTGCTGCGCCTGTTTGACTTACAGCATGCTTTCTCTTTCCACAAACTCGATGTTTGTGTTCCTTTATTTTGAGATGCTTTTAGTATTACTGTCACACACACAACCACAACCACACACACACAACCACACCCACACACACACACACCCACACACACACAAAAACACACATACACACACACACACACAACCACACACACAACAACCACACAACCACACACACACAACCACACACACAACCACACACACAACCCCACCCACAACCACACACACAAAACCACAACCACACACACAACCACACACACAACCACAGCCACACACACAACCACATGCACAACCATGCAATCACACCCACAACCACACACACAACCACACACAACCACAACCACACACACACAACCACACACACAACCACACATACAACCATACACACACACAACCACACGCACACAACCACACACACAAAACCACAACCACACACACAACCACACACACAACCACAGCCACACACACAACCACACGCACAACCATGCAATCACACCCACAACCACACACACAACCACACACAACCACAACCACACACACACAACCCCACACACAACCACACACACCCACACACACAACCACACACACACACACACAACCACACACACAATAAACAACCACACATACAACCACATGCACAACCACACAACCACACCCACAACCACACCCACAACCACACACAAAACCACACACAACCACACACACAACCACACACACAACCACAACCACACACACAACCACACACACAACCACACACACAACCACACACAACCACACACACAAACACACACAACTATACACACACAACCACACACACAACCTCAACCACACACAGAAAACCACACAAACAACCACACACACACAACCACACCCACAACCACACACACACAACCACAACCACACACAACCACACCCACACACACAACCACAACCACACACATACAACCACACACGCAACCACAACCACACACACAACCACACACACAACCACAACCACACACATAACACACACAGCCACATGCACACAACCACACACAACCACACACACAACCACATACACATACTCAACCACACACACAACCACACACACACAACCACACACAGCCACACATAACCACACACACAACCACACACACACACAACCACACACACACAACCACAACCACACACACAACCAAACACAACCACACACAAACACACAACCACACACACAACCACAACCACACACACAACCACACACACACAAACACAACCACACACACACCCACATACACACACAACCACTCACAACCACACACCCAACCACACACATAACCACACCCACACAACCACACCCACAACCACATACACAACCACAACCACACACACACACACAACCACAACCACACACAACCACAACCACACACACAACCACACACACAGCCACACACACAACCAAACACACACACAACCACACACAACCACAAACACAACCACACACACAACCACACACACAACAACCACACACACAACCACAACCACACACACAACCACACACACAACCACACACACGACCACACACACACAACCACACACACACACAACCACACACACACACACAACCACACACATACAACCACACACACACACAACTACAACCACACACACAACCACACACAACCACACACCCACACCCACACCCACACCCACAACCACACCCACACACAATCACAACCACGCACACAACCACACACACAACCACAAGCACACACACAACCACACACACAAACACACACACAACCACACACACACACAACCGCACACAACCACAACCATACACACAACCACACACACACAACCACACATAACCACACACACAACCACACACACAACCACACATACAACCACAACCACACACAGACACACAACCACACACACACAACCACAACCACACACACACAACCACACACACAACCCCAACCACACACAAAGCCACACACACAACCACAACCACACACAAAACCACACACACAACCACACATACACACACAATCACACACACATGACCACACACAACCACACACACAACCACACACACAACCACACACACACAACTACACACACACAACCACCCACACACAACCACACACACACACACAACCACACACACAACCACACACACAACCACACACACACAACCACACACACAACCACACACAACCACAACCACACACACAACCACACACAATCACACACAACCACACACACAACCACACACAACCACACACACAACCACACACACAACCACACACACAACCCCACACACACAACCACAACCACACACACAACCCCACACCCAACCACACACAACCACACATCCACACCCGCACCCACACACAACCACACACACACAACCACAACCACACACACAACCACACACACAACCACACACACAATCACACACAACCACAATCATACACACAACCACAACCATACACACAACCACACACAACTGCATACACACAACCACACACACAACCACACACACAACTACACATACAACCACACATACAACACACACACAACACACACACACAACCACACACACACAACCACACACACAACCACACACACAACCACAACCACACACACAACCACACACACAACCACACACACACACACACAACCACACACAACACACACACAACCACACACACACAACCACAAACAACCACAACCACACACACAACCACACACAACTACACACAACCACACACAACCACACACACACAACCACACACACAACCACACACACACAACCACACACACACACCCACACACACCACACCCAACCACACCCAACCACACATCCACACACACACACACACACAACCACACCCGCACCCACAACCGCACCCACAACCGCACCCACACACAACCACAACCACACACACAACCACAACCAAATGCACAACTACACACACACACAACCACACACACAACCACACACAAAAACACACACAAAACCACACACACAACCACACACAACCACACATGCAACCACACACACACACAACCACACACACACACACAACCACACACACACAACCACACACACAACCACACACACAACCACACATACAAACACACACAAACACATACACACACAACTACACACACACACACAACCACACACACACAACCACACACACACACACACAACCACACACAACCACACACACAACCACACTAAGCATTGGCATAGCCAATAGGTCTCGCCTTTGGGACCGTATAAGTGTTTAGCCACGCAACAGTTGATGTGGTTGCAACAAGGATATTGTGCTGCATAACTAAATACTTAGAAGGTCTCAAAAGCGAGACCTATTGGCTATGCCAATGCTTGTTTTTGTTTTGTCTTCCGGTCTACACCAGCAGCAAAGATGTGGTTCATATTGGAATCCAAATTTCACTTAAAGGCAATATCTAATGCCTCTTGTAAGTGTAAAAGAGGAACTAGTACTGTCTTCATAAATGTGTAGTTTCAAATATCCCCATTAAAAGAGCAAGTATGGAAACAGACAAAAACAATGTTTGCATAAGCCATGATCTGCTGAAAGCATCTCACCGCTATCAGCCCGAAAGCTCCAAAGTTTTCCAGGACCTGCCAGGCGTGAGATTATCATCTAATCTTTTGCAGTCTGTAGTTACGTTTTTTTTCTAATGGATTATAAACAGACCTACAAATCTTACATGCTAAGAAGAAATGGTTGAAACTGGGAAATTTGAGAGTGCTGACATCCACAGCTAATTATTATGTAGACGTTAAGTGAGGTGGCATTACACACATCCCCAGCGCCTGTCGACCAACCATTTAACGTACTTTTAACCCTTCGATTTGTTGTTTACAGCAGTCAGACTCCCTTGTCCTGCCACACTGCCTTGAATGTGACTGGCCCCCATGATCTCCTGAATATCGGGCTGCACATGTGGGCCGGGTGCTGTGGACTAAAACGTGCCACTCTGGCAGGCGGCGACTGTATCGGCAAGGAAAATCAAAGCTGCCTGCTAGCTTCCCGTCTGTCTGCCTCTGGCCAATAAGGGCACCGCACGCATGGTCACAGTGGAGCGGAGGCCTTTCCGTAAAAACAACAGGCAGGGCGCTGGACGCACGAGGGGCTGCGGGCACGCACTGTCTTCTGGATCGCATTAATTTGTTTGACAACAGAACACTGTGACATATGTCACGTGGAAGACTCCTTATCTTTGGGGGGATCTGAATTCACCAATCGGCCACCGGAGCAGAGAGTTCATTTAATCAGTCTCTGCTCTGCAGGGATGGCTGCTGCAGGCAGGCTCAGGCCGTGAGCCACCGCGGGTTGCGGAAATTCACGGGTTTGCCGCCCGGCCCGCCTGCTGATAATTGTCCAGCCAGGGGCTGTCTTAACTCCTGTGAGCCCCAGGGGAGGGGGGCGGGCTCCAGTGACAGTCATTGGACACACCACCTCAATGACATCAGGCTGACAGAGCCGCGCCCGGGGAATCGCAATAATGGAGTGTGCTACATTGTAGCAGTTGGAGAGAGTGAGCGCCAGCCAGCAGCCTGCCTTAACTCTGCTGGGCGCCCCACACTGGCTGCAGGAACAGCGAGTACACTAAGGACAGCAGCCTGCCTTAACTCTGCTGGGAGCCCCACACTGGATACAGGAACAGCGAGTACGCCACGGACAGCACGCTGCCACACTTAACAGTTTACCTGCATATGCGTGACAAAGCAGCTCAGTGTGGTAATGCGGAGTGCCACACTAAAATGCGCTATTGTCACGCCTGATGCATGATACTTGGCAGGACTGGTTCCCTGCTTTATCATCTATGCAGGACTCTAAGGCTGAAAGAGCATTGTTTTTAGATACCTGCATATATATATGTATATATATATATATATATATATATATATATATATATACATATATATATATATATATATATATATATATATATATATATATATTCACTGAAAAAAACATAGGTTTCAGGGAGGTTATAGTTAGTTGGACATTTCTCTCGTACAAAACCCTAGAAATGTTCCTGTTATAGTTAGTTCACCTATTACATCATTCATGACATGGTCAGTGACATCACTGATGACATCACTGATGACATCTCAAATGACATCACTGATGACATCACTGATGACTCCATCCACGTGAAAATCTGATCCACCTCCTCACACTCTAATATAACCTTTGATACACCCACTGTAAAATACAGACTACCATTTTCAAAACCATCGACACACTCCTAACAGTTACTACATACGTACTCACTGATTCCTAGGTCTACACACATATCCACTCATTCACCCATACAATCACTCATACATGCAGTCACTCATCAATACAACACTATCATATGCACTCATACACCTATACAGACACTCACACACCACCCCTCATCCAGAGTTCCTCACACACCTAGTCAGGCATGCAAAGAATCAATCACACTTCCATTTACTTACCTATACAGTTATACACACACCACATCACTTATTCAAACAGAAACAAATGCATACTTCCTGTCTTCTACAATCACTGATACAAGTACACACTCATCCATACAGCCACTCTCACAATCACCGACTCTCACGTATAGTCATTTATATACTTCAAGTGTCACAGACACTGCTTTCTACATATGTAGTTACTTGGACATTTACCATTGAGACATCCATTTACTCACCAACACACCCATACACACACTCACCCACCCATACAACTATTTCCACATGCACTATTGAACCCATACACACAGTGAATTAACCACTCAAACATCTATGCACAGACTCACACACCTCCCACCCACACACACACACACACCCACCCAGGCACCCATACAAATACTCAGGCAACCAATCGATAACCCATATAGACACTCATGTAGCTAATGACCAACCCATGCAGCAGCTTATACAACAACAGACAGACTGATATAGACATTAATACAGTTTAGTTACTAACCCATGCATTCAGTAAGACACATTTAATCACTCACTTAAACAGTCAGTCACGCACCTACTAAATCCTCCATTCAGACACTTATACACCCACTCATTCTTCAATACACCTTGACATATATATAAAACATATTTAAACTTTAAAGAAAAACACAGTCACTGGATGATGGCATCATTGATGCCATTTGAGATGTCATCAGTGATGTCATCAGTGATGTCACTGACCATGTCATGAATGATGTAATATGTGACGTCATTAGCAGTGCATTGCGGGGGTGCGAGTTATAGTTAAATGAACTAACTATAACGGGGGAATTTCTATGGTTTTGTATGAGAGAAATGTCCAACTAACTATAACGTCCCTGAACCTATGGTTTTTTCAGTGAATTTCTAAGGTTTTTTAAATGCTAGTTTCTATCTATAAGGTGACTGAAACCTATGGATTTTTCAGTGAATTTCAAAGGTTTTTTTAATGCTAATTTCGAATTATAATGTTAATTAAACTTATGTTTTTTCAGTTATTTTTTTGGGTGATATTTTGTAACTTTAATATCCTAAAAATAGTTTTTGTAATTTGTTTTGTTTGTTATTAAAATAATATAATGACCTCTTTTTTCTTAAATATTAATATATATTTTTTTGGGAGGGAGAAAAAAGTGGAGTTGCGCACCCATTGTGTACCTATCTCGGTGGGTGTGCGGATTCAAACCAGCATATTGGTAAAGTCGTGAAGGATGCGCGTTTCAGCCAGCCCACTCTGCTTACGCTTACCAGGAGGGAACTACAACGCTACATGTCAAAGGTCTTCCCTGTAGTGATCTGCTGATCAAAGGTCTAGTTGTAAGCATGCCACAGCCACTCCCTCATGGCTGGTTTACACCCACACGACACCCATGCAGCACAGGTGTCACAGGACATGTGACCATGCCAATAAAAAGGTCCGGGCGCACGTGCTCAACGCCATTTCCACTCTCAATCTAGGTGTATCCGTGTGCTTATTATGTTGGTGGCAGCTGAGGCACTTTCAACATCCTACGCATGCTACGGAAGATCTTCTGGTGGATCCCCACCGAGACCAGGAAGACCGTCACCCAGGCCCTCGTCACTAGCCGACTGGACTACGGCAACGCCCTCTACGCCGGTACCACCGCCAAGCTCCAGAAGAGACTCCAGCGGATCCAGAACGCCTCAGCCAGACTCATCCTCGACATCCCACGAACCAGCCACATCTCCGGACATCTGAGAGACCTACACTGGCTCCCCGTCAGCAAAAGAATCACCTTCCGCCTCCTCACCCACGCACACAAAGCCCTACACGACCAAGGCCCGAGCTACCTCAACAGCCGAATCAACTTCTACGCTCCCAAACGCCACCTCCGTTCAGCCAACCACGCCCTCGCCGCGGTCCCCCGCATCCGAAGAGCGACTACAGGAGGAAGGTCCTTCTCCTACCTGGCCGCCAAGACCTGGAACTCCCGCCCGACCGACCTGCGCCTGACCCAAGACCACCTCTCCTTCAGGAAGAAGCTGAAGACCTGGCTGTTCGAGCAATAGCGGCACCCCCCCTACCCCCAGCGCCTTGAGACCCTACGGGTATGTAGTGCACTCTAGAAATGTCTTTGATTGATTGTCTTTGATTGATTTGGCAGACACGGGCCTCCCGCAACATGGCGATGACTTGAGGTGAACAGTGCTGGTGGCAGCCGAAGCACTTGGCCGGACACTGGCCTCCTGCCACGTGGCGATGATTTGAGGTGCACAGAGTTGTTGGAAGCCGAGGCATTATGGCCGACACAGGCCTCCCACCACGACACGAGTCAGTGCCACTAGAGCTGAGCGGGTGTGCAGCCTGCGATGATGTGTGGGCCTCGAGACATCATCCTGGCAATCAAGACCCGATTTGAATTGTGAGCTCGGCTGGACCACGTGTACGCCAAAGGCAGCTGGCTGTACAGACATGACTCCTCGGCACAGTGCAGCAGGATGCGCTGGGGGCCTGTGCCACGGAATCCAGTGATGGCTGAGGAGGTTGCTCCGGCATATGGTGGGCCCTCTTGGAGACACGCTGGTGACGGTAGGTGAGCATTGAGGCCTGGGTGCACAGGGTCGGGCAAGCATCGCTGGGTGGCGGACTGGTCTGGGGACCAGGGCTGGGATGCTTGCGAAAGATGTAGGAATCATGCACACTGCCTGAGAAGTATGCGACGACATTTTGCATACAGGCCCCGATGGTCCAGTTTTGCCTGCACATTGTTGGAATGCGTGTGGTTTCTGTTGCGGTGATTGTGTGCAGTGTCAGCAGGCGGCACAAGTAGTACATGTGTGCAGTCAGTTGCCCCAACACATGCAGGAAGCCTGCTATGGCGTGGTTCCCTTGCTTGGTCTCCAGCTGTTCCTGCGCAGTGTCGGTGAAGTGAACATGCAGGTGTATCAAGCTGAAACACACCGTGATGCTTACAGGTGTGATAAATCCTGCATAATGAGACCGTAACAGAGGTTTGTGTGGTTGTAACGTTCCTTTTCTTTCCTACGAAGGTTACGACCACACAAACTTCTGTTACAGTCATTTTGTGCAGGATTGATCATACCTGTAAGCATTCCGGTTTGTCCAAGTGCAAAACATTGCACCATATTACGTTTGTGACCATACTAACGCTTGACCATTGTCTTCATGTATCCAACAGGTTTCTGAATACAGAGGTTTGGGATTTCCAGAACGATCTACAGTTATTTCGATCCACAAATTGATGTTCCCCATTGGCAATGTCACTCGTTGTTTGATGTTGTTAATTTATGTTTTTCTAAAAAAGTACTGTTTTTCCACTTCTGTTCACTACTAGACTTCATGACCTGGCGCACCCCCATTTCAGTGACTACAATCTTAGATCTAGAGCACAGAGGCGTCAAGCAAAAGCTGGGGTTGGGGTTGGTTGTGCAGGAATACTACGAATTGGGACGAGTGAGATACAGGGGCCCTACGTTGTTTTTGTAGACATGCATCCAAGAAGTGTGATGCAGTTTAATAGGGCTGGCTGTAAAACTCCTCCGACTCTCACAGTTGTTAGTTGGAAGGTACCAGAGGACAACAGGTGCAGCATAGCCAGCAGCTTTGTCTGCGTAAGGATGTTGATTGTCCACTGTGTTGGTACCGTCAGCCTGTGGGCAATGTGGCAGTGTGCACCAACTTGAGAATGGAGCGATAATTCTTTCACCACATTTGCTGCGGTAAAGTGCCGATAACAAGCCCTTGTGTTTATTAGGACTTTGTTGTAGCTACATGCGAATCTCAAGAAAAAAGATGAAAAAACAAGAAAAGTGGGCAGTGTACAAACACCCTTACCCCCTAGGCCTGCTCAGGGGATCCCACAAAAAGCCCCTGGGCCAAAAAATGATTACTATTTTATTTTTAAAAAGCGGCTGGGTGCATGAATCTGGATGAAAAAATAAAAAAAACAATGGGGCGTATTCTCAAGGACTTCACTGAGTTATCGGAGCTTTAGCCCAGCAAAATAATTATCATCTCATTCTGAACCTGGTGAAAACTGCCGATATCTACAGTTTTCCAGTGATAGCTTCCGCAAAAGACATCGCCACCAATGAGAGCGACAACTAATGCTAATGATATGCAGAATAGACGTTCCCGTGCAAAAATACACAAAAACACTAGTTCCCGATATTTTCAACGACCAGCCAAATCTGCGATGCGATCCAAAAGCAGGCAATAAGCTGCATTATCAGTAAGAATTTAACATCTGCCTTTTACTGGTGTAAAGCAGGACGACTACCTACAGTATGAAAGGGAGCCCAGCCAAGAGCCACATTTGAAGACCAACACATGTCATATATCTACTAATAACCCGAAAAAGGCTGCAACACCCGCCGCCACCACCCGCAGGTTCTCCCCCCAGGACCACCACCCCTACTACCACCGAGGCAGCGCAGAACAGAACAGAACAGCAGACCTTCCCAAAATGGCATGGCCCCTCAGCCACACAATAGCTGAATGTTGGGAGACGTGGGAACCAAGCATGTGTGAAGGAGGCAAGTCACCCATCAATAACAATGCACACAATGCCAAGTGTAGCGTTGATGTGCTGGACAGACCTCACTATGCAGAGCACAGACCTCTCCATGTGTACATATAATGCTGGTACTTGTACTGTACAAGTCAAAATTAGTGCTGTTGCAAATTGTGTAAGAGAGTATAATCGGTTAAGAAGACCAAATGCTCCCAAACTGTGCAGGTCAAGTCAACGCCACGTGGCTGTGGGTCCTTGCTGACCGCTGTCTCCGGCCTACACTGCGGTCTGCAGGGCTCACAATTCAAATTAAGTCTTGGTTCATTAATTGCACAGTCCAGTAGGCAACAGATATTGCTCCCAGTATGGCCCGGCCGAACCACGCATCATCGCTTGCTGTGCACACACTGAGTGCTACAGGTGCCACTAACTGTGCAGCTCAACTCAATGCCACGTGCCTGTGGGCCCTTGCTGACTGCTGCCTCCGGCCTACACTGCGGTCAGCAGGGCTCACATTTCAAATTCAGTCTTGATTCATTAATTTTAGAGTCCAGTAGGCAACTAACTATAACGTCCTTGAAACCTACATATTTCGACAATGTATTCCATACATATTTAATCTTTTGTTCCATACTCCTACACTACGGTCAGCAGGGCTAACAATTTGAATTGAGTCTTGATTTATTAATTGCAGAGAGAATTGTACTTTATGTCCTCGGATTTTTTTGAAGAGGAATTGACAAAAAGCATTCCTCTATGTCTGTGCTGACTACTGCCTTCCATCTACACTGCGGACAGCAGGGTTCACAATTCAGATCGAGTCGCGACTGCAGATTACGCAGTCCAGTAGGCAACAGACATTGCTCCGAGTGCTGCCCGCCCGCACCACGCATCATCGCTGGCTGCGCACACGCTGAATGCTTCTGATGCCACTAACTCAGTGCATCATAAATCACCGCCACGTGGCCTTATTGACGCAGAATTCATTAGGCAAACGACATTGCTCCCAGTGCGGCTTGCCCAAACCACGCATCACCTCTGGATGCACACACGCTGAGTGCCACTGTTGCCACTAACTCAGTGCACCACAAGTCAACACCACGTGGTTGTAGATCCTTGCTGACTGCTGCCTCCGGCCTCCACTGCGGTCAGCAGGTCTCACACATATCCAATCCAATCTTGTCCTGCAAGGACACGCCATCATCGCTGGATGCGCACACGTTGAGCTCTTTAGGTGGCACTAACTCTGTGCATCACAACTCATGGACCCTTCATGATTGACTTTCGTGCTGTAGACACCAGACGCAACAATGTCACCTCAGGCAGCAGGAATATCCTGAAGGGACATTAACAATTTCTTCACATCAGCACGCTCATGTCTGGTGCCCCTACCTCAGTGCACCACAAGTCATGGACCCTTTATGATTGAATCTCTGTGTGTGATCCGATGATCACTGTTGTAGTTGTTGCCAGCACCAATCATTCCCTGAGGGCTGGCTAACACTCACACCACACACATCCAGCACAGACTTCACTGGACAAGTGACCCTGGTAATAAAAAGGGGCCGAGCACACGTGCCCGTAGCCAGTTCCACTATCTATCTAACTGTGTCTGTGCGTTCAATATGTATACATGATGGCCCTGGTCCCTACCACATAACATTGCACTGTTGACTGCGCACGCAACAATGTTACCTCTGGCAGTGGGGAAGACCTCAGTTATGTAACTTAGTCTGGGTCATTCAATGAGTACATGGGTAGAGACTGGATGATTGGAGTACTGCAAGGAGAGTGTATGGTGAATTTATAAGTGCTTGGGGATTGGCGGAGTGATTGAATAAGTACATATGTTGGCGGAGCCTAACCCCCGAGCACACGCTTGGTTCTAATTGGCTGCCAACCAGTGGCAACCCCTGTGGAGCGTCAGGATTAAGGCTGGGCGTAGTGGGCGTAGTGAGGCTACAAGGAGCATCACAGAGTGGGGGCAAATCTACGCCCACCCGCACACTCCACGTAGCCCCACTACGCACCACCCGCCTCCCTCCCGCCCTCTTTTAAAATACATTAAGAATAACGTTAAACTTTTAAAAAAAAAGGTTTAAGTAAATTAAATAACTTACCTGAGCTGCGCCATCCTGGGGCTCTCTCTTTCTTCTCTCGCTGACGACTTCCTCTCAAATGCGCATACGCGGCCGCACGCGCATGTTTGTCGTGACAAATGCGCATGCGCGGGCGGCCAAGCCTGCGCATTTGGGAGGAAGTCGTCGGCGAGAGAAGGAAGAGGGAGCCACGGGACGCCGCAGCTCAGGTAAGTGATTTAATTTACTTAAACCTTGTTTTTTAAAAGTTTAACGTTATTCTTAATGTATTTTAAAAGCGGGCGGCAGGGCGGCAGGGAGGTGGGTGGCGGGCAACTCGCTCCGCCGTTGGTGTGCATAGCTTGCATGCCCTACGCCTACTTCGCAGATAGCGAAGTAGGAAAAGCTACGCACACTCCGCAGCCGGAGCGTAGCACTGCGCCCAGGGTTAGTCAGGATTCCAAACCAAGCCTCGGAAGAGCCGACGCTACCGCCGGTTCCTGAGGCACCCGCCTTCTTTGCTATGGGAACCCCACAGCCTTTGCTGTAGTACCCTGGGTTCCCGCCCACTAAAATCTGGGCCACTGGCTAGCGGGAATACCGTATGGATACCTGGAAAACCGAGTCCAGGAGCTTGGAATTCTCTTTGTGGTATACTGCATTCTCATTCAGTGGATGCCCTCCAGGTCGTTAATCTCTAGATCAAGGAATTCTGACTGTTCGTTCCCCGGAGTCCCTTCCACTCGATCCCCTAAAGCGAGCTACTGGGTTCGTGGAGCACCGGTAATTAAAGGCCCAGAATCCTGTCTGCAAGATATTCCCAGCCCCACAGCTGGATCATTGACATACGGTGGATAGAATCTACCGGATTCTGTAAGTGTAAGCGGAGTGGGCAGAACCGGCGTCTGCCAGTCAGGGGCGCAACTAGAGCCACATTTCGGGGGAGACTGATAAAAATTTCGGGGGGGGGGGGGAGAGGGTAATTCTTCCAGTCATAGGCAGAGTGGAGATCCAGGGGCTCTAAGAAGAGGTGAAAACCCAACAAAGCCTCATTTATGGGTAAATGGTCTTTTAAAGACCTGTGATTTACTCGGGTGCCGCGCTGACAGCCGCGCACCCTGCGTGTTCACACTAGAGGGGTCCTGCTGAGAGCTGCGCACCCAACGCGTTCACTCTAGGGGGCCGTGCTGAGCGCCGCGTTAGGATCACCACTCTAAATTTTTCTTTTTAAAAAACGGTCCACTTCCATTAATTTATATTCGCCCCGAGGACCCCATTCCCCGGACCATGCCCAATTCTTGAATGTTTTTATCAATCATTAGGAAGGGGGGGTGCATGGTCCCCTTACCCTTGTCCACTTCTGGCCCCGGGGACCTCATCCCCCGGGGCCTGGCCTCTTCATTGGGGACTGTGGGGGGAGCCCCGATGCCCCCACGGTCCCACCGCCTTCCCGCCTCCTGCTGGAAACGGCATTGTTTTTGGGCAAGAGAAGCTGCTGACATACAGCTCCCCTTGCCCAAAAACAATCCTGCTTTGCTTCTTTGAAGCGAGAGCAGGTTTTCCTACTCTTGCTTCAACGAAGCAAACCAGGGTTTGCTATGACAAGGTGGGACCCTGCCATAGCAAACAACAATGTCCCGGGGGTGGGATCCCCGGGACATTGCAGGAGCCGGCCCTGGGGGGGTGGCAGTCCCAAGGACCATCAAGGGCCCCCCCCTCTATTTTCAAAGCCCTGAGCCCGAGGCTTTGGGGGGCCCCCAAGGTCCCCCTGCATATTTAATTAAAACTCCAGGGGGTGGTGATCCCTGGGGGCTTGCGGGGGCCTCAGAGGCCCCCAGTAATTACAAAGCAAGCCCTGGGGAGGAGGCGGTCTCCGGGGCTGTGGGAGGGCCGTGTGCCCTCCCACACCTAATTTACATAGCCCGGGGATGTGGTGGTCCCTGGGGCTGCGGAGGCCCCGCAGGCCCTCGCAATATAATTATAGGATTGCTCCCGGAACCTGGCCTACCCTGGGGCTCATTTAAATGAAGTGGGGAAGCCCGCTTCATTTTTCGAAAAATATTTCAGCCAGATTCGCGCACCCAGTGCACATTCAGACATTTTTTTAAAAATGGGGCCTGGGGGTCATGGTGGGACCCCTGAGCAGGACTAGGGGGTCAGGGTGTTTCTACCCTGCCCCCTTTTCTTCTTTTTTAAATCTTTTTTCGACTGTTTTCTTGTGACTCGGTTCTACCGAGTCACAAGATGGCTGCCAACACTTCCTGGTTTGCAGTGTTGGCAGCCAATCACAGTCAAGCTCTGGGTCATTGCAGCTAATCACAGTGAAACTCGTGGTCGGGAGGGTGCGTGAACCCACCGCTGCCCCAGATTTTGAAACTTTTATTTTTTTAATTTCTCAGCAACTACTGAACAGATTTACACCATTATAAAAAAAGGTCCCTTTCTGAACCAAGCTCTACCTTTTTCCCAAATTTGGTGTAATTCCGTTCAGCAGTTTGGGCTGTAGCCTGTAATAAATTTTCCTATGGAAATGAACATGGAGAAAACATTTTTTGGGACCCCCTTTCTTCTCAGCCCCCACTTGACGAATCACCCCCAAACTTTCAGGATAGGAGCGGACCTGGATAGACCTTTTTATTTAGAGAATTTCGCGATTATTCGTCAAACGACACCAAAGTTATTAGCAAATCAAAAAATGATTTTCCTATGGAAACTAGGTTCTAACTATAACTACCTACTGGCGACCACCAGTAGGTAATATATGTATCTATATATATTCACTGAGAAAAACATAGGTTTCAGGCACGTAATAGTTAGAAATTAGCATTTAAAAAACCTTAGAAATTCTCTGAAAAAACCATAGGTTTCAGGGACGTTATAGTTAGTTTGACATTTCACTCATACAAAACTATAGAAATTCCCCCGTTATAGTTAGTTCAGCTGAATGTAACTCGCGCCCCCACAATGCACTGCTGATGACCTCACATATTACATCATTCATGACATGGTCAGTGACATCACTGATGACATCTCAAATGACATCACTAATGACATCATCCAGTGACTGTGTGTTTCTGTAAAGTTTAAATATGTTTTATATATATGCCATGGTGTATTGAAGAATAAGTGGGTGTATAAGTGTCTAGATGAAGGATTTAGTAGGTGCGTGACTGACTGTATAAGTGAGTGATTAAATGTGTCTTACTGAATGCATGGGTTAGTGACTAAACTGTCTGAATGTGTGCATCAGTATGTCTGTTGTTGTGTAAGCTGCTGCATGTGTTGGTCAGTAGCTACATGAGTGTCTATATGGGTTATTGATTGGTTGCCTGAGAATTTGTATGGGAGACTGAGTGTGTGTGTGGGTGGGTGTGAGGTGTGTGAGTGGTTGATTCACTGGGTGTATGGGTTCAAGAGTACATGTGTAAACAGCTGTATGGGCGGGTGAGTGTGTGTATGGGTGTGTTGGTGAGAGATTGGATGTCTCAGTATACATGTCCAAGTAACTACATATGTAAAAAGCAATGCATGTCAGAGTTGGAGTATATAAATGACTATACGTGAGAGTCAGTGATTGTGAGAGTGGCTGTATGGATGAGTGTGTACTTGTATCAGTGATTGTATAAGAGAGTTAGTATGTGTTAGTATATGCTTGAATAAGTTAGGTGGTGTGTGTATAACTGTATAGGTGAGGAAATGGGATGTGATTGATTCTTTGCATGACTGACTAGGTGTGTAAGTAACTTCATGGATTAGGGTGTTGCAGGGATTCTGCTCATGCACAGAACTATGCGCAGGAAACTAGGACGTCAGTGAATTGCGGTGTACCAAAAACTCACCTCAGTACCCAGAACCCCTATCCGACCAGCATCAGTGTCTCATTCGCTCTCCGTATCAGCTCGATGCTACCAATGATTAGACAACCCAGAACATGCGACTTAGAGTACTCTCAGGAATGGTGGAAATCAGACATACCTGTTCGCTATTATTCTCATATCAGTCCACAACAAGAATAATCTGAGACACAGTAAAGTTTAAAAATTTTATTTTATAAACTACGTGTCCTAAGATGCAGTACTTTGGCTAACATAAGCAGACAAATGATTAAAACTAAAAGCATCAGCATTGTTACAATACCATAAAAAATGAAGGGAGAAATCATGTTACAAATGAATGTGTAATACGACCATCCTTCTTTCAATAGTAAGCTAGTATTATTAGACTAATCGAAGGTCTCTAGGTTTGAATGGGGAACCCCATACCGTAAATATCAGCTTAGGTGAATCACATCACAGGATCAGCTTTGCTCTGTGTCTGGAAAAAGTCTTCTCCAAAGTGAGTGTCTCATGCATGCAAACTGCAATATTAAAGGTGCTCGAATTTCAGAGATTTGCAGCTGTGTGCGTGTTATGTCTAGAGAGTGGGCCGATCAACCTGAATTCAAAAGCATACATTGTTTGTTAGCCCTGACGGTGTCTGCACACCATGTTCAGACCAAGGTCGTGGTGCACGTCTAGGGATGTGAACAACAGATCATTCCCATGTGAAGAAAAGGCAAGCAAGCATTCTTCATATAATAACATCTATCAGCAGTGTCATGTGCAAAAGCAGCAAAAGTGGCAAGATGCCGTTTTAACTTCTAAGACGCTTATGCTAACATAGCAATATGTGTACCTAAACCTCCATCTCCACTACAAGGGGTGGTGTGTGAATGTCTGTATAGGTGTATGAGTGCATATGATAGTGTTGTATTGATGAGTGACTGTATGTATGAGTGATTGTATGGGTGAATGAGTGGATGTGTGTGTAGACCTAGGAATCAGTGAGTGCGTATGTAGTAACTGGTACTGGTGTGTCGATGGTTTCGAGAATGTTAGTCAGTATTTTACAGTGGGTGTATCAAAGGTTATATTAGAGTGTGAGGAGGTGTATCAGATTTTGACGTGGATGATGTCATCAATGATGTCATTCGTGATGTCATTTGAGATGTCATCAGTGATGTCATCAGCGATGTCACTGACCATGTCATGAATGATATAATATGTGATGTCATCAGCATTGCGGGGGCGCGAGTTATAGTTAGCTGAACTATAACGGGGAAATTTCTATGGTTTTGTAGGAGTGAAATGTCCAACTAACTATAACGTCCCTGAAACCTATGGTTTTTTCAGTGAATTTTAATGGTTTTTTAAATGCTAATTTCTAACTATGCCTACAAAGTTAGGCATGTAAAGAAAGAGGAAGAAAAGCGCAGAAAGAAGCAAGACAAATGCAGAAAGAGGCAACAGAAGTCCAGAAAGACGAAGAAAAGTGCAGGAAGAAGCAAGAGAGGTGCAGAAAGAACCAACAGAGGAGCAGAAAGTTTCCCTGTCCCCCAACTTTTTACTGACGGGTACTGGTGGTAACTGACTGAATAACCAGGACTGGAGCCAGTGCTATGCTAAAAGACACTTAGAATACAGTGAAAACACCTACATACACTAGGGAACACTGGGCGTACCTGGTGGGCTAGTTGGCCCCCAGGGACCCTCAGGATTCAAAGGGGACTTAATTCCCCAATTAAAACACGGTGGCGCGTTTGCACACTTGTCACATTAGGCCACGACCCCTCCCTGCACCACTCTGCAAACGCACCCCTGGCTGCGTTGTAAATTGGGGGATTCATTCCCCTTGAGTCCTGAGGATCCCTGAGGGCCAACTAGCCCACCAGGTACCTCCAGTAAGCGCCATAGAGCTGCGTTGCAGAGAGGTGTAAAAAGGGGCGTGGCCTCTGAATATCTCTCTGCAACGCAGCTCCCTGCCGCACACTGGAGGTTCCTGGTGGGCTAGTTGGCACCCAGGAACCCTCAGTATTCAAGGGGAATTCATTCCCCAACTCACAACGCACCAGGGGGCACGTTTGCTGAGTGCTGCAGGGAGGGGGTGGGGCCTAGCTGTGATGCAGGCTTTAAAAAAAACAAAATTAGGAAGGGGGGCTGTGTGGCCTCCCTTCTCTTGCCTTTTATTGGGCCCTGGGGAACCCATACCCCAGGGCCTGGCCCCCTTTTGTTTTTTTAAATGTAATCGGGAGGGGGGCCGTGTGGGTCCCCCTCCCGTGGCCAATTCCGTCCCCAGGGACCCCATCCCCTGGGGCATGACCACATATATTTTTTTTATAGGAAGGGGGCTGCGTGGTCCCCCCTCCTGAGGCCTCTATTGGCCCTGGGGATCCAATACCCCGGGGCCAGCCTTTATTTATTGATTTATTTATTTGGGGAGGGGGGCCGCGTGGCCCCCCTCCCGGGTCATTTCAAGCCCAGGGACCCCATCCCCCCGGGGTCTGGCCATCCTTTTTAATGTTTTTTTTGGGAGGTGGGCCGCGTGGCCCCCCTCCTCAGGCCACATATAGCCCCGGGGACCCCATCCCCAGGGCCTGGCCTCTGTTTTTTTTTTATTACTATACACAGGGGAGGGGGGCCACGTGGCCCCCCTCATGGGCCACTTCTGGCCCTGGGGACCCCATCCCCAGGGCCTGGCCTCTTCGTTGGGGACCGTGGGGGGAGCCCCAATTCCCCCACGGTCCCGCCGTCTCTCCGCCTCCTACGGGAGCCGGCATTGTTTTTCCACAAGGGGAGCTGCTGACATGCAGCTCCCCTTGTGGAAAAGCAATGTGGTTTGAATTTTGTAAGCGAGAACAGGAAACCTGCTCTTGTTTACAAAATCCAAACCACAGTTTTCTATTACAGGGCGGGAGCCGCACGTCTCCCGCCCTGCCATAGCAAACAGCAGTGTCCCGAGGTGGGCACCCTGGGACATTGCAGGAGCCGGCCCTGGGGGGTGGCGGTCCCCAGGGCCATGGAGGGCTCTAAGAGGGGGGACGCGTGGCCCCCCTCCCAACGTTTGCAAAGCCCCGGGGGTGGTGGTCCCCGGGGCTCGGGGGTCCGTGACGGACCCCCACATTTGCATCTTAGTGCCCCGGGATGGTGGCGGTCCCCACGGCGTGTGGGGTGCTTGAGCCCTCCCACAGCTTTAATTATTTATTAAAAAGCCCCAGGGGGTGGCGGTCCCAGGGGCAGCAGGAGGCCATGTGCCCCCCGTAAATAATTAATAAAAGCCCCGGGCGTGGCGGCCCCCAGGGCTTGGGGGGCCTTGAAGGACCCCCACACATATAAAAATTAGCCCCGGGGTGGCGGTCCCCGGGGCTGTGGGAGGCTGCGTGCCCCCTGCAGCTCTAAAATCAAGCCCCGGGGAGGTGGTGGTCCCTAGGGCAGTTTAGGAGGGATTGGGGCCCCCACACACATTTTTTCAGTGCCCCCGGGACCTGGCCCACCCTGGTGCTTCAATACAATGAAGCACAGGAACCCACACTTCGTTTTTTCTTTTTACTTTCTCGGGCGAATTCGTGCACCCAGCGCAAATTAACGGTTTAAAAAAAATGCTTTTTTGGGCCCTGGGGGTCATTGTGGGACTTCCTAAGCGGGCCTAGGGGTTCAGGTTGTTTCTACCCTGCCCCCTTTTCTTGTTTTCTTGTTTGTTTTTCGCTTGTCCTGTGACTCGGTTCTACCGAGTCACAAGATGGCTCCTGACACTTCCTGGTTTGGAGTGTTGACAGCCAATTAGAATAAAGCTTGTGGTCGGAAGGGTGCGCGGATCCACCGCTCCTCTAGATATCGATATATATATTTTTTCATTTCTCAGCAACTACTGAACTGATTTACACCATTTAAAAAAAGGGTCGCTTTCTGATCCAAATACTACCTTTTTGGCAAATTTGGTGTAATTCCGTTAAGCAGTTTTGGCTGTAGCCTTGCCCAAAGTTTCCTATGGGAAATTGTTTTTTTGACTCTTATTTTTTGAATTTCTCAATAACTACTGAACAGATTTACAACATTTAAAAAAAAGGTCGCTTTCTGATCCAAGCTCTACCTTTTTGCCATATTTGGGGTAATTCCCTTCAGCAGTTCAGGCTGTAGCCCGTCTCAAAATTTCCCATGGAAATTAACATGGGGAAAATGTGTTTTGGGACCCCCCTTTTTTCTCATCCCCCGCTTGACGAACCACCCCCAAACTTTCAGGATAGGAGCTGACCTGGATAGACTTTTTTTTTTGGGAGAATTTCGCGAAGATTCGTCAAACGACCCCGAAGTTATTAGCAAATCACAAAATGCTTTTTCTATGGAAACTAGGTTCTAACTATAACTACCTACTGGCGACCGTCAGTAGGTAATACATACATA
The DNA here is from genome assembly GCF_964204655.1 of Triturus cristatus. Lineage (NCBI taxonomy): Eukaryota > Metazoa > Chordata > Amphibia > Caudata > Salamandridae > Triturus > Triturus cristatus. Next base: position 1,129,370,327 of record NC_140584.1, read on the forward strand.
TAAATATAGCATATATATATGTGTGTGTATGTAGATATATATATATATATACATACATATATATATTTGTTTATTTTTATTTTTTTTATTTACATTTTTTAACATTATTTCTTATGGGGCTTTCTGCAGGTATTCCAAGTCTGCCCGGGAGTAAATTTACTACTGGTTTGATCCTTTTTGGCATCTTTAGTAACTTTATAAGTCCAGTTTGTAAATAGCAATGGGCTTACTCCTGTGTGTGGGTGGGTGTTTGTATTTGCATGTGCCTCCTTAAACACTTCCTTACCTCTCCCTAAGCCCCTCCTTGCCGCTCCCATTACAAGTAAATATTCCCTATTTTCGAGTCACTAACCCAGAGACCTCCCACAGTTACTACTACAACATTCAAGTATGTGTGCGGAAACCTCTGCAGCCAGGACTCTGCATAGAAAAGACAGGACAGGCAGAGCCGAAGGACTTTGCATGTAGGTTTCAGCATGCAGGGTTTTGACTAGCATTTTGTAGCATGTGAGTAGTAAGTGAGTCACACTAGTATAGCACTACAAAACACACTACAAAGTGCACTCGTGCGTACGCCCTTTGTTTATAATAATTAAATTATTTAACAAAGCCCCAGTGTTCTTCTTATTGCCCCATCTGGAGCACTTTACGCTGTAGCTAGGGCAGTAACCCGGGTTTTACAGGGAGGGAACAGGTAATCGGGACCCTACAGCCACCTCAGAGGACTGTCCCCCCCAGGACTGGGCACAAAAACCTCCCTGGGCAAAATACTGTCAACGCACCCAATCAGTCTAGTCTTTACCCCACAGTATTCCCTTTAATGTAGTAATTTGGACACATGGCCCTCCAGGTATGACCTGAAGGAAACAGAGCAGGTGAAAATCTCAGGCCCGAGCTCTACTTCCGCTTAAGCCTTGATCCAAAATTAGGGGCAACCAACATCTGCGATCAGTTGAAAGTAACTCACGGCATTCGGAATGAGACCGTCTTTTAAACTGCTATTACTGCAGCTTGAATTACAAGAAGATTCAATTATTTGCACAAGATCACAAATTTTCCGGTTACGTGCAGATGCTGGTGTTAAAACGCAGGTTTTACGGTCAGCAATTGAGCACCTAGACCGCATGCCATACATACTAGCATTGATTCAAGTGTAGCACCCAGACCCCTGCAGCTTAGAGGTGCCCCCAGCCCTCAGGGGCCCGCTTTCAGACAAGACCAAAGATATCTGGAAAGAAAATCAAGCTGTCAGTTCCAGGCGCAGGAAACGAACCGCAGGCGTCAGTGTCTGTGAAATTCACCCTGGGCGAGTACGTCACCAGTTGTACCTCGTGGACTTACAGACGCATCATGCCCACTACGAGTGCTGCTGCCCCGAGCACCATATGTATTCGCGTGTCAATTAACATTTGAACATTCCTGGTGACACTTCCGGAGCCCCAGGGATTCAGTGGACGTGTGACTCCTCGGGGGTCTGACACCAGACGTGCGTCGTCTCGGGAGCGGGAAAGCGTCTCCTCAGCCGACCTCTCACTGTGCATTCAACAAAATGAAGGCCACAGACTGAATCCGTGCCAGGGCAGGTTGCACCTCTGTCGAGTGGCCCTGGGGGCAGAGGTGCTGGGGAGTAGGGGTCCCGGGAGGAGGGGTTCCTACAGCATCCCCAGTTAACCTTGAAAAGGATGATGGAGAAAAGGCCCTTAAGGGGGCTTCCCAGCAGCTCCTGCTATGTGTTGAAGGACAGAACCAGCTGCTACTATTTTTAAACTAGTGACTTCTGTTTACTTTGGTTTCTGTGAGACATCAGAATGTGAAAGGAAGCGGTTACTTAATGCTCCGGTCACACATAAAATAAGACATTTACCTGCGTTCGAAATCATTTTTTCAAGATTTTTTAAGCAACGCAGCAGTATTTGAAGTGCATATTCGAGCGAGGGCAGCTTGCAAGAAGACACAGCGTTTGAAACGTGAGGTGTACAAGCTTAAAACCATCCGATGTTTTATTTTCCTTTCTAAGTATATGATTCCTACAGTTACAAACATATAACCAATTGCTTTTTGTGACATACATACAGATGCACGGTGGTTCTGCCAACCACTTGTCTTTCTCTTTGCATTATGTCACCTGTACATATGTGCGGGTCTGGTTCCCACTCGCCGCTGGCTGCATGGGTTTAATTGGAACACGGCTCGTGTCATGCTGCTCGGTGACACACAACTCCCATGCCTCGTTAGCTGTACATGCGCAGGTGAACGTGTTCGACGGCTCAGTACCTGCGTTAGTCAGTCTCGGGGTGCGTGTTTACTCACAATTAAAGACAGAAACGGGAGGTGAATCAAAAACGGGATTCCTGCCCCTGGGCTTCACCTTGCGGATTAGGAGGGCATCAAAAAGTAAGTGGGGGAAGGTTGACACGAACTAGTGAAAAAGCTAAATAATCTGGTTTCTGTTTTTTTTTTCTGGACCATTCCTATCTCTGGAAGTTAGTGGGATGAAACGACACCACCGCCCGTTTGCACATGTCCACTCCTGCTGACAGGAGAGACCTCTGGGGCAGACCTCGCCTCTGGAGTAAACATATAGTAGAGAGTAGAGCCAGCCTCGGGTTCTAAACACAGCTGGAACAGCTGTGCACCTGTCATACTCACCAGGCCTCTGCGGAGCATCAGAGCAGGGCTCTCAACAAGCACTCTTGACTCCATGGTCTCAGCCATGCTGCACTGTCCCTTTTTGTCTCAGTGAATCAGGTGATGTGTTATTTCAGCATCTGTGGGTTGTGCCTGTTCCCTCTCAGAGGCCGAACGCCATCTGTGAATCAGGGTCACGAGCTCGCTAAACTAATGTACCCTCGAGTAGCCCTCACCTGTTGTGTAACAGCAGGGTACTGGCCCTACACTGTGTTTGGAAGGCCTGGATTCTCACCAGGGTGTCATAATTATGTGGCTCACCCACCACCACATACAGTAAAGCACTAAACAGAAACAATGACTCCTTCCGTCTGAATACTGGATTATGGCAAGTCTAAGACTGTTTTTATGAAGTCATAGGATTCAATAAGTAGCGGAGTCACCCAACAAACATTAGATGATCGCACATTCTCAGTTCATTACTAATACCTGTTTGAAAGTACAAATTCAGACAGAGATAATGCTGTGTACACAGCTATGTAATCCAGTCAATGTGTCTTTGCCACGAGTCCCTTCCAACACTGGAAGCCTCTCTGGGTCCGCAGGTGTCAGGCTGGGCTCAGCTCTCCTTCTGCTATACACAATAAACACGCAATGACACGTGCAGGGACCAACTGAGGTGAGGTTGTAGTTGCAACAAATAGGCACAACCTCAGTTAGGATGCAGTATGGGCAAGTAGGTACATCCTCGGTTAGGATGCAGTATGGGCAAGTAGGTACATCCTCTGTTAGGATGCAGTATGGGCAAGTAGGTACATCCTCTGTTAGGATGCAGTACGGGCAAGTAAGTACATCCTCGGTTAGGATGCAGTATGGTCAAGTAGGTACAGCCCCGGTTGGGTTGTGGTAGGGACGAGTAGGTACAACCGTGGTTAGGTTGAAGTAGGGACAAGTAGGCACAACCTCGGTTAGGATGTAGTAGGGATGAGTAGGTGCAACCTTGGTTAGGTTGCAGTAGGGACAAGTAGGCACAACCTCAGTTCGGTTGCAGTAGAGATGAGTGGGTGCTGCTCAAAATGGTGTCTATTCAGCCAAGGGCTATGTCCAACGACAGTGGTGCCTCTTTTTACCAGTTTTGGGAATAGGGTCGCCTGATTGCCCCATATCAACAGTACTGGGCTCCCTGTAACAAATCAGTACATTCTGAATAATGTGGTCTAAATTCTGCTTCTTTAAAACAAATAGGGTTAACAAACATGGTCACAATGATTTGTACATGGAGAGCACAGGAAGCACAGGGCCCTATCATAGTACACTTAGCGCACGATGGTGCTGATGGTGCTCAGGAGAGGGTACCATTTCTTCATCCGGTTAATATTTCAGTTAACTGGGAGGGAAAAGGAGTTCACATGAACAAAAACAATTTAAGCTTTCATATAACCCATTTGACAACAAAATAAGGAGCAGGCATCGGTGGATAAAGTTAAGTGGGTTTATTACAAATTAATAATCAATTCAATCTGTTTGCACATTAAAACCATACTACAGAGGTACAGATGCACAGATGGCAAGCTGAAATGTCAAAGTAGGTAAACGACCTTTGCAACGCAAGTAAAGCCATGTGTGCCATTTCCATGCAAGCTCAACCGCGTGTGCCTTAGCCAAGTATATGTCTTAACCACGCAAATGCCTGGTTAAGGCAGTGCGTGGTCTAAATGCTGGGATGGGCGATCCCAAGAACAGCAAAGATCGGGAGAGGACGCAGTGGGTTTTGGGAGGGTGGAGGGTAGTTTTAATGGTTGGGGTAGTTTTTAGGGCTCAGGGGGTCAGGGTAGCTTTTAGGGCTCGAGGGAGGTTCGGGGTAGTTTATACGGCTTCGGGGGGTCGGGGTAGTTTTTATGGCTTGGGGGTCGGGGTAGTGTTTAAGCCTCAGGGGGGTTGAGGTGGTGTTTAGCGCTCAGGGTAGTGTTTAGGGTCAGGGTTCTTGGGGTAGTTTTTAGGGCTTGGGGGGTCAGGGTAGTATTTAGGGCTTGGAGTTTGGGTAGTGTTTATGGCTCAGGAGGGACGGATAGTGTTTAGGGTCTAGGAGGGTCGAGGTAGTGTTTAGAGCTCTAGGAGGTTGGGTAGTATTTAGGGCACGGGGGTCGGGCAGTGTTTAGGGCTGTGAGGGGTTGGAGTAGTGTTTAGGGCTCTGTGGGGGGTCGGGGTATTGTTTAGGCCTTGGTGGGTTGGGGTAGTGTTCAGGGCTCGAGGAGTCCGGGTGGTGTTTAGGGCTCAGGAGGGCTTGGGGTGTAATCTTTACCACACATCCCTTTACAAGTCATGCCGTTACCACACAATATGCGCGGTAAAGGCATGCTTGGTAAAGGAATGCATTGTTGGATACATTCGTTGCTGGGGCTCCATTGGTAGCCGCACGCATGGTTTAACCATGGGGGCCTCTGTCATACAACCGTCGAAATAGATTCAGGCTCGATAAAATAGGATGGGCAATGAATGCAGTCACAGCAATGCAGATACTGAGACAAAGACATTGGTGTTCCTTGAAGAAACTCTAATCCTGCTTCCTAAACATGAATAGGTTCTAAAGTCATTTAACCTAAGTCTTGAATGTAAGCTACGAATGAGTCAAAAGAAAGGTTAGCTGAGAATTTTGTATTGCAAGAAGGTGTCAGCATAGTGAAAAATCCAGCAGTAGAAGTCTTCTAAATTGGGAATAGGTGTCTAGCATATAGCTACACACTGCAAGAATAAAAGGAAGCCGAGAGGTCTGTACCTCTTTAAATCAAAAGGGGTCTACTCTAACTGCTGGTGTGTACACTAATTAAAACATACAGATACTTCGTCATCAGCCATATCTCACACCACCCTTAAGGCACCAACAGTGTTCAACTCCACAGGTGCATTTGCAACATCTCCAGACTTTCCCATCCCATAGACTCTGACAGTCTTGGCAACCTTGGGTTTTCCTTCGTTCTTGATACGCGATGAATAGGAGGGTTCTTCAGCTTGTTAGCTATTCACGTCTCTGCCAAGATTTTCTCTCTCAGGCCTCCCTATCATTAATACAACAATACTCCCTTCTCTAGCTATGAAAACTTGAGGACATACCTGCACAGGTCAGAGCACTCAAAACAAGGAACATGCATTTAAAAATAAAGGCCTACTTAAGTTAACTTTAGTCCAGCATTTTCGAAGACATGTTTATATATGCATGCATAACTGTAAAAAATGCAACAAGAATAAATGCAAACCTGAATAAATAAGTGCATGGTTACAGATACAATGTGCTTTCAAATGTATGCAACATAGCTCAAGACATAAGTATAAATAGGTCTGAGAAATAGATTTCTTCACGGTTAAGCTAAACATTAATGTGCATAAGTCTATGAATCTCTAGTTTCTTCAGTGCATGCACTTCACTAATACGTTGAACGCTTCACTTCACATTATTAATATGAAAACACACAGAGTATAGGGTGCTAAGTGCATGTATTTATTGCGCTATTGTGACATGTAAGGGTTGAGCTTAAATTCTGCTGCTCCATGTCCTAAACGTGAGTATGTTTCTGCTGCACATGTAAAGGTTGATGATGCAATCACAGTTGGTGCAGCTCAGATAAGCCGTTCCTACCAGTGCTCCTTCAGATTCTAACTGTGACACGTGCGTAGGACCAGGCACTAATTCTTCTAAAGTGTGCATGCTCTCAAATATTATAACATTTCAGCAGGATGACACTTCAAGTGCACTGTTTGAACTGCTGCAGTTATGATGTCTTGCATGTATTCATGCAGCTCCACTGATAACAATTTACCATCTTACACAATTTAGGGCTTCATTATGATGTCGGTCAAAAGCATTCAGACCGACTCCTTGTCGGAATCGTTTCTGACCGTCTCGGGTTAGGGGTGTCCAAATGACCGATTAAGATGTTTCCGAACACCGTTCAATCGGACACCCATTGACTTCAATGGGGGCCTGTGTTCAGACCGATAACACAGGCTCCCGTTGAGAAAAAGGGTATTTGGTGAAAACCTTGCACCCTGTGGCAGTCACCTCATGGTGCCTGTCACACTGTGCATGTTTGTAAAGAGGGGTCCCATGCGTACCCCCACGGGCCCCAACCAGGGGCTTCTGGGTGAAGGGGGGCTGGCTATGGGCCCCCAAAGTCAGTTTCCGACAGCCGTTTTGTGTCAGACAGACCAATTCGGAAAGGCTGTCCGAATCAGACATCGTAATAGGTCGGTCGGAAACTCGGTCCATAGACCTGTATGATTCAGCTCCGGCTGACTCAGAGTCTCTAAATGCCGGTTGGAACTGAGTCGAAAAGACCGAACGGTTACCTTTCCTTCTTAATCGGTCGGAAATGTTTTCGAGTCGGTCGGAAACATAGGTTCCTACACGGGTTAGGAAAATCCGAATCCCGTTCGGAACCTTTCCGACCAACATCGTAATCAGCCCCTTAGTCCAAGGGTTTCAGCACAGAGCACAACTGCTTCTTAAATATTCACCTCATTTAATGGGTACTTAAAACGTGAAGAGCAGTGGTGCTTTTGCACATATGCAGTTGGACCCATTCAAACATTTACAGCTGCACAAAATGCAGAATAAACTGCATTTAGACACAGCTGGGAAAAGAAAAATGAATGACGTGGATTGGTTAAAAAATAGGCATAAGAGACGCAATGATATTTTGATGGGGGTGTACTTTTTTATGAAACAGGGCATTATATCTTGCCAAAGTAGCAGTGGCACCTGGTAAGGCACTGTGACCGTGGGTGGGGAGGAGTGTTATCCCGGCTCCCGGCAGCACACAGGCTCACTGACACCCCTAGCTAATCACAAAGCTGCTGTCACCAGCATGGCAGCAGTGTTGTGATTGGTCTGAGTGCCGTGGTTCAGCTCTAAGACAGGGAGTGGGAGGCTGTGCATGTTCTCCACCCAGACTAAGTGCGCATAATGGTTTGGTCAGTCCAAGACGGCCGGGCCAACCATCATGCGCACTTTTGGTGCACCAACCAGTCCTTTTCTCTCTGACGTCACACAAGCCCAAGCCCTCCCACCCTACCCTGGCTACAAGCTCCAGGCTAAAAATAAAATGATAATAACATCATGTTTTTATCATTTTATTTGGTCTGAGAGCAGTGGGGCTATGCTTTAGTGGAGGAGCTGCGGCTGCGAAGAGCACAATCTTGAATTTCAAAGTGGGGAACATGAGATGGTGTATGCCACAAAACTCTGCTTAGTTTAAACAGCTTTTCACAGAATCTTTTGTGTGTTTGATCTTGGTTTGATACAAGAGAAGGAGAGTTCCATGGCATATATTCTGAACAATATTTGATTGAAGATCAGTATTCATGCAGATGTTATCTCTTCTGAGTACACATTTTTATTGCAGTAGGTGCAAGGGAGAGAGAAGAGAAGAGAAGACAAGAGAAGACAAGACAAGACAAGACAAGTGTGGTAAATAATTTAATTACCGGGACTTAATTTGATGCGGAAAATCTATAATAATAGCTCAGAAAAAATAAGAGGCAGAATCCGTGGTATTAGAGATTCAGAACGGGCTTTATTCCTATACAAAGGAACATAATTCGAATTATGGGTCTTCTATTCCATCACCACGAAAGTTCAGGAAGGAAGGAACAATACATTATTGACAGGTAATCATTTTTATAGAAAAGGCATTACAGTGAAACAGATGCAGGAGGCGTAACAGTTGATATCAGAGATAAAAGCATACATGCGTAACTAAAATGGGTGTAACTAGGCGTAACTAAAGAACGTCATTAGATATGATGTCATAAATGGGTGGTTCCATGAAAGAATTTCGCAATGTCAGCAAAAATACTTGGCAGAGATGCGCGCGCAGCAGCATGACGTGTGATTGACGTGTAACTAGAGGGTGAAGGGGACTTGACATTTAGCTCTACATGTGGAGACAAAAGTCTGGGGTTATGTCAACCTAATCCCAAATCATATCTAATATCCTATGTTTAAAGAACTGTGTTATCCAAAAAGAGAGGTCTCTTAGGATAGAATCTTATTCTATACTGACTATACTAACTGTTAGTGCGTGTACAAGCGTCTAAGTGTCTCACTAGATGCGAGGGGGTAGGAATATTCCATGGTAACGGGGCTATGAATTACTTGCATAAGGGCAGCGAGGCCTGGCCCTTTGCACGGTAGCTGGAGGAATGTTTACCTAAACTGCTAGACAGGAATGCATCGGATGAGGAGCGGAGCAGAGCAGATAATCTTGAAGGTGAAATACAGTTTTTGGCGGGCAGACAGGCCGAGTCAGGCACCGTTAGCCGCGCAGGGAGTAAGACAAAGTTCATGGATACAGATGCGAGCTCAGACTGGAGCTTTCAGAGGCAGAAGGCAGGAAAAGGCTTAATGGCAGAATCAGGGCCTACTCGCCTGGACTGTAAAATGGGATAAATGAACCATATAAAGCCGGTGGCCTTTCATACTTAGGAATAGAATATCCGGCCCATTCATGGCGGATTTGAAAGAGGACATGTTGACGGTGGACGCACATGTGTTTGCGTCTTCATAACTGAAACTGGAGGAAACATACATGTACTTGTGACTTATACATGAAACCGTTGGGGTCCAAGATAGGGGACATAACCGACCATAAAAATCCATATTTCCACATTCCCTCCTTGTCCCCTACTTGCCCTTAGGAGATATCAATCTTCATCAATCCATCGATCTGTTCATATAACATCATTTGTTCTTCTTTCTTCTTCCGGGATCTTGAACGAAAACTTGGATGTGGGATACACGAGGTGGCACATAGACCACAAATCGCTGGCCCACATTGTAGACATAAGCAGCAACTGAATAGTATGAGAAAGCCAATACCTAGGAAGGAGAGCATTCTCCATCCCCAGGCTGACAACACGCCCCAGAACCAACCGGACCAAGTCCAGGTGCCTGGACTCTGGTGTATCTGGCTTACAATCTTATGAAGGCGGGTTATGGCTTTATATACTGACGGTGAATTTTCTGGTATGAAAATGCAACAACTTGATCCGATGACCCTACAAGCTCCGCCCCTATCGGCCAAGATGACGTCAAGGACAAGACGATTCTGAAGCACAACAATCCGCATAGCAGACTGCTCTTCTGTTAAATTGCCTAAGGCGGAAATAGTTTCGTTCACTACTGCTTCAAGGGTTCTGGTTAATCTACGTATCAACTTACTATTAGTGACTGTACCTATATAGGGAAAGAAACCTTTATTGAAATCTGTGTATTTCTCCCATGCTGTTTCAGTGTAATCGACAATTGGGAGATCTCTCTGCTGTCTATTGTGTACTAAATGAGTATTTCTATGATAATCAGGAGGAGCTAGGAAAACAGGTGGTAGAAGGAATGCTATGTAACAGGTACCATCCCAATCTAAAGGTAGGCGTATATATGCGGTCTGGCCACATATAAAGTAGGAATGACGAGAAGCTCTAAATGTAGACTTGCCTTGATCACTGAATTTTATCACAGTGGTGCATTTACTATGGCCCATGTGTATGGAGCCATTCTTTCTTATGCATAGTTCCCCTTTAACTGGGAATACGGACATGGCGGGCAATATTGGTGTAGCTTCAGATTCAACGTTCAGGATCATGAGGTTAAGTGTAAAATTACCTAACCCATATACTTCATTTTCTAGATCAGTTCCTGTTCTTTTGGGAAGTCCCTCCTTGTTAGGGTAGCAGACTTTAAGCAAAACTAAGTTCAGGTTTCCCCATACCCAGTTGTCTTGATAAACTGCTGAGTTTGAATCTAAGGAATTAATTAAACTAAACCATGCTCCACAGGAGCCATTGTGTGTGAATGGATATGGAAAGAGGGGCAAAACTCCTTTATAGTTCTGATAGGGAGGGAGTCGGCCACATATCCAACAATTTGTAGCATTGCTAGTCTGATGGGAATGATGTAACATACTAATAAAAGTGTTGTTGCGCAGCGCAAATCTATAGGACAACTCATGCGGGGGTAATTCACTAAAAGAATGTTCAACAGTAACATTGTAAACATGTTTAGAAATAGGATAATATATGTGCAACAATATACTTGCAGCGATTATTAAAAGACATAAGAAAAACAAAATTAATAACGTCACCGTGCAATGACTACGCAGTGATTTACAGTACGCATGTTTCTTGTGCAACATTTGATTATTTCTTTCTCTATTCCGGTCCAGAGGATACATGTCAGAGACAAATTCAACCGATTCACCTTGGAGAGGACTTAAACAATCAAATTGTCTGACTGACTGGACCTCAATTTTAGTCTATATAGTTCTGAGTTCGATTGTTCAACCAAGGGGAGCTTTGAGTCTGTCTTTGAGGAAATACAGGGTTTAGTCTCTATATCGGATGGTAGTCCATGAAATTTCTTGATATGACTTGAATGTATCCAACCTTTGCGACCTTCGATCTTCACGGCTGTCCTCGTGGTGAGCAGTACAAGTTGAGGCGATCTCCACCTAGGATCCAGCTGAGTCTTCCGGTCAAAATTCCGCACTAACACCAAGTCCCCGGGAACTACGTCATGGGGTTTCACCTCGGTGTTGTCGGGAAAGGCTGCAGCTACCTGTGAACGACAAGATTGTAGTGCAGACATCAAGGAAGCCAGGTAATCTGTCAGCATATTACAGTCAACGTCAGTGATTTTACGAGGTATAGGCGTCCCCCACATATTTGGTGGTCTACCGAAGATCACCTCATACGGGGATAGCCCTGTTCGAGAGTGCGCTACCATTCTCATGTAAAAGAGTGCAACTGGTAAGGCTACTACCCAATCGACACCTTTCTGTCTACATATTTTGGACAATCTAATTTTCAGAGTTTGATTATGTCGTTCCACGAGACCTGCTGCCTCGGGGTGTCGGACACAATGAAATCTCCATTGATAGCCTAACAAAAGTGAAACGTGTTTCATTAGTTCGGATGAGAACGGCTGGCCGTTATCTGAGTAGACAGCACGTGGTAAACCGTACCGTGGGAAGAATTCTCGAACTAACTGTTTGGCAGTAGTCGGGGCAGTGTAATCTGAAACCGGGTATGCCTCTGTCCAACGGGAAAGAGCACGAACAACTACAAGAACATATTTGAATCCTCGACATCGTTCCATCTGGATATAATCCATCTGGAGGACTTCAAAAGGGTGATCAGGAGGCTGAAATCCACCCTGTTCTACGGGAATGCTTTTACCTGGGTTAAACTGACAACAGATCATACAGGTACGAACTTTTTGTTTAGCTGCTGCTCGTAAATGTTTGTTGAACCAAATGTGTTGAATGCTGTCTAGCATAGCCTTTTCTCCTAGGTGTGCTGGACTATGTATTGTATTAATGATAACTTGGACCATAGAGTCGGGAAGGAACCATATAGATTTTTCCTTCGTCATCCATCCCTGATCGGTTTGGATCCCTCCTAATTCAGTCCACTTCTTTATTTCTTCTGGTGTAGCATGTGTCTGTATGTCAATTACGTCAAGAGTGGGATCCTTAACCGTCATGCAATGTGTTGGTGTCAGAACTATTGTCTTTGTCATGTCAGATGTGTGAGTTTTATTCTGAGCAGTCTGTTTAGCTGTTCTGTCAGCTAGGTCATTGCCTTGGGAAATGATATCAGTAACTTTCGTATGAGCTTTACATTTCATAATTGATATTGCAGTGGGTAGATGTATTGCATTTAATAAGGCATGAATGAGGGGTCCGTGCTGAATGTGGGCACCGTGAGAAGTTAAATAACCTCTCTCTCGCCACAGTACGCCGAAGTCATGGACGACTCCGAATGCATAACGTGAATCAGTGTATATGTTGACTTTCTTATTTGTGGCTTGAATACAGGCTTGTGTCAGAGCGATGAGCTCTGCTGCTTGAGCTGACAAGGTATTAATACGATTTGTTTCAATGACTTCAGTGTCTGTTGTGACTGCATACGCGGCCACTAGCTCTCCTATACTTGTTCTCATACATGAACCATCTACATACAACGTCAGGTCTGGATCTGACAATGGGACGTCTGTCAAGTCTTGTCTGGGTTTCGTCGTGATAGTAATAACTTCAATACAATCATGTGCTAGTGGGTCTGTTCCGTTTACTGGCAAAAGTGTGGCAGGATTTAACGTATTACAACGTCTGATTTCTATGTGTGGCTGAAACAATGTTAATTCGTAACCGGTGAGTCTTGCTATAGTCAAGTGTTGTGTTTGCGTGCGGTTCAAGAGAACCTCTACTGCGTGTGGTACTTGTACTGTCAATTGATGTCCTAACACTATGGCATCGCTTTGTCTGATTGCTAAAGCTGTCGCTGCCACTGATTTCAGGCACGCAGGCAGAGCCTGAGCTACGGGATCTAATGTACTAGAAAAATAAGCACATGGTTTGTGTGCTCCTGCTTGTTCCTGTGTGAGTACTGACAAGGCAGTACCTTCGCGTTCTGTAACAAAGAGTGTAAACTGTTTACTGTAACATGGTGTTGCTAGGACAGGTGCTTGACATAAAGCTTTCTTTAAGCTTTCAAAGGCGTGTGTATGTTCTTGAGTCCAAGGGAGGACAGTCGATGTGGCCGCCTCCTGTGTTGTCAACTGAATGAGTGGTTTTGCTAGAAATGCATACTGAGGGATCCACTGCCTACAATATGAAGTGAGGCCTATAAAAGCCCGTACCTCCTTTTGTGTCTTGGGTATTGGCATGTTAGCAATTAACTGGATGCGGTCGGGTGTAAGCTGCCTTCCCTCCTTGGACAGCGAGTGACCAAGGTAAACAACTCGCTGAACACAGAATTGCAGCTTAGAAGGGGACACCTTGTGCCCCTTTTCGGCCAAAAATTGTAAAACCGTCAGTGAAGCTTTTTCACATTCAGGTTCGCTTCTAGCGGTGATCAGCAGATCATCGACATATTGAAGCAGGGCAGTGTTGACTGGCATGTGTATACTGTCAAGTTCTCGTTTCAGTGCTTGGCTATAGATGCTGGGGCTTTCTGTGAATCCTTGAGGTGCGCGTGTGAATTTAAAGCTTCGTCCATTTAAACTAAATCCGAACAAGTATTGGCTTTCCGGATCTATTGGGACACTGAAAAAGGCATTCTTGAGATCAATTACAGTAAAGAATGTTGCTTCGGAATCAATGGCTGTCAGTAATGAAGAAATGTCTGGAACTACGGGGTATTGTGGTACAATACATTTATTTAATTCGCGCAGATCAATAACCAATCGATATACTGGCGGGGCTTTAAGATCAGTTCGTTTAAGGATCGGAATTATCGGGGAATTACATACATTGGAGTCGGTTTCCACAACCACTCCTTGGGTAATAAGCTCGTCAATGATTTGCAGTAAAGCCAATACAGCATCTGGTGGTAACTTGTATTGTCGCATACGTGGTAGTACCACTCCTGTCTTTAGTGTGACTCGATATGGTGTAATGTTCATGCAACCAACATCTGTAGGGCCTTGTGCCCATAAATGTGCGGGTAAAGTCTGCAGTCGGTGATCCATGTCTCGGGACACGTAGTGCCCTTTGAAATCACGTAAAAACAATCTTACTCCTTCCGGAGAACAACATATTATAGCTCCTAGAGCTTTCAATGTTTTTATACCTAACAGGTTTTCTGGACATGATTTAGTAAGCAATAAATCTGTAGTTCGTGTCAAAGGACCAATCGTAAGGGGAAGAGGCTGTGATACCTCGTTAATGATAGGTTTTCCTGAAAAACCAAGGGAAATATTCTGTGAGCCTGAGAGGGGTGCCCCTGGAACTTCACTACGTTTTATGGTTGTTCGGCTTGCCCCTTTATCAAGTAAAAATTTTCTATCTTGGCCTAATAGTTCACTGTGTACATAAGGTCCTTCTTGATCTACAGGGACCTCGATAAGGGGTAAGCCAACTTCCCTCTCTAGGCTGTTTCATGAGTATCGTTGATAATCAGGATAGTCATACTGTGCGGTCTGGTACATCTGTCGTGTCGTTGTTGGTGTGGCAGCAATAGGCTGCGGTGGTGGAGCTGGCATAGACTGTTGCGGAGCTGGCATGGCCTGTGCATGCTGCGGAGCTCCTTGTTGGTTCTGATCCTGTCTAAATGGCCGTGGTCTTTCTTTTGTATTACCTATGGCGATATTATGTTTTAAAACTGGACAATCGTGTACATAATGACCTGGCTGTTTACAATAGTTGCATGTCCCTTTTACAGAACCTGCTGAAACACTGGACTGTGTCATTCCCTTTTTATGACCGTCAGCTGGAACTGTCTGGGAAACTAGCATTTTCATTTTCGTGTCTTTCATGCGTCTTTGTTCATGTTCTTGTTCCTCTCTAATTCTATTGTGATGGTACTGTAGCATTTGTAACATTTGTGACGGAGTGTTACCTTGCCAGGTACTCTCGAATTTCAATACTCTATTCTTAACTTGGGGCAGGGCATTTTCAACTAATTTTGTCACAAACAGATGTGGATAAGATTCGCTACTTGCTTTTATTCCACTATTTATACCAAAACATTTTTCGAATCGGGCATAAAAGTCACTAGTGTCTTCATCTTGCTTTTGTTTACAGGCTGGGATTGCACCCCAGTCTTCCTTTTTCGTAGTTAATAAACGTGGCAGTACCTGTACTAGTAAACCTGGTAGTATTTTGGTCTTTTCCCCAAGCCCTAAACCTGGACCTCGAGCTGTTTCTTCGTTTTCTAATGCTGTCCAATCTATCTTTTGGTCTCCCACCTCCCAATCCTTTTCTTTGAGTTTTTCATAAATGCCCGCAGGCATTAATACCTTTAATATTTTCATAATGTCGGGATAGGTATACTCTCCCATGAGCAACATGTCTTTAATTTCACGGTGGAAACCCGCTGGGTCTTTGTCATGACTGGGTACCACTTTCTTCATTTTAGATATGGGTGTGTATACAAACACACGTTTAAACTGATTGTCATCACCTTTTATCGGGTGGACTTCGCGTAAGGGATTCTGTCTATCCATATAATACGTCGTTCTTTCCTTGATGGGCAGTGAGACATGTTCGGGGCATACAAAAAGAATGTACTGCTTTCTGGATTCTAGTATTTGTCTAATTAACTCAGTACCTGAACCTCTCCATTTATTCGTGAGTAATTCAGTCAATATATCAGGTAAGGGACCAGGATCGGAGTGTTGGCTTTTATATAATACGAGGAGTTGTTGAATCATATAGATACCAGCTAAACGCCGTTCATCTGGGGTGAGGTTCAAAAACGTGTGTGCTAGTGTATCATCACTATATTTTCCGGGACTGTCAACCCAGTGAACGGCTGACCTGGCTAATTCTTGTTCGTCCATAGAATCGAGTATATGATAACCCCTTCGTTCTCGGAGTAATTTGTCAGCGGCTTGGAACGAATGTTCGGGGGACCTTATATTTATTATAGGGGTTTGGAAATTTCTGTTATTATCTGGACGTATCGGACGTATCGGATCAGTAAAGCCTCTAGTATTATTACAAGATCTTCCTCTACCTACATAGGCCATTGTTTCTAACTGTCCTGTGGGCAGTTCTAATTCTTCCTCCTCTTCGGTTTGTTCAGGCTGGTCTACTGCTAATCTTTCTTCGTGTATTCGTTCTACTTCTTTGCGGATTTTTCGGCACATAGCTATTATACTTAATCGTTTATCATGTCTCCCTTCTGATATATTCCGACTCCATGTGGTAAGAATTTGCATTTCTTCCGGATTTACTCCTGGTCGGTCTTGATTTCTGACCACACAATTTATGAGGAAACGTAACAGTTCTCCCTGTATCTCCACTTTCTGGTACTCCATGGCTCTATTAATACTTTCAGAATCTCGCCCTGACTGGACAAAATGATATATATTTTCTAAATGTGTAGTCATTCCTGGTAGCCTCCCTAAATATATTGCAGCTCGTCGGATACGTAATGATGCCAGCAGCATTTCATCCTTTTTGCCGGGCACAGGGTCATATCTACAATCTACTAGAAGTTCCTTAAGCGTGTCGGGAGTTACTAGTTTGGGCGTACGTTGGTGGGCTAATTCTTGAAAGGAAAGTTTATTTACTCTGGGTGGTGTGGAAAAAATGTTTGTTGTACCTCCTGTAGCACCGCCTGAGGTGCTGGATGTGAAAGGATTCGTTGAACGTGATATAGCAACCATAGGTGTGGGTACAGCTGTAGAAACAGATGTGCTTGCCGGAACTTGTATCGGAGTTTGTTGTTGCGGAGGTACAGGCGGAGGGTCTTGGCGTTGAACCCCCTCGGCAGGCGGTCTATGTGGTGCAGTATTAGCATACTCGGGAGCTGCGTCGTCTAAATAAGAGGAAAGGAAAACATTTTCTGCGGTTCTGGGATGCCCTTTGGGATGTGATTTTATCGGAAACAACGGAGGTGGCAAGTCTTTTGGTATCTCCAGAGTAGCCTTAGGTAACCCTTCGGCCAGAAGAGGATACATACCATTCATAAGGGCATTTCTTTGTCTGTCTACTTGTTCTGCTTTTGTTCGGGTACCTTCTTCAATTAATAGATTTTCTCGGATTTTATTTGAATTCTCCTTACTCTTCTCTTCCTGTCTACGTGCTTTTTCTGTACGTCTATACGATTCTTTACGCCATAATTCAATGGCATCTTTCTGTGATTGTCTAGCTTTCTTTTTCCATAATTCTTCCTCTACTTTCATGATGCAATCTGCATCCCAGGTCCCAGTTGCGGGCCACCTCTGACTCTCTGGTAATTCCTTGGTGTAGTCTACCCATAAATCAAGAAATAATATGGCGTCTAGGCCATGTTTATGATACATGAAGTACCCTGGAGTGTCCCTAGGAGGAATGGGAACAGCTTCTTCGAGTACCCCTTTTCTAGTTTTGATCTGTCTTAATTTCGAAAAGAGCAGCATATTGAGAACTGATCTGATACCTAATTCTGAACACGTTTTAATACAACAAAACACAATAATGAACAGTCATTCACACCACAATATGCAGAACGTATTTAAAACATTTTAACATTTAACATTTAATGAACAACAATGATGGCCATTTAGGGAACTAGTCACTAAGCATAATACTCGGCACTACCTAGGTAATTCTGAATTATATACTAGACATACTAGATATACTGCTAAACAGTACAGATACACTGCTGAAACAGTGCAGACTGGATTTGTGTACCCAAACCCGTCTTGACCGGCACAACCTATGTGCACGTCAGAACGCCTCCCCGGCAATGGTACTCACCGGGTAGCTCGGAACGGAAGGCCTCGGAACTGAACTGAAATGGACTCGGACCGGACTGGACTCGACTCGAAACTTCGGAACTTCGGAACCTGGTGGGCCTCTGTATACCTCGGATCTTGCTCTCTCAGCTAGGCTCTGGTCGGGATACTTCGCACTTCTCACCGCCTCGTCTGGGTGTTGATCGCAGCCTCAGTTACCCCCGCTCGGCAGGAGGGAAATACAGGAAATCCTGTGGGTACGCGTTGTTGTCCGTCCAGCCGTGACAGGAGACCGGGCCTGCAACGCACCTCCGGCGCGTGAGATGAGAAAGTGTCCCTGTTCGGGCGCCATATATGTGGTAAATAATTTAATTACCGGGACTTAATTTGATGCGGAAAATCTATAATAATAGCTCAGAAAAAATAAGAGGCAGAATCCGTGGTATTAGAGATTCAGTACGGGCTTTATTCCTATACAAAGGAACATAATTCGAATTATGGGTCTTCTATTCCATCACCACGAAAGTTCAGGAAGGAAGGAACAATACATTATTGACAGGTAATCATTTTTATAGTGAAACAGATGCAGGAGGCGTAACAGTTGATATCAGAGATAAAAGCATACATGCGTAACTAAAATGGGTGTAACTAGGCGTAACTAAAGAACGTCATTAGATATGATGTCATAAATGGGTGGTTCCATGAAAGAATTTCGCAATGTCAGCAAAAATACTTGGCAGAGATGCGCGCGCAGCAGCATGACGTGTGATTGACGTGTAACTAGAGGGTGAAGGGGACTTGACATTTAGCTCTACATGTGGAGACAAAAGTCTGGGGTTATGTCAACCTAATCCCAAATCATATCTAATATCCTATGTTTAAAGAACTGTGTTATCCAAAAAGAGAGGTCTCTTAGGATAGAATCTTATTCTATACTGACTATACTAACTGTTAGTGCGTGTACAAGCGTCTAAGTGTCTACACTAGATGCGAGGGGGTAGGAATATTCCATGGTAACGGGGCTATGAATTACTTGCATAAGGGCAGCGAGGCCTGGCCCTTTGCACGGTAGCTGGAGGAATGTTTACCTAAACTGCTAGACAGGAATGCATCGGATGAGGAGCGGAGCAGAGCAGATAATCTTGAAGGTGAAATACAGTTTTTGGCGGGCAGACAGGCCGAGTCAGGCACCGTTAGCCGCGCAGGGAGTAAGACAAAGTTCATGGATACAGATGCGAGCTCAGACTGGAGCTTTCAGAGGCAGAAGGCAGGAAAAGGCTTAATGGCAGAATCAGGGCCTACTCGCCTGGACTGTAAAATGGGATAAATGAACCATATAAAGCCGGTGGCCTTTCATACTTAGGAATAGAATATCCGGCCCATTCATGGCGGATTTGAAAGAGGACATGTTGACGGTGGACGCACATGTGTTTGCGTCTTCATAACTGAAACTGGAGGGAACATACATGTACTTGTGACTTATACATGAAACCGTTGGGGTCCAAGATAGGGGACATAACCGACCATAAAAATCCATATTTCCACACAAGACAAGAGTGTAAGGTACAAGACTACTCAGTTTGGGATGGGCCAAGCAGGTGAGGAGGTTTCTGTGATAAGTGATGTTATAGTCAAACACTCAAAGCACACAAAGGAAAGGCAGGTGAGTCACTGGAAGAGGTTGGCAAATAACCTGTTTGCATGGGGGTTTAAGGGTGATAGTATAGTGCTAATTTGAGTTATGAAACCACAGTTCCCCGGTTTTTGTCTTTTAAATCAGACTCTTTTAAGTTGTAACAAGCAAACTAAGCTGCACTCTTTTCCAATCATAAGGAAGTTTGCAGTGGTATAATCATTTGGTGAAGAATGTGTTCTCTATAAATAAAATACTGCCACACTTCAGCCATATATGTGTAATGTGTGTCTTGAAACACACTCCTGGGCCCCACTACTCTCCTCCATCCTCTCGAAGAATGTTCCTGGCTCATTTGAGACACTTTAAATAGCACTTTACTTTTTTACAGTCTAGATTAGTGATGTGATGTCAGTACCCAGCACCCCCACTTTTAAAGTAATTCAAGCATCACTGTTCAGAATAGACGGGCTTTACCCTGGACCATCCCATTGAAGTATGTACAGTAAATACTGTGCATGTGTACATGAGCACACATTTTATGTGATTGGTGCATGGCTGGTGGAAACAAATGCCGCACACGCATCATAAGACACTTGTATCCAGCATTCCTCTTCATCAGACCAGGATTACTTCTGCATTAGGAGTCACAAGTGGAGAGGGTCTGCCAGATACAATGGGCCGGACCAAATACAGGCAGGAGAAACAGGCTATGTGTCTCTGGGAAAGTATCAGGCTCGCAGCCCCTTCTCAGCCAGGCCTGCCACCAGCCCAGCAGCATCAACAGATGAAAGGTGTAGCAATGCTGAGCATACCTTGAGCTGCCCTCTTGGCACCAGGGAGCCAAAGGAAAGTTTGGAATGAAAGTTCTTTGAAGGAGAACACAAGATAGGACCAAATCTGCAGAATTCAATTAAGGGCCCTCTTTGAGATTTGATAGCAAACAAAAGTGTTTTACTGAGGAAAGCTTTTTGACAAAATACATTAAAAACTTCTTTTCTAATGATGGATTGACTTTTCAACACACAGAAGAGAAAATGCCATTTAAAATGCTCCAGAAAAAATAGATCATGTGCAAATTATATAAATTAATTAAATTAAATTATGATGTTTTGTAAAATGTATGTATCTAAAAACTATTTAGTTAAATCACACATGCTCAGTAAAGGGTTAACAGATTAATACAGTGCTCGGATGAGTGTGATATAAAGCTACTAAGGTCTGACTCTATCTTATGTAGGCCCTGACTCCATCTTAATTAACAGAGTTCTCCAGCTTCCCTATTCTAGACAATGGAAGTTGCCATCTTCCTTGATCTAGGCAGAATCATTGTCCATGTGTGCCCAAAGAGGCAGATGTCATCTGACGTTATCTTTTTAAGAATTGTGAAAGTGTGAAAGCATTTGATTAATAACATAGATAAAACATCTGATGCAACATTTGTCTTGGCCAACAGTCTACTCTTCACCATGTCAAGGTTAAATAGGAACAAATTCTGACATATAGCCTAAATAATGTAGCCAGAATTGACATCCTTTTACCTTTTATGTTCATAAGAAAATTACTGGGATGCACACCTTGAAGCACATAATCTATGTGAGACATTCCTAAACTTATGTCAGAAATTCTAATTTCTGATAGGATTTAGTATATAAGGACTGCCACTTGACCACTTATCAGGAGAAGTCCTTCACCCAGATTATCATCTGAGAATCTGCCAGATACAGCCCCCATCTACAGCCAGCACACTTCAAAACTTTGCAGATGCTACATCTTGCCTGAAGCTGATAAAGCTGAGTCCTGGAGGAAGACCCACCGACTGATACCGCAGCAGGTTTGCCCTTCGCGGGGAACACTGTCTTCATGATTCCCCTGATGAAGACAGCCTTTACTGTCAACAAGATATGCAGTACATCTCTTCTCCCCAAGAAACTCTAGACTGCAAGTTGCTCTGCCTTCCATGCTCTCTTTGGGCCTGATTACGAGTTTGGCCTTGCAGAAGCGGGACCGCCATGCCTGTGACCCGCTCCCGCGCTGCCAAACCAGTGTGGGCACCGCCCGCCAGATTATGACTTTTTTGTCACTGGCGGGTGTTTCTTTGATGGTCCCACGGCGGTGCCTATAAAATAGGCACCTCAATGGGAACGTCAAAGACAGTACCTGCATGGCATGAACTGGTGCAGTCCATACCGTGCAGGTACTGGGGTGCATGCACACGGGGGGCACAACATGTGCCCCCCTAGATGCACCCGATGGTCCTGAGGCACAAGGGGGCCCTGTAGGCCCCCTTTGTTTCCTCTCTGCCGTGGTTTTCATGGAGTAGGAACCACCAAGATAACCTTGGAGAGGAAACTCATAATATACTTGGACGGACCACAGTGGCCTGCCTCTGATCCCTGGTGGTTGTAGTGGTGCAATAACAGTCCAATCGCCCTAGTTGTAATAGGGCGGCCGGACCACCGCCTCGCCTCTGCAAGTCTGGCGGTCCGAGGCCCACCAGACTCGTAATAAGGCCCTTAGTGTAGAGCATGGAAGTAGACGTTAGGATGTTAGGCTCTAGATGACATTTCAAACATGTTATAAATGTTTATTTTATTAATGTTATGGATAATGTGCCCTCTTGCTGTTTTTATAATATTCTGTGTAGCCGTTTTAGATGTACTTATAATTTTTTACTTAATTTCTAATAGTAATTAATAATGTTGTAGCAGGGTATGAGGTTTGCAGGGGTACAGGGTGGGAAGTTAATTAAGTATAATTAATGAATAATTAATTGTTAATTACTATTAATCATTTAATTGATAATTAATTATTTGAATTCTGAAATTATTATAACTTTTTAAGTGATATTTTAGGTGCAGGTTATTTTATTTGCAGGGGTATGGGATGGGACGTTAATTAAGTGATACCTTACTAATGATTCATTATTTATTTTTAATTAGGTAATTGATAATTGTGCAAATTATGTAATTATTATATATTTTTTGTGATATTTTCGGTGTGTGTTGTAGTGATTTGAAAGGGTATAGGGCTGAAGTTAATTAAGCATGAATTGATTCATTTTTAATTATTAATTTAATATTGAGTTTTTCAATTGATGATCAATTAGGTAAATTGTGTAATGTTTAATGTTACTTAAATTTATGTAAAATCTATTATAAAACAGTTATGTCTTTTTGTCATATTTTTAGTGATGTTAGTTTAAACAATATTGTTAACTCGATAATTTTGTATTTACCTTTAAAAAGTATAGATAAACGATATCTGTGACAACAATATTTTTGACATGATAATTGTGTGTCACAATACTTGTGTGCTTGTAATTATGTCACTGACCCACTCATGGTACTTCCTACTCGGGAAAAGCGAGTACCTGCTTCTGTAGGTTTGTCAAACTTGACTCATAAAACTTAATTTCCCATTCTGTAGTTCTCAGCATTTCACAGCTTGAGGTGGGGTAGTTACTTTT
Organism: Triturus cristatus; assembly: GCF_964204655.1. Classification (NCBI taxonomy): domain Eukaryota; kingdom Metazoa; phylum Chordata; class Amphibia; order Caudata; family Salamandridae; genus Triturus; species Triturus cristatus. Next base: position 1,129,393,274 of record NC_140584.1, read on the forward strand.
GTAATAGCTGCACATCCAGTATATGCCTTTGAGATATTTTACTCATGGGTGGGGTTCAAGCCTATTGAAGCTGCCTCAGGGCAGTTTCAAGAATACACAGTGGTACATTCTCTGACACACTATAGAGATTCCCAAGATTTGGAAATCCCATTAACTTTCCAAGAACACCAGAATTTGTTTGTTGGGCAATTGCCACATAAGCACAGAAATATCTGTTTGGGACCACTGAGTAATGAAGGGCCTACGTGGCCAGTGTTGGCTGACTGCACTCCAGTTTTTCACCCTGACACCTGAACAAATGAAGAGGTGGTAGGGGTGTTAAATTACACAGTCACGTTAAACAGGATGCTTGTACAGTTTGCACAACATACTTTGAGCTTCAGACCTGCTGTTTCAGTGGGACCTGCTGATCCCGCACAATTACAAACCATTAGTCCACATATTAATGCTTTCATGGGAAAAGCGCCCACGAAGTGTGATGAAATCGCTTTCGGGAGTGCTCATAAGTCCAATCAATTGGAAGCAGTGTATCCATATACTACCCCCCAAAGATAAACACAGAATGCTCAATATGATCTTCCTCTTGGAATGGTGCCTCCTGTAGTGGACTGTAACACCTAGGGAAGTATGCTTGCATGCATTTACACTACTCCATGTGGTACGCCTTCATTTGCAGTCTTCCCTGATGTACTTAGACAAGTACAAAATTCACATGGAGCTGCACCAGCTCTGGAATTAGTAATTAAGTTAATGAGCAAATTCTCTACAGTATCCTCTATCCTCCTAAGCAATATGAAGGGAGAGGCGTCCGTTCTGGCTATATGTCAGAGACTGGAAGCAGTTCCAGTTCAAGATCATGATTGTACCAAAAATAATTACAGAAGTTTACACTTCTGTGGGTAGAAATACCATACGTACTCATTCTGCAAAGTCACATTTGAAACCTAACAATGACACTGAGGGTTCATTTAAAGAGTAATCCGCTATGGAAGTGAGGAAAAAACATAAAGACAAAGATAAAAGATGGACTAGATCATCCCTTCCCAGTAATTTGGCAGGGGTGGTTATAACTTAAAAGACTGTGAGAAACTTGAACTATATCAGTCTTCTGACAGCCGTTCTTCACGTTCTCTCAGGACACTGAAGGTAAAAAACACAGAGAGGGGGAGCTGATCCGAGTACTGAAGAATAGAGGGGTACAGTAGGAAAAGTGAAGCAGGACGTAAGACTAGCGTCAGTCTAAAAACCAAAGAGAAAGGATTGGACTCTGAAACCCCAGTAAACAAGAAGAAGAAAGTAGCAGGACTTTCTAAGAAACATGCCAATCCTGATAGCAGTCCTCCGGCAAAACAGGACTTGGGCAAAGGCGCTGCTAGACAGTGCTGCAGAAGACGTAATAGTACATCAGATGCTTCAGAGGTTTCTGGATGCAAATCCAACTGATTACTTTTAACAGATCGAGACTCCAGATCAACATTTAAATCTTCTTGTTGGAGTTTCCAATCTCAACATACAAATTGAAGGGGACATACCACATGTTATTAAAGCAGTTTTTTGGTCACAATTGTCTGATGATTGTGACATCCTCCTTGTGGAAGAAGATGTCTAGCCTCCAGTATTTATCAGGGAGGCACCCCGGGGGGAGGAAGTCATAAGAGTAGCCTTTTCTCCTTAAGTACCTGAGGATATCAGGGAAATGTGTGCCAGTGAAAGGGCTGTGTTACAAGCTACGGCAACAATTTCGGATGGGGCAAACACTCTAGTCCACATATCAGTGCCTTAAGCAGTGAATCACAAGCACAATACCCTTTAAAGCCAGAACCAAAACATGGTATAAAAACAATATTAGAACTGTTGCAGTATCAGGGCAAAATAGCACCTTAGCTTTCATCCATGATCATGCCCCTTTTTCCCATCTCCAAACCAGACAGCTCCTATATGGCAGTCTTAGACTACAGGAATCAAAATTCGAACATGTGAACATATGTAGTTCGGAATGCGCTTAGCCCAGGTTTAATGACCAACGAGCTGCAGAAAAAATATTTAACAGCCCTCGATTTTCCGATGGTTTTTTTAGTCAGAACATAGCGCCTGAAAGTGAGCATCTAACTGCCTTCAGTTTTCGAAGGAGTGCAATTTTCATTCTGACATTTGCCAATGAGCTAAAAGAACAGTCCTGGCCTCTTCTTGGGTCGTAATATGGAGATCTTAAAGCCAGATCCAGAAGGTTAGTGATATATTGATGATATTTATCTTCCTGATGATTATTTGAATCCACACCTAACTAGGGTAGACAAAGTGGTGACCATGTTAGGATCACATGGTTTTAAAATAAAAAAGAGAAATCAAAGAATTATTCAGCGAGGACAAGGGTCTATCTCTGGAATGCTTTCAGAAGTGTGCTACCTTGCAGCCTCCCGACACACTGAAAAAGTTACAGTCCCTGTTGGGGTTTCTTAACTTTGGACGTATTTATTCACTACGCTGATGAAGTGAAGCCCTTGTCTTACCTGATTTCTCCCACGTTTTCACCTAAACAAAGGCTGAGCGCGTACAGTGATATCTTGCGTGCTCTAAAAGCAGGTTACTTGAGACTAAATATTTACAAACGAGGGATGATAAATCAAACAAAGTTAACTGTGTCATACCTAGTCACTATGGTTACACTTATACAAAGGACAGACTGTCCCTACTGTTTACAAGTCTCACTTGTATTCCTTTGCTGAAGCATATTTTGCTTTCTTTTAAAAAATACTGAAAGCTGTTCAAGCAGCTATTTTAAAGGAGCGCCCTTTGGCAAAGGAAAATATATCATTGTTGTTTCCTCCATACCAACACTAGAAATGGCTACCAATGCTAGCATTTCCAATGCGCCCTACACCCAAGATGGGTACAGTGGCCCTCATCTTTGAGTGCAGTGGATGTAAACTTTCAATATGATTCTTCTTTTGGTACAATAGGATGTTACTCTGACTCCAGCCATTTTATCCATTGAGTCTTACCAGTGTATATTCTATACTGATGGCTCTGCCCAACCTGCAGTAGGAATTAAATACAAATACTCCACAGCCTGCACAGCAATGCAAGGTATATTGAAGGATGGTGAGTTCATCCTACAATGCACCCACGTTAAAATCGTAGGATTCAGTCCTGCACAGCAAGCAGAACTACATGCCCTGTTACTTGCATTTCAAAAGGCCGACTCATCAGTTCCCACACTTTTGTGTCCGACTCATCCACCTGTGTGCAAGGTTACAATGTTGATTTGCAGCATTGGCGGTTAATGGTTGAAAGGTAGTGAAGCTTCCATTGGGCCATATGTGGCATACTTTAGGCCATCAGCGTGATTGTATTTATGCCGAAGAGAACTGTGCAGCTGACATAGTGTCAAAGGCTGCAATTCAGACTATTAAAGCAGCTGTCCTAACTAGATCCCAAACTAAATCGATACAGATATATTAACAGCCATAAATGCAATCAAGCCAGCTTGGAAACATCCTGCAGGTTTTTCTCCCAAATACTCCTACGTCCTTAATTCAGATAACATTCCTATAGTCACGATACTAGGAGTGGGAGACAGAATAATACCTAATAGTTTGTCAAGATTAGAGTTAATTAAAGAAGACCATAAGGGGTGGGCATTTGCTCATACAGGAATTAACGCAACAGTGGCAATGCCACCACAATGCTATTGCTTAGTTTATAGAAACAGACTAGGGACTATGTAAGGTAATATGACATTTGCCAACAGATTAAACCATACTCTATTAAAAGACTCTCGTCGTCTCCCCTCATAATCTCAAATATCCACTTTCGGGTAATTTAATTGGACCACATTGGTCCCCTCCATCCAGCTAACTGATAAGAGTATATATTAGTAGCGAGTGATTCATGTTCTTGGGTCCTATGGGTTTAGCCACAGAGAAATGCAAGCACTTCAGCAGTAGTATAAGATCTGCAGAGCCTAATATCAATGAAAAAGGAAAAAAGAACAAACATGCTCACTATGCCACCGGATCCAAGCTAGCCTGGCTGATGAGGAGTGAAACCCCGAAACCGGTCCCAGGATGCTTGTTTCCGGTCCAGGGAGTACTTGGCCTGGCATCGTGCTGGACTGTTCTAATGGGGAGCAGAGTCAAGACAGATTTACATCTGGCAAGATTCAAATTGGAATGGCACAGTGGGCAAAATAAGATGGATTTAAAACAGATCTGTGACTGGGAGTGAATGTTTAATTTGTTCAGTATTCCGCCCGTCATCTGTTCTTTTTTCATGATGTCAATGGGGGCAGTTCATTCACTTCATTCAGTCATGTGTTTGCCTTTAAGGCTTACCGAGATTCAATGTCTGGTCTTGCAGTTTGTCTACAATTCAGCAACCCGTTCATAGCTGAATCGAATGACATTGTAGAGAGTGCTAATGACATGATTGCAGGAAGCTATGACAGCTATGGGGCTATGTTCAGGTCTTAGTTGGTACCAGAGATTGTATGGAGTTCAGAGAGCATTGAATAACTTGTCCAGATGAGTATTGGGAGGACGCACTCCATATGAGGCTCTCTTCAGAGTTCCTATGTATGTGCCTCGCTTAGATAAATCTTTGAAGGTGGGGCATGAAGATAAATTTGACTTGGAGAAACGTTTGAATGTTTTACAGAATATCCAAGAAGTCTGAGACAAGCTTTCTAGAATAAACCACTCTGATGGCACCACCAGTGAAGAGAAGGATATCACTGCTGCTAACGGGTGGATCCCCAAAGTTGGGGTCCTTCTTTGGGAAATAATCCACGACAAGCAAGCCTGTGAACTATCCTACAGACCACCCATCACTGTTCTTGGGGTAAAAGGCAACTAAATTGTTATCCTATCTCCTCTGCCTGGCTCAAGCAGTGATAGACAGGTGTCTATTGATCACGTTAAAAAGCTTTATGTGGCCAGTCCTCTACAGCCAACCGCCCCAGACACCAAGAAGGATTCAGAGTAGTGCTTCTCTGCCTCTCTCTACTCAGAATCACTTACCACATGAAAAAATCAGTAACATTTCTGGGTCGAATACCCAGCCAGGGATATTTCAGAATAACACTCTATGCAGAACATTGAGTTCAGCAAACAAACTCTTCAGCCTTCTATTAAATATAGAAGCCACAGCAGATTCCCAAAAATCAAATCTCTACAAATAAGCTGATTTCTTTTTTTTTTTTAATACAAACATTTTTTCCCTTAGAAGAGCCGTTGTGGTGGTTGTTTGGGTCGGTCTGTCTCTTTAGGCCCTCTTGCCTCGGATACGACGGGCTAGCTGGATGTCCTTGGGCATGATGGTCACCCTCTTGCCGTAGATGGTGCACAGGTTGGTGCCCTCGAAGAGCCCGACCAGGTAGGCCTTGCTGGCCTCTTGCAGGGCCATGACTGCGGAGCTCTGGAAGCGCAGGTCGGTCTTGAAGTCCTTGGCAATCTACCTCACCAAGCGCTGGAAGGACAGCTTGCAGATGAGGAGCTCGGTGGACTTCTGGTAGCGGTGGATCTCGCGTAGAGCCACGGTGCCGGGTCGGTAGCGGTGAGGCTTCTTGACTCCGCCGGTAGCAGGCGCGCTCTTGCGGGCAGCCTTGGTGGCCAGCTGCTTGCGAGGCGCTTTGCCGCCGGTGGACTTGCGGGCTGTCTGCTTGGTGCGGGCCATGGCGGGAACGGTCTCTCTCAGTGACGAGTGAGGAAGAATGAAATAAACTGATTTCTACTGAGTTTAGTCAAAATCTGTCTATTCAAGAATAGGATTACTGGAAAGCAAAAGTTGATGAGAAAACTAATATTTAGAGGACCACATTTTGGCAGATCAAGAGCAAAGAAGCCTTATTTTGTGCCTGTATAATACCTAAAGAAATATTCTTTCAAAACAAAACTATCAAACAGACTACCTGTCTGGGATTTGCGACCATGAGGGATTTAAAGAAGCCTTCTATACCAAAATTCAGCTTGACCATGTTGATTAATTGTCAAATCCAAACGAATATGTCTGATTCAGGCACAAATGATATAATACAAAATGGAACCTATAATTCAAGATTAATTTCCTGTTGAAGGTCTGGCCTTATGATTCTGATACCTGAATGCAACATTTCCTTTTCAACACACCTGGATCTAAAATTAAAGTTCTGACGCACGTTATAATACATAAACACCTGTAGTAGTTACCACATATAGTTTAGGTAAGCTGTGCCAACGATGGCCAGAACATTCTACACTTTCAGCTGTAAAGGACCACTTTTCCTTAATTATTGAAAACATGTATTTTTCTGACTTTCGTCTGGGAGCATATCTGAAAATAAATGAAAGAGTCCTTGCCACAAGAATATATGCCATTTATATTGAATTAAACAAATATTTACTGAAAGAAGATGGAGAAAGAATTAAGCAAATAGATCAAGAAAACATGCAGTTTTTTAAGTTATCGACAATGGCATGCACACACTTTCTAAAAGAGTGTACTCACAAAATCACATTTTGTCCTCAGCCTTACACCTCATGAAGGGAGACCTAAATTTATTACAACATGGTCAGCCTCAGTTAAGGGCACTACAAACACTCAGATCAGGTTATGGGCCCTGGTAACTTCTCATTGAAAGACCCCTTTCTGAACCATATAATTTTACACTTGCTCAAAAACAGGCCAAGAAAGAATCTACACACGCACTGGTATAGAAGAAGTTTAAGACGCATCATTTACAGCCAGAGACCCTCCGCCTATTACCTGGTTCGATACGGGTATTATTTCATTGCTCATTACAATCTGTCATTTTCATAACTGTTAAGAATACAAATCGCTTTATACCCCATCGCAACACGGCTCTTAATCTGCGACGCTTGCATGGGGTGCTCGCGCGTGTCCCGTTTGTGAGGGAGCCGGCCATCTTGGCGTCCTTAGATGCCACCATGGCGTTTGACACGCTTGAATGGCCATACATCTGGGCGATGCTGGCGAAATTTGGATTTGGACCGGGATTCATTAGCTGGGTCAAATTGTTATATTCAGGCCCATTGGCGCAGGTGGTGGTGAATGGGCGAGTCTCGGCCCCCTTCGCGCTGGGGCGGGGCACGCGTCAGGGTTGCCCCTTGTCACCGCTCCTGTTTGCATTGGCCTTGGAGCCCTTGGCGGAGTGGCTGCGGTGGCACCCCTCCATCCGTGGTCTCCGCTGGACCCCCGAGCATGAGGACCGTGTGTCCCTCTACGCCGATGATATCCTTTTGTATCTCGCCTCCCCGCGAAACTCGCTGATTGTCCTGGTTGATGTTCTGCGCTCCTTCGGTCGTAACTCAGGCCTTGTCATCAACTGGGCGAAATCCTGCGTGTATGTGCTCTCCGGGGAGGCTCCGGCCCTACCACGGGACTGCCCGATCCAGATTGCCTCCCAGGGGTTCCGGTACCTGGGTATATATATTACTCTTGACCCGGAGGCCCGCTACGAGCGGAACTTACTACCCCCCCTCCAGCGCTTGCGGGAGGACGTTGCGCGCTGGCGGCGTCTCCCGCTTTCGCCGCTTGGCCGAGCGGCCTTGTTTAAGATGATGTCCTTGCCGCGCTTTCTGTATGCGCTTCAGAACACTATGGACTTGGTTCCGGCGCGCTACTTCCGTGAGGTGGAGAGCCTGCAACGGCGCCTGTTCTGGGACGGGAGGCCGCGTATTGCTCTGGCTAAATTGACGCTTCCGTGGTACGATGGGGGGGTTGCCCTCCCGGACATTAAACGGTATTACTGGGCCTCCCAGCTAGCTGCGATTAATCACGGCCTTTACGGGCCCGCCCTGAATCCGGCATTTGAAATGGACAAGATGCTCCTGCCCGGTGGCGATTACAATCGAGCGCTCTACTCTGGCGCGCCCGACTCCCGTCTGACGGGACCGACGCGTGTCATGGTGCGTGTATGGCACGCGGCTAATGCAGCTATGGGGTGGAAGGACCGTTTGACCCGGGCGTCACCGCTATATGCGTCCGAGAGGTTGGGCTCCCTGTGGACATCGAAGGGCTTCGAGAAGTGGGACACGATCGGAATCAGCACAGTGGGAGATCTCTGGACGAGGGGGGGATTCAAAACTTTCGAGACGCTGCAGACGGAGTTTCAGCTGCAAGGCAGTGAGTACTTTCGGTACTTACAAGTTCGCCACGCGCTGGGCTCCGTTTTCCCGGATGTCGCGTCCATTCCGGAGTCCTCCCCCCTGGAGGACAGAGTGCTTGATGGCCATGTCCCAGACAGCACGATCTCCCTTATATATAAAAAACTGATCAACGACAGATCGTGCCTGCTGACTAGTCTCCGCGAGGCCTGGGTTGCCGACGGGCTGGAACTGGACGACGAGGACTGGATTTCCGCGGTGGCCTCTCCGAAGGAGGTGGCCATCCCGGCTCGCCTTCGCTTCGTCCAGCTTAAGATCCTCCACCGGGTTTACGTGACGGGGCCAAGGCTTCTACGTATGGGCTTTGTTGGTGACGGATTGTGTAAGCGTGGCTGTGGTGCCTTGGCAACTTTCATGCATATTCTGTGGGAATGCCCACAGGTGGAGCGATTCTGGCGTGGTGTGCATGAGGTCCTGCGTGTGGTGACGCGTGTTGCGCTGTTGCCTGAAGCGAGGAGATGCTTGCTGAATGTGTGGGAACCAAATGACTATTCGGTCCCGCAGACGCGGTGGGTGACTCTGGGATACATGATAGCTAAGCGCGATATTGCTCAATTGTGGGGATCCCGGTGGCCCCCAGCAGTGTTGGCCTGGAAAGAACATATGGATTGGTGTATGTTTCGTGAAAAGGTAGTGTATGTGGCGAGGGGTAAGCCTGGGGCGTGGGTGAAAATCTGGGGCCCCTGGAACGCCTATCGCGGGGGTATTTGTGAGCCGCCGCTGCTACCGGCCGCCTCGCCAGCTCCGTCCCCCTAGCCGACCCCCTCCCCCAGCCGCGGGCATGTGGTTCCCCTGTCCCTGATTTATTCCCATTCCCCTCCTCAGAGTCTGGCTGCTGGTTGGGATCCCCCACTTAAGGAGCACGTGCCGTCACTTTGGATGGCGGGTTGCCTTGCGGGTGTGGTTTTTTGTGTTGTCCTGTTTTGAAAAAAGGAAACCGTATTGTGGGCCTGGAGTTATGTGGCCTGCGCTATTGATATCTCCTGCTTTACCGATCTGCGCCGCCAAGAGACTCTTGCTGTAGATATGTCATATGCTTCTGCCACTCTAGCGGCCGGCCGGATGGTTGTAGGCCCATACTTGTAACCCTTTTTAACATGTAATAAACGGTTTCAAAAAAAAAAAAAAAAAAAAAAGAATACAAATCGATTGGCTGGTATGCAACAATGCACAATTCACAATTGTTCCATTCATCGAAATGTCCTTTCTCCACACATCTGTTTAAATTGAAATTAAGATAACCCTGTGTATATCAGTACAGAAAATTGCAGAAATCCCCTTGGACACTCCCTTCTGTGTGAAACCATATCACTACGTATAATGTGCAGCATTTTGATGCCAGGGTTAAGTTGTGTTTTATGTGATTCCCACTCTTGCATCCATTTCCACACACCATGAACTACTGAATAACAGTTCTCATTGTTCTAACAAATATTATTTGCTGTGGGTTGGAATCTGGCCAGCCATACCTGATAACAGTTTGAGAAACAATGCAATGTTGTGGAAGGACATTGTATCCTCTGCCTTGAAATAGATTTAGGAACATCCATTGGCCTAGTACAAACATGATATCTATGCGTTTTGACCATCTAAACAACCTATTATCTGTTCTCTTGCAAAAATAACTCCCTTTGACCTTAGTCGTTGAGGTATATAAACTGCAAACAGCCAGAACTGCTTCAGAAATTCAGACACTTACATACACAATACCCAATACATTCTGCAGATATTGTACAAACGTTATTTAATTTGTCCGTAACCATTAGTGTTGTGCATCTATTTTAGAACATTGAATCTGGTCTGGTAACTGGATTTAAAGCAGTATTTGGACCGATTCTGATATTTTTCATTCTCTCTTCTCCAGCCTTTTTGGAGGATTTCCAATCATCATACTGTTAATCGGCTGTGGGATCATCATCCTTCTGCTGTTCCGACAAGAATCCGTATCCCACTGACCATAGCTGCAGAGAGACTCTAGCATGCCACTAGGAACTTGCTTGCCTACCTACACTCAATGCTCTCATTTCGCTAAATGGATGCTACACAAGTGAAACCTGTGTTCTTGTGCATAAACTGTCTGACTGAAATCATTTTGGATGTACAGCTGGATTAGCCACCAATGGCTTATCCTGCTATAGAAACAATCATTCAACCTGTACAAGAGCACCAGAAACAATAAGTGGTGGCTCCTCCGCTAAAGCGGAGGAGCGCTGCCCCACTGCACAAAAAGGAAAAATAAAATGACAATAACGTATCGTTGTTGTCATTTTATTTTTCCCATTGCATGCAGCAAGCGGCCTGTGTGGAGCGGGGCTGGCCAGAGCAGAGGAGAGTGGTGTGTACTCCCAAAGTGTGCATGAGCTGTTTGGCCGGACATCTTGGACCAATCACACAGTTCATGCGCACTTTGCATGATCCTATCAGGCTGCATTACACAGCCTGGTCAGGAACATGCACAGGCTCCCTGGCTCAGGGGAACCTGTGTGCCGGGTGCTTCCTGCATCCGCTGGACTACAGAAAGGAATAGGAGGCAGCGGCCGGCCGGCCGTTCTGGCGTAAGTGTATTGTTTTGCTAATTAACTGCCCCACACAACCACCCCTGGCCGGTAGCAGCCGCTACTGGAAACAATGCAGAGTAATGCATCTGTCTCTTCTACAGGATGTTACTTATGACAGAGCAATCTCATCAGTGGCACTATTCGACTCAGCTCTTGATGAGTTGTTTGACTCATTGTTATTCTTTGTGCCCCTTCGAGAGGATCCACAATTACCACTGAGTGCCTCAGATGAGCAACCAATTGCTGGTTTATCCAACACTCAGACTGTTAACCATGAACATGCTATGTATGGATTCCTTAAAGATCACACAGATGCTCCATGTGCACCCAATGATGCTGACATGTCCTCCGATAAGGAATGAACTCAACACGAGTCGAACAATGATATTTCTTTTCCATCTGTATAACAGAAGCCAACATGAACTATCAACTGAAGGCTACCCTATATATATATATATATATATATATATATATATATATATATATATACATATATATATATATATATTACCTACTGGCGGTCGCCAGTAGGCAGTTATAGTTAGGACCCTGTTTCCATAGGAAAACCGCAACATTCTATTTGGAATAACTTTGGCGCCGGTCGACGAATCCTCGTGAAATTTTCAAAACTAATGGGGCGCTACGCTCCACTCCTACCCTGAAAGTCTCGGGGGGATTCGTCAAGTGGGGGCTGAGAAAAAAGGGGGGTCCCAAAACGCATGTTTCCCATGCATTTTTCCATAGGACCTTTAGACACAGCTACAGCCCGAACGGCTGAACAGAGTTACTTGAAATTTGGCAGAGAGGTAGTCTACAGGTCAAGGAAGTGCCTTTTGTAAGTATGGTATAAATCTGTTCAGTAGTTCCTGAGAAAATAGCCTTTAAATCAATATATATATCTGTGGCAGCTTACGGTGCGCTTACCGTGCGCTTACCGTAAGCTTACCGTACGCGTACGGTGACGTGCGCGAGCGCGATTCTGATTGGCTGTTAGATCTTAGTAAACATTCGAATCGGTCGAAACCAGGAAGCAGCGGCCGCCATTTTCTCTCTCGCACTCTGAGGGGGGAGGAAAAACAAAGGTGGAAAATATGTAAAGGAGCATGTTAGACAGCTCCTAACCACTTAGCATTGATTAAGGTGCCCCACAAGACCCCCCCAAATCAATTTAATTTTTTTTCGAAAAACACCGATTACGCTTACCGTACGCATACGGTAATAATTAATTATAAAATAAAAATATCCACATTAACGCCTCTCCCGTGTCCAAAAGGTGGCCGTAGGGTCACCTTTTGTGCATGGCATATATATATATAAAAGGAACAATTAATAGATTAAGTTTCTCAATGAAGCGCATAATATGTCCTCCGTGTGCGGACGATGCGCGAAGCGCATCTTGCGTACATGGCCCATCCAGCGTAACGTGGGCACGTGGTGCGCATAGCGCACCACGTGCCCACCGTGCGTGCACGGCACTTACTGCGTAAAGTGGGCGCGCGGTGCGTGAAGCGCACCGTGCGCGCACGGAACGAACTGCGTTAAGTGGGCGCGCACGCCACGAACGGCGTAAAGTAACTTAGCATTTAAAAAACCGTACAAATTCACTGAAAAAACCATAGGTTTCACACACGTTATAGTTAGGAATTAGCATTTAAAAAACCTTGCAAATTCAGTGAAAAAACCATAGGTTTCACACACGTTATAGTTAGCTGGACATTTAACTCGTAAAAAACCATTGAAATTCCCCCGTTATAGTTAGTGCAGGCAACATATAACTCACGCGACCGCAATCCTCTGCTGATGACATATGTGTTTTTATGAAAAAAAAATATTTGTAATATATGTATAGCTAAAATTTAATGGAAGAAGACATGGGCAAATAAGTGTCTAAATACAGTATTAGCATCAGCAGAGGATTGCGGTCGCGTGAGTTATAGTTGCCTGCACTAACTATAACGGGGGAATTTCAATGGTTTTTTACGAGTAAAATGTCCAGCTAACTATAAGGTGTGTGAAACCTATGGTTTTTTCACTGAATTTGAAAGGTTTTTTAAATGCTAATTCCTAACTATAACGTGTGTGAAACCTATGGTTTTTTCAGTGAATATATATATATATAGACAAATTTTGATTATGCCACCACAAGAATCGATGTGTACAAGTTTATACGTAAACTGAAATTGCGAAAATACCATGCAATGCGAGGAAGGAATATAGACATTCAGACTACAGTGATGATACCAGCTCCAGATGACCAAAGGGAATTATCAACACAAGAGAATACACTGCTTAGAAATTTAGAAGACCTACATGCGGAGAGCAACGTTTGTACACAAGTACCACAATTGGATGATTCAACTATGAGTATAAATAAATTCACTCCGTTTAAGCCCAAATCAACATTTTGCCCCATTATGTTGAGAGATAATCTGGATTTGTTTAATGAAAAGGTAACAGTGGAGCTCAAGTCTCTTTATCATAAAACCACTCATTCAACGAACAAATACCACAAACAAAATAGTGACTACTTCAAATTGATCAAAAAACTTCAAGAGCAAAAAAAGATTATCATTCGACAATCTGACAAAGGGGGCAATATTGTGTTGTGGCCACATGAAATGTATATGGAGGAAGCATACAACCAACTCAACAACGTGGACTGCTACAAACGAAGCAATTTACAAATGGTAACCGCAGCACGCAATGAATTTTACAGAATACTGGTGGGATGGAAATCTGATGATTTGCTGTCCAATGATGAATTCAAATTTCTAAAAAATGACCACCCAAAACTTCCAACTATCTACTTCATCCCCAAAGTTCACAAGTGCATTTCTAAACCTCCGGGCAGGCCTATTATCTCGGCCTGTGGCGGGCTATTGGAAAATACCTCACGCTACGTGGACTTTGTCCTGCAGAACCACGTAAAGAATCTCCCATCGTACATACAAGACACGGGAGACTTTCTAAGAAAACTTAGTGACATTGAATGGAAAGATGGGTATTTACTAATAACTATGGACGTGACAACGCTATATACCAGCATTAACCATCGTGATGGTATTCGGGCAGTCCAATATTATTTGAACACAAGACCTGATATTATGCACTTGCACAACAAAATGTTATCTACCATGATTTTAACCTGTCTTGAGAACAATTTCTTTTTATTCAACAATCAGATTTTTAATCAAATCAGAGGCGTTGCAATGGGGGCATGTTTTTCTCCCAGTTATGCGTGCCTCCATATGGGATACTGGGAGGAACAGGTCCTGAGAAATGAATATGTAGAGATTGTAACAGATCAGGTTTTATGTTGGTATAGATTTATTGATGACATTTTTTTAGTTTGGAAGGGGACAGAAGCCAATGCTCAGAAATTTGTGGAAAATATTAACTGTAACAATTTTAATCTTGGTTTTACAGTTCAAATAAGTAAGAATACAATTTGTTTTCTTGATGTGGAAATATACATTGAAGACAATAAAGTAGAATCAAGACTACATAGGAAAGCAACCGCAGGAAATACCAACTTACATGCTACTAGCCACCACCCTGTACATCTGATCAATAGCATCCCCTATGGGGAGATGCTCCGCATTCGCAGGATATGCAGCAATGACAAGGAGTGCAGGATAGCCCAATTGCAAAGCAAAAATAGGTTCCTGGACAGGGGCTATTCAGAAAAAATACTAGACACTGCAATAAACAAAACTGCTAATCTAGATCAATCTACTGCTCTCCTAGTACACAACAGAGATCTAATTGCGCCTGAGGAAACTGCCACTAGATTGATTTTGACATATAGCCTTCAACACAAAGCTATCCGCAAAATCATTAACAAGAACTGGCCATTAGTACAAAGTGACTCGATTTTGAACAATCAGATTACCCGGTCACCATGTATAACATTCAGGAAAGCTCAGTCAATGAGCAATTCCTTAGTAAAAAGTAGCCCGGAAGTTCTGATTTCCAAAACTTGGTTAGGCCCTAAGAATGGATTTACACGCTGCAATACATGCAAAGCGTGTAGATATGGGGTAAATAAAACTAATTACACCACACCATTTAAACCGAATCCAGTACCGATTGCGAAAAGTCTCAACTGCAGAACAGAATATGCAGTTTATGTGCTGGAGTGCTCATGCAACTTGCAATATGTAGGGAGTACGAAATTGCAAGTGCATAAACGAGTGCTCCAGCACTTAAGAGCCATCACTAATGTTGATGTTACCTACCCGGTTGCCAGACATTTCAAAGAGTATCATGACAGCAAATTGGATAATTTGAAATATTTTGTCATAGATACTATCCCGCCACAAAAGCGAGGAGGCAACCGGGAGGCTATGCTCCGAAAATTAGAGACACGTTACATCTTAGAACTGGACAGTAAAATACCCCAAGGCTTGAATTCGAGTGAGGATTTTTATACATGCTTATGAATGAAATACATGTAGAGTTTTTTTTTTTTTTTTTTTTTTTTAAACCTTTATTGACATTTTAATCAGTTACACATATGGGCCTACAACCCCCGGGGCCGGCCGCTAAGCAGTCAGAATAACAGAGCAGGGCTATCACAGGCAGTACCTCGGGGAGCAAAATCTCGTTGCTAGCATACTCTCAGTCTCTGAACAGCCCAAGTAGGAGACCAGGATAATAAAGGTTTACATTTTATAATAGAAAAGGATGGAAGGATCAGGTGCCAAGCAGTTTCCCAGCAGCGAAAAACGGCAGGCAGAGCGTTGAGCGTCAACAATATCCAGCAGTCTATCTTAGCAATGGCGCTTGTAACAGGAAGTTCAGGATGTGAAGAAAGGACACGGCCATTTGCGCCTGCAACCCCCTGCCCCAAGACCCAGGAAACTCCACGGAAATTATGGCACTCCGAAAACAGCTGTGATTAACAACAAGGGAGTTCTATCATGCTGATCCCAGAAAAGGACAGAAAAGAATAAGAGAAGAAAAAGAGGCCATAGAAAAAGGAGATGAAAGACTAAAGAATCCCCCCCCCCAACCCCCCACCCTGCACCTCTGCAGATGAGTACGGCCCCTCCCCCCAGCAGTGTGCCTGTCGCCCCGGAACCAGACCCGAAATATAGAAGAAACAGAGAAAAGGAGTGGGAAAAGAGCCCCCACCAGACGGGGGGGGGTAGAGAGAGTATTAATAAACTGGAGGAGGGCCTACAGAACACGCCCCCGGCTTCTCCCTCCCGCACCATACGTTGTCCCATAAAGCAACCAATAAAGAACACCAAATCGACCCCGTCAAGAAAGGAGAAAGGAGCATTACATGCTTAGTACAATAACAGTTATACCGTGTGAACACACAACTCCCGAGCCCGCCCGCCTAGTAGGTGACCACCTCTGAAGGGTCAGCCTCATCCTTGGCCACTCTTTGAAAACCCACCCATGCATACCCCTCGTCCCAGTGCCATGTCCAATGTCACCAGGGAGAGAAGTGTCCAATAAAACTCAGGAGGCGACACACACCGGTAGGGTAGAGGGCTCTGAAGATCGATACAGTCAGTTCTATGGAGGATTGTCTTTCCCAATGCCGAGCCAGGATTTACACTGCACACCAGGCCCAGGGAGGCGGAATCAGCCAGAGCGGGCGACCGTAGCCTGGAGGTTGCCCGAGTCGTCGGAGGCCGCGCACGGGTCAAGGCCACCACCCCCCATTCAAGCCCAAGACCTCCGGAGCCGACCAGATCCACCGCCCGCTGATCGCACGTTAACATACTGTCCGGAGAGTCCAGGTGTGCACTATTCACCGGGGCGGCCACGACACTGTCCCCCCGTGCGCGGCGTAAGAAGTCCCAGCTTACCTGGGGATAGGCAGGCGGCAACTGTTCCGACGCTAATGTCACTCCATCGAGTTTGCTCCCCAACACCCAGGCGCCGCGTATCAAGGTGGAGTGAAGGGCACCGAGAGCCTCGAGAAGGTCACCGTACCCCAGTACAGCTCCCGGCGCTCGCTCCGCTACGTTCCTCAGAGTCGCACCCTCCCAATCCTGCTGAAACCCGGTGTACAGGATGGTGGACTCTGTCGTACCAAAATGGCCGCAGGGTAGGTCCATCCCAGATCGGGACCGGGACTCAGACACAAGCGCCTCGGGTTCCATGGCACTGGTAGCAGATTCCAAGGGCAAGCAAACAATGTGTCCGGTGTGTGGTCACGGGCCACAGTCGCCCCCACCACGGACCAGCGCCCGCGAAAATCCGGGAGTGGCCCGCGAAAATCGGGGCAAGGTACGGGCGGCGTCCGGGCAGCTAACCGGCAAAGGATGAAGGAATCACCGGAGAGTCTTGGAGTTGCCACCTCGGGCACGCACGCGTTCAGCTACGCTTTAGACACCTACTCCCTGGCGACTCGTGCGACGGGGGTTGTAAAGCTATGCCCCAAACTGCGTCAGGTTTTAGTGTAGGAGTGGGGCAAACTCAGGTACCTGTGCGGTTCTTCCCGGGCACAATCAGACACCAACAAGCCGAAGGGGGTCCAGCACAAGCTCCACACCCCCCGCCGAGCTCCCTTCCAAATGAGTGGGCCTCCTATTCAGTTAGTCAGCGCAGGCAGCACAACAGTCTCTGCTAACTATATGGGACCGAGCGTTTCAGGCTGCACTGAGCCGCACCAATCTGCCGAGTCTCCCCACTCCGTTGGCTCAGGATCACAAAGGCCGGGGCAGGGGGGAGCGGACACCGCCAGCAGGTCAATGGCCCTCGAGTCGGGCTCGCAGGCAGGCCCCCGCAGGTCAAAGCGGCCGCGACAGTAGAGCACGGCGGTGCGCCGGGCTATCGCGCCACCGCCGCGAAAAAGGAAGCCGGCCAAGGGCGTCTCGCCGGGGGGCCACAGTTGGTTGGGGGTGTAGATCGTATGCCCCGATGCAGGTCCAGGCAATCCTGAGGGCAGGCAGCGGTCCCGGCGAAGCGGGGACAACAGGAGTAACTCTTTGTTAGGGACGAGCTGCCGCCATCTTCCTCCTCGCGGCCGGCGCGCCCCGCCTCACCTTGGTCAAATCGTTTCAGTGCCGCTCCGGAGCCCAGTCTCGGCTCCCCAATCGTCAGCGCTGCTGCTGCCGTGTGTCCGCGTAGTTGCCGCCCAGGCCGCTTGGGGCAAGGATCCCTCTGCTGGCTCCACAAGTCGCGGCGCCACCGCCGGGTGTCAAACGGCCCGGCTGGGCTCGCCACTGTGCGTCCCGGCTTCAGGCCCTGGCGAAGGATGAGGCTTCCGGGGACGATTTCTCCGCGGTTGGGCGAGCTACAAACACCGGAACCGGCGGGATGGGGTCCGTTGGTATTCCGGTCACTTAATCTGTCGAGGGATGAAGCGGATCAGTGAACAGGATAGTCGCGGGCTAGGATGGACGGCGGAGCTCCCTCACAGCACGGCCATCTTCAGCCCATGCTACATGTAGAGTTTTTAGATGAGATTTTAATATGACCTTTTTATCCATCTAGCTGCTGCCTCACCAACGAAAAACCTTTCATATATATCTTTTATTTTTTCCTTATTTTATACACTTTGCACTTTAGTAAGCCACGGCTGTGACTACTAATAGGGGTTCATTAATATCCCCCTGTTCTTTGCACTATCAACTCAGGCAGAATTGAATACCGAATTCGTCACCAAATATGGCCACTAGGCCTACATAGTTAGGAATGAACTTAATGTTTACATCACCAATTTTGCAACTTTGCACATATTTATGAACCAGATTTAAATAACATGTGGTTGATATTTTAAATTGGTGGTTTTAAATTCTTTTTTAAAACATAATATTTCTGTTTTAAATATTTATTACCGTAAATATTGCTTTTATCACTATAAGATGGTAGATGACATTTATTCTATTACCGTCTAGTTTTATTTAGCATTATTTATTTAAACTGTAAACATGTTCGCCTATTACATTTAAATTTGCGGATGTTTTCTATATCTATGCCTTGTGATGAAGGGGGAAAAAAACTTGCACTGTCACTTTAAATTTTGGGAAACACTCCACCAGCGCGTCATGTGATCAAGGGCACGGAGTTGCCCGAAACGCGTCATGGCGGTGGTGCAGGGCGTCTGAACACAATAAATTAAGAAATTGCACCAAAACTGGGTCTGTGATCGTCTTTTTGATGTGAAGAACACTCGGACGAAAATTAAGCATATATATATATATATATATATATTCACCCGAAATTGCCCTCAAGCATTAAGGAATGCCACTCCACAAGAAACAAGTTCACAGAACTTTTTATTGACGAAAACAGCTCCAGCTTTTCCATTTATTCAGCATCCCTGACGCGTTTCAAAGCACCTTGCTTCTTTTTCAAAGGGAAAGCACCAACTGGCAGTTACGGAGATGCACAGCGCAAAGCCCCTCCTGCTGGTCTTCATTTATTCACGCCCTCAGTGGGATTCACGCTCACAGGTGAGTAATTCAAAGTGCCTTATGGTAAAAGGAGTCTTTAACGCTGCGCCAATTCTTCCCCACAGTGGGGTCCGTAACATTAACAGTCAATTGTTTAAATACAGTGCTGTAAATTAATGCAAATTTTTACCCTCCAGTGGGTCTCGAAAAGTCCGGATGGTTCCCAATTTCATTTGTTTCAAGTGCTGCATACTGGTTTAGGCAAAGTTCCAACCAGCAGTCCATTTCCTTTCATGGCGGGGCACTCCTACACGGCGAGGCTGCCGTGTGTCAATATTCACCCGAAATTGCCCTCAAGCATTAAGGAATGCCACTCCACAAGAAACAAGTTCACAGAACTTTTTAATGACTGTAGGTTGGAACTTTGCCTAAACCAGTATGCAGCACTTGAAACAAATGAAATTGGGAACCGTCCGGACTTTTCGAGACCCACTGGAGGGTAAAAATTTGCATTAATATACAGCACTGTATTTAAACAATTGACTGTTAATGTTACGGACCCCACTGTGGGGAAGAATTGGCGCAGCGTTAAAGACTCCTTTTACCATAAGGCACTTTGAATTACTCACCTGTGAGCGTGAATCCCACTGAGGGCGTGAATAAATGAAGACCAGCAGGAGGGGCTTTGCGCTGTGCATCTCCGTAACTGCCAGTTGGTGCTTTCCCTTTGAAAAAGAAGCAAGGTGCTTTGAAACGCGTCAGGGATGCTGAATAAATGGAAAAGCTGGAGCTGTTTTCGTCAATAAAAAGTTCTGTGAACTTGTTTCTTGTGGAGTGGCATTCCTTAATGCTTGAGGGCAATTTTGGGTGAATATATATATATATATATATATATATATATATATATATATATATATATATATATATATATATATATATATACTGCCTCTTTTAATCTAGCCTGTTTCATATTATCACTGGCATGTTTATTTCCCATCACACATAAAATCCTTTAGATCGATAACTATTAAAATGCTAGGTTTAAAAGTATTCATGCTTGTCCTAATGCTTATTACATATGTCATTTTTATAATTTACAATATTATGTATCAGTGGTTCTTGTTTTATGTTTTATGTTACAAGTATATTGGGTATAATGCAAAGATGTTTAATTTATTTTATATATTTAAGATGATATTAATACGATACCATGGATTTCCCCACACATTAGTTAAATCCCTATGGTTAGATACAGCCCTATTATGCCACATTCAGACGCAGAAGTCGGGCATGACATAAAGCCCCTAGGGTCCGACTCAATTTTATGTGGGCCCTGATTCCATCTATCCCTATCCTAAACAATGAAAGTACCCATCTTCAATAGCTTATGCAGAATTTTCATCATGTCTGCCATTAGACGCAGATGTCATCTGACCTTATCTTTCTAAGAACTGTGAAAGCATCAAGTCCTTTGATTAATGGCATAGATATTAACATCTAATGCGACATTCGTCTGGGTCAAATGTCCACTCTTCACCATGTCAAGGTTAAATGAGAACAAACATAGACATATAGCCGAAATAATGTAGTCTGAATTGACGTCTTTTTACCTTAAAGGTTCACGTTCAAATATCTGAGGCGCACATTTTGATGCACATAATCTATGTCAGAAATCCCTAAACTAATATAAGAAATTCCAATTTCAGTTAAGATTTACTATATAAGGACTTGCGCTTGACAGGAGGGGTCCTTCACCAAGATTATCGCCCGAGTTTCTGCCAGAGATGGTGTCACCTACTGCCAGATTATATTGCACTTCGCAGACTACATCCCGCCTGTTGCCCGAAGCTGATACATCTGAGTCCTGGAGGAAGACCAACTGACTGCTACCTCAGCATGTCTTTGCCCTTCGTTGGGGACACTGTCTTCATGCCTCCACTGATAAAGACAGCCGTTGCTATTAATAAGGTATGCAGTGCGTCTCTTCTCCCTAAGGAACTCTAGACTGCAAGTTGCTCTGCCTTCCATGCTCTCTTACTGTAGAGTGTAGAAGTAGGCGTTAGGGTGTTAGTCTCTAGATGACATTTCAAACATCTTCATTTTATTCACTATTAATAATAACGGGCCTGCTTGCTGTTTTTATGATGTTAAGTGTAGTTGTTTTAGATGTACTGAGAAACAGATTGCTCCTGTAGTAATAAATACTTTTACTTAAAAGTGTCCGTACTTCAATGTATGAGTGTGATATTGTGAATAATGAAATAGGTTTGTTACTGTTACCATGGTGCCACTGATCCCTTCATAGGCAGTGTTAGTAACCCAAAAGCATTAACTGTATTCCAATTACACATTGATCCGTGTTCTGCATGGCTACAATAACCTGTCTTTCACATTCATCGTTGGTGCATTGAATCCAAGTTCACTATGTTACCCGTGGGTGGAAAAGCACATCCTGTAGAGTTACGCCAGAGTCGTAACTTATGCAACAAGTGTTTAACGTAAGGTGTGGGCCCCAATCTCCAAACCTATACTAATCAAAGAGTTTCTTGATGTTGCTAACCAGAATCGTCAACGAGGTTTCAAACCATTGGTCAATTGGCCATCTCAGCAGGGCAGATGGTACTTGAACCTGAGCACAGCATTTAATTTGATGGTGAATAAAAGGCACACATCCAACACTGGCAGTTAAAGGGGGAGTAATCCTTTTCAGCTCCTTAAAATATCATGTTACTCAACATAATTTAATCTCACTATTTGTAGCCTGACACAATAGTCCTGAAGGCTGTTTAAAAGCCTTAAAATTCAAGTTACTATTATAACAGTTTACAGGTGGCAGCATTGTACATCATACTTAACAGAGCAGTCCTTGCTACAGACTGGATGGCTATTGTGTCAATCTCAGTTGTGTCTCTTATTTGTTACTATCCTTCTTTTCTATATTTCACCTGCCCACAGGAGATTGTTGGTTTCACCTCTGGAATATTTGTAATGCTTCCTACCCCAAACACAGCTTTTCAATTAGAGCCACGACACCAATTTGCTGCCTCTCAATGGCAACTAGTGTTCACTAAAAAAAATACAGCATGAATGTGAAAGATACAATATCTCTCTTGAGAGACTAGTGCAAGCATTCTCACTTGTACGTAAAGGTAAGCGAGACCGATTGGCATTGCCAATGTTTGTTAACTTAAATGATTGCAAACCAAAAGTCGAAATAATAGCAAGTATGTCACATTAAATGCACTTTGCCAGTCAAAGGCATAAATGATTACCAATCGCAGACCTATGTTCTCACCAGTGTCTCTGTAAAGATGGCCTCCAAACACAAGATATTGCAAAAAGTAAGACAATTACTGTGCAGTGTTTCACATACCTTCAATGAGTCTCCCACTTCAGTTTTTGCTACAGCTCCTTAACCCTTGCCTTCTTAACTTGGACGTTGCAAGGTCTTTCTCATAAAGTTAATCACGTTGATTGTTTCTCCGATCTGTTGTAACCAGTGGGACTCTGCAAAGTGACAAAGAGGATCGTTTTGTAACAGTACTCACCGAATAGAAGAATAATTCTTATAGCAAATGCTGTGATTCACTCTGTAGTCCAAAAATGCATCATATGTGGATCAAAATATAACCAAGTGATAGTGAGGGAGGATAAACCTCTCAGAGACACAAAGAATGTCCAATGGGCCTGTCTGCAAAAGCCACTGGAAGATGTGGATCATCAGGAAATGAGCGCTGTAAAATGTGTGGCTCAGTAAAACTAATAGAGGGTGGGAGGGTGGAATCTGAATCCTCTGTCAGATATAGAATGTGGCTGGCTCACTCTCAGTCCAAAGCGTGGTGGACAGGAGCTGAGAAGGGTCAAACTATCAGTCATGCAACTGCATTCTGTTGCTACAAAGCATCAACTGAACAGCCTGTAGAATCATTTCCATCGAATTGGCCACACAACAATCTCTTGCAATGTTTCTCAAGGACCATCCTGCTTTTGTCTTCTTTTCAGTATTTAGGTATTCACTTTGGCTCTGTCTTCTGACAGAATATTGCATTATTAATATTGTCCTGTCAAATATTCTGGAAAAAATATTGACAACCACAATATTGTCAAAGTAAGTTCATATAAGGGTGTAGAGTTGCTATCCTTAGCTATATGTATAAATAAATATATATATATTCACATAAAAAACCATAGGTTTCACTCATGTTATAGTTAGCTGGACATTTCCCTCGTAAAAAAACAATGAAATTCCCCCGTTATAGTTAGTAAAGGGAACTATCACTCACGCGACCGCAATCCAGTGCTGATGACGTCAGATATTACATCACTGTATTTAGACACTTATTTACCCATTTTTCCTTCCTTTAACCTTTAGCTATACATATTTAATAAATATTTATTTTACAGAAAGACACATATGTCATCAGTGATGTAATATCTGATGTCATCAGCACTGGATTGCGGTAGCGTGAGTTATAGTTCCCTTTACTAACTTTAACGGGGGAATTTCATTGGTTTTTTACGAAGGAAATGTCCAGCTAACTATAACATGGGTGAAACCTATGGTTTTTTAAGTGAATTTGCAAGGTTTTTTAAATGCTAATTCCTAACTATAACGTGTGTGAAACCTATGGTTTTTTCAGTGAATTTGTACGGTTTTTTAAATGCTAAGTTATGTATTTTTTAATATTTTTTTTTTAAAGGTTTTTCACCGTGCGCGCACGGTGCGTGCACGGTGCGCTTCGAGCACCGCGCGCCCACGTAACGCAGTTCGTGCTGTACGCGCACGGTGCGCGCACTCCGTGATTTTTTGAAAACATTTTTAAAAAAATGTGGGGCCCTTCAGGGGCCTCCTGTGACCCCCTGACCAAGGCTAGGGGGTCAGGAACTGTCCACCCTGCCCCCTTTTCACGTTTGCCACCTTCCTTTTCCACTCTCGCACTGAAAACAAACAAAATGGCGGCCGACACTTCCTGATTTCGACCGATTCGAACGTTGACTGACATGTAACAACCAATCAGAATTACGCTCGCGCACGGCAGCGTGCGCGTACGGTATGCTTTACCGTACGCGCACGGTGCGCGCCTATAGATATGTATGTACTTTTAACTGCAATTTTCTCAGGAACTAATGAACAGATTTACACCAGACCTGCAAAAGGCACATCCCTGACCTGAGGACTACCTCTCTGCCAAATTTCAAGTAATTCTGTTCAGCCGTTTGGGCTTTACCTTGGACTAAAGGTCCCTATGGAAAATTGCATGGGAAAAACACGTTTTGGGACCCCCCTTTTTTCTCAGCCCCCGCTTGACGAATCCCCCCGAGACTTTCAGGGTAGGAGCGGAGCGGAGCGCCTCATCTATTTTGAAAATTTCACGAGGATTCGTCAATCGGCGCCAAAGTTATTCCAAATAGAATGTTGCGGATTTCCTATGGAAACACAGTCCTAACTATAACTATCTACTGGCGACCGCCAGTAGATAATATACACACACACACACACATATATTACCTACTTTTCTTTTCCCAATATCTTTAGCGCCGGTTGACGAATCTTCGCGAAATTTTCAAAACTAATGGTCCGCTCCGGTCATCTCCTGTCTTAAAAGTTTCAGGGTGATTCATCAAGCGGGGGGCGAGAACAAAGGGGGGTCCCAAAATGCATTTTCGCCATGTGATTTTCCATAGGATAATTTAGACAAAGCTACAGCCCGAACTGCTGAACGGAATTACACCAAATTTGGCAAAATGGTAGCCCTTGGTTCAGAAAGAGTCCTTTTTGTTAAATGGTGTAAATCCGCTCAGTAGTTCCTGAGAAATTTGAAAAAGAAAAAGTTTCAATATCTGGGGCAGTGGTGGGTTCGCGAACCCTCCCGGGCACAAGCTTCACTGTGATTGGCTGCCAACACTCCAAACCAGGAAGTGTTGGAAGCCATCTTGTGACTCAGTAGAACCGAGTCACAAAAAAACGGTAAAATAAAGGTTAAAAACAAGAAAAGGGGGCAGGGTACAAACACCCTAACAGGGGGACCCACAAGGAACCCCAAGGCCAAAAAAAACATTTTTTATAAATAATTTCGGCGTAAATCGCGTTGGGGTCGCGAATCCCGCCTAAAATATTTTTAAATAAACTAAGTGCGGGCTCCCGTGCTTCGTTTTGAAAAAGCCCCCGGTTGGGCCAGGTCCCGGGGTCACTCGCAAATTCATTAGCAGGGGCCCCCGCAGCCCCGGGGACCACCACCTCCCTGGGGGTTATACTATTGTATGCGGGGGGCTATGCAGCCCCCACAGCCCTGGGGACTGCCACCTCCCGGGAGCTGAAAAATAAATGCGTTGGGGGGTCCCAATCCCCCCCACTCTGCCGCGGGGACCGCCACCTCCCCGGGGCTTTCAAAATAAAATAAGGGGGGCACACGGCCCCCCGCAGGCCTGGTGACCGCCACTTCCCCGGGGATCTGCAATTAATATTTAAAAGATGTGTGGCAGGGCTCGAGCCCCCCCACACACCCCAGGGACTACCACCTCCCCGGGGCCCTCTATATTTAAATTTGGGGATCAGTAGAGGACCCTTAGCCCCGGGAACCACCACCTCCCCAGGGCTATTTTGACAAAGGGAGGGGGGCCGCACAGCCCCACTCCTGGAGCCCTCCATGGCCCTGGGGACCACCACCCCCAGGGCCTGCTCCTGCAGTGTCGTGGGGTGCCCACCCCGGTACACTGCTGTTTGCTATGGCAGGGTGGGTGCCACACTGTCATAGCAAACTCTGCTTTAGATTTTGGAAGCAAAATCCAAAGCAGATTGCTTTTCCACAAGGGGTGGGATCTGCATGTCAGCAGCTCCCCGTGTGGAAAAGCAATGCCCGCTCCCACAGGAGGCGGGGAGCCAGCGGGACCGTGGGGGAATTGGGGCTCCCCCCATGGTCTCCAATGGAAAGGGCCAGCCCCGGGGGATGGGGTCCCCGGGGCCAGAAGTGGCCCGCACGGCCCCCCTCCTTTTAAAAAAAAAAATGAATGGCCGGGCCCCGGGGGATGGGGTCTCCAAGGTCGAGATCGGCCTGGGGAGGGGGGCCACGCGGCCCTCCTCCATCAAACAAAAAAGTAATTGGGCATGCCCCGGGAGATGGGGTCCCTGGGGCCAGAACTGGCCCAAAATAAAAAAATAATATAAAAAAAGAAATATAGAGGCACAAACCCGGGGAATGGGGTCCCCGGGGCCAATAATGGCCTCAGGAGGGGGGCCTCACTGCCCCCCTCCTTTATCAAAAATATTAAATATGTGGCCATGCCCTGGGGATGGGGTCCCCAGGGCCGAATTTGGCCTCGGGAGGGGGGCCCCCTTACCATTTATATGTAAAAAAAAGAGCAGGCCCTGGGGTATGGGGTCCCCAGGGCCACACAGCCCCCCTTGTAAAATAAAAACAAATAAAAAAAAGCCTGCATCGTGCTGGAGGCCTCGCCCCCTCCCTGCAGCACTCAGCAAACGCGCCCCCTGGCGCACTGTAACTTGGGGACTTAATTCCCCTTGAATACTGAGGGTTGATGGTTTCGAAAATGGTAGCCTGTATTTTCACAGTGGGTGTATCAAAGGTTATATTAGAGTTTGAGGAGGTGCATCAGATTTTCACATGGATGATGTCATCAGTGATGTCATCAGTGATGTCATTGACCATGTCATGAATGATGTAATATGTGACGTCATCAGCAGTGCATTGCGGGGGCGTGAGTTATAGTTAGCTGAACTAACTATAACGGCGGAATTTCTCTGGTTTTGTACGAGTGAAATGTCCAACTAACTATAACGTCTTTGAAACATGGTTTTTTTCTGTGAATTTCAAAGGATTTTTAAATGCTAATTTCTAACTATAACGTGCCTGAAACCTATGGTTTTTTCAGGGAATATATATATATATATATATATATATATATATATATATATATATATATATATATATATATAATTCACTGAAAAAACCATAGGTATCAGCCACGTTATAATTAGAAATTAGCATTTAAAAAACCTTAGAAGGTAATGACCTTATGTAGATGTTGAAAAGTATTGGTGAGATAATAACGCCTTAAGGGACCCCTGCTTTTACGTTGTAGTGTTTGGATGACAATGGAGGAGTATGGATGACATTTGTTCTATTTTGAAGGTGGGATGTGATGCAATCGAGAGAAGTCTCCTCTATGCCGGCTTCACAGAGTTTTGATAACATACAGATTTTCAAGTATAATTGATGTGGAGTAATGAATATTAAATCTATATTTTCCTAGATATACTGACCTTCTCTATACATTGTGATAATCAATATTCTGGCCAAAATATTTTTATATTTTTCTCCTTTCCAATCTGGCATGCAGGCCCCTTCCTGGCTCTTCTCCAGCAGGATGAGTTAAACTTGCATATGTTTGCTAATGACACACAAATTCCCTTCTGCTTGGAAAACTTCCCACTAACATTATTTTTTTAACTATATTCAATGTTCCATTTATTGAATGAGAGCTACATGTGCATGAATGGCACAAGGTTCCTAGCAATCATTAACCACACTTTGTCTGGCTTTCTAGACTCAGAACCTCCCCTTCCATGTCCCTAAAGTAAGGAACCTATGATATTTTCTTTTTTGGCACCAATCTCTCTTTTGCTCCCTAATTCAATGCGGTTGGCAACGGTATAGACATGCAGCTTCATTTACAAAGTAAAATCCTCCCACATCTCAGCACCGAGCGATGTGCTAACTAGAACCCTCATTCTGTCGCGCTTCGGCTAGTATCACAAAATCCCAGTCTTCCCTGAAACTCATTGCCAAGCTACAAAGTCAGACTGTGTCTCAACCTACAAACCTAGGACTTCATCACACAAGTGCTTAAAGCACTCAAGTGTTCCCCAATCAATCCCAGTGTCAAATTCAAGCTCTTGTGAACTGTCCTCAAAGCATAAAGGGCAAACATCTTTTATACCTCCAAAAACCTCCACCTCACCACATTCCAGAAACCCCCGCTTAATGGCCGGCCATAAAATCACCCAATGATCACACAAGAGGATGAAATATCAGGAAAATTACTGAGCATACAAGTTCCAAGACTCTAGAATGCCCTCAGTCTGACCTTGAGCCCATACATTAACAATTCAGGAAGCTCTTGACAACTGCACTATTCAGACTTGAATCACTTGACAATGATCAGGGGTTGTGAACAAACAATCTTGAATACAGTTACGCACCTTCGTACTGGACTCAGACCTACTCTTCACACCACCTTCCCGTATTTTTTAATCTCTTTGTCAAGTCCTCATAGGAGACACCTAACACTTTAAAAAAAACCTGCAAATAGACCCTGATTTCCTGTGCTTTTAAGTATTCCCAAGAACATGTGCTCATTAATGTTGCTGTGCGATAAATCCAGGAGCAGACACAATGAATTAGTAGGCTACTAGAAGGCAATGATTTGTGCCAATAATTCCAAAGACTTAAAGCCAGAAGAGAAGAAGTAAAATCAGAGAGGGGGCATAATAAAAACAAGCAGTATCTTCTATCTGAAACATTTGTAAAAACATAACATAGGTATAGGATTAAGTGATCATCCGTGGTCAGTCCTTAAGCCCCTATGTGTTTTTGGTGATATTAACTCCATTATGGACACTGACATATATTAAAATAATCTGACTTGACTTGTCTTTGTGCATTTAAATCTCTTCACTTAGCCCCATGTTTTTATGAAGCCTTTCATTGAGTGTGTTTCCCTAACACAAGCTCTTGCTTTGCTTGCACAAATTCTGCACAATATGGATGTATATGGTATTGCTAGAGCACGACCCTACCCAAAAGGCAGCAGAGCACTGCACATGATCAAAGGCAAGCTTAAAGTCAACAAGTAATAGTAGAAGAATCTGGGGCATGGATGGTTGATGCAATGTGATGTAGTGTTCTTTGGAGAGGTGAGTCTTTAACTCTGTCCTAAATTTGGACCAACATTGGGACTGCCTGGATGGATGCAGGGACATTGTTCCAGATCCTTGGTGCATAGACGGAAAAAGCCTGTTGTCTTCTTTGTTCTTTTTTACACTTCGTAATCAGCATCGTGGTGGTGTCCTGAGAACCACCAGAGATGGTGAGCTTGTCTGAAAGATAAGCATGGGTGCTGGCCGTGATGGCCATGGAGTAGAGCATTAGTACTATCCGGATGAGACAGGACAAGGGCTTGAACAGCAATTCTGAAGTCGCTTTCTGGAAGAAATGGTTTTGGCTTTCATTAGAAGAGGAGGCTGGTACTACGCCGTCTTTGTTTTTTTGTCAATATGTTCCTTGATAGTGAGGTTGGTGTCCAGAGTGACTATTTTCTCTTACTTTTTATGTTAGAAGTTACTACATACTTTGGGGCAGATTTATGAGCCCCTTGCGCCACTTTTGCATCACTTTTCCCATGTTAAAAGTGACGCAAAAGTGGCGCAAGGGGCTCATAAATCTGCCCCTTTGTGCTTTGCGCTGCACAGTTTGAAGAGACACTTTTCCCTTCTGCAACTGAACACTGTTAACAGCAGTCAGGAGTTTAAACGCTCCTTGCAGGAGGACCGTGTTAGGACTCAGTAGTAATGTGATTCACCTAATTAAAACACTGTGCTCAGGTAAATGCTGCAACGTGCACCAGACAGGGTTTCAAATGAGAGGTGTCCCTACCAGATCCATGGAGATACAATAGATGTTACGCTGCATTGGCTCCCCTCAATTAGTGAGTAGAAAGCGAGCCGGGATGCTGGGCTCATGTGTCCCAAAAGAATGGGATACTACAGCAGGTATGCAGGATGGATTGCAAGGCTTGGGGATGAGGCACCATTGATTACATATTGCAGAAAGGCAAATAGGGAATTTTAGAATAATTGATTAAGAATGTTTGATAAACAATGCTTGGGTATATAGTCTATTTATTCTAATAGTTATTGATGGGTTAGCCATGGTTATGATTATAATTCTAATAGATTACCACATAAGATACACTAATTACTATAAAGTACAAGGGTGCTCGCATGCTAATTCGATGGGGCACAGTTACAGGTCCTAACCTCCTAATCTATATCCTTCAAGAGATGCTCTGGCACCTCACATTTCCCAACACTCCCGACAAGCCGGTAAGTCATGCCAGTAGAAGCCGGTGGGAAGTACCTGTCTTGTATTCTTTTCTTGCAAAGTCAAGACAACATATTTGCCTTTGTATGTTCAGAAGATGTAGCCAGGTGTGACCCCCCAAAATTAGGGTTCTTTCAACATATAGAAATTGATTATTAAGAATATTATTGGTTAGGCATGGACAGGCACACTACAGACTAATAGTTATTGAATAAAAAAGGCACCAGAAAATTTTACTTGGTATTGTTAGTGAAATAATAGAAAAATAATAAGTAGGGATGGGCATAAGCCTAGGGAGCTGACACCCTTTTATGTGTCACAGAAGGACCTTGAATTCTGAAGCATATTTCTGACAGGTTTTCTCTTTGGCTGAACAAAGGCATAATGATGCATAGGTATTTATGTCCTGTATGAGCTCTGACTAGATCATAATCTGTTTTATTCTTATTTTACCATTTTCATCAGTCAACCCTTGGGAGCGATCTCAATTACTGGGGTAACGTATATTTGTGTAACGCTTTTAATACTAATAATTAAAGAAAACAAGAGTTGTTATATATATGCCACTTTTTAGCATAGCTTAATAAATACCACTTAGTGCATCCAACCATCAAAAAGACTAAGGTCTTGATTTAGATCTCGGTGGACATGCTGTTGCGTCACAATGGTGACGATATCCTTTCCACCGAAATATAAAGCCCTTTATAACCTATGGGATTTATATATCAGTGGAATGGATGCCGTCACCGTTTTGATGGAGTAACTCGTCTGCCGAGATCTAAATCAGGCCCTAAGATGTGCTGTGTGGAATCACAAAACTACAAGTGACTTTACAAGACAGGTGTGAAAGGGTCACGGTCTATGCTGAAGATGCATCTGCAGTTTCTACCATTAATGCTTCCCAAAATGAAAAGCTGCGGCTCCTTAATAGAAATTAATCTCAGCTTCCACGATTAACGCTGTTAAAAGGAACTATGTGCCTGGTTTAGAGTTCAGTGGATGGGTTGCTCCGTCACAACGTGAACAATATCTGGTCCACCGAAATATAAATCCCGGCGGGTGGTATATCCACCACTGTTGTGATGGAGTAACCGGACCGCCAAAATCCTATGGCCAGATTTAGATCTCAGTGGATGGGTTTCTTTGTCACAACGGTGATAGATATCCCATCCGCCAAAATATAAAATCTCATGGGACATAATGGGATTTATATTTCAGCGGACAGGATATCCGTCCCCGTTGTGATGGAGTAACCCGTCGCCGTGATCTAAATCAAGCTCAATGTCTTCACTAAAATAGTTTTCAACAGAATAATTTCTTGTTGCAGCTACTTGTCCCGCATCAGCATCACTGCACCGCCCTAATGCCGAAAGTCCTCAGTTTCAGAGTGGTTCACCGCCTCTTTCTACTCTTCCTAAACACCTTATTAAAATGCTTTTTGTACATCTGTAAGGAAAGGTGAGCATAGGGTCATACAAATATTTCTAATCTGAGTACAATCGACGTTTTGTGCAGCAAGGCTGCTTTTTTCAACACTATTAAAACATGTCCGTAAGAAACAAATCGACTTCCTTTGAATCAGAAAAAAACATAATTATGTGATATGTCAGCATCAAACTCACCAAATGTATATTCTGTGGAGAAAATGAAACAAGGTTTGAAATTCACAAATAAAATAAAATTAGCTCATTATAATTTCTGCCACCCACAGGAGTGAACAAGATGGGCTTCTTTTACGCGGTTTTACAGATATCCTACAAGGCAGCCCTTCACTCGGTACTCCCTGGTAGACCACCCGGTGGGTCTGTTACACACACCCCAAGCTGCACATCACTCAATGAGTAACACACAGATCTCCCACGATTAGCCGCACCCAGCACTTCCCCACAAACAAAACACATTATTCCTCTGAAACACATTGCC
The DNA here is from genome assembly GCF_964204655.1 of Triturus cristatus. Lineage (NCBI taxonomy): Eukaryota > Metazoa > Chordata > Amphibia > Caudata > Salamandridae > Triturus > Triturus cristatus. Next base: position 1,129,425,397 of record NC_140584.1, read on the forward strand.
TTGTGCCCCCCTGTTTCCTGGATGCATGCCACTCTGTGCTCCTCGGTGCCACACTGCCAGGTGCTTCCCTGGTGCTCACCACCTTCATCTCACAAAGGGCATATCCCTTCCACTTCCTTCCTCTTGAAGTCACAATCTGTTCTCCTAATGCATGTCGTCCTGTTCCCCTTGCTGCACAGGAATATACATCTGACTTATTGTGCGTGCATAAGTGCTGACAAGCGTGGCAGGCTTCTTTGTGTTTTGATAATGTGACATTCACAGTATGTTAACATAATACTGTTTAGTGATTCAGAGTGAATTCGAGGGCCTGCTGCTCAGGCTTGTACTAATGTGAGCTTGCTAGAAATTCAGGCTTTCAACATTAAATGTCCCTGATTTCCACATATTTTTCTGCTGCTCATAAGAACAGGTTGAAAATAAATGGCTTTTCCACTCCGTGCTGCGTTTAGCATTACACAGCAGCTCCAGGTGAGCTTCAATACCATGGCCTGGTGCAGTTCCTCTGATGCACAGCCACAGAAGATGCAACAGGCAGCCTCCTCCACTTGCTTTCTGAAACTAAAAAGGAGGCATTGTTTAACTATCCTGTGTAACAAGTGCAAGAGCTGAGCCTATGGACCACCAGGCGCTAGAAATGTAGAAACGATACAGGTGCTTGGGGTGGGGCAAGGCAGATGAACTGCCTGACAAGGGGTTTCAGGCATTGGCCTATGGCATAATCACAATGTATGCAGAGGCTACACATCACTTGGCATAGAGCTAAAATAGCTGCAATCATTTATTCTTAACTTAAGTAGGGCTTTAGCCTAATTGGATAGTGACGTGTAGTGAAATGTGATCACAAATATATTATATGTTCAGTCTAATAATCATTTTGATCTCTGACTTGTTACAGTTTGTATGGTAGTTATTATTGGGAGGATTTGTAGACATAGTACATAATAAATAATGGGTATACTGTAAAATACATTTGTGTTTGTGTGTGGTGTAAGTGTATGTGTGGTGTGTGTGTGTGTATGTGTGGTGTTTGTGTATGTGTACTATTTTCAGTGTGGGTTCTGCAAAATCACCTGCAGATGAGAAAACTCATGCTTTAACAAATATAACTCGTAATTTCAGGAAAAGCACTATGGGCCCAATGTGGACCGCTAGGGGACCGGTACCCCAAACATTTATTATACACACAAAATAAGCCGAAGACCTTTCGAGGTATTTTAAGACCCTCCTCTGCAAAGGTGTTCAATTTTCCAACTGAGGTTTGTTATGCACTTAATACCTACAAAGGATATATCCACATCAATAGTACCAGCATTTGAGTCTTCGCTCCCAATCAGCGCATACAATCCTACATAATCCTACCTCGTTCATAGGCTTCGGCCCACAGGAGAGCAGCAAGTCACCTCAACTGAGCCATCGGAAGACCCTGTGAAATGCCGGAACCACGGAAACCAGCCCCACCCCCTGGTCGCAGCAGATGGCCCCAGCAATCTGCTGCGACCAGGACGGGTTCAGAGGGAGGTCCACGGCAGCAACTGGCGGCAACCTCACAAAAGGGACAAGGAGGAGCAAAGGCCCCTTTGGAGCCCGCCTGATCCATAAGCTGGTAGAGGAACCTCCTGGACTGTGGCCCTGCTGCCCACACCCCCCTGAGGAACACAGGCTGAAGGTAAGGAGTTTGTTCCCACCGTTGGCCTCGGGGAAGAAAATTTCAGCCCAACCGGGACGCCGGAAGTTTATCCTGAGTACTGGAGGTGCTGATACCTCTTGGTGACATTCTGGAGACTGAGGGCCTGCAACTGTCTGGATAGACTGAAGGTGAGGATGGTGCCCGCGATCATCGACATCCACCGGAGGGACTCCGGGTTGCTCAGATGCCCTAATGAAGACACACTGAGTCCTAGAATGGACGGGGAGTCCACCCCGCTTCCTAGAGCACCATACCCCCATGAGAGTGGGGAAAGATAAGCAGCAGGTTGGCAGAACTGCCGCACAAGAGGGGAGAGACAATTCAGGAAGCATGTTGGAGCATAACCTACAGACCATTAGCCCTAAATGAGATAGCACCATGTGCCGCTTAAGTGGTACCAATCACTTCCACCCCCTACAACACCCAGGAGCCAGGGAATACTTATAACTCAGGTGGATTGTTGACCACAGCCACACTCTCTTGCACTCTTTCTAACCCTGCATAGCTACCAGGATTTATTCTCCCCAATATTGGGCTGCCTATTTTGCTCTCTCTCCCATTTATACACATCAGACTAGCTTCCAGACCTGCTGATAAAGGTGAAAGATAACCCCACCTAGAAAGAGAAAATTGATCAAATTTATGAAGCTACTCCCTGAGGACAATGATCCCTTCGAGCTCCCGCTGACTGACACCGCAACTTCGACAATATCCTAAGCGTCATCTGCCATAATCAACGAGGAACTGCTCTGCATTATCCAAGACTCCAGGTATGCGCTCGAGACCAAGATAGGGGAGGTTGGGGAAAATGTGGTGCTTTTATGATAGGACCTCTGCACCACCAGGGGCTGCATGATGGAGGCAGAGAGCCACATCTCTTCCCTCAAGCACATTGTAACTAAACTACAACAAACCGTGTGAAGATTTTGCAAATGGCTGCCAGCAAAATGGGTTAATTTGTAATTGATGGGATTTCCAGGGGGGGGTCAAGGGATCTCACCCTGAATGAGAGCCCACCAAGCCTTTGCTGGGATGCCACACCCAGGAACACATCCATGCGCCTTTGCACGTACAATTAACTACTGGGACAGAGAGTTGGTTCTCAGAACAGCACTTGCTCTGGAGGGGAGACACAATATGAAACATCCAAACTCCTCATTTTCCCGGACTACACTGGATTAGTTTAGACCCAGAGAAAGTCATTTGAGTCGGTCAAGCAGAAGCTAGGTCCCATGGACATTAAGTATATGCTATTTCCTGCCAAGCTAGAAATTAAATTTCCGGGGCAAACTCTGCTCTTTGACCACCCTGATAGGCTGTGGGAGTGGTTTGAAAAGTGCCCCCTAAATACAAATGTGTGCAATCACAAAGGAGCAAGGGGGGAGTCAGAAGATCTGGGGCTCTGGCACACCAGTAGACTTGGTCTGCAGAGGTGCAGATGCTCCAACAGGGGCTCGGCATAGGTGACCTGGCTGCAATGCAGCAACCCTTGAAGTCTCTCAGACTCATACCCCGTGGGGATCAGACAGTTCAGCAGAGGGTCTACAACAGCAGTGGAATGGTGGTTCAGCCACACCAGAACTCTCTAGAAACCAGGCCGACAAACCACAGTCAACATAGGCGCCTAAGACCCCTAACCTAGTTTTTATTTCTTTTTCTTCCTTTCTCGTTCTTTCTTGTGGAGAACTCATGTTTGGGTGACATATGTTTTCGGGTGGGAAATGTAAGGAGGGGGGTGAGTTGGGGGGTAGTTTGTATTTTTGTTGTTTGGTTCTTCTTCGGTTATGTCCTTATCCTTTCATACACAAGGTACACATCACCTCTCACTACGACGAAAACCCACATCCCCTAAATCCATTCAATAGGCCGGTAATTTAAGGTATTAACCTGGAATGTTGATGGACTGCTATACTATATAAAGAGGGAAGCAATCCTCTGATATTTTAAAAGGAAGACCCCTGCAATTCTCCTCCTCCGGTATACCCACTTAATGGATACCAGCTGCCCCTTTCTCTGCTGTTCACTAGGGTATTTCATGCAGGATTTACAAGAGGGGCTTGAGCGGTGGTGGTCTGCTACACCGTACCCGTTAGGAATCACAAAATCTCAACTAGACCCACAGGGTAGATATGCTCTCCTAAAGGGCACAATGGAGAGATGACCTTGGACTGTAGGCAGTTTCTAAGTCCCCTTGGTGCTGATTACGGACGCAAACAATCTGTCGGTAGTGATACTCCATAATCAACTAGGCACACTGATTCTCAGTGGGGACTTCAATGCTATCAGGATTAAATCAGTGGATACTACGTTCATGGCCCCCTCCCCTAGGACCTTAGCCCTCAGCAGATGGTCTACTTCTCTGGGTCTCATAGAGGTGTAGCATTCACACACTACTCTGCATCACATAAAACCTGTTTCAGGCTTGACTATTTCTTCATGCTGACCGACTCCCTGCCCTTAGTCCTGACCGCCCATATGTTATCCTGAGGTCTCTCAGACCACGCAACACTCCATGTTCACCTCAGAGCAACCCTACCTGAAACAGCCGACACGTGGGGATATAAAGCATGGTGGCTCAGAGAGGACTCCTTGGTTGACCTCCTGTAATAATTAAGATGTAGATGAAATGAGTGATGATTAAAGTAGGTTTATTAGATCTTTAGTACAGGATCACAGAATAATCAGGTCTTAAGTATTGTGATATAGAAAGCCCCACCAGGAGCAGCTATCTGGCGCGCGATGCATGACTCACACATAATGCCAACTCTGGGTAGGCTTTGCAGATTATTTTGACCTAAACCAACACTCAGTGGAGTCCCTGGTGTCCCTATGTGAAGCCTTTAAGACAGTGTTCTGAGGTAGGCTGTTTGTAGCGTGTGTGGACTGGAGCGTAAAAAAAAGAAAGAGGTTACTCTCCTGGAAACCCTGATATTCGTGCTTGAGCAATCCACTGGAACGACCTCATCATATGAATGCACACAGCACCTAGAGGACCTCCAAGAGATGCTCAAAAACAGGCTCCTTGGCTCCTCCCGCATAAATGGATTGCTCGCTGTTAAGTCCTTTAGTATAGATATAAATCTTCCTGACACCAGTTTAGTGGTAAAGGTTTATTCCGAGATAACAGCACCGACCGTACAGTAAAATGTCCAGTCCTAGAATGGTTGATTCATGACTAGCCATGCATCATTCTATTCCATGACATGGACAGAAATCCATAACATCAGATTACAACACATCCCATTTCCAATAAAGGAGACAAGTTAAACTAGCTGAAGCAGAACAAAGGAAGAGGAAAACACGTTAATTTAGAAAGAAAGGAAAAACAAGATAATTGTAGTAAAAGTTCTGCGGAAAGGAAAACATTGCATTAGTATAGAACATAATCCTTCAGTTTAGTAGGCAATTTTCTGCACCTACCAGCAGAACTGCCAGCTTCTCAAGGCCTCAAAAGGGGACCTCAGCATGACCAAATGAGGGCCAGTACGGTGAGCCCACCATGTATCTCTCAAAACATTGCTGAATGACAACCTTGACTCAAGTGCACGTTGAGCACAACTCTTGACCACTCCATTCATTCTTTCAGTTAAACCATTTACCTGTGATGCACACAGGGCCATTTTCTGGTGGACTATGTTAAGATCTTTAAGGAACATGTACATTTCTAGAGAGACAAATTGTACCCCAGTGTCACTGACTAAACAAAAAATGTAGGCACACCTTCAGACACAAACACGTCTCTGAGGAAATCAATGACAGTTTTAGAATTAGCAGCAGACACACATTTCGTCACCACCCTCTTGGAGGTATAATCCACTAACAAGAGGACAAACCTTTCGTAGGAGGGCATGAGTTCAAAGGGACCAATAATGTCCAGACCCATTTTGACCGTACAGCATCCGGGATCTCAACAGGAGATAGTGGCACATGGTTGGTGACACGAGACTTATCATTGGAGGCACAGGACACATAATCCTTGATAACTTCTTCAGTCATATGATCCATGCCTGGCCACCAGTATCTCTCCCTCAGGCGAGTTTTTGGGAGACTTCTTCCCAAATGACCTTCATGGACAAGGTTAATTATCTTGCTCCTGAAATCAATGGGACACTCACTCGGTCCCCTCTCATGAGATTGTCACAATAAAACGACAAATCATCTTTCACAGACCAATACGATTTCATTTCTTGATCCAAGGTTTTGTTTTAAAGCCACCCCTGGGTTATCCATAACTTGAGGAAAGAAAGCACTTTGTCCATCCTCACACTGTTCAACCACTCCCCACGGGACAGTGCTGACTCTGGAACCCAACTTACACTCTCGGTCTCTGCATCATTTCCATCACGCTCTATAGGCAGCCGGGAGAGGCAATCAGCAGATTGTTGCTAGGACCAGGTATGTATTGCACACGAAAATTGTATTCCTGGAGTCCTTCACTCCAGCGCTTGAGCCTAGGTGTGATGTGCTCACCATGGTGGCACGAGAAAACCTGTACTAGGGGGTGATGATCATTCTTGACCAGAAATGGGATTCCCCTGAGATAGAATTTAATATGCCGCACAGCCCAAAACACACTCAAGGCCTCTCTTTCAATACAGGAGTAATTGGCTTCTGCATCCCTGAGCGCCCTGGAGGCAAAGGCAACCACCCTCTCTTCACCATCCACAACTTGGGAAAGCCTCGCTCCCAACCCATTGAAACTGGCATCAGTGGTCAGGATGATTTTGCGGTTGGCGTCAAAATGCCCCAGAATGGGCATGTTCCCAATTTCACTCTTGATCCTGTCAAAACCTACTTGGCACTCACCAGACCATTCGAAATACACACCTTTCTTATGTAAAACCCTGATAGGCTCAGTCACACTCGCAAGCCCCGGCACAAACGTGGAATAAAATTTAGCGAGTCCTAAGAACAATCTCACTTGTTCCTTCTCTTTGGGAGTGGGAGCCTTCACGACACTATCTGCAAGTTCCATTTTGGGTTGAATCCCTTCCCCTGAAATAACATGTCCTAGATATGTAATAGATCTCAACCCAATGTGACATTTTTGTTTCTTCATAGTAGGTCCTTTTTCCTTCAATTTTTCCAACAAACAAGTCAGAGTCGCACTGTGTTCTGTTTCATTCTTTCCATAAATCAAAATATGGTCCTGGAAGAAAGGATGTTGGGTATCCCTCCCAGGACTATTTTCATGACCCTCTGAAAGCACGCCGGAGCTGATGGCAAACCGAAAGGCATTCTCAGGAAGCGGTAGGCCCCCTGAGGTGTCACAAAAGATGTGAGATGTCTGGAGTCTTTGTGAAGAACAATGTGGTGGTACGCTGATGACAGATCTAACACACTGAAAATCTGGGCTCGTTTGAGCGATCCACCCAAATTCATTTGTTTAGCCCCTTCAAGTCTACACACATTCTGACACTGGCACCACTATATTTGGGGGCCAAAACAATGGGGGCCAGACATTCTGAAGCCTCTATTTCTTCAATGACCCCCAAGTCCAATAGTCTCTTGAGCTCAGCCTTCAAGGGCTCCATCATCATGTTGAGCACCTTCCTAACCTTATGTACACAGGGTATGGCCTTATTCTTAAGAACAATGCGGTGTTCGAAACCCTTGAGGCAACCTAAGGCATCAGTGAACACTTCAGGAAATCTATCAAAATATTCACTTCCTTGATTCTCACAATCCACTAACATGACCTGATCTTTAGGGTCTTTTGCACTCGGGTTTAGTATGATACCTAAATCACGCTGGTGTCTCCATCCCAGTAGATTATCACCCCTTTCAGCTACATTGTCCTTACCAACTGTATGTCTGTTCTTAAACTGAATTTTAGCCCCAAAATACCCAAGAGCATTAATCTTTGCACCCCCATAACTGACAGGATTTATGTCAGGAGGCAAAAGTGTCACACTATTGAATCCCACACGCTCATCCCATTGTTTGTTCCCGATCATAGTGAAAGGCGAACCAGAGTCAGCCAAAATCCACAAAATCATGGCCGTCTACCACAATATTGCATTCAGGCATTATTATCTTTCCTTGATCAACGCCACTCTCACTTTCTCTTACACTTTGCATAACAGTGCGCACAGTTCCTGGTCCATTCTCTGGAGAGCAAGCTTTCCCAGAGGACCTCAAACTCGAGCATAGTGGCCCTTGATACCACATTTGTTGCACACTGACCCTTTGGCATAACAATTGGGATAATTGGAAAAGTGTGAGAAGCTTCCACACCTAAAACACTTTGGCTTCTGAAAATTCCCTTCATTTTTGTCATTAAAAGCACAATCTACATTGGAAGAACAAGCTTCTCATTCTGTTTTCATCGAAACTCCTTTTCCAAGACCACGCATAATAAGTGTGTCATTGTCCTTTCCCACAGCCTTATTCTTATCGTTAGATGAAACTTTAGCTACATTGCCACAAGAGTCTAAACAGTCAGAACTCAATAAAGCATGTACATCTCCTTGCCCATCCTTCTTATCTTCTCGGTTTTTCCTTATCTCCTTCACCCACGTAGAAGTGTTCTCTATTCCTTCTACGATGGCAATGGCTTCATATAAGGACTTGAAGACTGTGATTTTTGAAGTACACGCTAAAATAAAACACTACTAGTTTGTAAAATAAATGAACAAGAATGTCACATAATAGTTAAAGATGTGCGTATCATCGTATGATAAGCACATAAATAAATACCTGAAGTGCGCTGAGGAAGGGTGCTTCAAAGGAAAGATGTCAGGTTTAATAGATGGGTGTGCGTATCACCATTGTTAAATTAGGAAGTTGTCATGTTCATTGGACAGGTGTACGTATCACCACATACACGCTGTGTGAAACGTTGGAGGGAAATGAATAACGAGAGCTCTTTCTTTTCTTCCGACGATATAAAATTTTGTTTGTTTATTTTTATTTTTATTTTTTTAAATGGCCGCCCGCGTCTTTGCGTAGTGGAAGTGAGGCTTGAAGCGCAGGGCTGGAACGCAGCATTGGAATGCCACGCACAGCTATTGGAAGTGGGGAATTGTGAGGTAACTATGCAACCTGAGGTGACGCTGCAGATGGCGATGATGAAGCGTTGCTAGGTGACGCTAAGGTAACCAAGGAGCGTGGCTGGTGAGGCTATGGTAACCAAGGAGAGGTGGTACGTAAGGGGTTACGCGCGCTGCAGCTTTAGACTCACGGTTGATGACGTCAACTTTCCTATGTAGATTTTAATCGGATTTCTTCAAAAATGTCCTACTCCTCCGCGGATTGCAGGAGAGAGATTACCATCGAGATGCGTGGATTCGTTTTGCGAAGAGCTGTTCTTGAAGCTGTGGCTGAAAACGGAGTGAAGAGAAGTAAGTACTCTAAGGAGTCAGCGTTCTCGGCAGAAATCGGCATTTTCTGTGAACTGGTCAGCTCGTATCCCAGGATCGTCACCAAATTGTTGAAGAATACTCTGGAGACTTCAAGTAGATATATGGGAGTGGTTTTATTGAAGAGCACAGCAACAGAACAACTCAACGCCAGCTAACCAAACTCCCAACTGACATCTATAGAACATCGGTGTGGAACAGAGAATACACGCAGGAATTCTGGAAGGTGCAAGGAGGGAACATAGGGAATGGCATGTGCATGCACAATGAAGGTGTTTTAAGTGAAACCATTTACAACAGGGTTCTTGGATAACAGTTTCTCTTGAACACAGGTACTATTAGTGCACCTCACGAACTGGTCTCCAACTAAGGACTCAGATAATCCTTCAAATTTGCAGGTTCGTGCTAAGGTTGTCAGGGAGGCAACATAACTTCCCACCCGCTCAACTGGACCTTGAACCCTGGTAAAGAACCTATGACGTTCTAGGACCAGATTAATGCGGGGACCAAAATATCTCTCCAACATAGTCATTGCATTTTGTAAACATCAGCTGTCTTTCCATCACCATTGCCAACTGGAATCAAGTCCATACTGTCATAAATGTTTCTCCCTTCTACACCCAAATTGTGTAGGAGTATGGTTTGCTTTCTGAAAGCTGAAAACTTCTCGCCACCAATAGCCACTATGAAGGAATCAAAAAGATTCCTCCATCTCTTCCAAGGAAGAATCGGATCGCCTTTTTCTAAAAGGAAAGCAGGGGGTTGTGACATGCTTGTCGTAGTCACCCTGACAGTGGTATGATGTGACTCCTTGAGTAGGTAAAAATAGTGCAAATAATATTGCAGATTGTTGTACTGGTCAATAAGTAAAGCTCTAATTCTAGTGTAATAAAGACAACAAACTTATTTATGTAGAAAGTACCAAGTCACTGTAAAGCTGCTTAGTGAACAAACAATTGAGAAAGAAAAATTCCTTGTTCTTACAGGAGATAGGTTAGGTTTATTTTTCTACTGTTGTTATAATTTGGGTGATTTTAATACAAATTCAAATATAATTGCCAACTCTCACCACAATATCAGATAGAAAGCCTTCTCTGTTGCTCCGTTTTGAAGGGAAACACTGTAATGCTGTGACAAGGTAAAGTGAGTCTAAATAATACTTTCAAAATGGCGGCACGCCACGTAGTCACAACGCATTTCATACGGTTGGAGTGCAGCATGCATTCCAGCGTGCGTTCCAGAGTGCGCGGCTGAAACAGAGAGCGCGAGGGGTAAAACTCACGAGATGCCTATCCAGTGACAGCTTCATAGCTTAAAATTCAGTGAAAACTCACAATTTCTTCGGTGGCCCACAATCAACTTATGGCCACTTTTATCAAACGGAAGTGCAGTCCTAGAGATTAGATGGTCACAAACACAGTCTACAGTATAGAGCAAGCAGGCAGGGGAACAGGTGCTTGTGCTGCCTGTCCCTAATCAGGCAAAAGCTACTCGTCACCAGTGTTAAGTTCTTTAGTATATAGAAATCTTCCTGACACCAGTTTAGTGGTAAAGGTTTATTCCGAGATAACAGCACAGACTGTACAGCAAGATGTCCAGTTCTAGAATGGATGATTCATGACATGCCATGCATCACTTTATTCCATGGCATGGACAGAATTCCATAAAATCAGATAACAATACTCGCCCAATACTGGCTGTATGAACAAAGTGGAAAATGTGATTTATTACCTGCCCCGGATGCGCGAAGACCCCCGTGTGATCCCATTGATACAAAGGGCTGCAGGCTGACTTACATATAAGTCAGTGGAAATCAATGAGACTTTCATGAGATACTACTGCCCTCTAGAGGCCTCTGCCACCGCTTGAACCTTCCTACCCGATTGCAGCAGATCTCACTATCCCCTCTCTTTTCCAGGATCAGCGAGAGGACCTAGATGAATCTTTCATGCTGAAGGAACTACAGGAGGCTATTAGGGTAACCCATCAGAAAAAAACACTTGCCCAAATATCTTTTAAGCCAAATTCTACAAGAAGTTCTCCTGTCTCCTGGCACCCCAGTTACTACTCCACTATGAGGAAACAGGCCAAACAAGATCCTGCTCCCTGACCTCAGGAGCGCCACTATCACCACTATACTTAAACCAGGCAAACCATCAATGCTTTGCTCCTCGGATAGGCCCATCTCTCTCCTAAACAAGTACCCAAACTATTGGCCAAAATGTTGGCCACAACACTCACTAACGTTATTTAAACACTGATCCACACACATCAAAATGGCTTCATGCCCGGCAGAAGCACACATCACTGCCTACACAGACTCCATGTAGCCTCTCCCACCTTGATAAATTTTAGTGCCCAGAGGCCCTCCTTTTGGTTGACTATGAAAAAGCATTGGTCACAGTGCATTAGCCCTTTCTATTCCAAATGCTACAGCAAATGAACTTTGGTTCCAAATTCCTTGCCCTGGTTGAGCCTCTATATGCCTCCCTGAGCATAAGAGTACGTGTAAATGTGACACTCTTCCCCCCCTTTTCCTCCAGTGAGGCACTCTACAGGGCTGCCGCTTCTCACCTCTCCTCTTCACCCTGGGGATAGAATCGCTTGCAAATTGGATCAGCTTTGGGGCTCCTGATGGTCAGTGCAGCACTAATACAGGGCAGCATTCTATGTTGATGACATGCCATTGTACACACAATTCCCTAGACAACCCTGCCCCACCTTATCCAGATGTTGGAAATCTATGGTGACATCGCAGTGTTACAGGTCAACTTGGAAAAATCCCAGTTCTTATACCTTACGGGTCCAGGCCTTTCACCATTACCAGATGCAAGACTGAGGGTTGCTCAAGGATCCTTTAAATACCTGGGCATCACTATAGTTACTAACCCATAGACTGCCTGGGACTTAATTATTGCTCCCATTCTTTTTTTTTTTTTTGTTTGTTTTTTTTTTGAAAATTTTATTGAACAATAAATCAATTACAAGCATGGGCCTACAACCACCAGGGCCGGCCGCTAGATTCGGGAAGGATCATACAGAGGTTAAGGCAGTAGTCGACTCCCGGGGTCCTGCCCCGTACATGACTCCGGATAGTCCTAGGGAAGCAGGATACATAGGTTTAACATAAATAACAAATAAAAACAAAAGGCGAGGCGTAAGGGCAAAAAATGTGGGTCAGGCTACATCCGGGGGACTCTACTTCTGACCTTCAAATAGCTACTAAAAGGAAGGAGTAATGATAGGTCGGGGGGGGGGGGGTCACGGGAGAGGAACGTCTATATTCGATTATCCCAAAAGTCGCAGGGAACCATCAAGGGTCAGGGGGACAAGGCAATATCGGTGTCCACTAGGGGGGGAACACAGATACCCCCACGATACGCGTTCCATTGCCCCCAGATTCTACCCCATGCCCCCGGTTTGCCACGAGCCACATACACAGTCTTCTCCCTGAACATGCACCAGTCCATGTTCTCCTTCCATACGGACACGGTGGGAGGCCGCTGGGAACCCCAAAGCTGCGCTATATCTCTCTTGGCAATTATGTTCCCCAGGGCCGCCCACCGAGTCTGAGCCGCGTTATAATCATTGGGCTCCCACACATTCAGGACACTGCGACGCACCTCCGGCAGCAGCACAACCCCGGTGACTTGTCCCATGACCACATGAACCCGACGCCAGTATTCCGCCACCTCACGACACTCCCAAAGGATATGGAGAAAGGTGGCTCTGAGTCCACATCCCCGCTTACAGAGCCCATCTTCAGAAAATCCCATCGAGACCAAACGGGGACCCGTCACATACACCCGGTGGAGAATCTTAAGTTGGACCAGGCGGAGACGGGCTGGAATGGCCACTTCCTTGGGGGACGACAGTGCGGACTGCCAGTCCTCGTCGTCCAGTTCCACCCCATCCCCCGTCCACGCCTCCCGGAGGCGCACCAAGAGGTCAGCCCGATTATTGATAAGTTTTTTATAAATTAATGAAATAGTACTGTCGGGGACATGACCATCAAGTATGCGGTCCTCGAGGGGCGAAGAAGCCGGGATATTGGTCCCCTCCCCAAAAACAGAGAGCAGGGCATGCCGAATCTGGGCGTAGCGGAAGAACTCCCTTTCCGTAAGTTCGTATTCGCTCTGGAGCGCCGCGAATGTTTTAACAGCACCCTTAATCCATAAGTCTCCCACTCTACTAATACCAATCATGTCCCAACGTTCAAACCCCTTCGTTGTCCAGAGGCTTCCCAGGCGGTCGGAGGCAAACAGAGGAGTAGCACATGTTAATCGCTCACTCCAGCCCAAGGCTACATTGGCCGCCTTCCAGATCCGTACCGCAATCTTAGTAGGGCCCGTAAGGGTCCGTCCAGCCGAGCTGGAGTAAAGTGCCCTGTTATAGTTCCCGCCGGGAAGCAGGAATTTATCCATCTCATACGCCGGATTCAAGCCAGGCGCATACGTGGCATGGTTAATGGCCGACAGCTGTGAGGCCCAATAATACCTGCGAATGTCGGGAAGCGCGATGCCCCCGTCGTACCAGGGGAGAGTACGTTTTGCCAGAGCGATACGCGCCCGTCCGTCCCACACCAGTCTCCTCTGCAGGCTCTCCACCTCCCGAAAGTAGGACACCGGAATAACATCGAAGGAGTTCTGAAGTGCATAGAGAAATCTGGGAAGGGACATCATTTTAAACAGTGCTGCCCGACCCAGCGGGGACAAGGGCAGCCTACACCACCGAGCCGTGTCCTCCCTCAAACGCCGAAGTGGAAGCAGGAGATTCTGCTCATAGCGAGCCACCGGGTCCATCGAGACGTATATTCCCAGGTATTTAAAGCCGGACAGAGATAATTGGATCGGAAGCCGAGGCGGCGAGAGAGGAGGGTCACCGGAGATAGGATAGACACAGGATTTAGACCAGTTGATCGTTAGACCCGAATTTCTCCCAAAGGAAGTCAGAACATCAAAGAGAACATTAAGCGACTGCCGCGGCGAGGTGAGATACAGGAGAATATCGTCCGCATACAACGAGACCCGATCCTCGAAGCCCGGGGCCCAACGGATCCCTCTGATCGAGGGCTCCCAGCGGAGCCAAGCAGCGAGCGGCTCCAAGGCAAGAGCAAAGAGCAGAGGGGACAACGGGCACCCCTGCCTCGTACCCCTACCGAGAGCGAAGGGCCGAGAGACCCGCCCATTAACTACCACCTGAGCCATGGGTCCCGTGTAAAGAAGCTTCACCCAGCCAAGAAATCCCTCCCCAAAGCCGAATTTGGTCAAGACAGCCCAGAGAAATGGCCACTCGATGGTGTCAAAGGCCATCGTGGCGTCTAAAGAAACCAGCACGGCTGGTTCGGAGAGATACTCCGCCCTGGCGAGGGCGCCGTGAAGACGCCGCAAGTTAAGAGCGGTGTTACGGTGAGGGATGAAGCCGCATTGATCAGGATGAATCAAATCGCAGATGACGCTCAACAAACGGTTGGCAAGGACTTTCGCCAGGATTTTAGGCTCTGCATTTAGGAGCGAAATAGGCCTGTAGGAGGCACAGCGGTCTCGTGGCTTACCGTCCTTGGGGATCATGACTATCGTTGCCAGACGTTGGTCGTCAGGAAGGGAGCCTGCCTCAAGGGACTCCTGAAACATACGACGGAGGAAGGGCGCGAGTTTATCCGGGCGCAACTTATATAATTCAATAGGCAGCCCGTTGGGGCCCATCGCCTTGCCCGAACGAAGGGACCGAATCGCCGTTGCAATTTCATCTACAGACAAGGGGGCGTCCAGCTGCTCACGGTCTTCGACAGACAGGCCGGGCAAAGCAATATCCCTCAGCAGAAGGCGAGAGTCTTCTTCATCCCTATCAGTCACTGGGGAGTACACGGCCCGGAGGTGGTCAGCGAAACATTCCACAATCTCACCAGGCTCAGTCACACACACTCCATCCGAGACACACAGCTCCGGGACCACACGGTTCACTCTCTCCTTCCTATCCAGCCACGCAATCAACTTTCCCGCCTTGTCCCCGGCATCATACAATCGACCCTGCTGTTCCCTATACAACGTTTTGGCAGCGTCAGTGACAAGAGACCTGTATTCAAACTGTTTCAGGCTGAGGGCATGGAGCCCGTCCGGAGTGACACCCGCCTCCAAGGCCGACTCCAGCCCCGAAATGTCAGTCTCCAGCTTCACCACTGCCTCACTCTTGAGTTTCTTAGCCACCACTATCTGGGAGAGGGCGTGTCCGCGGATTACGGTTTTAAAGGCTTCCCACAGGGACATTGCGGACGACACCGACCCCTCGTTGTCAAGGAAGTATTGGTCCATAGCCTTAACCAGGCTGTCGCGAGTCATAGGGTCTCGCAGGTACCACGGGTTAATGGGAGCAATCCGCCCTGCAGACCGCGTCTCGGTGTCAAAGAGCAGCCACAGCGGGGAGTGATCGGAAATACCCCGCGCCAGGTGCCTAACCTCCCGAATCCGACCAGTCTGTGCCGCGGGCATAAGGAAATAGTCTAACCTAGAAAGACTCCCATGCGCCCCAGAGTGAAAGGTGTACTGACATTGGGTCGGATGCATTAATCTCCAGCTATCTACCAGGCCGAAGGTCTCCAGCAGGCCACCAAGCCATGCCTGGGCAGCGGGGAGGGCCCTGGGTGGGTGACGATCCAGGTCACCCGAAACCACCGAATTAAAATTTCCGCCCATAAGCAAAAGGCCATCCGGAAGTTCAAGCAGCACTCGACCCAAGTCCGCGAAGGTGGAGTTCTGGAGGCCCGGGGGGACGTAAACTGAGACCAGGGAAAGGGGCTGCCCCTCCCACCTCCCAGACAGACACACATAGCGCCCTCTGTCATCCGAGATTACCCTAGTAATATCCAACGGAAGTGAGGATCGCAGGAGAATGCCCGCCCCCCTTGAACCAGTTGTGAAACCAGAATGGGCCACGAGGCGGTATCCTCCCCTGTTCATTGCATAACAGACATTGCCCACCAGATGCGTCTCCTGGATAAACACCACATCAGGAGTAAGACGACGCAAATACTGCAGTACTATACCCCGTTTGATACGATCCCCCAACCCATTGACATTCCATGACATCAGTCTCAACCCGTCCCCCCCCATCCCCTCCAACAGATCAAAGGCCCCCCAGTCAGTAGCACAGTTCCCGTATCTGGACAAAAATCAATACCTCGCCCTGTAAACAAAAAACACACAGCAAAACAACCCCTCCCTCCCCCCAACCCCCCCCCCCAAATCCAACTCCCCCCACCCTGCACCCCTGCGGGCCTGAAAACCCCCCCAACTTGCAGTGTGCCTGTCGCCCTACTAACCCCATTCTACGAAAAGACCCCGGAGGAGGAAAGGGACCCGTCCCCGCCCGCCCCCCACACAGGTCCTAGTGAGACAAAATGAACAAAAGAAGTAAAACCCAGCTGAACAGTGCAAAATGGCAAAATCAAGGACCAAAAGTCACTCCAAAGGGGACCCGTCACCTTCGGCGCCTGCAGAGGGCCCGGGACGGTCACCTCTGTCCGGCAATGAGTCCAGCCAGTCACTCACGGCCACAGGAGAGTCAAAAAAGGCAGTCCGATCCTCATGTTCCACCCGGAGTTTTGCAGGGTAGAGCATAGAGTACTTTAGGCCCAGTTCACGGAGACGGCGCTTCACCCCCTGGAATCCCATCCGCTGTTTCTGAACAAGTTGGGTAAAGTCCGGATAAAAGTTAATGGATGAGTTCTCATGACGCACCGGGCCGTGGACCCGTGAGGCCTGCAGAATCGCATCTCGGTCTCTGTAGTGGAACAGTTTGGCCACGATAGGCCTCGGGGGGGCCCCCGGCCGTGGCCGACCGCCCGGAACTCGATGTGCCCGCTCCACGGCAAAGAACTTACTTAGGCCTGCAGGGGCCAACTGTTGGAGGATGAGTTCCTCAACCAGGAGGTCAACCGGGCGGCTGTCGGAGGACTCCGGTACGCCTATGACACGGATGTTGTTGCGTCGGGCCCGTCCCTCGAAGTCCTCAAGCCGCCGGGCCATCTGGTCGTTGACCGCCTTAATGTCACCAAGCGCGGCCTGCAGGTCCGACACATCCGTACCAAGGGTGGAGGTCCGCACATCGAGAGCCTGGACCCTCTCATTTGTTTTGGAGAGATCTGCCCGAATTAAGGTGACATCGATCGCCACCGTGTCGATTTTGCGGGCCAGGGCCTCGTATTGCGTGGCGATGGTTTCCCTGATGCCATCAATGGCGCCCATGATGTCCTGCAGGGAGAGCTCCGGAGAGACGGTCGTGCCACCACCGACGGCATCCGGGGGGGGGCCGGTCGCTCCAGGGGACCCTCTGCCCTGAGTGTAGCGGTCCATGTTGTTGGCCTGGACCGGTCCCCCGCGGAGGGAGGCCTTAGTCTTACGCCCCTCGGGGCCCCCCTTGCCCCCCATGTGGTCACGGACACCGAAGGGGATCGCCGATCAAGAGTCGTAGGGGCACCGGCACCGCAGACCAGCGCCTCACCAGAGACCACAATATAACGGTGCGGGGGGACCCAAGGCGATGGGCACTCTAGTGGCCGGTGGAGACAAGGCCTCGCGCAGAGGCCAAGGAAACACCCCGCCACATCAATTGCATTCGCAGGCCAGCCCCCTGAAGTCCGAAAGTGAAACCGAAAGTAGTAGAGCGGCCACTGGCACCGCACTGCAGCCGCTGTTGTTCAATTACGACACGGCTCCACGGTTCACCTTCGCCCCGGGCACCTCCGTCGGGTGGGTCCCAAAAGTTCGAACAACGACAACTCAGGATTCCCAGGTCCGATTCGAGTTCTGAAAAGAGATACGTGCTCAGCCGGTCTTCATCTGCCAGATCCCACAAACCACATCAGGATATTCTCAGGATAAATTCCGAGGAGCAGCAAGGGTCCGGGGAGCCCTGTGCTCACGCGACCATCTTGGATGCGCGCTAGGCTCCTCCTCCATTGCTCCCATTCTTAAACAAATGCGGGCCGACATTTATTCCTGAGCTGCCCACCTCTTGAAAATACCAGATTGTGTGACAATATATAAGATGCTAATTCACTCTTGATTTCTATACGTGCTTTGATATTACCCATACACACCCCCGTCTTTCTTTCCAGATCTGAAGGCTATGTCAACAAGATTTTACTGGGTAGGTATGGCACCCAGAGTATCCTACAGCACATATTCAGCACCCCATACAAAGGAGGCCTCAGTGCACCTGACCTTTACCTTTACTACTGGGCCGCTCGTAAAGTCCCCCTGAGTGACTGGCTATTTGGAGACTGCCAAGACTCCTCCTGGCGTCTGGAGCTATCTTACCTCGAGAAGTGGGGTGTCCACAATCTCCTTTATGGCAATTGTCCTCTTGGTGCTCTCCCACAGATCTGAAGGCTCCACCTGCAGTCCTGGTGAACAGCCATACACATATTAGGTGGCTGAAACAGGTGGCTTGGCTGAAGGGCCTCCCAGGATGGAACCCAATAGGGATTTTTACACTGGGTGACCTGTGGAACTCGGACCACATTTTCTCTTTTGACCAGCTCCAGATATGGTAAAACCTCCATAATTCCCAATTTTCTAGATACCTTCAGGTGCGTCATGCATTTGGGACCCACCTGGAGATATTGGAGGAGGTCCCGGAATTTAACCGGCTGGAAGCGAAACTGACAATGGGCCAATTTGGGCAAGAAGGAATTTTCCCTCTTATAAAGGTCCCTACTACTCAACACCTGTTGGCAGACCTGGGACAACCCGACCATGATGATTGGTCGAGAAGCAAAAATGGCCAGCCCCTCCAACCTTTACAATTTAACTACTTTCCCCAAGTCTGGATAGGCTTTGGAGGATAGGTCGATTGAGTTCGCCATTCTGCACTCGCTGTGAAGATCCTGATGGGTCTTTCTTCCACCCACATTATATAGTCTTGCCCTGTCACTGCAGATTACTGGACCTCAATTTACACGCACATCACATAACTGCTACAAACCTCTGCAGAAATTAGTCCCATAGAAGTGCTCCGGGGTCTCATGGAGCTGTGGGCTGACAACACCTACCAGAGAAAGCTAGCAGGTATCGGCCAGTTAATAATACCATTCGAATCAAGGAAGCCGCTGGTCCAGGCACTAATCATGAATTGGTTCGACTACGGAAATGGCCTACTGGCATACATTAATGAGGAGCTCTGTTCCAGACTTCTAGTTCTGCAGACTACTGCTGCTAGGCTGGTACTATACCTCCCATCAAGATCCCAATCTGCGTCTCCCCACTGGCTCTCCATCAGGAAACAAATTTGTTTTAAAGTCCTCTGTCTGGTACACAGGAACATGTATGGGACTGGGCCAAGCTACTTTGCAAAAAAACTCAGTTGGTATCAGCCAAACAGGACACTTAGGTCGAGTACCAAATTTCTCCTTACCCCTCATAGCATCCGCACCTCCAGCTTGGGGGTAGATCCTTCTCTGACCTGGCTTCTGCTTTTTGGAAAGAGCTTCCATTACAGCTCCTCAATATCACAGGCCACAAGCTGTTCCACAGGGAATTAAAAACCTGACTATTTGATCATCTATAAAGCCCTCTTTGCTTCAGTTGGCTTTCAGCTCTTTAAAGGAGTTTTACACTAGCTCCATGAGACCCATGAGTGATATGTGCGCTCAATAAATCTCTTGGCTTGACTAATAGCCAAATGGGACATCACCAGGAATTGGAGGTCTTCAAATCCCCCCTCCATATCCATGTGGAAAAGAGACATTAACTTCAGCTGTAATGCAGAAGAGGAACTCTACAAAAGGCAGGGCTGTACCAAGAAACATCAGAAGATATGGGCCCCCTGGACCTCGGACCCTGCATGAAATACGTACTGATGACTATTTGTATGGAACTATATGGCAAGATAAGCTAATTGAGCCTTATTTGGGAAGACAGTTGGTCTAATTGTAGTAGATGCAGCCAGAGGATGTTTTCCTTTTCTTTAATGTGACCTTTGTGGTGGTTGAACACATTTTACAAAAACACAATAAAAAACAACAGCATGAGGCTATATCTTATAATAGTAATAGAAAAGAAATGAGGGTTCCAGAGAGAAAACAGTCCTATTCTCCTTCTTCACAGGATCTTGGTGGTAAGAGACCAAACTTACACAGGAGGGTCCTCCTTCCCATGGACCTCAAGGGCCAGGCCTATCACAATGAAGAGGGGAGAGAGAAGCACCCGCACAAAACAGCAATTCAGAGAGAAAAACGAGCAGCCACAAATCAGCAGCGTACCTCACAAAAGAGAGTCCAACTGAAGAGTGGAAGTGGGAAAAACCT
This sequence comes from Triturus cristatus, assembly GCF_964204655.1. NCBI lineage: Eukaryota > Metazoa > Chordata > Amphibia > Caudata > Salamandridae > Triturus > Triturus cristatus. The sequence continues at coordinate 1,129,445,753 of NC_140584.1, forward strand.
TTGTAGACAGTGCAGCAGAAATCACAATATAAGACAAAAACAGGATAACCACAATACTAGCAGAAGCAGGCTATACATTGCATTCAGAAAATAAACATTGGCTGTGGAAATGTGATTCTTCTGGTATATATACCATCCAGATGAGGTAAAGGATTCACACCTGAGTTCCTAGAAAAGTGTGAACACAAAAAGCCCTGAATATGCTCACAAAACTACAAGCATTAATGGGGTTTTAAATTTTGGCTGAGCATGCATTCAACAATATGCAAAACGAGTCAAACCATTGTATCAATTGATAACTCCCACATTTGATGCTAAGGGTTGAGGAGAAGAACACATTCACAGATTTAGAGGATTAGAAAAAGGCAAGATTACCTCACAGTATTTCTAAACACGGGGCAATGAATTAAATGTATTAATCAGAATAGTCGCTAGTCCAGCTGCATTTATCTACCTACTATATTAAGACGTAAAGCCACACCAATAACCTACAAATCACAATTGTATTCTAATGCAGAGAAGCGTTCTGGTCCAGGAGAGAAGGTTGGCATTGTAATACAAACTGCAATCATCAAGCAATGACCCACTACACATAGGGAAATACATGATCAAAGTCGTACCAATATCTACTTCGGGGGCGGTTCCTATTGCAAGCCCTCTACAATGTAGATCTTTACGTGGCAGGTGGGTGCAATGGGCTCAGACAGCAAATCAGTGCAGATAATCAGTTCGGACTTGACCCAATACTGCAGATGGATCAGCGCAGCCTGCACTAGACACAAACCAGGCGTCTTCAGCTGTTTGTGAAGCAGTGGGGTGAGAGTTTAAAATCAGACACACACAAGTGAAGCCATTAGGAGATCCAGCTGCACAAATTGCAGATCTGAATGTGCATGTTGTAGCCTTACAGACAACAAATCCTTCAGTCAATTCAGTAAAGGTTGTAGATGCATAATTTTGTGTACAGGGCTGCAATGTGGATTTTACATATTGAGAGTTTGGTGATTACAAAGACTCACAAGGGAAGACAATGATAGCAAAAAGGTTCTGAGTGTAGAGAGCATCTCTTAAAAGACAGCCTCCCTTGGTGGATGTGCAGCAGACACTGTCCCACCAGAGCATTTAAATTCACTTAAAGGGCAAGTGTGCTGCAGGCCAAGCTACAAAATGTGCAGTACAAATAGGAAATGCAGCTGTAGTAGCCAAGTTCCAAAGTAAAATCAATCTGGAAACAACTTTGGGATCCAATCATCACACAGCAAATCTGCTTCCCACCTACCTATAGGGTGAGATATGAGTACTTCATGGGGCAAAACCAGTTTTCTAAGTTACAATAGTGGTAGCAGAAGCTCAGACTCGGTCTGACTTTATTAGAGAGGCCCATGTGGGAATACGAGCAACCTTACAGTTATTGGAAGAATATTATTGTTAGCTACTAATGACAAAAGCAAACTGGCAATATCTACTACAGAAAAACATGTGCAAACTAACAAAGCCATTGATGGAACCTAGGTCTTGGCAGATGCACTGGGCCACAGGAGCTCAACCAATTGGTATGATTCTTATTGATCAAATTGGTCTGCTAAATCCAATAAATAAATACAAATACATATTGTTAGCTGTAGATTTGTGCCGCCGTTTCATCAGGGTGTGACCTCGCTACGAAGGCCTGCGCAGATGCAAAGGCTTGTATTTAATAGTGATGGGTGCAGCACACACCTTTTACTCAGACCAGCGACCAGCTCTTACATCCCAAGTATTAGCAGACTGAAGTCGGAGTGCACCTCCAGTTCTCCATCCCCTTCAAACCAAGTGTGAATGCAGTAATGGAGCATAGGAACTATATGCTTAAATAAACCTTGGATGTAAGGGTCTTATGTAATGATGCACATATATACTATGCGCACTGAGCTTTCAAATCATGCGGGGACATGTTTTGCAGAACTGCTCTTCAAGGGAATGTTTATTTGGCATGGAGGTATAAGTGAGGAACTTCCAAGAGGGGAAAATAGTCAAGATCAATCATGTTTTGGGGTTCTAGGATTTACAGAAAACTCAACAAGATGCTGATCCTTCCATGTCAGCTGCTGTTGGCTGACTGCCACAGTTTGACAAACTGGTTTCTGAAATGTTGGGAGGAAAAGAGGCATTTGGACGCACCTACATAGAGCCCCTACTAGTCATAACAACGGAAGGAACCAGAACAGTATGATCATCACCGCTGTCTGAAAAGAACAAGAAGAAACAAGTGTAGATCAATTAAGGGAAACCCTACCATGTGGTGCATCCTGCACAGTGCTAGACAGAAATGCAACAAGCTGAGCTGCTGTCAAGGGATTATTTCAAAAAAGCAACCAAGTTTGAATGAAGATCAACAAACAGCAAGCACAGAGAGTGATCCTTAGCAACCTGCAAAGTTGGCAGTAACAGCATCAGCACGACCAGAGACACCTGCTTTAGGAAACTTTGCAGATTTAAACAATCAAGGTACAATAATGTCACTGTCCTCGGGATAAGAACTGCTGGGAATGTGTAACAGTTTTGAGACCAGAACAAAATCATGTGGTAGCTTCAAGTTGTAAATTGGCAAAGCAAATAGGTCTTCTTCAGGTGTATAATGAGTACATATGCAAGTTCTCCTTGGGTGTAAGTTAGTTTTGCATTAACAACCATTACGTTTGCATTTTGGATAATTATGGAGGTGTTGCTCGTCCAAATGGCGTATGGTGAATACCTGTGAGAGGCTGCAGAACCAAGACCAGTCATAGCACAACTAACTAATCGAGGTGAACTACACAGGGCAACAGTCTTATATCAAGTTAATAGCCACCTCGCTGGCAAGATAGTATCCATTGAGAAGACCTTGACTACCAGATCCTGGATCTGGCAGAGCCTGTATGAGTGCCTGACACTTTTCATCTCAGCCTAGAGACACTGTGTCATCAGGGCTATTTGCCAGTGAGTGGGATAAAGATGCCTCGATTATTGCAGATCTACCGTTCTATGCCTTGTTAGGTGATGCAGCTCCATATATAAATGATGACCTTGATGCAAAGATGCACTGTTACAACAGACTTACAGGCATCCTTCTAGACATCTCAGAAACTGCAAGGGTTGAGTATCTACACTGCCAGCGATAGCACTGTTCTGCCCTGACATGGAGCAGAACACCTGAATTTCTGGCCAATTCTCCTTATGTTCAGGCACCTCAATGCTTTAATTTGGTCCAGTGTCATAATTCCCTCATCAAAATGACACAAACATAGCTCATGCGTTTTTTACTAGATATAAAATTATTTAGCTGTGTTTCTTAATTAATGTATAGAACATGGTCACCCTTGCTGGTAAAACAATTCCTTTGAAGGGGATGTGGGGGAAGAGAAGAATAGAAGATCTATGGAATTGACACTCAATTTCAAGCATGTATTTATCCTAAATATTTCATATTTTTATAATACTTTTCAACAAAAAAATCCTTTATTTCACAAAAAAACAGGGAGTTATAGTTGTACATCACACTTTTTCACATTTTAATAACTTAAAATAGGGTAAAATGTTGAGTAGCCAAGAGATGAATGCTTCAATTGAACGCGTTACTTTCAGCATTAGAACATTTTATCAGAAATTATCTAAAGCGCATCCCTGACCTGTGGCTGTATAACACATTGAATCGCTCAATGAAAATACAAATGCAAGTGATTTTCTTGTAGGAGACTAAGTGTGGCTTAATGAAATTTAAGAATATCCTATTTTGCTACAGAGGCAACCAGGAGAATCAGTCAAAAATAACATTAACAACATTAAAGATTCACTTAATAATTGATGGTAATCTCAGATTCTTATTAGATATTTGGAAAAAAGATATGCATTATCAGAAATTATATCTGTTTTAAAAATTGTGACATAAACTTTAGGAGATTACAAAAAATATCATATAAAAAAGGAAACACCCCAGAAACATGAGCACAATCGATAGAACGTATTCCCCGCCAATTGGAACAGTAATCGACTGCTACAATAAAAAAACGTGTCTGCTTTAATGCGACTGGGGACTTATCGGAACTTTCACAATTCACACACTCTCTTACTACCCACTCTATTTTGACATCAGTTCTTTGGCACCAATATAATTATTTGATTTATTTATTTATTTATTTTTTAATTCCTACCAGACCTCTATCGTAAAGATCCTTTTGCGGTACAGCCCTTGTGCCACGCAGCACATTTTCATTTACAACCAAAGGTTTATCTGATATTTCCCAAAAACGTTTGTTTTAGGCGAACTACCTGTCTCAAAAGTTTTCACTTGCTTCAACTGGTCATCGTTGGCATAAGTTGCACACCACTGCTTTTGTTATTGCCTACATTCTGTCTGCGCCCCCCGTTGTCTAATGCAACGTTTTGTAAGTGCTCACACCTCCACACTATGGCTAAAGACTTTCTATCTAGAAATGAATAATGTTCTACAGCTGCTGTTCAGGCTCCAGAAACAAAAGGTTATCAGTCACTGCTCCCCCATAACAATCTATTTGGGATAAAGGAGCGCCAAACACCTTGAGAACTGGTATCTGTGATTATGAGGCATTTATTTGCAGGAGCAAAGCCCTGTAGCACACTGGCTGAAAACATTCAAAGACTGAAGTCTCCTGATCAGACACATACATCTTATTTTGTGTTTGAACAATTCTTTTAAATTGTAAGTTTTTTCTGAAAAATTTGGAACAAATTTAGCATAACATTCAACATGTCCTATGTATTACTCCTTATTAGAATGCGTAGGAGCATCTATCTATAACTGCACTTAATCATTCTTTTTTAGGTTTGATGCCCTCTTTACTGATTTCATGCTTTAAATAATTCAAAGATTAAACACAAAATTTACACTCAGAATTTTGTGCAGTCAATCCATGCTCACGTAACGTAGTTAAGACTTTCCTTAATCCCTCATCACTCTGTTCCTTGCTGGCACCCATCACCAAAACATCATCTTCAAAAAACATCTTGCCCTTATAGTCTTTGAACCGACTGTGCATTCATTTTAGGAAGACAGAAGCAGCTGAATCCAGTCCAGATTGCATGCACAGAAATCGGTCACAGCCCACGGGTGAGCTGCATTTCAACAATCACTAAATAACATTCTGAACAACTGATGGACAACAAAACCCTCAGTGGCCAAATGCATAACTAGCAATCCAAGCAAACGCCACAGAAGGGTGCTTGGATGTCTGTTAGTTTTGGGCATGAGTTTCTAGAGCGTCTTTGAGCTTATTCATCTGTGTACTATACGAGGTGAAGCCTATTGGGTTTGACAATGTCTAAAAAGTCTTCCAATTAGAAACCAGAAAAACTGAGACACAAAAAAACTATCTAACTGGATTTTTGCTATCCAGTAAAAAGAAAGTGTGTCAACTTCAATGTGAAAAAGATTCAAAATGTTGCCCACAATAAATAGTGATGATGTCAAATAAAGGAAGTTGTAATTGAAAGCCTCTTTGATGAATGCAGATGAGCGTGGATTTCCCAAAGGCCTTAATGTTACTGAGATGAATGGTAAAGCTGTAGGTTTAATTGCAGCTTCAACTCCGCTTTCAGAGATTAAGCTAATTGCTCTCTGCAGCAAATGAGTGTTTGGACACAGATTTAATTATGATGAGTGACGTTTCTGCATTGGAGAAGTTAGCGGATTCCCCAGTGGATACAGATAAGGTATTCAAGTAACAACATTGTGAAAGCAGTAATGAGGTGAGTGATGGATCATTCTGAAAACAGCAGCCAGAATTACAAGTGTTGTACAGGGGTGGAGGACTTTGGAAACAACACCAAACACTGCTGCTAAGAATGCAATAGATTCAAATATTTATTTTAATACCACACACATGATAACTTTATTTCGGTCAAAGACCATAAAAGTGCAGATAAAATAGGTACAAACATAGCACGTCCAATAAGAAGATAAAAATATGACATTTCGTTGAAAGTGAGATTAAACAGGTAAGTTATCAAAAAACAGTTGCAGAAGTTTAAAATGATTTAAAACTAGACCTACAACGCCACATACCATAAAGAAATCGGGAGACAGCAAATACAATATGCGGAGATGTATCACACTTAAGAACTCTGCATGCCTGCACACAGTGTCGAAAGCCCAATTTTTTACATAGTGGGATAAGCCAATTTTTGCGAAGGTTGCTGTATGCAGGACAAAAAAATAAGACATGGATAAGATCCTCTCTCTTATAATTACATATTGGGCAATTTTCGTTTTCAGACTTAGCCCATTTCGAAGTAAGTGATCTAATAGGTAAGGAGCCATGCCTAAGTTGGACATATAATTTCCTCGCAAGGGGGGGTTGGACCTCATCCAAAAATTTGTCCCACCCCCTTTCTAATTTAATTGTGAGGAAATCAACGGAGAGCGTACCATAGGAAGTAGAACTGTGCAAAGCGCATAGATTGAACTGTCTCACCAAATGTAAAAGCTGTGCCCTGGGTATCCTCGGGCAACTCACCTCAGGAGACCCCCATAATTGAGGCAGGCCTATTTTTTAGAGAAAGGACCTTAATGTGAGAGAGCCAGGGGATATTTTTATTTTGTAACTGTTCCCAGACCTCCCGAAATTCAGCTCTAAAGGAAGCCAGCTCGGGTGTTGACCAGAGCCTCCTCCAATAGAGTAGGGGGCGCACATCCGCCAAGTCCTCAATAGATTCTATCCCCATATCTATTCGCAAGGGGATAAGGGGTGTACTTATCGGTAAACCCACCAAGTTTCTCAAAAATGCCTGTTCAACCCTCGAGAGGCTTAGCACATTTTTATGACCCCAAAGCTCTGCCCCGTACAAAGATGCAGACCAGGCCTGTAGTCTGTAAATCTCGAGGGCGGGCGCAACCAAGCTAGATGTCGAAGCTCTCTGAAATTTACCAATGCCCCCAGCTATTTGCGAGAGTTTCAAGGCAGATTTGGCGGTCTGATGACCCCAGCCAAAGTCCTCCGTCAGCGTTATCTCAAGATATACAAAGGTTTTGACTCGTTCCAACGGAACTCCATTCAAAAGAGGGTTCAGGCGCGTGCGCCTCGGGGGACTGAAGATCATAAACTTGGTTTTTGCCAAGTTGATCTCCAGTCCTCGCGCAGCGCAGAAACCCACAAAACCATCCAGGACACGCTGAATACCCGATGATGTTTGCGACAACAACAAAGTGTCGTCAGCGAACATTAACGCGGGAACACGCCCAGAGGCCAACCAAGGAGCATCATTGTCCTTGACTTCGTTTAGAGTTTCAATAAGGCCGTTTATGAAGAGGCTAAAGAGGGTGGGGGCCAAGACGCACCCCTGCCGGACGCCTCTAGCAACAGAGAAGCGATCCGAAAGGGCCCCATGTCTCCCACATCTAACCTGCGCATAATTTCCATCATGCAAACGAATCAGAATATTAAGCAGGTAGGGCAGTAGGCCCAAGTCTGCCAAAACCACCCACAGTTTTTCCCTGGGGACCAGATCGAAAGCGGCCAGTAGGTCCACAAAGACAAGAAAGAGGCTGCCACCCTCAACCCTTGTAGTTTTCCTAAAAAGGACCTGGAGCTGGAAAATCTGGTCCAAAGTTGAAATTCCAGATCTAAATCCAGCCTGGAGAGTGGACAGTATTTCCCGTTCCTCCATCCAGGCTTGTATCCTGTCCAGGATAATTCTGCCCATTAGTTTTTGAGTTGTGTCTACCAAACTAATGGGCCTATAGTTAGAGGGGGAAAGGGGACAGCCCTTTTTAAAAATGGGGACAATCTCGACCCCGAGCCAAGTATCAGGTGGGTCGGAGCCAATAAGGATCGCATTGAATAAAATAACCAGATAGGGCGCCCATCTTTTCGTCTGGGACCTAAACAGATCCCCAGGCAGTTTTTCAAGGCCGGGTGCTTTGTTTGGGAGCAAATTGCCTATAGCAGATTCTACCTCCTTCAAGGTGATGCTCGCTAGAGGATCAGGAGGGGGCACGCAAAATGTCTGCCCACCGCCCAAGGCCCCCGCCAATCGATACTCATGGCGGGGGGCTAGGGCAGAGGGCCGTGCGAGTATCGCAAGTGCCTCCCGGCTAGTTTTAAGAATTGGATTTAAAACTGACCGAGATGGATCCTCAAGCTCCACACATGCATATAAAGCCCCAAAGTGGGCCTCCCACACTGAGGGCGCGATGTTTGGAGTGATAGCTTGTCCGCCTCCCCTAGCGCCCGTACTCACGATGGCCCAAAAGGACTTAGCGTCCCCTGCCAACAGTGCTATTCTCAACTCTTCCCACCGGGCTTCCTCCCAGTCCCTCTTGGCTCCATCAGTGGCCTCTTTATAAAGCAGACGGGATGATCTAATTAATGACCTATCCTGAGATTTAATTGCATTGATGAGATCTTTCTTGGCTTTCCTGCAGGAGTCATTTTACCAATGACATGTCTTAGGCGCACCCCGACCGGGCCTAATTGATGGGGAAAGGACGTCCCCCAGGACATTGACCAAGTGGCTATGGATTGTAACAGCATGGCTGTTTGATGGCGAGTCAGCCATTGCAGCTATCCAAAGTAACGCAAGCTGATAAACTTCACCCAGCTTAGTCGGTGAGTTCTGTAAATGGGGCCAATTAACCGTGCGACGGTTGTTCGAGACCATGAGTGGCATGGTCTCATTAAATGTGAGGCCGGCTTTGTGGTTAATCAGCCCAAAAGACCCTGGTTTAAGTGTTAAAACCAGGGCATTGTGGTCGCTATCATGTCTCGGGTGCACTTGAAATTCTAAAAGCTTATCCTAAAATCTAGCTTCCATCAAGATGTAATCAATAGTGGAAGTATGTGATACCCTATTAAATGTGGGAAGTCCCGGGCGATCAGGGTCCAATCTCCCATTGCACGCCCGCAATGACGTAGCAAGCGAGAATGATTTTATTTGGAGGACCAACCGGGTCCAGGCCTTCACAGGTGGGATCTTTGGTTCCAGAATACACCAAAGCAGATCTTCGACATCCTGCGCATTCCCAGTCCGGGTTGACCAAGGGCTCAAATTGACAATTGAAGTCCCCGCCGACAATTTTTATGACTGAGGGATCAAGTGTCTGAAAGAAGAGATCTAAAGCTTTAAAAGTTTCAGACTCCAACCCACGACTGATGAATACAGGCCCCAGCTAGGCCCGCAAGGCACAAGGGTTCGCTCTCCTGTAACGGAATCTATAAGGAAGTTGGCACGGAAACTGCAAAGTACAAAAACAGCGTTTATTAACCCTTAAGGGTGGTCCTACAATCCACACAACACCCTTCAGTATTGCATGGAGTAGCACACAGAACTTGCGTACACAGTCCCCTTTTATACACAACAAAGGGGCTCATAAGTGGGTGGATACAACATGAGGCCGAAGAACATTACCATTTATGGTCATTCTCGATACTGAATCAATACATGGGCGGAGCCAACACACTCCTTGAGCCCGCGAAACACATGGTCAAGCAAGGCTAATTATAACAGATGTAGTCAAGTCTGGACATGCGCCAGATGGACAAGGGAGAGCTATTTATAAACTGTTACTAGGCAGATTACAAGAGCAACTAACACAAAGGTCGGACTCTCCTCGTGGCGAACACGTGACACATGATAATACAAAATGGATTCCGAACTTCGGTCAACATAACGGAGAAAACATGATCTAAAGGGAAAGCATTAATGTCGTCAGTAAATGCTTAATCACATTGCTGTTTTAATTTACAACAGACGACCCTTTCAGCATTTACTGAAGACATCCGGTTTCCAAAAATCATCATATATGTCAATTATCATCATTCCTTTAACCTCTTTAGCTAGACGCTTCTGATGAGCAACATCGGCAATAGCTTTCTTATCCGGGATGCAGAATGAAATGCATACGGAACAGAACAATGGTCCACATTGAACACACATACAGAAAAAGAACAAAATTGCTATAATAATACAGAGACCAGTTAAGACCTTCCATCCCCAGGCAGTAACCAATGCCCAAAACCATCCAGAAAAGGACCAAGTGCCGTTTTCTGTGCGGATTTCAGCTGCTATTTTATGCAGCTTGTTAATGGCGTTATAAACGGATGGCGTATGATCAGGGATGAACACACAGCAACTACTTCCAATAATTTTACAGGCTCCACCTCGATCAGCTAGCATGACATCTAATACCATACGATTCTGCAATGCAACAATCCTAGTTATTTGTAACTCTTCCGTAAGATTCCCAAGAGCAGCAGCAGTCTGATTTGTCACAGCTTCTACCACTCTTGTTAATCTTCGGATCTTCCTACTATTCAAAGCGGCTCCAACAAAGAAAAACAGTCCTAAGTTAAAATCAATATACTGCTGCAAGCTGGTATCAGTCTGATCCACATCATCAATCGATAAAGTACGTTTATACCTATTTACAGTCACATTATTCAACAATTTCAAATCCTTATGGTAAGATGCTGGTGCTAGGAATACAGGAGGTAATAGGAAGGATACATAACATACCCCAGACCACCCAGCCGGCAAACGGTAATAACCTTTATTTCCGCACACAAAATAGGTATTATGGGACGCTAGGAAGGTACTGTTATTCAATCCATCAATGTTCAAGACAGTTAGGCAATCACTGACACCAACAGGGATAAAACCCACACTCTGGACACACAGGTCCGCTTGAGCCTGTGCCACTTGGATCACGAATTTGTCCTTCCCCACAGTGTCTCTGGTGTTCGTGAAGATATAGGGAATGGATTCATTGTCTGGTCGGTACTCTTCCCATTCCCAAATTGTCCCATTCGCTTGCGGATATCCATTTTTATCCTGATGACATTCTTTATTAAGTCTGAAAAGCAATCGTCCCACTGTCGGTTTCCGAGTGGCAAACAGTAAGGTGTACCATGCTCTACAAGAGCCATTATGAGAGAAAGGAAGTGGTATGAATGGCGTACCTCCTTTCTTCTGATGGGCCGGCATCATCCCACATATCCAACAGTTCGTAGCGTTTGTAGCAACGTGGGTATGATGCAGCATCTGAATGAAAGTGTTATTCAAATAAGACTGTCGATGCTTCAACTCTTGATACGGCAATGTATAGAAGTAGTGCTCCGCAGGCACCGGAGTCGTCAACACAAGTGTTTTCCGAGCAGGAGTTACCTCCTCTACAAACCATGTTGTTATCCCAACAATAGCTACTGTTAGCATGAACCCCAATGCACAAAGGATTTTCTTCTTCTCCATGTCAAAGGAAACAATACCCTGATATCTTCCTGAAACTGAAAAGTCTGTCAGAACTCTTCCCCTTGGGCAGCGGTTGATTTCTTCACCAGCGGGCCAAGACGGGTGTCACTACACTAATGCAGGGCTGATCCCCCCCCCTTGCCTCATCGGCTCTCCGTTTCACTAACCCAAGGGCCGTTCTGACAGTATGTCCCGGTACTGGAAACCTCACTTCCTCGGTCGAAGATGATATCGCCTTCCTCCAGAAGTCGCGTGGTCCGGAAAGAGCTCCTCAGTGTCACCCGGCTCCGCAGCACGGCCTGTCTCTGCTGCCAGGATTTCTCGTTGATCGGTCAGCACGGCAGACTCCACCAATCCGGGCGGTACCTTTCGACAGTGCAAGGAATGGATCCAATTCTTCCTGTTCGAGACTCGCACAGCCGTCCTCGTTGCAAGGAGGACTTGCTCAGGGCCCACCCATCTCGGCTCCAAACTGTTCGTTCTGTCGAAGACTTTCACCATGACATGGTCACCAGGCCGGAGACCATGTCCTTCACCGGTAGACCGATCAGGGAGCGCCTCTCGGACCTGTTGATGAATAGAAACCAAGTTATCCGTTAACTGTGCCAGATAATCGCTCATCATTACACAAGGTACATCATGCACAGCCTTAGGCCTTGGTGGACCCCAAATGTTCATTGGGCGTCCAAATACTATTTCATACGGCGTAAGGCCGGTTCGAGAGTGTGGCACTGATCTAATTGACAATAACGCCAGTGGCAGGGCGTCTGGCCAAGTCAAAGACGTTGAAGCTTGGATTTTGGCTATCTTAAGCTTCAGTGTACCATTATACTTCTCGACTAGTCCTGCAGACTGAGGGTGGAACACGGCGTGGAACTTCTGAGTGATGCCCAGGCCCTTCAAGACGTACTTTATAACATCCGCTACAAAGTGAGGCCCATTATCACTCCACAGAAGTCTACAGACGCCGTATCGAGGGAAAAACTCTTTTAGCAGTAGCTTCGCCGTGGTCATTGCAGTATTGTCTTTCGTAGGGTACGCCTCAACCCATTTACTGAAGGCGCAAACCACTACTAGAACATACTTCAAATCGTTACAGCGCTCAAGCTGGATATAGTCCATCTGCAGAACCTCAAAGGGTGCAGTGGGCGTCGCAAATCCTCCTGCTGGAGTTCGAGTACCCTTTCCTGGGTTATACTTCAGACAGATCATACAGGTCTGCACCACCCTCTTTGCCGTGCTAGCAATCTCTGGATGCTCCCAGACTTGGGTAAGCAATTTCACAATTGCGGAAGCTCCAACATGTGCTAGCCCATGTGCCATCTGAACCATAGGTTGTACGAAAGTCGTGGGTAACTTCCATCTATCCATCTGCTTATTTCTCCAACAACCCTCATCATCCAACTCTCCCTCGCTAGCCCATTGCTCCCGCTCTTTATCGGAAGCGGTCCGTTGCATTTCGCGCACTTCCTCCTTCGCATCACGCCATCTTTCCACCTGTGACTTTACTACATACATGGCAGTAGCACCGGGCTGCATCGCAGTTTCCCGTGCTACTCGGTCTGCTAACGCATTCCCTGCTCCAACTTTATCAACTATTTTCCTATGGGCGCTACACTTAACAATGGCAATTTTCTTTGGGTATGTCAATGCGGTTAAAAGATTGTGAACTAACTCTCCATGCATTATCTGCACCCCATGTGACGTTAGAAACCCTCTCTCCTTCCAGAGTAGGCCGAAGTCGTGCGCTACTCCGAAGGCATAGCGGCTATCTGTATAAACATTCACACACAATCCTGTACTGAGCTCACATGCTCGTGTTAGTGCTATCAGTTCCGCTGCTTGAGCTGATTTCTGTGGTATGCGTGCTGTCTCCACTATCGTTTGTAATGTGGTAATTGCATACGCTGCTGAAGTCGTACCATCTGGTAGCTTCAGACAGGATCCATCCACCCACAGTTCTCCATCTACATCTGGAAAGGGCGTATCCTGGAGATCAATACGACCCTTTGTTTGTTCCTCAGTCACAAGAATACAATCATGCGCTTTCCGCGCCTCAGGCTGAGTTTCGGGGTATGGCAACAATGTTGCCGGGTTTAGTGTTACGCACCTTTTCAACGTAATATGAGGAGCCAAAAGCGTCAACTCATATCCCGTCAAACGGGCACTGGTCAAATGCTGCGTCTTTGTTTGATTAAGCAGGGCATCAACAGCATGGGGGACTAATACCAACAGCTTATGAGATAACACAATTCCCTCGCTTTGGCGTATTGACACAGCTGTCGCCGCAACCGAGCGAAAACACCCTGGTAATGCTCGGGCGACAGGATCAAGTACAGCCGAAAAATATGCACAAGGGCGCTGCTTGTCGCCGTGCATCTGCACTAAAACTGACAATGCACATCCATCTTTCTCATGCACATACAACGAAAAGGGTTTTGCATAATCAGGGGTCCCTAACACTGGTGCTGAACAAAGGGCCTGTCGCAGTTGCTGAAAAGCAGCATCACACTCATCTGACCAAGGGATTGGGATAGGTGTATCCTTTGTCAAAAGGGCTAACAATGGCTTAGCTATGTGTGAAAACCCCAATATCCACTGTCTACAAAAAGAAACGAGGCCCAAAAATGCACGGACATCCTTCTGTGTGGATGGTCTCGGTGTATCCAAAATTACTTGGATACGATCCGGTGTGAGTGCACGTCCCTCCTTAGACAAAAGGTGACCCAAATAAGTCACCTTTGGTCTACAGAATTGCAATTTCTTCCGAGATACCTTATGATTGTGGGAGGCTAAAAAGGAAAGTAAGGATAGCGTGCTTTTCTCACACAATTCCAGGGTGTCAGCCGCCAACAAGATGTCATCGACATATTGAATGAGGGCGACCCCCTCGAGTAAAACAAAGGAATCCAACTGTCGTTTCAAAGCCTGACTGTAAATACTAGGGCTTTCTGTGTAGCCCTGGGGAATTCTACAAAAACGATAAGATCTATTGTTTAGTGTGAACCCAAAAAGAAATCGGCTATCAGGGTGAATGGGAATAGAAAAGAAGGCATTTTTCAAATCAATCACTGAGAACATGGTCGCCGTAGGCGGGACCAAGGTAAGCAACGTCGTGATATCGGAAACCACCGGGTACTGAGGTATCACGATCTTGTTTACCTCCCTCAAATCAATTATGAACCGATAGACCTTTGCATCCGTGTCCTTTTTCAGAATAGGGAGAATCGGACTGTTACAGATATTATAGGGAACTTCTTCCACTACTCCCACTGCGATCAAATCTTGCACAATCTGTATGAGAGCCTCCTCGCCCTCCTGGGAAATGCGATACTGCGGGAGGCGCGGTAACACCGCCCCCTCCTGGACACTAATGTGGACCGGAGGAATCACCATTTGTCCCACATCTGTGTCCGAAGTCGCCCATAAAGCTCGAGGGAGGGTGGCCAACAACGCATCCTCTGATATCGTACACATCCGCCCTGACCGGGGGTAGTTGTCATTTAAGATCACCCTCACACCCTCAGGGGAGCAGCGGATCGTAGCCCTAAAGTGCTTTAACATATCAAGGCCCATAATGTTATCCGGTGTATACGGAGCAAGCAGAAACGGACAGGGCGCAGAAAAAGAATCAACCTTAAATGTAAGGGGCTGTGAAAGAGGGCTTCGGGAGAGTGTACCGTCAAACCCTACCGATGTAACCACTGAGCCGGATGGGGGAGCCCCCGGAACCAAGTACCTAGACAATGCACTACGTGTCGCTCCTGTATCTACTAGGAACTGATCAGTAGAACCTAAAACCTCAGCCGATACATAAGGACCCGTCTGATCGACCGGCACCTCAACTGATTCAGACCCCCATCCAACGCATTCCTATGCATGCTGAGAATCATGATATCCTGATCGATCAATCTCCGATACGTGATACTGATGCTGACGATCGAAAACATTTGAGCTATCTCGGTGCTGCCCAGCGGTATCGAAACGAACATGATCGTTAGAATTCCCTCTAAAGTTCGAGGAACCCCCTCTACCTCTCGGGCCACCCGGAGTATGCCCCTGACGCGAAGCACGCAACACTGGGCAATCCCTGGCCCAATGGCCCAATTGCTTACAATACGCACACTGGTTCCTATTCAAATCAGATCGGCCCGAAGGGGGACCATAAGATCCTCCCCTTCCTCTATTATTACCCCGTCGGGGCGGGCCATATACTTGTGCCAACATTACCTTAGTCTTAAGATCTTTCGATTTCTTTTCCTCCTGGCCCTTCGCCTCGTGCTCCTGACGCTCATAATACTGAGCGATAGTCAGAAGGGCCGTCGGCGTCGCGGAGGACCAGGAACTCTCGCTCGCTTTTAAACGGGCCGCAACTGCCGGTAGCAGATTAGCCACATATTTGTCCACGAAAAGGTGGCGGCCCGTGTCGTCAGTAAGCGACTGGCCACTAAAATCATGAAACGTTTCCTCAAAGCGCGTGAAGAAATCTGCAACTGACTCGTCAACTTTCTGTTTAAATGCAGCTAACATATTCCAGTCAATCTTTTTAGGGGGAATAATTGTTTTCAACTTAGCCACAATAGCAGCAGGGAGATCTAAAATATTCTGGGGTGGTTTCTGTGCGGGCTTCCTCTCCCTGTCTTCATCCCCAAGCTCAGACCACCGGGCCTTGAAGGCAACCGCATCATCTACCTTTCGGAGAGACCGCCACGTGTCCGGTGGTAGAATAAGACCAAAGAACAGGTCTATATCCGCTAAGGTCATAATGCAAGAATTCAAGGCCCCCTCGACTTCTTCATAGAAGGCCGCTGGATTCTTGCGGGGGTCAGGCAATGCATTCTTTAACGCCATAACATCGGCCCTATGCCATGGAGTATAAACCCAATTATACACAAAATATCCCCTAGCATCGGCGGAGTTAATGTCCGAGCTAGTCCCCGCTCCTTTAGGAGGAACATACAAAGGCGCCGCCTCTCGCATTGGTT
The DNA here is from genome assembly GCF_964204655.1 of Triturus cristatus. Classification (NCBI taxonomy): domain Eukaryota; kingdom Metazoa; phylum Chordata; class Amphibia; order Caudata; family Salamandridae; genus Triturus; species Triturus cristatus. Next base: position 1,129,461,976 of record NC_140584.1, read on the forward strand.
TAACATGCACTACGTCATCCTTATCTGACTGGGAGGTGGATGAGTGGCCCCCTGCTGCAAACGAATCCGACTGCTTCTCCTCCTCCGTTTGTTGGCGTGCTTTCTCTCTAAGGGCCAGCACCTCGTCCCGCAAAGCGAACAACCGCCGAGCCGCCTCAGGAGCCTTAGGGGGAGAAAAAACACCATTACGTAATGCTCCGGCATCCGAAGACACTTCGTCAGGCTCAAGAACACTAGAATATTTTCGGAAAGCAGTAATTACTTCATCCGCGAAATGAGACAAAAAATACACCCTCTCTCTATCTTGCCACGACCCCCAAGTATGGAACAACTCCTCCTTAGACATCTTGCCCTTAAGTGCACGGAGGGAAAGTTTCCGAAGCTCAGCCATATGCTCGGCCGATAACATGGACCGTGTGTCTACCTTACCCGAAGCCGGGCCAGAATCTTGCGGCCGCGGAGCAGATGCGCCAACATAAGGGGGCGGAGAGCGATCTAGCAAATAAAAATCATCATCAGGATTATTAAGGACAGGATAAAGTGGCTGGCGAACAACATATTGACCCGAAACTTGTAGCCTACGCTCTTTCTCTTGTCTGTCCGCCTGCTCTTTGTCCTCCCGACACTTCGCTTCCTGTGCTCGCACATGATCATTCTTCCGTTGGTCTTTATCATACAGCGCTTTCTCACGCTTCTCTCGCTCACGCACTTCCTTCACCCATAATCGCACACACTCAAACATATCCTGACGAGCACGTCGCTTACACATACACTGTTCCACATACTCAATCTTACGTATATCAAACGATCCATACAAAGGCCATCGCAACTCAGGATCCTTCTTCGTGTATTTCCTCCATACTGTGCTGTACATTATGGAAGAAAGACCATGCTTCACATACATATCCCTATTAGGCGTCCCCTCTGGGGGAGCTGGAGCAGATTCCTCGAGGTTCAACCGGTTTCCAAAACAGCAGCACCACTTACGGAGTGCGCTGAAAGCAGGCATGCTCAGAAATAATGCAAAATATGCAATATTATAAAAAATGGCACTTAATCGTTGCGCCGTTCAAAGTTACACAGCTCTGGAGAAATCTCTCCACATTACCTGCCTATATGTGTTGCAACGCATATATTTTCACAAAGACAAATACAAAATATGACTAGTCATCATCAATCAAACTCAAATAGCCAACCCAGGCTTCAAAAACTCGGAGCAAGTACCGTACAACGGTTCTTACCAATCAAGAGTCCAGATTCCAACTGCCAAGCTCCACAATCGCCCAAACGGCTCTCACGGCAGGACCGACAGAAGAGGTCTCAGTCGATGACCGGCGCCACCCAGACGGTCAGCTCGGAAGGGAAGGAAGAAAAACCTCGGGATGCCAGGGCTAAGACGCCGCTGGCAGTGATCACGTCCCCGGCCAAACTCCTCACCTTCGTCGCGACCAGTCCTTCGAGCATCCGAGTCGCCGATGAGCCCCACGTGACGGGCGCCAATTGATGAATACAGGCCCCAGCTAGGCCCGCAAGGCACAAGGGTTCGCTCTCCTGTAACGGAATCTATAAGGAAGTTGGCACGGAAACTGCAAAGTACAAAAACAGCGTTTATTAACCCTTAAGGGTGGTCCTACAATCCACACAACACCCTTCAGTATTGCATGGAGTAGCACACAGAACTTGCGTACACAGTCCCCTTTTATACACAACAAAGGGGCTCATAAGTGGGTGGATACAACATGAGGCCGAAGAACATTACCATTTATGGTCATTCTCGATACTGAATCAATACATGGGCGGAGCCAACACACTCCTTGAGCCCGCGAAACACATGGTCAAGCAAGGCTAATTATAACAGATGTGGTCAAGTCTGGACATGCGCCAGATGGACAAGGGAGAGCTATTTATAAACTGTTACTAGGCAGATTACAAGAGCAACTAACACAAAGGTCGGACTCTCCTCGTGGCGAACACGTGACACATGATAATACAAAATGGATTCCGAACTTCGGTCAACATAACGGAGAAAACATGATCTAAAGGGAAAGCATTAATGTCGTCAGTAAATGCTTAATCACATTGCTGTTTTAATTTACAACACGACTGACTGGTCTAGAATAGATATTAATTAAAGCTATTTTTAATAAGTTTGGGGGTGTCATTAATACACATTGAATATCAGGGGAATTAGTGTGTAGTTGAATGGCTGTAACCCCCAAATGGGTGCCAATCCAAATTGAAAGACCACTCGAAGAACGCCCCCTGCCACCAGATACAGCCAGGGTATGGAATATTGCATAGCCTGGGTAAACACTTTCCTCTAAAGCCCACGTTTTCTGGATCAAACAAATATCATGATTAGCCATAAAGGTACCCCAATCAGGATTAGATAATTAGCTTTTTGTACCAGCAACATTCCATGAAAGAATTTTAATGGTGCCGTCAGCTACTTTACCGGTATCAATTGGGATTCGTATTGCCGTGATGGGAGGACTAACACAAATAGGAGGCTCTGGTTGGACCTTGGTCTTTAAATTTGCTATATATGATACCACTCCATCCTGGGCAGAGACTTCTCGCACAAGTCCCACAGCGCCTGTATCTCTCCCATCATACCCTTCAAGCCTGCCTACGCCACCAGGCAGTGTAACCACTAAAGGGATGGGGCTTTTATTTCTACCCTCCAATACTATTGGAGAGATAGGAATATCAATAGTGATATTCAAGGGTATCTCCTTGTCAAATGGACGTCAATCAACCTGGTTCAGTACGCTGAACCTATTACTGTGCTCAAAAGATGACAGGTGGGGGATATGGACATGTGGGCCAACCCAGTTTGCTTGCCCCTGATACATTCCAGAGGGGCAGTCAGTACGGCCCTCATCATATCTAGCACCTTTAAAGGGAATAGGTCTCAAAGGGGATACAGGATAAAAGTAAGACAAGTGAAGACAGAGAATTTGGGTGTTTAATGTGGAAGGGGACGACCCACAGATGTATTTAACAGCAGCAGTGTCCCTAAAATATATAACCACACAGTTCCCTGCGATAGATTTGGGTCCCTTCCCAATCCAATCTACACGTCTTACGGTGAGGATTTCCCCAGAGATACAGAAGGGAAGGGGTCTGTTAACATTTAGCCACAGCATACACTTATTCTTTAACTCAGTGTGGCTTTCATTTTTCCCCTGAGATAAAGGTGGCACCCCCGAAAGGACTACAACATAAGGTAAGGACTCAGGGGGAAGATTAATAGTTTGTAACTCCACTGGTGGACCTGTAGAGAATAGGTGGAAATTTGGTGAAACTGGAGCATCTAAGGACCTCCTTTCCACTCTAGTTCTTACAGGTCCGGTCTTATCTATACTGAGGGTGGCCATTGGAGTGGCTGAAGCCAAGGCTGAAATTGCGCCTATATGGGGACCATCAATGGCATTAGATATACTTAAGGGAAGGCTGACTAAATCCGTGGCAGGCCCATTATTAAAAGGGGTCGGACGTGTAGCTATATTCCCTAAGAGAGTGTTGTCTACTGAATTAGTCCCTGGTTGAGGAGCACTGTCACCGGCTCCGCTTACAGCAAAGTTCCCATTAGGGATCGTTAGAGACATCTTTCCCAAACCCTTGTTATTGAGGGTGGAAACGAATCTGTCGATCCTAGATGCCAAAAATGTAATATGTTTGCCAATAATCTGTTCTAGTGACAGCTGGATATCAGCTACTAAAGTAGTAGCCCAAAGCGGGGCAACCATATTTACTGAAGAAGGGCCAGTAGTGGTTAATGCAGAGACATGATTTTGACCTGTGTTTTTACGTAGCTTCTTCACAGGTCTCCTATTCTTACCTCGAGGGCCCGAAGGTTTGGTTATAATAGGGTTTGGAGGGGGTGGGGATAAACTTATGGATTCATTATTTACTAAAATGTCAGTAAACGCCTGGGCGCAGGGTAAGTCAGCAAAAGAAGACGCAAGAAAAGAACTTGCGTCAGGGGGATTTGTGACAGGAATGGAATAGTCCCCGACCTGCTCTGCTAAAGGTACCACAGGTGTAATAGATAATCTACGCTCAGTGTTTTCAATAGCATTTACCACTACTCCAATAGTTTTTTGGAGCATCTTATTAATAGCCGTAAGGGAAGGAAGAGGTGGTGGTGGTGCCGTAGCCAACTGTTGCCTCGTCAAAGGGCGGGAAGCAGAAGTCTTTTGGTTTTTAACCATTATGAGTTTGAATTTGTCAAAACAATTAGTCCAGGTAGACAAGTACTTAGTTCTGGGTGTCAAGGAAGAAGAATAATTACAATCAAGGATGACAGTACCTTTAGACAAAACAGCAGGCTGGCATGAGAAGCCAAAGGCGGTGTCAGGGGGGTGTCCCGACCCGGCCTCCTCCGACCACTGACGGGCAAGGACGGGCCCGCCCTTGGCCTGGGCTTCGCCCGCGCGCGTCCCGCGCTGCGGGAGGCGCTCGCTGGCTATAAGGGCTTCCTGCGCACTCCGATGACGTCAGCAGCGCCGATTGCGCTATGCCCCCTGGGAAGTGTAGTCTGGCGGGATCAATGCCGTTCCCCTCACGGCAGGCAAGTGAGGACACAGAGCCGTTCCCCTCATGGCAAGCGGGTAAATAAAGATAGGCACATTTTAATACCATTACAAAGGCAAAAGGAAAGAAAGTCCATACAATGAATAAGTGCCAGCATTAGCCGCCAAGTAAAGTTCAGACCGATTCTCTGCTGGTGACTTTGTAGCTGACGAAGATAGCGAGGAATTTGTATCAATATCTTTATTTTAGCACTATCATCATAGGCCATAAAAAACAATTGTTTACAATACAGTGCATTAAAAAACTGAATAAATGAATTAAAATGTACATACAAAACTCTGTGTCATACAGTGCTATCATGAATAAGGCATGCTTTTCTTAGCACGTATTGTTTCCCAGATGTAGGAGACAACACTAAAACATATTGCGAGAGACTACAAAACGACCAAGAAATGCATTGCAACACTGGGATCCCTGCTATTGTGTACAATAAAGATTGGTTTCAAAAAGTACTTCCCGAAATCTAGATAAAATTGGAAGAAGATCTGAGTGCTCTGTTTTGAGATTATGTCTCCTGGGCACGGGACAGACACCCTATTCCATGGATTATTAATATAAAATGCCTAACCACAATCTAGTCAGAGCGCAGCAGTGTTGAGTGTTTGTCACCAGGGACAAACACATTTGAAATCTCTTGGTCAAGGTAGACGACATATATGTCACAACCATGGGTTTCCTAAGGTCAACAAGGGCTCTTTTTTCAGCTCAAACATCAGATAAAACTGCCTTCACCTCAGACTTCTGGAACATAAGAATTCTGGATGGCTCCTGGGAAGCCAAGGAGAGCCAAACACCAGCTTGAGGGTGCCGTTGATGTAGGACAAACACGGCATTTGGAAGGCGCAATCTAACATTAAACCGTCCCGTGGGTTTGCCTTCATCAATCCTGTCTCGAGTTTGCCCATATTGAAAGCCACAACAGAATAGGCTTGAGTAACAACATTTCTTCCTGGTGGGTAACCCCACTTCCTTATGAATGACAGAAGACGATGATGAAGGGGTAGTACACAAAGATGGCTTAAAAAGGCATTTCCTCCACATACAAAGGGCTACTAGGCGTGTGACCCCACACGGCCCACCATAAGTTGCGGCTGCTAATTCTTACGACTTGCAGAAGGTAATCATATTGCTAACTGGGGCGGCACCCAACTTTACAGGAAAACCTAAGCACACCCTGACACGCTCTGTACATCCTGAGCCGGGCATTCTGTATGTGTTGGGCCCAGAAACAGTTATTCACCTTTGCAAAGAGAATGCCCTCCACAAATAAAAGGAACTAACCTTCTGTGGAGTTTTCCCACAAGACATTATACATGTCTTGGATTTGTTTCTCTTTAATTTCTTGGATTCCATGAATTGGGCAAAAGTATCCACTAATCGCTGTAGCCGACATCGGTCCTAGACAATAATCTGCATACAGAAGAACAGGAAAATAGCTACTAGCAAAAGTTGGTGCATCAGCCTACAAGGACTGAAGGGCATCATCTACACCATTTATAAAGAGTGAAAATAAAAATGGGGGCAACACACACCCTTGTCTCATGCCCCTCCTAATTCTAAAAGATTGGAAACATTCCCATTGGGACTGTATCGTCCCTTGGCTGAAAGATTCTTATACAGCCAGGAAAGAAGACAAACAATATTTTCAGGAGCACCATATGTACGCAAAGTATGCCACAGAACTGAGTGGTCCACTGGATTATAAACAAAGGGATCCTGACTTCACCTTTGCATACTTCCCAATAAGGCGTTTGAGGTTTACACATTGTTACAACATCTCTAGTTCTCTCCTGAATCCATACTGGACATACAATCAAGGCCAGGAGATTCGAAACCAGTGGCGGCTCGCAAAGGTAACACTGTGGGGCGGGGAGGCTGGGTGGGGGTGTAGTGGAGTCCGACATATGACGGCCGATATTAATTTATTTATTTACGTTCACCTTTGCATGTAGGATTCCACTACCCCCCACCCAGCCCCGCACCCGCCGCACCTCCCAGCTCCACAGCGTTACCTTTGCGAGCCGCCACTGATCAAAATGTGTTTCATTTAAAGTGTTGAAATAATAAATCACTTGGATTCCAAGCCTGAGTGCGCGTTTTCTTCATACCCATTTGGATGCGTGTCTTTCTGCATGTATATATATATATATTCACTGAAAAAACCATAGGTTTCAGGGGCGTTATAGTTAGCTGGACTTTTCACTCGTACAAAACCATAGAAATTCCCCCGTTATAGTTAGTTCAGCTAACTATAACTCGCGCGCCCGAAATGCACTGCTGATGACGTCACATATTACATCACTCATGACATGGTCAGTGACATCACTCATGACATCACTGATGACATCTCAAATGACATCACTGATGACATCACTGATGACATCAGCCAGTGAATGTGTGTTTTTCTGAAAATTACATATGTTTTATATATGTGTATCTCAAGGTCGATGGAAGAATAAATGGGTATATAAGTGTCTAAATGGATGATTTGTTTTTGAAAAATTGATTGTATAACTGACTAAGTGTATCTTAGTGAATACATGGCTTAGTGAGTAATGTTTAAATATGTAAATATCTGTATCAGTCTCTCACTTTGTGTATAAGTGGCTGCATGGGTTGGTGAGTAGCTACATGAGTGTCTATATAGGTTATTAGTTGGTTTTTTGAGTATCAGTATAAGTGTCTGATGTCTGTATGGTTCGGTGGGGGGTATTACGTAGTGCATAGGTGCATGAATGAGTGACTCACTGTTTGTATGTGTTGAAGACAGCATGTGTGCAGGACTGTATGGGTGGATGAGTGTGTGCATGGGTGTGTTAGTGAGTGAATGACTGTCTCAATAGTGTCTCTATGAGTAACTACATATGTTTTAAACTAGTATATGTGACTATTGGTGTATATAAGTGAGTATATGTGAGAGTGAGAGATTGAAAGAATTCCTGTATGAATAAGTATGTGTTTCTATAAGTGATTGTTAAAAAGACTAAGTATGTGTAAGTTTCTGTAGAAGTAAGTGTGGTGGTGTGTGTATAACTGTATATGCAGGTAAACAGATGTTTGATTCTTTATTAGCATGAGTGACTATGTGTGTGAGTAACTTTATGGATGAGTGGCGTTGTGTAACAGGATGTATAGGTGTATGAGTACATATGATGAGTGAGTACATGTATGAGTGACTGTATAGGACTGTTGGTGAATGAGTGGATGTGGATGTGGATCTTACAATTACTGAATAGGTTGTTGTAACTGGTATTGGTATGTCCATTGTTTTGAAAATTTTAATTTCTATTTTTGAATGTGTGTATCAAAGGTTATATTAGGGGGAGAGGAGGTCTGCCACTCTATCACAAGGATGATGTCATCAGTGATGTCATCAGTGATGTCAGGAGTGATGTCACTGACCATGTCATGAGTGATGTAATATGTGACGTCATCAGCAGTACATTGCGGGCGCGCGAGTTATAGTTAGCTGAACTAACTATAACGGGGGAATTTCTATGGTTTTGTACGAGTGAAAAGTCCAGCTAACTATAACGCCCCTGAAACCCATGGTTTTTTCAGTGAATTTCTAAGATTTTTTAAATGCTAATTCCTAGCTATAACGTGCATGAAACCTATGTTTTTTTCAGTGAATTTCAAAGGTTTTTTAAATGCTAATTTCTAGCTATGCATACAGAGATAGGACATGTGAAGAAAGAAGGAAAAACGCACAGAAAGAAAAAAAAGAAATGCAGAAAGAAGCAACAGAAGTCCTCAAAGACGAAGAAAAGTGCAGGAAGAAGTATAACATGCAGAAAGAACAAACAGAAGAGCAGAAACAAGCCTTGTTGCAAAATCATCCTGTACCCTCAACTTTTTCAGACGGATACTGGTGGTAACTGAGTCTGACTAACCAGTCCTAAAGCCAGTGCTTTGTTAAAAGACACTCAGAATACAGTGAAAACACCTACATACACTAGGGCACACTATGTGTTGGGGTCCCCCTGTGATTAGCATGACCTCCTCTGTAAGCCCCTAGTATATAATAGGGCAGGGGATTAAAACTACCTCTTAAAACGGACCACAGGGCGAGTTTGAACACGTCACCTCATGCCCCGTCCCCTCCCTTCCCACTGTGTAAACACGCCCTGTAGCCGTTTTAAGTTGGGAGATTAAGTCCCCTTGAATCCTGAGGGTCCCTAGGGTCCAACTAGACCACTAGGTACCTCCAGTAAGCGCCACAGAGCTGCATTGCAGAGAGGTGTAAAAAGTGGCACGGCCTGCACCACCTCTCTGCAACGCAGAGCAGTGGTGCTTACTGGAAGCACCTGGTGGGCTAGTTGGACCCCAGGGTCCCTCAGGATTGAAAGGGAATTATTTCCCCAACTTAAAAACGTGCCACAGGGCCTGTGGGCGTTCTGAGTTGAGAGATTAAGTCCCCTTGAATCCTAAGGGTCCCTAGGGTCAAACTAGCCCACTAGGTACCTCCAGTAAGCGCCACAGAGCTGCGTTGCATGGAGGTGTAAAAAGGGGCGTGGCCTCAGAACACCTGTCTGCAACGCAGCTCCCTGGCACATACTGGAGATACCTGTTGGGCTAGTTGGCCCTCAGGGACCCTCAGTATTGAAGGGGAATTAATTCCTAAACTTACAACTGGCCAGGGGGCGCGTTTGCAGAGTGCTGCAAAGAGGGGGCGTGGCCTCCGGCGCGATGCCGGTCTTTTATTTATTTATTTTTAAGAATGAGGGCTGTGTGGCCCCCTTTCTTTTTCTAATTTATTAGCCCTGGGGACCCCATCCCCCAGGGCCTGCACCCTAATTTGTTTTGTTGAAAAAAATTAATTTGGCCCTCCCAAGGCCTTAATCGGCCCCGGGGACCCCAACCCCCAGGTCATGGCCTTTTTTTAATTTTTTTATTCTTTAGGAGGGGGGCTGTGTTGCCCCCCTCCTCAGGCCACTTATGGCCCCAGGGACCCCATCCCCCGGGGCCGGCCTTTGTTTTTTCGTTAAAAAAAAATATATATATATTTATAGAAACACCTAGGACATGCTGGACAAACCATGACGATTTGCGTGATATTCATTAAAAGGCGACTATGCATACAATGAATCCACGTAGAATGTATTCACACCGCTAGTGAAGCTCTGACATGTCTGACACCCTACCATGCCTAATCCCGGCGCCCCCGCTGGTGGGTACTCTTCAAGTAGACACCCTTGTCGTTTATTTATACAAACATGGGTAGCTATTGACGGGCACATTTAATACACATGCACACCAAGCCATTCAAAGGGGATTCGACAAAAATTCGACCAAACTATGCAAGAAACCCCCTCACGGTTAATAAAACACACATCCACCGCCGGATGTGTAATACTTTTTATTTTACTCTCTGGAAAGGAGACAAACCTCACTTGAGAGTCACAGCCTGCTCCTGGCTGAGCCCAATGCTGTGTTACACCCACCAGTGCCCGCCGAGTGCCACACACCTCTGTGTTGTATTCCACCAGCTAGTGCGTATGCTATGACACTCTCTAGCCCATGTGCACTGTAACACCACCCCGTGAATATGTCATGCCACACTTGCCTTCGCACAGGTTATATTGCCCCATCTAACGTGCCTTCCTCGATGCCTATGTTATAAAGCACAGCGCTATGCCATACATATTACAATCTGGGATCCATCGCTTTGTCACAGTGCATATGCAATGTTACACTACCCAGCACATATTTTATATTACAACTTTAGAGACTACTTAGGTTACACAACACTGCCCTGTGCATATTACACTCCAAGGCGCATATCACATAGCAAGCGCTAGTGCCTGTGCTATCTTGCGCTCTCCAATGAATCTGTCATTGCGTATAATGTATTGCATATTATATTTCACGCCCCGGTTCATCTTATATCACACTTTTTGGTGCATAGTTTATACCATATACTATATCTAGTTTTCATTTTCTTTTTTTTTTTTTGGGAATCTGTTTTATTTTGCAAAAACCAAAGAAACAAACAACTTGGTCACTTCACTTATCACCCTTTCCCTGCATCTGTTGTTACAAGTGCCTGCTTATAGGGCCAGTATACTTTATTTAGTACATCGAAGCAGTGTCTCGTTAGTCCATGGCTTCCGTGCCGGCGGGCCTGCGGTGGCTCACAGATGTAACCTCTGAATGCATTCCATTTTGCCCACACTTCCCCCCATTTCCGAGGGCACGTCCGCACTGTGTACACAGTCTTCTCTTGCAGCATGCACCAGTCCATGTCTCTTTGTCAATCGGCTAACTTTGGAGGAGCCGGTGCCCCCCAAAGGCGTGCGATATTTCTCTTTGCCACCATTTGCCCAAGTGCGACCCATAGTTTTCCCCTTGCAGTTAAGTCCGTGGGGTCCCAAATGTGCAGAAGGCAGCGCTTGGCCTCCGGGCATATTTCCACCTCCCACACCTCCTGCATACAGGACACCAATCGCCTCCAGTATCTCTGCACCCCCGGGCATTCCCACAGTATGTGAAAGAACGAACCAATCTCCCCGCAGCCCCGCCGGCAGAGCCCCTCCCCCCCCGTCCCATCGCCTGCAGTCTAGTGCATGATATATAAACTCTATGTAGTATTTTGAGTTGTATGAGTCGGAGTCTCGCCGATATCGCCACCTCCCTCGGGGATGCTAGCGCTTCCACCCATTCCTCAGTATCTATTTCTAGACCATCCGCTAACCATTTCTCCCTGAGGGACTCGAGGGGGTCCGGAGGATTATTGATCAATTTCTTATATGTAAGTGAGATGGCATGTTCCGGCATGTAGCCAGCGAGCAGTCTATCTTCGAGTGGGGATGCCTGTGGAGGCTTGGTTCCAGGTGGTATGTTAGGGAATGTCTAATCTGCAAATATCTAAAATATCTAAAATATTCGGTGTTCGCCAACTCGTACGTGTCTTGCAGGTATGCAAAGGGTCTAACCCCCTCTGGCCCCCTCAGGTCCTTGACCTGCGAGATACCAATAAGTTCCCATTCCCGGAAACCCTTCGTACGTCCCAGGCTGCCCAGTCTTTCAGAGGCCCATAGTGGAGTTGCCATTGTCAGGGTAGTAGCCCAGCCGAGCCTGCGGTGTGCCGCGTGCCATATCTGCACCGAGTGTTTCGTCGGCCCCGTAAGCTTATATTTTCCAGGTTTGGACTAGAGTGCGACCTCATAATTCCCACCGGGGAGCAGCCACCGATCCATCCCGTAAGTGGGGTCGATGCCGTCACTATACGTTCCTTGGTTAATCGCCGACAAGTGGGCTGCCCAATAGTACTTGCGGATGTCCGTTAGGGCTATTCCCCCATCGTACCATCCAATTGTGAGCTTGTTCAGCGCAATCCTAGGTGCGCCTGCCCATAGGAGGGACCGCTGCGCCGCCTTGACCGCTATGAAATAGGAGTGCGGCACTAGATCTGGATAATTTTGGAGGGCATAAATAAACCTTGGGAGTGCAAACATTTTGAAGAGGGCCGCGCGGCCCAGTAGGGATAATGGGAGTTTCTGCCATGCATTGGAGTCCCTTTGGAGCCGTCGCAGTGGTGGCAGTAAGTTCCTCTCGTATGTGAGCGTTTTGTCGAGTGAAATAAAAACTCCCAGGTACCGGAACCCGTCCTCCGCAATGGTAAGCGGGCAGTCCTCGGGAAGCCTGGGAGGGCCGCCATAAAGGACATAAACTTGGGATTTGCCCCAATTGACGCGGAACCCCGAATTTCTCCCGAAGCTCTTAATTATGTCCATGGCTACAATGATGGACTTCCGCGGCTGGGTTAAATAGAGGAGGATATCATCAGCATATAGTGAGACTTTATCCTCCCAGCCGTCTGCCCACCGCATCCCCACAAGGGAGACATCCTGCCTGATCCATGCCGTGAGAGGCTCGAGGGCGAGCGCAAACAGGAGGGGCGAAAGCGGGCAGCCCTGCCTGGTCCCTCTCTCTAGTTCGAAGACCTCCGAGACCTTGTTGTTAATCACAACCTGCGCCAAGGGTTCAGAGTAGAGCAGACGCACCCACGCTATAAAGAGGGGGCCAAAGCCCAATTTACGGAGCACCGCCATCATGTATGGCCACTCGATGGTGTCGAACGCCATGGTGGCGTCAAGTGACACCACCATCGCGTCCTCTCGTATGGTGTGGCACCTCCCCAATACCCCATTCAGGAGTCGGATGTTGAGAGCCGTGTTTCGGTGGGGCATAAAGCCCGACTGATCCGGATGGATCAGCGCAGGGAGAACCGCGTGCAGCCTGTTGGCAAGAGTTTTTGCCAGTATTTTGGGTTCCGCGTTTAGTAGCGAGATCGGTCGATACAAGGAGCATAGCTCCCTTGGCTTTCCCTCTTTCGGGATAGCCACAATAGTTGCTATACGCTGGTTTCGCGGCAGTACTCCCTTGGCTTTGCTTTCCTCAAACATTCGTTGGAGGTGTGCACCAAGGGCGTCGGGTTTTAGCTTGTAAAGCTCAATCGGGAGTCTGTTAGGCCCGAGGGCTTTACCCGAGCGTAGGTCGGTTATTGCGCGCTCTAGCTCGGCTGCGGCTAGCGGGGCCTCAAGTGTATCTCTGTCAACCTCCGACAGGCAGGGCATTTGAATATCACGCAGAAGGGCCATAGAGTCCTCCTCGGAGCGATCCGTCCCCCTACTGAATACCTGTCGGAAATGTCTCGCAAACTCCGCGGTGATCTCGCGGGGCTCCGTAACCATGGTCCCCGCCGCCGTTACAATTTCTGGCACCACTTTGGAGGCCCTTTGTTTTTTTTCCAGCCAGGCTATAAGCTTACCCGCCTTGTCGCATTGATCGTATATCCTACCCGCCTTATGGGTGGCCACCATTTGGGCTGTCTGCGTGACCAGCTCCCTATATTCCGCGGTTTTGAGTCGCCAACGATGGTGTGCATCCTGGTCACTGTCTGAGCGCGCCTCCTCCTCCATCGCCAGTAGGTCAGTCTCCACGGAGGTCAGCTGTGCCACCCTCTCCTTACGGCTGCTGGAGATGGCCGACAGGGCCTCCCCCCTAAGCACCGTTTTAAAAGCCTCCCATAGAATAACGGAGGAGTCCACCGATCCGTCATTTTGTTCGAAGTATCGCGTTATAGAAAGGGTCAGTGTTTCCCTGAGATCCTCCTTTTTAAGGTACCAGGCGTTAATTGGCAACACGCATCCCTCCCGCCCCCGACCCAGCATAATATGTACATAAACTGGCGAGTGATCGGAGATCCCTCGCGCCATGTGCAGGGCCTCCCGTATCACCATATCATGCTGCAATGGAGTCAATATATAATCCAGGCGGGAGAAGGAGTGATGCGGCCCGGAATGGAACGTAAACTGCCTGCCCGTGGGATGCACCAGCCGCCACAAGTCTGTCAGCCCAAAGGCATCGAGAAAATCTGTCAACCACCTCTGCCCCGTGGGCGTCTCCCTAGGGGGATGTCGGTCCTGAGTTCCCGAGACCACCGCTTTAAAATCTCCGCCAATGATCAGTCGACCCTCTGGTAGGGCTAGAAGGAGCCTACCCAGGTCCGCGTACGTTTGCGCTTGCAGACCTGGGGGGACATATGCAGATACTAGGTTTAATCTACTGCCCTCCCACCTCCCCGACAGTGCTGCGAAGCGGCCCAGCGGGTCAGTCTCCGTGCGGTCAATGTGTAGGGGCAAGGAGCGTCGTAGAAGAATCCCCACTCCCCTGGAGCCAGAGGTGAAGCCGGAGTGTGCCGCCAAAGTGTATCCCCATCTGTTGAGGGCCTGACATGCATTCCCCATTAAGTGTGTCTCTTGTAGGAGCACTACATCAGGAAGGTGTCGTTTAATAAACTGCAGAACTATCGTACGTTTTAGCCCGTCTCCTAGCCCGTTCACGTTCCACCCGAGGACCTTAAGACTTTTCTCCCATGTTCTAGCCATAGTCGTTGTTGTCGAACCAAGCCAGCCCCTGCGTACCTGTGTAGCTGCTGACCCTGTAAAAGGCGCAAATGTGTGACCATACAACCTTCCCACCCCAACTCCCTCCTGCCCAACCACCCACCATCATCCAACCGAACAGAACATACACGGGACCCGCTGCCCCAACACTGGTCCCGGCCTTAGCAAAACCCCCCGTCCCCCCCCAAAGCACAACCCCTCCCCCCACCCTGCTCCCTGCTCTGTAGGTTTCAAACTACCCACCTCCCCAATTAGCAGACCGCCTGTCGCCCTACCCATCCCCAGAGAGAGGTAACCACCCCTTCTCAGGAGAAACTTCCCTACTGGGGAACGCGAGCCGGCCCCAACTCCGACCGCCGTGTCCGTAGTGTCCCAAACCATAAGTCCCTTAATTAACGGAGCAATCGCGGATCAGTCAATGCTCCCACTTTAGTCGAGTCACAGAGGGGTCCCCCCCCCACCCCTACACCTGTAACACCACCCCGGACCTTGGATTGTTTCATACTTTACTGTTCGGAGAAACGTAGTTCCACAGCTCGGGGCTCCATCATGTCGCCGTTTCCTGGGTTGAGTCCCAACGGGGACTGTTCGATCGAGAACGCCAGGTCCTTTGGCTCTGCTCATCGGCCTTTGGTCTCTCCTCCGACGAGCCCTGGGGGGCGGCTCCGTCCCCTCCCCCGTGACTCCCGGCACTCTCCTGCTGCTCGTTCGCTGTTGTCTGGTCGAGCCAGTCCTGAACTGCCGCTGGCGAGGTGAAGAAGTGGGACCTGCCCCCCGCGAGTATCTTCAGCTTGTCTGGGAAGAACATCATGTACTTGATGCCCCGCTCCCTGAGTGCCGCCTTGACCCCCAGGAAGGAGCGCCGTTCTTGCTGGACTTTCAACGTAAAGTCGGGAAAGAACTGGATAAGGGCTCCCTCGCAATGTAGGTCCCCATGTAGTCTGGCCATCTGGAGGACGGCATCCCGGTCTCGAAAGTTCAAAATTTTTGCAATGATTGTTCGTGGTGGGGCCCCCGGCCTGGGTCTGGGGAGCAGGGCTCTGTGGGCACGTTCAATAGTAAAGAGCTTGGACAATCGCTTCGGCTTCAGGTGCCTGAGAATTAAATCTTCGAGAAACAGCTCCACACTCTGCCCTTCCATTCCCTCCGGCACCCCAACGACGCGGATGTTACTCCTTCGGGCCCTCCCTTCCTGGTCCTCGAGCCGAAGCGCCATTTGGCGGAGTTGGAAGATGAGCTCGTTCACTCTTCCCTCGAGCCATTTCTCGGAGGCTTGAAGCGCCTGGATGTCGGCCTCGTTGGACTTCGATCTCTCCGTGGTGCGGCCCAGGTCTGCGCGAAGCAGATTGACCTCGATGGATATTTTATCCATTTTTGTCTCTAAGTTGGTGCCCAGCGTCAGTATCGCCGCCATTATGGAGGTCAGGGAAGGCTCCTTACTGTTCGCGGCCGCGTCCCCCGCCGCGTCAGGCTGTGACGGACCCCTGGGCAGCGCGTACTTTCCAGGTTATTAGTTTGCGGTTTCGTGCCACCCTTGGGCCGCATGTAGGGTCTCCGCCGCTGCTACCCGGGTCCACACCCCAGTCCGATCCCCGACAGTCGTTGGCGGGCCCTCAGCACCCCCGCAGCTCCGTGCCAATCAGGAAACCGGACCGAGGGCCGGCCCCGCTGCCGCCACAGCCGCCGCGGCACACCACTCCGGCCACCAGCAGCTGCCCGGGGCCCCCTCTCACCTCAGGGGCCGTCCCAGCCCGAACCGGATCTTGCGAGCCCCGCACCCGGACGGAGGCCCAAGTTCGCACGCAGCACCGTGCTACTGCGGATTCACTGGAGGCAGGTTGACCGCTGGCCCCTCGAAGTTAAGTCTGTGGCCCCTCGGGCCGCGCCGCACTCCCACTCCTCACCCTTCACACTGGGGCACACAAGGCCGGACACCAAGGAGGACCGCCGCGACGCAGGCCGGGGTCCACGCTGCTTCCCCACAGGCCGCAGGGTCCCTCCACGCCGCGACCGCCAAGTCTCGCTGAGCGGTGGAGGGGAAAGATATGGGACCCGTCACTCTCCTCAGGCCAGCAGCGATGATAATAGGCACCGTCTCTGTCCACGTGAGGTATAGGACGCAGCCGGGGACTCTCGCAGTTTCGCTCCCAGCCCCCAAGCTTCAAGGCCGTAGTCCAAGGCCATCCGCAGTGTCAGAGAGCTCCGCGATCTGCCCCCTCAGGAGACCCGGACCCTGCCCGACTCACGGGGCAGGAGCGTCACAGGAAGGGTAGCTGGCGCCGCCGAGTGGATTCACTGGAGGCAGGTCCCCTCGCAGTTCAGTCTGTGGCCCCTCGGGCCGTGCCGCACTCCCACTCCTCACCCTTCAAACTTGGGCACGCGAGGCTGGACACCAAGCAGGACAGTCGCGACGCAGTCCAGGGCCCACGCCGCTCCCCCACAGGCCGCAGGGTCCCTTCACGCCTCGACCACCAATTCTCACTGAGCGGGGGGGGGGGGAGGCAGATATGGGGCCCGTCACTCTCCTCAGGCCAGCAGCGATGATAATAGGCCCCGTCTCCGTCCACGCGATGTAGAGGCCGCAGCCGGGGACTCCCGTAGTCTCGCTCCCGGCCACCAAGCTCCACGGCCGTAGTCCAAGGCCGTCCGCAGTGTCGGAGAGTGCCGCGATCAGCCCCCGCAGGAGCCACGGACCCCGCCCGACTCACGGGGCAGGAGCGCCACAGGCAGGGTAGCTGGTGCCGCCAAGTGGAGGCGGACAAGCTCGGTTTTAATGCCGGATATATGGGACAACAGCGGTCCCGGCCGCAGCTCGGTATTCAGGCGGCCATCTGCATCGGCGCCTGGCCACGCCCCTCTAGTTTTCATTTTCAATCGTGCTCTCAGGACTATGTTCTATATAACACTGCGTCCACCTACCCTTTTCACGGGCATTACATTTTGCTATGGGGGGTGGAGGGTCAGGGGATGTTTCTGCCAAGTGAGCCCGGAGTCGCAGTCCCAAAAGTCCTCTTCTTCCTGAATAAAAGTGAGATTATGCTGCATACTTGTTCATATTTTAAGTAGTTCGCACAGACACACATTTTAAAAACAATAAAGTTCCTAATACCCACCTTCTATGAACAGTTAGCTTGCTGCCCCATCCACCTCCTCCCTATCCTCTGTTGTCTGAATCCATGGACTAGCCTCCTCCCTCCTGCCATGCATGGTCTGATGTGCTGCCACTGCCCTGCATTTAGCATGATGTACCAGTCCACTCATCCTGCCCTCCATTGCCCAATTCTATGGCCCATCATTGACCTCCTGCTTAGCCTCTGTGCTTTGCTTGCTGCCCCTATTCTCCTTGCCCCTGCCCTCCGATGTCTTTGTGCATGCCCCTGCTCCATCCTTTTTGACCACCATGTTCCATGGACCTGCCACTCCTATCTACTCTGAGTGTTCTGTTGAGCTGCCACTCCCCTACCACCTGCCTAGCATTGTCAGATGACTGTAACCTGTCCCTGCCACCTCCACCCTGCCTGTCCACATGCATGCCCCTATCCCCTCCCTCCTGTCCTCCATGGTCCATTTTACTGCCACACCCTTCTGCCCTCCCTGGTCTGTTGTGCTGCAACTGCTCCTCCTGCCTGCCCCGCACGGTCTGTTGTGAGGCCCCTTCCCCTGAACTCTCTTGTCTGTGCCCAGGTCCTGACCCTCCCTTCTATTCTCCGTGGTCCTTTGTGCATGCCCCTGCACCCTCCTTCTTGCCCATCATAGCCATTGTGCTGCCACTAACCCTCCCGCTTGCCATGCATGGTCTTCTGTGCTGCCATGGCCCCTCCCACCTTCCCTGTGTGGTCAGCTAGCTGCTCCTGACCCCCTCCCACCTTCCCTCCATGGTCTGTGTGCATGCCATCATAGTCTCACTGTTGCTCTCCATGGTGTGTCTTGTTTCTAGTGCCCATCCTGCCTGACCTCCATGGTCATCTTGCTGCTCCTGCCCTGCCCCCTTCCCCCCAGCCCTCTGTTTCCATGTGCAGACCCCTATTCCCTCCCTCCTGGCTTGTCGGTTCCATTGTAATGCTCCTGATCCGTCCCTCCTGCCCTTTATGGTCTGTTATGCTGCAGCTTTCTCTCCTGTCTGTCCATTATGGTCAGCTAGCTACCATGCCTCTTTCCCCTCTGTTGTCTGTTGTCCATGTGCATGGTCCTGTCCCCTCCCTATTGCTTTCTATGGATTGTTGTGCTGCACTCCCGTCCCGCATGCCCTGTGTGGTGTATTGTGCTGCTGCAAACCCTGATGCCTGCCCTGTAGGGTGCACCTCTCAATGTCCCTCCTGTCCTCTGTTATCCGAGTCCATGTCCCTACCCCAATTCCTCCTGCCTACCATGATCCAATGTACCATACTTGCGAACATTTTGAACTTGGTAAGAGGGAGATTTTGAAATAAAACTGGGGTATTGATTTTCCCCTTTGAGTTACATTGAAAAAGAGAAGATTGTAGACAGGAAACAGATCAAGTAAAGCCCATTTGAGCTTAAAAACATTGGACGTTTCCTGGCTGAAACGGGTCTGTTGGCATGTATGGTTGTATGACCACTGCCTCTTCCTTCTGCCCACAATGGTCTATTATATTGCCACAGCCTCTCTTGCCAGTCCTGTATTGTTGGTTTGTTGCCCCTGCCCCCCTTTCCACTGCCCTCCATAGTCTGTTGTGCTGCCACTGCCCTTCCTGCCTGCCTAGTATGGTCAAATTGTTGCCTCTGCACTCTCCTACCTGCCTTCAATTTTCAGAGTCCGTGCCCCTGGCCTCTGCCTCTCAACAGTATCCCAATGAACAACTAGATTGCTAACATTCTATATTTATTACAAAAGTGTGGAATGCCTGACGTCATCTTGATGTAATCAAAACTGTAATGCCTAGAGCATTTCCTTTAGAAATTACATATATGAGAGGGTCTTATTTGCATCAAAATTATGGTTGGTAATAAAATAACTAAATAATATTTTTGATACAAAAAAAAAAAAAAAAAATGGTTGGTGCTCTAAAAAACTAAAATGAGGACATATTTTCTGAGTTTTCAAATAGCGACAAAGAACTTTTAAATTATTTGTAATCTTAGTTTTTTTATCCAGTTGACCACTTGATTAAATGTTGCATCCAAGGGGAGAGGGTGTGGTGTTCCTTCCAGAGCTGCAGACTTTGCAACTGGGGAACCAGGTTGGAGTTTCTGCTTCGGCTCAACATTCTGTGATTCTGGTCAAATCACTTAATCTCCCCATGTCTACAACCAAAATGAATTTGATCTTGTGTGATGTAACCAATGTTCATGTAAAGCACTCCAATACCTGACAAGTCTGCACTATATAAAACTCCAAATACACAAAAATTAAGTGTTTTGCACACTTCTGTCATTGGGCTACATTTGGGCTACATCTGGGTGATATTTGGGCTACATTTGGGCTCTTTTGTCTCTGGTGGCCATTTTAGGAGATTTATTTGTTATGAAGTTTCCTAATTTCCTCATTTACTGCAGTCTCCTCAGTAGGAAATGCTTTCAGTTTTTTACTTTGATTCCATCAAGAAGGTATTCAGATATGTCACACATTTGCCATAAATTCTGAATGTTAGCACTCTAGTTGCTCATTAGATCACTGTAGTAAAGCTACTGCTCACCAGGGAAGTCTGCTGCTAGTATTAGAAGTGCATGTTTCAGTCTGCATATCAGAATTTTTTAATGAAATAGAAGAGAATTTGAGAAGTCACTCAAAATGTGCCCTAATTTTTCTTTCTTCAGCACTAATCATAATTTCTATGGCAAAATGAACCCCCTCATTGTGTTCCTTTTTAAATTAAATGTTTTAAGTGTTACCAGTTTATTCCAATCAAGATGGCTTCAGGTATGCCATACTTTTGTCATAAGTAAGACAGTAAGCGCTCTAGTTGTTCTTAAGAACACTCTGGGACATTCTGTCATTGGGCTATACTTGGGCTACATCTGGGTGATATCTGGGCTACATTTGGGCTCTTTTGTCTCTGGTGGCCATCTTGGGGGATTTATTCGTTATGAAGTTTCCTAATTTCCTCATTTACTGCAGTCTCCTCAGTAGGAAATACTTTCAGTTTTTTACTTTGATTCCATCAAGAAGGCATTCAGATGTGTCACACATTTTCCATAAATTCTGAATGTTAGCACTCTAGTTGCTCATTAGAACACTGTAGTAAAGCTACTGCTCACCAGGCAAGTCTGCTGCTGGTATTCAAAGTGCATGTCTCAGTCTGCATGTCAGAATGTTTTTATGAAATAAAAGAGGATTTCAGAGGTCAAAATGTGCCCTAGTTTTTCTTTCTGTAGCACTAATCATAATTTATATGGCAAAATGAACCCCCTCATTTTGTTCCTTTGTAAATTAAATGTTTTAAGTGTTACCACTTTATTCCAATCAAGATGGCTTCAGGTGTGCCATACTTTTGTCATAAGTAAGACTGTTAGCGCTCTAGTTGTTCTTTAGAGCACTCTGGGAAGCTGCAGTAGAACACAAAGGAATCAACTGACAGTCTCTGCCCTTGTTGGATGTACATGTTGTACTGAGAATGTCAGACTTCATTCTTAAATGACTGAGAAAGATAATGTGAATTTACAGAAAATATGCTCTCAGTTTAGCTTATAGATCACCTTCCAAACCTCTGTGGGAAAAGTATGAGAAAATAGTTTTCTCTCAAACATGGTTCGTGATATCACAGCAGAAGGCTTTTTCACATGGTAAAATCACCTTAGAACACACCACAATTCCTAAAATGAGTATGGTACCATCAACAAATGATTTATAATGTAACTAAAGTCTTAAAACCTTCTATTAACTGCAATGCTTTTTAATGAGGTGCTATCATGTATATTTGGCGGCACTGGTGGAGTCCTCTGGGGCCCGGATCGTATCCTACGCTGATGACACTCAACTGCTTTTCACGTGTGGGAAAGGCCAGGCTTTTGATGGAGAGAACATCCGGGGTTGCTTGGAGTTGGTCTTTGGCTGGTTCCAGCGTAACGGCCTTAAGGCAAACTCCAGTAAATCGGAGGTGTTGTTCTTCGGCTGCTCTCTGGACCCTGATTGGCAGGCCTGGTGGCCATTAGGTATGGATTGCCCTGTCCAGGCATCGCTTGTGGCTAAGAATCTGGGAGTGAAGGTTGACAATAATTTGTCACTGAGCTCACATATTTCTGGCCTGGTGGGTACCTGCTTTGGTATGCTTAAGATGCTCCGGAAGTTCCTGCCTTTACTCTCAGAAGCATTAACGATAATGGGGCGACCCAGTAACCCTCAGAACCTGGGTATAATAGTATGTGCAAAAACAATGGTTCTGTCGGAGTATAGACGGACTAACTTAATAGGTGCTGAATACACTTTTGATTATCAAGGACACACACAAACCCAAAGAAACAGGACAGAATCCAAGTCACTTGATATGAATGATATTAATTAATGTATCGAGAGCACCAAAATATTTACAGGGTAAACCAACCAAAAAACACAATAATAGTGAAACAATTAGTGAAACAGTGATACTTTGCACAAAACACATCACATATAACGAATATGTACAATGGACAATACATAAAAATAATCAACAAACAAGGTCCTATTTACAATACATAAGCCACTTAAGGGTTCAAATTTCCTTGTTATCTGAGTGGATTTGCATGTGACGCATAGGACATGTAACGTCGACGTTTCGACCCTAGGATAATTGTGCCAATTACTACGCATCAAGGTGGGTCTTCATCAGGACAGACGAGGTTGGGGACCTGTAAACGCAAGGGATATGGTGTCAAGGCAGTGTGTGCGTTACATGTAATGGAAATAATTAATTTCCCAATTACGATCAATTGTCTCACCTGGGGAACCAACTTAAGTTATAAGGAAAAGATTCCTGTTATCGCTAATGCAGATGGCCAACATCAAATGTGGAAGTATTATTTAAGTCCTGCAAGAGATTAGAGAGGAGGGACTAATGTAAAGTCTGGACAGGTTGCGTTGGAAATAGTTAAAACATACCTGTGTACACACGAGAAGAACGTACCTCTGGGACGGAGATATTTGATTTGGAAGGGAGAGTGGTGCTGTCTCTACAATCGCCACGTACTGAAATAACAAAAGGTAGAGGCGTGTCTGAGCAATGGAACAGGGTAATCATCCAGAAACAAGACGCCTGTATCCGTATCCTCTACACATAAACAGGCAATTAATTGAGGAAGAGGAAACTAAAGGGCACGTGGTGATTAATTTCAGGATGTAATGTATATCCCGCGTACAGAGAGTAATAAAGTGCCTAGCGCCAAAGCGCAAAATATCACAATTATGGTAGGGCGTGAATGGTATAAACTTATAGTTGACCTGATACCCATTTACGAGTAAAGTCAACTTGGTTGTGGGTATTGCCATGTATAATCTTCTACTAGACCAAGTCCACAAATGCACTGTAGGTGACAACTATATCAGGACGTATTTTACTAATTAACAAGCGGTGTTGCCGTGTATTAATATTATGACACTCGAAACATCCATATGTAAGTAAAGAGACGATCAACTAGGAGTTTGCCGTATATTATTATTGTAACGCTTATAACATCCAAGTAGACGCGAAGTTACAAATATTGTCAGGCAGTGTTCACTATACGGCTACTAAGTTCAAACGGTGAGCCTAACGGCGGGATGCCGACTTACTTGGAGTCCGTGAATGGACAACTAGTTCCGTCTACGGCTCAGCTGCAACTGACAGCGAGCTCAAGCCCGAGCTAACTATATGACGTAATGGGGAGCCGTGGGCGCGCGGCTGCTGGAATGAATCAGCAGAAAGTGGAAAGCCAGGAATGGAATTGAGGGCGGGCGCCAGCGGAGATGTTATGAACTGACGGGACCGGTGTTAATTAAAACGGGAGGAATAGAATGGGTATTACGCAGAGAAAAAATATTTTTTCTACGATGTATGATGCCTCAATGTGGTGAACGCGAACGTGCTTCCAAATGCCGGCAATGCAGGCATGAAAATTAACATATTTGAGCTTTCTTACATACATCATCTGTTTTGGATACCGCAATGTGGTTAATGCGGGTGTGCTGCGAAATTTATTTTTAGCATTTTTCACAAACGTGGCATCCGTTCCACACTAGGAGTACACAGATTATAGATGACGTGATTCAGAAGTCACATGACAATTGTGATGGCAGAAGTCATAATAAGCCCCATATGTATAATCCGATGACAAATTTGTTTTTTGAAAAAGCACATACAAAGGACTAGAGTTGCAGAAATTGTACATGTAAATGTCACAGTTTAAGTCAATTACTCATCACACATCAAAAATGCCAACATGAGGTAAGAAAGCCTTAACATGTGTTACGCTGGAAAACATAAACGAAGCATACTTAAGGCAAAATTACTTGATGTATACCCAGTGCTACATCTTCAACCAGATCAAGAATAGAGTTTAGAGTTTGCTCATTTGTAAATAAGTTTCCTCATGTTCATTCAACCCACTGTTGGTGGCATCCAAGAGATGGATCCAACGGCACTCCTTAAAGTTGAGAGAAGTGCCCATGTTACCGCCCCTTCTGTGTAATGTAACCTTCTCAAGCACCCACCACTCTAGATCTTGATGTGTGTGTCTCGTGTTCGTGTAGTGTTCTACCAGTGGAGCCCCAAGGGATTTACATTTGATCCTGCTCTGGTGTTGTTGGATCCTGTTTTTCACTTTTTGTGTAGTCTGGCCTACATATATCAATTTGCACGGACATCTAATTGCATAAATCACGTTTTGACTGTTGCAATTTGAAAAGTGGTTAAGGGAATACGTCTTTCCCAAGTGATCGAAACTGGTACCAACTTTGGTGTTCGGACAGACCTTGCAGTGACCACATTTGTGATGTCCTTGAATTTGTGGTAGTTGTAGCAGGGATCTTACGTTGGGTGTTGGTGGGGGTTCCAGGTACGAGGATACTACAAACTCCTTAACGTTTTTAGCACGTTTGAACGCAAACATAGGGACTTCAGGATAGCCAATGTCAGGACCCACCAGATTCCAATATTTTCTAATGACTTTGTTGATCTCGTTACTTCTGGTGTTAAATGTGGTAACACAGATTAGTCGCCCAATTTCTTCGTTTTTGGGTTGCACCTCAAGGAGCGTTTCTCTAGGCCTATACCAGGCCCTTTTTCGTGATCTGTTCAGCAGGCCTTTAGGGTATCCTCTCTCCCTCAGTTTGGCAATAAGAATGTCGGTTTCCTTGAAATAGTCACTTCTTCTTGAACAGTTGCGCCTCAACCTTAAAAATTGTCCATACGGAAGATTGTCCCTTAGGTTTCTGGGATGGTGAGAATTATACTGTAACAAGGTGTTGCGGTCTGTAGGCTTCTTGTATAGAGACATCAAAATGCTTCCGTCTTCTGCTTGTAAAGTCAGATCTAAAAAAGGTATTGATTCACTGTTGTATGACATGGTGAATTGGATGTTTTGATTTCGTGAGTTCAACCAAGCTGCAAAGGCTATTAGTTGATCTTCTGTCCCAGTCCATAGCATGAGGACGTCATCTATATATCTCTTCCACGCCGTGATGTTGTCAATGAAAGTATTCAAAGCCGAGTAGATGGTGCTATCCTCGAAATGATCCATATAAAGATTCGCTAAGCTCGGCGCGAATCCGGCCCCCATGGCTACTCCTCTACACTGAAGGTAGAACTCGTTGTAGAAGATAAAGTAGTTTTTTTCCATTGCAATGTGGAGTAGTTTAACAAGGAAGTCTGTTGGAACCCAGTGCGGTCTTGGACGTGAATCCAGTACGTTACTCATGACTTCTATAGCCTCATGTTGTGGTATGCTGGTGTACAGCGAGCATACATCTAGAGTTGCAAACAGTTGTAAGGAACAGTCAAAAGGTTGGCCTTCAAAAATTTGGATGGTATGCATGGTGTCCCTAATGAACGACCTTGTTTCCAAAACAAAAGGTTGTAAAAAACTATCAAGATATTGGTTCAAAGGTTCCAGGATGGAGCCACAGCCAGACACGATAGGTCTTCCGGGGGGTTTTGAAAGGTTTTTGTGGACTTTAGGAATGGTGTATATCGTGGGAATTCTTGGGTCAATTTTGTTGAGGAATTTACTCTCAGATTCCGCGAGGAATCCCTGTTCAAGACCGTAAGTTGTTAAATCACGGATGAGCTTTGCAATCTCCCTGGTAGGATCATATGAGATCTTTCTGTAACTGTCGGGACAGCTAAGTTGAGAATTAATCTCTTTTATGTAATCTTCAGTGTCTTGTACGACCACCGCTCCACCCTTGTCTGCAGGCTTGATAACAATCGACCTGTTGTTGTTTAATGTAGACAATGCAGACCTTTCTTCTTTGGTGATATTATGCTTGATGTACTTGGTGTTGTTAAGAATTTCCATTGTTTCAAACATCACCACTTTTTCATACGCCAAGATCTTTTCATTCATTAAGTATGAAGCCGGTGTAAAAGTAGAGGGCGGACGGAATTCCGTTGCAGTAATGTTCTTTTTGTAACTGTCATTTTTTGCAAAAAAGTATTTTAGGCGAATCTTCCTGAAGAATTGTTGCAATTCCAGTTTGATGTTAAAGGAGTTGGGAATGGAGGTAGGAACAAAAGACAAGCCCCTAGACAGGATATCATGTTCTGCTTTGTTCAGAGTGTACTTCGAGATGTTCAATACAGGGTCCTTTTTATTCGTGACAGACACAGCAGTATCCTGATGCACGGTTGGGTCTTCAGTGTTGGAGGTGTTGTCTGGTATAGGGATTACCACCGGTAGGTCTGACGTCTGGTGCGGATCTCCCCGTGATTCTGTTGTGCTTGTGCTTGGAAGCGAACCCGGGAGTTGCCCCGTTGGTTCCCACGTGTTTGATTCCATCGGGGCGGTCGCCCCCAATTCTGATCTCGACTTGTCCAGGAGGGTTCCCCTAAAAAAGCCGAATTGGATGGTCCAAAATTGTCTTGGTATCTGGTGCGTGGTTGGTAAGCTGGACCTTGTTGGAAAGATAGCTCAGGTGGTTGGAAATTAGTAGCCTCTGTGTATGGGCGGGTATCCGAACTTGTACTTGCTCTTTCAGAGTCGTTTTCTGAACCACTCCCGAACGATGAGTTTGAGAAGGTGGCGAATCTCCGGGAATATTGTCTGTTCCTGTTGGTGTAGTACCCCTGCGAGTCTTGAATGTAGTAATCGTCACTCGTATAGGGGTATGTTTACTTTTTGTCATAGGCTTTAATGTCCTTGGCTAGTTTCTCAAGTTTCTTACTCAATGTGATGGTATTAAATTCGGAAGTGGCCTTTTCTGCTCTTTCTAGAGCTTCTTTTGCGTTCTTCAAGCTTCTATCCTCCAAGATCTCTTTCTTTAGTTCAGTTATCTCTACGATCAGTTTTTTCGCGTACTCAAGGGCAGTTTCCACCCCAAGCACCATCCAGTGGCGGGAACAGTTGTTTGCCACAAAACTGAACCCTTCACGGAATTTTGGAAGATCAATGAAAATGGCTGGCTCGTTACGGACCTGCAGTCCTTTTGGAATGATGTTGGCTTGCAAATATTTGGTTAAGAGATGTCCATGAAGTCTGGTTCGAATCAATTTCTTCTCCAATCTCTCCAGACGGGACAATTTATCATTCAAAGAGGTGTCTATGGGCGTTAGGCCAGTGCCCAGATAGTCAAATTCAGCTTGTTCTTGAATCAATTTATTTATGTAATCCTCACTGTAGGACAATGTTTCTTTCTCTGACATAGTTTATGTTAGTTATGGGAAAGATCACAATAAATGTGTAAAGACCCTCGCAGGTGAAACCTGCACTGGATAACCATTAACGATAATGGGGCGACCCAGTAACCCTCAGAACCTGGGTATAATAGTATGTGCAAAAACAATGGTTCTGTCGGAGTATAGACGGACTAACTTAATAGGTGCTGAATACACTTTTGATTATCAAGGACACACACAAACCCAAAGAAACAGGACAGAATCCAAGTCACTTGATATGAATGATATTAATTAATGTATCGAGAGCACCAAAATATTTACAGGGTAAACCAACCAAAAAACACAATAATAGTGAAACAATTAGTGAAACAGTGATACTTTGCACAAAACACATCACATATAACGAATATGTACAATGGACAATACATAAAAATAATCAACAAACAAGGTCCTATTTACAATACATAAGCCACTTAAGGGTTCAAATTTCCTTGTTATCTGAGTGGATTTGCATGTGACGCATAGGACATGTAACGTCGACGTTTCGACCCTAGGATAATTGTGCCAATTACTACGCATCAAGGTGGGTCTTCATCAGGACAGACGAGGTTGGGGACCTGTAAACGCAAGGGATATGGTGTCAAGGCAGTGTGTGCGTTACATGTAATGGAAATAATTAATTTCCCAATTACGATCAATTGTCTCACCTGGGGAACCAACTTAAGTTATAAGGAAAAGATTCCTGTTATCGCTAATGCAGATGGCCAACATCAAATGTGGAAGTATTATTTAAGTCCTGCAAGAGATTAGAGAGGAGGGACTAATGTAAAGTCTGGACAGGTTGCGTTGGAAATAGTTAAAACATACCTGTGTACACACGAGAAGAACGTACCTCTGGGACGGAGATATTTGATTTGGAAGGGAGAGTGGTGCTGTCTCTACAATCGCCACGTACTGAAATAACAAAAGGTAGAGGCGTGTCTGAGCAATGGAACAGGGTAATCATCCAGAAACAAGACGCCTGTATCCGTATCCTCTACACATAAACAGGCAATTAATTGAGGAAGAGGAAACTAAAGGGCACGTGGTGATTAATTTCAGGATGTAATGTATATCCCGCGTACAGAGAGTAATAAAGTGCCTAGCGCCAAAGCGCAAAATATCACAATTATGGTAGGGCGTGAATGGTATAAACTTATAGTTGACCTGATACCCATTTACGAGTAAAGTCAACTTGGTTGTGGGTATTGCCATGTATAATCTTCTACTAGACCAAGTCCACAAATGCACTGTAGGTGACAACTATATCAGGACGTATTTTACTAATTAACAAGCGGTGTTGCCGTGTATTAATATTATGACACTCGAAACATCCATATGTAAGTAAAGAGACGATCAACTAGGAGTTTGCCGTATATTATTATTGTAACGCTTATAACATCCAAGTAGACGCGAAGTTACAAATATTGTCAGGCAGTGTTCACTATACGGCTACTAAGTTCAAACGGTGAGCCTAACGGCGGGATGCCGACTTACTTGGAGTCCGTGAATGGACAACTAGTTCCGTCTACGGCTCAGCTGCAACTGACAGCGAGCTCAAGCCCGAGCTAACTATATGACGTAATGGGGAGCCGTGGGCGCGCGGCTGCTGGAATGAATCAGCAGAAAGTGGAAAGCCAGGAATGGAATTGAGGGCGGGCGCCAGCGGAGATGTTATGAACTGACGGGACCGGTGTTAATTAAAACGGGAGGAATAGAATGGGTATTACGCAGAGAAAAAATATTTTTTCTACGATGTATGATGCCTCAATGTGGTGAACGCGAACGTGCTTCCAAATGCCGGCAATGCAGGCATGAAAATTAACATATTTGAGCTTTCTTACATACATCATCTGTTTTGGATACCGCAATGTGGTTAATGCGGGTGTGCTGCGAAATTTATTTTTAGCATTTTTCACAAACGTGGCATCCGTTCCACACTAGGAGTACACAGATTATAGATGACGTGATTCAGAAGTCACATGACAATTGTGATGGCAGAAGTCATAATAAGCCCCATATGTATAATCCGATGACAAATTTGTTTTTTGAAAAAGCACATACAAAGGACTAGAGTTGCAGAAATTGTACATGTAAATGTCACAGTTTAAGTCAATTACTCATCACACATCAAAAATGCCAACATGAGGTAAGAAAGCCTTAACATGTGTTACGCTGGAAAACATAAACGAAGCATACTTAAAGCAAAATTACTTGATGTATACCCAGTGCTACATCTTCAACCAGATCAAGAATAGAGTTTAGAGTTTGCTCATTTGTAAATAAGTTTCCTCATGTTCATTCAACCCACTGTTGGTGGCATCCAAGAGATGGATCCAACGGCACTCCTTAAAGTTGAGAGAAGTGCCCATGTTACCGCCCCTTCTGTGTAATGTAACCTTCTCAAGCACCCACCACTCTAGATCTTGATGTGTGTGTCTCGTGTTCGTGTAGTGTTCTACCAGTGGAGCCCCAAGGGATTTACATTTGATCCTGCTCTGGTGTTGTTGGATCCTGTTTTTCACTTTTTGTGTAGTCTGGCCTACATATATCAATTTGCACGGACATCTAATTGCATAAATCACGTTTTGACTGTTGCAATTTGAAAAGTGGTTAAGGGAATACGTCTTTCCCAAGTGATCGAAACTGGTACCAACTTTGGTGTTCGGACAGACCTTGCAGTGACCACATTTGTGATGTCCTTGAATTTGTGGTAGTTGTAGCAGGGATCTTACGTTGGGTGTTGGTGGGGGTTCCAGGTACGAGGATACTACAAACTCCTTAACGTTTTTAGCACGTTTGAACGCAAACATAGGGACTTCAGGATAGCCAATGTCAGGACCCACCAGATTCCAATATTTTCTAATGACTTTGTTGATCTCGTTACTTCTGGTGTTAAATGTGGTAACACAGATTAGTCGCCCAATTTCTTCGTTTTTGGGTTGCACCTCAAGGAGCGTTTCTCTAGGCCTATACCAGGCCCTTTTTCGTGATCTGTTCAGCAGGCCTTTAGGGTATCCTCTCTCCCTCAGTTTGGCAATAAGAATGTCGGTTTCCTTGAAATAGTCACTTCTTCTTGAACAGTTGCGCCTCAACCTTAAAAATTGTCCATACGGAAGATTGTCCCTTAGGTTTCTGGGATGGTGAGAATTATACTGTAACAAGGTGTTGCGGTCTGTAGGCTTCTTGTATAGAGACATCAAAATGCTTCCGTCTTCTGCTTGTAAAGTCAGATCTAAAAAAGGTATTGATTCACTGTTGTATGACATGGTGAATTGGATGTTTTGATTTCGTGAGTTCAACCAAGCTGCAAAGGCTATTAGTTGATCTTCTGTCCCAGTCCATAGCATGAGGACGTCATCTATATATCTCTTCCACGCCGTGATGTTGTCAATGAAAGGATTCAAAGCCGAGTAGATGGTGCTATCCTCGAAATGATCCATATAAAGATTCGCTAAGCTCGGCGCGAATCCGGCCCCCATGGCTACTCCTCTACACTGAAGGTAGAACTCGTTGTAGAAGATAAAGTAGTTTTTTTCCATTGCAATGTGGAGTAGTTTAACAAGGAAGTCTGTTGGAACCCAGTGCGGTCTTGGACGTGAATCCAGTACGTTACTCATGACTTCTATAGCCTCATGTTGTGGTATGCTGGTGTACAGCGAGCATACATCTAGAGTTGCAAACAGTTGTAAGGAACAGTCAAAAGGTTGGCCTTCAAAAATTTGGATGGTATGCATGGTGTCCCTAATGAACGACCTTGTTTCCAAAACAAAAGGTTGTAAAAAACTATCAAGATATTGGTTCAAAGGTTCCAGGATGGAGCCACAGCCAGACACGATAGGTCTTCCGGGGGGTTTTGAAAGGTTTTTGTGGACTTTAGGAATGGTGTATATCGTGGGAATTCTTGGGTCAATTTTGTTGAGGAATTTACTCTCAGATTCCGCGAGGAATCCCTGTTCAAGACCGTAAGTTGTTAAATCACGGATGAGCTTTGCAATCTCCCTGGTAGGATCATATGAGATCTTTCTGTAACTGTCGGGACAGCTAAGTTGAGAATTAATCTCTTTTATGTAATCTTCAGTGTCTTGTACGACCACCGCTCCACCCTTGTCTGCAGGCTTGATAACAATCGACCTGTTGTTGTTTAATGTAGACAATGCAGACCTTTCTTCTTTGGTGATATTATGCTTGATGTACTTGGTGTTGTTAAGAATTTCCATTGTTTCAAACATCACCACTTTTTCATACGCCAAGATCTTTTCATTCATTAAGTATGAAGCCGGTGTAAAAGTAGAGGGCGGACGGAATTCCGTTGCAGTAATGTTCTTTTTGTAACTGTCATTTTTTGCAAAAAAGTATTTTAGGCGAATCTTCCTGAAGAATTGTTGCAATTCCAGTTTGATGTTAAAGGAGTTGGGAATGGAGGTAGGAACAAAAGACAAGCCCCTAGACAGGATATCATGTTCTGCTTTGTTCAGAGTGTACTTCGAGATGTTCAATACAGGGTCCTTTTTATTCGTGACAGACACAGCAGTATCCTGATGCACGGTTGGGTCTTCAGTGTTGGAGGTGTTGTCTGGTATAGGGATTACCACCGGTAGGTCTGACGTCTGGTGCGGATCTCCCCGTGATTCTGTTGTGCTTGTGCTTGGAAGCGAACCCGGGAGTTGCCCCGTTGGTTCCCACGTGTTTGATTCCATCGGGGCGGTCGCCCCCAATTCTGATCTCGACTTGTCCAGGAGGGTTCCCCTAAAAAAGCCGAATTGGATGGTCCAAAATTGTCTTGGTATCTGGTGCGTGGTTGGTAAGCTGGACCTTGTTGGAAAGATAGCTCAGGTGGTTGGAAATTAGTAGCCTCTGTGTATGGGCGGGTATCCGAACTTGTACTTGCTCTTTCAGAAATCTTTCACGAAATCAAAACATCCAATTCACCATGTCATACAACAGTGAATCAATACCTTTTTTAGATCTGACTTTACAAGCAGAAGACGGAAGCATTTTGATGTCTCTATACAAGAAGCCTACAGACCGCAACACCTTGTTACAGTATAATTCTCACCATCCCAGAAACCTAAGGGACAATCTTCCGTATGGACAATTTTTAAGGTTGAGGCGCAACTGTTCAAGAAGAAGTGACTATTTCAAGGAAACCGACATTCTTATTGCCAAACTGAGGGAGAGAGGATACCCTAAAGGCCTGCTGAACAGATCACGAAAAAGGGCCTGGTATAGGCCTAGAGAAACGCTCCTTGAGGTGCAACCCAAAAACGAAGAAATTGGGCGACTAATCTGTGTTACCACATTTAACACCAGAAGTAACGAGATCAACAAAGTCATTAGAAAATATTGGAATCTGGTGGGTCCTGACATTGGCTATCCTGAAGTCCCTATGTTTGCGTTCAAACGTGCTAAAAACGTTAAGGAGTTTGTAGT
Organism: Triturus cristatus; assembly: GCF_964204655.1. Lineage (NCBI taxonomy): Eukaryota > Metazoa > Chordata > Amphibia > Caudata > Salamandridae > Triturus > Triturus cristatus. Next base: position 1,129,494,701 of record NC_140584.1, read on the forward strand.
ATCTTCGTACCTGGAACCCCCACCAACACCCAACGTAAGATCCCTGCTACAACTACCACAAATTCAAGGACATCACAAATGTGGTCACTGCAAGGTCTGTCCGAACACCAAAGTTGGTACCAGTTTCGATCACTTGGGAAAGACGTATTCCCTTAACCACTTTTCAAATTGCAACAGTCAAAACGTGATTTATGCAATTAGATGTCCGTGCAAATTGATATATGTAGGCCAGACTACACAAAAAGTGAAAAACAGGATCCAACAACACCAGAGCAGGATCAAATGTAAATCCCTTGGGGCTCCACTGGTAGAACACTACACGAACACGAGACACACACATCAAGATCTAGAGTGGTGGGTGCTTGAGAAGGTTACATTACACAGAAGGGGCGGTAACATGGGCACTTCTCTCAACTTTAAGGAGTGCCGTTGGATCCATCTCTTGGATGCCACCAACAGTGGGTTGAATGAACATGAGGAAACTTATTTACAAATGAGCAAACTCTAAACTCTATTCTTGATCTGGTTGAAGATGTAGCACTGGGTATACATCAAGTAATTTTGCCTTAAGTATGCTTCGTTTATGTTTTCCAGCGTAACACATGTTAAGGCTTTCTTACCTCATGTTGGCATTTTTGATGTGTGATGAGTAATTGACTTAAACTGTGACATTTACATGTACAATTTCTGCAACTCTAGTCCTTTGTATGTGCTTTTTCAAAAAACAAATTTGTCATCGGATTATACATATGAGGCTTATTATGACTTCTGCCATCACAATTGTCATGTGACTTCTGAATCACGTCATCTATAATCTGTGTACTCCTAGTGTGGAACGGATGCCACGTTTGTGAAAAATGCTAAAAATAAATTTCGCAGCACACCCGCATTAACCACATTGCGGTATCCAAAACAGATGATGTATGTAAGAAAGCTCAAATATGTTAATTTTCATGCCTGCATTGCCGGCATTTGGAAGCACGTTCGCGTTCACCACATTGAGGCATCATACATCGTAGAAAAAATATTTTTTCTCTGCGTAATACCCATTCTATTCCTCCCGTTTTAATTAACACCGGTCCCGTCAGTTCATAACATCTCCGCTGGCGCCCGCCCTCAATTCCATTCCTGGCTTTCCACTTTCTGCTGATTCATTCCAGCAGCCGCGCGCCCACGGCTCCCCATTACGTCATATAGTTAGCTCGGGCTTGAGCTCGCTGTCAGTTGCAGCTGAGCCGTAGACGGAACTAGTTGTCCATTCACGGACTCCAAGTAAGTCGGCATCCCGCCGTTAGGCTCACCGTTTGAACTTAGTAGCCGTATAGTGAACACTGCCTGACAATATTTGTAACTTCGCGTCTACTTGGATGTTATAAGCGTTACAATAATAATATACGGCAAACTCCTAGTTGATCGTCTCTTTACTTACATATGGATGTTTCGAGTGTCATAATATTAATACACGGCAACACCGCTTGTTAATTAGTAAAATACGTCCTGATATAGTTGTCACCTACAGTGCATTTGTGGACTTGGTCTAGTAGAAGATTATACATGGCAATACCCACAACCAAGTTGACTTTACTCGTAAATGGGTATCAGGTCAACTATAAGTTTATACCATTCACGCCCTACCATAATTGTGATATTTTGCGCTTTGGCGCTAGGCACTTTATTACTCTCTGTACGCGGGATATACATTACATCCTGAAATTAATCACCACGTGCCCTTTAGTTTCCTCTTCCTCAATTAACTGCCTGTTTATGTGTAGAGGATACGGATACAGGCGTCTTGTTTCTGGATGATTACCCTGTTCCATTGCTCAGACACGCCTCTACCTTTTGTTATTTCAGTACGTGGCGATTGTAGAGACAGCACCACTCTCCCTTCCAAATCAAATATCTCCGTCCCAGAGGTACGTTCTTCTCGTGTGTACACAGGTATGTTTTAACTATTTCCAACGCAACCTGTCCAGACTTTACATTAGTCCCTCCTCTCTAATCTCTTGCAGGACTTAAATAATACTTCCACATTTGATGTTGGCCATCTGCATTAGCGATAACAGGAATCTTTTCCTTATAACTTAAGTTGGTTCCCCAGGTGAGACAATTGATCGTAATTGGGAAATTAATTATTTCCATTACATGTAACGCACACACTGCCTTGACACCATATCCCTTGCGTTTACAGGTCCCCAACCTCGTCTGTCCTGATGAAGACCCACCTTGATGCGTAGTAATTGGCACAATTATCCTAGGGTCGAAACGTCGACGTTACATGTCCTATGCGTCACATGCAAATCCACTCAGATAACAAGGAAATTTGAACCCTTAAGTGGCTTATGTATTGTAAATAGGACCTTGTTTGTTGATTATTTTTATGTATTGTCCATTGTACATATTCGTTATATGTGATGTGTTTTGTGCAAAGTATCACTGTTTCACTAATTGTTTCACTATTATTGTGTTTTTTGGTTGGTTTACCCTGTAAATATTTTGGTGCTCTCGATACATTAATTAATATCATTCATATCAAGTGACTTGGATTCTGTCCTGTTTCTTTGGGTTTGTGTGTGTCCTTGATAATCAAAAGTGTATTCAGCACCTATTAAGTTAGTCCGTCTATACTCCGACAGAACCATTGTTTTTGCACATACTATTATACCCAGGTTCTGAGGGTTACTGGGTCGCCCCATTATCGTTAATGGTTATCCAGTGCAGGTTTCACCTGCGAGGGTCTTTACACATTTATTGTGATCTTTCCCATAACTAACATAAACTATGTCAGAGAAAGAAACATTGTCCTACAGTGAGGATTACATAAATAAATTGATTCAAGAACAAGCTGAATTTGACTATCTGGGCACTGGCCTAACGCCCATAGACACCTCTTTGAATGATAAATTGTCCCGTCTGGAGAGATTGGAGAAGAAATTGATTCGAACCAGACTTCATGGACATCTCTTAACCAAATATTTGCAAGCCAACATCATTCCAAAAGGACTGCAGGTCCGTAACGAGCCAGCCATTTTCATTGATCTTCCAAAATTCCGTGAAGGGTTCAGTTTTGTGGCAAACAACTGTTCCCGCCACTGGATGGTGCTTGGGGTGGAAACTGCCCTTGAGTACGCGAAAAAACTGATCGTAGAGATAACTGAACTAAAGAAAGAGATCTTGGAGGATAGAAGCTTGAAGAACGCAAAAGAAGCTCTAGAAAGAGCAGAAAAGGCCACTTCCGAATTTAATACCATCACATTGAGTAAGAAACTTGAGAAACTAGCCAAGGACATTAAAGCCTATGACAAAAAGTTAACATACCCCTATACGAGTGACGATTACTACATTCAAGACTCGCAGGGGTACTACACCAACAGGAACAGACAATATTCCCGGAGATTCGCCACCTTCTCAAACTCATCGTTCGGGAGTGGTTCAGAAAACGACTCTGAAAGAGCAAGTACAAGTTCGGATACCCGTTCATACGCAGAGGCTACTAATTTCCAACCACCTGAGCTATCTTTCCAACAAGGTCCAGCTTACCAACCACGCACCAGATACCAAGACAATTTTGGACCATCCAATTCGGCTTTTTTAGGGGAACCCTCCTGGACAAGTCGAGATCAGAATTGGGGGCGACCGCCCCGATGGAATCAAACACGTGGGAACCAACGGGGCAACTCCCGGGTTCGCTTCCAAGCACAAGCACAACAGAATCACGGGGAGATCCGCACCAGACGTCAGACCTACCGGTGGTAATCCCTATACCAGACAACACCTCCAACACTGAAGACCCAACCGTGCATCAGGATACTGCTGTGTCTGTCACGAATAAAAAGGACCCTGTATTGAACATCTCGAAGTACACTCTGAACAAAGCAGAAGATGATATCCTGTCTAGGGGCTTGTCTTTTGTTCCTACCTCCATTCCCAACTCCTTTAACATCAAACTGGAATTGCAACAATTCTTCAGGAAGATTCGCCTAAAATACTTTTTTGCAAAAAATGACAGTTACAAAAAGAACATTACTGCAACGGAATTCCGTCCGCCCTCTACTTTTACACCGGCTTCATACTTAATGAATGAAAAGATCTTGGCGTATGAAAAAGTGGTGATGTTTGAAACAATGGAAATTCTTAACAACACCAAGTACATCAAGCATAATATCACCAAAGAAGAAAGGTCTGCATTGTCTACATTAAACAACAACAGGTCGATTGTTATCAAGCCTGCAGACAAGGGTGGAGCGGTGGTCGTACAAGACACTGAAGATTACATAAAAGAGATTAATTCTCAACTTAGCTGTCCCGACAGTTACAGAAAGATCTCATATGATCCTACCAGGGAGATTGCAAAGCTCATCCGTGATTTAACAACTTACGGTCTTGAACAGGGATTCCTCGCGGAATCTGAGAGTAAATTCCTCAACAAAATTGACCCAAGAATTCCCACGATATACACCATTCCTAAAGTCCACAAAAACCTTTCAAAACCCCCCGGAAGACCTATCGTGTCTGGCTGTGGCTCCATCCTGGAACCTTTGAACCAATATCTTGATAGTTTTTTACAACCTTTTGTTTTGGAAACAAGGTCGTTCATTAGGGACACCATGCATACCATCCAAATTTTTGAAGGCCAACCTTTTGACTGTTCCTTACAACTGTTTGCAACTCTAGATGTATGCTCGCTGTACACCAGCATACCACAACATGAGGCTATAGAAGTCATGGGTAACGTACTGGATTCACGTCCAAGACCGCACTGGGTTCCAACAGACTTCCTTGTTAAACTACTCCACATTGCAATGGAAAAAAACTACTTTATCTTCTACAACGAGTTCTACCTTCAGTGTAGAGGAGTAGCCATGGGGGCCGGATTCGCGCCGAGCTTAGCGGATCTTTATATGGATCATTTCGAGGATAGCACCATCTACTCGGCTTTGAATCCTTTCATTGACAACATCACGGCGTGGAAGAGATATATAGATGACGTCCTCATGCTATGGACTGGGACAGAAGATCAACTAATAGCCTTTGCAGCTTGGTTGAACTCACGAAATCAAAACATCCAATTCACCATGTCATACAACAGTGAATCAATACCTTTTTTAGATCTGACTTTACAAGCAGAAGACGGAAGCATTTTGATGTCTCTATACAAGAAGCCTACAGACCGCAACACCTTGTTACAGTATAATTCTCACCATCCCAGAAACCTAAGGGACAATCTTCCGTATGGACAATTTTTAAGGTTGAGGCGCAACTGTTCAAGAAGAAGTGACTATTTCAAGGAAACCGACATTCTTATTGCCAAACTGAGGGAGAGAGGATACCCTAAAGGCCTGCTGAACAGATCACGAAAAAGGGCCTGGTATAGGCCTAGAGAAACGCTCCTTGAGGTGCAACCCAAAAACGAAGAAATTGGGCGACTAATCTGTGTTACCACATTTAACACCAGAAGTAACGAGATCAACAAAGTCATTAGAAAATATTGGAATCTGGTGGGTCCTGACATTGGCTATCCTGAAGTCCCTATGTTTGCGTTCAAACGTGCTAAAAACGTTAAGGAGTTTGTAGTATCCTCGTACCTGGAACCCCCACCAACACCCAACGTAAGATCCCTGCTACAACTACCACAAATTCAAGGACATCACAAATGTGGTCACTGCAAGGTCTGTCCGAACACCAAAGTTGGTACCAGTTTCGATCACTTGGGAAAGACGTATTCCCTTAACCACTTTTCAAATTGCAACAGTCAAAACGTGATTTATGCAATTAGATGTCCGTGCAAATTGATATATGTAGGCCAGACTACACAAAAAGTGAAAAACAGGATCCAACAACACCAGAGCAGGATCAAATGTAAATCCCTTGGGGCTCCACTGGTAGAACACTACACGAACACGAGACACACACATCAAGATCTAGAGTGGTGGGTGCTCGAGAAGGTTACATTACACAGAAGGGGCGGTAACATGGGCACTTCTCTCAACTTTAAGGAGTGCCGTTGGATCCATCTCTTGGATGCCACCAACAGTGGGTTGAATGAACATGAGGAAACTTATTTACAAATGAGCAAACTCTAAACTCTATTCTTGATCTGGTTGAAGATGTAGCACTGGGTATACATCAAGTAATTTTGCCTTAAGTATGCTTCGTTTATGTTTTCCAGCGTAACACATGTTAAGGCTTTCTTACCTCATGTTGGCATTTTTGATGTGTGATGAGTAATTGACTTAAACTGTGACATTTACATGTACAATTTCTGCAACTCTAGTCCTTTGTATGTGCTTTTTCAAAAAACAAATTTGTCATCGGATTATACATATGGGGCTTATTATGACTTCTGCCATCACAATTGTCATGTGACTTCTGAATCACGTCATCTATAATCTGTGTACTCCTAGTGTGGAACGGATGCCACGTTTGTGAAAAATGCTAAAAATAAATTTCGCAGCACACCCGCATTAACCACATTGCGGTATCCAAAACAGATGATGTATGTAAGAAAGCTCAAATATGTTAATTTTCATGCCTGCATTGCCGGCATTTGGAAGCACGTTCGCGTTCACCACATTGAGGCATCATACATCGTAGAAAAAATATTTTTTCTCTGCGTAATACCCATTCTATTCCTCCCGTTTTAATTAACACCGGTCCCGTCAGTTCATAACATCTCCGCTGGCGCCCGCCCTCAATTCCATTCCTGGCTTTCCACTTTCTGCTGATTCATTCCAGCAGCCGCGCGCCCACGGCTCCCCATTACGTCATATAGTTAGCTCGGGCTTGAGCTCGCTGTCAGTTGCAGCTGAGCCGTAGACGGAACTAGTTGTCCATTCACGGACTCCAAGTAAGTCGGCATCCCGCCGTTAGGCTCACCGTTTGAACTTAGTAGCCGTATAGTGAACACTGCCTGACAATATTTGTAACTTCGCGTCTACTTGGATGTTATAAGCGTTACAATAATAATATACGGCAAACTCCTAGTTGATCGTCTCTTTACTTACATATGGATGTTTCGAGTGTCATAATATTAATACACGGCAACACCGCTTGTTAATTAGTAAAATACGTCCTGATATAGTTGTCACCTACAGTGCATTTGTGGACTTGGTCTAGTAGAAGATTATACATGGCAATACCCACAACCAAGTTGACTTTACTCGTAAATGGGTATCAGGTCAACTATAAGTTTATACCATTCACGCCCTACCATAATTGTGATATTTTGCGCTTTGGCGCTAGGCACTTTATTACTCTCTGTACGCGGGATATACATTACATCCTGAAATTAATCACCACGTGCCCTTTAGTTTCCTCTTCCTCAATTAATTGCCTGTTTATGTGTAGAGGATACGGATACAGGCGTCTTGTTTCTGGATGATTAGCCTGTTCCATTGCTCAGACACGCCTCTACCTTTTGTTATTTCAGTACGTGGCGATTGTAGAGACAGCACCACTCTCCCTTCCAAATCAAATATCTCCGTCCCAGAGGTACGTTCTTCTCGTGTGTACACAGGTATGTTTTAACTATTTCCAACGCAACCTGTCCAGACTTTACATTAGTCCCTCCTCTCTAATCTCTTGCAGGACTTAAATAATACTTCCACATTTGATGTTGGCCATCTGCATTAGCGATAACAGGAATCTTTTCCTTATAACTTAAGTTGGTTCCCCAGGTGAGACAATTGATCGTAATTGGGAAATTAATTATTTCCATTACATGTAACGCACACACTGCCTTGACACCATATCCCTTGCGTTTACAGGTCCCCAACCTCGTCTGTCCTGATGAAGACCCACCTTGATGCGTAGTAATTGGCACAATTATCCTAGGGTCGAAACGTCGACGTTACATGTCCTATGCGTCACATGCAAATCCACTCAGATAACAAGGAAATTTGAACCCTTAAGTGGCTTATGTATTGTAAATAGGACCTTGTTTGTTGATTATTTTTATGTATTGTCCATTGTACATATTCGTTATATGTGATGTGTTTTGTGCAAAGTATCACTGTTTCACTAATTGTTTCACTATTATTGTGTTTTTTGGTTGGTTTACCCTGTAAATATTTTGGTGCTCTCGATACATTAATTAATATCATTCATATCAAGTGACTTGGATTCTGTCCTGTTTCTTTGGGTTTGTGTGTGTCCTTGATAATCAAAAGTGTATTCAGCACCTATTAAGTTAGTCCGTCTATACTCCGACAGAACCATTGTTTTTGCACATACTATTATACCCAGGTTCTGAGGGTTACTGGGTCGCCCCATTATCGTTAATGGTTATCCAGTGCAGGTTTCACCTGCGAGGGTCTTTACACATTTATTGTGATCTTTCCCATAACTAACATAAACTATGTCAGAGAAAGAAACATTGTCCTACAGTGAGGATTACATAAATAAATTGATTCAAGAACAAGCTGAATTTGACTATCTAGGCACTGGCCTAACGCCCATAGACACCTCTTTGAATGATAAATTGTCCCGTCTGGAGAGATTGGAGAAGAAATTGATTCGAACCAGACTTCATGGACATCTCTTAACCAAATATTTGCAAGCCAACATCATTCCAAAAGGACTGCAGGTCCGTAACGAGCCAGCCATTTTCATTGATCTTCCAAAATTCCGTGAAGGGTTCAGTTTTGTGGCAAACAACTGTTCCCGCCACTGGATGGTGCTTGGGGTGGAAACTGCCCTTGAGTACGCGAAAAAACTGATCGTAGAGATAACTGAACTAAAGAAAGAGATCTTGGAGGATAGAAGCTTGAAGAACGCAAAAGAAGCTCTAGAAAGAGCAGAAAAGGCCACTTCCGAATTTAATACCATCACATTGAGTAAGAAACTTGAGAAACTAGCCAAGGACATTAAAGCCTATGACAAAAAGTTAACATACCCCTATACGAGTGACGATTACTACATTCAAGACTCGCAGGGGTACTACACCAACAGGAACAGACAATATTCCCGGAGATTCGCCACCTTCTCAAACTCATCGTTCGGGAGTGGTTCAGAAAACGACTCTGAAAGAGCAAGTACAAGTTCGGATACCCGCCCATACACAGAGGCTACTAATTTCCAACCACCTGAGCTATCTTTCCAACAAGGTCCAGCTTACCAACCACGCACCAGATACCAAGACAATTTTGGACCATCCAATTCGGCTTTTTTAGGGGAACCCTCCTGGACAAGTCGAGATCAGAATTGGGGGCGACCGCCCCGATGGAATCAAACACGTGGGAACCAACGGGGCAACTCCCGGGTTCGCTTCCAAGCACAAGCACAACAGAATCACGGGGAGATCCGCACCAGACGTCAGACCTACCGGTGGTAATCCCTATACCAGACAACACCTCCAACACTGAAGACCCAACCGTGCATCAGGATACTGCTGTGTCTGTCACGAATAAAAAGGACCCTGTATTGAACATCTCGAAGTACACTCTGAACAAAGCAGAACATGATATCCTGTCTAGGGGCTTGTCTTTTGTTCCTACCTCCATTCCCAACTCCTTTAACATCAAACTGGAATTGCAACAATTCTTCAGGAAGATTCGCCTAAAATACTTTTTTGCAAAAAATGACAGTTACAAAAAGAACATTACTGCAACGGAATTCCGTCCGCCCTCTACTTTTACACCGGCTTCATACTTAATGAATGAAAAGATCTTGGCGTATGAAAAAGTGGTGATGTTTGAAACAATGGAAATTCTTAACAACACCAAGTACATCAAGCATAATATCACCAAAGAAGAAAGGTCTGCATTGTCTACATTAAACAACAACAGGTCGATTGTTATCAAGCCTGCAGACAAGGGTGGAGCGGTGGTCGTACAAGACACTGAAGATTACATAAAAGAGATTAATTCTCAACTTAGCTGTCCCGACAGTTACAGAAAGATCTCATATGATCCTACCAGGGAGATTGCAAAGCTCATCCGTGATTTAATAACTTACGGTCTTGAACAGGGATTCCTCGCGGAATCTGAGAGTAAATTCCTCAACAAAATTGACCCAAGAATTCCCACGATATACACCATTCCTAAAGTCCACAAAAACCTTTCAAAACCCCCCGGAAGACCTATCGTGTCTGGCTGTGGCTCCATCCTGGAACCTTTGAACCAATATCTTGATAGTTTTTTACAACCTTTTGTTTTGGAAACAAGGTCGTTCATTAGGGACACCATGCATACCATCCAAATTTTTGAAGGCCAACCTTTTGACTGTTCCTTACAACTGTTTGCAACTCTAGATGTATGCTCGCTGTACACCAGCATACCACAACATGAGGCTATAGAAGTCATGAGTAACGTACTGGATTCACGTCCAAGACCGCACTGGGTTCCAACAGACTTCCTTGTTAAACTACTCCACATTGCAATGGAAAAAAACTACTTTATCTTCTACAACGAGTTCTACCTTCAGTGTAGAGGAGTAGCCATGGGGGCCGGATTCGCGCCGAGCTTAGCGAATCTTTATATGGATCATTTCGAGGATAGCACCATCTACTCGGCTTTGAATCCTTTCATTGACAACATCACGGCGTGGAAGAGATATATAGATGACGTCCTCATGCTATGGACTGGGACAGAAGATCAACTAATAGCCTTTGCAGCTTGGTTGAACTCACGAAATCAAAACATCCAATTCACCATGTCATACAACAGTGAATCAATACCTTTTTTAGATCTGACTTTACAAGCAGAAGACGGAAGCATTTTGATGTCTCTATACAAGAAGCCTACAGACCGCAACACCTTGTTACAGTATAATTCTCACCATCCCAGAAACCTAAGGGACAATCTTCCGTATGGACAATTTTTAAGGTTGAGGCGCAACTGTTCAAGAAGAAGTGACTATTTCAAGGAAACCGACATTCTTATTGCCAAACTGAGGGAGAGAGGATACCCTAAAGGCCTGCTGAACAGATCACGAAAAAGGGCCTGGTATAGGCCTAGAGAAACGCTCCTTGAGGTGCAACCCAAAAACGAAGAAATTGGGCGACTAATCTGTGTTACCACATTTAACACCAGAAGTAACGAGATCAACAAAGTCATTAGAAAATATTGGAATCTGGTGGGTCCTGACATTGGCTATCCTGAAGTCCCTATGTTTGCGTTCAAACGTGCTAAAAACGTTAAGGAGTTTGTAGTATCCTCGTACCTGGAACCCCCACCAACACCCAACGTAAGATCCCTGCTACAACTACCACAAATTCAAGGACATCACAAATGTGGTCACTGCAAGGTCTGTCCGAACACCAAAGTTGGTACCAGTTTCGATCACTTGGGAAAGACGTATTCCCTTAACCACTTTTCAAATTGCAACAGTCAAAACGTGATTTATGCAATTAGATGTCCGTGCAAATTGATATATGTAGGCCAGACTACACAAAAAGTGAAAAACAGGATCCAACAACACCAGAGCAGGATCAAATGTAAATCCCTTGGGGCTCCACTGGTAGAACACTACACGAACACGAGACACACACATCAAGATCTAGAGTGGTGGGTGCTTGAGAAGGTTACATTACACAGAAGGGGCGGTAACATGGGCACTTCTCTCAACTTTAAGGAGTGCCGTTGGATCCATCTCTTGGATGCCACCAACAGTGGGTTGAATGAACATGAGGAAACTTATTTACAAATGAGCAAACTCTAAACTCTATTCTTGATCTGGTTGAAGATGTAGCACTGGGTATACATCAAGTAATTTTGCCTTAAGTATGCTTCGTTTATGTTTTCCAGCGTAACACATGTTAAGGCTTTCTTACCTCATGTTGGCATTTTTGATGTGTGATGAGTAATTGACTTAAACTGTGACATTTACATGTACAATTTCTGCAACTCTAGTCCTTTGTATGTGCTTTTTCAAAAAACAAATTTGTCATCGGATTATACATATGGGGCTTATTATGACTTCTGCCATCACAATTGTCATGTGACTTCTGAATCACGTCATCTATAATCTGTGTACTCCTAGTGTGGAACGGATGCCACGTTTGTGAAAAATGCTAAAAATAAATTTCGCAGCACACCCGCATTAACCACATTGCGGTATCCAAAACAGATGATGTATGTAAGAAAGCTCAAATATGTTAATTTTCATGCCTGCATTGCCGGCATTTGGAAGCACGTTCGCGTTCACCACATTGAGGCATCATACATCGTAGAAAAAATATTTTTTCTCTGCGTAATACCCATTCTATTCCTCCCGTTTTAATTAACACCGGTCCCGTCAGTTCATAACATCTCCGCTGGCGCCCGCCCTCAATTCCATTCCTGGCTTTCCACTTTCTGCTGATTCATTCCAGCAGCCGCGCGCCCACGGCTCCCCATTACGTCATATAGTTAGCTCGGGCTTGAGCTCGCTGTCAGTTGCAGCTGAGCCGTAGACGGAACTAGTTGTCCATTCACGGACTCCAAGTAAGTCGGCATCCCGCCGTTAGGCTCACCGTTTGAACTTAGTAGCCGTATAGTGAACACTGCCTGACAATATTTGTAACTTCGCGTCTACTTGGATGTTATAAGCGTTACAATAATAATATACGGCAAACTCCTAGTTGATCGTCTCTTTACTTACATATGGATGTTTCGAGTGTCATAATATTAATACACGGCAACACCGCTTGTTAATTAGTAAAATACGTCCTGATATAGTTGTCACCTACAGTGCATTTGTGGACTTGGTCTAGTAGAAGATTATACATGGCAATACCTACAACCAAGTTGACTTTACTCGTAAATGGGTATCAGGTCAACTATAAGTTTATACCATTCACGCCCTACCATAATTGTGATATTTTGCGCTTTGGCGCTAGGCACTTTATTACTCTCTGTACGCGGGATATACATTACATCCTGAAATTAATCACCACGTGCCCTTTAGTTTCCTCTTCCTCAATTAATTGCCTGTTTATGTGTAGAGGATACGGATACAGGCGTCTTGTTTCTGGATGATTACCCTGTTCCATTGCTCAGACACGCCTCTACCTTTTGTTATTTCAGTACGTGGCGATTGTAGAGACAGCACCACTCTCCCTTCCAAATCAAATATCTCCGTCCCAGAGGTACGTTCTTCTCGTGTGTACACAGGTATGTTTTAACTATTTCCAACGCAACCTGTCCAGACTTTACATTAGTCCCTCCTCTCTAATCTCTTGCAGGACTTAAATAATACTTCCACATTTGATGTTGGCCATCTGCATTAACGATAACAGGAATCTTTTCCTTATAACTTAAGTTGGTTCCCCAGGTGAGACAATTGATCGTAATTGGGAAATGAATTATTTCCATTACATGTAACGCACACACTGCCTTGACACCATATCCCTTGCGTTTACAGGTCCCCAACCTCGTCTGTCCTGATGAAGACCCACCTTGATGCGTAGTAATTGGCACAATTATCCTAGGGTCGAAACGTCGACGTTACATGTCCTATGCGTCACATGCAAATCCACTCAGATAACAAGGAAATTTGAACCCTTAAGTGGCTTATGTATTGTAAATAGGACCTTGTTTGTTGATTATTTTTATGTATTGTCCATTGTACATATTCGTTATATGTGATGTGTTTTGTGCAAAGTATCACTGTTTCACTAATTGTTTCACTATTATTGTGTTTTTTGGTTGGTTTACCCTGTAAATATTTTGGTGCTCTCGATACATTAATTAATATCATTCATATCAAGTGACTTGGATTCTGTCCTGTTTCTTTACTCTCAGAAGAGCACAGAAAGATCACTGTGCAAGCCTTGATAGGCTCGAGATTGGACTATGCGAACGTCCTTTATGTAGGTCTTCCGGAATATCTGGTTCAGCGGCTGCAGGTTGTGCAGAACTCCGCGGCCCGGGCCATCTTTGGCCTTCATAGGCGAGCGAGAGCTTCGGGTCTGGTGCGATCGCTTCATTGGTTACCTATCCGGAAGCGGATTATGTTTAAAGCACTGACCCTGGCGCATAAAGCGCTATTTGGCACCGGAGCGAGGTATCTACAGCAGAGATTGTCTTTCTATCGCCCAGTTAGATCTTAGCGGTCGGAATCTTTGTTTCTCGCGGTGGTTCCTCGGGTGAGGAAGGCCCGCACTGGGGGTCGCTCTTTTAGTTTGAGGGCCCCTCAGTTGTGGAACTCTTTGCCTTTGGACCTACGGTCCTCTTCCTCTCGCCTTCTGTTTAGGAAGAGCCTCAAGACGTGGCTTTTTAACCTGTAGGGTGTCTTTGTCTTTTTTTTTTTGTCTTTTTTTTTCTTTAGTCTGTTTTTATGTTTTCGGTTTTACTGAGCTGCCTCGATAAAGCGCCGGGACACTCCACGGAGTAGCCGTGCGCTATAGAAATAAAAGTTTAACATAACATAACATAACATAACATAACATTGGTCCCAAGATGGCTGCCAACACTTCTTGGATGAAGTACTGACAGCCAATCAGATCTCACGATGAGATGTGTGGTTAGGCTCCGCCCAGATATATATGTGATTTTACTTTAGATTTTCTCAGGAACTACTGAACAGATTGACACCATATATGCAAAAGGCACATGCCTGACCTGAGGACTACCTCTTTGCCAAATTTCAAGTAATACTGTTCAGTCGTTCGGGCTGTACCTTGGACTAAAGGTCCCTATGGAAAATTGCATGGGGAAAACGTGTTTTGGGACCCCCCTTTTTTCTCAGCCCCCGCTTTACGAATCCTCCCGAGACTTTCAGGGTAGGAGCGGAGGGGATTGCCCCACCTATTTTGAAAATTTCGCAAAGAGTCGCCAACCGGCGCCAAAGTTATTCCAAATAGAATGTTGCGGATTTCCTATGGAAACACGGTCCTAACTATAACTATCTACTGGCGACCGCCAGTAGATAATATATATCTATATATATCTATATCTCTGTATCTCTATATATATATTGGATGTAATGCGGCCTGGCCCAGGTCGCGGAGACGCCCTGCTGCGAGCGATGCGGACCCGGTGTTTGAAAACTTCGAACACTGAGGGACAGAAGTGCCATGTTGATTGGCATGTGAAGGGCAGTTGGGCAAGAATTGCAGCTCCCGCCCAACCCACTTGGGTAACATTTTTTCAGTGAATTTTGGGACAACGCGGCACCCACTTGGGAGATTAATTCACAAGGGAACCACAAATACCAGCAGGCCATGCGGCCTACGCCCACCAGGGCGGGACTTGTAACATTCATTAAAGGCTCCTTTGAACTGCCGTTACGTTTGTCTCTACTGTGCCCGTGACCAAGAACACAGGAGTGTTCGAAACGCGTAGGGCTTTGCAATCATGGAGGGGGAGATTTCATTGTTGCCGAACTGTGTTTGCCTCAATTAAAAGGTGTTTATCTCCTGACGTGTGGCGTCTCCTCAACGGGCAAATCTTGTTTTGGATAAAATATATATATATATATTACCTACTGGCGGTCGCCAGTAGGTAGTTATAGATAGGACCAAATCTTGTTTTGGATATATATATATATATATATATATATATATATATATATATATATATATATATATATATATATATATATTACCTACTGGCGGTCGCCAGTAGGTAGTTATAGTTAGGACCAAGTTTCCATAGGAAGAGCATTTTTTGTTTTGCTTATAACTTTGGCGACGTTTGATGAATCTTCATGATATTTTCTAAACTAATTTTTTGTGCATATCAGCACCTATGTTGAAAGTTTGGGGGTGATTCGTCAAGGCGGGGCCGAGAAACATGTTTTCTCCATGTTAATTTCCATAGGAAACTTTAGACAAGGCTACAGGTCGAATGGGTGAACCGAATTTCCCCATATTTAGCAGGGAGAAGGGTCTTGGTCTAGAAAGCATGCTTTTGTTTTTATTTGGTGTAAATATGCCCAGTAGTTTTGGAGAAATATCGAAATTTACAGATATTGATATTTGGGAATTCTGCCTTCTGATTGGCTGAGAGGTTACGTGCACAAGCTTGCTGCTTATTGGGTGCAAGCGGTGCGAGCGGTTGCAACTAGGAAGTGTTGGCAGCCATTTTGTGATTCCGTTGAAGTGAGCAAGGGGAAAAAAGAGCAAAAGAGTAGGAAAGAGGAGGGTAGGAGCGCTGTGAGGTCTGCAGGGTGGTTAGGGTGTGCTACACAGGGAGTGTGAAGCAAAGTATTCACCCCTAGCGGTGTGAAAGTGCTGTTTTGCCCAGAGTGAGATGGTGCTGAGGTGAGGTGCCAGTACACTCTGGGATGAAACCGTGAGCTGATTGCTGTAAACTAATGTGCTCTGGGCGCTGTAGCATGCTGGCCGCTGTAGCATAGCTGTACAAGTGGTGTTAGTATGGGTTTAGACTATAGCACTGTGAGCTCTGTGGGGTAGTTAGGGTGTGCTATACAGGGAGTGTGAAGCGAAGTATTCACCCCTAGCGGTGTGACAGTGCTGTTTTTCCCAGAGTGAGATGGTGCTGAGGTTAGGTGCCGGTACACTCGGGGATGAAACCGTGAGCCGATTGCTGTAAACTGATGTGCTCTGGGCACTGTAGCATACAGGCCGCTGTAGCATAGCTGTGCAAGTGGTGTTAGTATGGGTTTAGACTATAGCGGGAGTGGGAAGCAAACTACTCCCCTCTACCGGCCTGAAGACTCGAATGGAGTGTCTTAGCAAGCAGAAATGAAGAAATAATCGTGAAGAATATAATGCAGAATGTTGCAATGCCACAGAAGACAAATGGTGAAATCAGGTGTATTTAAGAAAGTGGCTGTGTGGGAAAAAGCGATGGAGTCTGCAAGTTATATAAACAGTGTCTTTATTTAAGTGCCATAAATGGAACCACTGGTGCAAGAGCTAAGGCATCCAGCTGTGGCAAACTCCAACAGCTTCTGCTGTATTCACACCTAAGCTCCTGCAACAGTCAATTCCACATTACACGTTACAGTTCCATGTGACATAAACAATACCTATTAGACATGAATGACTGTAAATTGTAGAATGAAAATAAAGGTAGGCTACGATTACCACACTGTGCCAACCAGTTCCTAAACAATGCCGTGTTTTTTGATCTTGATCGCCAGCTCGTGAGCAGAGACTGAGGATGTGCTAATTTGTGTGAAAGGGCTTCATGGATAACAGGCAGGCAGAGAGACGTGTGTACAAAGAATAGATATGGTTTAAAAATGGATGTCGGGTTTAGGCTAATTTAGCAAGTAAATAGCGTATTTGCATAGGCCATACATCATCCATCCCTGGTTAGTGGGGAGACGTAAGGGCCAATAATGAAAACACAGTTCAAATGCCTAAGCATACTTAGAACGTTATTATATGAAAATAGTTCAATTGAAGTGTATTAAAAAATGTATTAGGAAAAAGTAAAAAAAAAGTTGGAAAAAATCAATCCAAGAATAAAATGAATTTCTTACAAGTCTTGGAGACTGCAGTCCAGAAGTTCTTGAGCGGCTTGAGATGCGTAATGTTCCAAGAGGCGATTGTTGCCATTGTGTGAGAAAAGCGAAGCGATACAATTTATATCTTCGAAGGGACAGTAATGTTCCTTGAATGTTGGAGCGGCAATTTGAATTGGCAGGCAATCTGCGATGTTGTCAAAGGTCGTACGTTGCAGGAGATCTTTTGCGGCTGCGCAGAAATTCCATTCCGCTAGGATACCTTTTTGCGTTGCATCCACCATTGTTCCACTGCCCAAACAATCAAGTTCATGGTTTTCAAAATACTCCATTACCTGCTGGATATCGGGAGCATTTGCTAGGATGTTGGCAAGGCATAGATCCATTCGCCAGTCGATTGGGCAATTTTGCAATAAAAAGATGGTTGCCCGCAGATTGTATATGTGTAAATAAATGTCATGTTGTAGCTGGTTCCGATAATAGATAGAGGCAGGCAGCCAAAAGGTTGTTTCATTTTTTCACGGTATTGATGTAGCTTCGTGTAGAGGCGCATTCTGTCGGACATGCTTGTTACCACAGGGAGCGCAGCCATTTTTAACAGTATTAGTATTAGGATGGCCGCAAACAGAGTGGAATTATGGGCACTGTTGCTGTTATTCCAGAGATGATCGAATGAATGAAGTTTGGTATTAGACTAAAAACAGTTTGAAAGCCTGTGAGAAGGCCGGAGGAGACAGTGTTAAAAAAGTGCGCCAGACCTTAAATGTCAGATGTGTTAAAAACCGTGTAACAATTCACAAAGTGTAATGGGAGGTTCGTATTTAAAAGTGAGTGTATTTTACTTGAAGTTCGTGCTATCTGCAGTCGATAAATTACTTTTGGAGAAGTGAGGGACACTTCTGTTTGAAACAAAAGCGCTTTCAGTTTACTCCGTTTAATAAAATCTGTTTTCAAAGTAGGTATTGAAGGCCAAGTTGAACTTTGGGAGTTACTTTTTGTGGGTGGGAATAGAGATTGTCAGAGGAAGTTATTTGGTTTGAAACAGTAAGGACATACGGTATACCAGCTCACATTGCAAGATTGAGGACTGTAAGCTTAGAAGCGTCGTGCAGTTGGACATTCTTGCATAGTAATGAATGACTGCCATTGTGGTCCCACTTTTCACCTGTGACAAAAACGTTGGTATCCTCTTTAAGACAGGAATATGTAAATGGGAGAAACCACTGCTCGTAAATAAACGTGCTACCTTATATAACAACATATGACATGACAAACAACATGTACACCTAGCAGACACAACGTCACTACGTACTGTGGGAACCGTGGCTAGCCATGTACACAAACCAAACATAGCACCTCTGCCACACAATGCAGAATGCGGGGAGAGATGGGAGCAAAGTATGTGCGAAGGTGGCAAGTGATTCTCGATTATAAAAGTATACAATGCAAAGTGTTGAGGGGATGTGCCAGACAGACTTGAGTATGCAGAGCACAGACATGTACATGTCAACATACACTGATGGTCTATTGAGTGAAGTGGACAGTGGATGCAACCATGATAGTACAGTCAGTAGGGAAGATTACAAAATCATAGCGTGTACGTGCCCCTTCCTCCCCCCTCAAATCTTTAGCGTAGTGGGCTGGCTCGGCGTACGCAAGGCTAGCATAGGGGTATGTGTAAAAGGCACGTTTCTCTGGGTGTGGTTCTCTTCCGGAATGGCAAACATGTCTGTCAGGTCTGCGCAGCTTACACCGCCACGAGGCTTACGCCGTGAGCGAAGGTGGCTGTGGGAATAATGCTCTCAGCCTGCTGTTACCCAGAAACCGTCATGGCCGCTGCGACGCACATATGCCCCACAGTTCACCTTTCGACACCGCCGTATGTGAAAGAGGGCCCACCACGTGCCGGCGGAAGCTTTTGGGCCGAGGTCTGTGAGCTGGGAAGGCTCCTGAGATCAACGCTGGCTACCGCGACACAGGCAGACAGCGCCCAGCCTGAGGCCCAGCACAGTGGAGTGCTCTGAATACTACTAACACAGTAGTTCAACAGGTACCAACAGTGGAACGGTGTCTTGATCCCACAATGGACGATGTTAGAACTGCGTCTGAGAGTGCAGAGGAAGGTACTCCTTTTGACCAGCTGTAACCAACTGTAGGTCTCACTAGTGAAACAATGTCTTGATCCCACAATGGACGATGTTAGAACTACATCTGAGAGTGGAGATGAAGGTACTCCCTTCGACCAGGTGCAACTCTAGGTCCCAACAGTGGAGCGGTGTCTTGATCCCAGAATGAATGATGTCCGATATTACCTGCTGCTTGGTTTTTACAGAACTACCTCCATTGAGGTGCATCAGACTGTGTGCTTCTGTAGCTAAATGCTGCACATGATCATTGAGCTTGGCTGACTGGAGTTGCTGGAGTACACCGCGGTACAGCAGGTCCAAACAGTGGAACTGGTTCTTGATCCCAGAATGGACGATGTTAGAACGGCATCTGAGAGTGGAGATGAACAGGTGCAACCAACTCTACGTCCCAACAGTGGAACGGTATCTTGATCCCAAAATGGACGATGTACGATATTACGTGCTGCTTGGTTTTCACAGAACTCCCTCCGTTGAGGTGCATCAGACTCTGTGCTTCCGTAGCTAAGTGCTGCACATGATTATTGGGGTTGGCTGACTGCAGTCAGTGAAGTACACCACGGTACAGCAGGTTTGAACAGTGAAACGGGGTCTTGATCCCACAATGGACGATGTTAGAACTGTATGTGAGAGTGGAGATTAAGGTAGTCCCTTCGACCAGGTGCAACCAGCTCTAGGTCCCAACAGTGGAACGGTGTCTTGATCCCACAATGGACGATGTCCAATATTACCTGCTGCTTGTTTGTCACAGAACTCCCTCTGTTGACGTGCATCAGACTCTGTGCTTCCGTAGCTAATTGCTGCACATGATTATTGGTCTTGGTCACTGCAGTCGGTGAAGTACACCGTGGTACAGCAGGTCGGAACTGTGAAACGGGGTCTTGATTCAGTGATTGAGGATGTCTGAAGTTAAAGTTTGTGAAGATTTGTGTGTACCCCTTCCGATCAGGGGCACCCAACTCCATAGTTCCGAATCCAACGGCACGTGGCTGTGAGGCATTAATGACCACTGCCTCTGGCCTACACTGTGGTCAGCAGGGCTTACAATTCAGATCGAGTGGTGATTGTTTAATTACAGAATCCAGTAGGCAACTAACTACAACGTCTATTGAAATATACACAATAGCCTTTTAGTATACTTGCTTGAAGAAGTTTTTTAAGATGACTTATAGGTTTAATAAAATGACCAATTTCTTCTTGGTAGTGGTAAAGAACACTGAATAACAGTGTACACAGTGGACAGCAGAGATGGCAATTCGAATTGTTTTGATTTATTTATTGCAGAGTTTTGTGTAATTTATGTTGTTGTATTTTGTGGAGAGGAAGTGAGAAAAAGTATTCATGGAAGACTGTGTTCACTGCTGCCTTCAATTTACACTGCAGACAGCAGTGTTCACAATTCATATCGAGTCGCTATTGTAGATGACGCAGTCCTGTAGGCAAAAGACATTGCTCCAGTGCGCTCTGTCTGCACCACGCATACGCATCATCGCAGGGTCCGCACACGGTTTTTCTTGCTTCGCGTATGACAAACTGGGCAGCTCAAGTCAACGCCACATGGCTGTGGGCCCTTGCTGACGGCTCTCTGGCCTACACTACAGACAGCAGTGTTTACAATTCACATTGAGTTGCTATTGTAGATGACGCAGTCCTGTAAGCAAAAGACATTGCTCCAGTGCGCTGTGTCCGCCCCACGCATATGCATCATCACAGGGTCTGCACACAGTTTTTGTTGCTTCGGTAACGGCAAACAGGACAGCTCAAGTCAACGCCACGTGGCTGTGGGCCCTTGCTGACCGCTCTCTGGCCTACACTGCAGATAGCAGTGTTTATAATTCAGATCGAGTCGCTATTGCAGATGATGTAGTGTTGAAGGCAACAGACATTGCTCCTAGTATGGCCCGCCCTCAGCACGCATCATCGCTGGCTGTGCAGATGCTGAATGCTTTTGATGTGGCTATCTGAGTGCACTAGACCTGATGGACCCTTTATGATACAATCTTTTTGTGTATTATTTTAGATCTACTGCCTGTATCTTAGTATACCACAAGTTATGGTTCTATTACGACAGAATCTTTTCTGTATTATTTCACATCTAGTGTCCCTACCTTACTGCAGCACAAACTATTGATACTTTTATTATTGAATCTCTGTGTGTGATCCAATGATTACTGTTGTAGTTGATGCTAGCAGCAACAATTCCCTGAGGGCTGGTTTACACTCACCCCACACACATTCAGCACAGACGTCACTGGATATGTGACCCTGGTTATAAAAAGGAGTCGAGCCACATGCCCGTACCCACTTCCACTATCTATCTGTGTCCGTGTGTTCATTATCTATGCATGATACTGCCCCCGGGCCGTACCACATTACATTGTGCTGTGGACAGCATATGCAACCATGTTACCTCTGGCAGTGGGGAAAAGTTCTGTTATGTAGCTTTTAGATGCATGCCTAAGGCTACTTTACAGAGCATGAATATTGATGAAGATGATGGTTGCATGTTGTGCGTAGTGTCAGATATGTGTCTATAGCAAAAAGTTTTCAAAAAAGCTCTGTAAGCAGAAGAGGAGTCTCTTATCAAATGCTATAGAAAGAATGACTAAAATGGTCTGGGTCCTCCAACTGTTACAATGGGAAATGTTATGAACCAATGAAATGCTTTTCTTTAAGGTCACATGGCAATCGCGCACCAAGTGCGCAAGAGGGCCACACCAACGCGATTTTGAGAAAATATATTTAGCATAATATAAGTTTATTACAGTTAGAAATATATAAATGTTTAAAATATTTTAGATTATCGCTTGTTCTCATATACACTTTAAACTTATATAGATATAGTTTTGAGACGGAAAATAAAATGAGGGAATGGCGTTCCCGGCGCGACACCATATGTCTATGACGTAACAAACGGCCTGGCAGCGTGCACTCGTCACATATGCAACGAGCAGCGGCCGTGACCCCATACATACATGACGTAAGGCACAGCTTGGTACTGCGAATCCGTCGCATACCAAAGTAGCAGCTGGCGCAACCACATACATATATGATGTTACGCGGGACGCAGTGCCACGAACCTGTCAGATACTAAATATGCATCCCTTACGAGTTTAGCAATATGGCGGATAGGATTTGCGTGCTGATGGAGCTTGGTACACTACCAGTACAAGACTTCAGTTTTCTCAACAAACAAAAAAACGATCTACATACTTTTTTTTGAAGATATAAAACATTACATATTTTTCAAATAAAAAAAGGATAATAGAGTTCAAACATATATTTTTTTAAATAGAAAAAAATATAGATTTTATAAATATTAAAATATGAAACTAACATTTAAAAAACCTTTGAAATTCACTGTAAAAACCATAGGTTTTACAGACGTTATCGTTAGGAATTAGCATTTAAAAAACCTTTGAAATTCACAGAAAAAACCATAGGTTTCAGGGACGTTATAGTTAGTTGGACATTTGACTCATATAAAACCAGAGAAATGGAATCCAAACCTAAAAAAAACAAGTGAAGAAAATAGTGAAATGGATAAAAAACAAGTGAAGAAAATAGTGAAATGGATATGTTTCATAGATGATCTTCTGATCATCTGGAATTGGAGTGTGGAAGACTTTCATGACTATTTTGAAGTCCTAAATTCAAGTGTAACCAATCTCAAATATACATCAAAAATCAGCAAAGAGAGAGCAATATTTCTTGATACAGAAATTTATATAAAAAATATGAAGATTGAAACCACCCTCCATCGAAAAGCTACAGCTACCAACTCTACCGTAGAAGCCACCAGCTTCCACCAACCAGCATTAACATCAAGTATTCTGTACAGAGAATTTCTTCGTTTGCGCCGAATTTGTAGTGAGGAGGAAGAATGGCAGCACCACAGTGCCATAACAATGGAAAGATTCACACGAAGAAAATACAACAAAAAAACTGTAAAGAGATGTTGGCAAAAGACAAATGAGAAATCACAACAATGTCTGACCCTAAAAAAACCACGGGAAAGCTTGGAACCAGAACCTATACGACTAATTATTGACTATACTCAAGAATCCAAAGACATTGCTAATATCTTAAGGAAAAACTGGAAAATGTTACAGCTTGATGGCACGATGGGAAAAATATTGGGAAAACATCTCACAATTACATGCCGCAGAACCAAAAACCTCAAGGACCGATTAGTGCATAGTCACCTAAAGGGAAAGAACAAAAAGGCTTCTTGGTTAAAAACAAAGGGCTTCATAAAATATCATTTATGTAAAGTGTGTCAGATTGCAAATCAATCAACAGAGATTCAAATGGCTGATAGAAAAATGTGAGGATTCGAGAGCTAATAACTTGTAAAAGTCAATATACAGTGTATATAATTGAGTGTCCATGCCAACTAAAATACGTGGGCAGCACCATTTGTGAACTGAAAAAGCGATTGCTGGAACAAGGACAGGAACAACGCTGTGGCCAAACATACGGCACACCATAATGGAGATTTGAAAACTCGAAAGTTTTGTGGTATTGAAACTATACCAATAAAAGAACGAGGAGGCAACAGAGAAAAATAATTGAGGCAGAAAGAATTTCGTCACATCCTGAATTTTAGAAGCCGATTTCCTTATGGTTTAAATCAATCAGAAGAGTTATATATACATCTTTGAACCTCCCAAACATTGATAAACTATATAGTTATTGCCTTATAAATAAAAACATCATTAAACAAACCATCGGAAAAAAAACTCAATTAAGGAAAATTCCCACTGAATCCGAAAAAACTGTATTAAGAAGTACCCAATTGAGGGTGAAACATATGTTGCACAGAATAATGGTTATCAACATGAACATAACCCCACTGGAGGGATGTAAATAATGAATTGGACAATAAAGTTTTTTCGGGAAAAAAGTTTTTTCAGGAACAAAATCCTTCTTTTTATTTTTTAAATAGAACAAATATTAAGGACTTATTGGCAACTTGAAAATTATTGAACTTAACTGCAATGAAATTGGGGTATTAAGCTTAAAACATACATAAATGGTTTGTTTTCTGTATATATATAAAAAATATTTTTTATTGTATTTTTCACTTAAGTTTGAGACAAGTGAGTGTCACACCAGGTGGGACTACATATCCCAGAAATCCCTGTATAGTGCATGTTCATGTTTGAAGGAAGTGATGTAACAACCATTTGAATTATATGAAAAAATGAGTGAGTCACTGTGAAATCGACCGTGATCAAGGTATAAGGATATACCGCAACGCGTTGGTTAATCGCCTGTTATCAATACTTAAAATGGATTCAAGAATAAATTAACTATGCTTTAAAAAGAACTGCAAGAGTGCAACCTTTTTGTCTTTTGGGTTCAAAGGACTGTGTGTAAAATATATATATAGATATATATATATATATATATATATATATATATATATATTTATCTATATATATACATAAACAGTATACTGCCAAGTCCATTTTAGGGTTTCACGAGGTGTTCCAGCCCCTGCAGTTGTAGCCCGCACCATGACTGGATATCATGGTGCAAGGAGATTTCCAATGATGAAGCATGCCACCTATGTTGGGTAAGGGAATTCATTCTTAAAAAGGAATAACTTATCCCAGTTAGATTAATCTTGTTTCTTGTATCTGTTTTCTTCTTCCGGTTTAACCCCTTTGCTGCTAGGCCTCCCCACCCCCCGGGGCTAAGCCTTTTTTTGGCCAATTCTGAATTGGACACACAAACACAAGTTAGGTATCATTTCACTTGGGAGACTGAGGGGAACGCTGTGTGGTAGGACATTTGTGCCGGCACGGTGACCCCACACAAAAATATGTGGAAAATGTGTTTTTTCAGCTAAATTTGAGGTATGCTGGGGATTCTGGTTAGGAAAACATTGGAAGGTCCACGCAAGCCATACCTCCCTGGACTCCCCCGGGTGTCTAGTTTTCTGAAATGTGTGGGTTTGGTAGGTTTCCCTAAATGGCCGCCAAGCCCACGGCCAAAAACCCAGGTGACCCTCCCTTGCAAAACCAGGTCGATTTGTGACAGGTAATTTTGATGTCTCCTCAATACGTTTTGACCCCTTGCCTGTCGCGGGTGCTTGGGGCCACCCACACAAGTGAGGTATCATTTTTATCGGGAGACCTGGGGAAACGCTGGGTGGTAGGAAATTTGTGTCAACCCAATGATCCCACAACATTCCCACACAGAAATTTGAGAAAAAAGTGATTATTTTTTTCAGCTAAATTTGAGGTTTGCAAGGGATTCTGGGTAGGAAAACGTTGGAGGGCCCATGTCAGCCATACCTCCATGGACTCCACCAGCTGTCTTGTTTTCAGAAATGTGTGGGTTTGGTAGATTTCCCTAGATGGCCGCCGAGCCCCGGGCCAAAAACCTAGGTGACCCCCCCTCGCAAAGACAGGTAGTTTTGTGATAGAGAGGTGGGCACCTGTGTTTGTGGTCCTGGGTTTGCAGACATCTAGGCGAACCTAAAAAACACAGACATTTCTAAAAACTAGACACCCGTGGAAGTCCAGGGAGGTGTGGCTTGCATTGATCCCCCAACATTTCCCTTCCAAATATTCGCTGCAAACCTTAAATTTAGCTAAAAGGCACATTTTCCTCTAATATCTGTGTGGGAAAGTTGTAGGATCACCACATGGTACAAATTCCTTACTACCCAACATTCTCCTCAGTCTCCCGATAACAAAGATACCTTACTTGTGTGGGTGGGCCAAGCGCCCACGACATGGAAGTGCCAAAAAGTGTAAAAATTGAGGAGGGCCCAAAGCGGGTCTAACAGGGCAGTATGTTTATACGTTTTTAGGCTGACGCTACTTTGGGCATCCACAAAAGTGAGGTATCATTTTTTTCAGGAGACCAAGGGGAATGCTGGGTAGTATGAAATTTGTGCCGGCACGGTGGTCCTACAACTTACCTAAAGAAAACAATCCCTGAGGCCTGGTGTGCTTTCTGCCGGGGGGCAGATCAGGACTATTGCCCTATCTGGTTCCAGGGGAGGGGGGGGCAGAAAGACTGTGGGATTTTGGAGGGCATTGGCCTGCCCATTTTGGACAGCCTCCACCCCAAGATACATTTAAAAAGTCCCTGGTGCCTAGAGGCAGAAAAGCTGTGTAATTTTTTGGGGGTTGGTGGCATTGGCCTTCCCATTTTGGGCAGCGCCTACCCCATCGCATAAAAAAACACAATCCCCGGTGCCTAATGGTCTTTCTGCCCCCCGGGGAGCTTTTGCCCCCATCTGCCTTGGGGGGGGGGGGGCAGAAAGACTTTGGAAATTGTTTTAGGGGTCCAAAATCCAATAAGAAAAATAATCCCTGGCATCTAGTGGGCTTTCTCCCCCCCCACCCCCTGTGAATAGTTAATTAAGAAATAATTTATTATTATGATTATGAATTATGCACATTATGTAATACTGATTTATTTTCAATAAATATTTTAGTTGTGGGTTGCTGGGTTTCTTGGAGTATAGGGTGGGAAGTTAATTAAGTAATAATTAAATAATGTATAATTAAATATGTATTTGATTAGTAATTATGTAAATTGTGCAATAATGACATGTTCTAGTTATATTTTAGGTGTGGGCTGCTGGGTTTGTGGGATTGTAGGGTGGCAATTTAATTAAATAATAGTTATTTAACAATTAAATATTTGTTAATTAATAAAGTAATTTATTATTATGTATGTAAATTGTGTTATCATATTTTATTTTAGTTATATTTTAGGTGTGGGTTGCTAGGTTTGTAGGGGTACAGGGTGGTAAGTTAATTAAGTAATAATTAAAAAATAATCATTTTTTTATTGCAAATTATTACATTGTTTATAAATGTTGTAAATTGTTTGATTGCTGTACATTTATATATATATATATTATCTACTGGCGGTCGCCAGTAGATAGTTATAGTTAGGACCGTGTTTCCATAGGAAATCCGCAACATTCTATTTGGAATAACTTTGGCGCCGATTGATGAATCCTCGCGTAATTTTCAAAATAGGTGGGGCGCTCCGCTCCGCTCCTACCCTGAAAGTCTCGGGGGGATTCGTCAAGCGGGGGCTGAAAAAAAAGGGGGGTCCCAAAACGCGTTTTTCCCATGCAATTTTCCATAGGGACCTTTAGTCCAAGGTACAGCCCAAACGGCTGAACAGAATTACTTTAGATTTGGCAAAGAGGTAGTCCTCAGGTCAGGGATGTGCCTTTTGCATATCTGAAGTCAATATGTTCATTAGTTCCTGAGAAAATTGCAGTTAAAAGTACATACATATCTATAGCCTCGCACCGTGCGTGCACGGTGCGCGCATGGTGACGTGCGCGAGTGCAATTCTGATTGGTTGTTAGATGTCAGTAAACATTCGAATCGGTCGAAATCAGGTAGTGTCGGCCGCCATTTTGTCTCTCGCAGTCTGAGGCAGTGAAAAACAAAGGTGGAGAACGTGAAAAGGGGGCAGGGTGGACAGTTCCTGACCCCCTAGCCTTTGTCAGGGGGTCACTGAAGGACCCCCAAGGGTGAAAAAAACATTTTTTTTGTTTTTGAAAAAGCGCAGGGTGCGCGCACCGTGCGCGCACGGCACGCACAACGCATCGTGGGCATTCGGTGCGCGAAGCGCACCGAGCGCTCACAGCACGCGCACGGTGCGCGATGCTCACCGTGCGCGCATGGTGCGCGCACGGTGAAAAACCTGGAAAAAAAAATAATTAATAAATACATAACTTAGCATTTAAAAAAACGTACAAATTCACTTAAAAAACCATAGGTTTCACGCACGTTATAGTTAGGAATTAGCATTTAAAAAACCTTGCAAATTCACTTAAAAAACCATAGGTTTCACACATGTTATAGTTAGCTGGACATTTCCCTCGTAAAAAACCAATGAAATTCCCCCGTTATAGTTAGTGCAGGCAACTATAACTCACGCGACCGCAATCCTCTGCTGATTACGTCAGATATTACATCACTGATTACATATGTGTCTTTCTGAAAAATAAATATTTGTAATATATGTATAGCTAAAGATTAATGGAAGAAGACATGGGTAAATAGGTGCACATGATTATTGGTCTTGGTCACTGCAGTCGGTGAAGTACACCGTGGTACAGCAGGTCGGAACTGTGAAACGGGGTCTTGATTCAGTGATTGAGGATGTCTGAAGTTAAAGTTTGTGAAGATTTGTGTGTACCCCTTCCGATCAGGGGCACCCAACTCCATAGTTCCGAATCCAACGGCACGTGGCTGTGAGGCATTAATGACCACTGCCTCTGGCCTACACTGTGGTCAGCAGGGCTTACAATTCAGATCGAGTGGTGATTGTTTAATTACAGAATCCAGTAGGCAACTAACTACAACGTCTATTGAAATATACACAATAGCCTTTTAGTATACTTGCTTGAAGAAGTTTTTTAAGATGACTTATAGGTTTAATAAAATGACCAATTTCTTCTTGGTAGTGGTAAAGAACACTGAATAACAGTGTACACAGTGGACAGCAGAGATGGCAATTCGAATTGTTTTGATTTATTTATTGCAGAGTTTTGTGTAATTTATGTTGTTGTATTTTGTGGAGAGGAAGTGAGAAAAAGTATTCATGGAAGACTGTGTTCACTGCTGCCTTCAATTTACACTGCAGACAGCAGTGTTCACAATTCATATCGAGTCGCTATTGTAGATGACGCAGTCCTGTAGGCAAAAGACATTGCTCCAGTGCGCTCTGTCTGCACCACGCATACGCATCATCGCAGGGTCCGCACACGGTTTTTCTTGCTTCGCGTATGACAAACTGGGCAGCTCAAGTCAACGCCACATGGCTGTGGGCCCTTGCTGACGGCTCTCTGGCCTACACTACAGACAGCAGTGTTTACAATTCACATTGAGTTGCTATTGTAGATGACGCAGTCCTGTAAGCAAAAGACATTGCTCCAGTGCGCTGTGTCCGCCCCACGCATATGCATCATCACAGGGTCTGCACACAGTTTTTGTTGCTTCGGTAACGGCAAACAGGACAGCTCAAGTCAACGCCACGTGGCTGTGGGCCCTTGCTGACCGCTCTCTGGCCTACACTGCAGATAGCAGTGTTTATAATTCAGATCGAGTCGCTATTGCAGATGATGTAGTGTTGAAGGCAACAGACATTGCTCCTAGTATGGCCCGCCCTCAGCACGCATCATCGCTGGCTGTGCAGATGCTGAATGCTTTTGATGTGGCTATCTGAGTGCACTAGACCTGATGGACCCTTTATGATACAATCTTTTTGTGTATTATTTTAGATCTACTGCCTGTATCTTAGTATACCACAAGTTATGGTTCTATTACGACAGAATCTTTTCTGTATTATTTCACATCTAGTGTCCCTACCTTACTGCAGCACAAACTATTGATACTTTTATTATTGAATCTCTGTGTGTGATCCAATGATTACTGTTGTAGTTGATGCTAGCAGCAACAATTCCCTGAGGG
Organism: Triturus cristatus; assembly: GCF_964204655.1. Classification (NCBI taxonomy): domain Eukaryota; kingdom Metazoa; phylum Chordata; class Amphibia; order Caudata; family Salamandridae; genus Triturus; species Triturus cristatus. Next base: position 1,129,524,666 of record NC_140584.1, read on the forward strand.
CTGGTTTACACTCACCCCACACGCATTCAGCACAGACGTCACTGGATATGTGACCCTGGTTATAAAAAGGAGTCGAGCCACATGCCCGTACCCACTTCCACTATCTATCTGTGTCCGTGTGTTCATTATCTATGCATGATACTGCCCCCGGGCCGTACCACATTACATTGTGCTGTGGACAGCATATGCAACCATGTTACCTCTGGCAGTGGGGAAAAGTTCTGTTATGTAGCTTTTAGATGCATGCCTAAGGCTACTTTACAGAGCATGAATATTGATGAAGATGATGGTTGCATGTTGTGCGTAGTGTCAGATATGTGTCTATAGCAAAAAGTTTTCAAAAAAGCTCTGTAAGCAGAAGAGGAGTCTCTTATCAAATGCTATAGAAAGAATGACTAAAATGGTCTGGGTCCTCCAACTGTTACAATGGGAAATGTTATGAACCAATGAAATGTTTTCTTTAAGGTCACATGGCAATCGCGCACCAAGTGCGCAAGAGGGCCACACCAACGCGATTTTGAGAAAATATATTTAGCATAATATAAGTTTATTACAGTTAGAAATATATAAATGTTTAAAATATTTTAGATTATCGCTTGTTCTCATATACACTTTAAACTTATATAGATATAGTTTTGAGACGGAAAATAAAATGAGGGAATGGCGTTCCCGGCGCGACACCATATGTCTATGACGTAACAAACGGCCTGGCAGCGTGCACTCGTCACATATGCAACGAGCAGCGGCCGTGACCCCATACATACATGACGTAAGGCACAGCTTGGTACTGCGAATCCGTCGCATACCAAAGTAGCAGCTGGCGCAACCACATACATATATGATGTTACGCGGGACGCAGTGCCACGAACCTGTCAGATACTAAATATGCATCCCTTACGAGTTTAGCAATATGGCGGATAGGATTTGCGTGCTGATGGAGCTTGGTACACTACCAGTACAAGACTTCAGTTTTCTCAACAAACAAAAAACCGATCTACATACTTTTTTTTGAAGATATAAAACATTACATATTTTTCAAATAAAAAAAGGATAATAGAGTTCAAACATATATTTTTTTAAATAGAAAAAAATATAGATTTTATAAATATTAAAATATGAAACTAACATTTAAAAAACCTTTGAAATTCACTGTAAAAACCATAGGTTTTACAGACGTTATCGTTAGGAATTAGCATTTAAAAAACCTTTGAAATTCACAGAAAAAACCATAGGTTTCAGGGACGTTATAGTTAGTTGGACATTTGACTCATATAAAACCAGAGAAATGGAATCCAAACCTAAAAAAAACAAGTGAAGAAAATAGTGAAATGGATAAAAAACAAGTGAAGAAAATAGTGAAATGGATATGTTTCATAGATGATCTTCTGATCATCTGGAATTGGAGTGTGGAAGACTTTCATGACTATTTTGAAGTCCTAAATTCAAGTGTAACCAATCTCAAATATACATCAAAAATCAGCAAAGAGAGAGCAATATTTCTTGATACAGAAATTTATATAAAAAATATGAAGATTGAAACCACCCTCCATCGAAAAGCTACAGCTACCAACTCTACCGTAGAAGCCACCAGCTTCCACCAACCAGCATTAACATCAAGTATTCTGTACAGAGAATTTCTTCGTTTGCGCCGAATTTGTAGTGAGGAGGAAGAATGGCAGCACCACAGTGCCATAACAATGGAAAGATTCACACGAAGAAAATACAACAAAAAAACTGTAAAGAGATGTTGGCAAAAGACAAATGAGAAATCACAACAATGTCTGACCCTAAAAAAACCACGGGAAAGCTTGGAACCAGAACCTATACGACTAATTATTGACTATACTCAAGAATCCAAAGACATTGCTAATATCTTAAGGAAAAACTGGAAAATGTTACAGCTTGATGGCACGATGGGAAAAATATTGGGAAAACATCTCACAATTACATGCCGCAGAACCAAAAACCTCAAGGACCGATTAGTGCATAGTCACCTAAAGGGAAAGAACAAAAAGGCTTCTTGGTTAAAAACAAAGGGCTTCATAAAATATCATTTATGTAAAGTGTGTCAGATTGCAAATCAATCAACAGAGATTCAAATGGCTGATAGAAAAATGTGAGGATTCGAGAGCTAATAACTTGTAAAAGTCAATATACAGTGTATATAATTGAGTGTCCATGCCAACTAAAATACGTGGGCAGCACCATTTGTGAACTGAAAAAGCGATTGCTGGAACAAGGACAGGAACAACGCTGTGGCCAAACATACGGCACACCATAATGGAGATTTGAAAACTCGAAAGTTTTGTGGTATTGAAACTATACCAATAAAAGAACGAGGAGGCAACAGAGAAAAATAATTGAGGCAGAAAGAATTTCGTCACATCCTGAATTTTAGAAGCCGATTTCCTTATGGTTTAAATCAATCAGAAGAGTTATATATACATCTTTGAACCTCCCAAACATTGATAAACTATATAGTTATTGCCTTATAAATAAAAACATCATTAAACAAACCATCGGAAAAAAAACTCAATTAAGGAAAATTCCCACTGAATCCGAAAAAACTGTATTAAGAAGTACCCAATTGAGGGTGAAACATATGTTGCACAGAATAATGGTTATCAACATGAACATAACCCCACTGGAGGGATGTAAATAATGAATTGGACAATAAAGTTTTTTCGGGAAAAAAGTTTTTTCAGGAACAAAATCCTTCTTTTTATTTTTTAAATAGAACAAATATTAAGGACTTATTGGCAACTTGAAAATTATTGAACTTAACTGCAATGAAATTGGGGTATTAAGCTTAAAACATACATAAATGGTTTGTTTTCTGTATATATATAAAAAATATTTTTTATTGTATTTTTCACTTAAGTTTGAGACAAGTGAGTGTCACACCAGGTGGGACTACATATCCCAGAAATCCCTGTATAGTGCATGTTCATGTTTGAAGGAAGTGATGTAACAACCATTTGAATTATATGAAAAAATGAGTGAGTCACTGTGAAATCGACCGTGATCAAGGTATAAGGATATACCGCAACGCGTTGGTTAATCGCCTGTTATCAATACTTAAAATGGATTCAAGAATAAATTAACTATGCTTTAAAAAGAACTGCAAGAGTGCAACCTTTTTGTCTTTTGGGTTCAAAGGACTGTGTGTAAAATATATATATAGATATATATATATATATATATATATATATATATATATATATTTATCTATATATATACATAAACAGTATACTGCCAAGTCCATTTTAGGGTTTCACGAGGTGTTCCAGCCCCTGCAGTTGTAGCCCGCACCATGACTGGATATCATGGTGCAAGGAGATTTCCAATGATGAAGCATGCCACCTATGTTGGGTAAGGGAATTCATTCTTAAAAAGGAATAACTTATCCCAGTTAGATTAATCTTGTTTCTTGTATCTGTTTTCTTCTTCCGGTTTAACCCCTTTGCTGCTAGGCCTCCCCACCCCCCGGGGCTAAGCCTTTTTTTGGCCAATTCTGAATTGGACACACAAACACAAGTTAGGTATCATTTCACTTGGGAGACTGAGGGGAACGCTGTGTGGTAGGACATTTGTGCCGGCACGGTGACCCCACACAAAAATATGTGGAAAATGTGTTTTTTCAGCTAAATTTGAGGTATGCTGGGGATTCTGGTTAGGAAAACATTGGAAGGTCCACGCAAGCCATACCTCCCTGGACTCCCCCGGGTGTCTAGTTTTCTGAAATGTGTGGGTTTGGTAGGTTTCCCTAAATGGCCGCCAAGCCCACGGCCAAAAACCCAGGTGACCCTCCCTTGCAAAACCAGGTCGATTTGTGACAGGTAATTTTGATGTCTCCTCAATACGTTTTGACCCCTTGCCTGTCGCGGGTGCTTGGGGCCACCCACACAAGTGAGGTATCATTTTTATCGGGAGACCTGGGGAAACGCTGGGTGGTAGGAAATTTGTGTCAACCCAATGATCCCACAACATTCCCACACAGAAATTTGAGAAAAAAGTGATTATTTTTTTCAGCTAAATTTGAGGTTTGCAAGGGATTCTGGGTAGGAAAACGTTGGAGGGCCCATGTCAGCCATACCTCCATGGACTCCACCAGCTGTCTTGTTTTCAGAAATGTGTGGGTTTGGTAGATTTCCCTAGATGGCCGCCGAGCCCCGGGCCAAAAACCTAGGTGACCCCCCCTCGCAAAGACAGGTAGTTTTGTGATAGAGAGGTGGGCACCTGTGTTTGTGGTCCTGGGTTTGCAGACATCTAGGCGAACCTAAAAAACACAGACATTTCTAAAAACTAGACACCCGTGGAAGTCCAGGGAGGTGTGGCTTGCATTGATCCCCCAACATTTCCCTTCCAAATATTCGCTGCAAACCTTAAATTTAGCTAAAAGGCACATTTTCCTCTAATATCTGTGTGGGAAAGTTGTAGGATCACCACATGGTACAAATTCCTTACTACCCAACATTCTCCTCAGTCTCCCGATAACAAAGATACCTTACTTGTGTGGGTGGGCCAAGCGCCCACGACATGGAAGTGCCAAAAAGTGTAAAAATTGAGGAGGGCCCAAAGCGGGTCTAACAGGGCAGTATGTTTATACGTTTTTAGGCTGACGCTACTTTGGGCATCCACAAAAGTGAGGTATCATTTTTTTCAGGAGACCAAGGGGAATGCTGGGTAGTATGAAATTTGTGCCGGCACGGTGGTCCTACAACTTACCTAAAGAAAACAATCCCTGAGGCCTGGTGTGCTTTCTGCCAGGGGGCAGATCAGGACTATTGCCCTATCTGGTTCCAGGGGAGGGGGGGGCAGAAAGACTGTGGGATTTTGGAGGGCATTGGCCTGCCCATTTTGGACAGCCTCCACCCCAAGATACATTTAAAAAGTCCCTGGTGCCTAGAGGCAGAAAAGCTGTGTAATTTTTTGGGGGGTTGGTGGCATTGGCCTTCCCATTTTGGGCAGCGCCTACCCCATCGCATAAAAAAAACAATCCCCGGTGCCTAATGGTCTTTCTGCCCCCCGGGGAGCTTTTGCCCCCATCTGCCTTGGGGGGGGGGGGCAGAAAGACTTTGGAAATTTTTTTAGGGGTCCAAAATCCAATAAGAAAAATAATCCCTGGCATCTAGTGGGCTTTCTCCCCCCCCACCCCCTGTGAATAGTTAATTAAGAAATAATTTATTATTATGATTATGAATTATGCACATTATGTAATACTGATTTATTTTCAATATATATTTTAGTTGTGGGTTGCTGGGTTTCTTGGAGTATAGGGTGGGAAGTTAATTAAGTAATAATTAAATAATGTATAATTAAATATGTATTTGATTAGTAATTATGTAAATTGTGCAATAATGACATGTTCTAGTTATATTTTAGGTGTGGGCTGCTGGGTTTGTGGGATTGTAGGGTGGCAATTTAATTAAATAATAGTTATTTAACAATTAAATATTTGTTAATTAATAAAGTAATTTATTATTATGTATGTAAATTGTGTTATCATATTTTATTTTAGTTATATTTTAGGTGTGGGTTGCTAGGTTTGTAGGGGTACAGGGTGGTAAGTTAATTAAGTAATAATTAAAAAATAATCATTTTTTTATTGCAAATTATTACATTGTTTATAAATGTTGTAAATTGTTTGATTGCTGTACATTTATATATATATATATTATCTACTGGCGGTCGCCAGTAGATAGTTCTAGTTAGGACCGTGTTTCCATAGGAAATCCGCAACATTCTATTTGGAATAACTTTGGCGCCGATTGATGAATCCTCGCGTAATTTTCAAAATAGGTGGGGCGCTCCGCTCCGCTCCTACCCTGAAAGTCTCGGGGGGATTCGTCAAGCGGGGGCTGAAAAAAAAGGGGGGTCCCAAAACGCGTTTTTCCCATGCAATTTTCCATAGGGACCTTTAGTCCAAGGTACAGCCCAAACGGCTGAACAGAATTACTTTAGATTTGGCAAAGAGGTAGTCCTCAGGTCAGGGATGTGCCTTTTGCATATCTGAAGTCAATATGTTCATTAGTTCCTGAGAAAATTGCAGTTAAAAGTACATACATATCTATAGCCTTGCACCGTGCGTGCACGGTGCGCGCATGGTGACGTGCGCGAGTGCAATTCTGATTGGTTGTTAGATGTCAGTAAACATTCGAATCGGTCGAAATCAGGTAGTGTCGGCCGCCATTTTGTCTCTCGCAGTCTGAGGCAGTGAAAAACAAAGGTGGAGAACGTGAAAAGGGGGCAGGGTGGACAGTTCCTGACCCCCTAGCCTTTGTCAGGGGGTCACTGAAGGACCCCCAAGGGTGAAAAAAACATTTTTTTTGTTTTTGAAAAAGCGCAGGGTGCGCGCACCGTGCGCGCACGGCACGCACAACGCATCGTGGGCGTTCGGTGCGCGAAGCGCACCGAGCGCTCACAGCACGCGCACGGTGCGCGATGCTCACCGTGCGCGCACGGTGCGCGCACGGTGAAAAACCTGGAAAAAAAAATAATTAATAAATACATAACTTAGCATTTAAAAAAACGTACAAATTCACTTAAAAAACCATAGGTTTCACGCACGTTATAGTTAGGAATTAGCATTTAAAAAACCTTGCAAATTCACTTAAAAAACCATAGGTTTCACACATGTTATAGTTAGCTGGACATTTCCCTCGTAAAAAACCAATGAAATTCCCCCGTTATAGTTAGTGCAGGCAACTATAACTCACGCGACCGCAATCCTCTGCTGATTACGTCAGATATTACATCACTGATTACATATGTGTCTTTCTGAAAAATAAATATTTGTAATATATGTATAGCTAAAGATTAATGGAAGAAGACATGGGTAAATAGGTGTCTAAATACAGTGATGCAATATCTGACATCATCAGCAGAGGATTGCGTGAGTTATAGTTGCCTGCACTAACTATAACGGGGGAATTTCATTGGTTTTTTATGAGGGAAATGTCCAGCTAACTATAACATGTGTGAAACCTATGGTTTTTTAAGTGAATATATATATATATATATATATATATATATATATATATATATATATATATAATGTTGCAAATTCACAGTATTTGATAGCGTCTCCCATGCATTTCTGCTGTAGCCTTGGTCACAGTACTTAAAGCAAGCAGCGACATTAACCTATGTTTAGGTGTCAACAGTGAAAACAGACTAGCGAAGACATTGATCTTAATAGTGTATAAGAGAATGGCGCCATGTTTGAGCATAAAAATAAATCATATTGGCAATACAAACATTTGACTTGGAATGAATTAAATGTTCTCTCATAAAGTCACAAATCCGTAGAATCATAAAACCAAAAGGCAGCAAGAATGACATGCCCCATCAATTTCATATTGGTAAAGTGACCAAATTGTAAAAAAGGGTTAATGGCATAATACAATATTATAATACATGATGGGCATTCACATGAGTAAGGGAACCATGCATTCCTACAACAACAGTTGTGTAATCACCACATAAATATACAAGGATGAGCACTTCCACGAGTTTGAACAAATTATTGCGTCATATGAGCCTGCCCATTTTAGAGTGCGCTACTGGGTTTGTAGGGTAATAGGGTGGGAAGTTAATGAAGTAATACTTAATTGACAATTAGTTATTAATAGTTAATTAATTACGTAATTTATTATCAAGTATGTAAATTCTGTTCTACTTATTTCTTTTAGTTATTTTTTAGGTGTAAGTTGCTAAGTTCGTAGGGGTACAGGGTGGCAAGTTAAGTAATAATTAAATAACAATTATTTTTAATTGAAAATTAATTAATACATTGTTTATGAATTTTTTTAATTGTTCAAATATACCTATATACATATTTATACATATATATGTAAAATGTCAAGTAATAATATGTATACTAAGATTTTTATATTTTTTGTACATTAATAGATTTATTCAAATATTTTATGTGTTTGAAGTGAAGTAGTGTACCTACTGATGCATAGACTGGAGTAGGAATAGTAAATTTAACCCCTACAAAATCCAATGCTTTCCCTACTGTTGTACAGACTGGAGCAGGAATAGTAAGTCTTACCCTTCCAAAATCCAACACTTTCCATACTGTTGTGCTGTTTGGAGTGGTAATACTAAATGTAACCCCTTTGACGTTCAACTCTTTCTCTACTGTTGTATAATCTGGAGTGGGAATATAATATCTATTATTTCTAAACTCCAATTACCTTTCCCAATATTGGTTAAATATATTTGCAGTATTTGTTTATAATTTAAATTTTATATTCATTCATTGTTAATCTTTATTTCGGTCACCAGGACCATAAAAGAATGCATCATAAAAACATTTTGAAACACAAATAGTGCAATAATAATTTACAGACAATTGACCAAAGTAAAAAGCAGTCATTCAGTTGATAATAGCTTAATGCAGTGACTACGGCTGTGCCACATTGCCGTTAAAAATTTTGAGACCGCAAATACAGTTGGGGCCGAAAGATCAGTTTTTAAAATCCTGTATGCAGAAAGGTGACCACTAAAGCCCATGTTTTTGAGAATTGGAACAAGCCAGTACTGTCTCGCTCCTCTGTATGCTGGGCAAAAGAATATTATGTGCAGGTCACTCTCCTTCGGATGCGCACAAGCTGGGCATTGCGGTGAAGTCTCAGAGTTTGTCCAGCTAGCAGTGTGCGCTTTTAGAGGAAGGGTGGCATACCTCCATTGCATAAAGAGCTTCCTGGTGAGCGGAGGGCCAATATTATCAAATACTAGCTCTTGGCAGTATAGGTCTTTAGACTCCAGAAATGTACCCGTTAAGGACCTCTCCTGTGTGTTTTTAATTTGGACACGTAAGTGGTGTTCATAGTAGACTTGGGAGAGGGACTTCCTTGAAATTCTGGGGCAGGTGATTTCCGGATGAGACCATAAATTCTGTCTGCCTAGTGCCTCACATGTTTGTTTGATATTTATTAGTTGTATATATTTCTATTTGTTTTTAATTTTACAATCATTTTTGTAAATGTATTTTTTTTTATTGTTTTTTGTTTGATATTATATTTGTTTGGTAATTCCTTTAATGTTTTGGAATTGAATTGTTAATATTTTTTATGTTTCATGGAAAATAAAATATATATTTATAGATAGACAGACAGATAGATAATGTGCTTTAAATAGGAGCATATATAAGAAACTAAACCAAAACAATTAGTAAAATAGATAGTTTTTAATAAATGTGTTACATATTACATTTACATGTGTTCATATAAGAATATATTTATATATTGCATTAAATATTTGTGAGATTTATTAAATTAACATTATATTAATGGTATATATTAAAATATTTAAGATTTACTACTTTAAACTATATATATATATTGATTAACTATATTTTCTAAGCCACAGTCAGTCACCCAATTTATGGGTTCCCAGAGTTATTTTTTTCCAGTTCTAGCACTGAGTACAACTTGTGTTTGGTTAGTGGCCGGAGGTACTGGCAAACCATAGAAACCATGTTGGACCTTCAGTGGAGTTACTTATTGTCTATCACATTGAGGGGTAGGTTAAAAAGCAGGGGCAGGAAGGAAGAGCGTCCTTTGCCACCCCAGTACTTTCATGCAGCTGTTATGTCATGCAGAGACCCAGGCAAAATGATACTTGTCAGTCTGTGTGCTCTACATTTCTTTTCCACTAAAAAAGCCATTTCCACGTAAATTTGTTCCAACCGGGCGCCCTCCTGTGGACACTTCTGGTTGAGCAGCAAAGCAGCTGTTTCTAATGGTTTTCAGGTATCACTGACCCTGTTTTTCTCCCTATAAAACCCTTGTTTGTCATTCTCCTTATGAATGTAAAATGTGAAAAGCTTGCCTTTTCCAGCAGCGCTGCTGTCTCCCATGAGTGTTTCAACAGTTGTCAAATATTTAGCAGGATGTCTACAATCGCGGACGTGAAGTTAAACACACTGATTTCTGTGGCAGGCGCCTGTTCAAAGCGGATAAAGTACTCACTCCAAGGGAGGACGAGAGACGTCTGTAACCTGAATCCAGGGTCGGAACTAAAAATAGGCCCCGCTGCCTCAGCACAGAGCTCCCCTGGGCAGGGCCAGTTTCTAGGGCAACTCGTTGGACAATGGTTGCCGGAGCTGTTGACATGCTCTTTTTCAGGTGCACACGTGCGCCTTGGCTTTTATCTCCTTTGCTGTGAGAGTGTCAGCTTGAAAAGGTCTCCCTCGTTCATACATTGCAGGTTTATCGATGGTTTAAAGTGTAGAATGGGGGCTGCCGCCTGCGCCAAAATACATTCATATTTACTGATGTGTTTTATTGTGTGACTCGCTCCCACAAGAATAATTTTTAAATTAGTTTTTTACTGCTGAACTTGTAGTTGATTCAAGAACTGCAAGTCACAAAAATGCCAGGGGTTGCGGAAGCGACATCACACACCGTTTGATCTTTGCGTTTACTCATACCCACTTGTTTACACATACACATGCACACGCACTCTCTCTCTCGCACACACAAACAGGCTCACACCCGCAAGCATACATACAGCATACGTTTTAAAGCATGTTTTACTTACCTCAGCTGCCAGACAGGGATATACTGCGGGTAATTGTACTCCATTGTTATTACACTAATAGTGATTAATGTTATTCACTATTTGTGTAATAAAAAATGACAGAAACCCAGGAAAATAGAACCCGCACTAGCGGCCATTAGGACAGTCGGCTCTGAGTTCCCCAGGAACTGATGTTGCCACCTCTGAGGCCAAAGTCAGGAGCGTAACACAGGCCCTGCAGCCCTGCGGTGTGGGTGGGGGCCCGACCTGCAGTGGGCCCCCTCCGCACAGTACTCAGGCCTGAAAGCTTCAGACATAGGGGCAAATTACGATTGCGGAAGGCCCGTCACCGCCAGCCATGCGGTGGCGGTCCTTCCCCAATCGTACCGCGATTTTTCCCCACCACATTACGATTGCGGAGGGAATCACACTTGGACCATGGCGAACGCAAAGACCGTCTGCCACGGATCTGCCAAAAGCAAACTTACAGATTGCCTGGCGGACAGTCCCCATAGCCAGAAATGGTGGCGGTGCCTAGCAAGCACCGTCCACCAAATCATGATGTTGGCTACAGCCGGCATTATCGCCGCCATAGAAAGGCTGGTGGTGATTAGTAACGGGGGCCTGTTGAGGGCCCCCTTTGTGTTGGGGGAGGTGAGGGTGCACTTGGGGGGTACTCATGGTACCCCCCTACATTTCACAGCACTACGTGGCAGGCACCATGTTGTGCCTGCCACGTAGTGCTGTGAAATGCACAACATGGCATATTGACATCGCGGCGGGTGCTGCTCTCAGCAGCCGCTGCAATGTTAATAATCATGATCCGACCGCCATGGTGTGCAGGGCCGCCCCATGCATGGTGGACAGTCCCGGTTCACACCAGGATGGCAGAGTCTGTCCGCCATCCTCATGAGCCCCTAATTCCAGACCGGGGGCTTTTCCATGTACCTGGCAGGGGGGCACCCTCAACTTTCATTATGCTACTGGCCAGGGTTGCAAAGGCACTGCCAGGGGCCACAAGGGGCAAGCCAGGGGTCACAGCTGAAACCCCTGACAACCACTGAATGATTCCCATCAGTTAAATGATGCACAATGAGGAAGAAAAAAAAGACAGTTTCTATGGCCCTGAATGAATCACAAAATATTGAAAATATTTTTTCAAGAGCTTGTGTTTGGAGCCACTGAGGAGTAAGAATGCTTGTGACCAGAGGCATAGTGAACCCTCCCCACCCACCGCTTTAGCCTCTTCAGTGGGGTGAGTTCTTTATGGACCTCTTATCTGCAACTTGACAGATAAGAAATCATAATTGAGTAAAAGTAAAAAAGAAAGAAGAGTTGCTAGAAAAGGGTGAGAAGGATGAACGAGTGGATGCATGAGAGGGTGAAATGATGGGTGAGTGGGTGAAAGCTTGGGTGGATGAAAAAATGGATGGATGTGTGAAACTTTGGTTGGATAAATGGGTGAAAGGCTGGGTGGATGAGTGGGCGAAAACATGTGTGGGTGAGAGGATGGGTAGCTTGGTGGGTGGATGAGTGGGTGAAACGATGCGTAGATGGGTGGATGAAAGATGACAGAGTAAATGGAAATGAAATCTGAGAGAATGGATGGATCTGTGGTTTAAAGGATGGCACAGTAAATAAAAATCTGAGTGGATAGAAGGATTTTGTAATAAATGGAAATCTGAGAGGATGGATAGATGGCAAAGTAAATGAAAATCTGAGAAGACAGATGGCTGAATGGACAAAATAAACAACTGATTACTGAAAGGCTTTATTGATTGATGAGTAAGTCAAAGGATGGATGGATGTGTAGATGGATGCGGGCATAGATATAAGATGGTCGGACAGATGGCTATATATATGGAATGGCAATGGACAGATGCAATGGGGAAAGATTGAATGAATGATGGACAAAAGAATGAATGGATGAAAGAATGTAAAGGTGAAAGGACGGACAGGAGCAGGAAGATGAAGCTTTCATGGAGGAACTGAAGGAGGCTGTCCCGGAGATGGCACGCTGAAAGGCACCGTGTCCCGATGGGCTGAAAGTGGAATACTATCAAGCATATTCTGAGTTACTCCTCCCCGATGATCCAGAGGTGCATGTTTGTGGTATGTTACCGCAGACCATGAGTGAAGCACAGGTAGTCATGCTCCCCAAGCCAGGATAGGAGCTTTTGGTTCCCAGTTCTTATCCGCCCCTCTCCCTGCTGGGAGCAGATGCTGAAATACTCACAAAGACACTAGCCACTAGGCTGCAGGGCATAGTCACCTACTATGCAGGATTAGTGCACGATTATCAGTACAGCTTTATGCTGGGACAGGGAACTCAGATGGACTTCGGAAGGTTTTCCCATCTATTACACTCGGTTTCTGAAAGTGAGCTGGAGGCAGTGCTGGTTAAACTAGAAGTTGAAAAGGCGTTCAGCAAACTCGATTGGGTTACCTCTGGAAGTCCTCCGCAAAATGGGGCTTGGACCAGTGTTTCTTTCCTGGGTGAAACTGCTCTATGCCAGCCCGGTTCTCGTGTTCGGACTGACCTTGAGGTTTCAGAGCACTTTCCCATTGGGTGAGGTACTAGACAGGGATGCCCCCAGTCTCCGCTCCTCTCTGCCGTGGCAAAGGGACTGTTGGTGATTTGCCTTCGCCACGACATGGCTGAGTGGAATGTCGATGGGGGAGCATCACCCATGTTGTCTCACTTTTTGCAAACAATGCGTTAGTGTATGTGTTAGATCTGGGGGTCTCTAGTTGGCAGGGTAGGTACCACTGTCCAAGTAGGGACCCTTGCTTCTAGTCAGGGAAAGGGGGATACACTGCTCACCCTCTAGGTAGCTTGGCCTGAGCAGTCTAGGCTATCAAAGGCAATGTGTAAAGTATTTGTACCAACACTCACAGTAACACAGTGAAAACACCACAGATTTACTCCACACCAGTTTTAGAAAAATAAGGTATCTTTACTAAAAACTTCACAAGACCAAATACTACAGACAAACCAACTTATAATTCAAAAAGGTTTCTTTAAAGATAGTTCAAGAGTTTGCAGAAAGTACTCCAGGATGTAAAAGTCAGTGTCCTGCACAATGCGACTCTCAATGCACAAAATGCGACACTTTCGTGCCCAACAGTACCTGTAGTTGCGATAAGGTTCCCAAAAGCTATAACAAGGAGGCTTGCAAAGGCGATGCGATACTCCTGAGATCCTGGGGAGGCTTTGCAGCAGCCCTGCTTCACGCAGCAGAGGTGGATGCGCCGGCTCCGATCTGTAAGGGGAGGATGCGATGACTTTGGCCTTCGTTGCGTAGGTTTCTTAGGGGGAAGCTTCACGCACAGGTTCGATGCGACACTCTTCGATGTGGTGCGATGCGTGGCGCAGCGTTGCCTTCCGGCGCCGCAACTCTCGATGCGCCACGGAACGGGACTCTGCGTCGACGCACGCAGCGACTGGAGACTTTCACGCACCGGCAGTGGTGCGGTTCGCAAACTGGTTCTGCGACCACCCTCGCAATGCCAGGAATCTTCACGCTTCGGGACAATGCTCGACGCACTCGGCGATGCGGGGACCCTGCGTGTTGCGATGGTGCCGCGATGAAATTTTCCACGCACTCTCGATCTTGCGACACGCAATCGGATGATGCGTTGGGTACCAGTCACTCTTGTTCACGCTTCTGCTTCCCAGGCCCCAAACACAGCAAAACGACCTCCTGAGGCCCCAAGACTGGGCAAGCACTCCAAGGCAGGTCAGAACTCTCTCAGCAGAGTTCCAGGGGAGCTGGTGGTGAAGTCCTTTTGTTCCTGGGACTTCTTAACAGGGAGCCAGCTCTTCTCAGGCCCTTGGAGATCAGAATCAAAAGAAGGGGACACGGCAAAGTCCTTCCCCTCTCCTTGGCAGCAAAGCAAAACAGCAAGCAGGCAGTCTTCTCCTCTTCAGTCCTTTTCAGCTTTCTCCTTGGCAGAGGTTTCTTCTTAGTTCCAAAGTGATCTAAAGTTTAGGTGTCTGGGGTCCTCTTCTTATACCCCTCCAAGTCTTTGTCTCTCTTTGTTTCAGTGGGGGGATTCCCCTGCTCAAACCGGTTCCTGGGTGTGCTCTGCTCTGGAGCACCTGGTTCCTTTCAGAGTGAGGGGCAGGGTCGTTAGACGCTCAGCAGGAGGTGGAGCCTTCTTTGTGCCAGCAGAGGCAGAGTCCTCAGCCTGGCCAGCAGGGGGTGGAGCCAGCTTTGTGTTTATCAGGGGCAGCCCTATTCAGACCCAGGGACTACTCCTCCCACCCATCTAAAGCAGATCTCCCTATTCACCCTGCTGCTGACTCATCCAGGCTCCTGGAGCCACCTAGCACATCACCTGACACCAGTCAGCCAACCAGCACACAGGCACACAGGAAGGTTAAACAGGAGAATAGCTACTTTCTAAAAAGTGCTATTCTCACACAGTGAATTTAAAAACCATCTTGCTAAAAAGATGTATAATTAAATTCTAAACACAGAGATACCAAACTTGGATTTTCTATCTTGCCCCTATGGGAAGATAGGCATGTAAACAGCCTTCCCCATTCTATCCTATGGGCAAGATAGCCTCTCAGCAGTGAAAAACGAAAATGGCTGTAATTCACTACCAGGGCATGTTACACACCTCAGTACATGCCCTACCTTTCAGATACACTGCACCCAGCCCAGGGGGGTACCTAGGGCCACCATAGGGATGCCTGACATGTACAGAAAGGGAAGGATAAGGCCTGGTCAGTGGGTGCACTGGCCAGGTCGACATGGCAGTCCTGGACTGCACATAGGCACTGCAAGCAGGCCTAAGACATCATTTTAGCGCTACTCCTGTGGGTGGCACAATCAGTGCTGCAGCCCACTAGTAGCATTTGAATCACCAGCCCTGGCACACGCAGTGCACTTTACTAGGGGCTAACAGGTGAAACAAATATACCAATCATGGATAACCAATCAATATAACAATTTATACAGAGAGCATATGCACTTTAGCACTGATCAGCAGTGGTAAAGTGCTCAGAGTTCTATTGCCAACAACCACAGGTCAGAAAAAATAAAGGAGGAAGAAGCAAAAAGTTTGGGGATAACCCTGCAAAAAGGGCTGTTTCCAACAGTATGTCACCAACCCTGTGCAGTCGGTGAGGGTACAGTTGCAGACCTTGTCTGAATTTGGGGTAGTGACAGGTCTTAGGCGCAACAAGCAGAAGACGGTGATGTTCCCCATGGTCGCACTGGCGGGAGCACGACCAGCGGAACTCCCGGTGACTGAGCTTAGATGAAAAAGGGACCACTTTGAGTATCTGGGGATTCAGATAGCAAACACTTTGGAGGCCCGCTACAGTCTTAACATGGGCAGAGTCCTCAAGGGCCTGGAGGGCTCCATTCATTTCTGGGTCCGCCTACTGCTGTCAGTAATGGGTAGGGTCGCACTGAGCAAAATGGTTCTTTTACCCCACTGTCTCTATGCTCTCCAACATGCCATGTATGAAATTACGCTAGCTACTTTATAATTAAACGTATTAGTCTCCTGGAGTCCATATATATTTTTTTTAATGTAAAATCCTTAGGTATATATATGCAGCAGGGATTGCAGTTAAAGAGAGTGGTCCTTTCCCTCTAAATCCAAATGAAAAAAGTTACCAAAGGATAGACAAAGCAGTGGGAGGAACCTTCTGGACAGGAAGAGGAATTTGAAGTCTCTGTGTCACTTCCACTTATGAGAACAAATGCGTTTTGAGATTAAAAACAAAGAAAAATACCTGAAGCATCCATAGCTGCTTGAAAGATTATTTTCGAATCGATTTTACTGCTGCTGCGAGAGTAGAAAATCTACTCAGGAAATTGTGCTAGGGGGACATATACAGGTCGCCAGTTCACATTCTAAAGACTTGCTTTGTTCCCGTTGTCATTGTGTTCATCAAACAGAAAAAAAACATCACATGGTGATTGGCGGACTTTGGCAGGACTCCGATTTACAAAAGTAATGCATAGTCGCCAAAATTCTCCAGTGCCGCTCATGGAATTAAAATTCAACTCGGACCTTCCAATAACCTACATTTTTTGCAAGACAGAACAGGGTCTAAGCGAGCACATCTTTCTAAGATCTGCTTGATGTTTTAAATCTGAGAGTTTCTAAAGTATTCCAATGACCTGCTGTCGACATTGTCATACCTTTGTCCAAACTGCACCCACATTTGTTTCCACAGTATGCCTAAATAACCAGAGCAGAAGCTTGAGGCTGTGCTCGTGGTCACCAACATGGCTTTTCCTAAACTAATACAGCTCTAACTACTAAGGCAGTTTGAAAGAAGAAGCAGTCTCATTATTGAAGGAAAGTATGTTTGGATATTTCTGAGAGTGCGGTAATACCCATGGTTCCAAATGCTCTGGGTCATAACCACCAACGTACAAAAATGCTTGGTGCTCCAGTGGGAATGGAAGGTGGTGTTGGCAGACCTTGGATAGGGGCCTCACACTGGTGAAAGACCTTTAAAAAATACTTGGATTTCCCTGAATGGCATCCCTCGCCAAGGGTCTGAACGATGAGGGGAGGGTCTCCGTGGTTTTAGCTGAGCTCATCATTCCCCCCGTAGAGTTATACGGTTCTAGTCAGACCAAAACTCCTTCAAACGGACCTGGAAGGCAGAACCTCTGCCACACTTCGAGATCCCTGCCAGGCATCTGGGGATATCTGTGCCTTCAGCAAAGTCACATCTGCAGCGGCTCTACTGGAGGCACCTAAGATCCTCCAAGCCGGTTTGATGCACCCACTCGGAGAAGTTTTTAGTCTTTCAATTAGAAACTCCCAAAGTGGAGAGATTTGGGGCTCATTTCTTTTGCTTCCTGTTTGGCACCAGCAGCCTTTCCCAGGCAGTATAGAACAGATATAATATAGAGGAACAGTCTGACCTGCATTGACCAATGACCCTGTGGAGGACAAGTCATTGGTCAACGTTTCCACGGGCAGAGCCAGATGATGCTCCGCTATCGGAAACCCTCATGCTTTGCCCAACACTAAATGTGGTCATGAGCCATGAATTTGGCAGATGGGGCATCTACTGCTTTTTGGAAGATGCCCAGCATCCTCATAACTCTAAATGAACCCCTTTGTAGATCTAATTATTAAAATCATAAAAGGACAGTCATGCATATCCCAGTAGTGAACTTTACGGGGGGATCTCCCCACTCAAGATGGCTGCCAAATAAACATGATGATTTTATGATCATAGGTAAGGAGACTCCCCCAGTGGGGTTTGAATAGTGGTGTGGACACCACACAGATCACCTGAGACCATCAGCTCTGGCATGACTCCTGCAGCCATGGACTGCTTGCAGGGCAATAGGAGTGGGGATTGTGCACATTCCGCATGCATTTCCTACAGCTGGAAACCCACTGTACTCTGTATGAAAGACCCCAAACACCACTCATCAGCACAGCCAATAAGCCACTCCTACTGGCCCGGCAAAATGTATGCACGTGTGACTGTGAGTTGGGCCCATCAGCGAACCACTAGTCACTAGATGGCTTTCAGGTTGGTCTTTGGGAGAGAAGGTAAGCAAAAAAGACCAGAGTGTAAGAACAAAAGACAGCTTTATTAGGACAGGTGTGAAGTTAGTCTCGGAAGATTACAATGATGATAATAAAACTGCCTCACTAATACATATTAAAACCTAACCCCTGCCACCTCATCCCCCCTCCCAAATTCCCCAATCAAACGATCCCAACATCCACTCCTCTAAAACATGCAACCTAACCCCATACGCTGCCTTAACGAATCCCATTTTGTAATGTTCCTAGGTAACCCGGAAGCCTTCTGTCCTCTGGCCACCCAAAAAACTCATCTAGCAAGGTGTTATGCAGGATTTCCCCTGCCCCCGACAATTCTGGTTATAGAGCTATTGCCCAACAGCGGCAAAACACAACCTCAACCACGAACTTTGACTGTCACCTCAACAGACATACAGCCAGCTAACTACTAACGCGATAGCCAACTTCTTGACAAGAAGCTCCCTGATGCGCATAAAGTAGGGTTCATGACCTCTTCTGGCAAACCTTGCACTGCTCTGCCTCACTACGTAAAGTCAAGTATTAAAAGGGGTACTTGGGTCTCAGTTTGGGAGTCCACAAAGCGGCCTACGCAGGACATCAAAAGCAAAAGACCCCGGCTGTTGCAATGGGAGGCCAGTACCTTCGAATGCCCTGGGACCATCTGAAGCAGATTCCACAGTTACCCTATGGGAAAGCAAGTCGCGGCTCGCATGACTCGCAGGTGGGTGGGTCGCGCGGGCGTTTCGCGAGTGGGTGGATTAGAAACAAAAAAAAATTCATTTACCTTACCGGGTCCCTCGCTGCCTACTCTCCTGTCCGTGTCCCGCGCCCACTTTTTCCTGCTGCTTTCCAGCTCTTCTGCCTCCGGCAGGAACATGAAGCAGGTATCCTGCATCCCCTCCTTTAAGCCGATCACAATGCTGCAATGGCAGCGTTGTCATTGGTGGGGACGGTGCCCAGCCGGACGCCTGTATGGAGGCCATTTTCTCTATGTAGGCTGCATGCAGCCAAAATAGAGATAATCCAGAGTGTGCATGACTGGTTTGGTCGGCCCCAGAGGACCAACCAAACAGTCAGGGCCCATAACATTGGGCAGGCCACTCCTCACCGACCCACCCGCCCGCCCCCCAACCAGATTTACCATTCTGCTTTCTCGCACCGCGAGAACCAGAAACATAAAATAGTATTTAAAATACCATTATATGTTTCTGCTTCTCGCACTGCGAGAAAGCTGTTGGGAGACGCTCCTCCGCCCTAATGGAGGAGCAGCCTTCAGTCTCAAAGTCTGAACTCCATGGGTCAGCTCCCTCTCCACCAACCAGTCTCCGCTTCTAACCACGCCCATATATAATACCTTATATACCTTCTGTATGCATGCTTCAGTGAAGTGAGGAGGCCTCAACTCATTCTCAGCTGCAGTTTCATTATACTATACATTTTGTCCAGCTTACTGCTACTTTTCCTCCTTCTTCGCACTGGACGAAACATCTGTGGCTCTCTTTTCTGCTTCTCCCAGACCCAGTGACAACAACCTCTCTCCATTAAGGCTGCAGATGGACATTTGGGAAAACACCATTTCCTATATAATTTGGAAATTGCTCCGAGACTCCAGCACAGACATGGACCGAACAGCATTGGGGATTTTTACCCATTTCAGCACCAACAAGGAATGCAGAATTGATTCTTACACCATTTCCAATTTGTTTGGGGTGGTGACAATCCCTCCTTTCCCAAAGGTGCCTCCATCTAGCCCTGATGAAGACCCCACCAGATTCATCACATGTTATGGAGTCGAAACGTCTACTTTTTTGACTTTGGAATGCACCATACATATCGGCTGATTATTACAAGCCACAAATATCATAAACTGTCCTTAAGTTGTTAGTAGCAGCCAACAGTAATACTTTGTTGCAGTTTGATGCAAGTTTTGGATCTTTTCACTGTCAGCCTTCGTACCGCTTCACCAGATTCACTTTGGAGAAGCTTATGGATTCATATTTATATCAATTATAAAACACTTTTCCTAACGTATGTACCTGTGGTGGTGGACCTTGAGTGGCCCCTTTAGCTCGCTTGATTGGGGTCTTGGGTTCGACCTCTGTTGCTAGCGGGTGATACTTCGCTATTTTCCCCGTTGCACCCTAAACCACAGCTCGCTCCTTGATGTGCACAGGTTTACCTTTGCCTGGTCAGCATCCATTCTTGGATGCATCTTACTCATTTTACATTAAAATCAGACAAGAAGGAGACTTTACTCTTCGTCAAAGGCCCCCTAACCTGACCAGGCCGTGCTGGCCAGCCCTTACCAGACCCTCACCATCTCGTTTCTGAAGCCAGGCATAATGGCATCCTGTCCTCTGATGTGCCAGGCACCAGACGGGACTCTGCCAGCTCCCGCGAGGCGCGCCACGTGCAGTGTGGGAAGCCACTGTTCTCTCCTCGACCCCGCCCACGTCCCTGTTCATCCACCCTCGGATTGCTCAGATCGCCGGTGTTCAAACATCCCCGCAGTTGTTGTTGGACCTTGTTTTATTTGTGGTGTTTTAAAGTATGCGGATCCCACGTGCCATCTGTCTGCTCCTGCCCCCTCATCTTCTGGCGCTGCAAGGCTCGCGCAGATGAGGAGCTGGGCACGCGCACCGCATCGATAGATCAACTCTCCCCACCGAGCTCTGTGCCCTGCCAGTGTCCAGCCACTATGGCAATAGTGAAACTACATCCCAGCATGCTTGTTATCGGTGGGTGACAATCATGGCTTGACTGAAGGTGACCCTCATGACCTGGGAGCCCGCTGATAAATATGAAAATAGACTTTTTTGTTGCAGTTTTATATAGCGCGAACTCAACCCGAATGTATTGGAGCGCTTTAGACGAGCACCAGTTACGTTACACAAGGACACATTCATTTTTTGGTAGGCGGGGGAGATTAAGCAATTTGCCCAGAATCAAAGGATTTTGAGACGACGCCGTGATTCGATTCTGCTTCCCTAGTTGCAAAGTCGGCAGCTAGTTATTAATCCATGACAGCCATGCCTCGTGGAGCCCGATGCTTAACATGAAATACAGTTTAAAGGCAGAGGACTCTTATAGCGCCTTTCTCTGCTTCTCTTCAGCCAGAAACACACCTCGGGAGTGCTTCATGCATTTTTCAGAAGCTTTGTGGGCGCCTGACTTTAGGCATGAAAGGTGTCATATCTGCAGTGTATCTTTCCAAGGAGCTGTGATGCAGCCTAGAGTGCCGAGAGGAAGTCTGGGTGGGAGATGTATTTTTAATGAGGTTCCAGACAGCCTCAAGCCCACCGAACACGTTATGATGACACTATGAAACAGAGAACAAAACCAATCACGCCCAAGAGGAAAATGAATAGGTGATGATACATGTCCACATCCGCTTCCGGCTTTCATGGCAGCTGGCCCGTCAAAGGATGCATCTCGCACTCAAAACTATTATAAACCTGAATTTATCTTCGAATTCACAAATCTAATGCAGATTTACATTCCAATAGCTGCATCTTATTTATGTTGCCGGTAAAGCTCAGGCTGTATACCTTTAACCTCAAGGCGCTTTTTGAGAGGCAAGAGAACAAAGTGGGGAAGATTACTTTTGTTGTAGAAATCCTTCAGCAGAGGTTCACATCTGGCCGCTGTGTTGCATTACCAGACGGTATCTCAACAACTCAGTAACTTGACAGTATTATCATTTCCTTTGTTCCTGCTGCTTGGCAGCTTTGCAGACGGGGTAGGGCTGCTCCGATCTCGGAGCAGGGGGAAGGAGTGGTGGGCAAACAGTTGTGCACACTTTGCATGTTCTCCACCGAGGTTGCATTACAGCCTGGGTGCAGAACATGCCCAGGACCCCAGTGCCTGGCTGAGCGCCGAGCCGCGGAGCTCAGACCAATCGCAACATTGCATTGCAGCATTGTGACTGGATATTGCGACCTTGGGAGCCCTGGAGCTTCCTGCTTGCACAGAAGCAAGGAAGAGGACGGAGAAGAGGCGCGCAAGCAGGGAAGTTAATTAAAAACAAATGAAACCCCTCCTCCCCTTCTCCCCCTCCCGCACCACTGCTGTTTCTCGGGAGCAGCCGCCGCTGGAAGTGCTCCACTGCAGTGGGGATTCTGAATCTGTAAACAGTGTGCATATTGAAGAGGTTATAAATGTTAAATAAAAATGCCATTAAAATGAAAAAGAAGAGAATAGAGTGGAGTGGAGAACAAAGCAATGGTGTTCACTCTGCCCACTGCCTTTTTAACAAAGCAAACAAGCTGTTTTCTAAGAACAAAAAGCTACATCTCGAAAATGGAACCCCTGAAACCATCAGTTTTGAAGACCTAAACCCCACAACCAGTTCTGAAAGACAACCCCCCAAACCAGCAGTTCTTAAGATTATGCAAGATTCAGCCAGATTGTGAGATTTAAAATAACATTGGAAAGTTTAAGTCTGTCGTGCATGTCAAAACAGATACATAAAACCCAATTTCCCAAAAGGAAATGTCAATGGCCTAACATTTACCTCACTGTTTGACAAATGATAACTTTCAGGACATCTAAGGTGGCCAAGATCCATCCACCTGAGCTGCGCAGCGAGAACACATTTTCCATACATCCTTGATTTAGCCTGTCCATGAATTGCTCCCAAAACCTTCATAAGTCCACTGAGGGGGAAAAACTATTAAAAGATGTTTGTCAATTTTTCTCCCATTGATGTCTCCAAACAACAATGAAAAAAATATATATAAATGACGGGTGCAGAACTTGGTAGCTTTGACCAGTAATATGTCCAAGGCCCATTTATATGTGTAAGGCCATGCTGATGCACTAGCCTCCGGATGTTTTGTGCCTGTCTATGGGGTAGAGGACATAAAATGTTCGGTCGTGGTTGATTCATTGAGGTTGGGCCGTTGCATTTCAGTCAATGTGACCTTACGAACTCCATAGGTTTTAGAGACTCCATTTCCAGTAAACAGGGAAGAAAGGATCATAAGAAACATCACTTTCCTCTTACTCAGGTGCTCCATATAAGTGAAAATTGCTACGCCTGCTGCAGTTCTTCAAATCAGTAATTTTTCGTTGCAGAGTCCAGATTGTTTGCCCCCAGTCAGGGGAGTTGTAAAACTGTAGCTTCCGTGGTGTCTCGTTTAGTTCTGAAGGAGGACAGTTCAGCGTGACTAGTTTAAATTCAGTCATTGCAGCTGAAGATGACACTCCCATAGTCTATTGCGTTTTCAATGTCTCTCAGCTCCTTCATGAGCACCTCCATGGTAAGTGCCGTGTCCCCTGACACAGCTCCTACTTGCATCTAGCACTTCATGCCTGCTACCACTTCCGAAAAGTTCAATTGTCCTCACGTCATGCAGTTGATGTTGAATACAATATATTGGTCAAGACAGGTTGACGGTATTTGATCTGAGATCAGGGATCTCTTCATCACCGCATCTTCCTCATTACAGTCCTACACATATATGGAGGTCACCTCCTCCGACAGACCCATATCCACTAGTGTCAGAGCTTTTTTGGCATAAACGGCCCAATTAATGGATCAGGGCTACGTGTGAGCATTTAAAGATGGGAGCCCTAGTATTTCATGACCACCTAAAGAAATCAAATAAAGAAATCCACACAGGGAAAACCACATGACACAAGGTTCAAAGCACAACCATGAAGTTTATTAAAATCTAAAAAACATCGTTACAAAAGGCTAAAGATAATAGTTGCTCAATCCATTCAAAATCCTCAAAATGAATAATAATTAAATAAACAAATGGCAGCGGAAGCTGAAGCCTAATCAAGTCCATAGCCAGAATCGAGTACGAACTATCACCAGGCAAAAAATGAATCAAAGAGCATGAAGCCATAAGGACTGCTCAGGTTAGTAGGAGAATTGGAACATGTAAAATACTCAAAGCACAAATCAGTGAACAGACTAACATGGAGCCTGGTCTTTAAGGGGTCTGGGATAGAACCTGGCTCTCATTCCAAATGGAGTCTTTTATATCCTTTATATAGAGAAATCATGTGGCATGATGTAAAAGTTTGAAGAAGCTAGATCACCAAGGTGTACTAGACAGAGCACGCACACCTCATGTCCTAGGGCTTCATAGTAAACACGATTAATCACAATTTGCCATATAATAACATCATGATACAAAACAAAAATTATTGAAAAATGTATGAGATTATTCAAAGATGATTTAATCAGTTGCTTGTAGGTTTATCATGTTGTTACAAGTGTTACATCACACTTGAATGCAGTGAAAACTTGACTTTCTCACCTTGAGAGGATATTCATTTCAGACAACATAACCTAATGCATTTTGGGTGAGAAGGGGTAACTGTAGATTGAAAAGGAAGACATTTTACTAAGTATGTTTAAAAGAATATCCTCAAGATCTAAAAACAGACAACTTAGCAGAGAAAAACAAGAATACAACCATGAAAAAGTCCTAAGCCGCATAAATATGTATAAACCATGCAGAAAAATCTGCATACTCCCAACACAGCTTGCTAAGCCGAACTGATGCGAAGGAGCTGGGGTGAACACCAGAAGAGGTGTGAGTGATAATAAAATTCTAGAGAGAGGAAATGAGGCAAGCGTGTGGATTACATATCCCAAAATGCAATAGTTCTAGTGACAAACAGTTCAAATATTCTTGTCAAAATTATCTGCTGTTAATGCTATCAAAAGGTGATGGTTATTCTAGAAGAGAACCACAAGTGAAAACTGACCATGTTAGGTGAAGAATAATAATTAATGGCGAAATGCCAAGACCAGATGGTCAATACCTTAATTAAACCATCCATGTACAGCATACAAAAAGCCTCATGCTGCGATAAAAGGATCTAAAAGGTAAAAGCAGCTGGCTCACAACAAATGACTTTCAATCAAATGGTATGGTGAAACAAAGAAATCCCCTGTAAATGGCAAGTGAATAATGTTGTAAAGAATGGGAAAAACTTTAAAATACCTTAATGGACAAACACAGGCCAGTCACAGCTCCCCTGCCTTTTCTCTGCTGGCCTGCCTCCTGTTGTACGGTTGCCTAGCAACCACTAGCATTATCTTCTCGTCTTGCTGATGCCATTTTATTTCTGCCACTGCCAATCCTGACCCCCGGCTCCCTGAAAGCCTCTCCCACCTTCCCAAGAGATTTAATGGCGGCCGTTGAATGGCCACACAGCGGACGTGTGCAGCGGATGAACCACTGGTATGCCAAAGATAATACCATCTGCTCCCATCCGTGCCATGACTGTGCCTAATGCCAGGACACCCTCTCTGCTCCCACACAGAAGATTACGGGCAACCTAGCACTGCTCCAATGCATTCTACTCAATGTCTGCTTGCTCTGCAAACACGTCACAGAAATCTGGGATACCATCACCACCTTCTCCCTGGACGGTGCCTTCATCACCCAAACGTGGCTCAACCCCACCTCGAACCCCAACATCGCCACTGCCACCGCTGAGGGCTACAAGATGATACACAAAGACCACACAACAATCAGGGAATGTGCATCACCGTCACCTTCAGGAAAACCACCCGATGCAATGTTACCATAGATGACCCAACGACTTTCATGGAATATCTCAACTTCTCACTAAAGACCAATGCTACAACCATGATATGAGGCACCTTCACTTACAGAACCCCTAAGGCCCCAGCTGGCCTCCTGCAACACCATCTCCTGCCTTATCGTTCCCTCGCCATCGACTCCCTCCAATACGTCCTTCTCTGCGACCTTAATTTCCACATCATGACCGCAACTACACCAACTCCATCTCCCTTGTGGAGAACCTTAAAAACATCAGCCTCTCCCAACTGGTCACAGTACCACGTCAATGAACTAACCTGGACTGACGATGCCATCGTCCACTTTACCATCTCATACACCAAGCAAACCATCTCCAAGCATTTCCCACTGAAGCTGGGACAAGGTAATCGAGACCCAATGGGCACAGGCCCTACACACCACACAACACGAGCCCATGGCAATCCTTAACCCGCCGTTTAGAACTTCACTTCCTACATCACCAAAAGCACAGACATAGTTGCCCCACTGAAACTAACAAAAGCCCACAACACCTCCTAACAAGCCAGATGGTACACTCCAGAGCTCAGAACTACCAAACGCAACAGCTACCAACTCGAGAAGCATTTGCGCATGACTAAGGACCCCAGTGATAGAGCCACTCACAAAGAAGCCCTTAGCAACTACCAACTCCACATCAAATTGACCAAAAGAGCAGTAATTACCATCTGCATCAACACTGCGGCCAACCACACAAAAGTACTCTACAAAAGTCATTAAGGAATTTTCCAACCCAACTATCCACCCTTCCCAGGAACTCAGTGACACCCTCTCAGACTACTTCCTCAGCATGATCACCATCTACAACAACTAGAAGCCCCAACCCACCCCTCTCAGCCTCGACTTCTTCTCTCAGCCAGCGAACACCATCCGCGCGATAACTGCCTGGTCCCCGGTCACCACTCAGACCACCTCAGGCATCATGTTGTCCATCCACTCCGGGGCACCCATTGACCCCTGCCCCTACAATCTCTTCAACCTTGGGACCAACCCTATCAGCACGGAACTTACCAGCATTCTCAACACCACCATCTCCACAGTAGCATTCCCAGACAGATAGAAACACGTGGAGGTCACCTCCTAAGGACCCCTCTGCTGGCCACAGGAACCTGAAAAATTACAGACAGATCTCTCTGCTCTCATCCCCAGCCATAGTCCTCAAGAAACCCTTACCAGAAAGTGATTTTGTTATGTTTGTTGATGGGTCTTGTTTGAGGACAGATGATGGAGTGTTAAGTGCAGCCTATGCGGTATGTACAGTTGCAGCAGTGATGGAAGCATCATATCTGAAAGGAGTAAAATCAGCACAAGTAGCTGAACTTGTTGCTTTGACGAGAGCATGCAAGATTGGGAAAAGTGTGAGAGTGACTGTGATAACTGATAGCCAGTATGGCTTCGGAGTCGTCCACGACTTCGGCCAGATATGGCTGCAGAGAGGATTCTTAGCATCAAGTGGAACTCCCATTAAGAATTCTGAAGTGTTTGGAAAGTTGCTTGAGGCGATACAGCTGCCTAGGCAATTGGCTGTTGTAAAGTGTGCTGCCCACAGTCACAGTGGTGATTATATCGCCACTGGAAATAAATTTGCGAATGACATGGCACAATACTGTGCACGAAATCAGAATTCCATTAATCGGGCTAAGGAAAGAGAAGTGGTTTCTTGCTCCTTGATGTTTACTAACATTGTGGGAACATGGGAAGAAGTAAGACAATTGCAGGAAGAAGCAGGAGATGAGGAAATGAAGCAGTGGGTAAAAGCAGCATGTCCACCAAGAGAGAGAGAAGGATCATGTATGGGTCTATCGGGATGGAAGACCAGTTATGACCGATAGCCTGATGTCTGCCATGGCACGGATGTATCATGGTCAGGGACACATAGGGAGAGATGCCATGATCAGGTCATTTAAATAAACCTGGTACAATGCAAAGTTCAGACTCGTAGAAGAAAGTCTTTGTCAGAGATGCCTAATATGTCAGCAATACAATCCTGGAAGAAAGACAGTAGTGAGTCTAGGAACAATAGGTCGAGAAGGAGGGCCTTTTACCAGAATGCAAGTAGATTTCATTGAGATGCCTCCCTGTAACAGACTGAGGTATGTTTTGGTTATGGTCTGTCTGTTTTCCAGATGGGCAGAAGCATTCCCAACAAGAAGAAATGATGGGATGACAGTGGCAAAATTACTTTTGAGGGAATTCATCCCTAGATTTGGGTTACCAGTGACAATTGAATCAGACCGAGGAGGAAATTTCCATAATGAGATCATAAAACTGATTTGTGAAGCATTGAATGTACGACAAAAACTATATTGTGCCTACCGACCAGAGGCTTCTGGTGTGGTGGAACAGATGAATGGTACTATCAAAAACAGGATAGGGAAAATGTGTTTAGTCACAGGTATGAAATGGCCTGATGTCTTGCCTCTGGTACTCATGACTATTAGATCAATTCCAGACAGAACTACAGGGTTAAGCCCCCATGAAATCATCATGGGACGAGCCATGCGCGACGTGATTATACCAGTCAACAAGCTGATGACTATAACTGATGACATGGTGTTGGAATACTGTAAAAGCCTGGCTGACACAGTTCATTCTGTGTTTCATCAGGTTGGAGCGGATGCCACCACCCTTGAAAAGAAGCCAGCCCATGATCTAAGCCCAGGGGACTGGGATGGGATAAAAGTCCACAGAAGAAGAAACTGTTTGGTTCCAAGGTGGGGAAAACCAAGACAAGTCATCTTGACCACAACAACAGCTGTGAAGTGTGCTGGATTGAAAAACTGGATCCATGCAAGCCATACTTTGAGAATTCCAAATCCAGTGGACAGCAAAGAAAGGGAGTATTTTGATGAATCAGAATCTAGTACTGAGTCAGATGACAGAGAGCCAAAAGCCAAAGAAAACCCTGAAAGGGGGGAAACAGAACCAAGTTTCACATTTGTCCCCAGAAGTAGTTCCCTGAGGAGAAGGTTACAGATTTCTGATACCAGTTCAGGCTCAGAAACCGAACAAGGAGCACAATGTTCCAGGAAAGAACAAGGAAAGAACAAAGAAAAAGACAGTGAAGAGACGATAAAAGAAATTAATGAAAAGTGCCAAATGAAAAATTAAGGGAAATTCCACCTGAAACAACACATTTAGATGGACAGGTGCCAGATGTAGAGAGAGAGGGAAAGATTATTGCGGAAGACCCCCTAGGAGCTGTAGGGAACTGCAACATCCAGTTAGAAGCAGGGACAAGTAGTCAGCAGGAAGATTACGTGTCGGAGATTCGAAAAGGGACAAAAATAGGGAAAACAAATCAGGTGGTGGAAAAAGAAACTGTTGAGAGTAAAAAGCAAGTTGAAACAGAGTCAGAGGAAAGCAAAGATGAAATACCTGAAGGTCGAGTTCTAAGAAAGAGAGCTTGGAGAACTGAAAAGAATGATAAAGGGAGTAAATTGAAAAGAACTGCAAAAGACGACGTTTGGTCGAATAAAATAAAAAGATTGAGATATCGACTGACACGAGTAAATTCACAAAGGGCTGAACAGGTGAATGAGGTGACGAGTCAGGAGAAATCAAAAGAAGAAGAAACAATTGTAGTTAAAGAAAGCAAAAGAACAAGGAAACCTAACCATCAGTATAAATCACCAGAATGGACGTAAGTGGCCCTGCCTGACGTAAAAGAAGAGGCGGATAGCCAAGGAAATCCAGAGGTGGTTGTACCAGAAGTGGTTGGGGAAGATGAAGAATCGGAAATCCTGAAAGTTGTCTTGTCCGATATTGGAGAAGAAGCGGATGTTCAGGACATTCTGTATACAGATCACGAAGGAAAAGTGAAAGATGATGAAATGCCAAACTGAATGAGATAAGAAAACTATTGATGGAAAGACAATAAAATACAGAAAAAGACAAAAACTGGTAGAACCTAGTAGGTGCTTAGAGCCTTGGGTTAGAAAAACTAGTTGTGAAGTAGAAGAGGCTAAGTCAAAAGACACGGTCCATTTTAGCAAAAATGGCAAACATAGATAGTAGCAAAGGTAGATGTACATTTTTGAGGAGATGGTGTAAAATGTGTTTTTGTTGTACAGGATTACTAATGCTTCTATGGAGCATACTTGCTCTCTTGATCTCATTCAAAGTTACTATAGATACACTAGAAGGACATAGTGAGAATAAAACTAATATAGAAAAGATTCAAAAGGTAGTACCGACTAGAATAGAAAAAAGTTATTTACATAAAGACAGGTCTATAACTGATTTTTCTAATAATGTGTTTTCAAAATTGTTGTATGAATATGTAAAGACAATGGACGTAAGGGACTGCTACGTTTGTATGCAGTTACCTGCCTCTGTATCGGAGGGAGTGACTTATAACCACCTTCCAGTAACTTATGGAATAACATGTAGTGTAATAGCTAGTCTATTTTATCAAACAGGGAAATTAGAATATTATTTTTCAGATGTAGATACTATATTTTCACAAGTACCGTCAATTAACAAGCTAAACAAGGTAAAACCTGCAAAAGTATTAGGTGAATTTTTCTTGGAAACTAAAGAACTAACATTAGAATATATATTTAAGAACAATTTGACATGCAGTTTAAAGAAAGAGGAAAATAAATTTTTAGATACGGTTGAAGAAAGGAGACTGAAAATGCAAAGAAAAGCATCTGAAGGAAAAGTGGAGAAGACGTCTGGGATGTAGAAATGGAAAAACATCTGAAAGGTGAAGCTAGTCCAACTATGGCTTTAGATTGGCCTCAGACAGGGAAATTGTGAATTAGAGGGAATCAAACTGCATATGATAATTATTTTGTAGGTAATAGTGAGCGCCATGATACATACCGAATCAGGGTGGATGGGGATTTAAAGGTGGAAAAGATCCAGTTTTTCCTGGGTTATATTTCATTTGTGGGAATAGGGCATATTATCGTTTGCCAGACCATTGGTATGGCACGTTATGTAGGCCTGGTTTTTCCAAAGATTTTTCATATGGATAGAGGAGAAGATGGTGTACATAGTTTAGGTAGTTATTTAGGACGTAGTAAGAGAGAATCTTGGACAGAAATTGTGGGTGTCATTTTTGGAGCATTGCTACCAGCAGTGGGAATATCTCTGAATGCAAACAAAATTAGAAGACTTTCAACAGTAGTGGATCGCTTGTCCACAAGCACCGCTGGAGGATTTTTATTAGTAAATACTGAAATGGTTGCCATGCGTGCTATGGTAATGCAAAATCGACTTGCTCTTGATATATTATTGGCAAAAGAAGGTGGAGTCTGTGGAATGCTGAAAGTTCAACACTGTTGTACTTACATTCCTGATGAAAGTAAAGATTTGAAAATTTATATTAAAAATATTATAGAATTGCATGACGAAATTGCACCACTGGAGGTTGATGGTGTTTGGGAAAAGATTGGAAAGAAATTATCAGCTATTAAAGATTTCATAGTAAAACTAGGTAGTACGTTTTTAGGTAAGATATAATTTCCATTAACATGTGTGATTAAGGTATTTTTTGTCGTAAAAAGGATACAAATCAGAAAAAGTTAAGAAGAGAAAATTTAAGGAGAAGAGATAAGAAACAAGAAAGAGTATTTGAAGAGATAGAATTGGAGGAGTTTAAGGAAAGCATGTATAAATCAGCAAAATGGGAAGAAACAGGGGAGACTAAAATATATGAATAAAAACAAGAAATCACTTTGAAATTCCATAAAAGGGATACAACATTTTGTTGGTGTGGTGATATAATCACCAAAGGGGGGATTGATGAAGCGGGTAGCACAACATTTTGTAAACCCCCCTATTCTGCATGTTTATATTAATCCGAATAATCTATTAATTGTAATATTACTAATCCGTTTGAAGTGATAACTCATCAATTATATTAACAAAAGAATTACACGTGGGATTTCATTTTGCATGGCTAAACTAATTGTATACTAATATATGTAAGCATACTAATGGTAGAAAATTAGAATATTGCATGATATATGTTGCTTTTGTGACGTAATTGTAAATTGCACCAGATGACATCACTGGGTGAATATAAATGCTTTAAATGTTGCTATTATGCTAGGTAATTACATACACATAGGGGAATTAGTGAGGGTTTAACATTTTATTAGCCATTTCTATGTTTTAATTATGGTTTGTGTTTGTTTTGCTCAAGTTGACCATTTGGGCCTAAGAAAAGATGGCTGACTGAGACACACAACGTGACTGCTACCGTTTCACGAGGTTTTGGGTGAAGTGCGCCTGCGCCACCGCCAGCAACAGTGGCCTCGTCCTGACCCCAGGCAAGATGGACCAACCAAGGTCGTACTGGGAGAGTTGCCAGGACCACAAAACAAAGGACTGTCTTTAAAACCGGAACCAGCAAGTGTGATGACTTAATCGAATAGACTATGTGAGAACTTTACCGAACGACCCCAAACCCACCAATCTGAACTGTCTAAAACTCGTTCTTGATACATTTTGACATTAAAATCCTTATAAAAGTTGGTAGAATAGTGAGTTGAGAATGCTCGTTCGATTTGTCTTGCTGCGAATTTCCTGACGTTATGCTGACGGAGAGTACGGTGACACTGCTGGACAGCTATTTCCATGAATCTTTGACAGACTGAATTGCGGCCTGACTTTGATGAATTAAAGATTTTTTTTCCACGACTTGACTGACTTAGAGGACGACTAATAGCCAGATTAGGTAAATATGATGTTCTGCAGTTTGGTCGATGATTTTCTAAAATTTGCAATAATTAGATAAACGATGCTTTGATTAATAGACAAATGTGTTGAGCTGTTTTTTTTAAAGAAATTAGATTAAGAGAAGAGTATAAATAAAAGAATTGAATTACCAAATACGCAAATTCAACTAACTGATTCATCGCCAAATGAGGGGAATATCACGAGGTTTGAAATTAATAAAGGTATTCAATGTATATTAGGGTTTAGGTGAAAAGATATTCCTTTCATGTCAGCGTATGGAAACTTATCCCTCCCGGGAGAGCAGATCAATGAAGTGTGAGTGTTGGTGTTATGGGCCCCAATAATGTGTTATTGCGATATTTGGTCTGTGACGAAGGGAGGATTTGACATTCCACGCTGCATCACAGGTTCTTCACATATATCATCCGAAGATTCCAGGTTGTCAAAAAATACTGTAAACACAGTTTACACATGAACTTGAAAAATGCAATTTCTGTTTACAACTGATCAGACGGATATGTAGGTACTAACAACGTACCTTTGTTGAGGGCTGCCACCTGTAAAGGAGTCAATCTTGTTGAGGAGATATTAATGATTAATTTCTTATATTACTTATAAGAGTCATTCCCTCTTTTTCAGTTGATGTGTTTCTTGCAGGTTTTACCATGCATGAGGTGTCGTGGCTGGTGGACGCCGGTGATTGATGGTTGGCAGCTTGGCTCGTCAACAATAAAAGAAATCCTAGTTGAGCGGCATCTGGAGCTGATCTGATTTGTTTCTCAGCTGGGAAAATGCTGGTGATATTAGGTGGACGGACAGGTAAAGTGTCACTGTTGGTAGCAATGCTCTCTTCCAATGCTGTGGTGGTAGGTTTTTTGAAACCTCGTTTCTGGCTGATAAGTTTGTTTCTATTGTCACATTTTTAGAATCATTTTGTTCAAATGGTGCAATTCAAGTGTATTTCAACAATTGCTTGAAAGTTATCGTAAATCAGAAAACCCATCACATGGTAATAGGATTTAAACTCTATAGATATTGAATAGTCCTGTATTATGTCCTACAACAGAAATCAAAAGCACATTCAAAATATAAACTGCATCTCCATTGGCCAAAGGAAATAGCCTTCAATTGCATAGATTGTTGAAACCTGCCCTTTAGTCAGGAACAACTAATACATTTTTAAATGTTAAAGTGCAAAGACTGCAGAGCTTACTGAAGACATAGGGCCCGATTCACAGAACAAACTTAAGACAAAATCCTAAACTTAGTACCATTTTGGTATTCACAGAATGCACTTACTACTTCTGGTATTCACAGAATGAACTTACTACTTTTGCGATTCACAGAATAAACTTACTACTTTTGCTATTCACAGAATGGATTTACGACTCCTAACTTTACGTCCGCACTCGGGCCGGAGATTCTGGCCCGGGGGCGGAGCTTCCGGCCCAGAGGCGGGGCTTCCGGCCCGGAGGCAGGGCTTCCGGGCCGGAGGCGAAGCTTCCGGCCCGGAGGTGGGGATTCCGGCCAGTGGCGGATCTCCGCAACTGGCCGGAATCCCCAGCTCCGGCCCGGAAGCTCCGCCTCCGGCCCGGAAGCCCCGCCTCCGGGCCGGAAGCTCCACCTTCGGGCCGGAATTTCCGGCCCGAGTGCGGACGTAAAGTTAGGAGTCGTAAATCCATTGTGTGAATAGCAAAAGTAGTAAGTTTATTCTGTGAATCGCAAAAGTAGTAAGTTCATTCTGTGAATACCAGAAGTAGTAAGTGCATTCTGTGAATACCAAAATGGTACTAAGTTTAGGATTTTGTCTTAAGTTTGTTCTGTGAATCGGGCCCATACAATTGATAACAAATGCTGAAGGCCACATTTGAGGCTCCTTTGTGCACAGGTGAAGAAAGAGTAAACATGCTACGCTTTGCAACTCACACTGAAGCTCGACCAGTCCTACTCATGTCACCTATACACACTTTGTTATATTTAACATAGAATAAACACTACTTTTACATCTCTCTAGTATAAATTAAAGCATAAAATAAGCAGTTGTGTAATTTGCTTCCACACTACCAGTTTTGATTTGAAAAGTAGAAACAACTGCTCCTCTAAATATAAATCTATAAATCCTTCATCCTGTTTGGGTTTGTCAGTCTCTGACAGACCCGGTGAATTGCAGGGAATTTCACACCTCATTAGGTTTCAGTAGTTCCAGCAAGTACATGCTCAAGAGTGCAGAGCCGGCCCTTTACACTGTACAGAACTCGACTCCATGCTATCAAATCTGGCAGGGAGAAGAAGTTAGTACAGAAGGCTGCACCCATCCAGATGCGGCTGACAAGAACAACGAGTCAGCACTAACAAAACGTATGCTGCTGCCCTGTACTTGGCTCTGCATAGTGGGATCCATGCTGCTTATACTGCCCAGTCACTTCTGCAGACTTTTGAAGGACTGGCTGGAGCACTGCAAGAAGGAGACGGCTGCTCTGACAGACTGCTGAATGTGGCACTTCAAGCTAGATTTCTATCGGATATGTCCTGTGATGGTCTCAGGGTTTCAGCAATGGCTAGTGGTGGCATTCTTGCCAAATGGCAAATATGGTTAAGGGATTGGAAGGCAGAAAATCCAGAGAAGGTGGCCTGCCTGCTTGTCCTTTTTTCTGACGAAAGTCTTTTAAGAGACCAACTTACTTCCATGGTCACTAAACTTTTAAAGCCTGGAAGCATGCTTTTTCGTACACGAGGAAGTCCAATCCATCGTTTTCTCAGCATGCTCCTAGGCAGGCAAGAAGAAGGTGGTTCCAACCCAAGAAGGACTATAAAAAGACAAACGCCAACAGGTATCCTTCTATTCAGAAACATCAGTGCTCCCGATTATCAAGGGGCTTTAAAGCCAGCGCCCCTGGTGAGTGGTCATACCTGAGACTGTATAAACATCAGAGAACAGGATGTGACAGATCTTTGGGTGCTGAATATGTTCAGACAGGGCTACAGTACAGACTTCTGCTTAAAGCCTCCAGAGGGAGTTTTCATTCCTACACCAGTCCTGAAGAACAAGGTAAGATCATCTGCCCTTTGAGAGGGATGTCAAGAACTGATCAGAAAAAGGCAATTCCTACTGCTTCAAAAGAAGAGCAAAGGTTGAGAATATACTCAGTCCTTTGTCCGGTGGAGAAGTCATCAGGAGGGTACAGGCCGGTTCTAGATCTGCAATCAGTCAG
Organism: Triturus cristatus; assembly: GCF_964204655.1. Classification (NCBI taxonomy): domain Eukaryota; kingdom Metazoa; phylum Chordata; class Amphibia; order Caudata; family Salamandridae; genus Triturus; species Triturus cristatus. Next base: position 1,129,560,235 of record NC_140584.1, read on the forward strand.
CAAATGTGTCTCCATAATTCAGTACATGGTGGACTGCCTTCAGAGGATCATTCCTTCAGTGCTACAAGGGGAATCTATGGTGAAGCTATATTTGCAGGATGCAGGTGTACACATCCCGATTCATCAAGAGCAGCACAAGTCCCTGCGGTTTGCCATCCTCAATGATCATTTTCACTTGATCAGTGCCTAAGCTGTTCACGAAAGTTGTGGCTTTGGCGGCTCTGATGCACAACCAGAGAATAATCGCGTACCCTTACTTGGACAACTGGATGATTGATTCTCCCTCAGATCAGCAGAGAACAGATCATCTTCAGAAGGTGGTCACTCTACAGTTAATGGGTTTCTTCTAAACTGTAAAGAAAAATCCAATCTGATTCCATCTCAAGATATGGAATTCTTCAAGGCAAGGTTTCGAGCAGATGTGGGAATGGCTGTGTTACCAGACACAAGGAAACTGTAGAAACAGGCTCATATTTTCTTGTTGCAGAGACATAAAAGTCAAAGGCAAGAAATTGGCTGCAGATTCAGGAAGATTTGGCATCAACAGTTTTCTTCATTCCATGGTCAAGATTTCATCAGGGATTATTTGTTTGCCACTTTTTGAAATGTTGGAAACAGATTTCGATGAAAGAGGAGCATCCATATATTCAGTTTCACGGTAAATAGTTCAGGAACTTAACTGGTGGCTCAATTGTTGGCATCGGGGAGTTGGGACAGCTTTGAGTTTAGTCCACCCTATATTAACTGTGACAGATGCAAGTGAGTATGGATGGGTAGTAACATGGGTCATCCAGGAGATTCAGGGAAAATTGCTCGCTCAGATGAAAAAGCATTCTTTGAACTGAAAAGAATTGGAAGCAGTGAGACAGTCCTTTCTGGGTATTTCCCTTCCTTTAGTGATGGGAACAAAGAATCTAACAAGATATTATCTAAAGAGACTAGGAGGCGGCTCTCAATCCAGGCCTTGGCAGAGAGACCAGAGCTGATCTTCAATTGGGCAGAGAAAAACCTTGCTTCCCTTACAGCAGTTTTTATCAAGGGAAAGGAGAATGTGGTGGCTGAAAGAATCAGCAGAGTGTTTCCTTCATTTCAGAACCTTCATCTAAATCCGGTGTGCTTCAGGAGAATACGCAGGAAGTGAGGGTACCCCAGGAGTGGATCTTTTTATGCCTATAGAGAATGCATGTGCCAAAGATTCATCTTCAAGCACAGTGAGCAAGAGGCTAGGGTGCTTTCTTGTCCTTGGTCCCCTGCTCCACTTTATGCTTTTTCCTCTTTTGCCCTGATACCAAGAGTATTGATGATGATGAAGAAGGGAAAGGCTTTACTGATAATGACTGTTCTCTTCTGGCCCGCTCATCTTGGTTTCCTCTCCTTCATCAGATGGGGAGGGATCAGGAATGTATTCTTTCGATTTCTCTTCCTCCTTGTCTTAATCACATCCTGAATCCCATGTCCCCATCGAAACTCAGATTGATGGTCTGGTGGTTGAAAGGTTAGGTTTATAGAAAAGGGGCCTTTCAAGCAGCTGAGCTGGTGCAATTTAACGTTCTAGAAAAGGCTCTGCTCTACAATCCTATGCGCATCATTGGTAATCTTTTAGAAAGTGGTGTATCCCCAAGTATGTGGATACTATTTCTTGTGAAAGATTGAAAATACTTTATTTTCTTCTGGATTGTTTTGATTTTGGGCTTTCTTCTGCCTTCCTTAGAATCTTACATGTTTAGGTTGCTGAGGCGTTTTGCTATTTCTAGACCTGCAGTTAGAAGAATGGTTCCAGACTGGCATTTGCAGCTGGCCAGGAGTTTTTTTTCCCCAGGTTTTTTTTTTTATAGCACGAACTTGACCCGAAGGTATTAGAGTGCTTTACATGAGCACCAGTTGTGTTACAGACAGACGCAATCATTTTTTATTTTTGTCAGGCACAGGGAGATTAAGTGATTGGCCCAGAATCACAGGATGTTGAGCGTCCCTGTCTGGACTCAAACCTAGTTCCCCAGTTTCGAGGTCAACCGTTCTAGGTGTTAGGCCACATCCTCTTCCCTTAGTTGTTACAAGGATCTCCCTCTGAACGTCTGGAGTTGGTTATACTTCAGTTTTTGACATGTAAGGTTTTCTTAGTGGTTGCTGTTAGACCAGGCATCTTTGGCGCGGTTTTCCCTAACTTTTTGTGCCTCTACCACCTCTGTTTTTGATGCTATGCTGGATTTCGTTTTTGCTGGTTTCGTTTCTTTGGGCACTTTGCCACTGCAGATCAGTGTCAAAGTGCAAGTGTTCCCTGTATAAATTATTATTGTGATTGGTTATCCATGATTGGCATATTTGTTTTTCCAGTAAGGTCCCTAGTAAAGTGCACTGAGTGTGCCAGGGCTGGTAATCCAAATGCTACTAGTGGGCTTGCAGCACTGATTATGCCACCCACTCGAGTAGCCCCTGAAAAGATGTCTCAGGCCTGCCACTGCAGTATCTGCGTGCAGTTTGTTGACTGCCCTAGCAAGTGCACCCACTTGCCAGGCCCTACCCTTCCCTCTCTATGCACATAGGACACCCCTATAGCAGGCCCAATGTACCTCCCTGGGCAGGGTGCAGTGTATGTGAAAGGTAGAACATGTACTGATGTGTGTAACATGTCCTGGTAGTGAAATACGGTCAATTTTGTTTTTCACTTTTGAAAGGCCATCTTGCTCATAGGACAGAATGGGGAATGCTGTGTAACAGTTTACAAGCATATCTTCCCATAGGACTAAGATGGTGAATTTGAATCTGGTATCCCTGAAAACAGCATTTAATAACCCATATTTTAGTAAGGATGGTTTTTAAATTCTGTGTTTGAAAATATCACTTTTGTTCAACCTATCTGTGTGCCTCTGCCTGGTTGTGGATTGACTGTCTGGTTTTGGAGTGACAGGGGCTGGGGTGGCTCCAGGAGTCTGGGTGAGTCAGCCTCGGCTGAATAGGCCAATCTGCATTTGTAGTAGTGGGAGTAGTAGTACCTGTCCCTGACTATGGCTGTGCCTGCCTGCCTTCCACAAAAGACTGGCTCCACCTCCTGCGGTGCTTCTGAAGACCCTGGTCCACATTCACAAAGGAAGAAGTTGTGCACCGCCAGAGTGAACCCAACAGTGGTTTGGCTCGGGTCTAGGACCCCTTACACATAGAGAACAAATACTTTTGTGGTATAAATATGAGAGCTGAAACCCCTGTGATGCAGACTACTTTGTGATCAAGAGGAACCTGTTGCCAAAGAGGACAGCTGAAGTGACTGAGGAGAATAACTGCCCTTGCTGTGTGTCTGGTGCTGGCCTGCAGTTTGCTGTTCTGCTAAGGAGAGGACTAGAGACTTTGCTGTGTGCTATGCCCACCCTGCTTGAAAAAGGACTTTGCTGTGTGCAGTGTCCTGAAGAGGAAGTCTCCAAGGGCCTGAGAAGAGCTGGCCTCCTGTTGCGGAAGCACAGGGATATAAAAGTTTCCAGGATCATCTTTGTGCTACAGTTTGCATGTGTCTGCACACAGCTTATGACCTATGTGAAGTCGTGACTGCCCCGAAGTGCTACGGTCCCAGGATCGCCCTGCGATGCTGTGTGCGTGTGCCTGCATACAGTTATTGCCCTTCATGAAGTCGGTACCGCTCAGAAGCGTACTGTCCCAGGATCGCCCCTGCGGCACTGTGTGCATGTGACTGCACCCAGTTTGGGAAAACATTTGTTGTCGTCACCGCCGCCGGCCCCGAGTCGACGGTACGAACTGCAACTATCAGCAAAGAGGCCGTGCTGCGATCAGCAGCCGAGAGAAGTTGCCTAGCAACCAGGACTCCTCTAGGGCGTGCCGGCGCTGATGAGGGAGCCCCGAGCAGGACGCCGGTGTTGAGCCGAGAAGGGAAGCTGCACTCATGTGAGGAGGGGCTGTCTCGCTCCCCCATCCAGCGCCATCCGGGATTAAGGCTCGCGTCTGTGGACCGCCAGAGGTGAGGGCAGCAGCGAGAGACCAACTCCCCAGGTAACGTGCAGACCAGCGGTCATCAGCTGCGACCTAAGACTGCTGCTTGTCGTGTTACCTTGGGCAGGTTGCAAACTGGCAGGACTGTGGGAACCTTATTCTAGCTAGTGGGCCTGCCGGGGACTGTGCCAGCGTGTGTTTAAGCGGTGGGGGCCTTTTTCCCTGAAACCTGGTGGTTTAATACAAGTAGGGACATATTTCTTTGGTGGCTGATTACGGAGTCAGCACCTGAACAGGGAAGAGTTGGATTACAACAGAAGCACCTGACGTTGGTGCCAAGGGGATCTGTACTCATAATATCGCATTTGCCTTAAAGAAGTACAAAGCCTACAACAGGTTATTTTTAACCTCCTTTTGAAAGACATTCATCTTGAATATGTGTATGTTAGATTTTGCTATTGTGGTCTTGTCAAGATAGATAAAAGATACCTTTATTTTTCTAAACCTGTGTGGTGTCCATTTGTGGTGTTTCACTGTGTTGCTGTGAGTGTTGGTACAAATACTTTACACATTGTCTTGGGGATAAGCCTGTCTGCTCATGCCAAGCTACCAAGGGGTTGAGCATGGGTTATCTATGGTGTGTTTCCCCCTTACCCTGACTAGAGGTAAGGGTCCCTATTTGGTCAAAGGTACCTACCTCTGCCAACTAGAGACCCCCTTTTCTAACAGTTGCCATTTTGTTAGCCCATAGACTGGACGAGTTAACATCTCCGCCCCGTAGATCCCCATATTTGAAAGGTTTTCTTGACAAGTTTTGCCGATGATTGGCCCTAATTTTAGACCTGTGGTGAATTAAGTCTTCTTTCTATCCCTTGGACATCAGAAGAGCAGTTCTAATTTACATCAATAGAGTTTCTGCTTTCAGGAGGGTGGAGTCTTTGTTTCTGAATGTTCTGTCCTTTTGGATGGGCTTAAAACCTTCAGTTTCCCTGAGTAGCTGGATGAAGTCTACTGTTGCTTTGGTTACAGTGAAAAGGATTATCATTTCCTGTGGACGCAGGCGATGTCTGTTTCTTGGGCAGAAGTCCAGGGAGCATCGATTTTGGAAATTTGCAAGGTAGAAACTTATCATGTTTTTGTTACACATTATGATGATTTTAGTTCCAAAGTCCTGTCAGTTGCCCGGGAGTAGGCATGTAGGGAGCACTTTATTAAAGCTTTCACAATTGCATTTATGAAATGTCTGATGTTATCGGCCGTGATGAGGTGGAAGCTGGAGGTGGCCAACATTTCCGTCAAAGCTTTGGTATTCCTCACATGTTTAAGGCTGTAAAGAGGAAGATAATAAGGAAGCAATGCTATAATTGCTTATCGGTAATTCCATTACTCCTAATTAATCCTTCCTCGTTACGGTCATTGATCACCGCGGACTCTACCATTTGGGCCTTGTTTGTGATAGAATGTTACAAACAGAAAAAAAATGATTGGTGGCTGACCCCTTTATAGGTGAGGACTTGTTTCTACTTGTTAAATTATAACTGACGAGATACTAGTGGCTGTGTTGTGTAGATTTGTACAGCGCACTATCACCGGGTAGGGTATCCTGCCACTGAGCCGGTGGGAGTCTGTAGGAAAAGAGATCTCATCATTAATTTAGGACTGTAATGGGGAAAATTAACTTCGAGAAATGGAATTACCCGTGAGTGATTATAGCATATTAACGAGGCAGTTTGTATGAAAAGCAGACACCTAGATAGCTCCAGACAGCAGGGCCAGATTTATCAAGGCTTTGCCTTGCCCTTGTGCCACCAAGGAACGACGCAAAATCTCAGTGGGATTTATCAAGCTATGCAAGGACACCTTGCATGGCCTGCATGGCTTGATAAATCGGGAGTAACGCAAGGCAGTGCAAATCCCTGTGCTGGTTACTCTGCCCCATGGAGGTGTTCCATTGGTGGAGCTTGGGTGTTCCATGGAGTTTTGTGCATTCCTAGATTCACCATTAGTGGTAGACCTGGAAATGCATCTAACTGGTAAGCCTCCCCAGGTGAGGCAGAACAAGGAGAAACATCTTAGATTCTCCTTGTTTTTTCCTCTTTCTAGGTGTCTTGCTGTGTTGTGCTGTGTGTAAGTTTGATAAATATGGACCCCAGTTTCTCATTCCCTAAATGACATTTTTTTAAATTCATAGAAACAGGAGCTGCTTAATCTACCTGGCTAAAACTGAAGCAGCACCCAGTTGGTCTTGAATTAACCCGGGAGCCGCCTGGTGTCACGGTGGGCGTGTGCGTCTGACGGCTCCCAACCACGGGGGAAGCACTGGCACTCCCCCGTGGGCTGGTCCTAAAGCTACCCTCACCCCTAATCAGAGGGGAGGCCCTTCCGCTTCCCCCCACCCCCCACCACATCCTGTAATGACATCAGCACGCCTTTGTGTGCTGACATCATTACATGATACCGGACGCGCTTGAAGCCATTTGCTTCCAGTGCGTCCAGCAAGCTGTGGTGAGGTTGGCCTCGGGGAGGGTGGGTGGTGGTTTAAAAAGGCATCGGAGGAGAGGAAAGTGTTTTCCTTTCCTCCGGTGTCTTTTTCAAGCATTCCTGCTGCACGATCGCGCATGGAGCGCGATCGTGCAGCAAGAATGCTTGTTTTTTTTTGTTTAAAGGACCTTTTGTGTCGGAGAGCATCCCCTTGGGCAAGTGTCGCTCCCCTTGGGGGAGCAAATTTTGTGGATGGGTCTCCCACGCCTTGGGGGGGGGCAGATCTATAAAAAAAAAATGAAGAATAAGGTATTATGTGACCACTAGGCCACCAGGGATTTTTTTTTTTTTAAGTGCCTTTGTGTCTAGGAGCGGGCCCTTGGGCAAGGGTCGCTCTGCTTGGGGGATAAATGTTTTTGTAGTGGTCTGCCCCCCTTGGGGGGGGGCAGATCGAATTAATATTTATTGATAAATAAGTCGCTGTGTGCCCAATAGGCCAACAGGGATTATTATTTTTTTTTAAATATATTTTTGGGGAGCGGTCTCTTAGGCAAGGGCCGCTCCCCTTTGGGAATCATTTATTGTGGCTGTTTATGCCCGCCTTGATGGCAGCTAGGCCTTGTTATTCTAGGCCCAACTGCCCCCAAGGGTGGCAGAAGCCATTAGACACCAGGGATTGTTTGTGTTGTTGGGGAGCGGCCTCTTGGGCAAGGGTCGCTCCCCTTGGAGGATCATTTATTTTGACCGTTTCTACCCCCCTTGGGGGCAGATCGGCCTTGTTATTCTTGGCCCCTCTGCCCCCAAGGGGGGCAGAAGCCATTAGACACCAGGGATTGTTTGATTTGTTGAGGAGCGGCCCCTTGGGCAAGGGTCGCTCCCTTTAGAGGGTATTTATTGTGGTCATTTTTGCCCCCTTTGGGGGCAGATAAGCCATATGTTTTCTGGTCCATCTGTCTCCTAGGGGGGCAGAAGACACTAGGCACCAGGGCTTTTTAAATGTTGGTGTTGGGGAGTGACCCCTTGGGCAAGGGTCACTCCCCCTTTATGAAGGTGAATGTTTTGGCTGTTTCTGCTCCTGTGGGGGCAGATCGGCCTTATGCTTTTAGGTTCACCTACCACCTTTGCTTGGCTGGTAGATAGATGTGTGGACTAGTACATTATTTGCATATGTGGTTTTAATGCTTTATTTCTCCTTTTTATTCTAGTGCAAAGTTTTTGTTTCTTGTTTGCGTTTCGGCAGTGGTTGATTTGCAGTTTTGCGTAGTTGCATTTTTTTGGTAAGAAAAATATTTTTGTTGTGTTTACTCCAAATGAATGAATTTTTTGTAAGTGGTGTCATAATAGCAGCATATTTAGTTAGTGTTTTGTGCATGAAATTCTTATATAGGTCTTGGTGATAAAGCTACATTTAGTTTATTTCTTTTTTTACGAAGGGTTGTTGTTGACTTGTTTGACAAGTTACCTGTATTAGTAAGCATTATGGCTAGCCGTAGAATTACTGCTCGGCAGGTGGTTGGTATGCTTTTTGAATCTTCCTCTGAGCAGGATTATGAGACTGACAGTGCGACTGAGGGAGAGGAGGGAGGGGAAGATTCAGGCAGTGAGTTTTCTCTCCACATAGAATCATCGGATGATGAAGCTACTCTTAGTGCGGATGAAGCTACTCTCAGTGCGGATGAAGTACCTGTTTTAGAGGAGGACACTGATGTGCCGATGGTGCAGGAGGCATCAGGATTGCAGCCTGGAGCTTTAAGGCTTCTCACTGGAAATGCTGGACTCTGGGTTGATCCAAACATGGTGCAGCCGGTGTTGCCTGCCTTTAGAGGTGATGCAGGGTATAGAGTGGATTGTGAATTTATTTTGCCTGTATAGTTTTTTCAGTTGTTCATGGATGATGTATTTTTGGCTGAGATTGTTGAGCAGACTAATTTATATGCTGAACAGTTTTTGAGGGACAGTAGTGCCAGACTTAGGCCCCGCTCTAGAGCTACCCGGTAGAATCCCACAAATCTGTATGAGATGAAGATGTTTTGGGGTTTTACTTTTTTGATGGGCTTGATAAGGAAGCCGTCCATGGCCTCATATTGGTCTACCAGTCCCTTGATGGCAACGGCCATATTTCCTGCAATTATGAGTCGTGATCGGTACTTACTTTTGCTTCGGATGCGGCATTTGTTGATAATGCTTTGGTGTTGCCACGAGATCACCCTGACTGTGACCGTCTTTTTAAGATTCGTCCTGTTCTTGATCACTTTGTAGATCTATTTTCAGAGATCTATACTCCAGGGAAAGAAATAGCTGTTGATGAGTCTTTGGTCCTGTTCAAAGGCTGTTTGGTTTTTTGGCAGTACATTCCTAGCAAGAGGGCACAATATGGAATTAAGATGTATATGTTGTCTGAGAGTAGGACAGGATATGTCTACAATTTCCGGGTGTACACCGGTAGGGATTCCACTATTGACCCCCTGGTTGTCCGTCCACTTTTGGAATTTCAGAGAAAATTGTGTGGGATCTTGTTAGAGGACTGTTTAACAGAGGCCACCATTTGTACCTTGATAACTTCTACACTGCAGTGCAATTGTTTAAAGAATTGTTCAAGGTGGACACTTTTGCTTGTGGCACAATTCACTCTAACTGTAAAGGTTACCCAAAAGAGCTTGTTTGCAAAAAGCTTCAGAGGGGACAGTGCAGTGCCTGCGTAGTGAGAAACTGCTAGCTGTGAAATTTGTGGACAGGAGGGATGTGTACATGCTGACTACCATACATGATGAGAGTACTTCCTCTGTGACTGTTTGGGGTCGGGTTGCTGAAGTGCGCAAACCTGTGTGCATTGTAGACTACAATAAGGACATGGGTGGTGTTGATAGAGTACACCAGAGGTTGGAACCTTACACTGCTGTTCGTAAGGCTTACATTTGGTATAAGAAGTTGGCCATCCATCTCTTCAATTTAGCAACTTTCAATGCTTTTGTTGTGTTCAATGAGTGTTCTCCTGCATGAAAGATGAATTTTGTTCAGTTTCAGCAGTCTGTGATAGGCAGCCTTGTTGTTGTGGAACAGGCAAGTGTTCCTAGAGATGGAGTGGTGGAGGATGTGGCTAGATTGAAAGATCGCCACTTTCCTGATTTAATTCCTCCCACGCCCCAAAAAACACAATCCCTTTAAGAGATATAGAGTCTGCTTGCGAAGAGGTATGCGGAACAAGAGTCGTATGCACTGTGCCGATTGTCCTTCTAATCCTGGGCTGTGTGTGCCCACATGTTTCAGATTGTATCACACTCAAAAGAGTATTGGGGAGCAACCATGAGTCTAATAGTGTACTGCCTGGTCTGTATGGTTTTATACAATTGTTGTTCAGTTTCATGTTTGGCAATAGAATTATATCTTTAGTTACTGCTGTTGTTTTTGTAGTTATCATTTTGTATCTAGTTGCAATTGTTATGTGTTTTCTTTCTTGTTAAAAAAAAATTTAAGACGGTGTGGGTGGACTGGCGCTTGGCTGGCGGTGTGCATGGACTGGTGCTTGGCTGGCTTTGGTCGTGGACTGGTGCTTGGCTGGTGGTGTGCGTGGACTGGCGCTTGGCTGGAGGTGTGCGTGGACTGGCACTTGGCTGGTGGTGTGTGTGGACTGGGACTGGTGCTTGGCTGGCGGTGTGCGTGGACTGGCGCTTGGCTGGAGGTGTGCGTGGACTAGTTCTTGGCTGGTGGTGTGTGTGGACTGGCGCTTGGCTGGCGGTGTGCGTGGACTGGCACTTGGCTGGCGGTGTGCGTGGACTGGCGCTTGGCTGGTGGTGTGCGTGGCCTGGCGCTTGGCTGGCAGTGTGAGTGGGATGGTGCTTGACTGGCGGTGTTAGTGGGCAGGCATTTAGCTGGCAGTGTGTGAGTATTGACTTGCTGCTGGTCATTGCACACTCTGCTAGTCAAACACCACTGCAGACACTATGTCAACCACCAGCCGGTGTGATTGCTGTGTCAGTCATGTGGGCGTATGAAAGTGATGGGCCCTTGAATGGCACTATCTGTTGATGTGAATGTTATAATGTGCTGGGCCCGCTGTTGGGGGTGTGAATGAGTCTTGTGTGTCATGTCTGAAAGCTGTAAGACTGGCCTGTAAAGAGGCTGGTGCCTTGCCGTAGCTTTATAACTCAAGAGCTGTGCGTCATTGGTTCAGGTTTTTAACCTTTTAAATATTAACAGTGCATTTCGTTTTTGTGAAATCTCTTGTTAATAGAATTTTACGCTCTGAACCTTCACTCACCCTCATGCCAAATCCAAACAGTATGTGTGAGTACTTAAGGAATTGTTCATTTTGAAGGAATATTTGTCTTTTTTGTCGCTCTCTGCCAGGGTGTACATTGTCTCCACATTGTTTGTGAATGTGAATGTTGTAATGTGCTGGTGCCGCAACTGGTGGTGTGAAAGTGTGCGTCAAGTATGAAAGGTGTGTGATTGGCCTGTAAAGAGGTTGGTGCCTTGCCGTGGCTTTACAGCTCACGAGCTGTGAGTTTATTGGTTCTGGTTTTTAACCTTTTAATTATTGACAGTGCATTTTGTTTATGTGAAATCTCTTCTTAATAAAATATACATTTTGAAACTTTCACTCACCCTCATGCCAAATCCAACCAGTATGTGTGTGTACTTGAGGAACAGATGGATAGGCAGTCATATTTGTCTCATTTGTCTTTCTGTGCTAAGGTGTAGTCTGTCTCTAGGGAAAATTTACCAGCTTTACATATTTCTGTAAAGTAAAAACGAAAATGGGGAGTGCTGGGTGGTGTGCCTCTCATGGATCCCAACATGTTTTTTACTCACGCCATGCACACCTCAAAATGTGTCATAACATTCTGTTGTCAGAAAAACGAAAATTTTCCTACCACCCTGCATTCTCCCCAGGTCTCCCGATAAAAATGGTACCTCACTCGCGTGGGTGGGTCATGTACCCGCGACAGGCAAGGGCCCAAAACCTATTGAGGCGACATTAAAATGACCTACCGCAAAACAACCTGGTTTTGAAAGGGGGGTCCCATGAGTTTTTGGCCCTGGGCTCGGCGGTCATCTAGGGAAACCTACCAAACCCACATATTTCTGAAAACTAGACACCCGGGGGAGTCCAGCGAGGTATGGCTTGCGTGGTTTCCCCAATGTTTTCCTACCCAGAATCCCCTGCAAACCTCAAATTTAGCTGAAGAAAACCACGTTTTTCTTAAATTTCTGTGAGGGAAAGTTCTGGAATCTGCGTGGATCCACAAATTTCCTCCCACCCAGCGTTCCCCCAGATCTCCCGATAAAAATGGTGCCTCACTCGTGTGGGTGGGTCAAGTACCCGCGACTGGCAAGGGCCCAAAACCTATTGAGGCAACATCAAAATCACCTATCGAAAAACAACCTGGTTTTGCAAGGGGGGGTCCCATGAGTTTTTGGCCCCGGGCTCGGCGGCCATCTAGGGAAACCTACCAAACCCACATATTTCTGAAAACTAGATACCCGGGAGAGTCCAATGAGGTATGGGTTGCGTGGGTCCCCCAACGTTTCCCTACCTAGAATGCCCTACAAACCTCAAATTTAGCTGAAAAACCCCACATTTTCCACATATTTTTGGGTGGAATCACCGTGCCGGCACAAATGCCCTACCTCACAGTGTTACCCTCAGTTTCCCGAGTAAAATTATACCTCACTTGTGTGGGTGGGGCAAGGGCATGTGACTGGGAAGAGCCCCAAACATAGGGATTAAGGGTATAGCACCGAGAATTCTAAGCGCTATATTTTTTTTAAAATACGTTTTTAGCCAATTCTGCATTGGACATGCACGCAAGTGAGGTATCATTTTACCCGGGAGACTGAGGGGAACGCTGTAGGGTAGGACATTTATGCCGGCATGGTGATTCCACCCAAAAATATGTGGGAAATGTGTTTTTTCAGCTAAATTTGAGGTTTGCAGTGCATTCTGGGTAGGGAAACGTTGGGGGATCCACACAAGCCATACCTCATTAGACTCCCCAGGGTGTCTAGTTTTAAGAAATGTGTGGTTTTGCTAGGTTTCTCTAGATGGCGGCGAGCCCGGGGCCAAAACCCCAGGTGCCCACCCCCCAAAAGCATAAAGTTTTGTTACAGGTAATTTTGAAGTCTCCACAGTACGATTTGGGCCATTTCCTGTTGCAGCCACTATGCCTACCCACAATCAATCAATCAATCAATCATGGAATTTATATCACGCACTACTCACCCGGAAGGGTCTCAAGGCGCTTGGGGGAGGGGGTCTGCTACTGCTCGAACAGCCAGGTCTTGAGCTGTTTCCTGAAGGCGAGGTGGTCCTGGGTCAGCTGCAGGTGGACGGGCAGGGAGTTCCATGTCTTGGCCGCCAGGTAGGAGAAGGATCTTCCTCCGGCGGTGGCTCTCTGGACGCGAGGGACGACGGCGAGGGCGAGATTCGCGGATCGTAGCTGGCGGGTGGGCGTGTAGAAGGTCAGGCGGTCGTTGAGGTACCTTGGGCCCAGGTCGTGGAGGGATTTGTGTGCGTGGGTGAGGAGTCTGAACGTGATCCTCTTGTTGACCGGGAGCCAGTGCAGGCCTCTCAGGTGGCTCGAGATGTGGCTGCGTCGTGGGACGTCCAGGATGAGTCAGGTGGAGGCGTTCTGGATACGCTGAAGTCTCTTCTGAAGCTTGGCTGTTGTACCGGCGTAGAGGGTGTTTCCGTAATCTAGTCTGCTGGTGACGAGGGCCTGGGTGACCGTCTTCCTGGTCTCGGTCGGGAGCCATCGGAAGATCTTGCGGAGCATTCGGAGGGTGTGGAAGCAAGATGAGGAGACGGCGTTGACTTGTCTGGTCATCGATAGGGAGGAGTCCAGGATGACGCCCAAGTTGCGTGCGTGGTCCGTTGGCTTGGGTGCAGTGCCTAGGGCCGGGGGCCACCGGGAGTCGTCCCATGCGGAGGGCGACGGTCCCAGGATGAGGACTTCCGTCTTGTCCGTGTTCAATTTCAGGCGGCTGATGTTCATCCATTCGGCGACGTCTCTCATCCCTCCGTGTAGGCTGGCTTTGGCGGTGTCGGGGTCTTTGGTGAGTGAGAGAATCAGCTGGGTGTCATCGGCGTAGGAAATGATGTTGAGGTTGTGTTGGCGTGCGATGGCAGCGAGGGGTTTCATGTAGATGTTGAAGAGAGTGGGGATGAGCGACGATCCTTGCGGGACTCCGCAGATGACTTTGGTTGCCTCAGAGCGGAACGGAGGGAGGCGTACTCTCTGAGTTCTGCCGGAGAGGTATGAGATGATCCAGTCCAGAGCCTTCCCTTGGAGGCCGGTGTCGTTGAGGCGTTGGACTAGGGTGCGGTGGCAGACAGTGTCAAATGCTGCGGAGAGGTCTAGGAGGATGAGTGCTGCTGTTTCACCGTTGTCGAGCAGGGCTCGGATGTCGTCGGTGGCTGCGATGAGGGCGGTCTCGGTGCTGTGGTTGGCTCTGAATCCGGACTGCGATGGGTCGAGGGATCCGTTCGTCTCGAGGAAGGCGGCCAGTTGCTTGTTGACGACCTTCTCGATGACTTTGGCGGGGTAAGGCAGGAGCGAGATGGGACGGAAGTTCTTGAGGTTGGTCGGGTTCGCTGTTGGTTTCTTCAGCAGGGCGCTGAGCTCGGCATGATTCCAGCTCTCCGGGAAGGTTGCTGTGTCGAAGGAGGTGTTGATGATGTCTCGGAGGTGGGGTGCGATGGTAGAGGCGGCCTTGTTGAAGACATGGTGGGGGCACGGGTCGGTCGGGGATCCGGAGTGGATGGTGTTCATCATGCGTGTCGTTTCTTCGGGGGTCACCTCGGTCCATGTTTGGAGGATGGCGGCGGGGTGCGTAGGTTCGACCGATGGGTGCGGGGGTGGAGCGCCGAAACTGTTGTGGATGTCGGCGATCTTGCGGTGGAAGTACGAGGCGAGGGAGTCGCAGAGGTCCTGCGAGGGAGTGATGTCGTTGTTGCCGGTGCTGGGGTTGGAGAACTCCTTGACGATGTTGAAGAGCTCCTTGCTGTCATGGGCGTTCTTGTCCAGTCGTTCCTTCAGAGATTTCTTCTTGGTGGTGCGGATGAGCTGGTGATGTCTGCGGGTGGCGAGTTTGAGGGTGGTCATGGTGTCGGCGGTTTTGTCGAGGAGCCAGGCCTTCTCGAGGGTGCGGCAGGCCTTCTTGGAGTCCTTGAGTTTGTCGGTGAACCAGGGGGCCTTCTTGCTTCTGGGCCTGGTGAGTGGGTTCCTCAGGGGGGCGAGGTTGTCGGCACAGGAGGTCAGCGTGAGGTCGAGGGCTGCTGTGTCAGGGTCCGTTGTCCTGACAGGTGGGTTCTGGCTGAGGGAGGTGGCGAGCTGGTCGACGGTGATCTTGCTCCAGTTTCTGTGGGGAACCTGCTCCGGGTGGTGGTGGACCGTGTTCTTTTTGTAGCTGAAGTGGACGCAGCTGTGGTCAGTCCAGTGAAGTCCGGTGGAGTGGCTGAAGGTGACGTGCTTGCTGGATGAGAAGAGGGGGTCGAGCGTGTGGGCGGCGTAGTGGGCGGGGGTGTTGACCAGTTACTTGAGTCCGAGGTTGGCGAGGTTGTCCAGCAGGGCGGTGGTGTTGCGGTCGTTGTTGTTCTCCAGGTGGAAGTTGAGGTCCCCGAGGAGGATGTAGTCGGTGGAGGGGAGGGCGTGAGGGCTGATGAAGTCCGTGATGTCTTCGCTGAACTGTGCGCGTGGTCCCGGGGGTCTGTAGATGAGGGTGCCTCTGAGGGTAGTCTTGGGGTCGGTGTGGATCTGGAAGTGCAGGTATTCGGCGGCGTTTAATGCGTCGATGGAGTCAGTCGAGATGCGAATGGTGCTTTTGTGAACGATGGCGATGCCCCCTCCGGTCTGGTTGACGTGATCCTTCCTGATGATCTTGTAGCCGTCCGGGATGGCTATGGCGATGTCGGGGGCTGAGGAGGCGTTCATCCAGGTTTCAGTGAGGAAGGCGACGTCTGGAGATGCGGTGTCGAGGAGGTTCCAGAGTTCCACGGCGTGTCTGTGGACGGAGCGGGTGTTGATCAGGATGCACTTGAGGTGGTTGCTGTTGTCCGTCTTGATGGGTGCGGTGCCGGTTTGGAGGCAGGAGAAGTTGCAGGATCGGCAGGCGAAGGGTCCATGGGTGCGTCGCGGGGATGCTTGGTAGCACCCGGGGGCTCGGGCGGTGTTGAGTGCGATGAGGGTGGCGGCATCGTAGGTCCTGCGGGGGGGTTGGCGGACGCGGGGGCCAGGGGGTCTGGCGCTGGGCGCTGTCCAGGCACGGACGGGCGCAGACGGGCTTACCTTTGGCGCACCTTCGGCGCTCAGTCGGCGCTCCCGCTGCGCACGTCCGCTGCGCGGTCGCTGAGGGGGCGTCATAAGTAAGGAGCCGGGAGGGGGGGTCAGCTGGGAGGTGGGAGGCGGTAGACCAATGGGCACAGAGTGGGGGCGGGGTCAGGGGTCAGCGGCGGGAAAGGAAGAAGCGGAACCGGGGCAGCGGCGGGGGAGAAGGCACGAGTGAGGGGGCACCTACCGAGTCAGCAGGTCAGCGGCGGCGGTGAGGCAGAGTAAGCAGAGGACCGGGGAAGCAAGCGTGAGGCAGCAGGAGCAGTCGTGAAGGTACAGGCAGCAGGAGGCGTCCGTAATCAGCAGGCAGCAGCAGGAGGTGAGGAGCGACCAGCCGTGGGGGCACAGGGGGTCACATTGACCAGCCCGCCTCGGTCCCCTTAAGTAAGGAGCCGGGAGGGGGGGTCAGCTGGGAGGCGGGAGGCGGTAGACCAATGGGCACAGAGTGGGGGCGGGGTCAGGGGTCAGCGGCGGGAAAGGAAGAAGCGGAACCGGGGCAGCGGCGGGGGAGAAGGCGCGAGTGAGGGGGCACCTACCGAGTCAGCAGGTCAGCGGCGGCGGTGAGGCAGAGTAAGCAGAGGACCAGGGGAGCAAGCAGTCGCGAAGATACAGGCAGCAGGAGGCGTCCGTAATCAGCAGGCAGCAGCAGGAGGTGAGGAGCGACCAGCCGTGGGGGCACAGTGAGGTACCATTTTTATCGAGATAACAGAAGGAACGCTGGGTGGGTGGAAATTTGTAGATCCACGCAGATTCCAGTACTTTCCCACACAGAAAATATAGAAAAAAGTGATTTTTTTTCAGCTAAATTTGAGGTTTACAGGTGATTCTGGGTAGGAAAACGTTTGGGGACCCATGCAAGCCATACCTCCCTGCACTCCCCCGGGTGTCTAGTTTTCAGAGATCTGTGGGTTTGGTGGGTTTCACTAGATGGCCGCCGAGCCCGGGGCCAAACTCTTATGGGACCCCCCTTGCAAAACTAGGTTGTTTTGCGCTAGGTGATTTTGATGTCGCCTCAATAGGTTATGGGCCCTTGCCTGTCGTGGGTACTTCACCCACCCATGCGTATGAGGTACCATTTTTATCGAGAGACCTGGGGGAACACTGGGTGGCAGGAAATTTGTGGATCCACGCAGATTCCAGAACTTTCCCACACAGAAATTTCAGAAAAAGTGATTTTTTCAGCTAAGTTTGAGTTTTGCAGGGGATTCTGGGTAGGAAAATGTAGGGGGACCCACGCAAGCTATACCTCGCTTGACTCCCCTGGGTGTCTAGTTTTCAGAAATGTGTGGGTTTTGGTAGGTTTCCCTGGATGGCCCCCGAACCCGGGGGCAAAAACTCATGGGACTCCCCCTTTCAAAACCAGGTTGGTGATTTTGATATCGCCTCAATAGGTTTTGGGCCCTTGCCTGTCGCAGGTACTTGACCCACCCATGCGAAAGAGGTAGCATTTTTATCGGGAGACCTGGGGGAACGCTGGGTGGTAGGAAATTTGTGGATCAATGCAGATTCCAGAACTTTCAACCACCGAAATGCGAGAAAAATATATATTTTTTACACAATTGTAGGTTTGCAAGGGATTCTGGGTAACAGAACCTGGTGAGAGCCAGTCAAATCACCCCATCCTCGATACCCCTGTGTGTCTACTTTTCAAAAATGGATAGGTTTGCTAGGTGTCCCTAGGTGCCGGCAGAGCTAGGGTTCAAAATCTACAGCTAGGCACTTTGCAAAAAAAGGGTCCATTTTCACTGTGAAAATGTGGTGTGTTCACGTGGCGTTTTGGGCCGTTTCCTAGCGCACTAGGCCTACCCACACAAGTGAGGTACCATTTTTCTCGAAAGACTTTGGGGAACGCGGGGTTGGTGGAATTTTGTGGATCCATGCAGATTCTAGAACTTTCCACCACAGAAATGTGAGGAAAATGTATTTTTTTGACTAATTTGTAGGTTTGCAAGGGATTCTGGGAAAAAGAACCTGGTGAGAGCCAGTCAAGTCAATCTACCCTTCAATCCTCTGGGTGTCTACTTTTCAAAAATGGATAGGTTTGCTAGGTGTCCCTAGGTGCCAGCAGAGCTAGGGTTCAAAATCTTCAGCTAGGCACTTTGGAAAAAAAGGGTCCATTTTCACTGTGAAAATGTGGTGTGTTCATGTGGCGTTTTGGGCCGTTTCCTAGCGCAGTAGGCCTACCCACACAAGTGAGGTACCATTTTTCTCAGAACACTTTGGGGAACATGGGAAAGGTAGAATTTTGTGGATCCACGCAGATTCTAGAACTTTCCACCACAGAAATGTGAGGAAAATTTTTTTTTTTTGACAAATTTGTAGGTTTGCAAGGGATTCTGGGAAACAGAACCTGATGAGAGCCAGTCAAGACAATCTACCCTTGATTCCTCTGGGTGTCTAGTTTTCAAAAAATGTATAGGTTTACTAGGTTTCCCTAGGTGCCAGCAGAGCTAGGTTTCAAAATCTACAGATAGGCACTTTGCAAAATAAGGGTCTGTTATCACTGTGAAAATGTGGCGTGTCCAAGTTGCGTTTGGGCCATTTCCTGTTGCGTGCACTAGGCCCAACCATACAAGTGAGGTACCATTTTTCTCGAAAGACTTTAGGGAACGCGGGGTGGGTGGAATTTTGTGGATCCATGCAGATTCTAGAACTTTCCACCACAGAAATTTGAGGAAAATGTATTTTTTTTGACAAATTTGTAGGTTTGCAAGGGATTCTGGGAAAAAGAACCTGGTGAGAGCCAGTCAAGTCAATCTACCCTTCATTCCTCTGGGTGTCTAGTTTTCAAAAATGTATAGGTTTGTTAGGTTTCCCTAGGTGCCAGCAGAGCTAGCGTTCAAAATCTACAGCTAGGCACTTTGCAAAAAAAGAGTCTGTTTTCACTGTGAAAATGTGGTGTGTCCACGTTGTGTTTTAGGCCATTTCCTAGCACGGGCACTAGGCCTATCCATACAAGTGAGGTACCATATTTCTCTGAAGACTTTGGGGAACGTGGTGTGGGTGGAATTTTGTGGATCCACATAGATTCTAGAACTTTCCACCATAGAAATGTGAGGAAAATTAGTTTTTTGGGACAAATTTTAGGTTTGCAAGGGATTCTGGGTACCAGGACCTGGTGAGAGCCAGTCAAGTCACCCCATCCTTGATTCCCCTGGGTGTCTAATTTTCACAAATGTATAGGTTTGCTAGGTTTCCATAGGTGCCGGCAGAGCCAGGGTTCAAAATCTACAGCTAGGCACTTTGCAAAAAAAGGGTCCATTTTCACTGTAAAAATAAAGTGTGTCCACATTGCATTTCCTGTCGTGGGCACTAGGTCTACCCACACAAGTGAGGTGCCATTTTTATCCGGAGACTTAGGGTAACATCGGATTGTAGAGAAATTGTTATTACCTATTGACTTTCGATGCATTTCTGCCTTCCAAATGAAAGACAATGTGTAAAAAAGAAGTAATTTTGAAAAATGACCTATAATTCTCATGCTAGTATGGGTACTCATAATTTTGGAAATGTGCAAATATCTACTGTTTTTAATCTCTATATTTTGTTCCAATTTCAGAGATACATAGGTGTCTTTCATACCGATTTTTCCATGTACATATTTTACCAAATTAATTGCTATATAACCGGTACATAATGGAAAACCATTGCAAGACGCTGCTCAGTTATTGGCTCTGGGTTTTTCGGGTTCTTGGTGAACCTACAAGTCCTATATATCCCCACAACCAGAAAGGTCCAGCGGATGTAACGGTATATTGCTTTCAAACAGTTGTCACAATTAGAAGAAGTTACAGGTGATAACGTTGGCACAAATGGCTGTTTTTTAGCTAATTTTTAATTTATCCTATATTTAACTGTTAGTTTCTATAAAGAAACCTTGAAGGATCTACACAAATGACGCCTTGCTGAATTCAGAATTTTGTCTACTTTTCTAAAATGTATAGCTTTCCAGGATACATTAGTGCTTTCATACCTATTTCTACCATTAACTGGATGAAGGTTGAAAGCACAAAAAATAGCATAAATAGGCAATGTCCCAGAAAAATGCCAAAACTGTGTAAAAATTGTTGGTTTTCTGGCAAAAGTCTGTCAGTCCCTAAAGGTGGAGAAAATGGTTATTTCAGCCCCACAAACCCTTTGTTGATACCATTTGCAGGGAAAAAAATAGACGCTTTTATTTGCAGCACTTTTTTCTCATTTTTCCCAAACAACCCAAAATAAAGCTGTATTTTGACTAATTTCTGTGTCCGCTCCAAGGGAATCCACAAACCCTGGGTACCTTTAGTATCCCCATGATGTTGAAAGAAAAGGACGCAAATTTGGCATTGTTAGAAATGGGATTTCTGGTTGGCTGAGCCTTGCGCCAAAGCCAGGCAGAAACCACCACTCTAGTCAGGGCAAGGAAGTTACACGCCAAAGATAACCCCTGCTCACCCCCTTGGTAGCTTGGCACGAGCAGACAGGCTTATCCCTGAGGCGATGTGTAAAGCGTTTGCGCGCGCACCCAGCAACAACACCCAAGGCCCACCACAAAGGAAACTCCACACAAGGTATTATATAAAAATAACCTTTGTATTATACACAACACATTAGATAAAAACACACACTTTACAATGTGCCAACAGGCACGGGCAGAATTTACAAGGGATTATAAATACAGGGGACAGGGCCACATGGACCACTGTCAGGAATTAGCACTTTGTAGGAATAGCACTTAGAACGTAGGAATAATATTTGAGAACATAGCACACAATCACTGTAGCACTAAAAATAGAACATGTAGCACACAACCAGTAACTACTGGTATCAGAACGTACCACCTACGCAACCCTAACCACCTTTAGGAATACCACGCAGGGAACTAGGACCTCACTAGTACCACCTGTACTAGGGGAAAAACAACCACCTAAGTATCACAATACCTGTAGGGGTCTGAACACATAAACACATGATGCATAACATTCAGTGGTGTAAAGCAATAAAACACATGATGCATAAAGATATTTCAGGTGCAGGAAAAGAAACAAGAACACACTAGTATAATTACTACTAGTAAAACAATCTCCAATGCATAAACACAGTTTAGGAAGGAGAATATCATAAAGACATTGCGCAGGCGCCAAAGTACATATATAAAAATCACCAGGTACCCTAGGGGAGGGCACAATACAGAAAAAACTGTCCCCCAGGCCAACTGGCCTCTCAGGGGTGCAGAAATGACCAATCCAATAATGTCACGGCGCGACTGCGCAGGCTGCGCAAGCCAGGCGCACCCTGCACAACCTAAACGTTGCAGCTGCCCACTAAGTGCTGGGCAGCTGTGAACACGGAGTGTGGGCACCACTGTGCCCTTTGAAACTACTCTGTCGCCTTTGGAGCCTCTCTGGGCTCTAAAACAATGACATGCCCCCTAGAGCCTGTCAGGGCTCTATTAAACTATTGCCCCCGACGTTGGAGCCTCACGGGCTCTAGAAAAAAGGTGGGGGCGACGTTGGAGCGACCCGCTGCCTTCCGGGGCCGCTCTACTGACTAGGAAATGCCCCCGTAGCGTTGGAGCCTTCACGGCTCTATACAAACGCTCCCCGAGCACGTGGGAGCCTCACTGGGCTCAGCGAAGCACAATCACCCCGTTGGAGCGCCTCGCGCTCAGACACCGAGGACAATGCCCCCTTTGACGTTGGAGCCTTCCCGGCTCTTAAACAAAATGCGCCCCGTTGGAGCGGTCCGCTCTGGAGCGGGGCCGCTCTGCTACCGCCTCTCCCCACCCGGACTCCCTTTACTCTTACCGGCTGGGGGAGAGGTGGCAAAGACAGGACTCCGGTCTGCGGGGCTTCTTCTCGCTGCACTCGGGGAGGCGGGGTAGGCTCCCGTGCTCTCCCGTCTTCCCCTCTCGTGGGGCTTCCCTCGTCCGGCTGCAGGAGCGCGGGGTAGGCTCCCGTCGGCTTCCTGTTAACGTCCCGCCCACGTCCCAACAAAGGCCGCCTGACTTCCTGTGAGCCCGGCCGCGGCGGTGATTTCAAAACTCGGCAATAAGAGGGGTAGGCTCCCTCTGCAGGTGCGATATACGGCGGGGTGGGCACCCGCCGTAAAAATAAACAAATAAGCGGGGTGGGCACCCGCAAGCACCCCACAATGCGGGGTGGGCACCCGCCAATTAAATCACGGCAAATAAGCAGGGTGGGCACCTGCGACAGCACCAGTATGCGGGGTAGGCACCCGCTATCAGAAATAAAGCGCTCCGGGCGCTGAGGGCAGAGGTGGAAGCGCTTTCTGCGCTAAAGGAGAGTCCAGCGCTCCCAGGCGCTGGAGGCTTCAGCAAAAGTCCCAAATCAAGTGCTCCTAGCGCTGAAAGTAAAAATGAAAGCGCTTCCAGGCGCTTTGGGGGGAATAAGAGAGAAAGAGAAGGTCCAGCAAAGTTTTAGGAAGGGGGCAAGGCTGGGCCAGGGGCCAGCTCACTGGGCCCTCCAGGGCAGGGAGGCAGTCCCAAGTGGCGGTTCCTCCTAGCCTCCAGCAGCAGCAGCCCCCTCCTGTCAGGATCCAAAAAGCAGAACAGTTTCTGTGGGGACACAGCCCCATTTTTATACAGGCAAACCCTTTGTTCTGGGTTCAGGGTGAGGGGGAAAACCAGTCGCAGCTGGTTGGGGAGCACCCTTGATGTGCTCAGCCCCTCATTCTATTCACTGGAAGGGCTAGGGTCGTCAGTCGCACCACAGGGGGCGGGGCCAGCATTGTGTTTGGAAAACCCTGTCCTATTCAGGACCCAGGTGGACTCCTCCCACCCATCTAGCTGCTGTTCTCCCCATTCACCACTGGGTGACTCATCCTGACACTGGGGAATCCCTAGCCCGTCACATGACATGACCAGCCAATCACGCGACGGACACACTGCACACAGAAGTGCCCACTTCTAGAAGTGGCACTTCCACACTAGGTACATACACGCCGCACACATCATCGCGCAGCATTCACTCCCACGAGTCCGCACATACCAAACTCGGGCCTGCACACCCCACGCATCAGGAACTACTAGGGACACATACATTCCCCATGCATTCCTATGGGAGGGCAGGCCTATCTCACCACATGCACTCAGAGCACGCACGCACTTTACCCTGGGACACAGGGAAAGTGCGCAGAAACCAAACAATCACCACACCAAGTCACCAGTAAAAATCAAAAAAGTTCAGGGGTGAACCTGCCAGAAGGGCCAAGTCCAACACAACCCCCTTCCAGCCAAAACGCAGGGCAGCCCAATCACCACCGTGATGGACTTCCCTGCTTGGGGCGATAGAACACGGACGCGGGCCCGCAACTGCAGGGACACCCTCCGGTTCTACGCCACGGCGAACCCATGGAATTCTTTCTAACACCACTGTCTGGACCAACTGGGCTACCCCACTGGTACTCCCAAGTTGTCCGCGGCCAAGACCAGGCCCTAGGCCACCCAGGTGCCACTGGTCTTTGCCTAACCACAGAGTGGGGGGTAGTAACCCCTGGCACATAGCGGCCATTCTCCACTCTTCCTCTCTGAAAGACAGGACTAGACTGCCACTGGTTCTCCAGCCTAGGGTCTACACCCTCAGGCGGACCAGGAGTCTCAGGGAAAGCTCTCCTCCCCCTACCTCTTCTCCTAGGGTTCCTCCTCCTCTGGCGAGGGGTACACCTAGAACGCCATTCCAACCCAGGGTTTAACCCCTCAGGTTGTACCGGGGGCAGAGGTGGGCTCTCCCACCCTCTGCACCCCCTTCCAGAACCCTGCTCCCTACCAACTGGTGCGGTACCTCTGGAAGAAGAACTGGTCGGGACGCTGATTACAGACGTCCCACCCTTCAGGTCAGGCTGATCCCGAACCTGGCCTTCCAACCTCCGGCCTAGAACCTTTGGTGGAATAATTGCCTGGCACTCCAGGACTTCTGGGGATCTCCACTCCATCCCCCTGAGGCTATCAAATGACACGTATGTCGAGCGACTGTCTGTCTGGCGCTGATCTCCCGTCCCCTGTCCACCTGACAGTGCGCGGAGATCCCCCAGAACAGAAGTGGTGTCACCCTGGTCACTACACGGGAACCTAGCCCAACTGGGAAGTCCCTGACCCACCGGCTCTTCCACTGGGGAACTCATCCCCCAATCACTCACGCTGGACTCCTGTACCCTCCCTACCGGAGCGGTACCGCCAGACTCCAGAACCACAGGAGCCCTGGTTACAGGTGCCCCAGGTCCTCCACTCACTAAGAGATCTTCCTCAAGTGGACTAACAGGACAGCCTAGGTCCCCAACTTGGTGTTCCCTCATGAAACCATCCAAGTCCTGAGGCAGGGTTTCGGGCGTCTGGGGACCCTCGGTCACCCCCTCACTCCTGCTCCACTGAGCCAGGCAGTGAGCCCCTACACCCTCCTCGCTATCCTGGGACCTAGCTGGGCTACACTGAGCCTCCTCCACCACGCTGGGCTGGAGGATCTCTGACCCACTATTGTTGGAATCACTCACTAATGACACTAGAGAACCTTTGGCCCTTTCCCAGCGGTCTGCTTCCTCTGCAAGTTCAAATGGACAAAAAGAGTTATACCTCAACAGGTGTTGGCGCAACCCTGGAGAACAACTACTGAGCATCTGCTCTTTGATAATCATATTTAGTACTCCATCCAAATCCTGCTCCGGGTTAAACACCAACCAGTCCACCAGTGCATCATGACATTCCTCCACAGCCTCCTCCCAAGACTGGTGAGACAGCTTCTTACTGCCCCTGAACTTCAACCTACATTCCTCCTCTCGGGAACAAGGTACCACACTCGGGGAACTGGGACTCTCTATACTGCACTTTATATTGCTGCCCCCCCTGGACTCCACCCTCACTGGGGAATCCAGAAAACTACCACTGCGCTCAGGGGACAGGGAAAGGGGTGAGGCGCTATCTTCTACGCTGGACCCAGCAAGGGACTCCCTACCTACGGGGTCCTCACTCTCTACTGGCGTCCAGGTACTGTCATCTTCTTCTGAGTCATCAGGGCTCCCCACAGACCCACCACCCTCCAGGTGTGAGGCCCGGGCCCTTTCTTCCTCACTGCGCTCACGTTCCCATTCATCTGCTTGCCATCCAATCATGTAGTTCCTCAATTCGTACACAGTGTCTGACTCGCTCACCCCTATGTTTCTCTCTCTACAGAACCTTTCCAACTCCTGCATACTGTAATAAACTAGATCACTGAGATCAAAAGCAGGCTCCATTCTGGCAGACGTTCTAGAGAAAAGATCACACAGGGAACCTAGGGGTCTGAGCTTAACAGGAGCACACAATTCACAAAAAGATTCAGCAAGCTCTCTAACCCAGAGAACTCACACTCACTTGCCTAGTGCCACTCACCACCCATCCACACACAACCCTCCCCTCGGACTGGTAAGGCAGTTTCTACCACCCCTGATTCCTCAACCTGACCACCACGTGACACAGGTACCAACTCTGGGCGCAGGGCGGGGGACAAATGTACAGGACACTATTACGCTGCCACCACTGGATCCCACCCTCTGGTGAATCCAGAAAACACAATGCACTAAGGGGAATGATCTACCCTCCCGAGCTAGGGACACCTAACTCACAGTGCACAAAAACACATTTCCAAGGAAATGACAATTAAAAACAATTTTAAAACCATAATCCCTATACCATGTGATTTATCTAAATGCAGAGTTTTGTAGTGCGGCCAGTTGCCGCTGCGGTACAGCGCAAACGCAAGTCCAAATCCCACCGCTGATCACCAATGTTAGAAATGGGATTTCTGGTTGGCTGAGCCTTGCGCCAAAGCCAGGCAGAAACCACCACTCTAGTCAGGGCAAGGAAGTTACACGCCAAAGATAACCCCTGCTCACCCCCTTGGTAGCTTGGCACGAGCAGACAGGCTTATCCCTGAGGCGATGTGTAAAGCGTTTGCGCGCGCACCCAGCAACAACACCCAAGGCCCACCACAAAGGAAACTCCACACAAGGTATTATATAAAAATAACCTTTGTATTATACACAACACATTAGATAAAAACACACACTTTACAATGTGCCAACAGGCACGGGCAGAATTTACAAGGGATTATAAATACAGGGGACAGGGCCACATGGACCACTGTCAGGAATTAGCACTTTGTAGGAATAGCACTTAGAACGTAGGAATAATATTTGAGAACATAGCACACAATCACTGTAGCACTAAAAATAGAACATGTAGCACACAACCAGTAACTACTGGTATCAGAACGTACCACCTACGCAACCCTAACCACCTTTAGGAATACCACGCAGGGAACTAGGACCTCACTAGTACCACCTGTACTAGGGGAAAAACAACCACCTAAGTATCACAATACCTGTAGGGGTCTGAACACATAAACACATGATGCATAACATTCAGTGGTGTAAAGCAATAAAACACATGATGCATAAAGATATTTCAGGTGCAGGAAAAGAAACAAGAACACACTAGTATAATTACTACTAGTAAAACAATCTCCAATGCATAAACACAGTTTAGGAAGGAGAATATCATAAAGACATTGCGCAGGCGCCAAAGTACATATATAAAAATCACCAGGTACCCTAGGGGAGGGCACAATACAGAAAAAACTGTCCCCCAGGCCAACTGGCCTCTCAGGGGTGCAGAAATGACCAATCCAATAATGTCACGGCGCGACTGCGCAGGCTGCGCAAGCCAGGCGCACCCTGCACAACCTAAACGTTGCAGCTGCCCACTAAGTGCTGGGCAGCTGTGAACACGGAGTGTGGGCACCACTGTGCCCTTTGAAACTACTCTGTCGCCTTTGGAGCCTCTCTGGGCTCTAAAACAATGACATGCCCCCTAGAGCCTGTCAGGGCTCTATTAAACTATTGCCCCCGACGTTGGAGCCTCACGGGCTCTAGAAAAAAGGTGGGGGCGACGTTGGAGCGGCCCGCTGCCTTCCGGGGCCGCTCTACTGACTAGGAAATGCCCCCGTAGCGTTGGAGCCTTCAAGGCTCTATACAAACGCTCCCCGAGCACGTGGGAGCCTCACTGGGCTCAGCGAAGCACAATCACCCCGTTGGAGCGCCTCGCGCTCAGACACCGAGGACAATGCCCCCTTTGACGTTGGAGCCTTCCCGGCTCTTAAACAAAATGCGCCCCGTTGGAGCGGTCCGCTCTGGAGCGGGGCCGCTCTGCTACCGCCTCTCCCCACCCGGACTCCCTTTACTCTTACCGGCTGGGGGAGAGGTGGCAAAGACAGGACTCCGGTCTGCGGGGCTTCTTCTCGCTGCACTCGGGGAGGCGGGGTAGGCTCCCGTGCTCTCCCGTCTTCCCCTCTCGTGGGGCTTCCCTCGTCCGGCTGCAGGAGCGCGGGGTAGGCTCCCGTCGGCTTCCTGTTAACGTCCCGCCCACGTCCCAACAAAGGCCGCCTGACTTCCTGTGAGCCCGGCCGCGGCGGTGATTTCAAAACTCGGCAATAAGAGGGGTAGGCTCCCTCTGCAGGTGCGATATACGGCGGGGTGGGCACCCGCCGTAAAAATAAACAAATAAGCGGGGTGGGCACCCGCAAGCACCCCACAATGCGGGGTGGGCACCCGCCAATTAAATCACGGCAAATAAGCAGGGTGGGCACCTGCGACAGCACCAGTATGCGGGGTAGGCACCCGCTATCAGAAATAAAGCGCTCCGGGCGCTGAGGGCAGAGGTGGAAGCGCTTTCTGCGCTAAAGGAGAGTCCAGCGCTCCCAGGCGCTGGAGGCTTCAGCAAAAGTCCCAAATCAAGTGCTCCTAGCGCTGAAAGTAAAAATGAAAGCGCTTCCAGGCGCTTTGGGGGGAATAAGAGAGAAAGAGAAGGTCCAGCAAAGTTTTAGGAAGGGGGCAAGGCTGGGCCAGGGGCCAGCTCACTGGGCCCTCCAGGGCAGGGAGGCAGTCCCAAGTGGCGGTTCCTCCTAGCCTCCAGCAGCAGCAGCCCCCTCCTGTCAGGATCCACAAAGCAGAACAGTTTCTGTGGGGACACAGCCCCATTTTTATACAGGCAAACCCTTTGTTCTGGGTTCAGGGTGAGGGGGAAAACCAGTCGCAGCTGGTTGGGGAGCACCCTTGATGTGCTCAGCCCCTCATTCTATTCACTGGAAGGGCTAGGGTCGTCAGTCGCACCACAGGGGGCGGGGCCAGCATTGTGTTTGGAAAACCCTGTCCTATTCAGGACCCAGGTGGACTCCTCCCACCCATCTAGCTGCTGATCTCCCCATTCACCACTGGGTGACTCATCCTGACACTGGGGAATCCCTAGCCCGTCACATGACATGACCAGCCAATCACGCGACGGACACACTGCACACAGAAGTGCCCACTTCTAGAAGTGGCACTTCCACACTAGGTACATACACGCCGCACACATCATCGCGCAGCATTCACTCCCACGAGTCCGCACATACCAAACTCGGGCCTGCACACCCCACGCATCAGGAACTACTAGGGACACATACATTCCCCATGCATTCCTATGGGAGGGCAGGCCTATCTCACCACATGCACTCAGAGCACGCACGCACTTTACCCTGGGACACAGGGAAAGTGCGCAGAAACCAAACAATCACCACACCAAGTCACCAGTAAAAATCAAAAAAGTTCAGGGGTGAACCTGCCAGAAGGGCCAAGTCCAACAGGCATGGATACCTTGTTTGGTCAAAAAGTTACAGGGGCCTAAGCGCGCACTACCCCAATAGACAAAAAAAGGCTTAGCACGGGGGGGGGGGCCTAGCAGCAGAGGGGTTAAGGTTAAGCTCCGGGCCACGCACTAACTTCGGACAAGGTGTGAGCGTAAAATATCCAAATTACAAGTGATAATCACATATATTGTTACTTTCATTGTGAATTGATGAGCAAATAAATTATTCAATGGTAGAATTTACTGTTCTTCCTTGTACTGTCATATGTGCGTTCGCAGTGGCGGCTCCTCCGCTAAGGCGGAGAAGCGCCGCCCTACTGATCAAAACGAATACTTTTATTTTTCATGCACTTCGACCACTGGGCTCGGGTCACAAACATGCTGCGGGCCCTTCTCTTTTTCATTTATTTATTTAATGCGTTTTTATATAGCGCGGACTTTACCCGAAGGTGTCAGAACGCTTCACAATAGGAACAGTAATGATACATGAGGAGAAAAATGACAAGTGAGCATGTCACAAAAGCAAACGTTACGTTACATGAGGCAATGGTGGCAATTTTGCAAGTATCAAGAGCAAACAGAATACAAGAGGTAGCAAACGATACGTTACAAAAGGAACAAGCATTGGCATAACCAATAGGTCTCGCCTTTAGGACCTTATAAGTGCATAACTAAATACTTATAAGGTCCCAAAAGCGAGACCTATTGGTTATGCCAAGCGGCCGTGAAAGTGAAAGTGATCGCGATCGCGATCACGCTCAAACATCAAAGCGGCCGTGCAGCCTCTAAAGTGAAAGTAATCGTGGTAAAGCGCGGCGCGCGCGCCCGTGCACATGCACTGTAGCTCTAGGCTGGCCTGGTAGCACTTTTTGGAGCCTTTTCAATAAGTCTCGCCTGACCCAGCGCATGCGCTGGGTCAGGCGAGACCTAAAAAGTGACATGTGTGCAGGTTACAAAAGCATACAAAGTACACGTAGAGGTAAAAAACGGCAATAAATGGCCGACACTCAAAACACTAAAACAAACGTTACGTTACATGAGGCAATGGTGGCAATTGTGCATGTATCAAAAGCAAACAAAATACAAGAGGTAACAAACGATACGTTACAAAAAGAAAGGTGACGTGTGCATGTTACAAAAGAGTACAAAGACAGTACAAGTAGAGGTATAATACTGCACTAAATGGCAGACACTCAAAACACAAGAACACACTGGGAACACACTTTTCTGGTTTGTTGAAACATAAATTTCGGCTTCCTCTTCGAGAATATATCAAAAGCGCCCTATTATTTTACGATGTATTGATTTAGCAGGGGTTCTCAGTGCCCTAAAAAGAGGGGGGGCTGGGCTCAACGGCCCGTCTGTCCCTCCCCCAGCCTGGCAGGAGGCGCAGAGGGAGATCCCTAGCTGGCTGTTGACTCAGAGCCTGTAATCGCCGGTCTGTGGCCTCCATTCCTACAGGCCCGCCCTCCACCCAGCAGGATCCGTGTATGATTATAAACTGCACCCTGCCGCGCGCTCGAGGAGCAATAACACGTTATAACACTTTATAAAGTCAGTGGGAAACGCGACTCCTCTGAGGCTCGCCAGAGGTCCGGTTTAATGCACGGAGAGTGCCGCAGAACAAAGGCCCGGCTGCCGAGCCGGCGAGCTGACACAGGCACTGAACTCCCAGGGCCCCGGGGAAAGCATTCTAAGTGCTGTCATTTGCAAAGAGAGCACATAGCGAAAGATGAGCAGAGCAGGTTTGCATGCACTGGGGGAGTCATCCGCTGAACCGCACTGCTCACTGGAGAATGATGCAGGCCGTAGATACAGCACCTCTGGAAACCGCTGCAAATCTCTGGCATCGCCCTGCCTCAAGGCGCTGCCACTAGCGCCCAGAAGCAAAGGAAACCCCCTCTTCACTTTGGCGATGTATATCCGCATCTCGTCGAAATTCTTGACCAACAAAAGCACCCTTGTGGAGACACGAGACCATTTAGGTCCAATTGACTTTCATTCACATAGCGCTTTACATAGCAAATTTTACATAGCGTCTCGACACCACAAAGGTATTGGAAGTCTCTATAGAAATCCAGGCAACACAAACATTACGAGACTTAACACGTTGGAAAAGTGTTTCAGATGTAAAAAGAAAATCCACAATTCAGAAAATGGCAAAAAGCTCCTAGAAGAAAGCCGCGTGCCACAACAGAGCTCCAGGGGACAGCCAGGCTTAACACTTGAGAACCTTTTAATCACGTTGATATTGAAATTCACAATCTGCTGCCTTGGCTGTAATGCCAGCGCCTTTCAGCTAACCACCATCTAACCAATAACAGTGTATTCCATTCACATTACACAAAACAGTCGGGTCACATTAGAATTTATAATAAAATCGATAATAGTGATAATATTGTTGTACTACAAATCACGATGTTAAACGTCATAGACCACACGAAGCTCCTCTTGGAAGCATTAAAAACAAGTCTATCGCCACAGCAACCTATCTGAACGAATAGAAATCCGAGCATTGATCCATCAGCGGGGAGGCTGCCGTCAATAAATACAGACGGGCTTCAAGCATTTTACCCTCGGTGTTCTGAAAGCACATCAATGCTCTAGAACGTGGGACTCCACCGAGAACAGCGGCACTTAGGTAGGATATTAGCCCCAACCCTGGGTAGGTGCTTTCTTTGTTGCCCTCCCAAACTAAGGGCCATATTTACAAGGAAATGGCGGAGCGCGGAGCTGTGACAACATTTGCAGCGCCGTATATGGCGCACCCCTGTGTTTCCCTAAGTGTTGGTGCTAAAATAGCTTCCTAGCGCCAACACAGACATGGTGCAAGGGTGACTGAGTTGCAGGGAATGATTGTTTATGTGCTAGGAAGGTGTCCCTTCCTGCACATGAATAATCAATAATGGCGATTTGTTACTTCTATGTGTGCTGCAGAATACAGCACTCATAGAAGTAGCAAACCGTCATTACTTAATGATTGTTTTTTGTGCAGGAAGGGACACAGGAAGGGACACCTTCCCGCACATAAACAATCTTAAATGGTGTTTTCCCCTTTCTAAGTGTGCTGCAGAATGAAGAGAAGTAAAACTCTTTCGGGTCATGGGAGTTACGATGCCTCAGTGCAATAACTGGATATAATGGTTGGAAATGGCGTTTTCTTTATAATTAGCAGCCTTAGCATTGGTTTATCCAGACTAATGGAGTCATATGATATAATATATGTGTCTGTGATTATGGTGTGAACCATAATTGAGCTCTCACGGTACCATCCCACCTACAATAAGAATGTACAAAGTATTGAAGGCGTTTTTATTTTTGGATGTGCTAATATATGTATTAGACACTGGCAGTTCCAGGAAAAGGCAATTCATAAAACCACAACAACCCCTTCAAGCAAAGGAATCCCACAAAAAAGAGAACAATATTCTATACCATTATTTGGTTTTTATTATCAAAAAATATATATATTTTTACTTTCCTCATAGATATAATCTTTATATTTTTTTATATCAAAGACATAAATACAGTTAAACTCTTCATCCAAATAGGAAGAGTCTCAAACATTGACAAAGCAATACATCTAATCAAGGTACATAAATCAACAATTCAAACATACACATCAAGGACAAATATATATAATACATGAAAAAGGCACAAAACAATAAAAACACATAACAATAATATACATCAAAAACAAAATACAAAACACAATTGCGCCAAGGAAAAGGAACACATTTCGCTGGCTGTCCTCTTAGCTGTATTGTGATAAAATAAAGTATAAAGAAGTTTTTACAATTGATGAAAATTACTGATTCCATCATTAAGATTGCATAACAGAGTGCATCCAATTGGAAATGACATGGAGGCTGCTTTTAGCAGTTGTGCCCGTTGCAACCAGGTTTGGGGATTGTGCACCATTATACATAAAAGGAGTGGAATGGGTTTTGCACATCATTCAACCACTGCTGTTATTGTACATTTTCAATGGATTTACCTCTCACCCTGATCCCACCCTTTAACTCTTACCCATGCCTTTGCCACTACTCTGGGACAGTTGTATTTCACTATACTTGGTCAGAAATATAGGCCTACAAAAAACATCGTATCCACAATATTGATTACCACTATTTCGTCAAGATAAGTATACATAAGAAAGTAAAGATTTGCTATTCTTAACTGCACATTTACTTTCCTTTGTATTTAGTGATAGGCAATATTGTGGATTTGATATTTTTCTTGGTTAATATTTTGAACATGATACAGTGACCGCCTCACCACAGTGATCGAGAGTATCCTAACCGCACCTCTAACTTTAAACCAAACTCTTCTTACCACACTTACCCTAATCCTTGCTTTAACCCTTCCCCCTTTCAATTTATGTATCAGGAAGCAGGGCCAGAGGATGTGCTTATCACTTTTAACTTGGCGAGCACAAGGACACGATTCCCCAAACCTGCTTGTGCGGAGTCCTTGTAAGGGAAAGGTGTTTCATGCAGCCTATCGGTACTGCCGGATTGAGGCGTCACATGCACAGGGATTGACTATGCAATAGCATCTTCACAATGAACTACATTTCCCAGCAGGCCATGAGCTCCCACCTGGACATATAGCGGCCATCTTATATATCTGTGTTAACTTCCCTCATGCTGCAGTCAGGATCTTACAATACAGATCTATGATTTGTAAAATATTCATTGCTTCCTTTGTATTTGTGTGGACGGACAGTGAGAACATATAGAATTATTGCTGGCAATTGGGTTGTTGATTGGAAACAAACTTAACTATTTGACCATTAAATATGAACTGTATCACTGTGGGTGTGTAACATTTCAATTTAGCGTTATCTTCTGATGGAGAAAGAAGGATCCTCATGTCAGGATTAAGTTGACCATGATTTGTATGACTGTCAAAATTTAAGTGTTAGTCTGTCAGCCTTTGGGCAGTCTACCCTGAAACATTTTGCATTCACCCCTCCTATTTTAGCTGATCTAGTTTTTGTTGGCCATAGGACTCTGTGCACTTTATGACTGCTAGCCAGTGCTAAAGTGCTTCTGCTGTCTCCCCTAAACATGGTAGAAGTGGCTCGTAGCCAACTGGCGCACATTAATTTACTTGTACATCCCTTGTAAAGTGGTACCCCATGTACCCAGGGCCTTCAAATTAAATGTTATTAGTGGGCCAGCAGCACTAATTGTGCAACCCACTTAAATAGCCCTGTAAAACATGTCCCAGGGCCTGCCATTGCAGCCTGTGCATGCAGTTGTAAACTGCCAACTCAACCTGGCAAAATAAACCTTTTGACAGGCCCAAGCCTTCCTTTTTAATACACATAGGTCACCTGAACCACCCAGTGCGCAGGTCGTAGTGTATTTGAAAAGCCGGACATGTACTTTCAAGTTTTACATCTCCTGAAGGGAAAAACGATTAAATTCTTTCTTCACTACTGCACGGCCTACCTCTCCTAACATTGGGTTTACTTATTACATTGAGTTTGGTGTCTAAAGAATTGTAATTAAAAACCCTCTTTAATGGTAAAGTCGGATTTGAAGTCACAATTCTCAAAATGCCACATTTAAAAAGTTGACATTTTCTTGTCCTATTTGGTACCTGCAGCCTGTCCCAGGGCCACATGACTAGGTGTGGCTGGAAGTTGGTCCTTATGTACTGCTCCCAGACAGTGAGACAAAGGGGGGATATCTGTTGGCAGGATGGGCCACTTTGAATTACCGAGGCGGGGGAGCGGTCACCTACCACACGTGCGCATCAAAAAGGCCCTACCTGAACAGACTCACACAGGGTCTGTCACTAGACTTTGGAGTCCCAGGCAGGCTTGGGCCAGGGCAGGAGGGAAGGAGATGCCTGACACCGCAGGGGGTTGGAAATCTCTAGAACCTTCTCTTACATCAAAGTGGGTACCAGGTATAAATAATGGACCCTCCGATCCAGCTCTTCAGTATACATCTGGACCTGTGGAAGTCTCAAGAGAAGGACTGCTGTGCTTCTTTGCTGCAAGAAGGACTGCCACTCTACTGCCCTTCTGTGATGCCCTGCCGCCCTCCTGTCTGAGAAGGTCTGGACCTGCATCTTGCACCCAGGACCAGAAGAGTGACTCCGAGGGCTAGTTGGCTGGCCTCCTTATCAGAGCCTCACGACAGAACAGGCTCCAACAACCTTGAACCCAGCACCTGAACTTAGACAGTTGTGAGTCCTGCCCTCCCAAGTGGTGTCACCTATCCTCCATGCAGGCCTTCACATCATAAGTCCCTCTTCAACAGCATCCTTGATCACGAAGCAGGACCTTGCATCGCAGCTTCTCGGAACCACCAATGTCTGACACGTATCCACACAAGGAGCTCACATTGACTCTGCTGTGAGACGCACCCTCAATGCAGGACTCCGCAACCATGTGCACTTTGCTTGTCATAAGCATGGAATCAAGTAGCTTTAGCTCCATTTCTGTGAAGAGGGCATAGGCAAAGCCTCTGCCCACTCCAGTCCTTCTGTCCCACAGTACCCGTATAGCAACCACCTCTTTGCATTCAGAACATTTGTCGTACTGCTTCTTGTCCTCTGCTACATAGGGTACATTGTGTATAAAAGCTAAGGACCAATTGTTGTGGCTCTTACTGGCAGTAGCCCGATCTACCTGGTTGTTCATCCACCATCTACCTGGCTCTTGTTGCGGGCCAGTAACAAGCCAGACACTCAATCACCTTGAGAACTACATAGACCTAAAGGATCTTACACTTTGTGTTCACACTGAGCTGAATAGCAGTGACATTGTAGTTGACTGGGCTTGACAAGGGTCATTGAGCGGAAGCATGGAGACAAGGTCTTTGAAGTGACCGAGAAGCACCTGCAGTGATTCCTTGGTAAAGATTCACCACAAAGATTGTGCACTCACACTTGACTTGCTTCTCGGGCTTCTTCCAAGAGTACTGTGGTCTTGTGGACCATTAGCCTGGTGTTTTAGCTTTCCAGCTGGTGGAACCACCACTCCTTCCACTTTTGTGTGTCTGCTGCTCCCACTGCTCTTCCTGAGATCAGCATCACCAAGAAGCCCTCTTTCTGCCTGACACCTGCGGCTCTGGGGTCACTGGGTGGACATTGGTTTTTATCTTAGGAGAGGGTGCCTAGTTGCCAATGGCTAGCCTGAGAGACGGTGGCACCTACAGAAAGATGGTTGTGAAGAGGCCTCTCTCAGAGGTGCTAAAGACCAACACCAGCAGGAGCGGTTTGCTTTTCTCTGCTGGTCCCTGAAGACTTCCCACCACCTGTCCAACAGCATACCCAGACTCAGCAGAAGACTAAACTTCATTCTCACCACCTTATGCTTCTTAGATTTTATAATGCACAATGGCCTGGCCTCGCAGGCATCTTGCGCT
The DNA here is from genome assembly GCF_964204655.1 of Triturus cristatus. NCBI lineage: Eukaryota > Metazoa > Chordata > Amphibia > Caudata > Salamandridae > Triturus > Triturus cristatus. The sequence goes on from NC_140584.1 coordinate 1,129,596,021, forward strand.
GCCTTCCTTTACCATGACGGGTTCAGCAGGGCTATATGATCCCTCTGTTTGGTCACTGGATGGCTGTCAGACTGAGGTGTGGTGGCCGAGTAAACTACTCCTGGCACCAACCCCCTCTGCAGGACATACAAACCGTGGTGACAAATTTAATGACAAGCTTTTATTCTGGCCACAAATTCTTGCTGTGGCTGGGGCATGTCTTTCTCGGCTCCACACACTTAAGAAGATCTTAGAGTTTGTTCCATCAGAAACCTGCCAATTTGTTGTCCATTCCTCTAATAAATCCAGATTGGACGACCCAAATGCGCTGTTATTTGGGTCACCTAATTATTTAGTGAATATGTTACAAATCGTCCAAAATACTGCAGCCAGACTAATTCTGGGGGTACCCAGACATAAATCTGTTCATCTCAAATCTTTTCATTGGCTCCCTATTAAGAAAGGCATTACTTTGAAGGCTTAAGTTATTGCGTTCCAAGCATATCATTGGGTTGCTCCTAAATATCTCTTTCATAGACTTCTCCCCCATCACCCAATCCGGCCTCTAAAATCAGTACATCCCTCTCTTTAGAAGAGCTGATGTTCCACCTCAAAATCAGGGGCGGTCAATCGTTTTCTTACCTTACATCTAAGGCCTGGAATGAGCTACCTCTCTCTTTATGACTCATTACGTGGAACTTCAGTTTAGGAAATAGCTGAAGACATGGCCGTTCAGTGATTGATATTGAACTTGAAGTAGCCGTGCACACCTTGTTCCAAAAAATACTCCCATGTTTCCAAACGTATTGACAATGACTCCTGAATGCGTGCGTCCTGGGTTGCGTGAACTGCCCTGGTTTCACGCGCTGTATAACATAAACGAGAATGGAGCGAAGTTTCACTCCTGAGCCCGGCGCACAGCTAATTTCGTGATATCCACGCTTTTTTTAATTTATATTCTTGAAATGACTTTCCTGATGATAATGAATCCATGTACTCCAAATTTTTGATTACTTTTATTTATTTATTTGAGTTTTTCTCCACTCGTGAGATACTTAAATCTTAAACTGCTTCTCATGCCACGAGTATGCCCATCCAAGCCTTTTCCCGGGCACGTCTTAAGACATAAAACATCATCAGTTGTAAATCTTGTGTGACCCAATGCATTTCGGGCTGCTTAAAAGCCCTTCTTCAGGGGTTTTCTACAATTAAAAGAACATTGCTTTTAAAATACAGTTTCAAGCCTTTGTCATGAACTATATACAATCCTACACAAGTCAATCAATGCCATGTAATAGTGCAACGCTTTCCCTCTAAATACAGAACTGTATTACTCTCGCCATTAGGTATAACGGCGAGAGCTTTCCCTCTAAATACAGAACTGTATTACTCTCGCCGTTAGGTATAACGGCGAGAGCTTTCCCTCTAAATACAGAACTGTATTACTCTCGCCGTTAGGTATAACGGCGAGAGTAATACAGTTCTGTATTTAGAGGGAAAGCGTTGCACTATTACATGGCATTGATTGACTTGTGTAGGATTGTATATAGTTCATGACAAAGGCTTGAAACTGTATTTTAATAGCAATGTTCTTTTAATTGTAGAAAACCCCTGAAGAAGGGCTTTTAAGCAGCCCGAAATGCATTGGGTCACACAAGATTTACAACTGATGATGTTTTATGTCTTAAGACGTGCCCGGGAAAAGGCTTGGATGGGCATACTCGTGGCATGAGAAGCAGTTTAAGATTTAAGTATCTCACGAGTGGAGAAAAACTCAAAGAAATAAATAAAAGTAATCAAAAATTTGGAGTACATGGATTCATTATCATCAGGAAAGTCATTTCAAGAATATAAATTAAAAAAAGCGTGGATATCACGAAATTAGCTGTGCGCCGGGCTCAGGAGTGAAACTTCGCTCCATTCTCGTTGACGTTCAGTGATTGAGCCATGGAGGAAGGTCCAAGTTCGCTTCTAGCACCGGGACGCCTGCTTGAGCAGCCGTGCGCTCCCATTGTTATCATTATTATTAGAAATGATCACTTCGACTGTAGAAAAAGAACCACAGCACTAGGCAGTTTCTCTAAGTAGACATCAATAAAGGACAAGCAGTCATGTGTGCTCCAATCTGTTGTACTACACAATCTTTGAATGCCCACCGTTAAAGAGAAAAGCAACACCTAAAAATAAAAAAAAACTTGTCCAGCTGGCAAACTCCACTGGATTGTAAGAATCCGCTCATTTAAGATGGCCGTCGCTTCACGCCATCTTGTTATCTCGTTGACGCAACAGCCATCTTAGGTGAGAGGATTTCCAGACAATTCAGTGAGGTTCACTGATTGGGGTGTTTCAATGATCAGAACTTTAGTTCATGTTAATTTTTTTTGGGTTTGTGTGTTTTTAATCAATGGTGCCAGTTTAGATCTGCCTGCTGTGAACTGCAACTTTGTTTCCCTCTTAATCTCTGCTACCACCCAAGAGCCCATAAACTGTCCAAAAAGTGCAGGACACGAATGCAAATCAATGTCAAAAGGGCACTGAACTAAACCTTCCCAAAATAAATGCTGAAAAAAATAGTCCACCCTTCCCTGACTGTGCAATGATACAACTACCGACCAATGTATCTTGCAGGGCTTGCAGAGAGTCCAGTCTACAGCAGCCAAGCTGGTACTAAATAGACAGCGTAGGTCCTCTATGACTTTGGCCCTTAAAGACCTACATTGGCTGCCTATTAAGGAGAGAATTTGTTTCAAATCTCTCTGCATTGTACACAAAGCAGTACATGACCTGGGTCCATCTTCCTTGCAGAAGATGTCCACTTGGTATACTCCTGGGAGGCATCTTCGCTCCTCAAATGCAAGTTTGATCACAACCACCAAATTAAAAAAATCTAAGATGGGGGGCAGAGCGTTTAGCGTGGCCGCTGCGCGTCTTTGGAATGACTTACCACAGAACCTTAGACAGGCTAGTTCTTTGACCTGTTTTAGGAAAGAGCTGAAAACCTGGCTATTTCCTAGGGGCGAGTGATAGATCCCTTCATTGACAACTGGCCTCTGCTGTTATAGTGAGTAATCCTTCAACCGAAGCGCCAGGATACCCGTAGGGTGACAGTTCGCGCTATGCAAATCTTTTTCCATTTCATTCCAATTGAATGCCGATGTGCAATAGGTAAACTGGATTAAACAAAAGACCATTCCCCCGCTCCCTGTGTATGATTTTATCTTAAGAAAATAAGCTTTGTAATAGGTTGCCAACCTCGATTCGACATCAACAGTCCCTACTGCCCTACTGGTAGACAAATTGCTTTTCTGCTGCTCGTTCCAAAGAAAATGGTCCTTATGTCCCGGTGTCTAGACACGGTTCAGCCTCCCAGAGCCTAGACAGAGTTCAATCCAAGATGCAGGGATTTTAGAAGTATTAAATATATGAAACACATAAATAAAGAAATCACACAGTATTTTACACAACTAAGTCACAGTTCAAACACCTGCAGTATTTGATTCATTTAAGAACATGATGGGTCCAGGAAGGGTTGACAGGGTTCCTGGCTCTTCACAGTTAGTGAAATAAAGCAAAATGTTGGAGTTACAAACAGGGTGGCATGCACAGTGCACTCTGCTCATTTGTCTGACTTTCATTTTTCAGGCCTTTCATCGTAAGTTGGCGCCACCTAATGGGGTGTCCTAAAACTGCTGTTTCCCTTTGCCTTACGGCAGTGCCAGATCTGCTGCCTGGCAGTACTAGTAGTTTATCAGCAGCACTGCAGAATCTGTGGCTGTCAGCAAAGCAGAAAGTGCAGGGTAAGTGCTACACTAAGCCTATTACAGGCAGCTGCCTGTCATAACTACTATCAACAGCCACAAGAGGGAGGCAGATTACAACAATACACATGGCTTCTGAAATGGTTGTGTTCGTGTTAGGTAGGGGAGGAAGAGTGTCTAAAGAGTAGGGGTAGGCGTAACTTGCATAATTCAGTGTAGCATAATCATGCAGAATTACCTGAGAATTCTGCAAGCTTACGCTTAATTACGCAAGAAGAGTGATTCAGCCTTTGGCTCAAATGTTTTGTGCAGAAATGCCGCTTGGCTTCCAAAACGGACTAAGAAGTAGAACTCAAATAGCGAGCATGAGCAGCTGGTTGCACGCGTTAAATGTGATCTTGGTTTAGGATTTTCCCCAATTTACTCCTTGCGTTTAGCACTATTTGCTTAGCGCAAAATGCACCTTTGCGTCCACAATGGATGTGATAATGCATTTTGCGCTAAGAAATAGCGCTAAATGCATTAGAACACGAATCACAAGTGGCCCTCGCATTCGCTGAATGTGCTCTCTCGGTAGGATTCTCCCAAAAGTGCTCATAATGATGCAAGCAGGAGTAATCACGTAATTATCGGTAATTCTGCCTCAAAGAGTAACCCAGAAATAACAAAATTACTCCAATTACACCAGCGTAATTGAAATTGCACCCAAACCCACTAAAGAGTAAAATATCATTCTGCCCGGGCCAGCAATCCTCTTCCCCTGGAGCTAGCCAAGTGGCCCTATGTTACGGGTGTCTTCGTACCCAGTCCTGATGGTTCATCTGACAGCAATATTCCCATATAAAAAGTGTAGGCATAAAAGACCTAGCTTGTAAAGTGTAGTTAATTAAAAAGGCAACGCCCGAACTAGCATCTCTCCACATCTCCTAGCGCTGAGCCAAGTTCCATCTCCTTTTTTATTAGATGTGAAACAGCCTCTCATCTGCTACTTCCTTTAAACGTCTTGGAAGCTAATATATGCTGGCACACATTGGATGATGCTAAACTGAAGATGCGTGTATGCATGTCCCAGAGGGAGGCAGTCAGATCTCCATCTCCCATCTATAGTTGCTAAGTTACTAGTTTATCTTGTAAACACTAGCATTACCTTGCACTGCACGTGACTGTATGCATGTCTATCAATGTATGGGCATAAACCAGTGGCGTAACAAAGGCCCCCGCAGTGCAGGGGGGCCCCCTCAGCACAGTACCATGGCGTGACTGCTCTTGACTGAGTCTAGAGGGGGGCCCTCCATGTAGTTTGCAAGGGGGGGGGCTCAAGTTTCGTCACGCTAGTTTTATAAACAACCCCACCAGGTGGCAAAGAGAAGTTTAATACAAGAAACATAAGGTTGTTGAGAAGCAAAGTTAGCCCAAAAGCTGACCATGTGAAGCTGGGGGGCCATGGGCTGCTCCCACAGTATAGGAGAGTATCAAATCCCAAAACCTTAAATAAATTCATAATCAGGATCAATTTTTGACAGCGAAGTTTATTCAGCTAAATGATATGGGAACTCCAACAAGATGTCTGACAAAAAAACTCCATGTACAGGTAGCTATGCCCTCACACGGCAAAGGAAATGTAGTCAACAGTTCAGTTCTCAGGCACGGCAAACAGATGGGCATTCATCATTCATGCAACATCTTCTTCCTGGTACATTGATAATGTGTGGTTAAACAATGCCCCCTTTCCCACTGCAGCTGCAAATGTGAGAGTTATGAGCAAATACCCGAATGGGAACAGCCTCTTACCCCTTTGTCCTCCCATGCCACGCGGAGCAGAGCGCTGCAGAATGTCACGCGCTGAAGCTCGTGCACAGTAGCGCAATAGCAATGCATTGACACGACTTGAACGAGATGGAGTCAGCTTCGCTTTTGCCCTTGCAGCCCAGGCACCGGCAAGTTTTCAAACATTCAAGTTATTTGAGTGAGTAGCTAAACTACTCCAAATGTTGTCTTTGCATTTTGGTACTTGCAGTCCTGAATTTACAGTGTGATAAACAGGGCCAGCAGAAAACAAACAGAACAAATGTGGATCCGATCAGCTACTCACAGATAGACCTGGTTTACTCACCCAACGAATGTGCATACTGATCATTTATGTATTTATTTGAGTAATTTTATAGGGGGGTTTCTAGCACACCGCACCCCTGTACAGTCTCTTGACACCTGTGTCACATGCAGGAGCCTGGGGATAGGGAGTTAGGAAGTAATTGGTTGAATAGCCAGCTCTGATTGGCTATTCTAAATTATCCTGAGGAATATCCCGGTTTTCAGAGGGAGATAGACTTCCATACCTGGCTCCTTGTACACTGAAGGTGCAGCCGCCCCATGGAAAAGAGTTTGAAAGAGGGGACCTCAAATAACTCTTTTGTGCTGGATCTAAATGCGTGGCTTGGCATGTATTGCTAGAATTTCTGGCAAAGGAGGCCTGCCATCAAATATCATGTACATGATACAGGTTGCTTTACATTGGATTATTGTACTCACAGCGAGCCGGTGCAGAAGTTGCTGGTAACAGGCAGTGGAGTCAAATCTCTTTAGCTGAAAAATACTTCTAACCAGGGCGTTCTCTATTTTCTGCAGTCTGGTAATGGAAGCCTTGGGAATACCCAGCTGCACGGCATTGCTGTAAAAGAGTCTGGCGTGTACAATGGCATTGACCCCCAAGAATCTGTCAGGGAAGGAAGGACAGGATTCTCCTTACGAGCCTTATTGGATGAGGACTGGATTTGGTGACATGTGAGATCCTGGTACTCATACCCTGCTTGCTATCAAGCAAGATACCCAGATTTCTGACTTTGATTTAGGGGTGGGCATCCCCTCAGATTAGGTGGCCCGGGAAATTGTCCCAAAGGGTCAGTTTGTGAAAAACTGGGAGTATTTCAGATTTTGTTGGGATTATTTTGAGGTAGTTTAGACCTATCTTAACTATTAAATTCATCATGGCCTACAGACCAGTCAGCACAACATGGGGGTGGTCTCTTGAGTCGATGATGAGTCAGGCATCATCTGCTTAAAGATAAGAAGAGGATTTAGAGTTCCTTAGGAGTTCAACCAAAGGGGTGTCTAGAGATTAAGCAAAAGTGGGGGTAGTGGAGATCACCGTCGAACACGCCACCTCACTGAGGAGGAGGATGAAGAGGACACTCCTTGTTGGATGATTTGAGAGCTGCCAGTGAGTAACAAATCAATCCACTTGAGAGCAATATCTAATTCCTAGGAAGTTGAGGTGATCAAGGCAAAGGCACCCCACAGGAGATCCTGTACTGTTAACTAGAGAAAGATCGTCTCTGATTTTCAACTCAAAAAAGGCGGGGAACTGCCTACTAATTGTTGAGAGGGTACATGGTCTTCTTTGACAGCTTAAGGAATACATAAAGATTGTATGGTTTTGAATAGTGTCCTACTATTTTTGTGAGTACATACAATTTTCTGAGAGTAGAAAGATATTTTCTCTTTACAAGTTGGATGGTTACAATTACATTTTTCTTTGCAGTAGTCTTTAAGTGCCTGTGGATTATTAGACCTTCTCCAGGCCCTGTTAACCTTTTGGTGGGTTTCTTATCAGATTCGAGGTGGTCTGAAAACAATAGGCAGCTGCGAAATGTGTCTTCAAACTCAGTAGCGTCCCATCCCCAGCTAAAGTGGTGGTGGGGCAGGCCGGGTGGAGGACGGAAGAGGAAGCAAGACAAAAAGAAAGAGAAGAAAACTTACCCACAGCCGCAGCCAACGCCGTCTCCCGCCGCATCGCGTTCTTCCTGGTTCTGGACACAGGCTCCCAGAATGCACGGCGGCCAATCCTGACACTGCAGGAAAGCATTCCTCCAGCCCCAGCAACGCAGCTGGGTCTCGAGAGAGCTTCACTGCGCATGAGGGGTTTGGCCGGCCTGAGACAGCCGGCCAAACAGCCAAACACCTCATGCACAGTCAAGGGAGTGCCACCACTCCCCCACCACGAGTGTCATCCCCTGGACCCACCCCCAAGACTCATAAGAGACCTGGGCGCAGGGCCAGGGGCTTAAAATAAAACAATAATAAAACGTGTTTAAAACCTGTTTTATTATTATTTTATTTGCTGGTGGTGGCGGGGGGCAGCGCTCCTCCGCTCTAATGGAGCGATGCCACTGTTTAAACTCCTAGGCTTTGAGGGTGCCAACGTGTATGGAGTAACTATGATAGCATTATGTAAACCAGTCAATAAGTATTCACCATTAGTGTCAGCCAGTAGGGTGAGGGAATGAGTTTAAATGGCAGCATCACATTTTCTTTTAAAGTCTACACTGGTCATTTTGATCCAATTATATTATTACTGGGGAGTTGCCCTGGCGGACGAGTGGGGAGGGCAGGTCTTTGATCCTAAAAGTGATAAAAGGATGGTCAGACCACAGAATGGTAAATGGGGCTACCGTGCTGTAAGAAATCCAATCCAGTCGAAGTAAAGTGTATCAAAGGTTTATTCCTGCGACACAGCAAACACAGCCACCAGGTGGCAGCTGCAGCACTAACTCATCAGGTCCTCAACTTTCCGCCAGCATGTTCCAGTGGAACACCGGGACCAGATAAAAATAAACAAGGCACGTGCAAGTAAAACAAGAGAATGCAACACATCTCCCCCTTAAAGAAAAACCCTAAGAAGAACTAAGGGAAAAAAACAGAAGAGAAAGAAGAAAGAAAGAAAAGAGCAAAAGGAAAACAGATGAAAGATTAATGACAAAATTACGTAACAAAATCAACGTAACGTTTGGGAGCAGGAAAATTCCTGCAAGCTTCCTTAACACGGGAAGCAACTGAGTTCCCTGGTAACTCAGACACCACAGGAATGTCATGGAGAACATCATTCTAGAGACAATTACCCTCAGGATCTTTGAATCTCAATAAAAAATCTCTGCCACATCCATTATCACTTTTAACCTACTGGTAGTCTTCTACTGGTTTGTAGCACTTGGAAACTTTTCTAACATTCCACACCCTGCCATCTTGGGTCACAATATAATTGGAAAATACTTTTTTATATCTTCATGGCTTTACCGAATCTCGGAGCACCCTTGCCTTCAGATACAGGTTTGCGCACTCTCACCCAATCCCCAAAAACTCATGGGGTTTGACTCTCCACATATTGTCATACCGCACTTTGGATTTACATTGTTTGCACATGACTCTGTCAGCTGCTTCACTCACATCACACTCTTCACCCAAACAACGTTTCTTCTTGAACCTCCAAGCGCACAACCGAGATGCAGGATTTCTACCTTTTAATAATTTGAAAGGACTGACTTTGGTGCTGGCGTGCGGAGTAATCCTTTACATCTACAACTTCTCCCTCAAAATGTTCCTCCAATTACTCCCAGAAGTGTGCGCCTCCACAACGAAACCTTCCAAAACACGATTAAATCTCTCCACTTGACCATTTTCATGAGGTTCATGTAGAGACGTGGTAACATGTTTTATGTCACAGTGTTGAAGGAAAACTTCCATATCATTAGAAGCGAACCGCAGGTCAACAGGTAAAAAATTGAAAGGTCCAGAAATATCAAAAGCTAACTTCTGCCATGGTAAAGCGAGCAACTCCACACACTTCAAAGGTGGAACATTAACCTTTAACATCTCTTCACTAGATGCGCACACATCACATTCCCTCACCACTCTGTCTATCATCCGGTCCATGTCCAGCCACCAAAAATGGATTCTCACCAACCGTTTCATAGCTGATATTCCTGGGTGTTCTTTATGAGCTAACTTGAGAATGACATCACGAACACCGTTAGGAGGAATACATTTTCCCTCTTTAAACAACAAGCCACGCTCCACTTCAAGTTCCTCAGATACTTTGTAAAACCACTCCCATTCTGGCTTCACTTCACCTCTTTTGGGCCACCCATCCAGCACAAAACTCTTCACCACATTCTACACTTCATCCGCCTCCTCGCGCATTCCCCACAACTCTTCAGAAATGTTAGCAAACTGCCCGTCAAAAATATCTCTGATCCCAGCCACCATCTCAACTTCGCCCACATCGGCCTTATCGACAACCTAGCATGGCAACCGGGAAAGACAGTCAGCATGGACATTCTTCTTCATTGGCACAAATTCTGCAGAAAAGGTGTACTCCTGGAGCTTGGAAGCCAACCTGGCGATGCGTGCAGTGGAATTCCACCCACCACCGGGAGCCAAAATGCTGACTAAAGGTTTATGATCAGTCCTCAGGACAAACCTGCAACCCCAGACATAATTTCTGAAATGTTCTACCGCCCAGACACAAGCAAGAAGTTCCCTCTCTATAACTGCATACCTGCACTCAGTTTCATTCAAAGTGCGAGAAGCAAAAGACACTTTCCACTCTTCCATACCACACCTCTGAGAAAATACCGCCCCCAGACCATATAGACTAGCATCCACAGTGATCACACACAATTTACCCACACAAAATTGTTTAAGCTTTGGAGCTTTCACAACATCACACTTAATGTTATCAAAGGCTAGTTGTTGAACATTAGACCAGAGAAACGAAGCATTGTGCCTCAACAACACTCTCAGAGGTTCCATTTTGGTGGCAAAATTGTCAATAAATTTGGTATAATATTCGCAAATGTCCGCGAAGGACAACAGCTGATCTCTGTTGCCAGGAGTAGAAGCAGACACAATGGCTTCTACATTGGATCTTTTAGGTACCACTCCATCACCAGACAGAGTGTGACCTAAGTATCCCACAGACCTCTTAAACAATTTACATTTCCGTTCCTTGAGGGTGAGTCCATAATGTTACAATCTACCACACACTTTTGTGAGATGCTCCATATGATCATTCTCATTTTTTGAAAGAATCAAAATATCGCCCTGAAAACATTTCACCAAACAATCAATGTCCCTAAAAATATGGAACATAGCCCTTTGAAAAACTGAAGGGGCTGACACCAATCCGAAAGGCATCCTGGTAAATTGATATAAACCTTGCAGGGTGATGAATGTAGTCAGCTGTTTAGACTCCTCATCCAGTTCTATCTGGTGATACGCTGACCTGAAATCCAAAGTCAAAAAAATGCTAGCACCCTCCAACATAGAAACCATCTCGTTGATATTGGGAAGTGGGTGACAATCAATGACAATGTTTGCATTTAGAGCCCTCAAATCGACACACAACCTCAATTTTTGATCCGCCTTGCGTGCCAAAAGAATGGGAGAAAGCCATTCAGCAGATTCAATCTCCTCAATTATACCTTCACTCACAAGACCGTCCAACATCTCTCTCAGTTCCTGTCTCACATTAACAGGAACTCTATGTAATCTTTGTTTCACAGGAACAGCATTGTCCTTAAGTCTGATTCTGTAAATCACGCCACTTCCCTAAATTCTCTGAAAAGCCGTCTTGAAAATGGTGTATCATTTCTTCACCACACGCATTCACATCCACAGACAGATGTTAACTTACACAACTGAACAGGATCCACAGCTTGTGGGTTGAGGATGATACCTAACTTCCACTGGTCTCTCCACCCTAGTACATTGACACCCTTGACCGCAACATACAAATTCACTTGTACTTTCCTGTCCTTGAACACTAAACAAGCAGTCACAAAACCATTCAAATCAATCACAGACCCATCAAAACTCTCAGATACCACATCCAGTGGATCCAAAGAACCTAAGCTACAGATACCTTGAAATTTCTCTGTGAAATACTCTTGAGAAATAATGATCCAAGGAGACTCTGAATCCACCATGAATGATAAATCTATGCCCGCTACGGTCACAATACACTTGGGAGAAGATTTTTTTACTCTGATCTGAAGAAATGACAATATAACCCCTTTTTAGAATGAACACAACAATACCTTTGTGGGAGTCACATCCACCACTGGACATGCAACCAGACTTATAAGTAGTGGAATCCACTGTGCATGAAACTCTACATACACGGGTGAAATGCCACATACGACCACACTTCACGCACTCTCTGTTAATGGCAGGACAACCCCCATATGAAGCCAAATGGGAACCACTCCTGCATCTGTAGCACAACTGTGGACTGGACCTATCCGTTCTGTCCCAACTTTTGGCATTGCCACCAGTATTGGCCTGCCAAACACCGCAATTGGTACTACCCTTATCCGAGCGGAGATCATATACTCGCTTCCCAACCTCCGCTCGCTTAAGTGCACACACCTCATCCTCCACCCTCACATGTTGAGTTACATTTTTAACAGTAGACACCCATTTTTCTGATTGTTCTAATGCCTTGGCATTGGAAATAGCTTCTTCTAATTTGGGATCACTCATAACCCAGAGTTGTTCTTGAGTCTTCTTTTTCTTCACATGCACAATTATTTGATCCCTAATCATTTCGTCTGACATATGACCAAAATTACAATGCATAGATAAACCCCTCAAAGCTGTGAGAAACTGATCAAACGATTCTTCTCCTTTTTGAGCTCTGGTATAGAATTTAAAACTGTTCAAAGCAACACTAGTGGTAGGTTTGAATCTTAGTTCCATCCTTAGTATGGCTTCCTTATACGCATCCAAATCACCTTGTCTTCTTGGCAAAATAGCTTGTGGGAGGGTACTGAAAACAACTTGAGCCTCGGAACACAAACAGTGCGGGAAAATACTTGTTTTCCGCTCTGCCCCCATCCGTTCTCCATCTATTGCTTTCATATAGGTGGAAAATTCCTCTTTCCATCTTGTCCAAGGGATGAGATGTTCCTCTTTATTTTGGGGAAACTTCGCTGGAGGATCGACTGCATTATACAAGTACCACACACAGAATCTCCTCTGAATAATTCAGAATGGAAAATATTTTTATTGAGGGTGAGAACTAGAACAAAAAAAATAATGACAGTATGAGTAAAATACCACCAGTCCAATTTTGGGAACACCAGCTGTTCGAAAATAACCAAAGTAGCCACTCAAGCCACACAAAATATATGACTCCTGTCATGTTTGTACTTAGTTCCATCACACTGAGGAAATCTCAGTGAGATAATGCCAAAGCAATGGGATAAGCTAGTGCAACAAACGGTATTAAACAAAATGGAAATTGACCCAAAACGACAAGAAACGGAGTACCAATAAGAATTTTAAAAAACTTACTGTCAGTAAAAACGGTGTACCAAGGGTATAATTAAAAGTAATATAATGCCCACATGCAAGGCAAACATTGTTCCGTGGACTGCAGACGCTTCAACTGACTCATCAGACGCGATGCAGAAAATCTCTGTTCCGTATAGTGCAAACTCTTCATCCAGCTCCTTAGAGAGTCAAAACACACCACCCAAGATGGCTGCCATGACATGTACACGCAACATACAGCGTGAGGTATCATGGAGAGTGTATACAAACGAGATAGAAGAATCTCCGTGAACGAAGAGTCTTGGTGGATGCGTCCTCAGCGGGAAGCGTCGTCAGCAGCAACCGAAGGCGTCAAGGCAACAATGGAATATTAAAGCGGTGAGAGCAACGTGGCAGCGTTATTTGAAAAGTGATAACAGTTAGGCATGGAAAAGGTGAAAAAAAATGGTAAAATCCAGGGAATCCAGCGTAGGCCACCAATACGTGCCGGGAACAGTTCCAAACGTAGAAATTAAACCAGCGTAGTAATGTAGAACGTCGCAGAAAGTCGAAAATTGTTGAAATTGTAGGAATTTCACTTGGGTAAAGGAAACTATCCGTTCCTATGTCGCAAAGATGACAGGAAGTTTCCTTTAACTCGTCGCCATTGTAAGAAATCCAATCCAGTCGAAGTAAAGTGTATAAAAGGTTTATTCCGGCGACACAGCAAACACAGCCATCAGGTATCAGCTGCAGCACTAATTCATCAGGTCCTCAACTTTCCGCCAGTACGTTAAAGTGGAACACGGTCTTCCAACTTATCTCACCCATAGGCTGCAGACAGTCCAGAACGTCACATTTTGACTTGCCCTAGCGCGTCCCTTCTCCCCCTTTCTGACCACTTAGCGCCGGGACACCGCCGTTGGTGGTAGCCGAGCGCTCTATAAATTACTTGGTATGGTATGGTAAACAGGGCACGTGCAAGTAAAACAAGAGAATGCCACACATGCCTACTCTGCTTGTTTTAGAGAAGTGTCAAGTGTGTGACCCACCTCAGAGCAACTTTTCTTGTTTTGGGATAGCTGGCCTCTTTGGAGATGTTGATGATCTTTTCAACACATATGTTAAAGTCACCTGCAACTACAATATCTTGGAAGCATATGGAGGTGTGTTGAATGAGTGTTCATAGCAGTTAAAAAGTCTAAAAGTCTTTAGTGATGTGAGGAGGCCTATACCAGGATTATAACTACGGGAGATTTAGGGTGAGATTTTAGATCCTGAAGCATAGATTCAGCACTTGTACACTGAATACACTAAAGTATATAAAATGTGATGGATGGAAAGCTTGCATTAATCTCAGCCACTGGGATTACTCAGTCCATCTACATTTTGCACACCTTGCCACCTCAGTTTGGACCCAGCCATATGCAAATCAGTCATGACCCTGCTCCAATAGAAACAGTCCATCCCGAACTGCCAGGCCAAATCCTCGCTGAACCAGAACACAAGCAACCTGGGACCAGTTTCGCCCTAGATCAGTGATACTCAAAGTACGGCCTGGGAGCCGCTTGCTGCCCTCTTGACCTTTACATGTGTCCCCCCTGATGAACAATACAAGCTGCTGTTTAGTAGCTGAGCACTAATATTCAGAAAAAAATGTTAAATAAACTAGCAAGCATTGAATAACTTACAAATAAATGCCTGCTCATTTATTTAACATTTGTTTAGACTGCTTTACACAATCCCTGACTTACCCAGACCCCCTATCACCACCCTGCACGTCTGGGCATAACCCTCCCACTTACGGCGACACACTCATAGTGGAGGAAGATTAGGGATCATTGAAAGGAAAACCCATAAAAATACTTCTCCTGTATTCATACTCCTAAATAAAGAATATTAATAATAATAAAAAATAAATCATATTCATAAATTCTTCGCCTGTATTCAATTTACATTAAAATATACAAAAAAGTGATGGATGGAGTGCTCAAATTAATCTCAGCCGCTGGTAATTACTTGGGGACGCACAGTCCAGCCCGAACTGCCAGGTCATGTCCTCCCTGAACAGGAACACAAGTTACCCAGGACCGGTTGCACCCTAGTTAGGGCTCATCAGCACAGTATAGCTTGGAACAGAGGTATAGAGAATCCGGCCCTGAAGTTTGGGCTGGATTGTTCCCATTGGAGCAGGATCAAGCATGGAAGTCAATTCACCAAAAACACATTGGTAGAGGAAGTGACATCACACACAATCTAACCTTTACTTTCACTCACTCACACATGCTTATACATACATACACATGCACTCAAACACACACACCCTCTCTTAAGCAAATCTCACCCGCACATACACACACAACATATATTTAAACACATTTTTTTCTTATCTTAGCTGCTAGATAGGGACATAATCCAGTTAATTGTACTCCATTTTCTATTGCATTAATAGTGAATAATATGATATTAGTCACTATTAGAACATTGGAATGTGGAAAACTCCATTGAATACAATGGGGTGCTCCGTGCTTCTACAAGCCGGTAAAAGCCCGCAGAGCAACTTTCTACATTGTTTTTGTTCATAGCTGTTGCTGTGAACAAAGGGGATTTAACCCGCCTCGGGCTCCGAGAGGCCCCTTGGGCTCCTAGAGACCTTTGTTTTATTTGTCAGAAGATTCTTCCCTCTAGTGGCAGAATGCTCTAATAGCCTTATAGCCCTTCGTAGCTGGGCTATACCGGCCATTAAAGTCCCGCTCCTTTAACGCTGGAGCGGTCCATTAATGGCCGGTATAGCTATAAGGCTATATTAGTGTAATAAAAAAAACTGACAGAAAACAGATGTAGCCTCACACTAGAGCGGTCGACCTTTATGCTGGGGAACCAGGTTTGAGTCTCGGCAACGATGCTCAACATCCTGTGATACTGGGCAAATCACTTAGGGGCGTATTAACAAGGGCTTTATCTCTGCTTTTTTGGCTTAAAAAGCCAAAAAAGCGGAATCGCAGGAGGTTTTATCGCCTTGGAGATACGCGTTGCTAATAACGCGATATCTCCGCGATAAAAACCTGCGATAGCCGGCGTTAAAAAAATGAGCGCTAAGCGGGCTTTGCGATAGAAATCGCAAAGCGTTGCTAATATGCCCCATTATCTCCCTGTGCCTAACAAAAATGAATGTGTCCTTGTGTAACGAAACTAGTGCTCTGTAAAGCGCTCTGATACCCGATATCTTCGGGTCTAGTTCGCGCTATATAAAACTCTAACAAAAAAAAAAGGGAAAGTGGATCCCCAACTGACGTCCATAAAGACAAGCTCCCCCTGTGTTCCTTGCACAGATTTTGCCACCTCTGAGGCCAGGGGTCGCAAAGGCAGTGCAAAGGCAGTGCCAGGGGTTATAAAGGACAAGCCAGGGGTCGCAGCTGTGACTCCTGCCAACACCTAAATGACAACCATGGGGTCAAGACTGATTTGCATATGGCTGGGTCCAAACTGAGGTGGCATGGTTTACAAGAAAAGATGGACTGGAATGTGACCCCGAGTAATTACTAGAGGCTGGGAATAATTCAAGCATTCCATCCATCATTTTTTTGCAAAACCTAAAAGTGAAGTGATTACAGGCTAAGTATTTTAATGGTTTCCCTGAAAATTATCCCTTCTCTCCCTTCACTCCATGTCATCCAAAAGTGGGAGGCATTCATCAGTGGTCCAGGTTTCAGTTAGTAGCAGGATATCTAGATGCTGTGAGCTAATATGAAAGTTCATCAGGGCTTGTTTTTTTATAACTGATCTCGCATTACAGAGGCTAGTACTAGGTAGGCTATGGCCTCTGGGGGTGCAATCGCTACTTGAGGGGTTGCGAGAAGAATGATTTGGGGGAACTATGCAGGCGGAGCAAGTCCTGGGTTTGAAGGTCCTTTTAGTGGTCTTGGGTAGCTCCCAGACAATAGGAAAAGAATAAAAACGCATGGGTCACAGGGCTTACATGTAAACCCTTAGAAGCTGCTCCACCCAACCACCTTGAAGAGGTCAGACCTGGCAGCATGGTTGGCCACGGTCGGGCGTGGCCAGCGCAGGCAGGGTTGCCATAGGTACGCCTTCTGCACGCTCACTGCATTCGTCCACTAAGGACCAGGTCCGCCTTGACTTGAGGGTTCTGGATTTCAGCCAACACAAAGAAATAACAGGTAGGTTGTAGTAACAGAATAAGTACGGCATGCAACAGGGGATTATTAATTAATAAACATCTGCTCCTTAAAACATTCAAACAATATATAAGCCAGCAGGGCGGATGAACATTCTCCAATATGGTGGGCTAAAAACCCAATCCTGGACTTTTCTTTTGCAAATCATTGTTTTTTGTGGGGTTGATTTGGTGATCTGAACGTATTTGTTAATATAGCTACCAATAGGGTCACGTGCCGTAGCCTTGTGTTGTAATCTTGTAGCGATAATACACAGCACCAAGACTGAGGTAGACTGTGAAGTAGTTAAATTTGAGTTTTATTCTGAAAGCTGAGTATATCAAGATGCATGCAGCTCTGTGGGGAACGGCAGGTACAAGTGACTCACAACCTTCTGTTCAGACTAATACATTCTTATTACCTACTATGATTCTAGCAATGGAACATCACTTAAAGAGATACACCATTACTACACCTTGTCAGCATGAACTCAAATCAGTATCTTGTCTCTCGCCCATGACATGGGGCCACTTGGCAGCTATTCCCTAGTATGAGCTTCCCAAGAAATGAACAACGGAGCACATCATCTTCAAATCATGTGCAAAAGCAGAATTGTATTCAAAATTGTTGCCCGCCTCAAAATAACGATTGAATTTAAAATCATACCCAATTATTTATTTCAGTCAAAAAGAGCTGAAACTGCGTCACTATATATTTAAGGTTTACAGCTCCTTTTCTTCAGACTAGCATCACCCTCCAACATCCCCGCATTATTGCTAAATTGCACTGTACCTGCTCGACCCTATTGCTGCCCACCCACCTCACTGCCACCCCGCTGTGTGCGCTCATGTTCTGCTCTTGGCGCCATTTAATTGGCTTCAAAACATTCCCGATAATTGCCGGCTGAAAAAAATTACCTTAGGAAAGTAATAAAGTATTTATTTGCTATATTTATTATGCAGAATCAGCAAGGGGAGCAGGGCTACACTTTAAAGTTGTGAGTGGAGGGACAATATTGTCATTAGAAGGATACTTAACCTCCGGCCTGTTCATGCCACTGCCACCACCTCTGTAGCTCTCATTGGCTGGCCCTGCAGCAGCACAGTTCCTTCAGACCCTTTGCAGAGTGCTTGCTGTGATCTATGGACATACCCTGCTTGTCTTCCTAACAAACCTCTCTCCTGTACTCTTGGTGGCACCTGGTACTCCTCCCAGCAGATTCTCCTGCAGAGCTGTCATGTGTCCCAAGTCCAAGGGTGGCCAGCCGTATGGTATCCATCAACCTGCATGATGCATATTTTCATATTCTAGTAGCCCTTCCTCATCAGTTTCCTTCTGCAGTCCATCAGGCCAAGACCAATTCCAAGTCCTGCCGTTTGACTTAAAATAAGGGCCACAGGTGTTTACCAAGCAGATAGCTCCTCTGTAGATCTTCTGCAGGCAGAGGTCATTCGTCTCCACGCTTATCTTGATGACTGGTTGATCCAGGCTCTACCGCTCTGAGTGACTCAATTTCACAAAGTCCTTTTTTATTTAAATCCAAGCTACAGGGGTTAAGGTGGATTATCAATCAGGATACATCTCGCCAGGCTCATCTCAATGTATGGAATTCATAGGGGCTCTTTTCAACACCAGAGTGATAAGTTGTTTCTTTCTCAAGACAGAGCACTCCAGTTGAGCTGTCATATGAATGATTTCTCTGGGAGTAAGTCAGCCTCTGCTTGTGTATGTTTGAGGTTACAGGGAGACATGGTAGCATGCAGCCGCGGTTCATGCAGGTAACAGCGGTGGGGCGGAGGGACTTCGAGGGACGATGCCGAGGGAAAATTAATTAATTAATAAATTTTCCCTCAGCATTGTCCCTCAGAATCTCCCCTTACCCAGGCCCACCGCTGTAACCTGCACAAACCGCGGCTGGTAGTATGGATCTTTGTAGTACCCTAGGCAAAGCTCCATTTGAAAACTCTGTGCCAGCAAATACTTCTTTGGTGTAACCGCAATACAAAAAGTTTGAGATTCTTACGCATAGTGGGCATTCATCTAGATCCCTATTGGTGTATAATAGGGTGGTCATCCTCCTCCTCTAACCTTCAGAGATGCCGCCAGTGCTTGCTGGGAGCAAATTTCAGTGTCTTTGGTCCAAGCTGGAGGCATAACGATCCTCAACATGGGAGGAGCTCAAGGTAATTTGAATATAATCCAGTTTTTTGCGCTTTAATTTCAAGAGTCAGACGCTCAGAATCACGCACCCAGGTGGCTGTCAAGTGTTATATCAAATGCAAAGGAGGAATGAAGTCTCCTCTGTTGGATTTCCTGGTCCACTTTCTGCTGTCACGGTTGATGCTCATCTGCTTTCCATCACAGTATCTTGCATTGCAGGAGTGGAGAACATTCGGGCAGATGCTCTCGACAGAGTGTTACCCTCTTTCATGGATTTCTTGCAACATCAAAGGATATTCAGGAAACTGGTGCAGCAGTGGGGCCTTCCTTTACTAGACCTGTTTGTAACCAACTTGTTGCACTTTACGCAGGAGCCCGTTGAAGGATGTTAAAGGGAATCTTGCATACTATGTCCGTCCCATGACTGAAGGATCTATTCCTGCCCTATGTTCTCTTTTCTATTGAGAGTTCTGGTAAATATCCAAAAGGAAGGCGCCTAGGTATAGCTAACTACACTCTTTTGGCCACAAAAGGGGTGTTTTCCATTATTCCATCAACTAGCTGTGGCTCCAGACAGGAACCTTTCTCTGTTTCCAGCTCCCATCTTATGGCCCCTGCTGTCCAACCCTCAGTAATTCAGATTACAGGTGATGGCGAGGAAACTGGAAGGACTGGGATGCTACAGCTGGGTCTCTGTGCTGAAGCTACTGATGCTTTATTGCAATCCAGACGGCCATTATCTTAAGTCCTACTAGGGGCATTGGAAGTCTTTTCGTAAATGGTACAAGATTCCCCATTATTTTTCACTTCAGGGCCAACCTACAACGGAAATTGTGACCTCATGGACCGAAAGGAATTTTACCTTTTGTAGATTTGAATCCCAGCTCCCTGCACAACACCAAAGAAACCTTTGTAACTAATTACTGTTGACATGTTAACTTTAAGTATGATTCGGCGGCTCTCAGTGCATGGCGGGTTTTTCCACTGTTCCCTTTTCTGTCCCCTCTGCCACTCCTAAGGTGGTTTTGTTTATTTTTCACTTGGCCTTGTAGCCCAACCTCTTTCTTTTTTGAGTCATTTAACTACAGTTAGGGCCAATTCTACACCTTAATGGTGGACAAGCTTTTACACTCTTAATCAACACATTGTGACTCTTGCACAGAGGCTGGCACAATCACACTCCTAATGGCCCACCAGAGGGAATTACACAAAAAAACAAAACAAAAAAATACCAAGAAAGGCCTGTAATCCATCCTGTGGACCACAAGTTCCAGCCACTTCAGCAGGGACAATTTTTCAGGGGTTCACAGAGTGACAGCCCAGCAATACTGTATAAAAAGCTTCAAACACTTTGCGATGACCTAGTACCTTACCTGGACAAACTACAAGCCGACCAGGACTCGTTAGGCACCAGAACAATAGTTCTTGAAGCCAAAATGGAGACCCAGGGGATATCCATCCTCGAAATAGCACAAGAACTCGAGAAGATGACGGCAATAGATAAACTAGCCATACACCAATGTGAAGATCAAGAAAAGTGTTCTCAGGGAGAGAACATATGTATCAGATGCTTAGAGGACTCCAATTTAGTAGCATATAGCACAGGCTTGTTTTCCTCCTTCAGAGGCAAAAACATAAACTCGCCAAAAATGTACAGAGAACACGGAATGGATCCACATAGTTCAACATCCACAGGAGGCCTCGGAATATATTGGCCAATCTTTATCACTTTACCATCAAGAAAGAGATAATAAAGGCATCTAGGAACAATGGAGTGGTCAATTTATAGGGCCACGGATGTAAGTTCTATCACAATATCTAAGCTGAGACTTTGCAGAGGCAGCAACTGTTTAGACCAGTGACAGATAAGCTTAGGGCTGACAATATCAAATATAAGCGGGCGTTCCCTTTTTACTTTCAATTTGAGAAGGATAACAAATTGCATTATGTCACGAACAATGATGATGTAGCGTAAAATTCATTTTTCATTTGGAGGGGTGCATCATAATCACGGGTAGTCCACAACCACATATATTTTTTCGTTGTATTAACCTTTAGAGACATTAGAACGTGAATTGTAATAATGTGAATCGTGGTGTATTCGGGACAATTCAATGTAAACATGAAGAAATCAACATCAAAACTAGATGTATTTACTGAAATCATTAACGTGCAGAATTTGTGTATACCGCTGACAATTATTAATGTATTCGATGTGCTTATGGAACGTGTTACTTTATATGCAACTTCATAATGCCTATGTGCCATCTTTCTTCTGTTTGCCGAATTCTGTAGGCCTGAATTGTTTTTTCCATGGAGGCTCTCATATTACATTTAATAGTTGAATTCCATGTTGGATTTTGCTTTCTCACGTTTCTGTTGCAGATGGAAGAATCATCCTTGGTAGCTAGAATAATGTCTTTGTTTTAGGCATGGAGAGAAGAGGATACATTGAGCATTGATGCTGATAGTGGAGAACTGTTATACTTTCTCATCGGAGAGAGCCTGGAAATCAAGGGAATCTCACCAAGCTTGAGAGCATCGCTGCCCACTGGAAAAGTACCTATGAGGAGGTGGCCTGACTGCATGGCGTGATTCGCAAAGGATCCTGGGATAGTACCTGTGCTATTGATGTATTGTATTTAGGGAAGGTGTCTGGGGGACTTCTGCCTTGCGTTGAGAGAGAGAGCATCTTAGAGCGAGCTCTGTCTAATTAGCTTTATGCTACTTGACCCAACTAATGTGAGGAGACTTCTCAGAAAGGCTTCACACGCTGACATCTTAACTGATCTTGCCCCAGAAAATGCTATGTAGGGATGTCACATTAGTGCTAGTGTACGGACAGATTAATGCTTTATACCCACAAACTTTCGATGCAGTGGAATCTGGACGTTTGTTCCATAATCTTTTGTATCCTGATTCTCGAAATAATCATCATGTGCATGATGTACCACCCTAATTTCATCTGCTTTGTATTAGTTCCAATGTATTTCTACACCCTCATTTTGAGGTGCCTATACGTCCAGTTATTTTTAGCTTTGTAATTAATCAACTAATCTTTTTTGGTTCTAATTCACTATTACTCTTAAGAGTCTGTCTGTGATTCTTAAGAGTCATAGTGAATTAGAATTGAAATGATTGACCCGCTAATGATTTCTCTCCCCCCCATGCTTTCATGCTGATAAAAAGTATCATCAACTCGAGGTTCTAGAGCAGTTCTAGAATGCAGAAACTCGGCTCCCTCACTGACAAAGCAGCAACAGCATTTGAAATAGAGTTTTCAGATAAAACAACTCAGACTTCGACCTCTCCGACTACAGTGCGGACTCTTGCCTCACTTGGAAGAAGGCAAAGGGACATATATCTACTGTCTTCAAACTGATACTGTCACGCCTATTTTATTGGCAGTTGTGGTCAGCTTTATGGCTTTCATCACACTTCCATGGGGATATGGTATATAGTATTGATGGAGAGATCTACCCAGAAGGTGCACTTCGAACTTGCAATGTCTGGGTTTGGCGGTAGAGGTTCCTCTTCTCATATTTCTTCTGTGTTCTCCCCTGGCCTGCAGTTTGATCATGGGGAGGGCTGAATTATCCTTGGCACTACAGACTTTCTGGATGCAAGAACTCTCTAGAAGAGCAGGGTGTCTAGCCTAGGGGGTAGAGTGGGATGCCAAAAGGTTTTGCAGCTTCCTCCCTTAGTTGTCTCCACCTGCAGGGCGGGAGCTATCATCTCAACCTCCGCTTGTGCCTTGGGGATTCCCCCATCCCCTTGGCTCATAATACATAACCTACATATTTCCTCCTACTGGGTACAAAGGGAACATTAGTAACTTGACTTGTTTTACTGTGTTATGGTTTAAAGTGTGGTTGTTTGTTATACACATCCTACTGTCCCTGCTAGTGGATCAGCATCTACCACTAGCCCCTATGTTGACTTGTGACGGCACACGCAAAGGATTCAGAAGCATAGAGTTTCATATTAGCATACGTTCATCATGGCAATAGTTGCTTCATATAACCGTAAGGGTCTTAATGTACCAAATAAGAGTATATCCATATGGAAGTTGGTATTACAAGCACCTCCAGCTATATTCTGCCTTCAGGAGATACGACTGACAAAATATGACCAACATTGAATGAAACATAAACTCCACCCCAGGGCACTGCACTCCTCCTCCTCTACCAAACATAGCTATATTCATTCCAAAGGACACCCATTACCAGATAGAGGACACAGGTAGGGATAAGGAAAAATGCTACATTCTTACACATGGTAGATGGGGGAACGTTCTTGTTGTTACCCTTTCTACTGTTTACACTCCAAATCAAGGTCATGACAAATTTTTAGCCAACTTTTTTACAGAGCTAGCAGGCTTTGCAAGGGCAGAGATTATAGTCACGGGAGACTTTAACATGAAATGGGAGGGCTTGAGAGACAGGTCAGACCACTGTTGAGGTGAGGCAGGTACTTTCTCTAACAATTTTGAAGCCAAAATTTGTTCTCTGGGACTGTGCAGTGCATGTCGAGATCAACATGGTGATGATCGTGAATATACTATATTTTGACGAACAATACATTGGCTCTCTTGGTAATTAAAGCAGAGATTGGCCATTTCTCACTTTCAGACCATGCACCCATTACCATACTCATAGACATAGCCTCCTGAAACCGACACTCTGAAGTGCCACCTGCATCCATCTTTGTTGCTCAACTACATCCTTAAAAAAGAGAGAGGGGAAGTATTGACAAATACTTTGCAACTAATGATACGATGATGTGTCCACAGATACCCTCTGGGACACCGTCAAAGCCACTTTACTGGGGAATCTTTTCTCCATAATGGTAAACATAAAACAAGCATTTGCAATGCAATAGGTCTCACATTTATAAGAGTTTGAGCTATTGGCATTGTAAACTTACAATGCCTTTTATTTATGTTTTTGTTTTAAAACAACTAAAAGGCATTGTCATTTACAATGTCAGTAGCATAAACTCGCATAAAAGCAGTGTGTGGAGTGCAGCAGTGTGTGGCGTGCAGCAGTGTGTGGTGTGCAGCAGTGTGCAGCATGCAGCAGTGTGCGGCGTGCAGCAGTGTGTGGCGTGCAGCAGTGTGTGGCGTGCAGCAGTGTGTGGCGTGCAGCAGTGTGCAGCAGTGTATGGCGTGCAGCAGTGTGTGGCGTGCAGCAGTGTGTGGCGTGTAGCAGTGTGCGACGTGCAGCAGTGTGCGGCGTGCAGCAGTGTGCGGTGTGCAGCAGTGTGCGGCGTGCAGCAGTGTGCAGCATGCAGCAGTGTGCGGCGTGCAGCAGTGTGAGGCGTGCGGCAGTGTGAGGCGTGCAGCAGTGTGTGGCGTGCATCAGTGTGTGGCGTTCAGCAATGTGAGGCGTGCAGCAGTGTGAGGCATGCAGCAGTGTGTGGCGTGCAGCAGTGTGTGGCGTGCATCAGTGTTTTGTGTAGCAGTGTGCGGCGTGCAGCAGTGTGCAGAGTGCAGCAGTGTGCGGCGTGCAGCAGTGTGCGGCGTGCAGCAGTGTGTGGCGTGCAGCGGCATGCAGCAGTGTGTGGCGTGCAGCAGTGTGTGGCATGCAGCAGTGTGCGGCGTGCAGCAGTGTGCGGCGTGCAGCAGTGTGAGGCATGCAGCAGTGTGCGGCATGCAGCAGTGTGAGGCGTGCAGCAGTGTGCGGCGTGCAGCAGTGTTTCGTGTAGCATTGTGCGGCGTGCAGCAGTGTGTGGCGTGCAGCAGTGTGCGGCATGCAGCAGTGTGCGGCGTGCAGCAGTGTGCAGCGTGCAGCAGTGTTTCGTGTAGCATTGTGCGGCGTGCAGCAGTGTGTGGCGTGCAGCAGTGTGTGGCATGCAGCAGTGTGTAGCGTGCAGCAGTGTGTGGTGTGCAGCAGTGTTTCGTGCAGCAGTGTGCGGCGTGCAGCAGTGTGCTGTGTGCAGCAGTGTGTGGCGTGCAGCAGTGTGTGGCGTGCAGCGGCATGCAGCAGTGTGTGGCGTGCAGCAGTGTGTGGCGTGCAGCAGTGTGTGGCGTGTAGCAGTGTGAGGCGTGCAGCAGTTTGCGGCGTGCAGCAGTGTGTGGCGTGCAGCAGTGTGTGGCCTGCAGCAGTGTGCAGCGTGCAGCAGTGTGCGGCATGCAGCAGTGTGCGGCGTGCAGCAATGTGCGGTGTGCAGCAGTGAGTGGCGTGCAGCGGCATGCAGCAGTGTGTGGCGTGCAGCAGTGTGCGGCGTGCAGCAGTGTGAGGCATGCAGCAGTGTGCGGCATGCAGCAGGGTGAGGCGTGCAGCAGTGTGCGGCGTGCAGCAGTGTTTCGTGTAGCATTGTGCGGCGTGCAGCAGTGTATGGCGTGCAGCAGTGTGCGGCGTGCAGCAGTGTGCGGCGTGCAGCAGTGTGCGGCGTGCAGCAGTGTTTCGTGTAGCATTGTGCGGCGTGCAGCAGTGTGTGGCGTGCAGCAGTGTGTGGCATGCAGCAGTGTGTGGCGTGCAGCAGTGTGTGGTGTGCAGCAGTGTTTCATGCAGCAGTGTGCGGCATGCAGCAGTGTGCTGCGTGCAGCAGTGTGTGGCGTGCAGCAGTGTGTGGCATGCAGCGGCATGCAGCAGTGTGTGGCGTGCAGCAGTGTGTGGCGTGCAGCAGTGTGTGGCATGTAGCAGTGTGAGGCGTGCAGCAGTTTGCGGCATGCAGCAGTGTGTGGCGTGCAGCAGTGTGTGGCCTGCAGCAGTGTGCAGTGTGCAGCAGTGTGCGGCATGCAGCAGTGTGCGGCGTGCAGCAATGTGCGGTGTGCAGCAGTGTGAGGCGTGCAGCAGTGTGCGGCGTGCAGCAGTGTGTAATGCAGCAGTGTGTAATGCAGCAGTGTGCGCAGCAGTGTGTGGCGTGCCGTAGTGTGCGGTGTGCAGCAGTGTGAGGCGTGCAGCAGTGTGTGGCGTGCAGCAGTGTGTGGCGTGGTTTGTAAACAACAAGAAAAGCGGACATCAAAGGAAGTGTGGGAGGGAACAAGCACATGGGGTGTGAGTTATAATGAAAGTTAATTGTTGTAAGAGGGGATGCAGAAAGTGAGGCCGAGCGCACCGGCGAAAGCAGTCTGCTGCTTTCATGTCCGATGCCAGCTTCGCGTTTGAATGCCTCACATGCCCTGGCCATAAACCGCATTCCTAAGGTCTTGTGCCCCTTACTAAATCTCTCTGAATGCGTGAGGCGGCGCACGTGCAGGAAGTAGCTGGTGGCAAATGGAATGCGCGTGGTTGTGCACGTAACCGCCACCCGATCCGCCTGGGAAGCCTTTGGGAGCATTTTCTGAAGCCCCTACATAAGTCTCGCTGAGCGATCGCTTACGCGATAGCCAGGCGAGCCCTAAAAAGCGATGCCCTAGAGAAATCTAAACATTAGAAGCTGAGATACATACCATAGTGAGACTATCTGAACAAGCACCTATGCTCACAAGCATGCGGCAATTAATAACATTTAGGGGCAACTTGAGAGCCATAATGGTTAGTAGAACAGAACTGTCTCGTACATTTGAAACAACAATCTCATGAGACTCACAACAAAATAGGCCACCAACTTGCTTGCCTTTTATTAGAAAAAGTTGCGAACTCCTATGTTAAGGAGTTGCTAACTCCAGATGGGAAAACTCTAAACCCGATAAGCTCCATGAATGCATACCTTTTATGAGACATTTTATACGGCTGGAACTGATCTTCCTGGCCCTCAACCAAGCAACATCAGTAATGCAAAGCTAGCCTATATTCCAAGTGAGTAAGCTGAACAATTGGTAGCCCCGATACTATATGAGGAAGTAAAAGCCAGAATACACCTCCTGAAAATAGGGAAAGTAAAGGCCCTCACAACTTTGCAGGATATTTTTATAATTAATTTCAACACCAGACTAATACAGTTGTTCAGCACATTCCAATCAGGGGGTCAGTAACACCCTCTATGTTGGAGGCGGTCATCGCAGTCCAATTAAAACCTGGTAATGACCCCAAGATTTGTACCTCAAGGAGGCCAACCGCCCTATTGAACATCAATGCCAAGCTTTACTGTAAAATTCTGGCAAATAGAATAGATGAAGAGAGTGATAAAATATATGTCTCTGTGGTGGCACGTGCTCTGTGTGGAAAGACTGCCCTCACTCACACAATTGTGTGACATGCTTCATCATAGGGCTGCTTCAGTACACCCCCACGCAGACCAACGCCTGGGGTGGAGCAATAGGATAGGGGAAGACAAGACACAACATATACAAATATATAGAAACAGTTAGACTGAGATCACCGAAAGAAGAAGTGCAGTGTGAATTAAACCTAGCTTGGAGGTGTCGCTATGCGTAAATTTTATTCCTGGACCCTCTGGCCAGGATTAAAAACGTGAAGGATGGTGGTGACTGGAAGAGATTATGAACTCCTTACACCCCTCCTTACTGCCAATTTGTCGACATGTATAGATATATAGCAGATATGTTCCATCCATGGATGATAAAATCCTTTCCACAATGTAAACTAGACTTCAAGAATCTGAACGGCTCCATTATACAGAATAGGTATAATTAAATAAATAAATGATACCTATTCCGTAGTCTGTCGGCCTCCACCTCTGCCGTGCCCTTCCCCGCTTTACAGCGCTTACCTGAGTCGGCTGCCGCTGAACGCTGGCTGAGCACACCTCAACAATCGCATTTACTTTCATAAACCCTCGAGACACCTCTGCTAGTCTGAACTTCAACTTGCACAAATCGTGCGCATATTGAAAACCAGATCTGGCAGTTGAATCTTCTCCTACATCGCTCCTAAGGCATGATCAACCTGCCACTATGCATCAAAGCCTTCTCCTCACTTATTGAAATTGAGACGCTGAAGACCTGGCTTTTCAAAGTGCTCCCACTAGGCCCTAGGCCCCCACCTGCTCAGTGCCATGATAGCCTCCCAGGTAACAGCGCGCTCTACAGATCTGCTCTACATTACATAACAGAAGCTATCAAAAGGCCTGCTGAACAACATGCCTCCCAAGCCTATGGGCCCAGAATATTTTTTCGCCAATTGATCACTAAATGTATAGAAGGTAAAGGATTAATTGGGAGTTCAGATTTTTTTCAATGAGATCATTTATACGATGATCTGTGTCATTGGCTGATAATTATAATTTGAAACATGTCAGATGGGGAAGAGAGAGGTGGGAGGAGGGGGTTCCCATGTGAGAGATTTTATATTCTGATTTGTTAAGTTTGCTCTTTAAAATATTCTCATTGACTACTGGCTTTGAGAAATATATATGTATTGATAATTACATAAATATAGGTTAATGTGAACACCAATAAAATATTGTTTATAAACAATCAAATAACTAGCCCACCCAGTTCAGTTTTTTCCCCTCACGTTCTGGTTCTAGGAGTCCTGATTTTATGATTAAGTAAACAGGACTACAAGGTCCAGAAAGACTCGGCTGCATGGGCTACTAATGCATCGCTCTATGAAACTAAAAATCTCTCTAGTGAGTTACCGCCGATGTTCACTGCTTACTGGACTACAGAAGAGCAGTGCATTCTAGGAGCGCACTCAATATGCCCTACAGCACCCTCCAAACACCAAGCTCCAATTCCTGGAATCCCTCCCCTCTGAGCACATACATTCGCCACCTACCCTACTGTCCCCCGTTCCCACTGGCTCTCTTCCACTGCAGGGTCCCCTGAAACTAGCCTCCCAATCCCATTCCCACACCTCAGTGGAAGACAGACTTAATGAGATCTCACGTTGCCTACTACAACTTAAGTCAGAGGTACATAGCCTATTACATATCTCCGCGGACCTGGCTGCCAACTCTAGGCTAAGCTGCTCCACTATGACTAATCACCATCTCAGCTCGCTCCCGTCTAAAGGGTGTACCTGGCTCCCAACCTCCCCTGCAAATTGTCGGTCACCGTCCTACATTACCTACTCTCCCCATAGTTGGGCATCCACTCCTCATCCTAATGGCCCTTCACGCCCTCCAGATGTAGAGCCTCCCTGTCGGATAGTTATATTCATTCTCTCCTACTTTCATATGATCTGGCACATTCCTCCACCATAACTAACTTGCAACAAATTGAATCCATCCCCACTGATCCCTTCAGGGAACCTAGGCTAAACACCAGAGTATTAAATGAGAAAAACCTCATGAAAGTCACCACCACACTATCTGCACCAATTGACACCAACACAAAGCTCAAATGCGTGCTCCTAAACTGTAGATCAGCAATTAAATATGCTGCGGACATTACCAACCTCGCCTTGCACAGGACCTGGACCCTGTAATGCTGACTGGAACCTGGCTAAATGACTCAGCTGCTCCCATCCTGGACATTTTAGTACCTCCCAAATATGATTTCATTCGGTTGGACAGAGGAAGCTGACAGGGTGGAGGCATCACCTGTTTACATCGTGGCAATCTAACAGTGAAAGCACTACAATCTGACCGCCTGCCGTCTTGTGAATACCTATGCATTGAAGTGGCTGGTAGCAACAATCACCTATGCAAACTGCACACGTTCTACCACTCGCCTTGCGATAACCTTCCCTTCACAGAACAGATCATGGAGATTATCTCGGCTAACGCAGATTTCCATTGCACTCAGATCTTCCTGGGAGATTTCAACCTTCATTGGAACGATGTGAATGATGTGGTGGTCAATAGCCTTAAATCCTTTCTACTGGACTTCAACCTAATCCAAATCTGTGACAGCCCTACTCATATTAAAGGAGCTATCTTAGATCTTGTGATTGGTAAGCCCAATTTCATCCTTCTGGATTTGATCCTCTCATATGATTGGACAGACCACTACTGCATCACCTTCCTCATCCAGTAGTCGGTAAGATCTAGTGGAGCCCAGCCAAAGAACCCTAAACAACTGAAAAGATGTCTACGGAACATCAACTCGCACGATCTGAATGTGCTCTGCGATAACATCCTGCCCCCTCCTATGAACATGTCGGATGTCCATGACCTTATGGCCATTATAACTGCTCAATGGTCAATGTTTTAGACTTTACAGCTTAAAAGACCGTCCTCCAAACTCTACAAACCTTGGTTCAATAATAGTCTTAATTCGGAAAGAAGGAATTTAAGACTTTCGGAAAGATTGTGGTGATCCTATCCCACCCTTGAACATCTCTACCATCTGAGATCCCTAAGAAGCATCCACAACAAACGCATCAGATGCTCAAAGGCCACCTTCTTCCGAAATCAACTAGAGCAAGCAAAAAACCGTCCCAAAAAACTGTTTGAACTCATCAGGTCCCAGGCGAACAGTCATCCTAATCTACCGGCCCTGGGTTGAGGGTCACTGCCGAACTGCGATGAATTTGCTGACTTGTTCACAGATAAGACCACTAAGATCGAAGCTGATCTACGCTCTGCCCTTGAACAACTGTCGATCAGTCTGCTGAACGCCCTCCTGCACACAGGGTTGGATGCCTTACCTC
Organism: Triturus cristatus; assembly: GCF_964204655.1. Lineage (NCBI taxonomy): Eukaryota > Metazoa > Chordata > Amphibia > Caudata > Salamandridae > Triturus > Triturus cristatus. The sequence continues at coordinate 1,129,626,630 of NC_140584.1, forward strand.
CCCAAAAACAACACATCCTGGAGCCTTTTCCAAACCAGGGATGAAAGCACTATACGCAAAGCGCTGGCTACTCTGAAACCTTCTAATTACTACAACGAACCCCTGCCATCGAACCTCTTCTCTGAAGTTAGAACCTCCTTACTCCCACTTTGGACTAAGATTGTCAATGCATCACGTCGGCAAGGTGCTATTCCAGGTTGCCTAAAATCGGTTCAAGTTACCCCGATTCTAAAGAAACCATCTGCAGATCCCACGGACCTTCATAACTTTCCCCCAATCTCTAACATACCACGTTGGCAAAGCTCTTGGAGAAATGTGTGCTCACATCGATCACTTCCAACTCCTGGACCAATGCCAATCTGGCTTCCGCCCGGGCCATAGTAAAGAATCTGCGTTAACTTATATTGTCGATGATGCGCTAAGAATGTCGGATCAAAATGAATCTTGCCTACTGATCCTTCTAGACCTTTCGTCAGCATTTGATACTGTAAACGTGATAACCTAATTTACCTCCTGGAACACAGGATGGGGTTGTCTGGGCCTGTACTCAACTGGTTCTCCTCATTCCTTCATAACAGATCCCAAAGCTTCAAGGTGATCCAGTCCCTGTCTTGTCCTCTGCAGGTCACGCTAGGGGTTCCACAGGGTTCAGCGCTCTCACGCACACTCTTCAACCTGTCCATGGAGCCTTTAACAGAAATTCGGAACTCATCCAGCTTTCACTATCACATGTATGCAGATGATACACACCTATACCTGAAGATCGCCTCCCTTGAGGACATCTGGTCCCTCAACTCAGTCCTATTGGAAACTCAAAGCTGGCTGACATGCAACCACTTGAAGTTAAATTCTCTCAAAACAGAATTCCTCCAAATCGCACCACACAAGCAATCTCTGGTCATCGAACAATGATTGATTCATCTCACTGCTTTTAACTGTAGGCTGCACCTTGTTGATTCTGCAACCTCTCTCAGAATTATGCTAGACAAAAGCCTGAACATGCAGAATCACATCAGCTCCCTCACCAAAGGACCGAACTTCCAACTCAATATTCTAAGGAAACACAAACCTTATCTCCTTGCTCTTGACCTAGAGGTGGCAGTGCAAGCTTTAGTGATCTGAAAGCTGGATTATGGTAGCGCAACCCTTTTCGGCCTACCTAGAGTGAAGCTTGCTCCTCTTAGAGCTGCCCTCAACTCTGCTGCCAGGTTCGTAACTGATGCCAAAATATACAACCATATCACTCCGGACCTGTTGTCCCAACTGGCTTCCATATGGACCTTGGATACAGTTAAAAATTGCATGTATGGCACACAAAGCCATTCACTTCAATACCCCATTGTACCTCGCTCAGAAACTAGAGCTCTCATGTGGTTCGAGAGCATCCAGAAGCGCCTGCACCTTATTGCTCAAACCACAAAAATTCAAGATAAAAAACCTACAATCGAGCCTTTTCAGGTATGGCACAGAGGATTTGGAACTCCCTCCCAGCCCTGAAGTCAGGGTGAATCCTTCCATTGTCCTCTACAAAAAGGAAGTCAAAGTGCTCTTGATGAGGAGATGTCTGCCTCTGACTGTCTATTCCATTGGATATTGCAGTCACAGTCGCAGATCTGTGGCCCAGTTGCCAGGGTCACGAGAATACCTTGGATTTACATGATTGTGTATTTTATGCTTTGTTGGTTCTGTTTTTAATTGTTTGTATCCCTCTTGATGTATAAACTGTAAAGAGCTCTGATACCCGCGGGGGTCATGTTCGTGCTATAGAAAACTTTCAAAATAAATGCATCATCCACGCTGCTCACTTCGATCTCTGCTGAAAATAAATGAAGATTAGTTGATACAACCGCCCTGTCTTTACACTAAGAAACTTGTAATGCCCTTTGACTTATGCATCCTTTCACCCTTTCAGCCTTATGTAAAAGGAATTGGAGGGCTCATACCTGGCTGTGACTCAAAAGGCGCTGTGCAAGGTGGACATATAGGTTGTGTGAATGAATTTCAGGTGCCTAGACAATGTGTCATGGGCCCTATTGCAAGGAAGGAAATGCCCACCCTGGTTGCTGTTTGAATTGTGAAATACAGCAATAATCAGGGTTCGTGGGGCTCCTCGGACCTCTGAGCGGTGCCACTGCACCTCCTGCACCAATGGAAGCCACACGCCTGGCTGCTGATCTCTTTTTTTAGTGCAAACTCGCAGCTGCACCAAAACGGGGTTGCAGTGTGGGTGGAAGTCATGGTTGTCAGCTCCGTTTGTGTTTTTGTTCTGGATCGTGTGGGGTCTGGAGTCCCTAGCAACCGGACTGGGCTCAGTTCTGCAGGGAAAGGATGCTGCAGGGTCATTTCAATGGTCAGTTGCACAGCAACAGGTGTGAAAATGCATATTGGATATTTGAGTTGTGCCTCGGTCATGCTACATGTTTTTTGAACAATGAGGACTTGCAGATTGTGTTGAAGCACTGCAGCGTTGCATGCCATTTGCACAAAAAGTATATGCATATTTGGGACCTATGCATTGCATACTCGTAAGTTTGCCTCTGTAAACAGCCAGGGCTGGATATGAAGAAAGAAATACTCTGGAAACCTATAAAATGGGGTGAGTGTGTGGCAGTGGAAAAGGGGTGGGGTCACGAGGAGCACAGTCATGAAAAGTGGAGTGTAAAATTCAATGTATGCATTTAGCTTTTAAAAACTCTCCCACAAAGAAACTGGTAAGAAGGATACATGTAAGAATATATCAGTTCTGGCTTAGTTAGTTGGTCACAATGAGGCTGTATTTTAAAATATCTTATGGGGCTAGGGTGATCTGTGGTTTGCCTAGTCACAGCTTTAACTCATAAATTAGCATAGAGGAATAATTTGCTGGCTGCAAAGCACATTGCTTAACATGAAGATCACAGAATTGTATTTCATATAGATAGCCAAGTGGGTTACTGCTTTTGATATTGAAATCCTTTTAGGTCTTGCCTAACACAGCGCATACGCTGTCTGTTGTGAGACATATAAATATCTTACACTGGGGTGGAGTCACTATCATTTACTTGCAACCGAATTATGAGCTGTGTGGGCTTTCCTTCCTCTTCTTGAGTCTGTCCCTCTCTTGGAGCATTGAAGCATTACTATGTTGTAACACTGCTCACTTTTTTTCTTAGTTTTTTAAGCATTCTATTGAGTGTGTGTATTTCCCACTGTCTCTCTCGCGTATGATTCTCACCCCTTCCAATTTTACACTCCTTGTTCATCTCTCTCACTCATATGCATCACCCCTGCCTTTCCTTTCTTGTGTGTATCATTTTTCCCTTGGAGTGACAAATGCAAAAAAAACAATTGATGGACAGAATGCAGAACAATGTCATACATTCACCCCGGTACAGAGATCTGGGCCTAAATCAATCGATTTTTTGCTGCCCATGCCATTCTAGTTTGAACCCTGCCATATACAAATCAGTCTTGACCCTGTGCCCAATGGAAACAGTCCAGCCCGAACTGCCAGGTAAGACCTCAAGTTCAGGGAAGACCTGGCTTGGCAGTTCAGGCTGGACTGTTCCCATGAGGCACAGGGTGAAGACTGATTTGCATGTAGATGGGTCTGAACTGAGGTGGCGAAGTGAGCTAAAGAACGATGATAGATTCAGCCCAAATCTGTGAGTGGGGGGTGAGTGTCTGAAAAGTTTAAGCGCTCCGTCCATCATCTCCTTGTGTTGGCTTTATCCTTTTTCCTTGGAAGCTTCACTTAGCTGTCTTTGGCTGTTTGATCCCCCATCCACACCCCCTGTGCTACTTTGCCCACCTGTGCCCTCCTTTTTGCTTCCACTCTGCGTGTTGCTTCCACCATCCACGCTCTCATTGATGAGCAACTAAAAAGAAAAAAAATAACGGCCATGTCATCATGTAGACACACGCGTGAGTAACACATGCCTACAAAATTATGCAGCCGAATGTGTCTTAAGCTTATTTTTTTTAATGTATTCTTTATCAGGGATGCTATCCCCATGGCTAAATCTAATGACATAGTCAATAGGTCCAAAATGCAAGAACTATTGGCTTTACCAATGCTTTTGTTTCCTGAAGTTCATTAGTTGCACTCCTTCTAATATAGGACCATGAGCGTTGACATGGCATCAAGGAGCTGTATGCAAACTGCAAGGCATTGGTTTAGAATTTTTTTCTCACTCCGTTGTTCTTCCAAGGTTCCTATGGCTAGTAATAAAGTCCTTAGAGTACAGAAAACTGCAACCACTGCATTAAGCTTAAAATCCTGAATTTTTTGTTTCTTCTGGCCATGCACTCTTAACTCATAATGCCTGCAACATGTGACTCCTGCACCTTGTAACCCTGGTTGTCTTGTGTAACATTTCCTGCACATTGATTTATAAACTTGTAAGATGTGTGTTTGTGTTGCTATGACATCCCACATTGGGAAGGCCAGTGCTGCAAAAGAATTAATTATAAAAATTAAGTAGCAAGGGCAATTTAAATTGTGTTTTTATAGGTACTCATATAGACATATATGACACTCATACAGAGAATGCAAATCTCTTTAATACAGGGTTTGAACAAAGACAGAAACCTGTCCTTGTGAAGTGATACCAAGCTGTGTGCCTTTGTTTCTCTCCATTGCATTGGCATCTAAGATAGCGTTCAATGACACTCTAACAAAAATAGGGATGATGGACATTTGTTTTGGGTCCAGCAGGAAATGAAAATAACAAAGCACCGCATCACTGGCAGACCTAACAAATCACGTTTCCACCATTTGTCAGACAATATCGGCTCCCTTCACATGTTCACCGGGTGAAGAAGAGATATTGCACCGTGTGCACATAATTGGCTGGAAACCCCGGCAGAGAGCTTCTGAATGTGTTACTGGGTTGGCAAGTCACACTGGGACAAAATCAGCATATTTCACTGGGGCTAGCCCAGATTCCGGATCTGGGTCAAAATTAGCTTCAGGATCCTGCTGCATCCGCCTCCATTCCAAAGTATACAGAAAAGTGATGGGTGGAATGCTTGAATTCATTTCAGCCATTGGTTATTACACAGGGCCACATCCCAACCCATCGTTATTTTGCACTCTATATCACCTCAGTTTGGACCCAGCTATAAGAAAATCAGTCTTGGCCCAGCTCCAATCGTAATAGTCCAAGCCGGGTCCTACCTGAACCAGAACCCAAACAACCCAGGACAGGTGTCGTCCCAGTTTTGGGCTCATCAGCCGGATAGAGCTTGGTTCCAGTGACACAGTGTGCACAGGACCCACGTCTGGGCGACACACTAAAGTATACAAAAAAGTGATGGCTTGAATTCATCACAGCCACTGGTAATTACTCAGGGCCGCATCCTATTCCATCATTATTTTGCACACCTAGTCACCTCAGTTTGGACCCAGATATATATTCACCCTGTTCCAATCGTAACAGTCCAGCCTGAACTGCCAAGCCAGGTCTTCCCTGAACCGGAACACAAGCAACACGGGGCGGGTTTCGCTGTAGTTATTGGCTCATCAACCAGGTATGGCTTGGTTCCAGTGACACTGTGCACGGGACCCACATCTGGGAATACCCATCCCACTTATGGCACCACACCAAAGTATACAAAACAGAGATGGATGGAATGCTTGAATTAATTTCAGCCACTGGTAATTACACGTGCTACATCCCAATCCATCATTAGTTTGCACACCATGTCACCTCAGTTTGGACCCAACTATATGCAAATCAGTCTTGTCCCTGCACCAGTTGGAACAGTCCAGCCAGAACTGCCAAGCCCGAGACTCCCGGAACCCGTTCACATGCAACCCAGGATGGTTTCGCCTGTGACTCATCAGAAAGGTACAGCTTGGTTCCAGTGACACAGTGTGCTATACTTGCTAGAAGTGCCTTAACTAGGGCTAAACTGGTCTTAGTTTGCTTGTGTTCCAGTTCTGAAAGGACCTGGCCAGGCAGTTCAGGCGGGAATGTCCCCATGAAGAGCAGCATCAAGGCTGGTTTGCATATGGCTATGTCCAAACTGAGTGGTGGGTGAAAAACAATGAATTGGGATGCGCCCCATGTGATTTCCAGTGGCTGAGATTAATTCAAGTATTCAATACATCCTCTTGTTGTTTTTGTATTTGATGCCCTAAGTGTGCCGGGTATTCCCAGATGTGGGTCCCGGGATCACTGTGCCACTGGAACCAAGCTACACCTGGCTGTAGAGCCCTAACTAGTGTGGAACCGGTCTTAATTTGCTTTTATTTCGCCTCAGGAGGATTTTCATGTGGCCTTGGCCCAAATTGAGATGGCTTAGTGAGTAAAAAACAATGGATTGGGGGGCGGCCCGAGTGATTGCCAGTGGCTGAGATTAATTCAAGCATTCCAAACCATCACCTTGCTGTTTTTGTATTTGTCCCCCTCATTTCCATCAATGACCCTGACAGACAGTACATATACATGTAGAGTTAGAGTGGTAATAAATCCTGAAGACAATAAACAATATGTACTTGTTGTATTAGATGCCATATATATATATATATATTGATAGCAGAGAGCCCCTTATGTGAGCTTTGGAGGCAGGCCCTATGAAGTAAGAGTGTGGTCTGGAGAAAACTGAGGAGAAGACTTTTCATCTTTCTTGCTGCTCACACTCTCCTCTTTGCTGCCCACCCTCCTCTTCCCACCTGTGTCCTCCTAGATCACAGGAGAGTGTACCTCATATCAGCATCAGATGTGAAGCACACGTCAAGCTGGAAAACATGGCAACATGCATCACCACACATTTTTAGTAGCACAGTTGTGCCTGAGTTTTTTTTACATCCCATTCCTCTTGCTTTAAAATGCCCTTATTGCAGTCGTCACATGGGCAGCGATGGGCAGGCCACAGGTGATTGTAATGTATTACAGGAGCGGTTCATATTAAGTGACCAATCATGTGAAACACATTATGAACAAATATGAGCAGTCTGTGGTTTCACATGGGCCTCTAAAAGCTCATAAGGCATTCAAAGAACCTTGATTTAAAGTCCCTTTGATAAACTAGGGAAAAGGTGGTAAAATAAACGATTGCACAACAACACACCACCTTGCTTTGTTTTGAAACTCTCCCGCCTAAAATTGCTTCCACTCTGGAGTCTGACAGGGACTGAAACCAGGTGCACCCCCTCGTTATTCCTCATTCTCACCTCCCCTCTCAAGTGCTGGAACGGCAGTATTGAAATCAGCGGTTCTGAATCCACCGCAGCACAGAGGCAGCGCTGTGGCCCACTACACACACCCACACACTGCCTGTCTGATTCAGCCCCTCAGACGCCATCAGGCTCTCCATAAAGCATCATTAAACGACAGTTCAATCTATCTGCCCGGCCGCGGCGGTAAATCTCCAGTAATGGGTTTACCTTCAGAACGCCGGGGCTGCCACCGTGATTGACAGGGAAGGGCTGTAATTATCTGTGGGAGGGCCCAGAATTCCAAGGGAGAGGCTGACGCAGACGTAAATCGTCCAGTCTGCCCTGCCTGCCCTGCTGCCTCAGGTCCAGTTTGAGAGGCGGTGTCAGCTCATCAATTGCGGCTCCGTTTTACGACCCAAAGCACTTTCTAAAGCAACCACTGACAGGCGGGAGCTTTCTCCCTTTGAATGAATCTCAGCATTGAGCATGGCGGCGTATTAGCTGTCAGCAAGATGAGCCCTCCGTAAACAATCTATACCAACACACCCATGTATTCTGGTACATAAACACCAAGTACATCATTTCTCTGTTAATGCTGAGCATTTGCTCATGAATCAAGTAATGAGAACTTATATAATGGGAACTTGCATAGTTGGGGTGTTTTTCTTTGGTAATGCGGGTCTTTCGCACAATAAGCACTTACTTGCATGTGTATATATGGTATTGAGACAAAATATCGAAGTTAAAATATCGTCATATTGAAATGTCGTCTGCAAGAATATCGTTGCCATGAATATCAATTATAAGGTAAGTAGTATTCATTTTTAAAATACCGAAGTCAATATCATTGGCAAAAATATAGTTGTTTATAATAATTATTGTTATGCATTTTAGTATAAATTTTAAATGTATTTGATGTGAATTTTTTGTTTAATTATTGTTTATGTTTTTTAGTATAGTTGTTCAATTTTTTGTTGTTATGAAATTTAATGTGATGGTTTTCTGAGATTTTTTACTGTACTGGATTGTGGGTTTATAGGGGTACAAAGTGGAAAGTTATTTATTTATAATAAATTATAAATTAGTTTTTAATTAATGTTATTTATTTAATTGGTAAATAAATATGGCAATTTTTTTAATTTAAATTTTAGTTGATGGTTGTGGGGTTTATTTATTGGGGTACAGGTAAGGAAGTAATTAAAATGTAATTATTTAATAATTCATTGTTGATCAATAATATTGATTTAATTGATAATTAATTATGTTAAATGTGTTAATATTTTTTTTTTAATTTTAGGTGCAGGTTGTGGGGTTTATAGGGGTACAGGTTGGGAAGTAAAATAATTCTAAATAATTAGTTGTACATTTATATTAATTATTTAATTGATAATTATGTTGATTGTGTAATTTATAGTATAGTTTATAGGGGTACAGGGTGGGAAGTAAATTAGTATTAGTTTTTAATGAATAATAATTGATTATTGATAATTTAATATGTTAATTGTGCAATTACATTTTTGTAATTTAATTTTTATGTCTGGGTTGTGGGTTTAGTAGGGGTATAGATTGGGAAGTAGATACATTTTATTTAAGTTCTAATTAATTGTTTGATATTAATTAATACATTGTTAATTAATTATATTAACTGGGTAATTACTTTTTAGTTAAGTTGCATTTTGGAGTGTGCTGTATGTTTTGTGGGTGTATATTGTGGGGAGTGAATTAATTATAATTAATTCATGCTAACTTTTAATCAATGCTCATTCCTTTATTGATATTTATGTTAATAGTGTACATAATTTGTTTTTACGTTTTAGGTGCAGGTGGTGAGTTTTGTAGGGCTATATGGTGGAAAGTAACTAAAATAAAATGATTTAATATTTTATTGGTTCATAAACAATTTGTAAGCATAATTATTTATTTACATGAAATTCTTTTTTATTTTAAATTATAGTAATATTTGTAGCTATTTATGGTATGTATTTGACATTATCATATATATTTATTTTATTTACATTTTAATATAAAATATATTTGCATTTTTGATTTACATATTAATATTTTTATTTGTTTACTATGTTTTTGCAATTATTTTATTGTGTTGAAGAAAATTTGTTTCTTTCTAATGTTGCACTGACTGAAGTGGAAATAGTAAATTTTATCCTTTCATAATCCAACACTTTCCCTACTGTTGCACTGATCGGCTGATGCACACAGCAGGCTGTAACTCCATATATTTACCAAGTTTATTAGATTACATTCATTATGTATAGTATCTAATTTTCTGTTCGGTATCTCATTTTGCATGCTTTTGTACATCCTGTAGCATGAACATGGAGTTTGAACCTCCTGCAAAGTTTTTACAATGTTAAAGCGATCCTCCTTTACCTTGGGCAAGACGGAGGGAGGAGTTCCTCACACACATGAAGGCTATTGATGGTGAAAGGATGGGTGCGGAGTGGAAGAAGAACATACTTCTTCATTGTTTAGGGTCAGAAGGCCAGTTGTTTTTACAACTTTGCCGCCAGTCACTCCTCAAGGAGAAGAGGAGCGTAATGTTTTTGAGGAAGCCCTGTTAAGCCTTCCTTTAGTTTGGCATTGATAAGATTTAAGATTTACCCCAGAGCTCAATGGGAAGTGGAGTAATTTGATGAATTTCTGACTGCGTTGTGTTGTCTTGCTTTACAATGCTGTTTTGGAGCAATCACTGAGGAAATTATAAGGGATCAAATTATAGTGCATGTTAAGAAAAAAAAATTACAAGAGCGACTGTGGGTAAAGGGAGACCCAAACTTACAGCATGCTTTCGCCACAGCAAAAGCCATAGAACAGTCTGAAATTTGGATGAAGTCTGTGCAGGATAGTGCTATGAAGAACGATAAGTCTTCTGATGAGTTGTGAGCTGTGGTGAACAATGCAGACCGTAAGAATGCGTCACTGGGGAAGAAGTCTGAAAAAAATGTTACTTGTTACAGATGTGTTAGCGCCAACCACTTAGCTTCATCATTTCACTGTCCAGCTGTGGGCAAAGAGTGTAGAAGTTTCAGATGTAAAGGACACTTTTCATGCATGTTTAGGAGTGTGAGGAAGAAAGGTGCGTCTCTGTTCTATGGTAATTCTTGGACTGCTAAGGAAGTGGCTTGTGTTGTGTGTGTGTTTTTCAGACAAAGACATTAAGAAGGGTATTGTTTTATCTTTGAATAACCTAGAGTAGGAGGGAGAAGATGTTAAAACTCCCAAATGCAAAGTACAAGTGATAAGTGGGGAGGTGGAGCTTATGTCGGACTTAGGGTCTCCTTGAACTATACTTACTGAAGAGTATTTTCTACATACGTTTGGAAATATTAGAACCTTGAGTGAACTGAAAAAATCTGACATAATGGCAAAATGTTCTGATGGGTCCACTATTAAAATGAGAGAGTTTATGGAGGTGGATGTGGTGTTCAAGGGTAAGATGGCTCGTAATAAATTGTATGTTGCCAAAAAAGGTGTGAATATGTTGGTGTGGAAGGATCAGTGTATATTAGGCATCATCTTAAATTCTCGCAGTAAGGATTCTGTATTACTGGTTAGTGACCCAGCGGATTGTGCTTTGTTCATTTCAAAATGTCCTGATGTATTTTCAGGAAGGTTGGGTAAGCTACAAGGTTATTCTCACAGTATTAGGCACAACAATGCGGTCATACAAATGAAACAAAAATTATTGATGGGTACCTATTAACGTGAGAGAGGAGCTTAGTAATACTCTTAAAGAGATGTTGGATGGAGGAATTATCAAAGAAGTAGAGTCTTTGGAATGGGTATCTCCCATAGCTTTGGCCCGCAAAGAGGATAACAATTTAAGGATATGCATTGACCTTAGAGTATTGAATACAAATATTGTAGTAGACTGCCATCCTCTACCCAACATTAATGAGGTGGTTAGAAGGCTGGATGGATCAGCTGTGTTCCCAACGCTGGATCTGCGTATAGCGTATCACCAAATTGAGCTTAGTAAAGACTCTTGGTCACTCACCTCTTTCATCACTCTTCAAGGTTTATAACAGTTCAAGAGGATCACAGGATTCTCTTCAACAAGCTTTGGCTGCATGTGTCTTTCAAAGAGAAATGTTTCAAATTTTCAAGGGAACGGTATATTTTGTCAAATGTTTTCAAGATGACATTCTAGTCTTTCCAAAGAACAAGCAAGAACACTTGGAGCATTTACCACAAGTGTGTGCAGAGTTGAGTAAACAGGGTTTGAAGGAGGAAAAATGAAAGCTATTCAAAGAATCTGCAGAATATTTAGGACATACGTTGTCTAAGGAAGGGGTGGTAACTAAGTAGTTGGTGGTGGATGCTATTGTCAACACTCCTGCACCTGATAACAAAGAAAAGTTGCTTTTGTTTGCTGGACTCTGTGAGTACTACAGCACGTTTATTAAAGATTACGCCACATAAATGAAGCCCTGAAGAGAACTAACATGGAGAAATGTGGAATTTACGTGGTGGCATAGACAACAAGCATTAGATTTAGTGAGAGCTGACATTCTAGGGGCACCCACTTAAAAGCCTTTCTGTATGAACAAAGAATGGATAATTACTGTGGATGCCAGTCAGTAACGGTTAGGAAGCGTTCTCTCACATAAGTGTGGAGGTGAGGAGTGGAATGTGGCATTTGCCTCGTGCACCCTTAGTGAGGCGGAAAGGAAATATGTAGTGATAAAAAAGGAGCTTCTGGGGTGTGTGAGGGCAGTGGAGCACTTCTGAAATTATGTGTGGTGCTCTCACTTCACCCTTAAGACTGATCACAAACTGTTAGTGAGGGTCTTTTCTCCTGGAGGTGGACGTTGTGCTACTGCACGCCTTGCTAGGTTGCTGTCAAGGCTTCAAGAGTATAACTACAATGTGGAACATGTACCTGGTAGGAAGAAATGTTACAGCAGGTTGTTTGTCGAGGCTACCATATGACAGGAAGGAAGAGAGTAAGGAAGAAGGACACACAAAAGTTACTGTAACTGATGTCATGTCCAAGGATTTTGGGGGTGTTAACGAGGAGATGTGGACGGTTGCAGTGGAAGAGAACTTGTTGTTAAAATAAGTGCTTTTGTTTGTCAAAGAAGGTTGGCCTAAGAGATGGGAGATTCCGGCACAGTTGTATCCTTCTTGGAGGGCATCTGAAGAGCTGGAAGTGGAAGGAGAAATTCTGTTCAAGATTGGGAAGTGCAAACCACCTTTTTGGTTAAGTGTTCACATTCTAATGATAGCTCATGAAGGAAATTTGGGAATATCGTCTATGAAAAGGTTGACCATGGCTACTTTTTGGTGGCTATGGTTTGATAGACTTGTGTACAGAGTAGTGCGAAAGTGAGGTGTATGTGCCAGCAGTGAGAAAATGCTCAAAGTGGTGCCAGCTCCTTTGTGTCCTGGTTTTGATATCTCAGTTCCCTTCAAAAGTCTGTCCCATGAGTGTAGGTTTGCTCTGGCAATGGTATATTACCACTCAAAATGGCCAGAGCTCAAGTTAGTGTCTCAGGTTACTACCACTTCATTTATTGAATTTTTCAAAGAACTCTTTGCAAGGGAAGGCTTTCCAGAGGTTCTTATCATGGACAATGGTGTGCAATTAAAGTCACAAGAGTTGAGTAGTTTTCTTGAATTTAGCAACATTCATCACCCCACTGTATGAACCTAGTGGTAATGCTCGAGTGGAACAGTTCAACCGTGTGTTGAATGAGCGTATTTTGTAGGCACGTGATTTTGGAGGTGAATGAAAGTACAAACTACGAGAGCAGCTATGGTCATATCACATCACATCGAAGCTGTGTCTCTGGTCGTTCAAGAGGAGTCAGTCTGATAAGGTTGAGGGAATGGTGAGAGATGAGGCAGCGTTGAGAGTGGAAGAGAAGCAGGAAAAAATCAAACGTGCTTATGATACTGAGGTAGGAGGTTGGGTTAGGATACACAAACTAGGAGTTTCGTCTAAAAGTGAACCTACATTTGGTAAAGCTATTAGCCCCTTGAGTGCCCATGACGAGATGGTCTCGTCATGGGCCGCGGTTGCGCTGTGCCCATGACGAGACTATCTCGTCATGAGCCCCGCCCGCTAATGAAAAGCCCGGCACAGGGCGTGGAAAGGGCGGGGCACTCAAGGGGTTAAAGTGGTCAAGGTCAACAAGAACATTGTGGTCACTCAAGATGGGAAATTATGGGGTGTTTGGAGGATGGCCAAGTGTGAAGGTGGAGAAAGCATGACACTGTAGGATCAGGTACACAAGAAGAATTCTGTTGAAAGTTAGGCTTCAAGGATCAAGGCCTCCTGGCAGATTTGTGGATTTTGTGTAGTAATCATTCTGTATTGTGCTCCTATCTGTTTGTGGTGTGCTCTCTTGTTTGTTTTGTAAGGGGATAGGTGTGTTATATGTGTTGTGCATTTATATAGCTCTTCTGGGCTCACTTGCAGACTTTGTTATTTTTCCAATGTCATTGTTATGCTGATTTTCCAGCCTGTGTTCTGAATCTAGAATTGTGGGCATTGGGGAAGTTGGATGCCTGAATGAAAGCCAGTACTGTGCTGTCTCTCCAATAAATCTCTGAAACTTCTTCCATGGACTGGCAGAGTTATTAAATCGTGGTTTATGGGTAAATTAGTAGGTGGCTATAAACATATATAGGGCTTTTAGTTGAGCGTGGCCTGGCTGCAATCAGGAAGGAAGTAGTCACTTGATGGGTTAGGTTGTGGTGAAGAAATAAAAACCTTTCTAGGGGTTCACTGATACACCTGGTCCTTTAAACTAACAAAGAAGAGATTGGCACGGAAGCTGTAATATAAAAATAATACATTTATTAACCTCACATGAGGGAGACTGCGTCAATGCGGTACCCTCAGGCCACTGTAGGAGGCAGTCTAAGGAGTGCAGAGGACAGGGGCCTTTTATACCCACACAGGGGCTCAAAAGGAGGCGGTACAAGTACACATGAGAAGAGTTACACACATAGATGGTCATACAGAAAATGCACAGTCAACAAGTAGGAGGAGTAATGAGTTCCTGACATCAGTTAGAACAGCCTGACAGTTAAAGTCTAGACAGGTGCATGAGCAGCTACAGACTCTTCTGAGCATGTGCAAGGCTCTGGCTCAGTGCTGAAAGAGTTAACTATATCACATGACACAAGCAGAATACAAGGGCAGTCAACAGTGAAGAGGGAGAAAGCACATGGCGAGCACATGGCTAACTAAAATGGCTGCCACAAACAAAATGGCTTCAGCAGATGCTAACAGCTATTGCAGCTAGTTTTCCACAGAGGGAGAAGATGTTGTGCACAGCCTTCAAGTAGGTATTGATTAATGATGTGGAAAATGTAAAGAATAAACAGCCTACGTAAATGTCAAACGGCCTTTATCAGGAGACTAGACGAGAGCTAAGCATTCTGGGGAGTGTAGTTTCGATTTTGCATTTCAAGTTATGCATTTTTTATTATTTGTAATGAGCAAACAATTGCAAAAAAGCACAGCAAACAACACAACAAGCAAAATCCTACAGTAAGGAAGCCAGAATTGCACCATTTGGGGGAGGCGGGGTTACTTAGCATTCAATAAATATAATAAAAAATAAAGCCTACATTCAGGTTGTGGATTGACAGAACACGATATGTAACGTTATAAAGGACATATTCGTACTGGGGGGAGAGATGAAGGGCAAAGCATGAAGAAGAATGCAGAGTAGGAGACAATCTACTCATTATGTTTCTCATGGTTGCAGGGGTTGTTTTAGGTTACTCGTGACACTGGTGGGTTGTTTTCTAGGCCAGGTCTATGGAGAGATTCTTCCAGAGTTTCATTTCTGGCACTTTTAGAACCCGACACCAAAATGTGCTCTGGCGCCCTTTCCGGATGAGTAGTCTGAAGCGGTGCCAGAGAGCAGGGAAGTGGCACATGGGTGGAATTCGAAGGGGCTTGACAAAGAGTTGGGGGCTTCCCCCTCAATGGCTTCCAAAGTCAGACAGGGTACTGAGTCGCACCTGGTGATCTCTGTACATCCAAGGTAACTGGGGTCTGATGGCAGATAAGTGAAAAATGTTCCTAAACCAAACAAGATGCAGATGGATGGATTTTGTGCCAGTTGAATATTCTGGATATGTTAGTTGCACTGACTTAGATAGGCTGCCCCATTGCATAGCAGTGTGCAGAGCACTATCACCCTCAGTAGTCTGCAGTATGCAGGTTTTAACGGGGGCATCTTTTTGATAGGGCACACGTAGCTGATTTCACAGTGGCCTGTGCATCTGTGGGTTAAGACAGCTGCAAGTTCACTAGGACACCCCGATTCTGTGACACGCCCATTGGGGCTGTCGGACTAACTAGGAAGGACAGATATAGGACAGATATTGCTGTTTGGACAAAGAATCATAAGGGCTGAAGCTCACTCTTGCGACATGAGGCCAGTCGACAGCTTTGTAGGCGGACATCATCATGGGGCACAAAATGTGTGTTGGCAAGGTCATCGGGATCTCATTGATGATGTCATTTGAGACGTCATGAGTGATGTAATATGTGAGGTCATAAGTTGCCATTCTCTTCCTCACACCACTCTCTTCTGCAGTCTCTTGGATAGACATTTACATTCTTGTTCTTCTCATATCTGTCTGAAGCAGTCTGCATTTCTTGCTTCATCTCTTTCCTCTCCAGCACCCTCTTTTCATGGTCTCCTGCGTGTACATCCTTGCTTCACTAAACCAATCCCCCTGCACACACAATGAACCCGCTCACCTGTGTGAACTGCATTTTCTTCAACTTTCGCCTTGTCAGTATTTTGGCAGTTTCACAGATAATCAAAATTACAGTTCGCAGACCTGACCATTGCTGTGTGCACTCTGCAGAGAAGCCAAGGATTGGATGAGCATGTATTCCAAAACCCTTTTTAATCCACTGACAGACTTTGCGAGAAATTCACACTGCATTCAGCCTGAACTCCACAGCGCTCAATTTAGCCTGCACGCAACCTGAACTCGTACAGCCACACAGGAGAGGCGCTTTTCACACTACGCACTATACGCGAGTGAATGAAAAAACGACAGAAGCATCCTGGAAACAGCAGAGACTCTTACGGGAGGCAGGCAGGGCTGGACTGAGCCAAAAGCAGCCCTGGCACATTTTGTCAGACCAGCCCCCCATTGCATGGTCTGTCTCAAGGCAGCTCGGTTCGGCTGCGCAGAGGACCGTGCTTTCACTTCACTTCGCTGCTGGAATTACTGGGTCCCATCCAAGCCTTTAATGAGAGCAGCCCCAATAGGTGAAATCGGCCCAGTTAGGTTCAAACCGGCCCCCTGTCGTCCAGCCCACCAGGTGAATGCCCAATGCGGCCAGTACGGCCCTGAAAGCAGGGCGAGTAAAACATGAAATGTAAACAGGAACAACATCGCTGCTTCCAGGCTGAGAAGGCAGTGTCTGTTTTTGAAGGCTGGAGGTGTCACCAGTGGAGAGGCACAAGCATGGTCCAGGACATTTACAGATGGGGCACACGCCCACCAGCACCCCCACCCCCAAGGAGTGTCACTAATACTGTCAGAGTAATACTACTGTAGTGTTTACAGTCGCACAAGACTGAGGGCCTCATTTATGAGAAGTCACGCATCGCTGGTTAAAAACAGCCACGCAACACTTTTCATAGCACAATCCTTGCGACACCATGGATGCGCTGTATTTACACTACGGCGCACCATGTCGCAAGGATTGCACTGATGCATCATGACTCATGACGTATCTGGTGGCACAGTAATGACTCACTGCTGGAGTTACGTCAGTTTACCAATACACTCCACATGGGGGACTCTCATGTAAAAGGCCCTGTGTCACTCCTAACGTCTGCTCGAAGCAGGCATAAGGACTGTGGTGGAGTCAAGTCGTAGGATCAGCGCAGCGAAATCTCATAGATTTCACTGCACCACTTCTACGAGTTTTTTTTACGTGGGAACACCCACCATGCATACATTATACCTGACGCAGGTATAATGTAAAGCAGGGCTTAACAAAGTGACACATCTGCCTAGATGCGTCACTTTGTAAATAGTGTGTAGTGTGGTGCATTTGTTATGCCGCCACAGCATCCCAAAAAAGTGATACAACGGCGGCGCAGGCCTTTATAAATGAGGACCTGAATGCCTATATATAAACACTCATTCAGAGTCTTACATGGCCAAGCATGGGACAAAGATACTACAGCAACAGTGACCCAGAATCTGAGGCACTGAATTCCATTACAGGTGACTATCAGTTGCGTAACAAAGGACCCTGCAGCCCCCACGGTGTGGGGGGCCCCCGAGCTCGAGAGGGGCCCCTACAACAAAGTACCCTGGCATGACAGCTCCTGACTGAGTCCGGAGGGGGGCCACTCAATGTAGTGAGCAAGCGGGCCCCCTCAAGTTATGTTATGCTAGTGCGACTGACGTCATGTAATGTGTGTCACTGGGGCGCATCAGAGTGTAAACTTTCATATTACAGGCTCCCCATTTCGTAAAGCAACCTTTCCTCAGTAAAGCACGCTCTCTGGCAAGTTATGCCTGATTATTATTACCGTGATACTCCTAGAAAAGAACTCTCATGATAGTTGGACTTTGTAGCAGCCACTGGTCTTCAGCAGGCAAAGATGGCCACTTCCCCGTCCCAAAGACCATTTGGAATCTGCATTTGTGATCTACGCTATGATAATTTGAAAATCTAAAAGTACCACTAGGATACAATAGTGTTATTAATACCAGACACAAAGTATTTAAAAGTTATAAAATAAAATAAAGAGTGAAACATAAAGAAGGCAATTCACACTTTTCTAATACTGACAAGGAATTAATGAAAAAAAAGCACTGGCAAAGAATAATGCCTGGCAAAGTGGAGACAACAAATTGGAGAGGGGGTGAATAAGGTTTTCTAGATTTGATTTTATCAAACTGCAACAAGAAAGCAGAAAGAGTGAGGAAGAAGTAAGTATTCCCACCAGTTGGGAAAAAAATAAAAAAGGTTGAAAAAGAGGGAAGGGCCAGGGTAAAGTGGTTTGATGGTACTAGGATGCCTGCTGGGTTTACTGTATACCTAAAGGACCCCAATATTTATGCTCTATAAACCGAAATACGTGCTATGTATAACTTTTATCATGAAAATGTTGTCAAAATATAAATAAAATAATTAAATACAATTAAATAAACAAGTGGTGGTTTTTTTACGTAATGTTCTGTTATGCAGGTTTGTACAGCGCAATATCACCCGGGTGGGTTTCCTGGCGCTGAGCAGGCGTGAGTCTAGGCACAGCGAGGGCCTAGTGGGACTGCTCGAAAAGCCAGGTCTTCATCTTCTTGCAGAATTCAAGCAGTGAGGAGGATGCTCTTATGTATAGAAGCAGGCCCATGTGTCAGGGGCGATGTAGGAGAAGGCTCAACCACCAGATCTGTTTTTCCGTATGCGTGGGATTTTTGCAAGTAGGAGTCTGGACGAACAGAGGTGTCTAGAATGTGTGTGAAAGCAGATGTGATTCTGGAAGGATGTTGGGCCTGTGTTATCTAGTTCCTTAAAAGCGTGAGTGAGAAGGGTTGAACTGTGCTCGTTTGCGAATGGGGAACCAGTGGACCTCCTTCAGGTGTGGTGTGATGTGAGTGTGGTGTGGGAGGTTGAGAGTGACTCTGGCTGTCAAGTTCTGAATAATTTTCTTCAGCCTTGTAGTGAGTTTTTTGTTGATCCGGGCATAGAAGGTGTTGCCATCCTACAGCTTGCTTGTGACCAGGGCGTGCGTGATCCAGGAGCTGATTGGGACTCATTTGAAGATCTTCCCCAGCATCTTCAGGGTATGGAAGCATGAGGTGGTGACGGCTTTGACTTGGGCAGTCTTGGTGAGTTTGTTGTCGATGGTGATCCCAAGGTTCTTGCCATGGATGGTGGGTGGTAAGGGTGGGGTGGGAGTCGGTACTAGCTCAGTTGGCCACCAGGTGGAGTTCTACTGTGATATGCTCTTCCCAAAGATCACGGTTTTGGTCATGTCAGTTATCAGCTATAGGCAGTCGGTCTTTATCCAGTGTGCGATTTCAGCTATGAATGCATTAAACTTGAGCCGGGTACTAGGCATTTTGTTTGTGAGGAAGAGAATGAGTTCCATGTCATCGGCTTAGGAGAGGACATTGATTACATGACAGCAGATGATCCTGGCTAGAGGGATCATGTATGTATTTAAGAGGGTCGGGTTCAGGGAGGATCTTCGCGGAGCCCCACAGATGAGGCTGCGGCCGTCTGAGGTGTACCGTGCCAGGTTGACTGCCTGGGTCCTTCCAGTCAGGAAGGTGCAGATCCATCATAGTGCTTGTCCCTGTATTCTGATGTCATGTAGAAGTTGGATGAAGATGGGGTGGGGGGCTGTATCAAATGCTGCAGAGAGGTCCAGGAGGAGGATGAGGGCCGCTGCATGGAGTCATGCAATGTCATCTGTGACAGCGATGAGGGCAGTTTCTGAGCTGTGATTGGGTCTGAGACTGAGTGCTGTCAAGTAATTGGTGGTCAGTGAGGTATTCGGTGAGGTGTGTGTTGAAAAATAATAATTTTCTTTAGGAATGGTAATGGCGGAGGTGGTGTTAGTGATTGTGGTGCTGCTTTTAGTAGGAGTAGTAGGGGGGTCATGATAATGATGGTGAGGGTAAGTGTTGTGGTAGTAATGCTGGTGGGAATAGTGGTGGCGAGACTGATAATAGTGATGATAATGGTGGTGGTAATGTTTGTAATGGCTGTGGAGGTAATAGAAGGGTTGTCATGGTAATAGTGATGATAATGGTGGTGGTAATGATTGTAATGGCTGTGGTGGTAATAGCAGGGTTGTCATGGTAATAGTGATGATAATGGTGGTGGTAGTGTTTGTAATGGCTGTGGTGGTAATAGCAGGGGTGTCATGGTAATAGTGATGATAATGGTGGTGGTAATGTTTGTAATGGCTGTGGTGGTAATAGGAGGGTTGTCATGGTAATAGTGATGATAATAGTGGTGGTAGTGTTTGTAATGGCTGTGGTGGTAATAGCAGGGGTGTCATGGTAATAGTGATGATAACGTGGCAGTGGTAATGCTTGTAGGGATTAGTGATGATAATGGTTATGGTAATGTTTGTAATGGCTGTGGTGGTAATAGCGGGGTTGTCATGGTAATAGTGATGATAATGGTGGTAGTAATGTTTGTAATGGCTGTGGTGGTAATAGCAGGGGTGTCGTGGTAATAGTGATTGTAATGGTGGTGGTAATGATTGTAATGGCTGTGGTGGTAATAGCAGGGTTGTCGTGGTAATAGTGATGATAATGGTGGTGGTAGTGTTTGTAATGGCTGTGGCGGTAATAGCAGGGGTGTCATGGTAATAGTGATGATAATGGTGGTGGTAATGGTTGTAATGGCTGTGGTGGCAATAGCAGGGGTGTCATGGTAATAGTGATGACAATGGTGGTGGTAATGGTTGTAATGGCTGTGGTGGTAATAGCAGGGTTGTCATGGTAATAGTGATGACAATGGTGGTGGTAATGGTTGTAATGGCTGTGGTGGCAATAGCAGGGGTATCATGGTAATAGTGATGATAATGGTCGTGGTAATGGTTGTAATCGCTGTGGTGGCAATAGCAGGGTTGTCATGGTAATAGTGATGATAATGGTGGTGGTAATGGTTGTAATGGCTGTGGTGGCAATAGCAGGGGTGTCATGGTAATAGTGATGATAATGGTGGTGGGAATGATTGTAATGGCTGTGGTGTTAATAGCAGGGGTGTCATGGTAATAGTGATGATAATGGTGGTAGTAATGTTTGTAATGGCTGTGGTGGTAATAGCAGGGGTGTCATGGTAATAGTGATTGTAATGGTGGTGGTAATGTTTGTAATGGCTGTGGTGGTAATAGCAGGGGTGTCATGGTAATAGTGATGATAATAGTGGTGGCAATGATTGTAATGGCTGTGGTGGTAATAGCAGGGGTGTCATGGTAATAGTGATGATAATGGTGGTGGTAATGTTTGTAATGGCTGTGGTGGTAATAGGAGGGTTGTCATGGTAATAGTGATGATAATAGTGGTGGTAATGTTTGTAATGGCTGTGGTGGTAATAGCAGGGGTGTTGTGGTAATAGTGATGATAACGTGGCAGTGGTAATGCTTGTAGGGATTAGTGATGATAATGGTGGTGGTAATGTTTGTAATGGCTGTGGTGGTAATAGCGGGGTTGTCATGGTAATAGTGATGATAACGTGGCAGTGGTAATGCTTGTATGGATCTAATGTTGGTCACTGTCATATGGCGGCAATAGTAGTGTTGGCATTAGAAACGGTGGTAGCAGTAGTTGGTACAGTGGTAGTGGTGGGAATGGTGGTGGTACCAGAGCTACTGGTAATGGAAAAGGTGGTGGCGATGGCGGTGATAATGAGTAACTATGTTACGTGGGAGGGGACGAGCCGAAGCAGAGTCATCTTTGGTCACGGTAACAAGGAATTAAGGGTGGAATAGGACTTGGGCTCTCTGAGATCAGCGAAGCACTGACAATGAGTAGCGGGTAGTACACGAGTAGGGATCGCTGAAGTTCACCAATTGACATGTACTCTTTTGCCTGTAAGTGGCTGTTCTCCTGATGAAGGAGCAGACCACGAGCCGGCAAAATGCCGCCACTCATACTGCCTCACAAGGTAAAACCGACTGACTGTCCTTTGGGTTGATACAAAATATGACTGACATAGCCAATGAACCAATGGCTGAAGGGGACTGGTCCAGTCTCCCACTTCACGCTGTCCTTTGGGCTTAAGTGTTACTGATGCTCCAACAGAGCAACAGCAGAAGTATTTTTCTGTATATAGTGTTACTAAAAATATAATGCATTATTTTTCATGAATACAAAAGGCTGAGAAGACAGTGAAAATTAAACGCTGAAAAACACAAAACAATATACCTGTCAGAGAGAGACGAGGGACTATTGTTTAAAACAATGGCTGGAAGAGACATTTAAGTGCAACATAAAGTTAAACTGAATTTAATTACAGAAGAGAGAGGCATTTTTGCAGAGAGGTATTGAGGGACAAGAATTACACTAAAATATCGCAGCATCAAATTAAGGTGAAGCTACATCACAGCAGACAGATCGACCAGGGAGTTGTGTTGCAAAACAGTGTGAAAGATGCAGGGGTTTTTCCGAATCAATTCTAGTTGTTTCTAAAACCAGAAAGGGAGGTATTTACCAAACTATTCGAATGAAAGCAGAGCAATGGCTACAGGAGGACAACCGAAAGCCTCTTTCAGTTTGTAATACTGCAAAGAATATGAACAAGGAATTGATGAGATTATAATAGGAGGATGAGACAATTTCAGCTAACTCTCTAAGCCAGGCTGAAAAATGTAAAAAAGATTGGGAACTGGAGCAAGGGTTCCTCCTGAATTCAAAATGAGAAAAACAAAAGTGAGCAAGCATGTGTTTAGAAGAAGGAGAGTTGCTTGGTTGAGGGTCAGGATAATCCTAGTGTAAGGAGTGAGAGGGTCAAACTAAAAGTATGAATAAAGTGCAAAAGGGTAAGACGTCAAGGTATGAGAAGGACGAGGGAGGTAAAAGGCTTAATGTAATGGTCGATCGGTATGAAGCAAGTCAAGGTGTTGACATTCATCCTGGTGAATATCGCACCACGCTTAGCGGGGGGCTGAATGAATGTCGAAGCGGCATTGGAACGATGTAGATTACTCACGTTAGGTCTCATTCAGGGTTTCGGCATCAGGTTCTCCCAGTGTCAACACCCAGGGCCTCGTTTACGATCCCATTCTGCCGCCGGTGCCTCACTTTTCTGAAGCACCAGAAGCGCAATGGGCTTGCCTATATTTACAAGGCCACCTAAATTCACCCTGCATGACTTTTCATGGCCTTGTAAATATGGGTCCCTTTCACACACTACTCTGCATGAAAGGGGCGTTCCGTGGGTGTTGCTGTGGGTGTTCCAATGCTCCATCAACGGAACCTGACACATTCCCAGATTTTCAACATGTTGTAAAGTTGGGAATGCGTCAGAGTGGTGCAACTAAAAGAAATACTTTTATTTCTCCTAATTTTTTTCTTCTCCTCTTTCTATGCCTGCTGCATTTTACAGCTTGCATAGAAAGAGGAAAATGCTGTTAATTATAGTTTTTCTGCAGAAATGTGTCCCTTCCGGCACGAAAACAACTATCCCCACAATGCAGGCACCCTTGGAACATGGCGCAAAGGTGCCTGTGCTGGCGCATGGCAGGCAATTGTGCAGGGGAAAGCACGCAGATGCCTGTATTGTTGTTAATTTGACCCATATCATAGCTTTCAAATTGATGCAGCTCAGCGCAAAATGGCTTGCGTTGCCGTGCTGCGTCATTTTGTAGTAAATGAGACCCTGAGTTCTTAAATTAAATGAATTAGCAGGCGTGTTCTTGGAAAGCCAGGCTCATTCCGCTGTATGACACACGGAGCAAGTGCTCAAGCAATGTCTGACACACAAATTCTAAGCACAGATCGATATACCCTCCCTCAGCAATGGAAATGTACCCAGCAGTTTAGATCTCAAGCAATAAAATCAGTTGTGCATTGATTAACCTTGTAAAAACGTCTTCTTGGTACAATCGACAAGAGCCATCCTTGAGACTCATTTGCCAAGGCTCTAACAAGAACATTGTATTTCACTCCCTAGTCTTCCCATGCTGCCTGAGCTGAGCTCTGCAAAATACCAGTTTAACTATTTAGTCACTGACGCTTAGGCGTGTGTTAGTGCTGCGGCAATGCACTCATGTTATTAATACAAGATGGAGTCTGTTTAGTTTTATTATTTTGCCCTACGCGCTGACGCAACGCCATACTCACAGTTCTCCCACCTTATTTAGAGTTGGAGGAACCTACTAGTTTCTGATGTAGGAAACTCAGCCTGCTCTGCCGGACTGACCGTAGCGGACAACAGGCGTTTTTCCCGGAGGTTGGAAGGGTGGGCGCCAGTTTTGCAGATGTGGAAGCCATTTTTTGTCACTGGGGGCCGGTTTTAAAGCGGTGCTGCAATATCAGCCCCCAGTACCAAAATCAGCAGTGCTTCACACATGCACCCCCTCCCCCCCTCGCTCAACTTCCCTGTGGCAGAGGGAGACTGGTCCTACAAAATTGCCAGGGCTGTTTTGGGTTCCCTTTGGGGGTCCTAGCCGCGTGTCAGCTGCTGCTGGACCGCCTTGGTTGTGGCTTTAGAAAGTCCCTTCATATTTAGGGCACACCTACTGATGCTCATTTCTCCTGTTCGCGACTGTCTTACCAGGCGAAGGGACTATGAACAGAAAAAAAGGCACAATATTACCTAGTCACTGGAAGTAAACTCCCAGTATGTCAGACGCATTCATTTTTTTTATTTTCCCCTCCTTTTTGGGGTTTGTTTCAGATCGAAAAAACTGACCGGACCACCTTGAGAGGATGAGTCGCCTGCATATCATACCTGTGTCGGCGAGAGCACATTCTGCTGAAAATGCTGACCACACCAGCAGGAATTTCTGCATTGGATGGGCAGGGTCGGACCAGGGACATCTCAGTGATTTGGAGGTCTGCCAGCAAAACTTTAAATAACACTTATTCTCTTACATAAACATTTTCGAAGACATAGACATGAGCCCTCTGGAACTGAAAGACTAGAGATGGAGTGCTGGCCACCAAACTGGTAGATATCTTTGCCACTGATGAGATGAATACATTTTTACTAGTTATACTGGACAGCTACCATGAACGAGTGGTTGCCCATGATGGGTAAATAAGTCTCCTTCTACTGAACTTCATATCAGTATCACACACAAGGGGCATCCTGCATATCTTATGGGCTGTCCATGTCCCCATTGGGAATGGGGGCAGAGCCAGGATGGCCAAGATGGCGGACGCTAGTTTTTTAGCTCACACTTAGTTCCTGGAACACCTCTGGCCTACATTGGTGCTGGAGTGCCGAATAGCCCCGACAGCCAGATCTGAGGCCGCAGCACCCCGAGATGGACAGCGCGGGCCAAGACAGTACCACACAGATGCTCAGTGCACCAACTGTGCTGGCCGGAGGGCTCTGGCTCACGGCAGGATGGCCACCTCATGCTGACTACAAGGCGTGAGACCAGTGGTAAGGACGTTCCCCTCCCCTCTGGGATGTCAGCAGCACCCTCCTGGTGTCTGCGGTTCAGAGCGGACGGACCCTGGACTTGAAAACCCCCTTTCACCCCAGAGAGAGTGGTTCGGCCAGGAGAAATGCCTGGAGTAGGGGTCTTGGCATAGGAGCTAAGAGCTGAGGAGGAGACAGCATCCAGATCTGCTCATCAACACATCTGCAAGGGCAGTGAAAGACCTTCTTAATGGTGATACTGGAGTTGCGGGGCCCGCAGACATTTAATGCGCCACGCCTTGATTATGGGCCCAGCAGCAAGATGCCTCTGGAAGCCTCCTGAGCCCAATTGACCCTGATGACCAGCCATCATAGGTTGCTGGGACATAGATCGACCATAGGAGCCTGGGACAGGCAGAAGGGGCCTGGGAGCGAATAATGAACCAGGGTCCGAAGGATACCAAATAAGGAACACCACGCAACGTCAAAGCAGAGGATGGAGGGTAGCTCCACTGCCCCACCTCTGCCTCTTCCCTTGTCTGCCATGACTGCACTGGGGCTTGAACACTGTCAGGTGAGGCTGCTGATCCTCGACTGAGCCCAGACAAACCTGGGGGCCCTTGAATCCCGAATGCATGTGCTGCCCGTAATTGGAGCACAGGATGGCAGGAAGGTCGCGACTTGAGCTGCCCATGACACGTATTTCCTTGCCAGAGACAGAGGCTGCTGGGGGCGCTCAGCGGGGATCTGGGGCCAAAATGAGATGAGACAAGCCTCCGGCAACCCCAGTCCAAAGCAAGATTGACAGGTTTATGGCACCTGCTGGAGGCCAGGGCAACCGCACACAGGGAGGAGGGGACACCACAGTGATCCTGCAGGCAATACAAGACTTATGCTCCACCCTCGAGTGCAAGAATGGACAGGTGCATGTGGATGTGACCCTCCTCCAGCAATACCTCTGAAATGCCTCAATGAAGGTCTCCAAAGCAAAGGGGTGCATCTCCAAACGGGAAGACGTAGCCCAAGATCTCAAAACAGAGGTCTTGTCTGCTCTTGCACTCCAAGACTCCCATGGACCGGGCAGAAGATGCTGAAAACAGACACCATAGAAGCAACCTCTGTTTGGTCTGATTCCCGAGGCGTGGAGGGATCATCACCCAAACTGTTCTTGGAACAATGGATTAAACTATGGATCGACAACGACCTACTGTCAACTTGCTTTATTATTGAATAAGCACATAGATCGCTGGCTCACCCCCACCCCAGGGGACTCCACCTCGCTCCAAGTTTGCCAAAATACTGACCTACAGGATAGGGACGTCATCCTGCATGGAGCAAGAGCGAAGTGGCAACTCATGTATCAATCCAGACGTTTGATAAATTTCCTGGACTATATTCAACAAGTACAAACACAACAGAAGTCATAAGATCACATCAAACAAAAACTCAAGACCACAGCATTACAATACATGCTCTTATTTCCGGCATGGTTAAGAGTGATCCATGAGGGCAAATTACATTTCTTTGGAGCCCCGAAGGAGGCCTGGGACTGGCTGACGGAGCAACAAACTCTACGACCTAACCAACGGCGACCATTGCCTGAACGCCCTGGGTCTGGTGGTCGAGGATCAACTGGAAATGAGCAAACAGGCCTCAGGAGCAGGAAGAGGTCCTGCAGCCACCACCACAGTCACCAGGAGGCTCCATTTACAGCAGATTCAGAAAGGGAGGGGACTGACATCCAAAACCTGCTGGAGGCTGGAAGAGGGAGCTCTACCCCCTGCAGATACAGAGCACCAACCGTGTGGGTAGGAACAGACTTATTTGATCTAATACCTTTCTGCACACCAGCACTAATATGTCCTAAACACAGCCCATGAAGGATGGGAGAACTATGAGAGAGAACCGGGATAAGGTTTATGTTACTGCCTAGTTAAGAGTTTGGAAACCACATTCAGGTGCCAGATGCTTCCACAAGGGGAAAGTATGGGGTGGAAGAGAGTTGGGGGGGAAAGGGAATTGGTTCATTTGTTATGTTGTTTGTCTTAATTTTAGTTTTTACTAGTAACACTTTGCAGCATGATTGCCTTACAAGCACCATGGCTCCACCTCACTAAGCACAGAGGGCCTGAGGGGACCTTCTTGTGGACCTGGAGAGTACACACCACATTTCCTAACTGTTGCAAAGCCGACCTGTGCCCTGGACACCCCCCAACGTTTTGCTGACTGGTACGGGTGGTAACTGACTCTGCCTAACCAGGCACAGGGCCAGTGCTATGCTGAAGACACACGTAGAATACAGTGAAACCACCTACATACACTAGGGTACACTATGGGTTGCGGTACCCCTGTGATTTGCATGACCTCCCCTATAAGGCCCTAGTACATATAGGGCTGGGGAGATTAAGTCCCTAGTGTATAATAGGGCAGAGCAGTTTAGAGGCCAGCAGCCTTTTTGTACTTGCATGTGGGCACTTCTGAAGTCTGAGGTCAGTTTAAAATCAGCCCTGTGTTGCAGGACTGCTTTTAAACTGCAATTTGTGTCCAAACTCAACTTTTGTGTTTGGGCATGGTAGGTTCCCCCGGGGTCTCCCCTCGGCGTCCCAGGGCTGGGGGCCAGGTACTTATGAGAAGAATCCTTATGAAAAGGTTTTTATATGCCCTAGGGTCAGTGAAATTGCACATTTCACTCCCCACATTGTGATACAGTGCTGCCCAAAATCGACTTTTGTGCTAGGAGCACTGTGGAGGGAGGATCTGCAATATTTTGATATATTCAGAACCCCTAAAGTCTTTCCTAGGTATTCCATGGGTGGAGGGTCCTGTGGGAACACGCAGGGTCATTATAAAACCTGTTTTATATGCCCTAGTATTGGAGAAATTGTCCAGTTATTTTTTCAATTGCAGATCCCCAGCCCATAGGCTAACATTGGAAAAGGTTATTAGTTAATAACTGGAGAAAGAAAATCCATACAACTAGGATTACAGTACTCAGTAGAATGGTAATGATAAATCCAACAATATGGTATTGCTGAATTTATTGTAAAATGTAAAGACAAGAAATTATAAGACTTTCTTGTCTGTAAGATAAAATTCAGCCCTCTATTGCTCTGCCTTGATTGGTCAGAGATAAGTGAGTGAGCCTGGCTGCTTTGAAGAGGTGATAAAATGAACACTGGGGTTAGGAAGCCTCTCGGGGAGGAGAGGTTGCTGGGCATAGGAATGCTAGAGCCAGGGTGAGGGGCAGTAACTAATGGTTTTCAAGGGAAGGGGAGAAAAGCTAAAGACATCAGTTTCATTTACAACTCCCCTCTTTGAACCCAGCCAGATGCTATGCTTAAGAAAGGAATGAGCAGATGCAAGGGGGAGAGACTATGGAGATTATCCAACCTAGGGGTGTGTTTAGCCAGCTCTTCTCTCCCTGCTGAAAATTCTGACATATTGAATTTTGGAAGAATAGTGGTTTCTGGGTTAGCATTTTGCCACACTTTGGAGGAAGTGGTCATGCGCTGGGGTGGTGCCCTGCACCTCATTGGACAGAATTGCTCTCCTGCTTGACCCCAGAGAACACTTAATAGGTAGCTGAGAAGGGCGGAGCCCCTCAGATCTGCTGCTTGAAACTTAAGAGATTCAAAAGGGTCTAATATGAAGAGTTTGATATGCATTCACCAGGCCTGTACTCTGAAGATTGCGCCTTTTGCAACATCTGAAATTGCAGCCCTGTGGATCAAACCTGCTTCAAAAGGACTAAATAGTGAACTCCCTGCAAGCTACAGATTAACAGAGCTCACCTGGACCATCACCACAAAGAATCCCCAGCCTGGAGTGCGTCCAGTGGATTTGTAAGGGTTTTGTCCAAGTGGACCTTCTTGGAGATTCCAGAACATTGGTTTGTGTGATGGACACTTTGGGACCTGCAAGAAGAACTTCAGGAAGGAGTTCTAACAAGATCCAGCCTGCTGGAGGGGGCTGCACTAGACTGGTGAGTGATCCTCCAGAACAATTGATAAATGTGACTGTGTACCTGTCAGAGGGAACGAAATGGCCAAAAGTGGCACTGTTGGTTTCTAAGCACTAGAAAATGACTAATCTTTAAAAACTCATATTTCCGGTTCCCTACAGTGGATTTTTTTTCGTTTTGGTGTCATTTAAAAATAAAAATATTTCCTACTTTTATAAATTGGTGTTGGTTGTTCATTGTGTGTCTTAATTATTTACTGAATTGGTGTTTGTAAATGCCTTACATACCTGTCTTTGAACTTAAGCCTGCTGCTCGCAGCCAAGCTACCAAGGGTTGAGAATGGGAATAATTTTCTAAGACCTATTCTGAGCACTATATCGCATCAGTGGTAAATGCATACCTGCCACTTCTAATAATTCACTTTCCAACACTAATCCAACAAACTCTTTACTGTACAGACCACCATAACAAATTTTACAACAATGGCAATGAATATGAACAGTCTCAAAGACTAAATTAAACACGGGTGGTATCATATGTCTTACACCATCATGCTCCTCAGATTGTGATGCTACAAGAGACCCACCTCTTGGGACCAAACTGCACCTTCTTGACCAGATATGGCTATAGCAAAGTATACCATGCGGGGTTCCACCATGGCTCCAGGAGATTATGTTCCACAAGTCCCTGTTGATGGTGGTCTCTTGGGTCTCCCGTAATGCACTGGGGAGATATCTGTTATTGGAAGGATTCATAGGTGACACCTACTATAATTTGCTAAGGTTATATGTTCCCTCACAATTGGTTTCACCTAAACTAACAACACTTAGAGATCTTATATTGTCTTTGTCCCCCAGTAAGATGATAATGTAGGGCAAAGACATGATATCCTGGATCCCCCATACTTCCTATGGGCTCTAGAGACCAATTCCAGGGAGAGGAAGAGACTGGCCAACTGGGCCCTCGGCCTAGGGCTGCGCGATATTTGAAGACTGTGGAACCCCAAAGCTAGGGAATACATGCATGTCTCGGCAGCATACTGCTCATTATCCTCAATTGACATCTTGCTCCAAGCCCCCGGCCTTCTGCATACACAAAGCTCCCATATTCTCATGAGGGTTATTTCGGGCCATGCTCCTGTCATGATTTAAGTGGGGGATGGGAAGAGGGACTGATGTGAGGACTCAATACTTGGTTTCTTACAGATGAGCTATTCACCCAGGTCCAAGAGGCCGAACTGAAGGCTTTCCTCAGCACCATCCAAGCAACAGCAGACTCACCTGGGACACTGTAAGAGGCCCGCAAAGCCATTATGTGGGGGGAAGCAGGATCTACTGTCAGGGGCACATAACATGAGACACTTGCCTGAATATCAGACTCAGAAGCATCTATCTTAACACTAGAGAACAGAAGTCAGAGCAACCTGATAGAAATGCTAAGACATTGCTGGCAGTAGAGAAGGCTAACTTAAAACATTTGTGCTTGGATGAGGCTTGAATTGATGTGAAGCCTTAACTAGAAGTGTGTATCAATATGGCAATACGTCTAGCGAGCTCCTGCACTGGCATGCTACCAAGGAACTGGAGTCTAGAGTCGGACCTGTATTACTAAACCGAATAGAGTGCAAGCTGTGACTGGCCCTGAGATAGCTTCTGCCTTTTCGGAATACTATGGCTCCCTGTATGCCACATTGGCACGACCGGCATGCGAGGAAATTGCCCACTGTTAGAAAACAGGGCTATTTGCAGATGTCCCACACTTTGTATACCCAATTTGGACTACTGGATGCTCGTTTTTAACTCTGGCATTGCACTGAAGCCCGCTAACCAGGGCCAGTGTCAGTGCTCTCTCCCTAAAACTGTTATGTGTAAATTACACCCTTTAAAAGTCCCTAGTATATGGTACCAGTGGCACCCAGGGCATGGGTGGTAAAGAGGTCCACAGGGCTTGCAGCACTGTTTGTGCCACCCTGAGTGACCCAAGTAAACTACTGAGAGCATGCCTGCCATTGCAGACTGCAGTAACAGTGTAAACTGTTGCATTTCGACTTTGCCCTGACCATGGGTGGCAAAGTTAATGTACTGCTTTTAATGTATGTCCATCACCCCTAAGGAAAGACTCCTGAACCCAGGAGGCAAGGTGCATTATATTAAAGGTGTGGGCAAGAATGTACAAGCTTATGTGTCCCTATAGTGAACCTTGCCATTAAATGACACTATAAGAGACCTCCCTGCCGCCAGAACCTCAGTTCTCAACAACCTGCATCAAAGAGGACAAAAAAGAGACCTGTGTCTGTGACAACAGGACTTGCACAAAGCAGAAAAGGGAAACTCTGTCCCTGTGGCAATGCTCCTTGAACTGCCTCGTTCTAGGCTAACCCTGACTCGTTCTAGGCTAACCCTTGGTTCCCCAGAGAGAAACCCCTGGACTAGTGGCAGTAGTCCCCTGCTAACTGCAGGTAAAACAACACTCCAGATCTGAAGAATTGCTGGCCATCGGGTCCTCTGTGGAACCGCCTAAATACAGATGGTCTAGTGCATTATGGGAGCTATAGTCCTCCCTTTCACAAAGTTACGGGCAGCTACCGTGTTCCCCAGGACCACCGGACATCGGAGTACCCTTATCCAAGGATTACCTCTGTCAAGGCTTATTGGTCGCCAGTCCAGCAACTTACCCCTTCACTTGATGCTACAACCTAAAGGGAACTTCATTAGACCTTTGACCGATGTCAGCAAACACTCCATTGTGCTTTTGCATCATGCTCCCCGCAGCACTGTGTAAGCAGTAAATGCAGCTCTCCCGCAGCTCCCGTTCAACACCATGGACAGACAAGACAATTCAGCACTCAGGCTCCATGGGCCAGGTAAAATTAAACTGACTATCGTGGCCTGGTCCTGGGATCCACATCACCTTTACCGTACAATGGTTCCAAGCAATTCGACCTCCAAGTGATTGATTGTCACTAGAGGTATATCCCATTGGCCGCAAGGATTAAGTCTCACTGTATTCTTTTGCACTGATTTTATATTGCTTCTAAAATCTATAACTTCAGTTATATGTATGCTATTTCATTTGTTTTGGTAAAATTAAGATAAAAATATACTTCATTTTTTAGGTCTCGGCTAGCGAAGGCTGCGCTTGCGCAGTCTCGTTCGCGAGATTTAATGTTTTTCAGAAGTGGGGCTTGAACCCGCCCCTATTCTCCCCTCTTCTCCATTGGCTGGCCTCTTAAATGCTGGTCAGCCATTGGAGAAGAGCTTTGTCTCTCCAAACAAGCCCCGTCTTTTTCGGATTCGGGGGCGTGTTTTTTTGCTTTTTTCTCATTTTTTACTCCCTGCCCCTTTTACGCATAGTGCGCGTGGTGGGCTTGGTTGTTTTATTTTTTTTTACCGTCGGAAGGTTCGCCCATTTTGTGCGCGGTCGGAACGTAGCGGGACGTGGGGTCGCCTCTTCCTTGCTCCAAGGCTGATCTCGGCGTTTCCTGGCGCTCGAGGACGCGCGGCAGATAAGTAACTGGACTCGGTCTTTTCCTTCTTACTTAGAGAAGAAAAATACAGTGTCCGCTTCTGCTCTTCCGCTTCAGCTGCCCCCCCCCATTTTTTCCCCTCCTGCTCACCCCTCTCCAGCAGTGTTTTGTACAGCGCCTTCGACGCACACAGGGCCGGCTTTAGTGCCTGTGGCGCCCTGTGCGACAATGCTTCAGCTGCCCCCCTCCCTCTCTTTCTGTCTAGCAGTTCTTCTCTTACTGAAAACCTTGACTTCAAGATGGGGTTCTCACTCTCTTTCCTCTACTTTCTTTTATTTGCTCCCTTGTGAAATGGATCCAAAAAAGAAAATAATTTTGCTGGAAATGTCGTATTGGGTGGCGTGAGGCTGGGTGGCGCCCTACGAAGCCTGCTAACGTGATCCGCGGTTTGCTGGTAAGGGGCATTGTTCCATCGGTAAACATAGGTAGGTTTTACGCAAGCGCAGAGCGCCAGTGATTGTGGCTCCAGGTTCTTCCGAATACGTCCTTCTCGACGCCCAGCACAGGCGGAGATACTGTCATGATGTAGGGTCATGCCGCGTGGCTTGCGCCAGTCCAATCCACAGTAGAGTCCCGGGTCTCCGAGGGGCGGAGGCTGCTCATTGTCAGGGACCGGCTGGGGCAGCAGTGGATACCGCACCAGCAGGCAGGTGAGTGCGGGGCTTCTGTCAGGAAGGAGCCTGATGGGTGCCGGTGTGTCCAGGGTGCACTTGTGTCCTCTGTGGGCTCCCCACAGAGGGTCCCGCAGAGGTAGCCTGAAACCCCGGATACCTCTCGGCTCACCACCAGCCTAGTAAACTTCTTTACCTGGGCTGAGGGCCCCTGCCTTGATCACCTGGGGGAGGCAACGGCTCAAGAAGGCTGGGATTTGTTTGGACTGTCCCCGGGAATAGACTGATCCCAGGGGGCTAGCAAAGACAACAGGCCGGCTGCTTATCCACGACCCTGCCCTTTCAGTGACTCCAGAGAGGGACTTCACCCAGCTGGCCTTTCTTATCAAGTGACTCTCAGAGAGGGGCCATGAACTACACCTGCCTGGCCCTCCCAAGTAAGTGACTCTCACAGAGGGACTTCACCCTGCTGGGCCTCCTTATCAAGTGACTCCCAGAGATGTACTTCACCTAGCTGGGCCTCCCAAGTAAGTGACTCGCACAGAGGGGCTTCACCTACCTGGGCTTTTGTTTTCTTGTCTTTGTTTTCCCTGGGCTTGAAACTAGTGCACCAATCCTGGAGGTACTGCAAAGTGTGGATTAGAAAACAAAATGTGTACTGCGGCTCTGTGTCCAGGGATGTGGTCTTTTTACCATACTGCTAACGTTTTGTAAGGATATCAGCAATGGACATTGAAATGGGACCATTCAAGGCCCCTTTCAGGCAAAAGCACTCACTGGTTTCTGAATAGTGAGTGTAAAAGCGTTAAGGTAACAATGTTGTTCCTCCTTGCATTTCACATGGTTCACGGGCGGCAGAGAAGTAACAGGACTCTGTCTTTTCCTTCTTACTTAGAGAAGAAAAATACAGTGTCCGCTTCTGCTCTGCCGCTTCAGCTGCCCCCCCCCCACTCTTTCATTGTTCCCTCTCTTTCTGTCTAGCAGTTCTTCTCTTACTGAAAACCTTGACTTCAAGATGGGGTTCTCACTCTCTTTCCTCTACTTTTTTATTTGCTCCCCTGTGAAATGGATCCAAAAAAGAAAATCATTTTTGCTGGAAATGTCGTATTTTAATTCTAAGTTGCAGCATCTGGAATAAAAGGACATGTACCATGCAGATCACAAAGTGCACATAATGTAAATAGGTCAGTGGGCTACTGCGTGTGTGCGTGTAGGTGGCTCTATTTGTGTGTGGGTTGCTCTATGTGAGTGGCTCTGTGGGTGGCTCTTGAGGTTCCGTGTGAGACGGGACGGCACTTTTTGAGTGGTGACGAATATGGCTGAGTTTGGTATCTGCGAACCGCAAATGACGAGTATAGTGGGTGTACGAAGTTTCGCAATACAGCCACGTATGGTTCGCCTCATTTTTGGGTTCGTTCATCCAAACCCTCGGGTTCCATTTTAGATACAGCGTCCATTTTGTTTCTTGCCCTCAGGTAGCCAGCGAACGGGTTTTTTGTCCGCTCCGTGACCCTGGGACTCTCAAGCTTGCACGAAGGACACGTGTTTCTTTGAGGTGACTTTTACGATGAGGGGAATGACACGAGCGAGGCAGATGGCCCCGCTCAAGGCCCATCTTGCCGCTCCGGTCTATTGTTACAGTCACGCATACATTAGACACGAGGTCTTTGATCCCTCTATCGAGTTTCCTTTATTGCCCCTAACACTCTTTTCTAACCTGTTGTGCATCCTTGTCTTTTCCTTACATCTGTTTTTCGTCCTTCCTTTTAATGTGTTTATGGTTAGGATGGAATGTGCTGATTGCGGAGGGAATATGCTTTTACAGTTGGGAACCGGCAGGACTGTTGTAATTATGTTCCGGCCTCCTGAAACATGAATGCGACCCTTTTGAAGTTGATTGTGGGAACTGAGTTGTAACCTTTGTTCGCCATACTGTGCTATGGCAAAAACGTGTATAAAAGGAGCGACCCACTTCTACGAATTTGAAGCAGTCTCCGAGAACCTACACGTTGTGTACTTCTTGTGACTTCTGTATCCCTGCAGTAATAAACGCTGATCTCTGACGTCGCTGGAAGTGTCCCGTGTCTCTGTGTTTGGTACGCCAGAACAGGTAACCCACGAAGGTTTCAGGTGTTGTTCCCTGGCACCGCTGGGTCTTAAGAATAACCCAGTCCTTCAGTTGGCGCCCAACGTGGGGCGACATCAACGGTACCGGTCCAAAGCCCGACGATCGTGAGGAACTTCGTGTGAAATCTCCGAGGGAAGGTGCACCCCGCTTCATCGATCCAGTTGTCGAAATAAGTGGCCCGACGTCTTTTCCCGCGAAGATCCCCGCCTCCTGACGGCTGCGACGGACCGATGCCCTGACTGTCGACCTGTTTTGGCGCCTGGCGTAGTCCTTAGTACGGCGAGACGATCAACGGGCCTTCCTGGTGACGCCATTGTTCTCTCAGTTAAGTATTTGTGGGTCGCTCCCAGTATTGCTTTGTTGTTTGCATGGTTCCATAGCATTCGTGGTTCTTAGTTGTTGGGTTTTATTTGACGATTGTAATTGCCAAAAACCGAGGGTCTTGCATTTTTGCGAGGACATCGTAATTCGATAGCCCTTGAAGTTTGTATACTTGGCTAGTGTGCACGATGCCTGGCCGTAGTACTTTGTTTGGGTTTCTTAAATGTTGCAGCATGGATTCCCGGCTGGAGGATTCATGTCCGATACCTCCGGCTGGAACTCCGCTTTACGAGCTCTATAGTCGCCATGGCGTGGGTCCTATCGTATATAATGAATATTGGGTTCGTTATACTAAAAAGGATGGCGTCCTTAGTTGGCCACCTCATGGTAGTTTCGAGACTGCCATTTTAGATAACTTGGAAGCTAAATTATTTAAAAAGAAAGCTAGGCCGGCCATGTTTGATTCCTTCCGGTTATGGCGGAAAGAGGCCAAACAGAAAGAAATCAAACAGAATAAGAAAAATAAACGAGAAGGTGTTATTACGGTGATGCGCAATGCAGAACAATATCAGTTAGACAAAGATGAGAAAGAGCAGGAAGTTAGTGCTCGGCTTCACCATATGGCAGTGGACAAATGTTATCCGGCGCTACCTTCGACGATCGATAAGACAGGAGAAGAATCGATGGAGGATTCGCTCTTGTCTTATCTGATGAAATCGCCACCTCCCTATGCTCCCGATGTTATGGGTCCCGTTCATCCACCTCTTCCTCAACCCGCTGTTTTGGCGGCTGCTGGTCAGCCTGCCGTTCCTCCCGTACTCCCGAATCCCCTTGGGCCACAGATCGTACATCCTCTTGTTCCGGCTTCTCTCCCTATTGCGCCTCTCCAAGTCCCGCCTCAGCCTGTCGTTCCCGCTACTCC
This sequence comes from Triturus cristatus, assembly GCF_964204655.1. Lineage (NCBI taxonomy): Eukaryota > Metazoa > Chordata > Amphibia > Caudata > Salamandridae > Triturus > Triturus cristatus. Next base: position 1,129,663,322 of record NC_140584.1, read on the forward strand.
TGCTGCTGCGTCTACTTCTACTGTTTCCACCCCTATGGCTGCTACGCCTGCATCTTCTTCCTCTTCTCCTTCTGTTCGTAGTCGTCTCTTGACTGCTGTTGCTTCTCTTTATTCTCCGCTCTTTGGGCCGATACTTGGTTCGACTCTTTCAGATGTTGCTCAAAGACGCAGCCAGCTTCCTGATGGTAGGGAACGTGAATCGTTGGTGAAAACGGCACGTAGATGGATTCGTAACCCTGTTAAATACACCCCACGTGTAGTGTTTGAAACGTTTTCTCAGTTTAATGTGCCCACGCAACGATTTGTGTTCGAAGAATTGTGTAAGTCATTGAAAGAGGAGTGGGACGATGATGTAGCTGATGATATACCACCTGAGGTTTCCGAGCTACAGCTTCGGTTTGCCACGGGTACAATTGTAGGTGACAAAGTTCGAGAGGCTTTGGAACGCTTGTTATCCTTTCGATGTACAGTGCAACCACGTGCGCTGTTTAAGGACGCGACCACGGAATGGATGGCACAACATGGTCAATATCCTATGCGGGAAGTTCCCCCGGTATGGATGCCAGGTGATCAGGGTGCTATCCCTCCTGTCCCAGGCCATTTCCAGAGAGTGTGGATACACCTCCCTTGGAAACGATCGGAAGTGTTGCAAGTAAAGCAATCCTTACCTGATCCCCGTAAGAATCCTGCGGGTTATTATAAGGAGCTGTCCCAATTGGTAGATGCTACTGTTATGAACCTAGCTGATATTGATATGTTGTTTGGCAATGTGGTGCCTCAGCCGATTTGGGCGAAAATTCGTCACGAGAATCACGTAGCCGAGTTAGGCGGTGACTGGGCTGCCCTTACAGCGGCAGATGCCCGGCAGGTTGGTGGGGCTAAACCTGAACAGATTATTGTGGCTTTGCCCCAGAGGATAATTACCCTCATGAAAACGCTTATGCCGGCGATGCGCGTCAATTGGGACAAATTATCAGCGTGCAGGCAAAAGAGGGATGAAAGTGTTTCTGATTTCTTTACGAGATTTGAGGAAGCGTTCATTGACCATAGCGGTCAGGACATGGGTTCCGAGGCTGGTCAGCGGCTGTTCGTTGATAAGTTCGTATCAAATTTGTTGCCCGACCTCGGCAACAAGTTGAAGAATTCTGAGAGTGCGTGGGCTGTTTCTACCACTGCCCAAATATTGGCTACGGCCCAATATTACGAGAATAGAGAAAAAGAGGAAAATGAGCGTGCAGAAAAGAAAACTAAGGATCTCAAAACTAAGGTCTTGTTGCAGCAAGCCTACCCACCGCGTTCGAATTTCAGTGATACACAGCAGCCAAACAGATCGCAATCACAGTTTTCCAGATTGCAGACGCGAAATGCTTCGCCTGCGCCTCGCTTGGTGCTGGGATATAATCAATGCGCATATTGTCGTGGGGAAGGCCATCTGAAGTTCGATTGTCCGGTTCTCCGTGATAGGACTAATGGCGTGTCGGCTCGAGGAGGACGTAGTGGTCCTCAACAGGTTTCTCGTGGTAGAGGTCGCGGAGTTACCCAGACACAGGCCGAACGCTTTGCGACGTCTTCGGATTCGCAAAATTGTTTCGATCGGCGCGAACCATCGTCCGGTCGGTCTGCACAGTATCATGTGGATGATTGTTATGTTGAATGTGATGGTGATGCGGATGGTATCTACTAGGACAGCCATAGACAAAGGAAGGGAGAAGTATCAGTTCAGGTTGATCAGAGAGGGCCTTATGTTGCAGTAGCCACTTTGGGCGTTGTTGAGCCTTTTCTGTTGGACACTGGTGCAGCAAAAAGTTCCATCATGCATTCCAAACTCCCTGGCGCGCCTTTGTCTGGCTTAACGAATGTTTCCGTTGGATTTTCTGGCGCCCCCGTTAGCAATCCAGTTTCTAGCCCTTTGCCCCTTACGATTGGGTCTCATGAGCTGGAAGCTCCTTTGATTTTGACTACTGGTTGTGGTGAGAATCTTTTGGGTTTAGATTTGTTGAAAAGGTTACATGCGACTTTGTACTGTTCTCCTACGGGTGTGGAGCTTACGTTGGGTAAGAGTGTGGTTTCCCCTATGTATTTATCGATCGATAAGTTCCCATCGGAATTGAGATCTCTCCCAGACTCCTTGTGGGCGACAGGTCCCAATGATGTGGGCCTGTTGGATATACCACCTTATGTTGTCCAACTAAAAGTTGGTGCGCGTTTGCCACGTATACCTCAGTATCGTATTTCCCTTGATGGTGAAAGGGCACTGTTAGCGATCATTTACGATCTGATCGGTAAAGATGTTATTGAGGAGACACGAGGTAATGTGTGCAATAGTCCCGTGTTGCCTATTCTGAAACGAACGGATCCCTCCAAGCCTCCCGTGTATCGTCTAGTTATCGACTTACGGGAGGTAAATAAAGTCGTTGTCCCGCAGTTTCCTGTGGTGCCAGACATTACAGCTTTGCTGACTCTGATTCCAGCCACTGCATCATGGTTCTCGGTGATCGATCTGAAGAATGCGTTCTTTAGCATTCCGATTGCTGAGGAAAGCAGAGACTTGTTTGGTTTCTCATTAGGTGGTCGCAGCTTCAGATTCAAACGCGCTCCACAGGGCTACTGTGAGAGTCCATCAATCTACAGCCAAGCTCTTAAGAGTCAACTTGATGCATTTGTGTTACCGGCTGGTGCAGCCTTGATTCAGTACGTTGATGATCTGTTAATTGCTGCTGACACTGAACAGCTCTGTAGAGCCGCTACAGTGTCCTTGTTACAGCATCTCTGTGCTTTACATCATAAAGTGTCACCTTCCAAATTACAATATTGTTGTCAAGAAGTTACCTATCTCGGTCACTTATTGTCAAAGGCGGGAAGAAGGTTGACCCCTGAACGAATTGCAGCAATTGCTCGAATGCCTGTGCCAGCAACTCAGAGAGATGTGCGTGCCTTTTTAGGTATCACGTCATACTGCAGACAGTGGATCCCGAACTTTTCACTGTTAGCGAAGCCATTGGTAGCCCTCACGTGCAAGGACGTTTCAACTCCTTTGCCTTGGACGGAGGAATGTCAGAAAAGTTTTTCTGAACTACGTGATGCGCTGTGTTCGGCTCCTGTGTTAGGTACTCCTGATTACAGCAAGCCTTTCACATTATACGTCCATGAGAGGGACGGTTGTGCGTTGAGTGTTCTAACGCAACAATTTGGTGATAAGCAGCGTCCGTGTGCATATTTCTCCTCGACCTTAGATCCGGTGGCTAGAGCGTTGCCAAGTTGCTTGAGGGCGACAGCGGCAGCTGCGGCGTCTATTCGGCAGTCCGCAGGTTTGGTCATGGACAATATGCTCATAGTAATGGTTCCGCATGCAGTTGATACGCTCTTGAATCGGACAAAGACTCAACATCTGACGAGTGCAAGGTTGTCTGGGTACGAGCTGACCCTTTTGGCAAGTCATATACAGATCAAGCGTTGTAATGTACTGAATCCGGCGACATTGTTGCCGATTAATATGGAATCAGATGATGTGCTGCCCCATGATTGTTATTTACGGACTGAGGAAGAAACAAAAGGTCGTGTGGACCTGAAAAACACTCCCTTGTTAGATCCCGATGGTACTTTGTATGAGGATGGCTCTTGCTTCAAATTGCCGAATGGCGATGTGACGACTGCGTATGCTGTGGTGACGTTGAGCACGATTGTGGAAACTGCGAGATTGAACCAGAATTCAGCACAAGCGGCAGAATTAATTGCTTTGACAAGAGCGTGTGTTCTGTCGAAGGGAAAGCGAGTGAATGTGTTTACCGACAGTCAGTATGCGTTTGGTGTTGCACATAACTTTGGAAGATTGTGGAGAGAAAGAGGATTTATGACATCGCATGGTACAAAGATCCAGCACGGGCATCTCGTGAATGATCTTTTGGATGCACTTACGTTGCCTAAACAAGTGGCGATCGTCAAATGTAGTGCACATCGGAAAGTGACGGATGATGTTGGTCGTGGTAATGCATTTGCGGATGAGATTGCTAAGGAAACGGCTAAGAATCTTGCGACTCGAATGTATGTTACGAGTTCAGTAAGGTGGCCGACGGAGACTGGTATGTGTGAAAATACTGTTGAAAGTGTGAAAGCGATTCAGAACGAAGCTACTGAAGCCGAAAAGACCAAGTGGAAAGAAAGTACAGGGAAATTGGATATGCATGGATGTTGGGTTGACCTGACGGAATGTCAGAGGTGGATGTTACCAGACGCGTATGTATTAGCTGTTGTGACAATGGCTCATGGGTTGTCACATATTAGTGCGAAAGGAATATGTAAGTTCTTGTCTCCTGTATGGAGGAATGATGGTATCGCTAAGTGTGCCGAAAGAGTGGTTAAGAATTGTATGGTGTGTTTGATGCACAATCCCGGAAAAGGCACCCCCACTCCACCTGGTCATTTCGCTCCTCCTGCTTGTCCCTTTGAGGTTATCCAGCTGGACTTCATCCATATGGAGAGATGCAATAATCTGAAGTATGTTTTGGTTGTGGTTTGCGCGTTCTCCAGATGGATTGAGGCCTATCCTCTTAAGGATAATACTGCCCTGTCCACAGCAAAAATCCTGTTGAAGGAATACTTTCCTAGGTATGGAATGCCACGGATTGTGTGGTCGGATAATGGAAGTGAGTTTGTGGGAAGTGTAATGCAGAGTGTGTGTAAGGGCCTTGGAATTCGTCAGAAATTCCACAGTGCCAACCATCCTCAGGCAGCGGGTTTGGTCGAAGGGTACAATGGTACCCTGAAGCTGAAACTCGCTAAGATTCAAGCTACGACTGGTCTGTCATGGCCTGATGCCTTGCCTCTGGCTCTCCTATCAACCAGAGCAACTGTACACTCTCGAGTAGGGCTCAGCCCATATGAGATTGTGTTCGGTCGCCCTGCGAATATTTGGGGAGTCCCGAGGCCTAGGGCTTTTGATAGTCTTGAATATCCAATGTTGATCGATTACTTGCATGATTTGACCACTAAACTACGGTTAATTCATCAACAGGTCTTTGAAGCTCTACCAGCGCAGACAGAGGGTCCTGGACACCAGCTCCGGCCAGGAGATTGGGTAGTTACCCGAAACTTCGGTCGGAAGCGTAACTTGGAGCCCAGATTCGTCGGACCCCACCAAGTCTTGTTGACAACGAGGACAGCGGTTCGACTGGAGGGCCGGAAAAATTGGGTCCATGCCAGTCACACAAAGAAGGTACCGATTCCCTTACCAACCGACTGTTGGGTGAGAACTGGGATTTTGGCCGGAGAAACTGAGACTCCTCCGCGTTTTGTGCCATTTAGCGACGCTCAACTTGTGGAAGAGGATTCGTCTTTGCCGAGTCCACAGGTGGAGTCATTAGTAGCAGAGAACCCAAGGTCCGACTCGTCATCTGCTTCATTGAACACTGTTGCGCCAGCTGAACAATTGTTCGTAGAGCAAACTCGACCTGGAAGAAGTCGATACTTTCTTCGTTCAAGGACTAATAAAAATTAACAGTATAGTGGTTTTTAACGTTACGAATATTATGAACAATTACATCCTTTCTTTCTGAGTTTTTGTGCTTTCCACTGCTAAGAGACTTGTAGTAAAATTTGAACGTTTCGAGGAAACCTCGCCATCCGGGTTACCGTAGGGCCGTGCGGGTACTTTTTTCTGTTTAGCAGGTTTCTGACGCTAGGTTGGTTACTTTTGTCGATCTCTGGGAACTCCTGGGGATTGATAATCGCTACTCAGAACGAAGTGCGTCAAGTACGTCACGGACGGTTTGTAGAGGATGGCATTCTCTAAGCTGATGGAAGAGGAAAGGGTGTTGGCACAGAGATCAGAGTTATGGAGGGTTGTACGAACAAAATGTTTTCTGTTTCAGGTGTTTCTATTGTTCCTAACTGTATCTATGTTATTGGTGGGTGGAGTGTATTTCGGAGTATCGTTGTTCTTGCCTTCTGTTTCACCTACCTCTTCTCTTAACCTAAGTTCCCTCACCACTGTCTCCCCACATTCCTTTCATCCTTTGCCTCAACATGAGCAGGTTAGACGTGCGGAATTCATGAATAATTCCTTTGTTCAACTCCTACATCAGCATCAGTTGGTGGTGAATACTACCAATTGTTGGGTATGTGGGTTAATGCCACACACTATGGATAGGGGTATTCCGTATTTGGTCCTTCCATACAGCTCCCAGGGTTCAGCTCGAGCATTCCAAACTATGTTCCGCAGTGCACTAGATTCCTACCCCAGTCGAGAGCCACGGTCTGTCAACTTTGGTCCTGGGCCGTACCACAAGCCTTTGGCGATAGCCATAGCAGATCTGGATAGAGATGTTTTCGATGCATCACTCATTCCAGATGAAGAAGTACAGGCCTATAAGGACCTGAGTGAGACTGAGTATAGTACATCAGTGGGTGATAGACAGCTTAAGAGCTCGTCCCCAATATGGATTGTACCGCACCTTGGAAATTTCTGCTTGCAGGGTTTGGGTCGAAATCCGAGAGCACAACTTGGGAGCAGTGCTTGCACTGAAACGTATGTCCTACCGATGCTCTCCTCCCCTGTTTTTCTGACTGCTAAGGGCACCTATTTTGTGTGTTATGAACGTGCATATACATGGTTACCCCGCGACTTTTCGGGTACCTGTTATATTGCGAATCTTTTACCTCCGACCTTCACAGTTGCTTCGGACTACCACAAAACTAGAGTCGTGAGAGGCGTCATTAGCAAAGAGGATACTGCTGGTCAAGAAGCAGGAGACTTCTTTAAGGGTTTCTTGCCGTTTTGGGGACCTATGGTTAATAGTAGGAACCTAAGACAGTTGACCCGTGTGGTAGAGTCGACTGCTAATATTACTGCAAATGCCCTTGGTAATCTAACAGCTGAACTACAGGCGGATAGACTCATGACGTTGCAGAACCGTATGGTTCTAGACGTTGTTCTTGCAGATAGAGGGGGCGTGTGTAAAATTATCCATTCGAGTTGTTGCATTTTTATTCCTGACAATGCTCCAACTGTTTACCAAGCCATCTCGAAGTTGCACAAGATTTCCGAGTCCATACACGTGGACGAAGGTAATTGGACGCTCCTAGGATGGTTTTGGGGCCTGATGTCAACCTGGGGTTGGAAGATTCTAATGATCGTAGGGGCTGTTGTAGCGTTTCTGTTCACGTGTTGTCTTTGTGTACAGTGTGGTCCTGCCTTATGTGGCCTATGTGCTGCGACGTGTATAAGGCGGCCATCTGTTACCAAGGAGACGTTGATGAATAGAATGATGTTCCAGCAGCAGCTGAACGATCTGATGAATATTGATATAGATTCCGATCTTGACTAGTGCTTGCCTACATGAGGGCAAAAGGAGCGTCTGAGGTTCCGTGTGAGACGGGACGGCACTTTTTGAGTGGTGACGAATATGGCTGAGTTTGGTATCTGCGAACCGCAAATGACGAGTATAGTGGGTGTACGAAGTTTCGCAATACAGCCACGTATGGTTCGCCTCATTTTTGGGTTCGTTCATCCAAACCCTCGGGTTCCATTTTAGATACAGCGTCCATTTTGTTTCTTGCCCTCAGGTAGCCAGCGAACGGGTTTTTTGTCCGCTCCGTGACCCTGGGACTCTCAAGCTTGCACGAAGGACACGTGTTTCTTTGAGGTGACTTTTACGATGAGGGGAATGACACGAGCGAGGCAGATGGCCCCGCTCAAGGCCCATCTTGCCGCTCCGGTCTATTGTTACAGTCACGCATACATTAGACACGAGGTCTTTGATCCCTCTATCGAGTTTCCTTTATTGCCCCTAACACTCTTTTCTAACCTGTTGTGCATCCTTGTCTTTTCCTTACATCTGTTTTTCGTCCTTCCTTTTAATGTGTTTATGGTTAGGATGGAATGTGCTGATTGCGGAGGGAATATGCTTTTACAGTTGGGAACCGGCAGGACTGTTGTAATTATGTTCCGGCCTCCTGAAACATGAATGCGACCCTTTTGAAGTTTATTGTGGGAACTGAGTTGTAACCTTTGTTCGCCATACTGTGCTATGGCAAAAACGTGTATAAAAGGAGCGACCCACTTCTACGAATTTGAAGCAGTCTCCGAGAACCTACACGTTGTGTACTTCTTGTGACTTCTGTATCCCTGCAGTAATAAACGCTGATCTCTGACGTCGCTGGAAGTGTCCCGTGTCTCTGTGTTTGGTACGCCAGAACAGGTAACCCACGAAGGTTTCAGGTGTTGTTCCCTGGCACCGCTGGGTCTTAAGAATAACCCAGTCCTTCAGTCTGTGTGTGTGGGTGGCTTTGTGTGTGTGGCTCTATGTGTGGGTGCAAATGCAATAGGTCTCGCATTTGAGAGTGATTAAGCTATTGACATTGTAAATAACAATGCAGTTTCTTGAAATCTTTTTAAAAACAAAAACATAAACAAAAATAATGTCATGAGCAATGCCAATAGCTCAAACTTTAACAATGCCAAGACCATTGCATTGTAAATACTTGTTATAAATTGTTGTCGGATTTCAATTGAGTCGTTTCAATTACTTATCTTCCATGTTGGAACTCTGAAATGCTGAACACATGTTCCTCCAGTAGAGCCTGACTGCTCTTTGCCACACTACCAGAACTGAGCTGAGGATTTATTATTGTGAATCTAAGGACCGTTCTGGGGATATATGAGAGTATTGCATGGTGAAGCCCAACTAGCATCACCACATAATACTCCACCTTACTATGCCCACTAATTGCAGACATGTATCTGTCCAGACTGACCCACACAGAACAGGAGGACCTCAATCAGCCACTGACCAGAGAGGAAATTAACTAAGCCTGTGCGTAGTTCGGGAGTTTAGCAACGCGGAACTCCGCGAAGTTACAAAAAACTCCTCGAAGTTCCGCAAGTGGCGGAGTGTAGTGCGAACTGCTGTTAGCGATGGTTTTCCTGCCGCTCGGGTAGAAATTCTACCTGAGCAGCAGCTGAAAGTGTAAGTGCAGTTTGTTGCTCGAAGTGCAGAAAACTCCTCAAACTCCGCGAACGGAGCGGAGTTCACCGCCCAGGCCTAAAATTAACTAGGCCTTCTTGGAACTTAACTGGGGCAGGACTCCTGGCACAGATGGATTTTCAATGTAATACTATCATAGACTGCGGCAAAACATTCTTCAACCTATCTTACACATGTATCTCGAAGCCATTGGCCAAGGTAATTTCCTGTAACGCCCTGAACGTCTCAGGATCGTTTAACAGACACGACAATGAGGACGCAACCACTTGTGAAGGGTTAGTTCTTTTAATGAAGGCAAATAAAATACAAAGAACAAACAAAAGTTATAGTCACTGGAATCCTCCAGGCTAAGTACGTTACCAGCCCACAGCACGGATGGTCCTAACCGTCCTCTGCATATACGCCGATCCCGGCGTATGCCAACAGAGGGCAGAAATGAAATGGCCGACAATGCCAATCGGTAGGCTGTGAGGGGCACGAAGAGTGTTGGGGAGAATCGAGGAGTCAGGGAAACACCCAGCCGGGGTCTCTACCTGAAGGGAGCAGCCGCTCAACCTCTTCCTCAGACTGCACCGGGACGCGGAGTCACCTCCTGGTGATGCGTCACCGATACCCCAATCACAAGCAAGAAGACTGAACCGAGAGCAGCCGCTCGATCGATCCTGTGGACTTCCGAGTCTGTAACGCGGCAAACACCTCCTGGTGTGCGTTACAGCTGGCAGTCCCTGTGTCTCTGGTCGGGCTGGGGGTTACGACTCCAACCAGCAAAAGCTCCACTGCGCTTGGACTCAGCCGAGTCAAAAAGCGAAGCTCAATGGTTGACCGGTAGAGCTTCCGGGTCCTTCACAGGTGACGATGGGGCAAGACACGGCCCAGGGAGTAACGACTCGACCTACCTCCGTTCTTGCCTTACTGGAGCACCACTCCGGAACACTGCTCTTCACGAAGCAGGTACGTCGGTGTAAACACAATATCCGACAGCCTTGTACCTCCCGGTTCCTCCCTTTATAGGGCGTGTTTTCCTTGAGTTATGTAACAGCTCTCCTGTTTACATAAGGGCGTGTTTCCCTTGAGTTATGTAACAGCTCTCCTGTTTACATAAGGGCGTGTTTCCCTTGAGTTATGTAACAGCTCTCCTGTTTACATAAGGGCGTGTTTCCCTTGAGTTATGTAACAGCTCTCCTGTTTACATAAGGGCGTGTTTCCCTTGTATGACAGGAATTCTTGACAGTACATCCTCCCTCTCAGCGGCTCCCCACGGGTCCAGCGCTGGCAGGAAAACGCCGATGGAACAAGGAGACCAAGCGCGGAGCATGAACCCCTTCAGCCGGTTCCCATGAATGCTCCTCCGGGCCATAGCCTTTCCACGCAACCAGGTACCACAGCTTCCCCCTGCGCCATTTGGACGCCCGTATGCCCGACACTTCATACTCCACCTCCGACTCCACGCATACCGGCCTAGGTGTCCCCGACGGCTTGGAGGGTGCTGGTTTGAGCAATGATACATGAAAGACAGGGTGTATCCGCAATGACTGGGGCAAGCACACCTTCACGTTCACGGGACCCATACACTTGGTAATTCGATAGGGGCCCATGTACTTGGGATGGAACACACTGTTCTTTCGAAACCTCATGTTTCTTGTGGATATCCAGACGTAGTCTCCAGTGCGGTACAGTGGCCCGGGCCTTCTCTTCCTATCTGCCGCAGCCTTGTATCTTCTCTTGGCCTCTATTAGGACAGCCCTTGAGCGCATCAACGTGTCTTTTATGTGTGCCACCCTGTCCGCTGTGGCGGGAATCCTGTCCTCTCTGAACGGATGTAGAAATGGCAAGAACCTGGGATGTTGGCCATAGTTGCTATAGAACGGAGATGACTGTGTGGAGCTGTGAGTGGCGTTGTTATAGGCTATCTCTGCAACCCATAGCAAGTCGACCCATTCTTCCCTGCCCTGGTCCACAAAACATCGCAGATACTGTTTGAGCGTTTGGTTCAGGCGCTCGGTTTGGCCGTCCGTTTGAGGGTGGTAGCTGGTGGACAGGGCGGTCTTAACATGCAGCGCAGTGCACCAAGTCTTCCAGAATTGCGCAGTAAACTGCGACCCCCGGTCCGACACGATCACCCCAGGTAATCCATGCAGTCGTACCACATTCTTTAGGAGTAGTGACGCCAATTCCCCGGCCGTAGGGACTCTCTTGCAGGGGATGAAGTGCCCCATTTTCGTCAAGTAATCCACCACCACCAGTATTGCCGTCATCCCCTGGTCTACCGGTAGGCCCACCACGAAGTCCAGTGATATGCTATCCCATGGTCTATCCGGGGTCGGAAGTGGATGTAAGAGCCCTTGGGTTCGGCCATGGTCGGCCTTCATGGTAGCACACGTAGGACACTCCTGTCCCCACCTCCTGACATCCACTCTCATGGTTGGCCACCAGAAATGCCGTCCCATGCTAGCCACCGTTTTTTCAAAGCCCAAATGACCTGCGCATGGAGAGTCATGGCACCAGATGAATGCTTGTTTCCTTAGCCTAGGCGTGGGTATCAATAGGCACCTGCCCTTCAGGGGTATCCCGTCCTTCAGCTGCCATTCTCTGTGACTGAGGAGCCACCTCCGCCATGCGAATGACCTGATCCCTCTCTTTATTCCCCTCAGGAAAGTATCCGGTTGGATAACCCCCAATACCATCCTCGGGGAAATGATGGAACGCTCGGTTGCAGGCAATGGTTCCTTAACTGCAGATTGACGGGACAGGGCGTCCGCCTTCCGGTTTTCCGTCCCCGGCCGATATGTGATGCGGAAGTTGAACCCCGCAAAGAAGATCATCCACCGCAGCTGCCTGGGAGAAAGGTGTCTAGTGGCCGTCATGAACTGTAGGTTCCGATGGTCCGTGTACACCGATACCACATGTCTTGCCCCCATCAACCAATGCCTCCATTCGGTGAAGGCGTCCTTGATTGCGAGAAGCTCCTTCTCCGCAATATGGTAGTTGCGTTCGGCGTCGTTGAGTTTGCGGGACATGTACGCAACGGGATGAAGCACCCCTGTGTCGTGGTTGCGTTGGGACAAGATAGCCCCCAGCGCCACATCCGACGCGTCCGCTTCCACCACGTAGGGGAGATCCGGATCGGGGTGAGCCAACACCGGCGCCTTACCAAAGGCGCTTTTCAGGGCCTCAAAGGCTTTGTTCGCTTCAGGGGACCAGACAAACTCCTTGGACTTCCTCAGTAGCTGTGTGATTGGGGCCACCACTCCTGAAAATCCATCTATAAACCGCCTGTAAAAGTTGGCGAAGCCAATGAAACTTTGGACGTCCTTCACGCTTTGGGGCACCGGCCATTCTTTCACCGCCTTGATCTTTCGTTCTGCCATCTCCTGTCCCTCTGGACTCAGCATCACTCCGAGGAATTCCACGGATGTGACGTGGAAGTCACACTTGCTGAGTTTACAAAACAGCATGTTTTCCCTCAGCTTTTGGAGCACAGCTTTGACGTGGTGTACGTGCTCCTTCACACTGGACGAATAGATGAGGATGTCGTCGATATATACGACCACGTAGATATCCAACTCCTCTCTGAATACCTCATTCAAAAAGTACTGAAAGGCTGCCGGGGCGTTGCACAGACCGAACGGCATGACGAGGTACTCAAAAAGGCCGAACCTGGTCTTAAAGGCGGTCTTCCACTCGTCTCCGTCCCTCATGCGCACCAGATGGTATGCCCCTTTCAAATCCAACTTGGTGTAGATACGAGCTTTCTTGACCTGTTCCAGAAGTACACTGATGAGAGGCAAGGGGTACCGATTTTTTATGGTTATCGCATTCAATGCCCTAAAGTCCACACAGGCTCTCAGCTCCCCATTAGCCTTCGGGATGAAGAAGAGTGGCGAGGCGGCCGGAGACTTGGACGGGCGGATGAATCCTAGCTTGAGGAGTTTATCCAGGTACCCCCGGAGATGCACGTTTTCAGGCTCCGTCAGGGCATACAGCCTGCCGCTGGGAACGCTGGCCCCTGGCACCAGGTCGATCTGGCAGTCAAACTGTCTATGTGGTGGTAGCACTTCCGCCTTCACCTCATCAAATACATCCTCAAAACTGTGATAAGCCTGGGGGAGAGCCACATCTTTTTCTGCCGCTGTAGCCACCGTCTGACTCCCGCTCTCATCTGCGTCAAGGGATTCCGTTCTTATTCCACAATGCAGGATGCAATACGGTGACGTCATTTCGATGCGATGTGTTGGCCAATCCACAAAGGGGTTGTGTTTCTGTAGCCACGGCAATCCCAATATGACGCCATATTGGGGCGCTCGGATGATGTTAAAATCGATTTGTTCCAAATGGTTCCTCCCATATCTCATCGGAAGGACCCCCGTGTGCTGTCCGATGGGCCCCGTCACCAATCGCCTTCCGTCTACCGCATAGACGTCTTCGGGTACTGCTTTGGGAAGAAGCACTAGCCCTAGCCTGCATGCCTCGTTGTGGTCCATAAACATGCCAGTGGCCCCTGAATCCACCATGGCCACAACGGGTATCCACTGGTCATGCACTCCCACGTGCACCGTGATAAACAGGTGTCGTTGTCCCTTAGTGACCGAGTTGGAAAGTGAAGGGATGGATGAGTGACTCCGAGATGCCCCTTCTCTGGTCTTGGAGTCCACTAGTTTTCCGCCGGTATGTCCACCACGGCTGTTACCGACCGGTTGGCCCGATAACGTGACGTCTTCGGTTTGGCAGGGCATTCACGTACGTAGTGGCCTTTTTTGCCACAATATAGGCACAATCCTTGTTTACGGCGTGACTCTTTCTCCGTGGCTGTGAGGCTCGCTCGTATTGCGCTGATGTCCATGGGTTCTCCCTTGGATGCGGTGGAAGTTTCAGGACTTCCCACCGTCACATAGGATGGAAGGGATTTTCCTTTTCTCCCATGATCCCCCTTTCTTTCACTTAGCCTATGTTCCAGCCGTAATACCAGGTTGATAAGGCCCTCACATGTCTTGGGTTGAGGGTCAATATGAGCCACGGCGTCCTTGAGCTCATCGCACAGCCCTTGATGGAAGAGCGCCGTCTGTTTAGCAACAGGGCACTTGGTTTCCGCAACCAGCCTTCGGAACGCGTTGAGATACTGCACCAGGTCGTTGGATCCCTGTCTCAACTCAAGCATTTCACGGTCCGCCGTGTACGAGTCAGCCCTTCTGTCGAATACCTTCAGGAATTCCTCGCGAAAAGCACCCCAATCACATAAGAGGGGGTCGTCCCTGCTCACCAGAGGTACGGCCCATTGTGCCGCGTTTCCAGCCAAATAGGATATAAGGAAAGCCACACGAGCCTGACTCGTGGGGAACGCCTTTGGTTTGCACGATAAATGTAGCGCCACTTGTGTGAGGAATACCTGCACTGTGTTAGGATCCCCACTGTACCTCTTTGGTGTTGCCAAGGGGATGGCTACCGGCATTTCCACTACTACCGCAGGGGTCTGGTTCGTGAGGGAGGTGCTGGGCATGAGCGGGTCCAATTGGATAGCATCCAGTCTGGCTTTTACATCGGCTGTTTCTTGCCTAGAGGCAGCCACTTCAACTTGCATGGCCGCTAAAGCAGCCAGCACATCATCAAGTGTTGCCATGTCTGTTATCGACCGGGAGACAGTTAGTGTTATTAAGGTCGGATATTTTGTAACGCCCTGAACGTCTCAGGATCGTTTAACAGACACGACAATGAGGACGCAACCACTTGTGAAGGGTTAGTTCTTTTAATGAAGGCAAATAAAATACAAAGAACAAACAAAAGTTATAGTCACTGGAATCCTCCAGGCTAAGTACGTTACCAGCCCACAGCACGGATGGTCCTAACCGTCCTCTGCATATACGCCGATCCCGGCGTATGCCAACAGAGGGCAGAAATGAAATGGCCGACAATGCCAATCGGTAGGCTGTGAGGGGCACGAAGAGTGTTGGGGAGAATCGAGGAGTCAGGGAAACACCCAGCCGGGGTCTCTACCTGAAGGAAGCAGCCGCTCAACCTCTTCCTCAGACTGCACCGGGACGCGGAGTCACCTCCTGGTGATGCGTCACCGATACCCCAATCACAAGCAAGAAGACTGAACCGAGAGCAGCCGCTCGATCGATCCTGTGGACTTCCGAGTCTGTAACGCGGCAAACACCTCCTGGTGTGCGTTACAGCTGGCAGTCCCTGTGTCTCTGGTCGGGCTGGGGGTTACGACTCCAACCAGCAAAAGCTCCACTGCGCTTGGACTCAGCCGAGTCAAAAAGCGAAGCTCAATGGTTGACCGGTAGAGCTTCCGGGTCCTTCACAGGTGACGATGGGGCAAGACACGGCCCAGGGAGTAACGACTCGACCTACCTCCGTTCTTGCCTTACTGGAGCACCACTCCGGAACACTGCTCTTCACGAAGCAGGTACGTCGGTGTAAACACAATATCCGACAGCCTTGTACCTCCCGGTTCCTCCCTTTATAGGGCGTGTTTTCCTTGAGTTATGTAACAGCTCTCCTGTTTACATAAGGGCGTGTTTCCCTTGAGTTATGTAACAGCTCTCCTGTTTACATAAGGGCGTGTTTCCCTTGAGTTATGTAACAGCTCTCCTGTTTACATAAGGGCGTGTTTCCCTTGAGTTATGTAACAGCTCTCCTGTTTACATAAGGGCGTGTTTCCCTTGTATGACAGGAATTCTTGACATTTCCCTACAGAGATAGATCTAGCCACCATGGTGGTGTTGCCGAAACCCGATAAGCCACCCTCTTACCTTCCTATCTCCTTTATAAACACTGAGGTTAAGTTCTTCGCTAAGGTCCTGGTGAGACGACTCATGCACATGCTGGGCAGCTCAGTCCACCCAGACCAATGTGGATTCATTCCCTGCTGCAGCACAAGGCATGCATCTGAAGAGTTCACTAGGCATTGGCCCAATCCCAGGCACTGCACTGCTCTACAGCGCTCATGTTCCTTGACTTTGTGAAGACCTATGTTTTTCTGTCTGGGCCTTTCTTCATGAAGTGCTAGTAAAGCATGGCTTCAGAGCACAATTCCAATCCTATTTCCACATTCTATATGCCAGACCACAAGCACAAGTAAGGGTGGACCGGGTAATAGCCCCTAGATTTCAGATTCGGCGAGGTTCCAGAGAGGGATGCCCTTTGTCCACCCTTCTTTTTTCTCTGGTGATAGAACCGCTGGCTGCCTGGGCGCGATGTGACGCCCAGGTTTGGGTATTTGACTGGGGAATGGTACTTGAAGATAGGATAGCCTTCTACGCTGACAATGTCCTTCTCTTTATGGCCAGGACGGAGGTGACCAGGCCCCACCGTATTTCTATCTTGCACACTACTGGGTCTGCATCTGGACTGAAAATGAAATGGTCCAAATCTCTCCTGGGCTCTTTGTAAGGGAATCGAGGGTCCAAAACTTGGCATCCTACACTCCCCACCCAGAATCTGGGAATTCACATGGCCTGGGAGTCCAAACTAGCATGGAGTCTTAACATTAGACCTCTCACATTTCAGGAAGATCTATACAGATGAACTAAATTACCAATTATTCTGCTGAGCAGGGTGGCCGGGTGTATGATGATTGTCCTCCCACACCTGTTGTATGTCCTACAGAACATCCACATCTTTACCCCAAACAATGGGTTCATAAACATCACTTCCAAGGCACCCAAATTTCTACTGGGCAGCACATACCCTAGTGGTGAATGAATGGATGCACGGTGGGTGGGAGGACCCCACCTTCAGAGTGAAGGTTACACTTGTTGGCCTGGATAACATTGTAGGCATACTTTATGGGGTGCCTGTCACCCGGTCCCAGAGTATCTGGGATGGTATTCCAGGCCTGGAGGTCAGCACTATGGACTGGGAGATTGCTGGCCTGGTGACATAACTTAAAGAATTCAGAGGATGGGATCAGGTAGGCATGTCATGTGGGAAGGTGACCACATGAAATCCTTTCTTACCCTTCAAACAGAATTCTCCTTACATAAATCCCAATTTAATTGCTTTCTCTAGCTCAGACACGCCTTGTCCGTGTCTCATGATATATTCACTACACCACTGGACTACAACCCTTGGTGGGACGACTATTCATGGGCCCATTAGAAAGGAGGGTAATTTCTCAGCTCTACAGAGGCCAGGTCAGTCACTCCCCCTGCACAATATTGAGCCTGGAGACGCGATGGAAGGAGTGGTTGGGCCCTCTGGAGCAGGAAAAATGGAGGGAAGCATGCATGGCGCCAAGTACCCTAACCATATCAGCTTGTCTACACTTTATCCAACTGAACTGTTTACGTGGCACATACCTCACACCCCAAAGACTGTGAAAAACTAAAAGAATTTCAGAACCCACTTGAAATGTAGGGAAGAAATGGGATTCTTTTACCATCTGGTGTGGGCATGCTCTATCATCCATCGATATTGGCTTAGCGTATTTGAACAAATCTTCAAAGAAAAATATATAACACAGGTATATGTATTCAGAGAATAGATTTATGTTGAGCAAAAGTTGTAGAGGGTACAAAAGGATAAAACATATTCCATAAAAAACACAATGCAACCAGAAGTTACAGTCCATTTGATGTTACAGATACTTCATCTTTACAATTGTGAACACCTTTTTGAAGATAATATAAGGCAATGTGACCAGACTAAACAGAGAAAAATGCCTTCAATACAGTGATGCAAAAAATAGATGTGGTTGTTGACGTTTCAGTCTAAAGTTGTCTATATCCGCTAGACCATCTTCAGGACATTTGATATACAGATGAATGACCCTTCAGAAATGATAGGAATAATAATTAGTACTATAATCCACAAAAATGTGTGCTGGCTGGAAAGCCACCCACTTGTCCAGCAATCAATGCCTAATGGTACTGGGACCGGTGACCAATAGTGTAGTCGTGAATATGCACTCTGATCCAAAATACATATAAATCTGTATTCCAATGGAGTTAAGTTCCAAAGTAATGGCGATCGCTCGAAAGTCGGCGTCAACATAAGTCTATTCTCTGAATACTTATACCTGTGTTATACGTTTTTCTTTGCATCCGAAGAAATTGAATTGCAAGCTACTTGATAGAGTTTGCCAACATTGAATGCAGCAACTAATGTAAACATATGGTTTAGTAAATCCCTTGTAGGCTCACATACCAGCCAATATTTAATTGCCCAAGCTGTCAAGGGTAGATTGGGTTTCCCACTTATTCTTAATAATTTAAAGTATTTGAGGCACTCTCAGAGGTATTGGGTCAGGTGATTGAATCTTTTCCTAACATTGCTCTGTTCTGTATTCTGGGCAAACTGGGGGGCCCAAGCGGTGAGCGAACCTTTATCGATCTGGGAACGCTATTGGCCAAAAGAGATGCTGTAAAATACTGGAAGGCACCTGAGGCCCCCCAACCCCAGTTGAGAGAAAGAAGAGCAAGCAGGGACCGATGTGGAAGCTAGAAGAACACATTTATGTAGCAGAAAACACTCCAATATAGGAGGAAATGGTGGGAGTATTATTGGTAGGAAGGAGGGAGCACCTGAAGTGAGGTGGAGGGGAACAAATGGATAAAGCGAGTACCACAACCGTTTTGTGGAGGTTCACTTTGAGGGACCACAATGTATGTGCATTATCTGTGCTTGTATTAGAAAATGCAATAAAATGTTGTTATAAAAAACAAAAACATTTGCTTAGGTGAGCAGCTGAAGCAAGACTTTGCTCATACCGCCTACTTCTCACAACAGAAGATCACGAAATCATAAGGCACCTTAACATTTTCTTGGAAAGTCATTGCACAATAATTGATATGGAAATCTCCGTCATTTACCTACCCATAGTTTGCAGAAGTTTAGTTGGGACTCATAACAACTATTTTGTATGGAAGTGCATATTTTGCTTAGCTTTTGTGAACACTCTGAAACTATGTTACACCAGTTTCTCAAGAGAATTTTGTATGTCAAAGCATATATTGCTTTGCTTTTTTACACAAGTGCTCTTGCTCAGTTGTTCTGGTGGTTCATATATTTTGTATAGATTTCATAAAATGTATGCGTACTTTACTGCTGGCTTTAGGACTCTGCACTCTGGGGCACTGCTGTCCAATGCCCAGTGTATGTGCTCTGACCCCTAAAACATGTAGAAATTGGCTAACACCTGAGTGCTTATTTAATTTTCTTATAAGACCATAATATATGATGCAGAAAATGCACCTGTGGCATAGAAAGTTAAAATGTCATCTGTGGACTGCAGCACTTATTGTGCCATCCACTAGTCTGACAAAGCAAAACATGCTTCAGACTTACTGCTGCGGTACAAAAGAGGGTGGTGATGGACGGAGCATCAGAACCAATCAAACACTCACACCCAGTCAACAGATCTGGGTTTGATCCATCACCGTTCTTTAGCGCACTCTGCCACCCCAGTTCAGACATGGCCATATGCAAATCAGTCTGACCCTGTGCCTCATGGGAACAGTCCAGCCCGAACTGCCAAGCCATGCCTTCCCTGGACCGGACTGATGGCTGCAGTGTAAAACCTACTGGGGAACTAGTTAAAATAACCATTTTTAACGTGTAAAAAACTCCTTTTTAAATATTAATAAGTCTCTCCTCTCTAATCTTTGTAGACCACAAGGTAGGGTGGATGGCATTTAAAAGCGGGACAGGTAAAATATTAAGGTTAACATGTCCCTACAGGCCTAGCGGCCTGTGTAGAGAAAATAAAGTACAGCTAAAATACTAATGCCGTATCTCATGAAAGAGACTAGCTTTTAGAATATTTATATTCAATGGTCAAATCAGCTTTTTAATAACTACTAAGGAAAAGTAGCTTCTAAAAAGTTGCCCTTTACCTGCCTGAACTGTCAGAAGGCTAATTAGCATTAGCCTCAAACAACTCCCAGACTGTACTCAACACAGGGATAGGTGTGAAAGAGATGGGAAATTCCTCCCAGGAGCACACAATAGACCTGAATGGGAAGAGATGACTCATCTCATCTCAATATAATATGCAGTTTGAGGCTGTGCCCTTCCTGTTGACACCACAGCATCAACAGCAGGACAGGTATATGTGAAGCATATGTAAAGGTTTTGTGCCCTTCAAATGGAACAAACAGGATGCTATGACAATTCTTGTGTATCCCCTGTATGGTTGCTGAATGACCATGCTTTTATCCTACCAGACCCCTGCCTCTGGGTTGCTGTGGATACAGCACCTGCTTCCAACTGCATTTTAGTGTTATATGTGGGAGAACATAAGGATTGCCAGAGTACACTTCCCACTCATAGCCCAATTTTAGAGTGGCTGAACATCTTTACTATCTTGGGTTCACCCTGACCTTATTGTGGGCCTGTTTGCAGTAAATCAAGCAGGAACTACAACAAAAGTCGGTAGGCCAGGGCCTGGGAACTTGTATTTCATTGGTTAACGAGGAAATAAGAGTGTCTAAGGATGCCCTGCACCCACAGGCTGGTGGATGCTACAATGGTGGGCATTCACCCAGCCTTCCTCAGAACACGTCTGGCCCTGTGAAAGGCTACCAGCTGTATGTCTATGGTTGGGTGTAGTTTTATATGGTATAGGCAGGGCTAAAGGTACAAGGGTGTAGGTAGCAGAAGTAGCAGAAGTAGGTAATACTTATGGGTAGCATTACTAGAGTACAGGCAGGAGTAGAAGTAATAGTGTAAAGATGAGGTAGAGCAATTAGGGTATAGGCACGCTACAGCTATTAAGGTCTAGGAAGAAAATGATGTAGAAAGATATAGATGGGTAAAAGTATGGGTAGTGCTTTAGGTTGGTTTAGGAGGCATGAGTAGAGGTACTAGAGTATAGTTAGAGTTGCTAGACTGTAAATAGGTTAGAACAATTATTGCATAGGTGAATGTACTCAGAAATATTTGGGATTAAACATACTATGACATAGACAGGTTATTGGAATTAAAATACAAGTGGAGTAGAAGTACTGAGATATATGTAGGAGTACAGGAGATAAGGTATAGGCAAATAATAAGGTAATGGCCTAGGGTAAATAAAAATATAGTGCAGAAAAAAGAGGAAGGAGCCAACAAAGAGAAAAGAGGGAAGGGCTGGGGGAAAGGTGTCAAAATAGAGGGGTTGATTGAAAATAAGAAGAAGTAGGGTGCATGGGTTCTCTTTTAAAAGTGTAACAAAGAACCTTTGTGATTGGGGAAAAAAACAGGACCGTTGAGAATGTTTTTTTAAATAAAGCCATTTACTAGCCTGGTTTGGACATGCAGGGGCCAATCATTTAGAGACGCTTGAGGAAATAGGTTTGTAGAGAAAGATTTTTTAGAGCAAGTTTCCTAAAGTCTCTTTTTTCCAGAATCACCCCAACCCTGGTATAGTTATATAGCAGTTATATATATAAGATATAAGATATATAGTTATATCTTAAGTAATATCACTGAGGGAAACACAACAGAAAGCCTGGGCCAAACCATGTCTTGCAAACATGCATATAAATCAATTCCCTCATACTGTGGTCACCCCATAAATTAATCTTTTTTGTGGCCTTAGAAGATCCTGGTATATACAAGAAAGCTTCAAATTTTAACCATATAGAAATAAGCATTTTCTTAAGACCTGAAATATAGTATAGTCACATTTCAAAGTGATGCTCAAGGGAAGATGCAGAAAGTTTCTTGGATTCAAAAAGTTAGTACAGAAGCCCCACATGGGATCTGTGCCTACTTCCTCAGCTCTGCCGGCTCAAACTCCAGAGAAAGTTCTACTTGATCTGGTTCTCTCTTTGCAATAAAAAAAAACCCTGATAAAGTCCCAGACGTGCAGTGAGTTTCAAGTACTATGTGGCGCACCCTGGCATTTTTGACTGTTTAAAAAAAATATATATATTTTATTATTATTTTTGTCCTCATTCACCTCAGATTTCAATGACTTATACCCTTGCTGTTGATGAAGGAAATAAAGATATGTTTTTTGGAGAGCCTGGTATATCTGAAGTATGCATGAGTTGACTTGCCGAGAGCATATCCCATAAAGAGCGCCCCCCCTTAATCACTGCAATGATAGCCTGAATGACCTATTAATGTTTATATCATTTTAAAACGTAATACCCTTTGCAGACAATTTAAATGCATTCAGATTTGGCAGATAAAGAAAACGAGACACCAGGTTAAAGTATTTTGTTCAGAATTGACAGGATTAAAATCCGGGTCTTTCATTTGTTTATTTAGTTAGTTTTGGTACAGCTGTGTCTCCATTCTATTGGAAAGTAAGTACATCATAAACAACAACGGCATTCAAGGAAGACAAAAGTTTAAAAGTGAGTTATGGTTCTGGCTCATATACAACAGTTATGGTTACCAATGAATGCAACATATGCATAACGTGTACCAGCTGCCATGATCAAAAAATAATTTCCCAACAGCAAGATACAAAAAAAGAGTTACTAAGATAACAATAAGACGGGTAGCGTAAGTTATGAAGTCTGTTGTGTGTATAGTAACCACTACATGGTGAATTTCAGTGATAGATAGATAGATAGATATATCATCATAACTTTATTTCGATCGCACAGATCCAAAAGTACACAGCATAAATATATAAAAAAAACAGAAGTATTAAACATTTTGATAAATATGCTAAAAAGCCAATTTCATAAAATAGTTGTGCAAAATACAGGGTACACCAACTCAGGAGAGAATAAAGTGCTTCATGCAGATAATTTCCCACGTCTGATCCACAGTGCATACTAGAATCTTTGGAGGCCAAAAACCATTATTCTTCGGGTATCAGTACACAAGATTCTCTTCACCTCGAGATAGTGACCCGAACCTGCAAGATTACACAGAGGGAATATCTCTTTTCTCCTCAGAGATGAGTAATGTGGACAGAAGAAAAGCAAATGAACAATGGATTCCAGGCCGACTTTACACGCAGGGCACAGATCGTCAGTAGAAACACTATGGCATCACTTAGAACAGAACAGTCTGGTGGGCAGAGTCTTATAATGCAACTGCAAAAAAAGTTTGAGTGCCGTGGGAGGAACAAGTTCATCAATGCTAGATTCAAAACAAGGGACAGGTTTAAAATTCAGAAAGTCGTTAGACAGACTGGTCACAGGTTTTACCAGGTCCTTTGCAAGTATCAGTTCCCAATACATGTCTTTCAACTTTACCCTCGGAATTTGCACCATAATTTACGGGTTGGACCTGAATGCCTCCATCCCGAACCTCCCCAGTAGTTCCCATAAAGAAATGAACCACCTGATCGATGCAGCCCTATGGAATTTCAAAAGATCTAACAAAGCCTCTTGTTAGGTTTCAATTTCTTCCACTGTCCAAAGCCTGTACCAGAACATTAACAGTTTATAGTTCAACATGTGCATCAGCTGTCTCTGGGCAAGGCCCATGTACAAGGGTATCAGGGGGGGGCGAGAGGAGAGATCTACCAGTGATCTTAAGAAACGTTTTTAGTGGTTCTAAGGGGGTTTGGATTACCCATACCCCACAGCTCTGCACCGTAGAGTGCCTCCCCAGGACGTAGGTGTTGTACATTTCAAGTGCTGGAGCAATTTGATGGGAAACCGTCTCCCTATGTATTTTAATAATGTGGGCGCACTGGTCAGTTAGTTGTAGCTTTACTTTCTCTATACGGGCACCTGAGTGGATCAATGAGGTCAGACGGATACCTAAGTAGTCAAAAACTTCGACTTGCTCCAGTTTGGTACTACCAGCCCGTACAGGTCTTTTTGACAATGTATTCATTCCTCTGTTAAAAATCATATACTTGGTTTTGGGCTCATTTAAAGCCAGACCCCTCTCATCACAAAACCCTATAAAATCATTCAAAAGTTGTTGAAGACCCTGCAGAGATTTAGAGATTAAAAGTGTGTCATCTGCAAACGATAATGCAACACTCTTCTTATGCCAATTTTGGCGGCATCTCAGACATCTCTATTTAAAATATCAACCACCCGATTAATAAAAAGAGTAAAAAGAGTGGGGGCTAACACACATCCTTGTCTCACTCCACGTTGGACAGGGAAGGTTCCTGTTACTTGGTTGTTTGCGCCCCACCTGACCTGTGCTGCGTTAGATGAGTGTAGTCTAATTAAAATTCCAAAAGGTTTGCAGGCATACCTATCTCTTTCAATTCTCTCCAGAGTGTGGTGCAGGGGACAAGATCAAATGCTGTGCACAAATCAACAAAGGCCACATATCATTTGCCCCCCTTACCAGCTACTTCCTTCCAATAAATACAGAGAAGGCGGAACGCCTGGTCCAGAGTACTGACCTTTATACGGAAACCTGACTGAAAATCACTCAAGATTTGGAACTTGGTAACCCAATCCTGTATCCTTCCTAAAACCTGCTTACAAAAGATTTTCTGAAGGGAGTCAATGAGGCTTAGCGGTCTGTAACTCACTGGCTTAGCTCTGTCCCCTTTTTTATAAATGGGCACTAGCCCTGCAATCTGCCACGATGATGGTATGGGAGCACCAGATGTAATCAGGTTTGTTACCAAGTTTATGTAGGAACCCCAAATCAGTTTATTCTCTCTATAGGGATCATTGGGAATTCTGTCTGGTCCAGGGACTCGCGCAGGCACACAAGAAGAAATCACCATTTGGGTTTCCTCCCTAGAGAAAACCAGCGTTTCACCTTCCCCACCAAGGGTCTCAACCCACATCTCACTAGTCTCATTACTTGAATGAGTACCATTACCATAAAGAGAGCCAAAGTAAGTGACCCCATCTTCCAGCTGGACTTCTAAGGCTGGCATATTTCCCTTAAGCCAATATACTGCTTTACTCCAAAATGTCTTGGGGTCTTTATCTGTCAATGCGATGTGTAGGGAAAACCAAAGAGAACCCTCCCAATCCTTTTTAGCTCTGTCAATGGCCTGCCTGTACGTGGCTCTGCAAATCACAATCTCAGGACGTGCCTTTCATTTTACTGCACTAATAAGCGCCCCCTTGGCTTTCCTGCATTCATGATTGTACCAGACGCTCTTGATGTCCTGCATCGGATCTGTGCAGCGTCTCCCCCTTTTCCGCACTTTAGGGGGCCGGCTAAGCATATTCTTTAGCTCACTAAAAAATAACTCATGGCAAGTTCCCAAACTCTCCACAGTGTCCTTAGCGGGGAGTTGTACTAACTCCTCAATCACCCGCCGCGCTTTGCTTTTAACGGCTTCAAGGGCTACCGGATGCTCTTCCACCCAACCCCACTTGATTGATGTTTAATTGTTTGTAACAGAGAGCTCACCCAAATCAGGACACCCCCTGATATCAATTCATGGGGTGTCCGGTTTGATAAGAGTAAGGGCAAGGGCGTAATGGTCACTCTCGATTCTTTACCACTACCATATCATCTACTAGAGGCCAGAGATTGGGAGTAATTAAACAATAGTCAATTCTACCCGTGCGGCCAGGTCTATTAAAAGTACAGTCCCCATTAGGATCAGACCTGGTTCTCTCGTTTATTGTTCGTAAATCATGTTGTAGAGTAAGGGCAAGCACCTGGCCTCCTCTCTTTGTCCATTTTACTTTCGGAAGATCTAAAGGAGGAATTGACCACTCACGATCCCAATCCTCAGTCAAGTCTGCGGGGGTAAGGGCAAAGGGTTCAAAAGTACAATTAAAATCACCCGCCACTAATACAGGGACACCTTCTGAGTACTCTCTCAGAGCATGATCTAAAATATGGATAGTATTTGTCTCCTCTAGGGCACAAAACACTCTATTATAGACATACACTTTTTTAACCTTCCAACCACTATAAAAAGTCAGCTCGAAGGCTCAAATGTCCTGCGAGTCAACATGAAGGTCTTGACTTTGGACCCCAGTGCATTTTTCACCCAAACTTCTGGACCTCCAGAGGGTCTACCCTGCTCTTTCCTAGTAGCATCAATGACGTAGGTAGAATCTGGATCAGATAGCAATTTTGAAATCCCTGCCACGTTCCACACTAGGACCCCTAATACAGGGAGGACAGGGGCCCCTCCTTCTATAGTGCCACATCTAGGAACTATACCACTAGTTACATTAGCAGTGGGAGGCTCATCACAGGTCTCAATATTGTGTGCTGTGCCTCTAAATATTGGAACTTCTAGTAGGGGCAGACTCAATGGGGGCCCTAAATACACAGCGTTCATGTCGAGAGACATTCTGTCACCAGGCTGCAGACATCTTTGGCCGTTCCCAACTCCACAAGGACAGGGAAAAGGTCTGACCCCATTAGATCTATGGGGCACTGGCTCCAGACTTGGTGGGCACCTATACCTAATAGAAATAGAAGTATTTACTGGGGAATAGTGCGAGAATCAATCGCCAGTAGACCGGTGACCATGTCCTTGTCAAACAATCTAACTTCAATCGTGTCCCTAGTGACCCCAGGTGAGCTAAATCTTCCTACAGATTTCATATCATCTCTGATAATGGAATGACAGTGGCGGGTGGACTTAATACCCTTTGCAGACTATTTAGATGCATTCAGATTTGGCAGATAAAGAAAACGAGGCACCAGGTTAAAGTATTTTGATTAGAGTTGTCAGGATTAAAATCGGGGTCTTTCGTTTGTTTATTTAGTTAGTTTTGATACAGCTGTGTCTCCATCTTATTGGAAAGTAAGTACCTCATAAACAACAACGACATTAAACAAAGACGAAAGTTTAAAAGTGAGTTATGGTTCTGGCTCAAATACAACAGGCCACTGAAATTCACCAGTTATGATTTCCAATGAATACAACATATGCCATAACCTGTACCAGCTACCATGCTCAAACAATAATTTCCCAACAGCAAGAAACAAAAAAAACAGTTACTAAGAAAACAATAAGGCAGGTAGCGAAAGTTATGAAGTCTGTTGTGTTTATTGTAACAATTAGATGGTGACTTTCAGAGGTATATATATATATATATATATATATATATATATATATATATATATATATATACACACTTAAAAAACCATAGGTTTCACACACGTTATAGTTAGGAATTAGCATTTAAAAAACCTTGCAAATTCACTTAAAAAACCATAGGTTTCACACAGGTTATAGTTAGGTGGACATTTCACTCGTAAAAAAACAATGAAATTCCCCTGTTATAGTTAGTTCAGATAACTATAACTCGCGCGCCCGCAATCCACTGCTCATGACGTCACATATTACATCACTCATGACATGGTCAGTGGCATCACTCATGACATCACTGATGACATCATCCTTGTGATAGAGTGGCGGTCGCGCGAGTTATAGTTATCTGAACTAACTATAACGGGGGAATTTCATTGGTTTTTTACGAGTGAAATGTCCACCTAACTATAACCTGTGTGAAACCTATGGTTCTTTAAGTGAATTTGCAAGGTTTTTTAAATGCTAATTCCTAACTATAACGTGTGTGAAACCTATAGTTTTTTAAGTGAATTTGTACGGTTTTTTAAATGCTTATGTATTTACTAATATATATTTTTTTTAAAGGTTTTTCACCGTGGGGCACCGTGCGCGCACGGTGCATTGGGCGCACCGTGCGCGCACCCCGCGATTTTTAATAAAAAAATAAAATGTTTTTTTCGCCCTTGGGGGTCCTTCTGTGACCCCCTGACAAAGGCTAGGGGGTCAGGAACTCTCTTCCCTGCCCCCTTTTCACGTTTTCCACCTTTTTTCCACCTTTCCTTTTCAGTGCGACAGACAAAATGGCGGCCGACACTTCCTGATTTCGACCGATTCGAATGTTGACTGACATCTAACAACCAATCAGAATTACGCTCGCGCACGTTAGGGTGCGCGCTTATAGATATTTATATGCTTTTAAATGCAATTTTCTCAGGAAATACTGGACAGATTGACTCCAGATATGCAAAAGGCACTTCCCTGACCTGAGGACTACCCCTTTGCCAAATTTCAAGTAATTCTGTTCAGCCGTTCGGGCTGTACCTTCGACTAAAGGTCCTATGGGAAAATGCATGGGGAAAACGCATTTTGGGACCCCCTTTTTTCTCGGCCCCCGCTTGTCGAATCACCCCAAGACTTTCAGGGTAGGAGCTGAGCGGAGCGCCCCATTAGTTTTGAAAATTTCACGAGGATTCGTCAACCGGCGCTAAAGTTATTCAAAATAGAATTTTCAGATTTCCTATGGAAACACGATCCTAACTATAACTATCTACTGGCGACCGCCAGTAGATAATATATATATATATTTATATTACCCACTGGCGGTCGCCAGTAGGTAGTTAAAGTTTGGACCATGTCTTATAGGGAAAGTGTCATTTGACTTGGCTATATCCTTGGCGCTGTTTGATGAATCTTTATGAAATTTTTCCAAAAAGTGCCCTGGTTACTCTAGTTGTGCATGGAATGTTTTGGGGCGATTCATGAACCAAAGGCCAAGAAATAAGGTACAGGGACGTTATAGTTAGGAAATAACATTTAAAAAATCATAGAAATTCCCTGAAACAACAAAGTTTACAGGGATGTTATAGTTAGGAAATAGAATTTAAAACACCTTAGAAATTCACTGAAATAAACAAAAGTTGCAGATATTGTATAGTGAGGCTCAATGGAGTTAAGTTCCAAAGTCGTGGCGCTCGCTCGAAAGACGGCGTCTTTTGCTCAACATAAGTCTATTCTCTGAATACTTATACCCGTGTTATAAATGTTTCTTTGTATCCGAAGAAATTGAATTGCAAGCTACTTGATGGAGTTTGCCAACATTGAATGCAGCAACTAATGTAAACATATGGTTTAGTAAATCCCTTGTAGGCTCACATACCTGCCAATATTTAATTGCCCAAGCTGTCAAGGGTAGATTGGGATTCCCACTTTGTCTTAATAATTTAAAGTATTTGAGGCACTCTCAAAGGTATTGGGTCAGGTGATTGAATCTTTTCCTAAAATTGCTCTGCTCTGTATTCTGGACAAACGGGGGGGCCCAAGCGGTGAGCGAACCTTTATCGATCAGGGAACGCTATTGGCCAAAAAAGATGCTGTAAAATTCTGCCACTGGATTCAAGCAAGCCTGGCTGAAGACGGCTGAAATGCCAGAAACCGGTCCTAGGAAGCTTGTTTCCGGTCCAGGGAAGGCATGGCTTGGCAGTTCGGGCTGGACTGCTCCCATGAGGCACAGGGTCAGACTGATTTGCATATGGCCATGTCTGAACTGGGGTGGCAGAGTGGGCTAAAGAACGGTGATGGATCAAACCCAGATCTGTTGACTGGGTGTGAGTGTTTGATTGGTTCTGATGCTCCGTCCATCACCACCCCCTTTTGTACCGCTTTGTTCGCCATAAGTTGGCAGGGTATGCTCAGACGTGAGTCCCTTGCTCACTTTGCCACTGGATTCAAGCAAGCCTGGCTGAAGACGGCTGAAATGCCAGAAACCGGTCCTAGGAAGCTTGTTTCCGGTCCAGGGAAGGCATGGCTTGGCAGTTCGGGCTGGACTGTTCCCATGAGGCACAGGGTCAGACTGATTTGTATATGGCCATGTCTGAACTGGGGTGGCAGAGTGGGCTAAAGAACGGTGATGGATCAAACCCAGATCTGTTGACTGGGTGTGAGTGTTTGATTCGTTCTGATGCTCCGTCCATCACCACCCCCTTTTGTACCGTAAAATTCTGGAAGGCACCTGAGGCCACCCAACCCCAGTTGAGAGAAAGAAGAGCAGCCATGGACCGATGTGGGAAGATAGCATTTATGTAGCAAAAAACACTCCAATATAAGGAGGAAATGGTGGGAGTATTATTGGTAGGATGGAGGGAGCACCTGAAGTGAGGTGGAGGGGAACAAATGGACAAGGCGAGTACCACAACCGTTTTGTGGAGGTTCACTCTGAAGGACCACAATGTATGTGTATTATCTGTGCCTGGATTCGAAAATGTAATAAAATGTTGTTATAAAAAACAAAAACATTTGGGAATGAACTAATACAACTCTAGAAGCTGAGATGAGCAGCTGAAGCAAGACTTTGCTCATACCGCCTACTTGGCACAACTGAAGATCAGGAAATCATAAGGCATCTTAACATTTTCTTGGAAAGTCATTGCACAATAATTGATATGGAAATCTCCATCATTTACCTACCCATAGTTTGCAGAATGTTTTGCTTTTTCTAACTCAGTTGCATAGTTTAGTTGGGACCGATAACAAGCATTTTGTATGAAAGTGCATATTTTGCTTAGCTTTTGTGAACACTCTGAAACTATGTTACACCTGTTTCTCAAGAGAATTTTGTATGTCAAAGCATACATTGCTTTGCTTTTTTTTTTTTTTTTTACACAAGTGCTTTTGCTCAGTTGTTCTGGTGGTTCATATATTTTGTATAGATTTCATAAAATGTATGCGTACTTTACTTCTGGCTTCAGGACTCTGCACTCTGGGGCAATGCTGTCCAATGCCCAGTGTATGTGCTCTGACCCCTAAAACATGTAGATATTGTCTAACACCTGAGTATTTATTTAATTTTCTTATAAGACCATAATATATGGTGCAGAAAATACACCTGTGGCATAGAAAGTTAAATGTCATCTGTGGACTGCAGCACTTATTGTGCTATCCACTAATGTGACAAAGCAAAACGTGCTTCAGACTTACTCCTGCAGCCTGACTGCTGCAGTGTAAAACCTGCTGGGCAACTAGTTAAAATAACCCTTTTTAACGGGTAAAAAATTCCTTTTAAAATATCAATATGTCTCTCCTATCTAAGCTTTGTAAACCACAAAGTAGGGTTGATGGCATTTAAAAGCAGGACATGAAAAATATTAAGGTTAACATGTCCCTACAGGCCTAGAGGCCTGTGTAGAGAAAACAAAGTACAGCTAAAATACTAATCCCGCATCTCATGAAAGAGACCAGCTTTTAGAATATTTATACCACTATTATTTATCCAATTGAATGGTCAAATCAGCTTTTTAATAACTACTGAGGAAAAGTAGCTTCTAGAAAGTTGCCCTTTACCTGCCTGAACTGTCATAAGGCTAATTAGCATTAGCCTCAAACAACTCCCAGACTGTGCTCAACACAGGGATAAGTGTGAAAGAGATGGGAAATTCCTCCCTGGAGCACACAATAGACCTGAATGGGCAGAGATGACTCATCTGATCTCAATATAATATGCAGTTTGAGGCTGTGCCCTTCCTGTTGACACCACAGTATCAACAGCAGGACAGGTATATGTGAAGCATATGTAAAGGTTTTGTGCCCTTCAAATGGAACAAACAGGATGCCATGACAATTCTTGTGTATCCCTTGTATGGTTGCTGAATGACCATGCTTTTATCCTACCAGACCTCTGCCTCTGAGTTGGCTGTGGGTACAGCACCTGCTTCCAACTGCATTTTAGTGGTATATGTGGGAGGACATAAGGATTGCCATAGTACACTTCCCACTCATGGCCCAACTTTTGGTTGGCTCAACATCTTTACTATCTTGGGTTAACCCTGACACTCTATTGTGGGCCTGTTTGCAGTAAATCAAACAGGAACTACAACACAAGTAGGTAGGCCAGGGCCTGGGAACTTGTATTTCATTGGTTAATAAGTAAGGTAAGGGGAGGACAGTGGCAGTGTCTCCCTACCGCTTGGTGCCAGGTATTACTTTTCAGAGCGGAACATTGTAGAGAGTTGTTGAACCTCTGTGTCACTGACTGCGATCTTTTAAAAATCACTTGCACTACTTGACAAGATTTTATCAAATGGACTTCACTTGCACTACTTGACAAGATTTTAACAAATGTACTTTTGCACGCCGTATTTAAAATTGTAAGCTATTTGTAATACTCACTCTTGGTACGATCGATTCCCCCCAGACCTGTAAGGGGCACCAGGGACTGATTTTCCGGTCTGTGCTTAGTGTCCAAGCCTGCCCGCCTCGGTCCGACTCGGTATCCAATACCGTTGAGCGGAGGGCGGGGCAGGTGAGAGCCAGACACGCCCAGCAACTTCGAGGCGGTCCAGCGGTTAGCGCTCTAGCACTACTTGGGAAGGACTATTTAGCCAGTCGTCGGCCCTAGCGCGCAGCGGTTGCGCGCAGAGGGGCGCCCTTGACGGCGCCAAAGACTAGACTAAGACCAGCCCGTCTGCGCCCGTCTGCGCCCGTCCGCGACAGGACGGGGCAAGGGGCAATGGGACCTACCATTATCGACCTTCCACCATCCCCCTGCACAAGGAGAACCTATTCAGCTCAAGTACTTCGAAATCTATGCGGGAAACAACAATTACAAGACTGTGTAATGGGAGGGAGCCTCGTATTGGAAGGTCCATTTTCCTGCCGCTACTGTCGAGCCCAGTTTGTAATACATAGTCATGAGGCGTGTATTAAAGAGGGTATTATTACTTATACTCCCTCTGCCGATGCTAGTAAATACATAACCAAAACTCCCTCAGGAAGTAAAAATTTAATCTGTAATATAAGGTCGCTTCCTAAACATACATCAGAATTATGGGACCTAATTTCTTCCAGTGAACCAGATTTTTGTTTCCTCGCGGAAACCTGGCTGAAACCCCATTTAACCCCGGCCATTGCATTAGCAATTCCTACGGGCTACAAAATAATCAGGCTGGATCGCCCCACGAAAATAGGAGGAGGGATCGCTATTATTTATAAACAAGAAATCCACTGTACTATCTTAGCTGAATTAAGCACTACAGATATTGAATTATTGGTTTTTAAATCCTTTTCTTCCCCTAAAAATATACGGATGGGTGCCCTGGTTTATCGCCCCCCGGGTCCATGTATGAACTTCTCTAATACGTTACTTGAGATCCTTGCCCCATATATCAGTAATGACAGGGACTTCTTATTGGTAGGAGACTTTAACATACATAGCGACCAGAAAGACTGCAAGGAGGCACAGTCTGTACTAAACGATTTATCCATACTTGGGCTAACACAACTAAATTCTGGGCCAACACACCAGGCAGGGCACACATTAGATCTGATTTTAGCAAATTTTCCCACAGTTACATGTTTACCCCCAACCCAAGTAAGCTGGACTGACCATTTTATTATTGAATTTTATACCTCGCACCCTAAACATACTCTCTACAGACCGATTTCTCTCCCTTGTAAAAGACGTCAATGGCACAAAGTCAATAAAGAAGTTTTTAAAGTTAATTTCACAGAGCCCTCTATTACTATATCGGAGAATATCGAAAGTGCTCTAAGGAAGTTAGAAATAGCAACTAGGCTGGCCATAGATAAACTGGCCCCTTTAAAAAATGTCAAACCCCGGCCCACCAACAAACAAGAAATCTGGTTTTCTAATGACCTTAGAATATTAAAACAAGCAGCTAGAAAGCTAGAGAAAAATGGAGAACCTCCCATCTGGCGAGTGACAGGAGTCACTATTGGGACTCATTATCAGCCATCCGTAGTGCGAGAAAAACCTCATATAGCATCCCAAATTACGGCGGCTGGGAATTCTCCTAGGGTCCTTTATCAGGTACTTCAATCGTTTGTCAAACCTGTAGCATGTGAAAGCTCTGAGCTGGCGTCTCAACAGCTCTGCGATAGAATTTCATCGTTTTTTTCAAATAAAATAGATACGATCTATGAGAAAATAGTTGATTCAAATAATGCCATGACTACTGACACAGCTCTTGTTTTTCAAGACACGGAATATAACCATAATTCACATACCTTAGACATTTTTCTCCCCATCACTTCCAAGGATCTACTTGTACTGGCCATGCAGACTAAAAGTGGCAGCCCAGACGATACTATTCCAGCCAGATTAATGCCCACCTTATTTGAAACATTATGCCCTATGATTGAAAAACTTGTCAATCTGTCTCTTAGTACGGGATCCGTCCCCAGAGAATGGAATCGTGCATTAGTAAGGCCTATTAGGAAAAACACTTCTACTCCATGGACTGAACTAGCTAACCTAAGGCCCATCTCACTGTTACCTTTTCTGGGAAAACTGACAGAAAAATATGTCAACAGACTTCTGTCTAGCTCTATCGAATCTGCTGGCGGCCTGAACTACTCTCAATCTGGGTTCAGGCCAAAACACAGCACTGGGTCGACCCTATTGTCTGTTATGGACGACTTGCGCATGTTCCAAGACAAAGGCTACTCTGTGATCCTAGTGTTATTAGATCTGTCAGCAGCATTCGACACCGTGTCACACAGCATCCTCATTAACCGGTTGTCGAACGTAGGAATTAAGAACAAAGCCCTTGCCTGGCTGAGGAGCTTCCTTTCTGATCGTACCCAGACTGTCACCATGGGCACATACCGCTCAGCGGAGGTAGAAATCAAGAAAGGGGTGCCACAGGGCTCTTGTTTGAGCCCAAAGCTCTTTAACATCTATGTGGCCCCCCTGGCAAGAGTGATGCGTAAATTTTGGTTTCATCCCCGTGTCATATGCTGATGACACGCAGCTCCTCTTCCCCTTCAAAACCCTCACCACGGAATTAAGGAGCTCCTTCTCTGCAGGCATGGAGGCTGTAGCACAATGGATGTCTACCAATTACTTACAGTGCAACGTCATCAAAACCGAGGTTATGCTGTTCGGAGAAGCTAAATTACTCTGGACACCTGATTGGTGGCCACCTGATCTGGGCATAGTACCTGAGCCCAAACAGGTTGTTAAAAACCTGGGGATCCGCCTTGACCAGGACTTGTCGCTAAAACAACATACAAATTATGTTGCAGGCGTATGTTTCCACACCATCAGCCTACTACGCAAGGTTTTCCCCTTGCTGCCGGACCTCTTTAGAAAAACTCTAGTACAGGCCCTTGTCTTGAGTCGGATCGACTATTGCAATGGCCTGCTGCTCTCTGCAAATGAGGGAGTGTTGGCCAGACTCCAGGTAATACAAAACACGGCGGCTCGCCTTGTCCTTAATGCCCCTCCAAGAACAGCATCAAAGCCACTTCTAGAAAAAAAATTACATTGGCTTTCAATCCGTCAAAGGATAAAATTTAAAATATGCTGTCTGATACATAAGAGCATAAATGGACAAGGTCCCTTATACCTGGAAAAGAAATTCATTCCTTACATTCCTTCCAGGTCGCTCAGATCCAGTAATGGGCATCTGCTGGCAGTGCCACGTGCAAAGAAGGCTAGGCACGGAAGTAAAGCTTTATCAGTGATGGGACCCACATTGTGGAATAGTCTCCCTGTAACTATTCGATTATGTTCTGAACACCTGATGTTTAGAAAACAACTTAAAACCTTGCTGTTTAAAAATGAGATTTAGTCTCATCCCTCTCTTTTTTCACTTTGAGGAAGGACAACTGGCCCAAAAGAGATACTCCAGTTGGAGTCGATTGGAGTCGATTCTAGCGCTATATAAACCCATAAATAAAATAAATAAATAAATAAGAAAATAAGAGTGTCTAAGGATGCGCTGCACCCACAGACTGGTGGATGCTACAAAGGTGTAGTTTTATAAGGGTATAGGCAGGGCTAAAGGTACAAGGGTGTAGGTAGCAGAAGTAGGTAATACCTATGGGTAGCATTACTAGAGTACAGGCAGGAGTAAAGGTAATAGCATAAAGATGGGGTAGAGAAATTAGGATATAGGCACGCTACAGCTATTAAGGTCTAGGAAGAAAATGATGTACAAAGATATAGATGGGTAAAAGTATGGGTAGTGCTTTAGGTTGGTTTAGGAGGCATGAGTAGAGGTACTAGAGTATAGTTAGAGGTGCTAGACTGTAAGTAAGTTAGAACAATTATGGCATAGGTAAATGTACTCAGAAATATTTAGGATTAAACATACTATGACATCGACAGGTTATAGGAATTAAGATACAAGTGGAGTAGAAGTACTAAGATATATGTAGGAGTACAGGAGATAAGGTATAGGCAAATAGTAAGGCCTAGGGTAAATATGAAATATAGTTCAGAAAAAAGAGGAAGGAGCCAACAAAGAGAAAAGATGGAAGGGCTGGGGGAAAGGTGTCAAAATAGAGGGGTTGATTGAAAATAAGAAGTAGGGTGCATGGGTTCTCTTTTAAAAGTGGAACAAAGAACCTTTGTGATTCGGGAAAAAAACAGGACCGTAGAGAATGTTTTTTTGAATAAAGCCATTTACTAGCCTGGTTTGGACATGCGGGGGCCAATCATTTAGAAACGCCTGAGGAAATAGGTTTGTGGAGAAAGATTTTTTAGAGCAAGTTTCCTAAAGTACCTTTTTTCCAGAATCACCTCAACCCTGGTATAGTTATATAGCAGTTATATATATAAGATATATAGTTATATCTTAAATAATATCACTGAGGGAAACAAAGCAAAAAGCCTGGGCCCAACCATGTCTTGCAAACATGCATATAAATCAATTCCCTCATACTATGGACACCCCATAAATTCAAATTTTAACCATATAGAAATAAGCATTTTCTTAAGACCTGAAATATAGTATGGTCACATTTCAAAGTGATGCTCAAGGGAAGATGCAGAAAGTTTCTTGGATTCAAAAAGTTAGTACAGAAGCCCCACATGGGATCTGTACCTACTTCCTCAGCTCTGCCGGCTCAAACTCCAGATAAAGTTCTACTTGATCTGGTTCTCTCTTTGCAATTAAAAAAAAACCCTGATAAAGTCCCAGATGTGCAGTGAGTTTCAAGTACTATGTGGCGCACCCTGGCATTTTTGACTGTTTTAAAAAAATATATATATTTTATTATTATTTTTGTCCTCATTCACCTCAGATTTCAATGACTTATACCCTTGCTGTTGATGAAGGAAATAAAGATATGTTTTTTGGAGAGCCTGGTATATCTGAAGTATGCATGAGTTGACTTGCCGAGAGCATATCCCATAAAGAGCGCCCCCCCTTAATCACTGCAATGATAGCCTGAATGACCTATTAATGTTTATATCATTTTAAAACTTAATACCCTTTGCAGACAATTTAAATGCATTCAGATTTGGCAGATAAAGAAAACGAGACACCAGGTTAAAGTATTTTGTTCAGAATTGACAGGATTAAAATCCGGGTCTTTCATTTGTTTATTTAGTTAGTTTTGGTACAGCTGTGTCTCCATTCTATTGGAAAGTAAGTACATCATAAACAACAACGGCATTCAACGAAGACAAAAGTTTAAAAGTGAGTTATGGTTCTGGCTCATATACAACAGTTATGGTTACCAATGAATGCAACATATGCATAACGTGTACCAGCTGCCATGATCAAAAAATAATTTCCCAACAGCAAGATACAAAAAAAGAGTTACTAAGATAACAATAAGACGGGTAGCGTAAGTTATGAAGTCTGTTGTGTGTATAGTAACCACTACATGGTGAA
The DNA here is from genome assembly GCF_964204655.1 of Triturus cristatus. NCBI lineage: Eukaryota > Metazoa > Chordata > Amphibia > Caudata > Salamandridae > Triturus > Triturus cristatus. The sequence goes on from NC_140584.1 coordinate 1,129,700,524, forward strand.
TTTCAGTGATAGATAGATAGATAGATATATCATCATAACTTTATTTCGATCGCACAGATCCAAAAGTACACAGCATAAATATATTAAAAAAACAGAAGTATTAAACATTTTGATAAATATGCTAAAAAGCCAATTTCATAAAATAGTTGTGCAAAATACAGGGTACACCAACTCAGGAGAGAATAAAGTGCTTCATGCAGATAATTTCCCACGTCTGATCCACAGTGCATACCAGAATCTTTGGAGGCCAAAAACCATTATTCTTCGGGTATCAGTACACAAGATTCTCTTCACCTCGAGATAGTGACCCGAACCTGCAAGATTACACAGAGGGAATATCTCTTTTCTCCTCAGAGATGAGTAATGTGGACAGAAGAAAAGCAAATGAACAATGGATTCCAGGCAGACTTTACACGCAGGGCACAGATCGTCAGTAGAAACACTATGGCATCACTTAGAACAGAACAGTCTGGTGGGCAGAGTCTTATAATGCAACTGCAAAAAAAGTTTGAGTGCCGTGGGAGGAACAAGTTCATCAATGTTAGATTCAAAACAAGGGACAGGTTTAAAATTCAGAAAGTCGTTAGACAGACTGGTCACAGGTTTTACCAGGTCCTTTGCAAGTATCAGTTCCCAATACATTTCTTTCAACTTTACCCTCGGAATTTGCACCATAATTTACGGGTTGGACCTGAATGACTCCAGCCCGAACCTCCCCAGTAGTTCCCATAAAGAAATGAACCACCTGATCGACTTGGCCCTAGGGAGTTTCAAAAGATCTAACAGAGCCTCTCGATAGGTTTCAAGTTCTTCCACTGTCCAAAGCCTGTACCAGAACATTAACAGTTTATAGTTCAACTGGTGTATCCACTGTCTGTAGGCAAGGTCCATGTACAGGGGTATCAGAGGGGAGTTAGAGGGGAGACCTACCAGTGATCTTAAGAAACTGTTTTCAGTGAATGTAAGGGGGTTTGGATTACCCGTACCCCACAGCTCTGCACCGTAGAGTGCCCCCCCACCCAGGACGGGGGTTTGGATTACCCGTACCCCACAGCTGTGCACTGTAGAGTGCCCCCCCTCCCCTCCCCCAGGACCTTGGTGATGTAAAATTCAAGTGCTGGAGCAATTTGACGGGAAACCGTCTCCTTCTGTATTTTAATAATGTGGGCGCACTGGTCAGTTAGTTGTAGCTTTACTTTCTCTATACGGGCACCTAAGTGGATCAATGAGGTCAGACGGATACCTAAGTAGTCAAAAACTTTGACTTGCTCCAGTTTGGTACTACCAGCTCGTACAGGTCTTTTTGACAATGTATTCATTCCTCTATTAAAAATCATATACTTGGTTTTGCCCTCATTTAAAACCAGACCCCTCCCATCACAAAACCTTATAAAATCATTCAAAAGTTGTTGAAGACCCTGCAGAAATTTAGAGATTAAAAGTGTGTCATCTGCAAACAATAATGTAGGCACTCTTCATACGCCAATTTTGGGGGCATCACAGCCATCTCTATTTAAAATATCAACCACCCCATTAATAAAAAGAGTAAAAAGAGTGGGGGCTAACACACATCCTTGTCTCACTCCACGTTGGACAGGGAAGTTTCCTGTTACTTGGTTGTTTGCGCCCCACCTGACCTGCTCTGCGTTAGATTAGTGTAGTCTAATTAAAATGTCTAAAAGGTTTGCAGGCAAACCCATCTCTTTCAATACCCTCCAGTGTGGCTGGGGGGACAAGATCAAATGCTGTGCTCAAATCAACAAAGGCCACATATAATGTCCCGCCCTTAACAGCTACTTCCTTCCAATAAATACAGAGAAGGCGGAAGGCCTGGTCCTGAGTAATGACCTTCATCCGGAAACCTGCCTGAAAATCACTCAAGATTTGGAACTTGGTCACCTAATCCTGTATCCTTCCTAAAGCCTGCTTACAAAAGATTTTCTGAAGGGAGTCAATGTGGCTTATCGGCCTGTAACTCACTGGCTTAGCTCTGTCCCCTTTTTTATAAATGGGCACTAGCTCTGCAATCTGCAAAGATGATGGTATGGGAGCCCCACACGTAATCAGGTTTGTTACCAGATTTATGTGGGAACCCCAAAGCAGTTTATTCTCTCTATACAGATCATTGGGAATTCTGTCTGGTCCGGGGGCTCGCGCAGGCACACAAGAAGAAATCGCCATTTGGGTTTCCTCCCTAGAGAAAACCAGAGTTTCACCTTCCCCACCAAGGGTCTCAACCCACATCTCACTAGTCTCATTACTTGCATGAGTACCATTACCATAAAGAGAGCCAAAGTAAGTGACCCAATCTTCCGGCTGGACAGTGTATTCCAAGGCTGGCCTATTTCCCTTAAGCCATTTTGCTGCTTTTCTCCAAAAGGTCTTGGGGTCAATGCGGTGTGTAGGGAAAACCAAAGAGAACCCTTCCAATCCTTTTTAGCTCTGTCAATGGCCTGCCTGTACGTGGCTCTGCAAATCACAATCTCAGGACATGCTTTTCATTTTACTGCACTAATAAGCGCCCCCTTGGCTTTCCTGTATCCAGATTGTACTATGCACTCTTGATGTCCTGCATCGGATATGTGCAGTGTCTCCCCCTTTTCTGCACTTTAGGATGCCGGCTAAGCATATCCCTTATCTCACTAAAAAATAACTCATGGCAAGTTCCCAAACTCTCCACAGAGTCCTTAGTGTGGAGTTTTACTAGCTCCCATAATCACCCGCCGCGCTTTGCTCTTAACGGCTTCAAGGGCTACCGGATGCTCTTCCACCCAACCCCACTTGATTGATCTTTGATCGTTTGTAACAGGGAGCTCACCCAAATCAGGGCACCCCCTGATATCGATGTGTGGGGTGTCCGGTTTGATAAGAGTAAGGGCAAGGGCATAATGGTCACTCTCGATTCTTTGAACCACTGCCATATCATCTTTGCGCGCGCTGCATTGCAAAATGCGATGCAGCGTGCGCAACAACATTCGTTTTATTTATTTAAATGTGTACTTACCTCCGTTCATCCATATTCCGGTGTTTACATTTCCCCGCCCCGCCTCACTGCCCCACCGAACTCCCTCCACGGACCGCTACTGGTTGTTTGAGAAGAAAAAGTCATCTCCATCCAATCCGCCACTTCCTCCGGATTGTCAAAGAAGATGGCTTTCTGATTATAAATCACCTTTAGACGAGCAGGGAAAAGTAAGGCATAGTTTAGATTGTGTGTTTTTCAGCTTCTTTTTGGCGTCTTGAAAAGTTTCACGCGCTTTCTGTACTGCCATCGTGAAGTCCGGGTACAATGAAATGGTCTTGTTTTCAAAATGTATTGGAGCCTTTTCTCTTGCCGCCCGTAGCAGCGTGTCTCTATCCTTATAATCCAATATACGTGCAATGAGCGGTCTCGGTGTCCTACCCAGTTGAAGAGGTCTAGGGATGATCCGGTTTACTCGCTCCACACTGAAGTGGTCTGTGAGGCCCTCTGTCGTAACATGGTCTTTCAGCCATTGCTCCACGAAAGCTGTGGAATTAGTTCCCTCGCTTTTTTCTGGAATTCCCAGTAATCGCAAATTGTTTCGGCGTGCCCTCCCTTCCGCATCATCCGCTCTGTCCTGCAACCCCTTAAGTTGCCGTTTCATTTGCTCTATTTGAGATGTGTGAATTGTGTGCTGAGGGATCAGGTCATCCAGCGCCAGCTTGTTAGTCTGTACTTTTTCAGCCAAGTTCTTATTGTCTGCTTTTAATAAATTGAGACCCACTGAGAGAGTGCCAATCTGTGTTTCAAGGGCGGAGTGTGTGTTTCTGATCTCCTTCAATATTAAATCCAATTTATCTGTCTGACCTGCAGGTACTGTGGGCGGGATAATGTCATGATTGACACTTTCAGGCATCTCGATGATGGGCCCCTCTTCAAGTTCCAGTTGCGTAAGAGGGTCTGGCTGTTTAACCTTTGTGCGTCCCATCTTTGCGGTAACTAGATGACAACCTACGTTCAGTGTTGTATTCCACTACCCTTCAATTTATGCCTCCCAGGAGTATTTGTGCAATTGGGAGCCCCTCCGGTCTATAGCGGTCATAGTATCTGCGCACTCCAATTGCGTTCCACCAGGACCCCCAGTAACTCCCAAAGCTTCACGCGAGTTGCTTTCTCTTGCTCTTTATTGCCTCAATTGTCCGATCCTGGCCAATCCCGGGTCTTCTTCTACGCCTCAGTCCGGGTCTGTAGGCTTACCTTCCTCTCAGCGTGCCCCTGGGAAAACTCGGCTACGTGACACGGGATCCCAATGATAATACACCCCTCGCAGCTAGGTCACTTCTATGATATCAGCACTCCATACAATTTGAGTTCCTCTGAAAGTGTGGCATCCGCGTGGGTCTGCACTGCCGAAATTCGGAAGTGTCTTAATTATTGGGTCATAGTGTAATTGAAGGCCACCTCTCACTGCGCCACCATCATGCTAATATACTCTTCGTTGTTGCCAGTAGGCCCCGTAGCACCGAACTTCCAAAATCAGCTCCGTGTATCGCCCAAGCATCTATATGTGTATGATGTTGTGCTCAATGCATCAGCAAGCCGTCCCTCTGCCCAATAACAGCTCAATGCAGCCACTGAATCAACGCCATACTCACAGTTTTCCATCTGCGCAGCTTCTACATGTCCGCCCCGCCATCTTGTGACGTCTCAGCCTCCCGTCCAAGTGTGTCGACCTAATCTCAGGCAGCATCGGCATTAATATGGAATCTGCGCCAGCTTCATTTATGCACCGGGTCTCAAGGGGCATTGCAGACTCGCTCCGGTCACAGCGGGTATTTTTCTATTCCAAAGTTTCTCGTCACTGCTGGACCTTTTCAAGCCCAGCCAGGAGTGCTCCGCTCGTATACCGGAGCCTCGGTTTACGGGGTCCCAGAGCAGGACAAACTCACTCCTTTCCCGCTCCGCTCATGGAGACGGTATTCTGCTGCCCATTTGCCAGTGTTTCGTTGCAGGACGTCCCCAATCTCAGCCTCAAAGTTCAGGGTCGACGCGGAGCTTTGCTATTCCGCGTCCGCCATGTTCGGCGGTAAGCCACGCCCCTCCCACAATACACTGCTTATAACCTCACATATTACATCACTCATGACATGGTCAGTAACACCACTGAAGACATCTCAAATGAGTTGAGTTTCCATGGTGACACCAAGGTCTGTACAAGTGAAATCTAAGCTTAACTATAACTTCCCTGTAACCTTTGTTCTTTTCAATGAATATAATATGTATGTGTGTGTGTGTGTATTTTGTAGGTGTGTATAAGTAGGTTTGTTGGAGACAGAGATCACTTTAAATGTCTATAGTCAACAGAAAGTCAAGCTTGTCTAAAATGTGTGTAACCACTAGAATTTCCACAAGCATTCAGTCATTGAGTACCTGGTAGGAGCTTTTTCAGGCTGGGGTTTGATCAATGTGAAGGAGGTGGTTGTGTGTATTCTTATTGCGAGGGATTTCCAGATTTGTGGGTTGTTGCCCAACAATGCTCACTTTGTGATGAAGTTTTCTCATGCTTGTGGTGGTTGCCAGTTCTGTGATGCCAGGAATGGAGTGATGAGTGTAATCCTTGTTCTGGAAATGAATTAAGCAGAAGAGTGGAGGGCTGCTTTTAGCGGCGTAAATCATGTCTTAAAAAGGACAGTAAATAAAGAATTGCTGTATTCATTTTCAGAAGCCTAATGAAAAAGTTAAATTAATGGATTAATTTCCTGATTGGTTTGTATACAGTTACAGAACAAATTCCTACAATTCTTACTGGGCATATAAATGTGTAATAATAATACAGCATTTTCTAGAGCGCGAACAGCGACCTCACAAGGAGGTGTCCCGGCGCTAGGAGCGGCAAAGACACAGAGACCAATTTTAAGCAATTAGCGTGGTTGGGTGAAGAGCCAGGTCTTCAACATCTGCTTAAAACAGGATTCAGAGGGGGCCTGCTGAAGCGCAGGGGGCAGGGAATTCCATAGCGCCGCCATCTTCGCCGAGAAGGTTCTTCCTCCCAGCCGGGCCCTTTCTGTTCGTGGAACTGCTAGCTGAACGCGGCAGTTGGAGCGAAGGCAATGGGCCTGAGTGTATCTCGGCAACTGAGCTCTCAGGTAGTTTGGGCAGGTGCCATACAGAGATCTAAAAGCCAGCGTGAGTGCCTTAAATTTGATCCTGTTGGCTACTGGTAGCCAGTGAAGTGAAAGAAGGTGCGGAGAGACTGAATGCTTAAATGGAATACGCATTAACAGTCTCGCAGCCGCATTCTGGACCATTTGCAATCGCTGAATTAGGTACTTTGGCAAACCCAGATAGAGGCCGTTAGCGTAAATCAGTCTTGATGTTACTGTAGCATGGATTACTGTTTTTTGGCAACTCTCAGGTAAAAGACGCAGAATCTTCCGTAGATTCCTCAACTTGCCTAGACAGCATCCAGCTACCTGTTGGATATGCGAGGCAAAGGACAGGTTATCGTCCCAACGCACCCCCAGATTTTTTGCCGTTTGGCTAGGCGAAGGGGCCGGTCCCATCGATGCCGGCCACCAAAGCTCAGATGGGGGAGGGGAACCTTTTCCAAAGAAAATCACTTCCGTCTTGTCCGCATTAAGTTTCAATTTGTTAGTGTTCATCCAACGCGCAACGTCTTGAAGACAGCCCTTAAAGCTTGAAAAGGCTGCCTCTGACACCTCCGAATATGGAAACACCAGTTGGGTGTGATCAGCATATGAGATTGCCTTGACCCCCCAATTGGCAATCAAAGTAAAAAGCGGAGCCAGGTAGATATTAAATAATAATGGGCTAAGTGTCGAACCCTGAGGGACGCCACAACTGAGAACCTTAGGTGTTTAAGAAACGGTCCCCAGTGCCACCTTTTGGGTTCTCTGAGTCAGATACGACTGTATCCAACCCAGCGCCTGGTCCTGGAGGCCTACCTCTATCAGTCGCTTCAACAGCCCTGCGTGGTCAACCGTATCAAAAGCTGCCGATAGATCCAGGAGCACCAGCATGGCTGAGTCTCCCGAATCCATCGACCACCTCACTGATTCAGCCACCTCAATCAGAGCTGTCTCGGTACTGAAACCGGGTCTAAAACCTGACTGCGTTTCGTGCAGTATCCTATTTTCCTCCATAAATTTACTTAGCTGCCGCTGGATAACTTTCTCAAGCATTTTGCCCGGTGCAGCCAGCAGAGAAATTGGACGAAGGTTACTAAAGTCCGTGGGGTCCCCATTTGGCTTTTTTTTTAATGGGAGGAGGGTGGCATGTTTCCATATCTCCGGGAACACCCAGGAGGAAATGGATGAATTCCAGATGTGCTGTAAAGTGGGAGCCACGAAGTCAGCCATTATGCTCCAAAGCTTAGGTGGACAGGGGTCGTCAGGTGACCCTGACTTACAACGTCTTAATTCCTGCATGACCGAGGTCAGAGCTATAGGCTGAAATTGAGCCAAAGAATCACCAGTAACCTCTTTGACAACCAGATCTGTCTTCACCGTCCTCCTCTCAGGGCCGAAGGACTCATAAACTCGCTTAATTTTTCGGTCAAAGAAATCAGAAATGCTATCGCAAAATGTGACCGACGGAGGTACCTCCCTCTCAATAAATCTAGGTTTGAAAAAGGAATGAACCACCTTAAAAATGTCCTTGCTCGCAGGTTTATCCGCCGCTAGATTTATTTTAAATGGAATGAGCGAGTGGTCAGACCAGACTAGCGGCAGTGCCGCCTCCATCGTCACGTTTTTAATCTTGGAAAGAATTCAATCAAGCGTATGACCCACTCTATGTGTGGGGCCATCATTGATTAGTCTCAAATTGGCTGCATTCAATGTGGCCCTCAATGTCTCTGCAGGGGCGCAACCCTCCTTATCCACATGGATGTTAAAATCCCCAACTGTGAGGAAATGAGGGTGAAGGAGGGAACTCTGCACGATCACATCCAACAGAGCTATCAGGTTGGGCTCATCCCCACCAGGAGGGCGGTATATAACTAGTCCCGTTAGTGATAGCTGAGGTCCCACCTGAAGGCAAAAGTGTAGTCCCTCCAGTCCCGGAATCAGGGTTGGGGCAGAGGGTGTTAGTATAAACTGCTCCTTGAATATAGCAGCCACCCCCCCCCTCCTCTTCTAGCGCCTGCCCTGTTAGAAAAACACATTTTGTAACCTGGGGGTATCGCCAGCGCAATGGCGGTCACATTGTCCTCATTAAGCCAGGTTTCTGTTAGAAACAGAGCATCCCACTCATGACCTTCCAATAGTATACCAACTTTGACACCATTAATCCAATTTAGCACAGTTTTTAAATAATTATTATTATTGTCTACATAGAGGTAAAATATGTAACAATTGTGGCTGGAAGGCTCAATCTCTATTAAAGGAGAGGGGGTTTGCAGAGATAATAGATATTTTACAGACTAAAGTTCCCTACAGATATTGTCCTCGATGTTCTTTTTCAATATTTTTCAGTTTCATAATTCCTTTCTATATGGATACCATTGGTGGATAACAAGCTTTCGCTGAGCGCGCTATGAACTGCTCCAGGGCTTGTTCTGATCATTCTATTTAGAGTAAGATCAAATAACTTTCTTTGCTCTTTTAATGTGGATTTTCTAAATTCCAAGGAGGTTTTTAATGATGCTTCATTCTTCGGAATTTTCACAAATACACTGTCTAGATTCTGGAGATGAAAAAAAAAGAAAGTTGACATCAATAAATACTGTGCATTATTGCATGTATAATGATTGCCTGTAACCTCAGCCATTAAATATTGTCTCCCCCATGCAGCACTGGCATGTATAGTATTAAGGTAAAATAGTCTGGCACATTAAGATGCTTGCCAGCTTTACATATAATATAACATGCGTATTTGTAAAGCGCACGTTCACCCGTAGGTATCTTGGCGCTGAATAACAGATGTTTGTTGTTACCCAACTCAATGTTTCTCATTTTATCGACCTCAAATGGATGATAGGATGAGTGGACCTGCCAGGATCCGACTCTGTGACCATGAAGTTGAACACAGGCTCCTGCAGTGAACGCAATAGTCCACTGAGCCACCAGACTCGACACAAGAGAGACCAATGTTTTGTATGATGATTTGTATCCAGTGCAGAAGGGGAGGCACAGAAAGCAGAAGGTATGACTGTGACACCATTCCTACCTTGGCATTATTTTTTGTCACCGGTGGCCCTAGAGGAAAAAGGGCTTTAGAGAGAAGGCTTGTTGAGTTTCCCTGGTGACACCAAGGTCCATAGTCAGGTCCTAGGACATATCAATTCCTGACCTCCTGGACTAATGTTGGATGACAATAAAATACCTTACCAAAAGATGATAACCAGTCCCATGCTAATAGTGGGCACCAGCTGGGCAACCTTTTGTCTGAGAGAACATCATATTTTACGGAACAAACCCAGCAGCTGTGGGAGGATCCTTTGGGAATGTCTATTTTGGACTGTGTTAGAATCTAAAATTGGAGATCACTCTTAAGAGAATGATTGGGTCTCAAGTCTCAATGGGCTAGTGGTACCAGGCTCATTGGGCCTGTTAGATGCATCTTTCAAATGTAAGTATCCCTCAAAATCCTACAATAATAGTTGTGCTGCAGCTGCAAGAAAACTTGAGCAAGCCGCACCTGATACAGGGGTACCAATCATGGTTCTGCTCCCGCCGCAGCACAGACACTCCACTAGGAAGTCAAGGATGTCCTACTGATCACTGACCGAGAAGCCGTTTGCTTGCTAGCCCTCCTCGCACTCTCAGACAATCCTCCAATGGGTTTCCTTGTTGCATCAGCGAGACAGCAGTTTGACAACGTGAAGACATCCACGCGTATACCCTACTCTTAGTAACCCGTCAGATCCCCAAAGCGCTACACTTTCTGCACCTGTCTTATATGTATAGGCATGGATCAAAGCATCAACATCTCACAGCCCTGACTATGTGATATGCATATTTCTGGTGTCTAGGATGACACAGCTACTGGTTTCCCTTAAATATGCACAAACATTGCAGAGTAGGGGCCTTTCACGCTCATGCCACCAATCTCTGGAAGACCCTACCGAAGCATAACACTGCTAATACACTGCTCACAACCTCACGCATGACGTCAAAAATGACATCATCCATAACATCCAATGGCGTCATCAATACTTTATGCAGAGCATAGGGTATGAGTAAGATGGCTGCTGACCATACTTTAAATATAGAACATTAGAGGCCATAGAACCTGGCCTGTGGATAGACACTTTATGTAATGCATAGGGCATAGCTTCCATTTTCAGACATGAATTGTGCAAACAGCTTTCAAGATCAGAGTTTTCACCCTAACTGTTCTGAAAAGTGTAACATTCAAAATAATTAATTAGTACCATGTGTAATATGGTCCTATAAAGCCATCTTGGTGTTCTAGTAACAAACTACCTAGACTTCGGCCTTGTGGTTTATCATGTCACCAGAACCCGTCAATGACAACATTGGACCATATTGCACAGTTACCTGTTATACATTAATGTGGATGGATGGATGGATGGATGGATGGATGGATGGATGGATGGATGGATGGATGGATGGATGGATGGATGGAAGCCTTTGTTTGCCAGTGGTGTCAAAGGAAGCAATTCACAGAAGGGAGTTCTTCACTCTGAATTATTTTCTTTAGTTCACATGACTGACTTAATTTGTAATAGATTCCGCTTGCACAAACTAATAAAAAATGTAATGGATGGTTAACACATCATTTATTCTTTCTTCAGTTGTGATAAAAAAATACTCTCACAATGACAGATCTGCTCTCTAAGCATGAATCAGCAAATCTTAAAAGCTCTCCCTTGCTGGAAATCATTGATTCAAGCATTTACCAATGTCAAAATAAGCATTACTAATGTAGAAAAGTGTTAGCAAAAAATACATTTTTCAGCATTGTTAAGCCTACACTAGAGTGCCAATGAACTGCAAAAGAAAAGAACTTTTTAGAATATGTATTGATGTCCTTACAATGCTGCTTTACCCTTGAAGATTTACTAATAACAACACACATTGTTCATGGAAACACATTTTAAATATTAGCACTTAACATTTCCCAACAAAAACACACTTTCTCAAAACATGACAGTCTTATCTGCAATCTCAGGCAAGCAATGAATACTAAAGGCTATCTCCAGAGTACTAAAAGCAATTAATACAGCATCTTATGTAAAAACAAAAGCACATAATGAGTGACGTGTTATATGGTCCAATATTGCTGTCTCTGCTTTCAGGTGACATTTAAAATGTATTCGGCCTACCTCACCGTGGCTTAGGATGATATGTACATATACATATAAATGAATATATATATATTCCCAGTAACACCTTCCTGCAAGGATATTGGACATGCTGGGCACGGCCTCATGCCAAGCCTTGTACGTGCATGGACATGGCATAGAATCTTGCAGTAACGCAAAATATTGTATGAGTTTATGGGCCACAAAGGCTGCCCCTTTTAAACATCCAGGGGCAGTGTTAAGTATATAAAAACAGAGGGCGCTGCCAGAATCAGAAAGTTATAAAAACTTTTTAATGATTTCAATAAAAATAATTTGTTGTAAGTTTATCAAATGGCTCAGAGTTGAGACAATCAATGAATGTGAAATCTTAATAATGTCAATTAATGAAACAAGTGAAAAGAAGTCAGTCAGTCAGTCAAATACACTTTATTCAATTTGTTAAAATCATAAAAGACATAAAATTTACATACATACAACATAAAAACGAACAATCATGTATCTAAAAATAAGTACAGTAAAAAGCATTTTTTAGTTAGTGCAGGACAGTTGATCATGTTAAAATCTACTGAAAAACATAATTGGTTAAAATAATGTATTAGGTGGGGCTTTCATCTTCTTAATCCTAATTGCCGCCACTAAAAAACTGGCAACACAAAAGATGATGCGGGTGGAGCCCAAGAGCTGGAGATAGATTAATGCAGGCCTAACTTGAGTCAAGAAGTCGTTATGTCAACCCAAAGTGTACACCATTTAATTTCTCACAGTAGTGCTCAGTGCTTTAGTGATCAGACAGTGCAAGAAAAAGGAGAGCAAACCATAGAGATGTGTGTGACGCAATAAAGAGAAGCGATGGACTAAGTGGTCATTATTTGTACGGAGAATCAGTATGAAAGCACAGATGGGTGTTAATAAAAGTACTTCAAATGTCCCAGTTCAACCACGTCTGGGCCCACTGTTAGTACATGGCCGTGTGATAACCATGCAGCGAAGTATTTTTATCATAAGTCATTCATTGATTATATAGTTATCTAATTCCGCTAGATGCTAGACCTTTTATGATGCTTTGGAGTTTTCAAAAAGCTAATTATTGATTGTGCTTTAAACCTAAACAGATCACGTGTTGGACCATCTATGACCCTCGGGTCCAGGTTTGGTGTCAATCCTATAAGAGGATTTTGCAGTCTCGCTGAGGTTACATTAGGTCTCAGAATCCGCAGTCAGGGTTCTGTTATGCCCGCCCTCTCAGACTTAGGATGGGCACATTGTTAAACTTACTCAAAAGACTCCCAGAGATCTGAAGACCACAGTTTGCATCCGCAAGACACAAAACAAAGTAGAAAGACCATTGAAAGGTGAAAGGGTCCTGCACAAAGGGGTTGTCCAATAAATAATTCCCAAAGGACATTGCCACACACAATGCCCTGTGGGAACTGAGAGCAGAGATAATGTGCCCAGGGCATTTGCATCGACCATTGCCTATGAACAATGCACATGTGGCATGGACACTGAAAGCTGACCCAAATATGATGCCTTTAGCTCAAGCCCAGCTTGACCATAGGTCATGTACTGTGGACACCATGACCAGCAGAGGTGCACTTAAGACATGACCAAAGGAAATTCCCTGTATATAGTGCAGCCACCCATTCAATGCAAGGATTAATTGTACACATATAGCATAGCTATGGCATAGCTGCAGACCGTTCCTTCTTGCTGTACCACCAGGGCATCAAACCAGACCATGCACAGCGCGTAGGTAATTCCTTGCATGCAATTCAGCTTGCAATTTACAAAGCCAGAAAAATGGACACAACATTAAGGTTCTCTAATAAGACCACATGTCTTACGCAAAGAAGGAGAAATGTGAGCCATGTGCAGATGTACCATGTTCACTTACATCTAGTGAGCACGGGGTGTGGGCACAGTTCATACAATGTACACCACACATGAGTATGTGCCATTGGTTCCCATAAGTAGCGAATACAGGTGGATACGTATAGGGAAGGGTCATTGCCCTCGGCTGTGCCCTATTTCATACACTGATGATGTCATTGATGGTTTCAAATATGTCATCAGTATTGTCATCAATTGTAGCATCATTTGTGAAATCATCCTAGTGTTACATGGTAGAAAATGAGCAGAGCATTAGAACGATAGATAGATAGATAGATCGATAGATAGATCGATAGATAGAGAGAGAGAGAGAGAGAGAGATAGATAGATAGATAGATAGATAGATAGATAGATAGATAGATAGATAGATAGATAGATAGATAGATAGATAGACGGACGGACGGACGGACGGACGGACGGACGGACGGACGGACGGACGGGCGGGCGGACGGACGGACGGACGGACGGACGGACGGACGGACGGACGGACGGACGGACGGACGGACGGACGGACGGACGGACGGACGGACGGACGGACGGACAGACAGACAGACAGACAGACAGACAGACAGACAGACAGACAGACAGACAGACAGACAGACAGGCAGGCAGGCAGGCAGGCAGACAGACAGACAGACAGACAGACAGACAGACAGACAGACAGACAGACAGACAGACAGACAGACAGACAGACAGACAGACAGACAGATAGATAGATAGATAGATAGATAGATAGATAGATAGATAGATAGATAGATAGATAGATAGATAGATAGATAGATAGATAGATAGATATCACGTGCAAATCACACACACACACATATGTGGGTGTGATTTATATATATGTGTAATATTTTAAACATATAAAAAGCAGTGTTATAGTTACAGTGCAAAAACCTAAAAAACCTAAGAAATAATGAACTTTGCTAGCTCCACAGGCCAGGCTATTACTCAGGGCCCTGATATACCCCGATCATGCCCTCACTCATGACTTCACTGATTATCTCAATGTGCCACCAGCATTGATCAAAGTATTGGAAACATTTAGGTAAGCACACGGCCTAGCCAAAGGTTGCAGCCTTCCCCAGCCCACACTGTGCATGACAGAAAAAAGTGGAGAGAGCTGCACAAGAATACCAACGGTATGCACTGCTCTATGTCTATGCAGTGACTGGGTATGAACAAAAGAGGACACTGAGCTTGGCGCGGGCACTAGCTGAAAGCCCAGTGCCCAACTGCTTGTACAAGGGGTTATGTTCACACGAGTGGATGCAAAGACCTGGCCCTGTGTACTATCCCTACTTGCATATCCGAAGGCCATGAGCAATGGGTTGTAGTCACATGAAGGATGAGCACACAGACCAGCCCTGCACCCATCACACGCACACCAACTGTGCTCTGCACCCAGCCCATGTCACCGTGTGTCCACAGGGCTCACTGGTACATCCTTGGAGCCTACAAGAAATGCATTCATGGGGCAATGCATACATTTTAGGAGTTAGTTTAGCTCTTCCGTTGATCCGTAAATCGGCATTGGCTCATTGGAAAATGTACTGTCTGGCCAATTATATTACTTTATTTTAACAATAGACCGGTTCGAGATCTCTCAGGTACCTAACCAGTTATCCGAGGTGTGTGGGTGTTCCCCACTTCCCGCACTATGCAAGTTGAGTCCCTGGTGGTATGTGAAGGTACTACGTATAAGGAAATGAGCATAATGTTGGGGGGGATGGAGGGCGGAAGGGCCATACCCTATCTGTACGCCACAGGAGGCGGTAGGAGGAATAGGTGTCCTGTAGGCATTCAAAGTATGTATCCGATCGTGGATAGTAATTGAGGGTAAACACACAAAATATCGAATTTGAAATATCGACTGTCCAGAATATAGAATCAAAAATATAGAGAGGCCAGAATATCGAATTCCCAAAATATAGTTGTATAGAATATCGAATTTGAGATAAGAAATATCGATTTCCATAATATCGAAATTTTTTTAGTGTTATGTATGCTAGTATTTGTGTTAAAATTATATATTATTTTTTTAATGTATGTTTGATTTTTTTAAAGTAATGAATTTTATGTTATTTAATTTTTGCATTATTTAATTCTGTAACGGGTTGTGGGTTTATAGGGGAATAGGGTGGGAAGTAATTTAATTATAGTAAATTAAATAATATTTTTTATGAATTATGAATTATTTTTAATTTAATTTTGTGTTTTAGTTCTGTAGCGGGTTGTGGGTTTATAGGGGAATAGGGTGGGAAGTAATTTAATTGTAATTAAGTAAATAGTTTTATTTATTTATATGTATTGATAATTAATTGATTGTTAATTAATTATTAATTGCTAATTATTTTTTATTAATTGGTAATTAATTGTAATTAATTGTTTATTTGACAATCATGTTAATTGTATTAATGTATTATTTGGAGTGGGTTGTGGCTTCTAGGGGAATAGGGTGGGAGGTAATGTAATTGTAATTAAATAATTATTGAAATTATTTTTGTGTATTGATAAATAATGTATTGTTAGTTAATTATTAATTGGTCATTTTTTTTATTACTTATTACTCTTTCCCTACTGTTGCACTCACTGGAGTGGGAATAGTCATTTTTACCCCTATGCTTTTCCTACTGTTGCACTCACTGGAGTGGGAATAGTCATTTTTACCCTCCCGCTATCCAACGCTTTCCCTACTGTTGCAGTCACTGGAGTGGGAATAGTAATTTTTACCCCTACGCTATCCAGTGCTTTCCCTACTGTTGGAGTCATTGGAGTGGGAATAGTAAATTTTACCCCTACGCTATCCAACGCTTTTCCTACTGTTGCACTCACTGGAGTGGGAATAGTAATTTTTATCCTCCCACTATCCAACAAATTCTTTACTTTTGCAATTGTTGGAGTGTGAATACTAATTTTATTCCCTTAGCTATGTAATGTTTTTAATTTTGTTATATTTAATCTAGTGTAAATTATTAATTAACATAAAAAGTATTACTTTAATTATTTAAATTATTATATATGATTTATTTTTATATTTAAATAATAGGTTTATTTATATATATGTAAATATATTTGTAATAATGTTTTAAATATGTTATATTTAAGATTAATAATTATTTTATAATATTATTAAGTAAAGATATGTGTTAAAAAATATGTTTTTTTACATTACATTTATTATTTTTACATGTTACGCTTTTGTTCATTATTTTAACTATGTTTTATTTAATTTTGTTTATTACTTAATTGATTTTATATTATTTTTAATACATTTAAAAAATGTCGATAGTTTAGTTAGCTATATTTTAACTATCTATATTTTGTACTCGATATTTTAGAACTTACCTGTTTGTAGATAGTGATTCTATATTCTGTCCCTCGATATTTTTGAGTCGATATTTTGGGCAGTCTATATTCTGTCCCTCGATATTTAGTCACTGAACTATAATTGAGATAATACTCTCTGGGGTTGAAGTGCAGGGCGGGCAACAGGGATAACGTGGGCATACATAGTGATGGTCACCGTCCCAGCAACAGAGAAGCGGTCATGTTAGTGCACGTCGAACCCGTGTCGACGGATGTGGAAAACGTACCTATTGATCATGGGGACGTTTGTCGGTTTTGGCTTCCACTGCAGGTAAAAAGGGGTCCCAGCACTCGCCTCCCGTTCGAGAGTCACCTCTCATGTGAAGCAACATGATTTTGTGTGCTTCTGCCCGAGTCCAAGTCAGCAAACTGCTCAACTATCGTTGAGTGTCTGGGGCAGCAGGAGATTTCCACGCCATGGCTATACTGCGCTTAAATAAGACAAAAGCCAGATCTATAAATTGGTGTACATGAATATCGCCCTTCACTCTGGGACGCAACCCCACTAAGCATGATTCAGGGATGAGGGTAAGAGCACACGCCGTCATTTCAGCCACCATTGCAGTTATTTTCACTCATGCAGATTGAAATGAGGGGCATGCCCAGACCACATGGAAGAAATCCGCATTTTGCTTCTTGCATCTAGGACATGCCAGGGAAAGTGCTGGAAACATACATTGGATATGGTGTGGGGAGAGATAAGTGTGGTGAATGAAATTAAACTGTGTGTAACGGGACACACCCTTGGTCAGCTGAAGGACATGAGCCCAGGACCCATCAGTCAATGGTTGTTGGAGCATCGCATCCCACCTGGCACGTGTTACCACAGCATGATCGGATGGATGAATGTGGAGCGCCGTATACAAGGTCGTGATTGAGTGACAGGTACATGTGACGGACAAGAGGGTGTGTAACATCGGGGAAACGGGAGGTCTGGGTCATCCACATTCCACGTCTCCTGAAAAACATTCTGAAGAGCCCAGTGCATTAGGAACTGTCCAGTGCCTAGACCATGTGATTCCACTAAATCTTTAAACGCCACTAGTGTGTCCTCATTATTGAGGTCGCCCATAAATGTGAGCTCCACACCGCTCCAAGGAGCCATTCAGGGTGTTGTGCCACCCTACATAGTAATGGCAAATCCCAAATGACAAATGCTGGGGAGTATGGAGGTGTGGACCCCTTGGAGCGTACATATCTATGTCAGTAGGTACGAGCTACCATCATCTGCCTAGACTCATATCATGGGCGGGATGTGGAATCAGACAGCCAGGTATAGGTGCTTGTATCCCTCAAGACTGCCCGCACTTGAACAGTCTCGGAGTGATGCGGAGTACACAACCACGTCATCAGCTCTCTAGCTGTGTGGCATCACAGTAGAGCTCGAAATGGGGTGCCCCCATTCTGCCCTCAGTGAGCGGGCGTTGTATTGTGTTTCAGACAACCCAACAACGTCCTAAGCCCCATATCAATTCAAGCACCAACCCATTTAGCACCCGAAAGAATCTCTGAGGTAGCAAAATAGGTGGGGTTACAAAGAAGTACAGCAGGGGGTGGGGGAGAACCAACATTTTAGATATTGCCACCCGGCCCAGTGGGGACAGTGTAGGAATCCTTGCATCATTTTGCAAGGCTGCGTGAGCTGCGGGGTGATTATGTTTTTTTGTACAGAAAAGGACACCTTCCTGCATGAAAACAATCATTAATGGCATTTTCCTCTATGTGTACTACGGAATGCTCTGCAGCACGCATAGAAAGAGGAAAAAACGAGGAGAAATAAAAGTATTTTCCTAGCATTACTACGCCTCACTGGGGGAGAAGTAGAATTCTGACACATTCCCAGTTTTAGAAAATGTTGTAAATATGGGAATGCGTCAAATTCCATGGATGTTGTGTGGGATCACAGAGTAATACGTAAAAAGGGGTTAATATTTACAAGTTCATGAACAGTCATGAATTTATGTGGCCTTGCTATTATGGGCAGGCACACTGTGAAGCCAGATCATCTAAAAAAGTGGCGCACTGGCGGTGCCATGCGCTTGTATACAAGCCCACTAGTTTGCCCCATGTATTGCATGGTCGTGCGTGATTGGCTCTCCCCATTAAGAACCTCGTTAGAAAGATGTTGCTGGGCATATGTGTTCACACCCTAATGGGAACAGGAAGTATCCCACATGCAATATGTTTGAATGTTTACATTAAAAGTAAAATAAAATGCAGTGTTTGAGAATAGCCTTGCCTGGTGTGTGAAAGTTGACTCATAAACTGATGTTCTGGTCAAAGAACATTGTTGTGTGAACATTTGCTGTCCCTGTGTGAGGGTATGGTGAGCACATACCAACTCCAGCAGGCACTACAGCTCAGATCAGAGGCAGGGAGAATACACTTCCCCCCTTAAAACAGTCAAACATAGGATACCAAGTTTGTGAAGTTGCTCACAAATGGATATGCACATTCTTAAAAATCCATTACTACTTCTGGTAAGAGAAGGCCTGCACACTGCTTCCAGACGCACAACCTTGCTCTGTACATAGTCACTGTCATTTATTTTTTATAGTTTAGTCAATAAAAACCATAACAATATATTTATCCATAGAATAAGATAAAACGATCATAATAAAATAGCAAGCAGGAAAGATAAATAATAAGAAAAAATGATTAGCTAAAAGAAAAATGCATTATCTAAAAGATGTTGATATGATGCCACCTTAAATGCATTGATAACATTCCTGCTGCCCTTCACCCCCGCCGTTCTCAGAGAACACACTCCAAGTGCCACGTTTGTGCGGAAGCATGCTTCAGTGCTTAAAAAGTGGGAGCTGCATAAAGTGCGATATCAAGGAGCTTTGAGAGGTGAAGAGAGGTGCTAGAAACCATTCCTGAAATGAAAGACTATGCCCCGACGTCCCCGTTATGCCCCTTTGAACCCTATAAATTGAGTCTTGACAAAGTGCATCGCGCCTTTAGATCCTGCTGAAAGTCCAACTCCAGGGGCCGCATTGTAGATGTTCCCCAGGAGGGCAGTGGGCCCGTGATCCCACTTCCTGTGTTCTCAGGCCACTTCTGCATTATAGAAATGACCCCATCCCCTTGTGTACCCCCTCCCGCAGAGCTCGCTGTTCAGGTGCACATGTCATGCCCCTGCACAGTGAATGGAGCAGTCACTCGGTTGCAAGGTCTTGCCCCGTGCACATCACCGAGCAGCATTCCTAATGCGCATGTGCCATATTACAGATTAGTGTGCACTGACACAGAGGCTTTTGGGATGTGCATTAACTGGCAGTAGGACAGAGTTGGTGCACCCGAACGGGCACCCTTTGGTTGGGGGAGGATACAATGTCGCAGGGTCAGGGCAGTGACACCCCACTCGGGGTACAATCAAAGACTGCTTCCCTCTGCGGTGGCCTACCGGGCCCACCTGCAGCCAAAGGAGAGCAGAGTTCACCCCCTGCGCCACCTCTCACTGCTGCGCTTTCTCCTGTTTTGTCTGGTTGAACATATGAACTTGATATGCAGTGGAGCAGATGTCTGCCTCTGTATCACTGCTTAATTAAAACCAGTGCTTGCCGGGGCTCAGCACAGACCCTTAATTCACAACACTGGCACTTATGAAAAACCACCACGTGGTGGCGATGTTTGTCAAGTTTTGAAGTTAGCACCTTAGAAAAGTGGTTACCACTTACATATACATTGAAGTGGATAATGCCAGCGCTCCAGGATTGTTCTGCAATGGTCCAAACTGCTAGACTGGTAGCAGAGTGCTGGTCAGTAACTATGGTGGTACTGACATTTCGAAGCGCTGGCAGGAGCCGAGGGTGGTGTACGCTTCAGTGGCGTCCTTAAAAATACCTTGGGCCCTCCACTTACTTCTTTAGGAACTAAACACTGGATTGATATGACGTGTGAGGTTATCCAGATGCTGAGAGAGGTTCTGCAGCATCACTAAACATAACTGGAGAATTCCAGGGGGTTTTAGGTTTTGGTTTCTGTGTGATTGTCATGTTGCGAACAGGAGGCAGATATAAAGTGAGAGACAGTCAGGGAGATATTCAGAGGGGCAGAAGAAGAGAGGGGGAGAGAAGGACCGAGAGTTAGACAGTAGAAAACAGAGCGAGAGAAAAGGTGAAATAAATAAAGTGATTGAGTAGCAGAAGGACAGGCGAGAGAGGGAGAGAGAGAAGAAAGAGCAAATGTAAAAATAAATTAAATGGAGATATAGGGGTAGAAGGAGGGCAGAGAAGAAGAACTAGAGATCGGAGTAACAGACGCAAAGATAAGAGATGGGGAGCAATAGTAAAAGTAGAGAGGAATGTGAGAGGACAGATGTGTTTAGACTTCACAAGGCGCTTGACAACAAGAACGAGCGCTCGCTCCATTGTTAAACATGCAGCACGCATACAGTGAGCTCCAGAGGACACCCAAATGGTTTACGAAACATGAACATACTCGTAGTACAGAGAAACCACGAACTCTGGCATTTCTGAAGCCCCTTACCTGCGTTGCGTGCAGCTGTGGCGCAGCGCCCTGCGCGTCCGCCCCGGGTGAGCCGGCGCACTGCCTCTTGCCCTCACACTGCCGCCTCCAACGGGTGATGTGCAATCACCCCTCCTGCACTCACAGCGCTGCCTCACACGGTGGGTGCGCAGCCTGCCCTCACACTTCCGCCTCCCACGGTGGGTGCGCAGCCCGCCCTCACCCAGCTCCCCGCAGCGGGAATGCAGCCAGGGCGCTGTGAGGGAGAGGGGATGCGGGGCTGGCCGGACTGGCCTGCCGCCTTGATGCTTCTCTGGCTCCTGCCAGGCTCCGCGGAGTGTCCAAAGTCACAGGGGAGGGTCCGAACCGCTCTTATTTATTGTAGCAGTCCTGGCGGGTCTCCTTAAGGGAATCCGAAATAAAAGAGCGCGCCGGTAGATGCCATTGAAAGCGCGGTACTGCAGGGGAGGCGGCAGCCAATCCGTGCCCTGCGGCTGCCTCCAGCCTGCATCCCGATGCCTTGCTGAGGGATGGGCTGGGTACCACCTTCATCACTCGTCTGACATCAGGGCTATCCGCAAGTACGGGAGATTGTCTCTGACTTCAGAGAGACAGCGCGTTCTTTTGCAGTCACCATTAGATACACAGTGTATATTTGTTAAATGTGTGGGTCATTACAGTAGATTTAATCCGGTTATTTACCTTCCTTGAATTTATGAATATTAGAATTATTAATTTGAATTCATTCTAGAGCACAGACCCGTCACTGAGACCCACCGAGCTTGCCTTCCAGCTGATGAAGAGCACGTCAATTGCAAAAGACATATATAACAGCAGATGACGCGAATAATTCCAACAATAAATTCCCGTGTTTCATGTTTGGCACGTGCCGAATGGACATGCTTCGGAAAAAAGTTTTAAATACATTTAAAGCACGCATCTGTCATTCTCTTCTGCTTGAGACAGTTATTGTAATTGTATTGCTACAGCGCTTCATACCCCTGACGAGGCGTTGAAGCGCTTTACGCCGGGATGCTCCCGATCCGAAGTTTAGTGTTTAGTCCAGTGTTATTCATTATTGGAATTAGTCTCGTGCGCTCAATATTTGATTACATATATTGTGGTGCTAGCATTATTGGGGGACTAAGTAAGGTAATACAGATGTTTTGTGGGGTTAATAGATGAACCAGAGGAGGTTAGGTATTGTTAGGCTGCACGGGTATGGCTTTAAAAGAAGAGAGACTGTGATCTTTGTGAGAAAATTCCAGAAATGTATTAATAGAGTAGAGATTAAAGCAACGGGCAAGTGACTCAGAGAAGCTGGTGCCCAGAGAGAAAAGGCAAGCAGAGGATGGGAAAGGGAGAACAACGCCATTTAAAAAGGAAAAATGAAAGGTGACACTCAGAGATTCTAAGTGAAGATTAGTTTTTTATGCTGGAATTTGTAAATATAAAGGACGCTTTTTGACACAACATGCAATTTGAGGATGAAAGGCTCTAGACAGAGCAGCATTATTTGCATGTCAAGATAGTGTTATATTCAGTACTTTTGATTGGCGCTAGAATCTTGTCAACAGTCTATGTGGTGCTAGGAGCTAGACCTCCGCTTCAGCAAGGACAGCTGATCCATTGAAGGGTTGGAAGCTTAAAATAATGGCTGGACACAGACCTTGGAAGGAGCTCCTGCAGATGCTGAAGAGGACGTCTTCCCAAGTTTGTCTCATAGTATTACTTCTAAAGGAAAGCGGGATCCATTTTGTTTTTCCTGGTTTATGTTGGCCCAAAATGGAGGGTGAGGTCACCCCACACCAGGTTAGGAAAATAGACCATTATTTAATAAATATAACAAAATCCATTCAGTAGAACCGGGGTTATGAGTTTTTAAAGAATAAACTGTAAACTAACGACTAAAAGAAGAAAGCTGGACGGGTCAAAGGCAAAAGCTCGGGATGACCGCAATGGAGTGTGGGCCAGAGATAGTCCCAGATTAGTCCTGTTGAAGTTTTACCTTCTCACGTTTTGTGCCAAGAGTCCCGTTTGCATTGGAAATGGTCGTAGGAATCAAGGAGAGCATTGCGGGTGGTGGTTGGCATGTCACAATGAGCAAGCTGGACGTCAAGGACTGGCGGCCTTGAGCTACACAGTAGCGGTCTTCCATGGGTGATCGATGCTTGCAGTGTCCTGAATTCTGGTACAAGCGACGTGGTTCCAGTGCAAACTGGCCAATTTGTGGTCATGAAGTACCAAAACGCTTGATTTCAAGAGCCTGTGAGCCACACCAATGGTTCAGAACCTGAGTGGCATCACTTGGCGGTCAGGAACTCACTGCAGCTGGGTCCAGGAGCTGTTTGGGGAGCCTTTTATGTCCCTGGGGCTTAAATCAGGAGGCCAGCAGACTAGACCTTTGAGTCAATCTGGGGTCCTGGGTTAAAGATGAAGTTCCAGGTTCAGTTATTCTTTTCCAGACAAGAGGGCAGTAGGTAGCAGCTCATCACAGCAGCATAGAATTTCCTTTAGAGCAGGAGTCCAACAGAGTTGCAGTCCTTGTAGCAGCACAGCAGTCCTTCCTGACAGAGTATCTCCAGATACAGAAGTGTACTGAAGATTTGGTGCCTGAGATCCTTCTTTTATACACAGTTGTAACTTTGAAGTGGGGTGACGCTTCTGAAAGCAAGCCTATGACGTGCAAAGGTGTCCTTCCTTCCTGGCCTTGTCTCCAGACTAACTAAAGGGGGTATGCAGCCCGTTGTGTGGAGGCGGGACACTGCCTATTCAAATGTAAATGGGGCTGTGCCCAGCTCCTCCCTCCGATCCGGCCAGTGATGGACCATCCAGTCACACCTAAGCTACCCTTTGTGTATGTCTGTCTAGGAGGAATACATAAAGCCCAACTGTCAGCTACTCCCAGTCATGTGACAAGAGATAGGCTGCAGACACCAAAAGGCTAAGGCAAGAAAATTCCCACTTTTAAAAGTAGCATTTTCATAATTGCAATTTAAAATCCAATTCCACCATAAGTTAAGATTTTAAATTGTGATTCTAGCGACATCAAACATAAACTGGTCATCTTTTCCCATTTGGAAATTAAACTTATAAAATGTAATAAGGTAACTCTAATGTTATCATATGGGATCGACAGGCCTAGTAGTAGTGATTTTTTTTATTGTTTATCACTACCAGGACATGTACCACTTAAAAGTGCATTCCCTACTGTTTAAATACATTGCACCCTGCCCTCAGGCTCTCTCTATGGATGACTGATATGCATTAAAAATGAAGTTTTGGGCCTGGAAAAAGAATATTTATGCCTGGTCGAAATGGCAGTTTATGGGGGTGGCACAACAAGTGCTGCAGGCCCACTAGTAGCATTTAATTACATTCCCTGGGGATAGGTAATTCCACTTTACTAGGGACTTACAGGTCAATTAAATATGCCAATTGGGTATCAGCCAATGTTATCATGTTGAGAGGAGAGAGCATAAGTACCTTAGCACTGTTTAACAGTGGTAAAATCCCAATACCACAAAAATGAGTGTAGCAAAAATAGGAGAGAGGAGAAAAGCAAAAAGTATGGGGATGCCCCTGCAGAAAGGACCAAGTTCAACAACCAGCATCAAGAGGGACTGTAAATTGTGTGAATAGAGCATAAAGAGTGAGGATCAATCAATCAATCATTCAGTCATTTGTAAAGCGCACTACATACCCGCGAGGGTCTCAAGGCGCTGGGGGGGCAGCTACTGATCGAACAGCCAGGTCTTGAGTGTTCTCCTGAAGGTCAGCAGGTCTTGGGTCTGTCGTAGGCTCAGTGGGAGGGTGTTCCATGTTTTGGCTGCGAGGTGGGAGAAGGATCTCCCGCCGGTGGTAGTTCTTCGGATGCGCAGGACGGTGGCGAGTGAGAGGTCGGCAGAGCGGAGCTGGTGGTTGGGGATGTAGAAGGAGAGACGTCTGTTGAGGTAGTCAGGGCCGGTCTTGTGGAGTGCCTTGTGTGCGTGGATGAGGAGCTTGAAGGATATCCTCTTGTTGACGGGGAGCCAGTGCAGGTTTCTCAGGTGGGGGGTGATGTGGCTGTGGCGTGGTATGTCGAGGATCAGTCGCGCCGAGGCATTTTGGATCTGTTGTAGTTGTTTGATGAGCTTGGTCGGGGCTCCCACGTAGAGGGCATTTCCGTAGTCGAGTCTGCTGCTGACGAGGGCCTGGGTGACTGTCTTTCTTGTATCTGTTGGGATCCATTTGTAGATCTTGCGGAGCATGCGGAGGGTGTTGAAGCAGGAGGAGGAGACGGCGTTGACTTGCTTGGTCATTGAGAGCGTTGAGTCTAGGATGATTCCCAAGTTCCGTGCGTGGTCTGTGGGTGTCGGGGCTGTCCCCAGTGCCGTCGTCCCAGGCTGAAGGGTTTGAGCCGAGGATGAGGACCTCTGTCTTGTCCGAGTTCAGCTTCAGGCGGTTGATCTTCATCCAGTCGGCGACGGCCTTCATTCCTTCATGGAGGTTGGCTTTGGGCGGTGATGGGGTCCTTGGTGAGGGAGAGGATCAGTTGAGTGTCGTCGGCATAGGAGATTATGTTGAGGTCGTGCTGTCGGGAGATGTGTGCAAGCGGGGTCATGGAGATGTTGAACAGTGTCGGGCTGAGGGAGGAACCTTGGGGTACGCCGCAGATGATCTTGGAGGCTTTGGATCGGAATGGGGGGAGGCGGACGCTCTGGGTTCTGCCTGAGAGGAAGGATGTGGTCCATTCCAGAGCCTTGTCTCGGATCCCAGTGGCATGGAGGCGTGCGCGTAGTGTGCGGTGGCAGACGGTGTCAAAGGCGGCGGAGAGGTCTTGGAGGATGAGTGCTGCGGTCTCACAGTTGTCCAGCAGGGTCCTGATGTCGTCGGTAGTGGCGATGAGGGGGGTCTCGGTGCTGTGGTTGCTGCGGAACCCTGACTGGGAAGGGTCTAGGATTCTGTTTTCTTCGAGGTATCGGGTTAGCTGTCTGTTTACGATCTTCTCGATGTCCTTGGCTGGGAACGGGAGCAGAGAGATGGGCCGGAAGTTCTTGAGGTCTCTTGGGTCTGTCTTGGGTTTTTTGAGTAGAGCGTTGATCTCGGCGTGTTTCCAGCTCTCTGGGAAGGTTGCGGTCTCGAGGGAGAGTTTGATGATGTTGCGCAGGTGGGGTGCGATGGAGCTGCTTGCTTTGTTGAAGACGTGGTGCGGGAATGGGTCTGACGGAGAGCCGGAGTGGATTGTGCTCATGGTCTTGATGGTGTCATCGATGCTCACGCTGGCCCAGGCTAGCACGGGGTCGTAGTCGATGATGTGAGGAGAGTCTGATGTGTTGCTGTCTGTTGGGGCTGTCTGGGTGTTGAAGCTGTCATGGATGTCTGCTATCTTGCGGTGGAAGAAAGTGGCGAGGGAGTCGCACAGGGCTTGCGACGGCGGGATGTCATTGGTGTTGGAGCTGGGGTAGGAGAGTTCCTTCACAATGTTGAAGAGCTCCTTGCTGTCGTGTGCGTTGTTGTCGAGGTGGTCTTTGAAGGAGGTCCTCTTGGCAGCCTTGATGAGGTGGTGTTGGTTGCGGATGGCGTCCTTGTGTGCTGCGAGGCTGTCCGGGGTCTGTTCACTGTGCCGTTTCTTCTCTAGCTTCCGGCAAGCTTGCTTGGTGGCTAGGAGTTCTGGGGTGAACCAGCTGGCCCTCTTGCTGGTGTCTCTGTAGGGGGGTTTCTTCAGCGGGGCAAGGGTGTTTACACAGTCCTCGATCCAGCATCTGACGCTGTGGGCAGCGTCGTCGGTGTTGGAGGGTACGGTGGGTGGGCTGAGAGCGAGGTTAGCATGAAGTTGATCTTCGGTAATTTTGCTCCAGCAGTGGCGGGGGATTGGTTGGGTGTGGTGGTGTGTGGTGGGTTTCTGGAAGGTGAAGTGGATGCAGCGGTGGTCGGTCCAGAGGAGTTTGATGGTGTGGTTGAAGGAGACGTACGGGTTTGAGGAGAAGTCGGGGTCGAGCGTGTGGTCGGCGGAGTGGGTGGGCGTAGTGACGAGTTGCCTCAGTCCGAGGTTGGCCAGGTTATCGATCAGGGTTGTGGTGTTGCTGTCGTTGTTGTTCTCAAGGTGAAAGTTCAGGTCTCCGAGGAGGATGTAGTCGGTGGAGGTCAGGGCGTGCGTGCTGATGAAGTCGCGATGGAGTCGCTGAACTGGGGCGGGGTCCGGGTGGTCAGTAGAGAGGCTGCCTCTGAGGGTGGAGTTAGGGTCTGTGTGGATCTGGAAATGCATGTGTTCGGCGGTGCTGAGAATGTCGTCGGTGCTGGTCGAGACCCTGATGCTGTTCTTGTGGACGATGGCGATTCCTCCTCCGACTCCGTTGGTGCGGTCTCTGCGGGTGATCTTGTAGCCGTCTGGGATGGCTATGGCGATGTTGGGTGCGGAGGAGTCGTTCATCCACGTCTCAGTCAGGAAGGCGACGTCCGGGGATGTTGTGTCGAGCAGGTCCCAGAGCTCGACGGCGTGTTTGCGTGCGGAGTAGGTGTTCAGAGGTATGCATCGGAGGTGGTTGAGGTCTTTTTTGGCGGGTGGTTCGTCAGTTCTGAGGCTGGTGTAGCTGCAGTTCCGGCAGGTGAAGGGACCGTGTGTGGGTTTCGGGGCGGCCTTGAAGCAGGTGTGCGTCCGTCTGGGGTTGAGAGCATGCAGAGTGCTGGCATCGCGGTGGCGGTGTTCCTTGTGGCGGGTGCGGTGACCAGGGGTTCTGGCGCCGGGCGCGGTCCAGGTACCGATAGGCGCAGAATGGGTTGCCTTAGGCGTGCCTTTTGCGCGCCCGCTTCGCACGTCCGCTGCGCGGCCACGCAGCGGCTGGCATATATGGGGAGGTGGGAGCAGCTGGGAGGTGGGGGCAGCGAATGGGCAGTCAGGGGGCGGGGCCACAGGGGACGCAGCGGCGGGAGCGGAGCGAGACGACAAAGGGCACAGAAGACAAAAAGGCACAAAGTAAGGGGGCAATGAGTGTTACAGAAGGCAAAACGGGCACAACGGGCACAGGGTTACCGGGGCAACAAGGGAGCAGAAGCAAAAAGGGGCAGAGAGATACGGGGCAGTGAGGGGGACAGAGGCAAGAAAACCAGGCAGAGAGACACGGGGACAGCGAGGGGTACAGAGGGAAAAAAATGGGCACAGAGCAAGTACAGGCAGCAGGAGAGGACAGAGAACAGCAGTTACGGGCACAACAAGACGGAAAGCAGTACAGGCAATACAGTGAGAAACCAACCTATTCGAACTTCCTCAGCAGCGGCAGACACACAGGCAATGCTGTGCGGCGGGGGAGCGACCTACCAGGTGGAGAGTGCTACGATAGCATTCAGACTACTGGGAGAGTATGCATAGTGCTATGGGAATAGGTAGTGATGGGGGACCATGATTTGTGCTCAGAGAGCATGGTGAGTCTGGGAGAGCATCAGGGTTGATGAGAGATCATGGATTGAATGGAGAGAACATACCAAGTGCTGGGAGAGCATACTTACGGCTGGAAGATCATGGAGAGGGCTAGGAGAGCATGGGTAGTGATGATAGACCATGATGTGGCTGAGAGTGCATGGCGAGTAATGATAGAGCATAGCAGTGGCGTAACAAAGGTTTAAGGGGCCCCCCTGCAATGTACACGGAGGGGCCCCCACTCCGCATTTTATCTGGAAGCCTCAGACAGTAGTTCTGTTCTGAGGGGGCCCCATGCAGCTGCCCCCCCCCCCGCACCGCGGGGGATGAGGGGGCCTGTGTTAAGCCCCAGGAGCATAGAGAATTCTGTGAGGGGAATGGTAGTGATGGGATACCATGAACTGTGTTTAGTGAGTTTGAACAGCGCTGGGAGAGCATGGAGAGTGCTGAGAAAGTATGAGCAGTGATGGGATAGCATGGAGAGTGATGGGAGAGCATGGAGAGTGATGGGAGAGCATGGAAAGTGATGGCAAAGCACGGAGCCTGTTAGGAAAGCATGAGAGTGATGGGATAGCATGGAGAGTGATGAGATAGCATTCAGACTGCTGGGAGAGCATCGAGGATAATGGGAGAGCATGGAAGGTGAGGGGAGAGCATGGAGGATGATGGGAGAGCATGGAGAGTGATAGGAGAGCATGGAGAGTGATGGGAGAGCATAGGGAGTGACAGGAGAGCATGGAGAGTGATGGGATATCATGGAGAGTGATAGGAGAGCATGGAGAGTGCTGGGAGAGCATGGAGAGTGATGGGAGAGCATGGAGAGTGATGGGAGAGCATGGAGAGTGTTGGGAGAGCATGGAGAGTGATGGGATAGCATGCAGAGTGATGGGATAGCATGGGGAGTGCTGGGAAAGTATGAGCAGTAATGGCAGACTATAATGTGAGCTAAGAGTGCATGGAGAGTGATGGGAGAGCATGGAAAGTGATAGCAAAGCATGGAGCATGTTAGGAGAGCATGGAGAGTGATGGGAGAGCATGGAGAGTGCTGGGAGAGCATGGAGAGTGCTGTGAGAGCATGGAGAGTGATGGGATAGCATGGAGATTGATAGGAGAGCATGGAGAGTGATGGGAGAGCATGGAGAGTGATGGAAGAGCATGGAGAGTGATGGGATAGCATGGAGAGTGATGGGAGAGCATGGAGAGTGCTAGGAGAGTATGGAGAGTGATGGGAGAGCATGGAGAGTGATGGGAGAGCATGGAGAGGGCTGGGAGAGCATGGGGAGGGCTGGGAGAGCATGGAGAGGGCTGGGAGAGCATGGGGAGGGCTGGGAGAGCATGGAGAGTGATGGGAGAGCATGGAGAGGGCTGGGAGAGCATGGGGAGGGCTGGGAGAGCATGGGGAGTGATGGGATAGCATGGAGAGTGATTGGAGAGTATGGAGAGTGATGGGAGAGCACGGTGAGTGATGGGAGAGCATGGAGAGGGCTGGGAGAGCATGGGGAGGGCTGGGAGAGCATGGAGAGGGCTGTGAGAGCATGGGGAGGGCTGGGAGAGCATGGAAAGTGATAGCAAAGCATGGAGCCTGTTAGGAGAGCATGGAGAGTGATGGGAGAGCATGGAGAGTGATGGGAGAGCATGGAGAGTGATGGGAGAGCATGGAGAGGGCTGGGAGAGCATGGTGAGGGCTGGGGGAGAATGGAGAGGGCTGGGAGAGCATGGAGAGTGCTGGGAGAGCATGGAGAGTGATGGGATAGCATGGAGAGTGCTGGGAGAACATGGCGAGTGATGGGAGAGCATGGAGAGAGCTGGGAGAGCATGGCGAGTGATGGGAGAGTATGGCGAGTGATGGGAGAGCATGGAGAGTGCTGGAAGAGCATGGCGAGTGATAGGAGAGAATGGCGAGTGATGGGAGAACATGGAGACTGCTAGGGAGCATGGGGTGTGCTGGGAGAGCATGGAGAGTGCTTGGAGACCATGGATAGTGATGGGAGAGCATGGAGAGTGCTACGATAGCATTCAGACTGCTGGGAGAGCATCGAGGGTAATGGGAGAGCATGGAAGGTGATGGGAGAGCATAGAGGATGATGGGAGAGCATGGAGAGTGACATGAGAGCACAGAGAGTGATGGGAGAGCATGGGGAGTGATGGGAGAGCATGGCGTGCGATGGGAGAACATGGCCTGTGATGGGAGAATATGGCGTGTGATGGATGAACATGGTGTGTGATGGGAGAGCAAGGAGGGTGATGGGAGAGGATGGAGGGTGACGGGAGGGTATGGAGGGTGACGGGAGAGTATAGCGGGTGATGGGAGAACATGGCAGGTGAAGGGAGAGCATGGAGGGTGACGGGAGAGCATGGATGGTGAAGGGAGAGCATGGAGGGTGACGGCAGAGCATGGAGGGTGATATCTGAACTGCGGGTTATCGGAGTGCATGGAGAGTGATGGCAAATTCATGAATTCGGCTGAGAAAGTTTGCACAGCAGTAGAAGAGTATGTCAAGTGCTGTATGAGCGTGGGTAGTGATGGGAGAATCTGATTTGAGAATGGAGAGTGCTGGGAGAGCATGTGGAGCGATGGGAGAGCATGGAGGGTGCTGGGGAGCTTGGGCAGCACTGGGAGAGCCTAGGCAGTGATGGGACACCATGATTTGTGCATCGAGAGCATGGAGAGTGCTGGGAGAGCATGGCGGGTGATGGGAGATCGTGGAGGGTGATGGGAGAGCATGGATGGTGATGGGAGAGCATGGGGAGTGATGGGAGAGCATGGAGAGTGCTACGATAACATTCAGACTGCTGGGAGAGCATCGAGGGTAATGGGAGAGCATGGAAGGTGATGGGAGAGCATAGAGGATGATGGGAGAGCATGGAGAGTGACATGAGAGCACAGAGAGTGATGGGAGAGCATGGGGAGTGATGGGAGAGCATGGCGTGCGATGGGAGAACATGGCCTGTGATGGGAGAATATGGCGTGTGATGGATGAACATGGTGTGTGATGGGAGAGCAAGGAGGGTGATGGGAGAGGATGGAGGGTGACGGGAGGGTATGGAGGGTGACGGGAGAGTATAGCGGGTGATGGGAGAACATGGCAGGTGAAGGGAGAGCATGGAGGGTGACGGGAGAGCATGGATGGTGAAGGGAGAGCATGGAGGGTGACGGCAGAGCATGGAGGGTGATATCTGAACTGCGGGTTATCGGAGTGCATGGAGAGTGATGGCAAATTCATGAATTCGGCTGAGAAAGTTTGCACAGCAGTAGAAGAGTATGTCAAGTGCTGTATGAGCGTGGGTAGTGATGGGAGAATCTGATTTGAGAATGGAGAGTGCTGGGAGAGCATGTGGAGCGATGGGAGAGCATGGAGGGTGCTGGGGAGCTTGGGCAGCACTGGGAGAGCCTAGGCAGTGATGGGACACCATGATTTGTGCATCGAGAGCATGGAGAGTGCTGGGAGAGCATGGCGGGTGATGGGAGATCGTGGAGGGTGATGGGAGAGCATGGATGGTGATGGGAGAGCATGGGGAGTGCTAGGAGATCATGGAGGGTGCTGGGAGAGCAAGGAGAGTACTGGGAGAGCATGGAGGTTGATGGGAGAGTAAGGAGAGTGCTGGGAGAGCAGGAAGAGTGCTGGGGAGCATGGAGCGTGATGAGAGACCTTGATTTGTACATGGAGAGCAGGGAGAGTGCTGGGAGAGCATGGTTAGTGCTGGTAGAGCATGGAGAGTGTTGGGAGAGCATGGGGTGCGATGGGAGAACATGGCGTGCGATGGGAGAACATGGCGTGTGATGGGGAACATGGCGTGTGATGGGAGAGCAAGGAGAGTGATGGGAGAGCATGTGGAGTGATGAGAGAGCATAGAGGGTGACGGCAGAGCATCGTGTGTGACGGCAGAGCACCGCATGTGATGGGAGAGCATGGCGGATGATGGGAGAGCATGGAGGGTGATGGCAAATCATGAATTCGGCTGAGAAAGTTTGCACAGCAGCAGAAGAGTATGTCAAGTGCTGTATGAGCGTGGGTGGTGATGGGAGAATCTGATTTGAGAATGGAGAGTGCTGGGAGAGCATGGAGAGTGCTGGGAGAGCATGGAGAGTGCTGGGGAGCTTGGGCAGCACTGAGAGAGCCAAGGCGGGGATGGAAGACCTTGATTTGTGAATCGAGAGGATGGAGAGTGCTGGGAGAGCATGGAGGATGATGGGAGAGCATGGAGGATGATGGGAGAGCATGACGGGTGATGGGAGAGCGTGGAGGGTGATGGGAGAGCAAGGCAGGTGATGGGAGAGCATGGAGGGTGATTGGAAAGCATGGATGGTGATGGGAGAGCATGGGGAGTGCTAGGAGATCATGGAGGGTGCTGGGAGAGTAAGGAGAGTGCTGGGAGAGCATGGAGGGTGATGGGAGAGTAAGGAGAGTGCTGGGAGAGCATGGAGGTTGATGGAAGAGCATGGAGGGTGATGGGAGAGTGTTAGAATCCGGGTTCTCTGGTTGGCACAGGTAGGTACTTGTGACAAGCAGGGAACCTTTCCTCTAGTCAGGGAAAGGGGTTACACTACTAAAATAATCCCTGCTCACCCTCTAGGTAACTTGGCGCGAGCAGACAAGGCTTATCTCAGAGCGTTATAGGTTAAGCATTTGTGAACACATACAGTAACCAAGTGACAACACTACAAATGGACACCACACAGGTATTTATATTAAAAATAAGGATTCTTTATATAGGATTATCACAAGACCATTAAATGATTAAAAATACACAATACGGTTGCTTAGTTGGTAGAAGATTGCTTAGTTTCTCTTAAGTTCTTAAATGCGACACTTTAAGTCAATGTACCTTAGATGCAACACGCAGGGCAACGAAAGTGTTGCAGCGATGCAGATGCGTTGAAGTTCTTGGTGCAAAAGAAATAAAGACGGGATCTTCCAGATGCGTTACGCTTCTCCGATATTGCGAGAAGGCTCGACTCGGTGCGTCAGCTACAGCGGCGTCACCCTTGACGAGATGCGACGACAACGGCCTTGGCAGCGGCACTCTTCTCCGACGTTGCGAAACGCTTCCGCTCTATGCGATGCTGCAGCGGCAACACCCCTGCTGCGAGATGCGACGACAGCGGCTCCGATGGCAGCACGCTTCTCCGTGGATGCGAGGTGCTTTTCTGGTTGCGGTGCAATGCGACAACTACGATGGCTGCGATGGCGACACGCTTCCTTCTCGATGCGAGACTCTTCTCTCGATGCGGTGCAATGCGACAGCTACAATGGCTGCGATGGCGACACGCTTCTTCGGCGTTGCGAGACACTTCCGGACTGATACGAGACGCTTCCGCTCGATGCGATGCTGAAGCGGCGACACTCTCTGCGAGATGCGACGGCAACAGCTCCGACGGCGGCACGCTTCTCTTCCTTGCGTCGTGCTTCCAGCTCCTTGCAATGTAGAAGGGAACAATGGTTCTGGATGGCCTAAGAAGGTCCAGGACAAAGAGTAACCCTTAAGAGGGCGGATGATTTTGTATAGGTTCAAAGACTCATACTGGAGAATGATACTTAATATAGAGAAACAGGGGACAGGAGAGGTCAATATATGACACTTATTTATTATACATAGGATGAATTCAAGTGCTCACATATTTAGTGACAACAAGCGTGACGTGCAGGTGAGGGTGAACTTTTAAAAGAGAGCATCGCATTGGCAACAATAGAGAACCATTTTTCTTGGTTAAATCAGTACAAAAAGGTTCAAGTTGCGTAAGGTCGACGACGTTTCGAACTCAATTATTCGAGTTCATCTTCAGGACAAATGTGAGCATATAAACTTTAGCATATGGGAAGGTAAGTAATGGAGGTGTCGACAGTTAAGAAAGTTGCAGCGGTGGAATCGCCACAGCAGTGAATCCCTCGATAAAGAACAATGGCTCGAATATAAAACTTAGTCCAACCTGCTCAATCTATGAAGGAGGGGTTCCGGTGCCGGGAATTTAATTCATTTCAGGCGGCACAGGATTCATTCAATGGGGGTCTCGCGGGGGTGGGTGGAGCGGGTCCTGTTCGCGTGCAGGTACGCGCACACGGAACCCCTCCTTCATAGATTGAGCAGGTTGGACTAAGTTTTATATTCGAGCCATTGTTCTTTATCGAGGCATTCACTGCTGTGGCGATTCCACCGCTGCAACTTTCTTAACTGTCGACACCTCCATTACTTACCTTCCCATATGCTAAAGTTCATATGCTCACATTTGTCCTGAAGATGAACTCGAATAATTGAGTTCGAAACGTCGTCGACCTTACGCAACTTGAACCTTTTTGTACTGATTTAACCAAGAAAAATGGTTCTCTATTGTTGCCAATGCGATGCTCTCTTTTAAAAGTTCACCCTCACCTGCACGTCATGCTTGTTGTCACTAAATATGTGAGCACTTGAATTCATCCTATGTATAATAAATAAGTGTCATATATTGACCTCTCCTGTCCCCTGTTTCTCTATATTAAGTATCATTCTCCAGTATGAGTCTTTGAACCTATACAAAATCATCCGCCCTCTTAAGGGTTTCTCTTTGTCCTGGACCTTCTTAGGCCATCCAGAACCATTGTTCCCTTCTACATTGTATCACCCCAGGTTCGCATAAGGGGTACCCTTGTCCTTCATAAACTCCAGCTCCTTGCGACACGCAGTCCCTCAGAAGGCCCAACAACAGCAGCAGGCACTTCCAAAAGACTCTGGGGAGCTGTGGGTGAAGTCCACTGGTCCTGGGACTTCGTTCAGGGGGCAAGCTCAGTTCAAGCCCTTGGAGATCTTTTTAAAGCACAAGTTGAAGCAAAGTCTTTAGTAGTCTTTCTCCTCTCCTTCAGCAGCAAGGCAACCACTGCAGGCCAATCCCCCAGGTCAGGGACAGTACTCCTCCTACAGCTTTCCCAGTTCCTTCTCCTCTGGCAGAGGTTCTTCTTGTATCAGCAGGATCTAATTTCTTGGGAGCAGGGTCCCAATACTTATACCCCTAATTCCTTTGTTCCTCTGGGGTTGAGGGGCCTTTGCCCAGTCCAAACCAGTTCTTGAGCACTCTGTTGACATGACTCTGCCTTTCTATTCAGGGTGCAGGGCAGAGACATCAGCTGCTCCGCAGGAGGTGGAGCCAGCATTGTGGTAGCAGAGCACAACCCTATTCAGAGCCCAGGTGTACTCCTCCCACCCATCTGACTGCCAATCTTCCTATTCACCACCAGGCTACCTAGCCCTGCCCCTCTGGGTTTCCCCAGCCCTGTCACTCACACAACCAGACAGGCAGATACACATCTTAGCAGAGGCGGGCTGAAATGGTCAAGCAAGCAAATACCAACTTTCTAAAAGTGGTATTTGCAAACACAGAATATTAAAATAAACTTTACTAAAAGCTGTTTTTTATTATTCTGAGTTCAGGCATACTAAACTCGAAATTCTACCATGTTCCCTGGGTCTGTTAGGATCATAGAATGTAACAATTCTAACAGCCCATTCTGGCCTATGGGAGCAGGTAGCCTTACAATAGTGAAAAACGAAAATGGCTGTAATTCACTATTAGGACATGCCACACACATCAGTGCTTGTCCTACCTTATGCTTACAATGCACCCTGCCCTTGGGCCTACCATAGGGGTGACTAATATGAAGTTAAGGGAAGGTTTAGGGACTGGCAA
This sequence comes from Triturus cristatus, assembly GCF_964204655.1. Taxonomy (NCBI): domain Eukaryota; kingdom Metazoa; phylum Chordata; class Amphibia; order Caudata; family Salamandridae; genus Triturus; species Triturus cristatus. The sequence goes on from NC_140584.1 coordinate 1,129,736,567, forward strand.
GTGTGTGCACTTACCCAGTCAGCATGACAGTACCAGACTGCACGCAGGTTCTGCAATGGCAGACCTTAGATATATTTTACCAGGCCGCTTCTGTGGGTGGCACAACCAGTGCTGCAAGCCCACCAGCAGCATTTGTATATACAAGCCCTGGCACTCCTGGTGCACTTTACTGGAGTCTGCAGTAAACCAAATAAGCCAATCATGGAATCCAACCAACATATACATTTTAAATAGGGAGCACTTGCATTGTAGCACTGGTTGGCAGTGGCACAGTGCTCTGAGCAGCTAACACCAGCAAAACACATGAGGCACAGCGACAAAAAAGTGGAAGGGAGACTCACGCCAAGGTGCCAGGTCTAACAGGAGAGCAGGGAGAGTGCTGGGTAGCAGGGAGAGTGTGGGGAGAGCATGGAGGGTGACAGGAGAGCATGAGAGTGCTGGGAGAGCATGGAGAGTGATGGGAGAACATGGAGAGTGATGGGAGAGCATGGAGAGAGCTGGGAGAGCATGGGGAGTGACGGGAGAACATGGAGGGTGATGAAAGAGCATGGAGTGTGCTGGGAGAGCATGGAAGAGTGCTGGGAGAGCATGGGGGTTGATGGAAGAGCATGGAGGGTGATGGGAGAGCAGGGAGAGTGCTGGTTAGCAGGGAGAGTGTGGGGAGAGCATGGAGGGTGAAGGGAGAGCATAGAGAGGGCTGGGAGAGCATGGAGAGTGATGGGAGAACATGGAGAGTGATGGGAGAGCATGGAGAGAGCTGGGAGAGCATGGGGAGTGACGGGAGAACATGGAGGGTGATGGGAGAGCAGGGAGAGTGCTGGGTAGCAGGGAGTGTGTGGGGAGAGCATGGAGGGTGACGGGAGAGCATGGAGAGGGCTGGGAAAGCATGGAGAGTGATGGGAGAACATGGAGAGTGATGGGAGAGCATGGAGAGAGCTGGGAGAGCATGGGGAGTGACGGGAGAACATGGAGGGTAATGGGAGAGCTGGGAGAGTGCTGGGTAGCAGGGAGAGTGTGGGGAGAGCATGGAGGGTGACGGGAGAGCATGGAGAGGGCTGGGAGAGCATGGAGAGGGCTGGGAGAACATGGAGTGTGCTGGGAGAGCATGGAGAGGGCTGGGAGAGCATGGAGATTAATGGGAGAACATGGAGAGGGCTGGGAGAACATGCAGAGGGCTGGGAGAGCATGGAGAGGGCTGGGAGAGCATGGAGAGGGCTGGGAGAGCATGGAGAGGGCTGGGAGAGCATGGAGGGTGACGGGAGAGCATGGAGAGGGCTGGGAGAGCATGGAGGGTGACGGGAGAGCATGGAGAGGGCTGGGAGAGCATGGAGGGTGACGGGAGAGCATGGAGAGGGCTGGGAGAGCATGGCGATAAAGGCTGTGCCCCTCACATCATGGTCACGATTATAAAAGAGCTGAATTCTTCAGGAAACTTGTCTCTTCTACACGGTAAATAAACTCCCAAATAAATGCCAGGCTTCCCTTAAACTCAAAGTCAATCATCAATGCTGCCAGTAAACAGTGAGTCCCTCGGAAATGAGATTGGAAACCAATGGAAAAAGCATTTTACAGACTGATGGACTGAGGATGGTCAGCGGATAATTCACAAATCACATATGAAACCTGCTGCAAACTACATCTTGATGATTAAATAACAAGCCCACCAGTGATCCCAGGTAGTCATCGGTGTTGTCCCGAGACAATAATGGGCGTCAAAGCCTGGCTGCGCCTCCGCCCACTCAGGGTCAGCAGCCGGCTGGGCCGCGCAGAGGCGAGAGCACAGCAGGAGTGCAGGAGGTGCGGTACCCTCACACCCTGTGCGCGGGGGAAGCATCTTTCGTTGAGGTGCTGGAGATTTTATTAACCAGACAACTTCAAAAAGTACGTGTAAAACCTGGACTCTGCCACAATGGACGTATCTTGACGCACCAACTTGAGACTGGCAGTGACGCCGCAGTGTCTGGACGTCCCCAAGGCAGGATGACGCAGAAGCGGACCGGATGCAGTGGGAATGCTCAGAACGAGTTATCAGATGTTTGGCTGCCAGAGAGGGAACAGCGAATAGAGACAGAGACCGATCCAGGGCCCTACTTGAAACCTGAATTGGAAAGCATGATTAATGATGCGGTGGGACCACAGAAATTAGTGCAATTTGTTTCTTTCTTACTTCCCACCTTATGCACTCCCACCAAGAAGAATGACTTTACACCCTAGAGGTTTCCTACCACATAAAGCGGCTGTGCAAGAGGTTTAAAATTAGACTGCAATGAAGGTCTCTCCACAACGACGCATCCAGGTAGATGCCCCTGGTAAGTTGAACATCTTGCCGTTGGGCCACATCCCCCCTCACACACTGCTGTGAAGCACCGAAGCCATTAGAATGGGATCATCCTGCTTAATCCCATACTTTTGTGTACCTTCATGTGATTAACTTTTAACTGGTAATGGACTTGGGTGTTCGGCCTGCCTGTTCAAAGTTTTTGGCTTTAACCTAGCATTGCGTTTAGGAAAGTTCACACTTTGTGATGCAGGTGTATCCTGATGCTGTCTGTGTGATATTAACATTGTCTTTACTGAGATTCTTCTCCTTCTTTGTCCTTCTCTTCCCTCCTTTCTCTTCATATATTGTACACTACACTATACACATCTGCCGTTTCACAGATACCTCCTTCCCGCTTACCTTATAATTCCTTTTCCCACCAAGCTCAGAGGGAGCTGGGTGATGCATACCCTCTTATGCTCTGCTCTCGACTATTCTATGGTACCTCTACACTTTTATTCACCACCAGGATATGTGGTTTATGGCTAAAAATGCTCTATCTAGACAATCCGTACCTTAGAGGAGCTCTCTACAAGCGATGTCACGCTGCCTGTGAATATATGTCGTTACTACGCATTCCGTTGCAACGCATGCCTTTACCACGCATGCGTTACAACGGAATGTGTTTTCCACGCCTTGCCGTTACCTCGATTTTACCTTTACTCCGCTTTTTCTTTTTTTGGGGGGGAGACCCCCCCCAAGCGCCCTTTCTTCTTTTTTTTTCCTATTTCCGCAGGTTTCCGCCGACACTGAAAATGGACTGATGCTTTTTTTCGGATCAGGATGACGTTGTTCCGTGGTGACGTTGCTTGCGTGGTGAAGATGGTCGTTGAAGCATAACGCGTTGTGAAGACGTTTACGAGGTAAGTGTATCGTTGTAAACGTAATGCGTAGAAAATGCTTCGTGGTAAAGGCTGTTTCCCGCTGCCTGTATGACTGAGATCATGCTGTTTGGTAAGGCTAACTCACTCAGGTCTGATGAGTGGTGGCCCCCTGAAATGGGTGCCGTCCTGACCCCCAGAGAGGCAGTGAACATTCTTGGTGTAAAGATAGACCAAGCACAGTCGATGAAAGAGCAGATCCGGGCTAGTACTGGTATCTGTTGTCATATTGTGCGCTTACTGCATAGAGGCTTTTCGTACCTGCCCATCTCAGTCAGAAGAACGCTAGTCCAGGCTCTGATAATCAGCAGACTGGACTACGGTACGCTACTACTGGCTGCAGCCAATGAGACCCTCACAGCCAAATTACAAGTAGTGCAAAAAAAATATGCTTGTTTTCAACCTTCTGTCGGGCACCGCCTCAGCCCCACTGCTGAAATCTTTACACTGGATATCAGTCAGGCAGAGAAGCCCTTATAAAATCTGCTGCATTACCTTCAACTCCTGCAAAAACTCAAATGCTACTTCCCTGCCAGAAGCCTAAGGCACATGGACAAAGCACTGCTGAGTGTCCCCCGTATACGGCTGACTCGATGGGCCTTGTCTTACTTGGCTCCAGTCTACGACGGGTGAGTTGTGCGCTATATTAAGTTTAATTAACATAACATAACCCTGGCAACTTTTACAGTAACTGTGCTTATCCACATACCCCCTCACATAGTAGCACTGACTATGAATGTCCTTCCACATTATATTAAAAAGGAAAAAACTTTACCATACTTACATACCAAGCCCCAGGGCAGTATTGTAAGAAACACGCCTTTCCATGAGTGAAGCGACATAACTAACTAGTGATTGGGTGAGCATAGTTATACCCGCTGGTAACTTGATGCCATCTGAGGCAGCCATGATAGGCTCCACACTTACACATGAGGTAGGATCCCAGTCTTATTCCACAAATCGCTCTCTATTTAGATATTGAAGCCCAGTGTGGCAGATGCTGTTTCAGAATACCATTGATCCTGGGTGTAGCACTGGTCTGATTGGTTATTGGCTCGATAAACATGCCCCCAATGGGTTTCGCTCATCATTCCTCTTCAGGTTGCCGAGGGTCCTTACTGAGACTGGAGCAATGAGGACAGTCGTTGGAGACTGGAATCTAACTATAGATACGGACTGTGCAGTCCTGGAATATCGTATCTCAAACAACGACGGGGCAGATTATCAATACTACAATATCAAGAGACAAAATATCAAAAGGTAAGTTACTATACATTTTCTATACCTATCTCCAAAGATACATACATCGGTGATAGACATATTTTGAAGGTGTGTAGATGTGGAGTTAAGGCTAGTAGTTCCTTATTTCCCTCTGTGCACTTATCTTTCAATATTTTGTAAATTCCCAACTACAATCAATCCAGACAGAACAGCAGTCCCTTCAGTGGCAGGTGCTTACTGATTGCCTTTATGGAAGACCACACCTGAGTTGATTTCTGGAGGCTCACACACCGACGAGTGACGACTACTCGCATGTGTCTTGTGTGAAAGGCACTTAGACGTGCGTTGATATATTTTCATACCTCTTTGTCAATGCTGCCAAATGCTGCTTCTAGTAACATGCCAGAGGGAGGCATTTTAGATCCGACCATGACACTCCTGCAATTAGACCTAAGGGTGTGGCACCGTGCGAGATTGTGGTGCATGAACACCTTTAATTACAAAATACACAAAGAAAAGCAGATGCTGACATCTCAATTTGCAGGTGTCCTCCTAGAAAATGAAGGTTCCGTGACCGCTGACAGGTGGATTTAGGCAACTGGTAAACCATATGTTAGGGGATGCATGCTGATGGATGAGGCCTGAGAGGGAAAAGGACCTGGTATGACCAAAGAAGATTAGAGGTGTCCATAAATGACATTACTGTCTGCTACAGCAGTCCTTCTACCCAAGCTGTCTAGAGCCATATTTGACCAGAATCCACTGTTTACACTGTCTGAAAAGAAGAAATTATGAACAAGAGGAAAAGGCTGGTTCAGATAGTCCACCTCTGCCACAGTGAATATAAGTAAGTCTTTACTGAAAATTAGAACCAGACAGAAAACATGTTCACCATCCAGTAGACACGAAGAAGGACTTCACAAAGTTCTTCAACATTCTGACCGCTGAAGTACCTTAGAAAATGACTCCCTTGCCAATCACTCCTTCCATAAATAAACCACATAAAAACGTTCTGCTTTACATGGAAGCATCTTAGAGGGACAAATATCAAAGTCTATTGACTACGAACAGCTCCAGGAGATGACAATTTCTCAGTAGTATTTTATAAGATGTACAAACCTAGGGTCTCAACACTACTGTGTAGTGTATTTAATTAAACTAAATATTCAGGCCATTTCCAACCTGAATTCAGCCATGCAATGAATTCTCCCTTACTGAAACCGGATAAAGATCCGCTACTCTGTGCCATTCATAGACTTATCTCCTTTCTGAGCAAAGATATGAAAATGCTTGCTGAAGCACTTGCCAATGGACTCGACTAGGTGACCCCCACTTTCAGAGATGCAGCCACCCGATATGGTAGCATTTTGAGATCTTGACAATGCAGTGCCTCACTAGTAGCCCTTCCAGCATTACCGTTAGCAAAAACTTCATTGCAACTACAATCATTAACATTACTGTCAACCATTATCACCATCACCATTTCCACTGCCATCATTACTACCACCAACATTACCATTACCACCACCACTCTTATCAGTATCAATACAACCACCACCCATTACCATCACCATTAGTACCACCACCACCAACATTTTGACCATGATCATTGCTAACACCATTAGTAGCAATTACCACCACCACTATTACTACCATTAAGCCGTCGCTATTACCACCACTATATTTTCACCACCACAATTTCCACCATCGCTCTTAACACCACCATTGTTACTGCGGTCACCACCACTATTACCACCAGTCTCATTTTGCATGCAATGTTCACTGGCGTCTTTGTAGTGAATCCAGCATCTAGCAACACCACCCGCACGTCCCCTCAACAGGTTCTGTGCATACACTTAGCTCCGCCCTCTGTGAGGGCTGTCACAAATGCTGAAAATCTACTGGAGCTCAGACCATTTACAGCCTCACCGCTCCTGAATGATATTGTGGATTCAAATTGCAAAAGTCTGCGGGGATGAGTCAGGTTAAAAACAAATCTTGGAATTCATTTTTTTTCCTTTTCCCTCCTGCGGGGCGGCTTCTCCACAATGGCAGAGGAGCGTCGCCCCACTGGCTCAGAGCCAGCATCTGGAAAATAAACACTATTTTGTCATCGTATTATTTTTCAGCTGATGGTTGAGCCAGCGCTGTAGGGAGGGGAGGGGCCAGGGCTGTGGGAGGAGATCTGGTTGTGCACTTATAAGTGCGCATGTGTTTGGACGGCCATCGTAGGCCTGCCAAATATACATGAGCACTTAGGTTTCTCCAACCCTGCTGTATTGTACATCCGAGCTGGAGAAACAGCGCAGACTCCCTGTTTTGAGCGGAGTGTCAAAGCAGCCCGCTCAGGCCATAGCATGAGAGCAGGGTAGGGATTGGACAGGGAGTCTGATGCTGCCCCAGTGCCTGCTGGGACGAGGAAGACCGAGGCATGACACAGGAGGTGGCCGGCAGCTCCAGGAAAGTCTCCTTTTCTTTTCTTTTTATTATTATTATTAAACCTACCCCCTTACCCCACACTCCCAATGGTGCCCCCTCCCCCGCCACACCACTTCTTATTATTGGTGGGCTGCACTGTCCCCCTGGACTAATTAACCTTTAAAAGAAACACTAACTAAAACAAGAAGAAAACTGCCCAAAATTTCTCTAGTATGTTAGACATTACACGGGTGACACCCAAGAGCTGTGAGTGTTTCACTGAGAGTCATGTATGTGGGGTAAGAGCTGGTATGAAAGGCCTTGGCATTAATGTGCAAGTGAAGGCACTCTAGATTCACCAATCCCATTGACTTGCAGCTCTGAACGCTGCAAATGGAAGTCACTGCAAACATTAAACGTGCACAATAACACAATGGGCCAGCGGCAAACAAAATGAAGAGAAAAATCAACAAATCGTATAGCCTCAAAAATATGAAAGATAGCCTAAAAACGAGTCTCTTGAGCAGCGATTCCAACTGAGGCTTACAGCCTTTGCTGCTCGCTGGTATCTTTCGCTCACCCTGAGTGATTCTGCAGCCTGAGATTTACTGCTGAGCTCAGGGGGAGTCAGCTATCAGTCACTGCTGATGTCAGCAGACCTGTGCAGTTACCGCATCCCACAAGCATCCCTGGATGTGTTCACATAAAGCTGGACCATCTCCTGTATTGACCACTTTAAGACATTGGTTGTTTATCTTTAGATTAGCTTTCAGTTCTCCATAGCAGTTTTATTTGGCATGAATGTCATGTCATAGCAGCTAGTGCAGTGTCATGTCACAGCAGCTAGTGCAGTGTCAGAGCTCCACAGCACAAACCATGCGAAACAATATCCTGTTATACTGTCTGTGTTCTATTACCCATTTCACAACTCTGCATAATAGTTTATCATTCACCCTTGTGCAAAGTTTTGTTTGCAAGTTGCAAATGGGTGCTGATTCATCCAATTGGCAACTGTAGACAAAGGAGTACCCAGAAAATTGAAATACCCTTAATCTCTCCAATCTATACCTCAAATGTCATCAAGTGAGTGAAGTGAATATGCCCTACCCACCCTTAACCCCTTCAGCGCTGCGCGGATTCCCCCGCGGTGCTGAAGGGTTCGAGCGCGGGCGGGGCCATGACGGAACGGTTCCGTCATGAGCACAGCTCAACCGATGCTCATGACGGAATCGTTCCGTCATGAGCATGGAAGGGGTTAAAGCGGTCCCTTCCTCCCTTCTTCGTCCATTTATCTCTTCAGCCTTTAAGCCTTTCATGCATCCATCCATGCATCATCTATCCATCTTCTCATATTTCCATCTATCCAACCTTCCATTCTATCTATCCACCGTTTCATCATTACAGTTTTCGTCCATCCTTCCACTTATATTTCCAACCATTCGTTCAACCTTTTATCCATCCATAAATTCTTTTTCATCCAGCCATCCATTATTTCATCCACCTTTTATCAATTCGCCCATCCATACTGTTGCAGGGATTCTGCACATACACAGAACTATGCGCAGGACTAAGGGGAACTCGGTGCATAGGGGCTGTGCCTTCCTACCACCTTAGTGCCACGAGCCCAGGACCGACTAGCGATAGTGTCTCACTCGCTCCCCTACTCAGAAATGGAGAAACCAATGATTAGACACCCGAGAACACAACACTCCCAGATCTCTCAGGAATCGCGGTAACAAGACACACCTTTTCACTCACATTCTCGTACTTGTCCACAATAAGATCTGACAGAGACACAAAGATAGTTTAAAATATTTATTTTAACTAACGTGCTCTAAAATGCAGTATACGTGCCACAACAAGCAGAAAGATGCATAATACCAATTTTGTTATCATTGCAATAAGGCCTTATATCATAAAGGGAGACATCATTATACAAAGACTATGGAGAAAGGACTACAGTGCCTATACTCCCTCCCCTAGGTCAGGTTATATTATTCTATAATACAAGATCTCTGGGCTTTGTCAGCAGACCCCCTACCTCGGGCCATAGATCGTATTTCTACATCACAGGTGCATGTTGCTCTTCTCCCTGGAAAGTTCCCTCTCCAAGTGTGTGTTACCTAAACATGCATCCCCCATAATATCAAAGTACGAGTCTTCCAGCAAAAACAGCTGCGTTGGTATGTTTTGTCTAGGTGCTAGGGCCTGACCAGAACAGAATGACAAGGGGCAGTGTTTATCGACCTTACTCACTATGTTCACACTAAACTCCAGGAACAGGCAGAGAACGAGCACAGCAGAGAGTTCTCATGTGAAAGGCAAAAACAGAGTCTTGTAAAAATAAAGGCATGTAAAGTGCGCAAAAGCAGCATCATGGCTACCGGGCTCATGCTAACTTACAGATGTCTCCAATGCCCCTAGTAGCCACGTGACAATACTTTCACCCTTCGCTCCGAGGGGCCGATTCACAGAACTAACTTAAGACAAAATCCTAAACTTACTACCATTTTGGTATTCACAGAAGGCACTTACTCATTGAAAACGGTAATAAGTTTAGGATTTTGTCTTAAGTTAGTTCTGTGAATCGGGCCCCAAGTTTCCATCCATCCATCGTTTCATCAATCCTTCCATTCTTTCTTTCACCACCTAGGCAAATGTTGTCTTACTATTCCATCCGTCAATTGTTTACCCTTGCACCCATCCATTCATCCTTTTGGTTCTTCCTTTGTGACAGTTTCTTCCTTCTTTTCTTAAGTCTTTATGCTCTTCTTTTCTCTCATCCTTCCTGCTCATTTCCTCTATGTCTGTCTCCTTTCTCTCCCTCAACTTTTCTCTGTATTTCTCCATCTTGGCCTAATTTACAGTAATTGTTTTTGTCTCCCTAACTTCTATCATGGCCTTCCGGACTTTGTGTTTTTGTGTGATTATTGGCTAATGCCTTCTAAACGCTGTTTTGTTCCTGTCCTCATTTTGCGATATGATGCTAAAGATCAAATAAACCAGCACTTTTCTCATGCATGGACGGACAGAGATTCATGCCTTCACAGGGCAACCTAACAGAACCTGTGACCACATAAGTGGCAGCAAGGTAATATGAGAGGTCATATGTCAGAATGATGTGTACAAAAATATATTACTACAGAAATATCATGGACTAAATATTTAGTAAAACCTGGTGGCAAAGAACAGTAAAACCATTCTAATGCTCCCCTCGCCATGGGAGAAGTCCCCCATGGCGAGGGGAGCATTGCTTTTTTTCTTTTAAAAAACTTTGTGATGTAGCTCAGCAGCAAACAGTAAACAATAATATGCACTGACAGGAATCTCCGTGACGGCGGTTCCTGACAATGCCTTTATAAATGATGGCCTGCTTGGAGGTCATTTATAATTAGGTGGTTGGCTTCTCAATCATGGGGATGGAATATTTTGCTCCTTCCTCATGGCAGAGTGGGGGACCACCTGCCCAAATATATATATCAGACCTTAAGTCCTTTAACTCCCAATCCACCACAGGAGTACACTTCTAAAGCCCTCAGTACCTCAGGGGAGGCACTTAGAGACTCACAGAATGACAGTCTGAGGCCGACAGCAGTGTCCAATGCAGGTCCAGTTGCCACTGGTCAGCTGGGAAGTTTCAGGAAAGGCATTTGTATCCCTGTAGTTTAAACAGGCTATCAGCTTATGACCAAGAACACTTCTTTTTCCTAGGTACAAAAGGAAGCAGGTGCAGTCCTTCAGGGCTCCTTTAAGGTCATGGACAGCAGGTCCAGTCCTCTTCTGTTCTTCCAGAGGACTAGGCCTGCTGTCTGTGTTCTTACGTGGGTGACTGGGGATGCCATATTTATATCTGGTACAAGACAGTGTGTGGAAATAACTCCTGGGTACGCCCTTACTAATAGGGTAATAGTTCCTAGGGCCAATCCTACCCACTTTGGGCATTTTCAAGATGCCAAGTCTTTGGCCATACTAAACTTGGGCTCTGAAGGCTGAGGGTGTGTGTGATGAGTTATCCTCCAGGATCTTCAGGCAGGGAAAAGGTTACTTTCTAAAAGTTACTTTTCCTTAATATTTGTTAAACATCTGACTTCACCATTGAAATGTATCTTTAATAACCATTAAAAATAGTGGTTTAATTACCCTTCTAGCTTGTCCCATTCCTCAGATGCAGTATTAGCATTTTAATCTGCACTATTCTTTTCGCTATGGGCCAGATAGCCTTTCTACAGGGAAAATAGCTTTTGGGTGCTAGTCACTGTAAGGGCATGTTAGATTTAAATGTCTACATATCCTTTTTTTAAATACCATGCATCTTGCCTTGTGGGTTACAAGGCTTAGATAAGGGAGATTTCTTAATATTTAAAAGGGAGGTTTTGGGTTTTCCAAGGGGTGTTTTTTACCATGTCGAATTACAGTTTTTACAGAGCTACAGTCAGGCTACAATGGTAGGCCCGAAGACATGTTTACACTGACACTGCAGTGATGGCACAGTACGTGCTACTGCTCACTAGTAGCATTTAACTTACAAACCCTGGGTACACATTGTTACATATACTTGAAACTATAAGAAGTACACCAATTCAAACGTGTTTAAGGGGGGTGTACAATCACTTCACTACTGGTAAGCAGGGGTAAAGTGCAAAGAGTTTGAAAGCCAGCAAAGGTATAGGAGCCAATAACAGGCGGAAACGCCGGGGTGACCACACAGAAAAGGCAGATTTCTCATGGCATGTATAAATAGGTGAGTGTAGATTTACTTTTTTAAACACTGCATATATGTATCTTGAAGAAATATAGCATATCAAGGTAAATATATATGAGTTTAGAATATTAAAGCTCAACTTATATAAATATATTTATGTTCATGATATTGTTCTAGTCGATATTCTTGCTAAAATATTTTTGTAGGACAATATTTCAAACATAATATTCTGGGAGATTTCCATTATGAAAAACACAATGTATCAATATTTATACAGAGGAAACTAGCTGAAGACCAAATGATAACTGCAAAACAAGTCAGGGGACATATGTTGGCTTAACAGAGAGTTGATACTTTTCCTGTGAATTCTGAGATTTGGATTCTAATTTGATGTATCCAAGGCGTGTGAATTGTTCCTTCCAGCTCTTTTCTGTAATGGGGGAGTTATGTCATGCTGTTATGGTAATATATTTTACATAGGATTTTCATGTTATGTGCCATGTTATGTTGAAATATATTATGATATGTCATCTGATATGTTATGTTACATTATGTTATGTAACAGGGATTTGTATTGCACTGAATAGTCCTTACCATGCCCTTGCAGTGCTGTTGGCGTTTTGTACTTTCACGTCTTGTTTTCTTATATTGCAGTGTTATTTTCTTATATTGCAGTGTTATTTTCTATGTGTAGTTGGAATACTCTACCAATTTGTGTGTGTGTCATCTGAAGGCATAATATAAGCGTTGCTCAGCGAGAGGTGTGAGCATGAGGTATTTGAGAGATGGCATTTTGTTAGGGTCCACAGAATGACCATTAGAATCCCTGGTATTACTATTCTATCTTCCGCCCCACAAATATTGAGGACTGTACATAATTTGAGTGCAGGGGTCAAATTTACTATTCTAACTCCAGTCCCAGAAATAGTGGGAATATTTATTAAATTTGGGTGTAAAAGTGAAATTTACTATTATAACTCCATTCTCACAAGCAGGTCGCCATGGACATAACTTACCTACATTTTTCCTTCTCCCCATTTCTCCTACCCCCCCCCCCAGCTGCCCAGCATGGCTACTCCAACCCCCCACACTTTTCTGCAACTGACGATGCTCACATACTTTATGACGAGACTTAGGCATGCATGGACATGGTTATAGTCTATAGCTAAAATGTTTATTATTACTATCTTACCTCCTGAAAGCGCAACCATAACCCCATCCCTTGTGGGAGATCGTTTGCACCTGTTTGCATTGTAAATCCTATAGCTTGGGCTAATAAATGTACACCTAAGATCCTGATTCAGTGGTAATATTGTGCTGCACTGCTGTAATCTTTGAAATTGCAATAAACAAAATTGTTATATATATAAAAAAAGGGCATAAATTGAATGGAGGGGATTCATTTACTATTCTACCCCCAATCCCACATTGTTGAAATTACCAAAATTATGCAATTAGGATCTATTATTCTAACTCCAATTAAACAAACATTAGGGAGCGTGCATACATCTTACTCCAGTCCCACAAACACTAGGAAAAGTGTTAAACTGGGTGGGGATCAGATTACTATTCTAACTTTAGTCTCACAAACTTTGGTGGATATTATTACATTTTGGTGAGAAGAGAAGGATGAAATAACTATTCTAACCCCAATCCCACAAACATTGATTAAATTGCATAAAGTGACGGGGTTGGTCATGTTTGCTATTCTAACTCCTGCCCCACAAGCACAAGGAAAAATGCATAAATGCGGGAAGGATCAGATGTAATATTCTAATACAAGGCCTACAATCACTGGTGAAAGTGCATACCTTGTGATGGTCTATTTTTTATTCTAACACCAGTCGCACAAATATTGGGAAACTGCAAAAAACAGGGTACATCTTTACAATTCAAACTCTGTTAGCACAAGCATTGGGGTAGGTGCATAAAATGAGGCAGGGACCAAATGTACTATTCTAAATCTAGTTCCACTAACACTGGGCAAAGTGTGTGAATCAGAAGGTGAAAGTGATTTGCTTTTCTAACTCTGATTACACAAAACATTGTGGTAAGATAATACGTTTTAAACTCCAGTCCCACACATTGACGAAAGTTAACTCCATTACCACAAATATTGGGAACTCTTCTGGTTCTGGACCATCAAAGAGGACAGCTGGATGTTGGAAAGCTCCAATTCAGTTCTCATTTAGTGAGACTCCATTCCCAGAGAGCAACCAAACTCAGGTTCCACACCATTGTGTCCAGTTTGTTCCTTTCCAAGACCAGTCCCTCTGTGTCAGGCATTTCCTCTTCTAACAGTATGTGGAGGGCTTATGGTAAGAGTGTTAGTGCTTAGCACCTCTTATGGCTTGTTCCTGCGGTTATTGCTCCAGTTCCTACTCCAGTGGCTCTACTCCATCTCCTGATTGCTCCCGGCCTCCATGCCCAAGTTGTGCTCCAGTCGTGCTAGCTTCAGCTCTGTTCCAGTCCTGGTCTACTCCAGCTTTGCTCCAGGCATGCCAGCTCCTGCTCTACTCCTAGTCTTACTCCTGGACTCCTCCAGTCCTGCCAGCTCTAGTTCAGTTCCAGCTCTGCTCCAATCCTGTTTTTTCTCCAGCTCTGCTCCAGACCTTGTCTTTCTCCTGCTCTGTCCATGTCCTGGTCTTACTCCAGCTCTGCGCTAGGCCTTCAGGCTGAAGTTTCATCCTAGTCTTAGACTTATCCAGATCAGAAACATCAGACATGTAAGAACTGTTCTCAGAACTACCAAGACCCAGCACATTTAAGGTTTCTTGGGCCATTGGCATTTTCACCTTGTTCTGAGAGGACATCCTCTCTGTAGCCCGTGTTACAAGTGGGACAGACAGTGTGGCTTTTGGAATGGGTCACCCTTTACTTGGAGCCTCTAAGAAAGAGGTGGAAGATAAACTCTTTTGTACTGGTCAGGGAAGTACATAAAGTGTTAAGACTGACTATTCTAACTCCAACACCACACACTTTAATGAGATTGCAAAAACCGGGGAAAGTTATAACATTTTTTAGCAGGGTGAAATGTTCTGCTCTAACTCTAATCCCACAAACATTGCGGAATATGTACAAAAGAGGTTGGGAGAGCAAATGTACAAATTAACTTAAAAATGTAATAAAAGTTTTCAAAGAAATGTAAAACTCATCTGTACTATAAATATATATAAAGATCAAAACCACTACATTCTCTACAATGAATAAAAAGAACCAATTAATTATTTAAAAAACATTAAAAGTACAGTAAGACATAACATTTAAAGTCAATTATAAAATTGTCATTTAATAAAAAAACAAAATACTGTACAGCAGAAAATATTATTTTCTTTTAAATGTTTTCGCCAGTAATCACAATAATTTGAACTTAACCTACAATTAAAAATAAAATAACATAACATTGACACTCTTCCCACCCGTTTCCCAAATAAAGTCCATGAACCTCAAAACCTATTAATCCTAGAAAAATAAGAAACATGAATCAATTAAAATATAAAAATAGTGCATAATTAAAACACGGATCACTTGTTATTAAAACACTTCCCTTCCAAACCTATAAAATAACACACAATCCATTTATAAAATTAACATTAAAAAATAACAACCAAAATAAAATAGACATAAAATAATAACAATCCAAATAATAACATTTTTTAAATGATATACCAAAATATTTTAATTCAATTAACATATAAACGCTACTCAGCAAACAAATTACATGTAATTATTTTTTACTTCACAATTAAAACACTCTCAACCGAAACCTCCAGCAAAACCTTCAACCTATTAAAAATATAAAATAGTATTGAAAAATAACAAAACACATGTTTATATAAAACATATCTAAACTAAACACTCAAATAATACTAACTACATTAATTACTATGATATTTTAGTAAATTATATTTCAAACATTGACGTTATTAACAAACACAAAAGAAGCTTTGGCATTTTGTTCTACAACAGTTTTGCAGTCACAATATTTGCTCTAATAATATATTGCCGTTGATATTCAGGCATCATATCTTAATAAAGAGGGAGACGTAGGAACTAAATTGTGGTAAATAGATTCCTCATTGGATTACAACATTGAGGATTTTATGAGCTGGGTATTTAAATTAAAGCCATGTTTGCCTCAACAATCAGGAATGTCCCAAGTTAATTGGGAGAAACCAGAGGAGGGATGCCCGCAATCAACCTACATGTGAAGGCAAGCTGAATAGTAATTGCTAGACACGCATGCTCCTTCCATGATCACATATGTGCTGTGTTCAACTTGGTGGAACAAAGTTACATGTCTTATTCAGTTACACAGTGGTCTATGTCTGGCCTGGCATGAAGTCACTGCAGTGACTTGTCTTGTAGAGGAGGAGTCCCTTGGCCACTTGAAGATCACATCAATTCCCCTAACTGGGCAATGATGAAGTACCAGGTTGGCTTGTTTGCCTCCTGGATCCAGAGATCTAGAAAAAGGGACTGGGTAGTCCTGATATTTACCTTGGCGAGTCAGAACCCTGCTGCCCGATTCAGGAAGTATCCCTCTTGGACGTACAGCAGCAAACACCACTCCTAAACTGAGAAGCAAAGTAAAATTCATGTGTGAATACTCTTGAATGCAAACACTAACGAGCTCGATATTGGTGTGTTATGCCCTTATTATTATGGCACAGTTAGTCTCCATTATGGCATAAAATAGTGTGTGCCCCCAAATTGAGATTACAACTTGTGCAAAATTACTTCACATAGCACCATCTTTTTCATGCACACATTTCTCCAGGTGAAGGTTTGTATTTGGCGCGACAGCGGCGCACCAGCGGCGCGCCCGCTGCGCGGCCGCACAGTGGCTGCCATTAAGTAGGGGTCGGGGAGGGCAGGACAGCTGGAAGGCAAGGAGGGGAACTGGCTTGGGCCGGTCATGCTGGTTGTGCTGGAGGAAGGGGCCACGGGGGCAGCAGCGGCGGGTAAAAATGGGTGAAAAAGCGTGGAATAAACAGAAAAGTGCAAGAAAAGTGGAGGAAGGAGATAGAAAGGAGAGTGAAAGGGAGAAATAAAAATTTGTGTAAAAAATGAGTAAAATGGAGCAGGAGAGGAAAAGCGAGCGAGAGAAGGAGACAGAGGTCCACTGGACCACCAGGGATGAGGCGCAGGTATAGCCTGCGGGTGGAGGAGGGCCTCGAACACCAACACTTGAGAGTGCAGGGGTTTGGGGGAGGCCTCACTTAATGGTGGAGCTGCGAGGGTGGGAGAGCAATTTCACTGACAATGAGTAAGGGTCCTGCTGCTCTTCTCATCCGCACTGGCACACAAACAGGCTGCTTACTTCCACGCACAACCTTTGCACCATGGTGCAGAGCTGTGTGCTTGCTTTCCAGTGGAGAAGTTGAACTGGAAGTGCAAAAACGTACACATAGCCAAAATCTTCACCACTGCACACATTGTTTGTCTGCTGTATGGTGCAGCAACATGCAATGTGTGGAATGTTTGGAGAAAGAAAAATGCTTCTTTTAGTGAGCACCTGCTTCAAAGAGGTGCTATTTTTTGGTGCAAAACCTCGTTTGACCATTTTAGTAGATCGGGTTTTGAGCCCAAAATCCTGGGTGCTTTCACTGTAACGTGCAAGGTCCACCCAAGTGACGTCGCTTGATGTAATGTGGTGCATGGGGGCGCAAAGCTTTATTTGGGTTAACAAAAAGTACCTTTCAGTGCAAAATGCTTGTACTGCTTTGCCACAATTGTGTGATTTTGCACCACTCTGTCTTTGTAAATCTGTCGTGTTGAGCTACGGCGGGTTTTCAGGTGCTGAAAACTTGTCATTCCTAAAACTCACTTTGCACCACATGTCTGTTCCCATCTGAAACTTGAGCTCTAATACACAAATGAAATATGAAGCACGTTGCAGTAATGAGATGAGTAACCCTTCAAAGCTGTGGCTCATTTCCTTATTCTAATTACTTGCCAGCACTATTTTTCAATTACTGATATAATATAATCAGTCACTGAAATCACCCTCTTGTATTCTGTAACCTTGAAGCGAATCAACCTCGTCACTCAATGCATTTTATAATGAGCCCTGGTGACGATCCAAATGAGCGAATAGAAAAGTGAGCGCCAAGGACAGGCATTTGCAGCAGATGCAAAACTTCCACTGGGCCAGGAGAGTGGACCCTGGGCTAGTAGCGAAGATGCAAGATTGGACATCAAGGAGCTCTGCCACCAGGATGACTGTGTGGAAAGTAGATCAGCCCCACTGGAAAACTGGGGTCTACAACAAGTGAGGCAGGGGTTAGGAAAGAGGTAGTGGGGGTGCAGAAACGTCCTGTATGGATACAGCCATGACCTATATATACTGACGTTGTTGGGATTTTGCTCCTCGATAGTTTATCCATGATATTCTGGTAGCACAGCCCTCTGGAGCCAATAAAGATGGAGCTTCAGCTGGAGGCTTGTGTAGGAGCTAAAGAAGGCATTAAGAGCAGCAGAGACATTGACAGAAGAACTTCCTAAGGCTAAACCGAAGCGCGCCAGAATGAGGAGACAGGCTGTGGACTCTCCTGGCCTCAAGGCTCGCAGTGGCGCTAAGGAACCTTGTGCTGCAGGAGGAACACGCATGGATCCAACTGGCCTTCTCAAGGTCGTTGTCGCAGGGACAGGCAGTAATGCAACACTCAGATCTGCCAGAAACCCAGCTTGGTACTCGTGGAAGGGCCCATTCCAAGCCATGCAGAATCCGCCTAATATTTATAACTCTTTATTGTGCACTGCTGTCGTGTAAAGCACTCTGCAGGAACCACGCTCGCAGCAGGGCTGCTTCTTTATCTTCTTTTATTGCAGGAACAACTTAACACAACAGCAACCTCCAGCATAATGAATCAGAATCTCCCAGACCCCCCATTCCACCTGCATCGTTAATGCCACAGCAACGTTCTACTTTGCGGCATATCTTCACACACTTCTAGTAAAGTGGCAGCAATAACTATCATGGCATTGGCACAGGCAAATAGAAGAAAAGAGAACAATCTGAAAAGAACGAAGGGTGTCTCTACAGCTTAGCAGGAATCATGCTTCCCTCTGCCTTGATGAGAACATACCTAAAAGTCCACGTACTAGACAAAACCATGTATGGCCTGTGTACTCACACCAGATACTTGTCCTGCCTTGTGTCTACCTGCAGAAAGATGTTCCTCTTTGCTCATTAGATATGGACCTTACTTCTTGTTGTGGCACACACTGACTAACAATGTGGGAAGAATGATTTCTTTGTTTCAATGATTTCAGTGAAAAAACTGTACAATTGATGTTCCCATGAAACACGAGGTGAGACCTGCACTGGGTATGATACTTGTGATCAAACACCCAAGAGGGGATGGGAGGAATGCTTGCCCTATGTCCAACCACTGGCAATCACTTGGGGTAACAATACAACCTATTGTACGTTTGCCCAACATGGTCCTTCAGTTGGGGCCCAGCCATATGCAAATCAGTCATGACCCTCCTCCAATAGCATTGGTCCAGCCCGAACTGCCAGGCCAGTTCCTTCCTGAACTGGAACACAAGCCACCCAAGACCGGATTCGCTCTGATTGTGTCTCATCAATTAGGTGTAACTTGGTTCCAGTTGCATAGTGAGTATGGGACCCACAAATGGACACACCCTTGCCACTTAGGGCGATATATCAAACACACAAAAGGTGCTGGGAGGAATGCTTCAAATAAGTCAAGCATTTATTGATTACTTTTTTGTATACTTTAGTGTGACACCTTGCTGCGACGGGTATGCCCAGTCATGTGTCCCATGTACGCTGTGCTATACCCGAGTGATGGGCCCTAATAAGAGCGAAAACCCTTCTTGGGTTGCTTGTCTTCCAGTTCAGGGAGAACCAGGATTGTCAGTTCGGGCCGGACTGTTCCTATTGTTGCAGGGTCAAGAATGATGAGCATGGTCCATACCAGGGTGGCTTGTTGTAAGAATGATGGAGTGGGTAATTACAAGTGTCTGAGTTTGATTAAAGCATTCAACCATAAGTAGGGCTAGGCACACACACCTTCTCAGTGCCAGATACCCTTGTGCTTTGCAAATGCACACAGCATAACATAACATCATCACTTTTTTGTGTACCACGATACTTGTAATAAGAACCTTCTACCTATGCAGTTTATAGAGTGCAAATATGGAGGTATCATTAAAAGTAATCCACGCGGCATATACCACATATCCTATATAAGTAAGATAACAAACAACACATGAATGCAATGGTCTCATAATACTTTTACACATCGTATTCATAGGTTACAAGGGGCATAGTTTGTATAGGTCCGAGGCTGTAAGTCATGGCCTGGATGGGATCCTTGACAAAACAAAGATAATATGTTATGTGTTATAAGGTTGTAGTGGGTGGAGGGTGGTTTAATGCGTAATGTTAATTCCTGCCAAGCCTTGGTAACCGTTAAAGGAACTGTATTAGGATTGACTATTGCATATATATTTATGGATAGTAAATATAGCTTCACATTATGACAATCATGTGACCTTATTTTAATTTTCTGAGATATATTAATTTGCAGGGTCTGTAAATGTCCTCTGGCAGGAGACCCTCGCCATAAAAGGCATAGAAAATCCTTCTTTCTTGTATCATTGGCTGGCATTTTCAAAAACTGGCACAAGCTTAAACCTTTGGGGTTATTTGCAATTTGGAAGATACGCTTTCAAGACACTGGGGCTGTCCAGGCCCCCCTTACATCAGGTCCACCTTCTTCTGTGGTGGGGTATTTTCACTGAAAGCTCTCATGTTGACGTAGAGGGTGCCCAATCAACAAAGAAGCACTACCAGGTGGGCCATCGTGTCATGGCATTGTTGGCATCGCATTGCTTTTGTTCATTTTGCGGTTACTGGGCACAGCACATGGACTTCATGGCCTCCATACTGCAGGGCAAGCAAGGCACCAGCAGATGGCAAAGTGCTTAGTTGTTTTTGGTATTTATCAAGAATCTGACAATACCAACTGATCCAGCGGGTTACCAGCCTCGGGTACTCAAACACCATATACTCACCTGGCCCATAAACACACACATTCACATAGGCTAGTAAATAACACTGGGGGTCAATTTTATAAATACTTTTTATAAGATTAGTTACCTGTCATTCTTTAAACAATCTTTAAATGATCAAAAAGTTCTTTCCTTTGGTCAATGGACCTATTCGTTGGAACTAGTTGATGGTGAAATAACATAAAATGAATCTTCCTGTCTATATTTTAAAATAACCACAGACTCGGGAGAAGTTTTAAATGTTTATCTAGTTAAATTCATCTGAGCCAAAGTCAAAATTACAGTACAAACTATATTTCTCCAAAGAAGGAAAAGCAAATTAATTCAATAACCAGTCATCTATATTAAACGAGGTTTTCCAATAACAGTACCCAGAAAAGAGAAGACAGAGAAAGCAATACAAGGACATACTACACAGACGTGCATTTACCTAGAATGGGGTGGAAACCAACCCCTTGGCCAAGGAGCTGGCAGGGTCCCCTGGGATAGATCAGGTGAAAAAGACTTCAGGACAGGTTTCAGGACAGGATTCAGGACAGGATAGATGACCTCTTCTAGATCTGACGCCTGCGTCGCACTCCTCTCTGACACTATCTTCCTCCTCGATTCTTCTACGATCTTCTTCTAATTAATTGTCTTATTCCCTCCTCGATTCTTACGCGATCTTCTTCTAATTAATTGGCTTAAATTCTAAGTCTGCAAGCCGATTCTTCTTCAGCATTCAATCAGCTCTCTGGACAGCATCCCGGTCTTTCAGCATTCTGGTCTTTCTGTGATCTCTGTTCTAACTAAACTACTTCACTTATACTTTTCTAATGGCATGTACCACCCCTTAATGTTTCACTTTATGTCACTCTTAATTCAGATTGGACAGGCAAGGGGGGGATGATCATCACACCATGCTAGTTCTAATAATTTTCTTTGGTTCTTAGTTTAATGTTCCCGCCCCTTAATTCTTATTCCCAAGCTTTATTTCCCACCCGCATTTCACATCTTTATCAATAAAAATGAATACATATAAGAGTTGTCTGTTCAAACTCAGCCTTGGACGGGTTTAAAAATACGACATCATGGCTTCTAGCTTGTCATCACTGCGTCTGCGTGAGGTGTCACGTGTAGTACAGACTTTAGCATCATTTGGAGGCCCAAATACGAACTAATAGAGAGGTCAAAGAGAAACATAATAATTTCAAAATAAAATGATTTCACTGTATACCACCGATCTCTACTCTAATCCCATTTACTTATAAAAGCTCACCCTGTATTAGCACTTAGTAAATAGCTTGTTTTAGTTTCAGCAAAGCAAATGCTTAGCATGTGAGCTTTAAAGTGGCCATTTTAAATGCATATGCGCAGGTGCAAAAGCGAAAGAACGTCATTCTGCGTAGATGCAGTTGACGCATGCGCAGTACAGTTTCCCGCGGTTAGCAGCCATTTTAAGTTTCACTCGGGTTATTTGTTAGTAAAACACGTAAGCAAGCTTCATCTTGCTAAAATATGTAATGTGGTGCATATTAGTTAACAAAATATATAATTAGTACAGAGTTACGAGTTATATGAGAGGATTGCTTCCGAGCAAGTCTCTTTTATACGAGTCCTTGCTCCATCAATCCCCTCTCTGATGACATTTGTGCCATCACAAAATTACCCATCACTTAACCAGATGCCAACTTTAACACATCTCAATTCCCTTTCCGGTCTTCTCATTTCCTTCTTCATGTTTATCTTTTAAATTTCTCATCTTTTTATATAATTCTCTTTTCATTTCTTCCAATTGGACTTCTTCATACTTTCTTTTCTTTCCCTTTTCATTTACTTCATATCTCTTTCTCTTTCTACAATATTTGCACCATATCATTATTGCTAAGACTAATATTGTTATTCCAAGAGTAGGTAGTATTATTTGACCTATAATACTCTTGCCTATATTAGGAAACCAACTCCCTATTGAAGTAATACTATTTGTTAATTTCTTCCATACACTTTCAACTTCCAGTGGTCTCAAGTCTTCCAATTAAGAAATATTTTTAATGTAACCTTCAATTTCTACGCTTTTATTTGGAATATAAGTGCAACAATGTTGCGCTTTCAGCATCTTACAGACTCCACCCTCTTTTGGCAATAATATATCAAGAGCAAGTCGATTTTGTAAAACCATTGATCTAATTGCAACCATTTCTGTATAGATCATTAAGAACCCTCTAACAGTATCAGTCGATAGACGATCAGCTACTGTTGATAACTGACACATTTTTCGTGAATTCAGAATGACTCCCAATGAAGGTATCAATGCACTAAATATATCACCTACTATTTCTGAAAAACAAGCTGTGTGTTAGTTCTTTTGTGTTTTCATTGATATACTTTAGGGAATACTATTCCAAAACAGCAACTCCCATACCAATGTGCAGGCAGTCTAAAATAGGCTTTATTCCCACACACATAATAAACTCCATGAAATACTGTATCTGGTCCCCATTTTAGTCCCCATCCTCCAATAACCAAAAAGTTATGTTCACATTCACTGGAACCAACAAAAACATTGTAATAGTCAGTCTTTAATCTATGGAGGAAGATCTTCCCTTTCTTTTCAAAATCTAGGGACATCGCAGCATGAGTCTTGACAGCTGTATATATTTCCTCTTTCTCAGCCCATTGAGGAATCTGATGTTTCTTTTCAGAAGCTTTTCTTTGGAAGTCCTGCCTTCTTTCCTCTACTAAATTAAAAAATATATTTTCTTCTTCGTGTAATAAACATGTTAGATTGTTTCTGTGTGCTTCTTCTATATCTATTGTTTTCATAGTTAAGGAATATTCACCCATAAACTGTGCATCTTTAGTACTAAGAACTGGATTCATACTCTTACGAATAGGAACCTCTGAAAATATCACATCTATGTTAGAATAATAATACTATAATTTCCCTGTTCTATAAAATAGACTAGTTAAAATGCTACATGAGATACCATATGTTAATGGTAAATGGTGGTAAGTAACACCTTCTGCCACTGAAGCTGGTAATTTCATACACACATAACAATCACTGACCTCCATGGTGTCTTTGTACTGCACTAATAATTTTGTGAATACATTTAAAGCAGTGTCATTATTTGTCACAGTGTGATGTAAGTCTAATTCATCTGGTGCTTCTAATTCTACTCTAGTTCATTTTGCATTAGCTACCCTTGCATTGGCGTCTGTATCATTTTTCTTTTCTGTCACAATCAAAGTATGAGTACTAAAATTATGCTACATATACATACTCTACAACATTTCTTTATACAATTTTGTTTTGGTTTTCCAGTAACCCTATTATTAGCCATTTTAGTTTAAGAAGATTTCTCTTCTTTTTCTTTGCTTTGTGAATTTTTATGCCTTGAAACTTCAATGGGGTCTCACTTCCCCTTCGTCAATTATTTCTTCATCACTTTCTTCATTCAAATCTAGATTCTCAAATTCTTCAAGAATCACATAGGTCCATTCGGGACCTTTGAATTTGTTATTCACAATTCTCAGTCTTTGGCTTATTCGCCTAGGTTTCTCAATCAATTGTTCAGACTGACTGGTGACTTCATTTACTTGGTCAGGTTCTTCACTTATTGTTTTTAAGTTATACTCTAATCGTTTAACACCACCTGGCCAATTATCACCTTTTCTGACCTTTATGGCTTGTACTGCACTTTCACTTTTCTCATCACTTTCAAGTATTCTTTTAATTTTCGTTACGTTGTGGCACAATTTGATTATCTTCATTTTCAGAGCCCCTCTCTATCTGTCCTTGTCCATTGCTTATTGTTGTGGCTTCATCTGCCTGAACATGTTCTTCTTCCTCTATCTGGTCCTGTTCAGGTCTTATTTCGACTTGTTCTTCTTCCTGAACTTGTTCTTCTTTTCCTAACAGGTCCTGCTCAGGTCTTACTGCACTTTGCTTTTCTGCAGCATGATGTGTTCTTCTTGGCCTATCTGTCCCTCCTCAGATCTGTGAGTGTGTTGGATCACCTCTGTCTGAGTATATTTTTCTCTCCTTGTCTTATCCTGCTAAGGGTCTCCAACAGTTTTATTCACCCTTTCCTGAACTTATTCTTCTACACCTGTCTGATCCTTTCTAGTTTCCTGCCTTTCTATCCTTGTTCTGCTTCTCATTTTAATAATCACCTCAGGTATGTCAACCACTGGTATGCAGTCTTCCTGACTTGTGCTCGGTTGTTCTTGGTCAGCTACTTCAGAATCTGTTTTTCTAAATTCTTCAGCAGCACAACCTTCAGCGCCCTCAACTGTTTGTGTCAGTTGCTGTTCTTTTTCCTCAGGGGCTGGTACTCTCTTGGTATGACTGGCGTGTATCCAGTTAGGCAAACCTGCACATTTCACTGCTGTTGTTGTAACCAGTATGACCTGTCGCAGCACATCCCACATGGGTGCTAGGCACTACTCTCATGTGTGAGTTTTTACCACCACCCAGTCTCCGGGACTTAGATCATGTGCTTGATCTGGCTGACTGACAACTGCGTCTTCTCCAACCAGGTGAGAGACAAAACACACTAGGTCAGCCAGTCCTTTACTGTAATCTAGTACCAGATCATCAGTGATACTCAACAGTTTATGTCCTGGTATAAATGCTAATCTCATTGTTCTTCCCATGAGAATTTTATGGGGCTCAATCCTGTGTTTCTATCAGGAATGTTTCTAAGTCCCATCAGAACAAGAGGTAATTCATCTGGCCAACCCAGTGATGTGGATGCACACACCTTTGCCAGTCTTGATTTGAGTTTGCCATTCATTTGTTCCACCACTCCAGAAGCCTCTGGGCGATACTCACAGTGCAGTTTTTGTTCAATTTTCAATGCTGCACAGATTAATCGAATTGTTTAATTATTAAAGTGAGATCCTCTATCTGATTCCACAGTTACTGGAAAACCAAACCCCGGAATTAGCTCCCTCAACAGCAATCTGGCAACTGTTATACTGTCATTTCTTGTAGTAGGGTATGCCTCCACCCTCCGTGAAAACAAACAAACTATGACAAGGACGTACTTCAATCCCCTGAATGGTGGTAATTTGATACAGTCTATCTGAAACCTCACAAATAGTCCTTCTGCCTTCCCACTCCTTCCGCAACTGACCACTGTTTTCCTGCCTGGGTTCATTTGTTGACAAGTTAAGCATCTCTGGCAAAGACTTTCTGTGACAGCCCTTAATCTCGGATTATACCAATCCTGTCTGAAGAGCCTAATCATGGCGTCCCTACCTACGTGTCTCCATGATACATTCTGGCCATTTGTGAAAGTGAACAATTTGGTATTACTGGTCTGCCATCTTGGTAAATCCACACGTCATCCTCTGTTCTCCTTTGACATCCTGTTTTTATCCACTCTTCCTCACTTCCACCTCGCCCTATAATTGTCTCACTTCATCCCATGTTTCTATTGCTGGGAGTAGCATAAATTGGCAGCTGGTTCCAATTGTTTCAATTTTCCTGTTTAATGCCATTTTATTTCTGGCACAGTACTGAGCAACCTGGTCAGTGTATCGATTACCAGCTGCCACATAGTCATCTCCTGACTGATGTGCAGCACACTTGACCACTGCCACTTCTTTTGGCAATTGTATTGCTTCCAACAGTTCTTTCACAAATTTTCCATTTTTAATAGGGGATTCTGAAGAAGTCATGAAATCCCTCTGCATCCAAAGCTGGCCAAAGTCATGCAAAACCCCGAAACCATACTGGCTATCAGTGTAAATGGTTCCTTTCCAATTCCTCCCAATTTCACCAGCGAACCCTTTTGCTATCAATCACTTCACTTTTATATGAAAATAATCCCTAATTTAGCACTGCCAGCCCTGCATAGCTTCTCAGTGCTATTCCAACAGACGAGTAACCTCACTGCAGTGTGGCTTCCATTTACCACCCGCTATTCACTTCCCGGGAATTTCCAAACAACATAAAACAAATACAAAAGGGTTTGTTAAAACATAAATCAATATTCAATAATCAACAACTAGTCAATAATAACCATAGCTCTGCTACCAGAAAACTGATCCAGTGGGTTACCAGCCTCAGATACTCAAACACCATATACTCACCTGGGCCCATAAACACATACATTCACATAGGCTAGTAAATACCACTGGGGGTCAATTTTATAAATGCTTTTTATAAGATTAGTTACCTGTCATTCTTTAACCAATCTTTCACTCATCAAAACATTCTTTCCTCTGGTCAATGGACCTATTAGTTGGAACTAGTTGATGGTGAAATAACATAAAATGAATCTTCCCGTCTATATTTTAAATAACCACAAACTCGGGAAAAGTTTTAAATGTTTATCTAGTTAAATTCATGTGAGCCAAAGTCAAAATTACAGTACAAACTCTATTTATCCAAGGAAGGAAAAGGAAATTAATTCAATAACCAGTCATCTATATTAAACGAGGTTTCTCAATGACAGTACCCAGAATAGAGAGGACAGAGAGAGCAGTACAAGGACATACTACACAGGCGTATATTTACCTAGAATGGTGTGGGAACCAACCCCTTGGCCAAGGAACTGGAAGGGTCCCCTGGGATAGATCAGGTGACAAAGACTTCAGGACAGGTTTCAGGACAGGATTCAGGACAGGAAAGATGACCTCTTCTAGATCCGACGCCTGCGTCGCACCCCTCTCTCACACTATCTTCCTCCTCGATTCTTCTGCGATCTTCTAATTAATTGTCTTATTCCCTCCTCGATTCTTCAGCGATCTTCTTCTAATTAATTGGCATAATTTCTAAGTCTGCAAGTCGATTCTTCTTCAGCATTCGTTCAGCTCTCGGACAGCATCCCGGTCTCTCAGCATTCTGGTCTTTCTGTGATCTCTGTTCTAACTAAACTACTTCACTTATACTTTTCTAATGGCATGGACCACCCCTTAATGTTTCACTTTATGTCACTCTTAATTCTGATTGAACAGGCAAGGGGGGATGATCATCACACCATGCTAAGTTCTAATAATTTTCTTTGGTTCTTAGTTTAATGTTACCGCCCCTTAATTCTTATTCCCAAGCTTTATTTCCCACCCGCATTTCACATCTTTATCAATAAAAATGAATACATATAAGAGTTGTCTGTTCAAACTGCAGGATGTCCAGCAGGTTCCTAGGACATGTAACAATGATAGCCTTGGATGGGTTTCAAAATACGACATCATGGCTTCTGGCTTGTCATCACTGCGTCTGCGTGAGGTGTCACGTGTAGTACAGACTTTAGCATCACTCAGAGGCCCAAATACGAACTAGTAGAGAGGTCAAAGAGAAACATAGTAATTTCAAAATAAAATGATTTCACTGTATACCGCCTATCTGTACTCTAATCCCATTTACTTATAAAAGCTCACCCGGCATTACCACTTAGTAAATAGCTTGTTTTAGTTTCAGCAAAGCAGATGCTTAGCATGTGAGCTTTCAAGGGGCCATTTAAATGCATATGCGCAGGTGCAGAGATTTCCCTCCAAGTGAAAGAACGTCATTCTGCTTAGATGCAGTTGACGCATGCGCAGTATAGTTTCCCGCGTTTAGTAGCTATTTTAAGTTTCACTCAGGTTATTTGTTAGTAAAACACGTAAGCAAGCTTCATCTTGCTAAAATATGTAATGTGGTGCATATTAGTTAACAAAATACATAATTAGTACATAGTTACGAATTATATGAGAGGATTGCTTCTGAACAAGCCTCTTTTATACGATTCCTTGCTCCATCAGTACCAACTCATGGAGCAAGTATTCTGTTCCTGTAAGGCCACACAG
Organism: Triturus cristatus; assembly: GCF_964204655.1. NCBI lineage: Eukaryota > Metazoa > Chordata > Amphibia > Caudata > Salamandridae > Triturus > Triturus cristatus. The sequence goes on from NC_140584.1 coordinate 1,129,764,936, forward strand.
GTTGGTGAGGATATCTCTTCTGCATGTCCAGGAAGTTGTCCCCAAAGTCACCTCCGCTGTTTGAGGGAACATCGGAAGTCCCAGCCTTTCCCTAAACTTTCCTATTTTTGTGTGTGGCATTATTTTAGTTTGAGAATTCAAGGTATTATTTATAACTCCCCTTACATCCATGCTGTGAATCCTTTTGTTTGCTAAATGGATTAATTGCTTCTTTTGTATCAATGCCCCTCCTCTTCTGGTCAGGGAAATCAATGGCTTGGTTTAACCTGGAGTCTGAAGAGACATCCTTCCAAGATGGTGTCACAGATCTGGGCTGGTCCTCCGGACAGTCCTCTACATTTTAAACCTTAATGGTTCACGCTCCAGGCAGGCGCTTTTCCAAATCACTTCATTTGGAGCTCACCAGAGGTTGGAAGTGTGACCTCAGGCTTTTTGCTCACTACCTCTTTCACGACCCTGGTGAACTGTGCTTTAGAGATCACAAGAGCACACCTGGAAAAGAAAGCAATTGGGGCATTCTAGGAGCCATGCTTGTTTTCTTCAGTTGGCAAGGCCACAATATTATGACCACAATATTGAGAGCCAAAAATCAAGGTACATTTCTATTCATTTTCTATACCTAACTCTACATATATATATATATATATAGATAGATAGATAGATAGATAGATAGATAGATAGATAGATAGATAGATAGATAGATAGATAGATAGATAGATAGATAGATAGATAGATAGATAGATAGATAGATAGATAGATAGATAGATAGATAGATAGATAGATATATATATACTTTTGATTTTCTCAGGAACTACTGAACAGATTGACACTAGACCTGCAAAAGGCACTTCCCTGACCTGAGGACTACCTCTCTGCCAAATTTCAAGTAATTCTGTTCAGCCGTTCGGGCTGTACCTTGGACTAAAGGTCCCTACGGAAAAATGCATGGGGAAAACGTGTTTTGGGACCCCCCTTTTTTCTCGGGCCCCGCTTGACGAATCACCCCGAGACTTTCAGGGTAGGAGCGGAGCGAAGCGCCCCACCTATTTTGAAAATTTTGCGAGGATTCGTCAACCGGCGCCAAAGTTATTCCAAATAGAATGTTGCGGAATTCCTATGGAAACACGGTCCTAACTATTAACTATCTACTGGCGACCGCCAGTAGATAATATATATATATATATATATTTTTATTCTTTTTTTTTTTCAAGGTATGTAAATGTGGAGTTAGAATAATAAATCTTTACCTCCCTCTGTGTACGTTCCCTGTTTGATAGTGTGTCCCTAGATATTATGGTTATGATGTTGTGACTCGCCAAAAATTGTCACTCATTTGTCCCTACTTGAATCTTTGCCTATGTCAAATGGGGAAGCTTTCTATTTACATTACCCTATGTGAGCTACCAGCGACAGTCTTCTCCCGGGACGGGCCAATTACGCGTGGCTGGGCCCGGGGACTCATCCAACCACAATGTACCCTCCCCAGGGGCGTCATTACAGAGTGCCCTCAATCAGGGGATTTCAGGTGTTTGTCTTCTTTGTTCCTGATCAAGTGCCGGCACCCAACTCCTTGCAAGACAACTCCACTCTACTGGGTGAAAAATGTCATAAAAAGCTTAGAAAGGTTAATAGGAACACCTAATGTTTTCTTTTTGTCATGCCCTATAGACAATGTTTACCCGGGCTCAGGCTAGTGGGAGGAGGCACTGACCTGCTGGTGGTCCTAGACTGAGACATTTTAAGGTATGGGCAAAGTTGGCAATTGCCCTGGACCCAGACATTCCAATGGGCAACCGTGACACTGAAATTTCAGTCTATTTGATAACTGTCTATTCCATTTCTCCATCTAAACCTCTCTCCCTCTCTGCCTGCTGTTACCTCCAACTCGGTCTCTCAAAGCCAGTGTCATTTTAAGGACTTTTAGCAATCCGGGCAAGACATATTTCAACTGTTTTTGAGTGACTTCATTGAAATGTCACTTAATTGAGTGTTGTTTGTCATCATGTGGGCTTGACAGTCTGTAATAAAATTCAAATTTGTTCCATATAGGGCCCCAAAAATATGTTTTGCCCGGGGCCCGGAAAGCCTTAAAATAACACTGGTGTTTGGCCCTTTCTATCTAATTTTGAGTTGTTCTTCAGGGTGGTGTCTGACTAGTTGAGTCATGCAGTATGAGACACAGATGTGCTAGACTGAGATTTTAAGCTGCTATTCTGATGTGTGTTCCTTATCTTGCTGAGAATACGAAGATCTTTCGGTCTTCATGTGTGTGCTTGTTGGCGTGACGCGTCTGGCCCTTGGAGGGGATGAAAATTGTTGGTGTATGCTGCTTGTGGCTAGGTAGGCTGCTGTTAGAGTAGAATGAGCTGCCACAACCCAACCATACCCCATGACCACCTTCTAGTCATGACCTTCTGCAGCGTGAGTTAGTTGGAACATTTTTGCCAGGGCTAATTTTGATTTCCACTCTGACCCTGCTACCCATGACCAAGTCCACACCACCTCTCGAGTCTGCCCCTCCTATGTACAGAGTGAGTGACAAAATATGTTTTTCCAACATCCTGCTTGCCATCCCTCTTCCTGTCTGTTCTCCTCTAGTCTTGGCCTCCCCTAATCTTGTGCTGCACGTAGCTGGGCCATCTCTTTCTCAAAAGAACACTAGTTTTTCTGCTCTCTGAAGGAAAAACTTCACGAATCCCTTTCTTTCTCGTTGCCTGCAATGTAACATGTGAGCTCATTTACTTTGTCTGCAGTATTCTCATTTTAAAGCGTAAGCATGTACTTCAAACCCCATTGTGTGTGAAATTTTAATGCGTTTAACTGGGTCAGGGAACTCCAAGGAGTATCTTGTGAACTACCAGTAGTTCTCCAGGGGCCTGTAAGTAGGGCACAGCCTGGTGCCCAGCCTAGCAGGCCATAAGGAGGGCGTATGGCTGAGAGGTACTGCCTCCTGCACACTGAAGGAGTGAGTGCCAAGCAGCAGACACTCAGAGTGGCAGGCGGCCACCAAGAGCCACATGGCGCAGGCCCCTGCGTGGTGTATGTGATCACAAGGCCAGGGAAGAAGGATGTAAGTGGTGGATGCAGGAGCCTGAGTGTGGACTCTGGATGCTTGTGAGCAGCCCAGGGGGCCCAGGGGAGCAGGGTGCACAGTGGCAATGGAAACATGTTAGCGCCTCACGCGGTGTATGGTGTGTGTTCTACTGTGCGGATGCTTCCGTCTGAGTGCATGCCTGCACGCGCATGCGCACATTCATATGCTATGGTCTGTGTTCGCATATATGCACCTGTGCTCTTTGTGGTAGCCGGACTGGTAGCCTCTCAGACAGGAAGCAAACTACCCGCTGGCACCTGTTGCCACACTGGCATGAAGAAGAAACACATACTGACCTGTTATGAGGCCCACTCCGCTGGCAACCTTAAAATATCTGCTAGTTGCAATATTTTAGGCATAGCTCATGTTGTTAGCCATCATGAATTTAGAACGTTGTGTGTTGTAGTTGTTTTACCTGTACAGTAAGTCAAGTACTTGGGGTGTTGCATTGATCGTTTCTGTATCGGGACAATATGCTTTGCTCTTAATTTGTCAGTGGTACATTGAATTGCTGGTCCAATTCAAACTTGCTTTTGAAAAGCTTTGCACTGAGTGATGACAATATGAGGTTCACGGCAAGATATGACTACTTTTTATGACTTAATATTATGGTAAAATATTGGCAAAATGAGGATCAAACCTGCAAAACAAGGATAACTTGTGCGCGAGTGTGTCATGAACATGGAGAGTGGCACTGCACCTCATTACAATTTGGCACCACATCTGGATATGATGATGCCACATGGTGACAGCTGGTCACAAGTAATGCGAAATCACTACCTGTGATGTCATTGAAAGGTTAAAGGGTGTGTGTTGTCACTTCTAATCCCTAAAGCATTTAACTGAATTGACATCCATAATTTCTCCAGGTGCTACTCCATCCAAGGCAATATGTTTCAGCAGCAGTTCCAGAAAAAGTATTATGAAATGCATGAGGTATACTTTATAACCTGGATGACAGCCCACAGTCTCTACAAAGTTACAGATTCCAGCAGACAGAGACCTCTGTGTCTTCAGAAGAAGTGCTGCTACTGCGTCTTCTCTGGAGGTAAAGAACTTTGCTAATCAGGTGCCAAGTTCGCGGCACCGGCTTGACAAACTTTTTTTGGTTATCAATAATATACTCACAAAACTCATGAAAAACAAAAACAAAATAACTGCCCCTGACACACACTGAGTTTTCTTCTGCACGTGGGAACGAATGGACAATCTCCCTGCCAATATTGCCATGCCTTACATGGGCAATCATGAGCTATGAAATCTAGTGCGGTCACCATGACTTAAATCGGATTGGGTGTCTGATCTCTCAGGAAAGGAATCTCTGATTGTTGGTCTGGTATGGCAAGTAGATCTTAGAGCCCAGTTCTTTACCGTCTAGGTCTGCCAGAGATATGGATGACCGCGAGGCGCTAGGTGGCGCACTGCGGAATGGCTGCCTTTGGGTGAAGCTCCCGCAGCCCGGCGACGAAATCCTCCATAATCCTGCCTGAAAGTCGTCTTTTGCTGCCTGCACGGACCTGCGTGGGCGGCCCGACGTCCCTACTGCCGCCTGAGCGCTAATTCATCCTGTGTGGCCCGGTGGTATCGGACTGGGAGGCCGCTGCGGGCCGCACCGGCTGTGGCGGACGTCCCACTGGAGCCGGGACCGGGGGGCTGCCGCTGCGTGAGGACGGTGCTTCACGCGTGGACGATAGGCCTCGCCTCCGGCTTCAGGGCCGCGGGCGGCGGCCCTACGGCGTGACTGCGGTGGTCCTCGTGTGTCCTGCCTGGTGCCCTTGTCCGGGGGCGAGAGGACTGCCTCGGTGGTAGCGGGGCGCCCGGCGGGCGCTGGCGCTGGGGAGAAGTGCATCCGGCTGACGACGCGGCCGCGGCGGCCGCCTTCCCTGCTCTCGTCTGATCCTTGCTGCGGCGCAGCGCTGCCTCGCTCGCCTTACATTGTGAAGACCTCCCGACCCCCCGCTGGTGCCTGGCTGCCTGCCTACCTGGTGCAATTGACGGATCGACGGATCGACGGATCGACGGATCGGCGGATCTGCTATGGTACGTGGCCCGGAGGGACTGCCTGCTTGGTGTGCTGATCGCTGGCCCTCCTGCGCCGGTGGCTGAATTGTGGAGCCCGCGCTGGGGAACGACGGGACTGAGGCGGGAGCCATTGGCCCGGAGGCGCTGGACGGCGGTGCATGCCTTTTCCCCCTGACTGGCGAGTCGCGGTTGCGGTGCGTACCTGCGGGGCTCGGCCTGGGCCCTTCCGCCCCCCACCTGCCTGGCTTGTTGACTGGTGATCCGAGGAGGGGTCGCCCCAGACGCCCGAGTGAGGAGCTGCCCGCTGCGGTGGTGAGGGGTGTGCTTGGGTGCTCGCGACCGCTCTCCGGTGCGGAGGCTGGTCCCCAGCGGGGTCCTTCATAGCTGGTGGAGGGGGTTGAATTGTGCGATTGTGGATGATCCTGTGAGCCGCCGCGTGGACTGGAGGTTTCCCCCCTCCCCTGCATAGCTGTACTCCTCCTTTGCTTCTTGCCCTCGTGGGCTACCCTGCGGCCCGGCTTGCCCGGTCGCGCCCTCGATCCAGCCGCGGGCTGCTTGGCGGCGCCGCCATGGGGAAGCCGGACAATCGTCAGCCTCGCCTCACTTTCGAGCCAAAGAAGCCAACCAGATCGCAGCCGGAGGCCGCTGCGGGGGGTTCGGCATCGGTGGAGGCCCCACCGGGAGAGGATGTCAAGTCCATACTGCTGGATATGCGGCAAAGTCTAGCGACCATAGTGGACAAAATGGACTCCATGCAGTCCCGCATGGACTCGATCGTGCATAAGGTGGACAGCCATGGCGAACGCCTCTCAGAGACGGAGAGGCGTATTTCGGACTCCGAGGATCGCACATCAGAACTGTCGGCCACTGTGGCGCGCATGGACAAAGTCCTACACGTAATAGCAGCCAAGAATGAGGAATTGGAGGCGCGCAGTCGGAGGAACAATATTCGTTTAATTGGCATTCCAGAGTCGACCCACAAGATGGCAAGATGGAGGACTATGTGGAGGGTCTACTGCGAGAGGTGGTGGGCACGGACTCCCTATCTCCTCAGTTCATTGTTGAAAGGGCGCACAGATCTCTGGCCCTGAGACCGCCGCCGGGGGCCCCCCCCCGCCCTATCATCGCACGCTTGCTAAACTTCCGTGACCGGGATGTCGCACTTCAGACGGCGAGGGAGAAGAAGACCTTATCCTACGGCGGCACTGCCTTCACTATATTCCCAGACTTCACCCCGGTGGTTCAGGAGGAGCGGAAGAAATTCGTCCAGGTCAAGCACAAACTGCGAGCTGCACAAATTGACTATGCGCTTCTTTACCCTGCCCGCCTGCGTATCACCCATCAAGGGAAACAGATCTTCTGTACTAAACCCCAACAAGCGGAGGAGTTTTTGAAGCGAGTCAAGAAACGCGACCTGGACTGCCCCTCTTCGCCGGCATCGGGGTGAAGGTGCTGGATCGTTGTCCTGTCGACTCCGAGACTGTTGCTTGTGAGTTGGTAAGGTGTTGCAAGTGTCTGCCACTGTGGGTCTTGGTATGGGGACCCATGGGCCTAGCTGGTTTAGCTGTGAGGGGATGTTACCGGAGTTTAGCACTTATTTAGCTTACACCAGACTCTCAGGACTCTTTCGTTTCGCTGGGCGCCCTTTGTCCATGGAGAGGGCTCGGTCCCTGGCTGGGCGCACTCTTCTGGGTCGAGGGGATATAGTGTCTCCACCTAGACTGTCCTCCCAAGGGTATTACCCACTTGACTTCAAGTTTGCATGTTGCTCCCATATGGCACCTGCTATAGAGGGGGTTTGCTTTGGGGTGGGGGGGGGGGAACTGTCCAGATAGCATGTTTGGGATGCTGCTGTGGGTGGGGGGAGGGGGGGTGGGGGAGTTGGGGATTTGTTGTGACTGCTAGTTATGCATGGTATGTGGTGACATTGGCATTGTCTCCTTTACATTGTTCGGGGGGTGGTGGTTGCATTGTGTTGCTGTATCTGAGTCTTCTTCTTTTCCATGAGTGATCCGCAGACACGTAGGGACTTTACTGGGCAGCTTAACTTCTTGACCTGGAATGTGAGGGGCTTGGGAGACCATAGAAAGCGTTGACACGTCCTAGCATAGCTGGATAGGCATCACATAGGGGTAACCTTCCTTCAGGAGACGCACCTGGACCCCTCCAGGCCTGTGCTGTTTGCATCACGTTGGGCCGTGCACCGTACCTTTTCCTCTTATTCCACCTATTCGCGTGGAGTTGCCATCCTCATTAGGAAACATACCCCCTTTGTGCATATGGGCGAACGGACAGATCGAGAAGGCAGGTATTGTGTTGTCTGGGGACGCATGGGTGTGGACACGCTCACTTTGGCGTGTTATTATGGTCCCAACACAGATGATCCGTCTTGTCTCCAGACGCTATGGGGGGAGATCTTACGCATCGGCTCAACTTATCTAGTGTGGGGAGGTGACTTTAACATAGCTGTTGATCCCGAGAGGGACAGGGCGAATCCTGGCCCACACCACTACTCCCGCTCACAGGCATATGTTCATGACCTCCTTACTGAGCGTCATTTGCTTGACGCGTGGCGCTCTAGGCACCCGGCGACGAGGGAGGGCACGCATTGGACTGCCGCGCACTCCACGTGGGCGAGACTGGACTATATCCTAGTCTCCCCGGGACTTGCTCCCACGATCAGCTGGGTAAAACACCTTGCTCGTACATACTCCGATCACGCCCCGGTCCTGCTGAGCGTCGAATTGACTGACCTCGCTGGTTCTCCGATGTCGTGGAGACTGCAGCCTACTGCCCTGCTAGATGACGTCTTCCGGTCCGAAATTGCACAGGAAATTGAGAGCTTCTTCCAACGCAATGGTGGTACGGTGGATAGTGTTGCTGTAGTGTGGGAGGCTTTTAAGGTCACAATTAGAGGACTGTGCATTTCGAAAGGGGTGGGAGTCCTCAGGGTTCTGCGTAGCACCCTTCGCAAACTAGAGACTGACCTTAAGGACTTGGAGACCGCCCCCACGTTTCACACCGATGCTGGAGCGCAGGCCCAGTTCCGCGAACTGTTGTCCGACTATAAAGAAACCGCGGACAGAGAGGTCAGGTTCAGGGGGAAATACTTTCAGGCTCGCAGGTACGGGGAGGGGGAGCGGCCGGGTAAATTCCTGGCTTGGGCAATTCGACCGCCTCGTTTTAACAACCAAGTCCTTGAGATCCAGGGTAGCTCGGGGGAGCTTCACAGGGATACCCGGTCTATAATGCAAGCATTCGTTGCTCATTATATTGAACTTTACTCCTCTGCTCACACTAAACCGCCGGAGCTGGGTCACTACTTGGGGGAGATCACATTGGGATGGCTCTCTGACGCACAAAGGAAGTTCCTCATGGCACCGCTTGGGATCGACGAAATTCGTGAGGCCATCTTGAAAATGGCCTCGGGGAAGGCCCCGGGCCTCGATGGGCTCCCGATTGAGTTTTATAAATCTTACATAGACATCCTTGCCCCGATTTTGAAGGTGGTGTTTGAGGAAGCCCACACGCTGGGAGAACTTCCCCCTACTATGAGAGAGGCCTTAATTACCTCCCTCTTGAAGCCGGGCAAACCGGCGACCTCCCCGGACTCCTACCGGCCTCTATCCCTCCTTAATTGTGACGCAAAGATCCTTTCTAAAACTCTGGCTAACCGTTTAACGCTCCTCATGGAGGGACTGGTACTCCCGGATCAGTCGGGCTTTATACCAGGTAGGGCAACGTCGCACAACTTGCGCACGCTATTTGCAACCTTACAGAATGTGGCCCCCAGCCTTCAGATGCTGGCAGTCTTTTTAGACGCCACGAAAGCGTTCGACTCCCTGGAGTGGGATTACCTGGTGGCTGTGCTAACTAGAATGGGCTTTCCCCTGGTTTTCCTGGGCTGGATAGCTATCCTCTATGGCAGCCCTTGTGCCAGGGTCTTAATCAATGGCAGGACATCGGAGCCCTTCGGAATTGCCCGTGGGACCAGGCAGGGGTGCCCTTTATCCCCACTCTTATTTGCGCTGGCACCCCTCGCCTCGCGGCTGCGACAACGCCATCAACAGAGGGCGCTGTTCTGTGAGCAGCGACAGCTATTGCTGTCGCTTTATGCAGATGACATTACTTTGTATGTGCGAGACCCCCAAAATAACCTGAACCCGCTACTCCGGGAATTCATAACGTACGGAGAGATGTCGGGCGTACGAATCAATTGGTCAAAGTCTCAGATCCTCCATCTGACAGATGGATGTCGGACGTTTTCGCTTAACTATCCCATAGAATGGTGCGAGTCTGACGTCAAATATCTCGGCATTAAGATTTCTCGTGATAGGGGAGAACTTATGCGATCAAATTACGGTACGGCATTGACGCATGTCTCCTCCTGCGTCGACCGTTGGATTACGCTCCCCCTCTCGATGGCAGGACGTGCCGCCTTGATTAAGATGGTAGTGCTCCCCCGACTTTTATATTTGTTTATGAACATTCCCTTTCCCCCGGGCAGGCATTTTTTCACTCGTTTGCGTTCGGAATTGATTCGGCTGGTGTGGGGTGGGAAGAGACCTAGGCTGAAGTGGGCTGTGATGACCTCTCCATACTCGCGTGGCGGTTTTGATGTACCGGACCTGGAGTTATATTACTATTGCGCTCAAGCGCACTATGCGTATTACTGGTTCCACCCCGTTGCATTTATGCCCCAACTCGCTGCGGAGGACTGGCTGGCGGCGCCCCTGCCCCTGCATGGCCTACTGCATAGTATACTCCCTCATAGTACTACAAATTATAACGCCTTGCAGGGCACAGTGAGGGCGTGGCTGGAGATATCTAAGTGAGTGGCGAGCTCGTTCCTGTACTCGCCCCTTCTTCCCATTGCCTACCACCCGCAACTACCCCTTCTACAAGAGAAACTGTTTCAGGATCTGATTCGCAAATTGGGGATTCAGAGATGGGGAGATCTATTTACTGCTGGGCGCTTCCGCGACCGGGAGCACTTCTTCGACGGGTGCACGCCTACCCCTCTGGAGCTTTTCCTCTACATTAGACTGAGGCATGGCATGCGGTCCATATTGCGGACATTTCCGGCTGAGCCCGAAATCACTGGGCCGTTGCATAGAGTCCTGCAAGCATCCTCGCCCTCCCATTTGGTCTCCATACTGTATCATACAGTTCGCTCTGACACTGCACTCGACATTTCACGGGCTCGTGGGGAATGGGAGCGGGAGCTGGGGCTGGAGCTGGGGGATGACAGGTGGTCGTATTGTTGCACACAGACAGAGCAGATTTCTGCGAGCAGTAGACACCGTGTCATTCATTTTAAGTTCCTGAACCGCCTGTACTGCACACCGGTCGCCAAGTACAAATTTCAGCTGCAGAATTCAGATAACTGCGAGAGGTGTCATGCCCCTAATGCAGACTTCCTACACTTATCCTGGGAATGCCCTACTATTCAGACCTATTGGACCCAAGTGTACTCCGCCGTTTCGCGGATGATAGACCTGTCCCTTGTGCCCGAGCCGGTACAGGCGTTATTGGGATATACCAAACATATTCCGCGAGCGAGTCGCAAATTTGTCACAACGGCGTTGCTGTTGGCAAAGCGGCGGATAGCGTGCCGGTGGGGACGGGGGCGGGCCCCGAAATTTAAAGAGTGGCTCAAAGACCTTGTCTATTGCCAAGAGCAGATACTGACATATTCCGACCTGCTCCCTGTTCGATCCCGTCCTGCTGATGTTTGGGGACCATTACAATGTTATCTACTGCAATACCCGGGAGCCCTGACGGGGGATGTTCCCCCTCTCGCTAATGACGACCCGACTCCTAGTGCTCTTGACGCACATCCTACGCAGGGTGACAGATGAACTGTTGCAGAGGTCTGGGGGTGGATGTTGTGTTTCCACGTCCGCCTGCTTTCACTTCTCCCTGTGCAGCCTCCCTGATCCCTCTTCAACGATATCCCACGCCATGTGGATTGGTTTGTGTGCCTGTTACACGTGATACATGGGAAGTGGTCACGCCCTGGGTGATGTACAATGCATGGGGGGACTCTCCCTGCGGGTCCCCACGTTTACATTGAATGCTTAATTTTTGTATTGCCCTATTGCCAGCTGGTCCTGCCCCGTGTCCCTGCATTAAGACTCATGTTATTATATGTTTTGTTGTTCACATGGCCCCTGGGAACACAATGGATGCGCTGCTTTGATGATTTATGACCTGCAATGCCACTGGATATCGATTAAGGTTATTGTATGACTGTAATGTTTTGGTACAAAACTTCAATAAACAAAGTTTAAAAAAAAAAAAAAAAAAAAAGATATGCATGACCCCTTCCAGTAGCCACGATGCAGCTGAAACCTCCACCGAAGCTTAGTAGGGCTCCAAGATGACAAGAGCAGAGAAAATGGACCCAGCGGACAGGAGCACCACTGGAGACCCGTTAAGAAAGAAGAATCCCCAACAGGAGTGAAAACTACCAACTAGAGCGAGGAACACACCAACAGGAGTGTGGAGCACACCAACCGGAGCGCGGAGCACACCAACAGGAGCTACGTAGACCAACAGGATCAATGAAAACACCAACAGGAGCTACGAAGACCAACAGGAGCGTGGAGCACACCACCAAGAAGTGTTGCAACGCAGAGGATGAACAAAAAGCAAACCCTTTTATAACCAGGACAGGAAGTGACATCTGAGAATGGTGCCGCCATATTGGATTGAGAAGAAAACCAAGGAAACCAATGGATAGGCTGCCATCATTGATATGGAATCTGAAAAACCCAATGCACTTCCCTAGGGATTCTGTGAAGGAGGACTATAATGGTTTCCAGCGTAGCCCCCGAGGAGAGAATAGCCAGAGACTGCTCTGGTGGGCCGGCCCCCGTGAAGAAATATTCATGGTTACCTGCAGCAGCTTGCCGGCATCAAAACAGCCCTGCAGGTAAGTGAAAATACATTCCGCTGAATGGCAGCCCATGGTATAACACTGCGTGACTGTCCGTATGATCTAGCAGCCCAGTAGCAGATGGGCAGTCGGGTAAACAATTAGGGTTACTTCACGCTTAAGCCTCCATTACTTTTTTACCCATAAGGTATCCATTCAAAATTTGCTTCTGTTTTTTTGCAACATCATGGGAATTCTAAAGGTATGCAAGGTTTGTGGATACACCTGGAGGAGACCGAGAAAATAGCTCAAATAAAGCTAAATTTGAGGGCTTTTTGTAAAAAGTACTCCACAAAAAAGTGTCTGTTGTTTTCCAAAAATGGCATATATGAAAGATTTTCTGTGCTAAAATCATCATCTTCCCAGCTTGATCAAAAACATATTTTACCACAGTTTTAGCATTTTTCTAAGGGTCGGCCTATTTTTCTTAATTTATTTGCTTTCAATGCTTTCTCAGTACTTCCAGTTTGTTATGGAAATAGGTGTGAAACCCATGGTTGATGCCAGACAGCTATTTCCGAGAAGTATGCGAGTTTTTGAATTCAGCAAGGGGTCATTTGTGTAGATCCTACAAGGTTTTTCCAAAGAAATTAACCCCTGATATAAAAAAAGAGTGGGAAAACAGCAATTTGTGAGAATGTTGTAATCTGTAACGTCCTGTCCCAATGGCTGTTTTTACAAAAGCAATACACTGGTATGTCTGTGAGACTTTTCTGGTCGCAGGGATATGTAGGATTTGCAGGGGTTCCCCAAGAAACCAAAGTGCACAGAGCCAACAACTGAGCTCCACCTTACAACGGTTTTTCTTTCCACCCGGTGGACTCACATTGACCCTGGTTTGATCTGTTCCTATCGTGAGCTAAGGCCCATGCCCAAGAGGCCACCCCTGCAAAAAAACAGCAAGCAAAATACCCTGGTGTCTTGGCTTTCTGCCCCATGAGGGGGTGGGGGCAGATTGGGGGTGAACACACACTTTGATAACATACAATGTGTATTTGTAAAGTACACATTCACCCCAAAGGGGCATGTTGGTTCTGAACAACAGATGTTTGTTGTTACGCAACTCAATGGTGCTCAATTTACCAACCTCAGAAAGGATGAGAGGCTGAGTGGACCCCCTGTGATTTGAACCTGTGACCATGAGGTTGAACACAGGTCCCTGCAGTTGATGCATTAGGCCACTGAGCCATTAGGGCCCAATGGCTCTGTTATTTCCTGACTGGAGTGTCTAGTGGGTGGATCCCTGCTTGGGGATAGCTCTTCTGCTGAGACCCCCAAGCAGGGATCTACTTGGGAGAGATATGATTGATAAGGGCAAATTGTCAGTGTTTAGGGACTGAAACATGCCCGAACACCAATTCAGTGAAGTGAATTTAGACAATCGGCTCATTTCACTTTCAGTGGAAATTACCTCAACTCGTCACAGAACAAAATAGAAGACTCAGGCTGCTAGGGAAGCTCTTCCCCAGCAGCACGACTTAAAAACAAGAAAAATAATCCCACCGGTGCAGGCACCAAAGGGTTCTTTTCAGCCCTCCCTAGAGTAGTTAAACGTTAAAGGTTAAAGATTAAAAGTGTCAGATTGACTGCAGTTATCCGCTGGCCATGTGCAGATCAGGTTGTTGTCCAACCAAATTTGTAACAGCCCTACACACGATAAAGGTTCAATCCTGGATATAATAATCTCAAAAAGAGATTCCATTCAGTTAGAGTCGATCCAATCCTGCGACTGGTCAGACCATCATATTATCACCTTCTTTATCAAGGAAATAGTGAAACTTAACTCGGTTCAATCCACAAGACCAAAAATATGGAAAAGAGACCTGAAAAAAATCAACCCTAACATATTACCATCTTCCAGCTACAACCTACTTCTGCCCCCTGCAGGGACTTCCGAAGTCCATGATCTCACCAATCACTACCTCAATTCCATGAACTCAATAATAAATGAGGTAGCCCCCCTTCAACTAAAGAGAGTCTCCATAAAGGATTCTAAGCCCTGGTACAATGGAATACTCAACGAGGACAGACGATCTCTCAGAACTTCCGAACGCACATGGAAATCAGTTCCATCCGCCAATCACCTCAAGATTGTAAGGAAGAAGAGAAATGCATATTACAGAAAGATCAAGCGCACCAAAGCAGACTTCTTCAGCTACCAACTAGACCAAGCAAAAAATCATCCCAAAAAACGTTTTGAATTAATCAAAATCCAATCTAAGGATGCACCTCAGTGTCCGCAAGACATATCTTGCCCGCAACCCAATTGTGAAGAATTTGCTGCCTTCTTCACTCAGAAGACTGACAACATCAAGAAGGACCTCCTCAATGATCTAATCTTACACTCTCGACCTCATATGAAAACCTCCCCATCACTTCCAATTGCGCCACACTGAATCCCATCAAAGTTTAACCTAAAAAATGACGCAGCTTGGTCATCCTTTGCTACTTACACTGAAGAAGCTATATGCAAAATGCTTAGTGCCATGAATCCCGCCAATCACTTCACCGATCCTCTCCCTGCAAACACTGTTAAAGACTTAATTCCACTGCTTCTGCCTCTCTGGACCAAGATCATAAACAGCTCACTACAACAAGGTTGCATCCCGGACACCCTCAAAGCCGGACAAGTATCACCCATTCTAAAGAAACCCACGGCCGACCCTATGGACCTAAACATCTATCGCCCTATTTCCAATATTCCTACCTTGGCCAAACTATTGGAAAAATGTGTACACCTCCAGATGACAAGGCATATTGATCACTTTGACCTTCTTAACAAATACCAATCAGGTTTCCGAGCAGGTCACAGCACTGAATCAGCCATGACACATATAATTGACGACGCGCTACAAATCCTTGATCAGAATGGAACCTGCCTACTCATCCTGCTAGACCTCTCGTCAGCCTTTGATACGGTCAAACATGAGAACCTGACAGATCTTCTGAAACACAGAATAGGATTGTCAGGGTCAGTGCTAAATTGGTTTACCTCATTCCTCCAAAACCGAACACAACAATTCAGGGTCAACAACTCCCTGTTCAAACCTGTCCCAGTAACTTTGGGAGTCCCGCAAGGGTCCTAAATATCCCCGACATTGTTCAATCTTTTCATGGACCACTCACCGAAATTCTACACGCGTCTAATGTGCAATATCACATGTATGTTGATGACACACAACTATACCTTAAGATCCACACCTTAGAAGACATCCCATTGCTTAACACAACTCTTGGGAATACCCAGACATGGTTGGCAGAAAACCATCTCAAATTGAATGCCCTAAAAACCGAATTCCTCCTAATAGCTCCACCCGCCCAAGTCCCCATAATGCAAGACTGGATCAAACATCTTACGGCACTCAACGTTCAACCAACCATCGTGGATTCAGCGAAATCACTGGGAATAACTCTTGACAGTAACCTCAATATGCAAAAACATATTAGCAACGCAACAAAGGGAGCAAACTTCCAGATAAACACACTGAGGAAGCTGAAACCCTTCCAGCCAGACAATGACTTCAAGCATGCAGTACAAGCTCTAGTTATCCCTAGAGTGGAGTACGGAAGTGTCTCTCAAAGTTACAAAGAAACCTCTAAGAGCGTCAATCAATGCTGCAGCTAGACTCATCACTGGTTCTAAAAGTAGCGCCCACATCTCCCCGGACTTAAAATCCTTGAATTGGCTACCTCTGGAAGCCAGAATTCATTTGAAAATAGCGTGTATGATGCATAAAGCCATGCATCACAAGGCACCCAGCTATCTGGCACAGAAACTGACAATCTCTGGTGGGATCAGATCCTCAAGAAGTGCGGAAAACCTACTACTGAAACCGGAAAGATTCAACTAGAAGAAAACATATACCCCGATCCTTTTCAGGGATGGCGCACAGAATCTAGAATGCCTTACCCCCAGAAACCAGACTTAACTCCTCTACTGCATCTTTCAAAAAGGAAGTAAAATCGATTCTCATGGCCAAATTCACCTGAGCATGGTCTAAAGAAATTTTGAGACCAAACGTACCCTTGTTACTAACCCTTATTATGACAAGGGACCATCTTTGCAACCTAGACATTATATCTACCCGTTACCTGACTCAACGGGATAGTTTTGTGATGTACCTTACTACTTTGCTTTTACAAGATGTTATGTATTCGAGCTTTGACTGGCATTTAACTGATGTATAAAGAACTTTACTTACTGTAAAGCGCTCTGATATCCACAAGGGTCTTGTTCGCGCTCTATAAAACTTTCAAAATAAATAAATAAATCAAAATAAACTACATTTACCAATAAGCATTTGCAAAACTACTAGGTCTGGCCTTGTTAAGTGAACATTTTTTATTTTTTTTAAACAAATGTAAGATGCAAAAACATTACAAAAATTGAAAAACTGTAAAAAATAAAGTAATGGCCCAGCAGCCCAGGCACACCAATCATGAAACTGAAGTGTGCTCATTTTCCTGCAGCTGTGTGAATGTGATCAGACAAAATGCCCTCACTGACAGTCCAACGTAGCCAATGGATGAAGTGGGCTGCCCATTGCCACGTCATTTACACTGTGGTGGGCTGAAGCAACAGGAGAGTGACACTTGAACAGAGCAATGGATGGAGAGAGTTGACAGGAAGCTCCTATATGTACGTTTCCTTATATGTTCGTTTATGTTTATTTTTTTAGAAAACATAAACCTGGTGAGAAAGTTAAAGCTGTCTCCTTGCCAGACCTAAATTTTTTGCCAGCAGACCTGACTAAAACTTCCACTCTGAATGTTATTGTGTGGCTGCAAGTGGGAGGACAGTCTAGTCCGTTGCAGCAGAAACCCAAGAGGACTAGGCAGAAAAATCAAGGCTTCAGCTGGAATGGAGGTAAGAAAGATGGGAGAGAGAAGAAGAATAGCCACGAGGTCACATCACGCAGGAGTCCTCCCACAGACTCCAGTGAAGAAAGATGCTCTTGTAAGTTAATGCTGCATGAGTCAGCGACGCGCTACTGGTGCTGCTCTGTTTGACCTTCCTCTGTTGTGTCTGAATAATATCACTGCTTGAATGTTTGACATATCAAAGAATAGGATTTAATTAGCAATTTTCTGCTATTAGTCAGGGCCTCAACAGGCCAGGAGCAGAGCAGTAACTGTGTCTCACTACCAGTAGGGGACTTGAGACCTCACAAGTCACCTTTTATACCTTTGAAATCCCATGGGTCCTGGGCCTGAAGGAGTCTATGGACCCGACTGACTGGGGGCCGGGCTCCTGCGCCATTTATGGTGCACCTAGGAAGAGACTCATTGCGGATCTTGTAGGTAGGTGAATGATGGGCTAATATTGCCATGCTCTTTGCTGTGTGTAAATCTGTTGTATGCCCCTCCCACTAATCCCCCTTTGGGGAACATTCTCAGTTAAATTTTTCTATCCCCAGAGATGTGGAGAAGGAAGACCGACAGCTGTCTTGTATCCCTTTGGCTGGAATGTACACATTGGGAAAAGGTGTGTGGAGACTAACAGTAGTGCTAGAGAGCTTCCAAGGTATAGTAGAGGCTGTTCCTATTTCGGAACCTACAAAATTGCACTCACAATAGGATAGTATAACAATGGGGATTTATGTCACCCTAAATAATTCTAGCATTTATCGATTACAATAGTAATGATGACCAGGGATGGACTGTGAACCCAAAGGAGCCCTGGCAATTTTGTCGGACCAGCCCCCGGGTGGGGAGTGTGTAAGTGTGAAGCACTGCTACTTGTTATTGGGGGCGATATTGCAGCACCACTGTAAAACCGGCCCTCAGTAAGACAACCGGCCCCCACCACAGCAAATCAGGCCCCTAACCTTCCAACCTCCTGTGGAAACGGCCAATACCCGCTACGGCCAGTCCGGCCCTGATGATGACACAGAAATACGGGTCTTGTGGCTTTGGAAACCCTATCATTCTATCCTCTGCAGATTAACGGACATATGTAAAATCTACCCATACCACGCTACGACCCGTGAGTCTGGGCCGCTGGCTCATCTGCGAAATATCTCAGGCATGGGCGCAACTCCCAGGCAGGCGCATGATCCTTCCCACTCCCACTGGGTGAGACCGGGTTATACAGTCTTTGCTGGATCCCTGGTTGGCATGACAAACCTTTGCTCGACACTGACGTCCTTTTAATCTTCTATGTGTTGTGCCTTATTTGTAGGCGTTAATGGGTGCTCATGTGCCAGCTTTCATGGCACGTTTTTCAAGAATCCACCCAGAATACAAATTGGTCAGGTGTGGTTTCCCAATATACCCATGTCTCGGTTGCAATAGTTTTTGTGAGTCTGGCTTTTTGTGCCTGATTGCCCGTGGTCAAGCATTTTCATGTCATTAGAGTGGATCCCTATGGTGTATTCCGCATACAAACTTTCAAGACACCGTACTATGGAAGATAAGTGTCTTTATTACAATGACCCCATGGGCCAGCTTCTCTCATCTATGACCCACTACCAAACTGATATATTTTCCTTTCAATTTCAACCTCTGCCATCTCTCTGCATTCCACAATCCGAACGCAAGACATTGCTGCACATACGTTATAACATTTGTTCCTTCTTTATAGACAACATGACATTATATATACAATTACAAATGTTGAATAAACTCAAATAAATAAATTATTTTAAAAAGCATACCACAATATAATAGCTGTACAACATGCCCACTATATGAACATAACACCCTATAACTTCTAATGACATAATAATCTTATATACTCTTAAAACATTTGGCAATAAAAAAGCATAATAAAATATTGCTCTTGATGTGTGTGACCAAATATGACACCAACTATGAATAGCTACAGTATATTAGTCATAGAAACCTCAATTGCACACAAACTCTCTGTACTTTCCAGGAAATCTTAATTTATTTTTTTCCCTGTATTTCTTTTGCACCTCCCTATCAGAGAATTTTATTTCTTAGTTTTCTCGACTCTGAATTTGTACATCCTTCTTCCTACATTATTCAACCACCTTCACTAATCTACTTTTGCGCCTTCTAGATCCATCACACCGCCCAACATAATTCTTTCATTTTCTATTAAAAACCTTGGGTTCAGAAAATACTGACCTACCTTTCCTGACAAACCATAGTAACTTGATTTTAACCATTTGACCACATGACATATCAAATTCCTTGGCTCTACACCTCTCATCAAAGTACTTCTTATACGCCATTTGCTTTTCACACACCTTCTTCTGCAGTCTTCTTACATTAATATCAACATCACTGTGGCTCATAGACCCCATAGAGACCGCTAACTTCGGTTTAAATTTTCTCAATAATTCAAAAGGAGGCAATCTCTTGCAACAATGTATACTTTTCCTGTATGCCCACAACATTTGCTTCACATGTTCTATTACATTTTTATTATTGACTACAGACAGCTGAATGCCTTCTTTTACAATACTGTTCACCCTCTTCACAAGACCGTTTGCCCTGGGTTTGTACACTGCGGTCTTGCAATGACGAATATTTCTTTGAGATAAATATGCCTCCACCTCTTGAGAATAAAGTTGAGGACTGCTGTCTGATACAACCTCTTCTGGATATTCTTCACTAATGAATAATTTCTCCATAAAGTGTATAACTCATTTGGAATAGTAATCCACCATGACCAAAACAAACCTGTTATGGTGACCTGATTTATCAATATGACCCTTAATGTCCATGGCCACTTTCTACCATGCACCAACAGATAGGCAACTGGCTGAAGAGGTTGTGTATTAAGTCTTAAAATGTTGTCACTATTTCCGCAAAATGAACATTCTTCAACAACACTCTCCACATCCTTGTCCATGCCTGGACACCACAACAAATCCCTTAACCTACTTTTTGCCTTATTTCTACTTAAAGTACCTTAGTGACCACACTCCACAATCTTATTCCTCAAGATCACGGGAGGAATAAGCTTACCCCATCTTCTCACACCCCATTCATCAGCACTCAGTTCATTTTTAACATGTACAGAGTCTTTTACATCTGTCGTTATCAGCAGGCCAACCATCCTTAATGCTCTTGTTCAGGTTTATCAACATCATATCATTCTTTACAACATCTAACCATTCTTCTGTAGTAATGGATGTTTTAACAAAACATTCCACAGCTGCAATCCACCCAAACTCCTGCAAGTCATCCCCTGAACGTTCACATCCGTCCGGCAATACCTTGCTCCTTGATAATGCATCTGCTAACAGACTAACAGATTTTTTAGTCCCTTGTACAAATTGCATTGCAAAATTATACACTTGTAAACTTGCTACCTAACTAGTAATTCTTGGCGACATCATGCACAAACCCTTGGTGGAAAATAAATGGATTAAAGATTTATGGTCAGTTCTGACTACAAAAGGTATTCCCATAAATTTACGTTCTGAAATGCCTAGCAGCCCAAAAAAATGTTAAAGCTTCCCTCTCAATCACAGAATAACGTTGGTGGTCTTCTGACAATGTACATGAGGCATATGGTATTACCACTTCTTCTCCATTTTGTATTCGAGCCAGAACAGCCCCTGAACCATCTGCACTAGCATCTTTCACAACCATGATTTTGCAGGCTGTGTCATAACTACTCAAATGGGGTGTAAGGACCATTTCTAAATGAAAAATTATGGCAAATCATACTTATTACACGGCACGCTAGTGTTGACAATGGCATTTATCAATTTCTCCAGAGGTTTAATTCCATTAGCATCAACAGTATGGCCTAAAATTGTCACAATATTGACCTTCAACCTGCATTTTTCTGCTTTTACTGTTAGGCCACTACTTTGCAGCCTTTCCAACACCTTTTTAGGTCTCGCCTTGCTATCGCGTAAGCGATCGCAAAGCGAGACTATAGAGAGCGGGTTTGAAAAGTGCTCCCAAAAAGCGGATTGCCTTGCTAGCACGCGCACAATCACGCGCATCGTGCCGCCATGCAATCCGCCTTTTGGGAGCACTTCAAAGGGTCCGCTCCCCCGCCCCCAAGCGCGCGCGCGCCACGCCCCGCCGGGCTTATTACATGAGCAAGCGTTAGTAAACGATCACACAGTTAGAAGTGGCCTTCACTGAAAGCGCTGTGCAGCGAAGCCTAGGACAGTTACAGGATGCAGCCGCGCCTGAGATGCACGGATCTAATCACAGAGGCACGCAGGAGTAAGCACAGCCAGAGCCAGAGGTGAGCACTTGGCAGGGAAGGCCGGCTTGGGGCTGAGAGTTCCCTCTAGCCGCAAGGGGAGCGGCGCTATGCATAATCTTGCCTTCCCACCTCCATCACCGGACGGGCATCTCTTCACCTGGGGACGTAAGAGGCAAAACCAATGAAAGGCGCCTAGTGGTCGTAAAGTGCTTACTGACTGGTGTACTGGACCAGGAACATACTGGCGGCCAGCCCACGTCCCTGAAGGCACGCGCACAAATCCACACGCGCGCGGATGCTTCCGTCAGGCTTGGCTTCACACGAGCAACTGAGCTGCAGGCAGCAGAGCAGAGGAGGCACGGGGGAGGAGGCGGATCCCAGGACCACTCTGACAGCAGCAGCACGCACCGGCCGCGAGCCCCCCGGCGGCCATGTGTCCCCATCCGTCTCCGCTGACACGTTATGGGACGCCTCCTAAAGATAGGGAGGCTGGGCTCCGAGGGGAGCAGGTGGGGATGCAATTAGCGCCACGTTCTTCTGCGGAGCTATGCGGGAATCCATGGCTCGGGACTGAGGGAGGCGCTGATGCAGAGTCACGCGCTGGGCTCTCGGGAGCAGGCTCCCCGCACAGGGTGAGGGTGACGCACCGCAGGTAAAAGGAAGAGTAGGGGCACCCCGTGCATACAGCAAGCCACCCTTAGCAGAAGCATTTTACAGTGCATCATTAAAAGTGCCCCTTCCTAAAACCTCGCGCCTGAATAAATCAAGCACTAAGTGCTCTAAATGTCTTCCAGCCTGCGGGAGCTATCCGGTCTCAAATGACCTTGGCAGCATGGTAGCACTTCAGGAATTAAGAACTGACGTTCACCTCTGCCTTTGCAAATACTCATAATGGCTGCAAATACAAAATGCTGCCATAGAAGCGACCGTGAGGCCAATTGAACACTGCCATGATGACAACCAACATAGCTCAGTGGGATACTTTCTGCTGCTATCGAAATGAAAATGGTGGGACTTTCTTCAAAGTCTGTGTTACACGGAAGCGCACCACAGGGCGAATCTACCATTGTTGAGGGAGACACTTCTGCCTTTAATGTATTTAAACAAGCATTGGTATAGCCAATAGGTCTCGCTTTTGGGACCTTATAAGTATATTTACTTTTGCTATAATCGCGGCACGTAAAGCGTGGGTGCCGCGATTATAGCAAAAGTAAAATAAGTTTTTTCTATTTCTTTACTTTTGATATAATCGCGGCACCCGCGCTATACGTGCCGCGATTATAGCAAAAGTAAACATAAGATCCCAAAAGCGAGACCTATTGGCTATGCCAATGCTTGTTTAACTTACCGTCATGATATTTTTTTCGTCACTACCATAAACCAAGATATCATCCTGAAAACAGCTTACACCAATCATGTCTCCAAACATTTTTTGCATTAACCTCTGAAAAACAGAAGACGTGACCTGCAAACTAAGGGGCATAGTATCAAGCACGGCATTAAAATTATCGCTGCTTTAGCGGCAGAAAACTGCCGCTAAAGCGGCGATAATGGGCTTGATAATATGCCATTGATCCCATAGAGACCGCTAACTTCGGTTTAAATTTTCTCAATAATTCAAAAGGAGGTAATCTCTTGGAACAATGTATACTCATCCTGTATGCCCACAACATTTGCTTCACATGTTCTATTACATTTTTATTATTGACTACAGACAGCTGAATGCCTTCTTTTACAATACTGTTCACCCTCTTCACAAGACCGTCTGGTAAGCAGATGATAAATCTACTGTGGAAAACCACTAGTTTTATCCAATAGTAGCTATCATTTAATTAATATTAGGTAATGGGTACCTATCAATCCAAATAGCATTATTTAAATCATGCAAATTAATGCACACTCTAATGGATTGATCAAATTTTTGTAATACCACAATGGGTGCTAGCCACTCCGACCATTCTATCTCCTCAATGATGTGAGCATTCATCAACTTTTTAATTTCAGCTTTGACATCATCCTTCCTAGCCAATAGAAAACTTCTCAGTTTGTGGGCTCTAGGTTGACAAGCCAGACGCAATATGATCTCATGTTGGAATCCTATCAAGTTTCTAAATTTGTCAGAAACACTTAGGGAACTGCTTGCCCTATCCCTATTTCCCGCATATTGGCACCCACCAGAACAACCTGTTCACAAGCAGCAGGATGCAATTGTATGCCCCTGGCAGTTTCATGAATAAGACCAAACAGAGGGACAACTTTTATAGCTGATACACTCTACCCGAAAATGTCTTGTTGCTATACGAAATTACAGCAGTAAATAAATCCAAGTAATTCCACATACTCACCACTATACGACTTCAATTTGACATCAGGCTAAAACAATTGTTTGTCTTTATAAGCTTTACATTTCTCTAAATCATCTTCAGATATGATGGTAGATGTAGCCCCAGACTCCACCAACATTGAAAAAGAGTGACCATCAATTTCAATCGCACACTTGGGATCTCTCAGACCCAGTTGCCTTTCTGTGTCATAATCAACTGCAGATACCAGTGACTGTTCATGCAATTCATCAGAGTCCGTCCACTCATCGCGGCATATATGGTGTATTCCACAAACAAACTTACAAGACTTCCAAGTACTATGGAGGATAAGTATCTTTATCACAACAACTCCCCAGGCCAGCTTCTCTCATTGCTGACCCGCTACCATCTGATATATTTATCTTTCAATTTCAACCACTGCGATCTCTCTGCAGTCCATATTCAAAACGTGAGACATTGCATCGCATAAGTCATAACAATCCCTGTATGTTGTTGCAATGCTGTCCCACAGTCAGATGGAGGTTTCACATGATGTTTGCGGAGAGGTTTTTGTTCCCTAAGCAAATTGTTGTCTTATCAACAGTTGAATCCCATGAGAGTCAATAACTACAGATGTTTGTTCCATGTGCCCAAATGTTTCTTTACCCTTGGTGGGCTGGTGCTGAGTCAGTGGGTAATGCATGCAGCAGGGGCTCTCTATGATCTATACAGCACATGTTTTAATTCTAACAGGGCTGGTTTCTTTAAAACAAGCCTTTAACCTCACTGACGGGCTTGGACTCCATATTCTGGTGTGTAGTAGCAGTTGCAGTGGTTTGTTTATCCTTAGAAAGGCTTTGTATGAATCTCTATCACCACCGAAGAAGCTCGAATGTGGATCATTCTTTTTGGGGGGGGCTGGTGTGCCCCTGGACAACCTTCCTAAGGTGCTGTGGTGAATAAATACCTGCTAGCGGGAGACAGAACAGGGCTCGATCCACACTAAAGGGGGTTTCATCAGAATCCTTTAGAGGTGATATCAGATGTGCTTTTATGAGGTGAGGATGTAGTCTCTACCAGTGGGATCCGAGAACCCAGAAAAATAATAAATGTATATTAATAACTAATCCAATACTAATACTACATCTTTCCAGAGTTTAGATTGACCCAGCAAAGGAGGTCATTATTTCGTAGAGGACACACTGCAGAACAGGGTTCCCTTTATCATTAAAAGAAATACATGTTTTTACTTGTTCTAGCTCACCACAGGGCCCCCTAGGGCTGCTAATGTGCTGCCAGACCCGAGCCAGACACCCAAATTCACTTTTCAGCACAAAACAGACAAGCCATCTGACCATGACACCCTATTGTGAGATTAATTTTCACCAATAGGGTGTAAAGTTTGCCCTCTCCCTTCTACAGGCAGGCTCATGGGCTTAGCAGGCTGGCCAATGGAAGGAGGCGGCTGCTGGCCAGCTCGCCCATATGCAATCTAATTGCTGGTGTGTCATGAACATCCCGTGCATGTGTCCGTGCACTACCATTGGCAATATAAACATTCTATCCACACAGCGAATGTAAGATAAAAAAATAAAGTCTGTGTCCATGACATACAGAGCTCCCCTTCTCGAAGCACAGAGGAGTACACTCATGATGCCCGGCAGCATACTTCCAGTGGAGTGGATGGAATGCAGAAACACTTCTGTGCACCTGGACATACTAAACTGAAAATCATGTAATGTTTCTCTAGTTCAAACATGTGGGCAGTATTTATTAAAAAAAGGCTCACAGATTGAACATTTCTGTTGGAAATGTATGTTGCTAAATAAATTATGTGCCTGGTTCACAAAGCCATTAGCACGCAGGTTTTGTATCCCCAAAAGCGTATTCACACCCGCACATCCATTTATTCACCTGTAATATGACACCATACTAGATGTAATATTACATGGGATTGAATCTGCTTCCATGGATGGGGAGTGAGCTTTCAAGGGTTTAGAAGTCTTGCAAAAATTATCTATATGAACAAATCACATATTTGAGGACATTCACAAACTTCTTCTCTGCCTTCACCAACCTTCGAGGTAGGAGGACAGGAGTAAATCTATATCCAGAGTGGGAGTAAGAATAGAACACCCACCAAAAGCTCTGGGGTGTAGGTTAAGGGGGTTTTCCTTGGGCAAAACTATTTTCCAAGTGATGAAAAAAACAGTGCAAATACGCCTTTGTTAAGTTTTTACACATGCATAACTGTTCTCCTTTTATTTCTTATTTGTTTTTTAACGCTCAGAGGCAACCTTCATCTCAGTATCTGGGCACTGCACAAAACATTTCCTTCGATCGTTTAATATTAACAATCAATAATAGCACAACAGATTAAGTGCCCAAGTATCATAATACAATTTGAACACAAAATGTTACTTCAAAGAAACACACAATCTCAACAAAAATAAACTCTAATTCACCCACCCAAAACAGACATCCAGGGCCGGCTTTAGCACTGGTGGCGCCCTGTGCGACAATGTTTGTTGCCCCCTCCATGACCACCTCCGTCACGGATTCCCTCAATGCCACCATTTGACAATGCGACCCAAATCTCTATAACCACTGTCTCTTAGATTCATTTAGTTTTATAGCACCACTCATACCATTTTAAGATGTCAGAACACTTTACATCACACACGCATTGCACAGCGGCAATCATTGCTGTGCAAATCAGTATATAGCAATGGTTACGTAAGACAGAGGCCCACAAGGAGTAGGAGTCACAGGTCCTCCTTACTGGTAGGCAGTATAGTTTAGGGGCAGTATAGTTTAGGAGTCTTTGGACTGGAAAAGCACAAATTCAGAATTTAAAATGTACCATTCAGGGCCGGACTGGGAACAGAAACCGGCCCTGGCAATCTGCTCAGCTGGCCTCCCCCGGGGTGAGGGGGGAGTGCAGCCGAGTAGTTTGCGAGGGCCGGTTACAGCCAATTTTATTACAGGGGGGCTGATATTGCCGACCCCAGGTAACACAAGCATTTGCAATGCAATAGGTCTCGCATTTTCAAAGTTTAAAGTTATTGGTATTGTAAATGGCAATGTCTTTTATGTATTGGTTTTTAAAACCAACAAATAGATAAAAGGTTTGTTATTTATAATGACTGTAGGTGAAAGGTTAATGCAAAACGCTGCTAAAGGAGGAGCTCCCGCGGACTGCTCTGGTTTTTAAAGGGCAGTGTATTTGTTAGCTGCTTAAACAATTTTATAGATTTTGTAACTTAATACAACATAATGTTTTCACCCCCCAAAATTTTTTACGTGCATAATACACATCAAAATATATGTTGTTTAATGAAAGCCGGGCGGGAGGAGGTCGAAATTGTGCTCTACAGCAGTAGCAGAGTTTAAGATGTTAAATAGAAACACCCTGTCACTCCTATCACCGTACACAGAGATGTTCCCAGGCTCGTCGCCTATTTCTTTGCAGCACAGCTTCCTTTGTTCTTATTCAAAGATGTCAACGGATGCTGCTTTGATGTATGCAACAATAAAATATATGCTGTTTAATTAAAGCACCATGGGAGGAGGCCCGGATTGTGCTGTCTCGTGTTAAGAGAGTCTCCTAGTGAAAATAAAAAAACCCTGTCACTCCTATTACTGTACACAGCGATGTTGCCAGGCTCGTTGCCTGTTGGTTTGCAGTTGGGCTTCGTTTGTTTTTATAATATTATACATTACAGTAGCGATAGCAGTGTGTGGTGCTTAAATAATTTTATATATTTTGTAACTTTAAATAATGTGATGTTGTTTCCCCTGTGTCAAGCAAACATTTACACTTCCTAACACTACCCTGCTGCCTCTCCCAGGAGATACTTCTTACGGGACAGATACATGCCCTCCGGCATTTGTTTACTGACTGGTATGCATGTGTTTGAACGTTATCTATATTATCACCTTTTGTTAGTGATCAGTTAGCAGCTAAAAGCAAAGTGTTATGTTGTTTACACCATGATGAGACATTGCGCCGCAGCAAAACATAGAACTCTGGTGGTAAAGCTGCCTTTAGGGTTGCAGGGTAAACAATTCACTTGAGGAATGACAACTTGAAATGCTGCCAGAGGTAGACCTCCCGCTGGCTGCTCTGGTTTTAAAACAGCAGTGTATCTTTTAGTTGCTTAAATAATTGTATTTATTTTGAAACTTAAAAAAACGTAATGTTTTCAATAATAGAAAACACCGTTTGCGTGCATAATACTTGCCCCCAGATATATCTGCTTGTACTGGGTATTGTAAATTATAGTACTGATAGCAGTTTACCCAGGTGGCACAGTAACTTAAAGCAACGTAATGTTTAAAAAAAACAAAAAAAAACACTGTTTACGTGTTTAATATTTGCCCCCAGATATATTTGCCTGTACTGGGCATTGAAAATTACAGTATTGATAGCAGTTTACCCAGGTGGCAATCTAAACCTAATTTTGAGTAATCTGTGGGTAACACCTTTCGTAATGCACAAAAAGTGACGGCAGCAGAGCGTCTCATTGCGTGTGTGGTGTAATGTAATATTTGGACGCAGTTTGCATGCACATTTGGATTCTTAGAAAATGGAAAGAGATGCGACCAGACCATCAAAAGGATGGGCTACAAGGAAGGGATGGAATCCTTGTAGCAGAGGGGAATTCTTGGGCCAAAGGAGCGGATGATAAATGATACAGACGAAAAGGAGACCGAATGAAAGTGAGGAAAAGGGAGGAAGGAGATGCGAGCAGAGCAAGGCTGTGCGAGAAGGGAAGTGTGGAATGCTTGGATCAGAGTGTAATGCAAAGGCCAGAGGAACGTATGCTGAATGAAAGTGACGGAAAGAAGACAGATTGAAAGTGAAAGAAAGGGAGGAGAGAGATGCAAGCAGAGCTGCGCAATGCTGGGCGAAGGAAGGGAGGATTTAAATGCTTGGAGCGGAGCTAAATGAAACTGACGAAAAGGAGACCGAATGAAAGAAAGGGAGGAGGGAGATGCGAGCAGAGCAGCGCAATAAACAATGCAGAAGGATGTCACCATGTGCCTTGCGCTCGGCTGGCGCCTCGGCCATGTTTACTGCAAACACATGGGAATGCAAAGGCATTAATTCACCCGGATGGCTCGGTGTGCCTTCAAGCCCTGTGGCGCCTGTAGTCTGTTTCCGGAGCGAATTAAAGATTCAAGTGCCCGATAATGCATGAGACATTCTGCTAGTATCTTGTGTGTTGTCTTAAAAATGTGACCAATGTCCAATTTGTAAAACATCCTTAAAAAAACATGACAGTGTTGTGTTTGTATATCCCACTCTTTTTGTAAATTGTATTCTAATACACTTACTCTTACATCGACTCTTACATCAAGTACAATCTGTAAGCTAATGCAGGAAGGGCACAACCGAGTGTCGTTATATTTGTACACTACCAAAAATGCAATCTAAACCTAATTTTTAGTAATCTGTGGGTAAACCCTTTAGTAATGCACAAAAAGTGACTGCAGCAGAGCGTCTCATTGCGTCTGTGGTCTAATGTAATATGTGGACGCTGTTTGCATTCCAACTTGGATTAATCTGTGGTTAACAACTGATCTAATTTACGAGTGACTGCGACAGAGCGTCTCATTGCGTGTGAGGTGTAATGTAATATTTGGACGGAGTTTGCATGCACATTTGGATTCTTAGGAAATGGAGAGAGATGCGACCTGACCCTCAAAAGGATAGGGTACAAGGGAGGGTTGGAATGCTTGGGACAGAGGGGAATGCAAGGGCCAAAGGAGCGGATGATGAATGAAACTGACGAAAAGGAGCGGATGATGAATGAAAGTAACCAACAAGCGGCGCGAAACTGAAAGTGATCGCAATCGCGATAAAACTTCAAAGCGGCCGAGCGGGCGCGAAAGTGAAAGACTACGAGTGCTTTCAGGCTGCCAAATGGTGCGCGCGCCCGGCACACATGCACAGTAGTTGGCGGCCTGAAAGCACTCGTTTGCACTTCCAAAAGTGCTTACTATAAGTCTCGCCAGAGCAGCGCTAAAGCGCTGTCTCAGGCGAGACCTAAAAAACAGCCCAGAGGGGTCCAAAACCGCCCCCCACCCTAGCAGCCTACCGGGGAAACGGCCGGTGCCCGCTATGGCCAGTCCAGCCCTGGTACCATTGTTAGTAAGTTTCTTTAATAATAAGAATTGATTTCTCCCCAAATTAATCTCTTTTGCAACATTAGGACAACGAAAGACTGGGCAAAAAATATACAGCTCTAATATTTTCCTTGCAATTTACATGCAGCAGGCACATTAACCCTTTGCACTATGATGATTCAAAACGTTTACTAGACAAAGCTCTGGTCTTTCTCTAGAAAGAACATTAATCACCAGAGTTGTCATTTTTATTGATGTCTGGAATTTGCTGGGTCAATGTAAACGGCATCAGGTGCTTTTGAAAGATGAACATGTCGCCTCCACTCTAAGTCAGCACCCGGTGCGGTGGCACCGATCGCACCGCCCTAGAGCCGGCCCTGCAGACATCTGTCTATTCGACCGGGTTAAGCACCACCAGGCCATAAAAAGCAAGTTAATTCACAGTGTCTTTGAAAAGGCCAAAGAGCTGGGAATCACCTGAGTTGTGCTGGAGAGGGGGGAGATCCACAACCAGGGACCAGAAAAAGCTGGACTAGAATATTTTACTCTCCTAAACGTGAGAATCCACTAACGAACCATGGACTTACTCCTAGTTTCCTTTAACCTCCTTATAAAAGGCAACTTGTTTCACAATTGTTTTCCCATGATAAATGCCTTGAGAAGAACCTAAACCAATTTGCACTGAACACAAAAACAAAGAAGAATTCAGTGCAATGAAAATAAAACAGGACTCATGGGATCAAATTTCTTATCCAACAATATCAATCTTGCGAATGAATATAGCATTGATTTCAAAGTGGCAGATATTGATATGGGAGCACCAATGAGAAGAGTGTTTCCACCATCCTGACTAGAGAGTAGCAAAGTCTGGACAACTCCACAAAATATTATACCATATTAAACAAAAACGCCAAAGCAAATAACAACATGATCGAACTAGTACTGCAACAATGATGTTTCAGATTTATCTCAGTATTTAAATCCAGGACTAGGAAGAGAAAACCAAAGACCCTAATTGCAGAGAGAACCTCAAGGAAAGATTAAACCAGGAAGCAAAACACTCAGGGTCTGATTCACAAAGAGCCTCCGCAGTCGTGGCGGGGGCCCTACAGTCATGGCAGGATCTCTGCACTCGTGGCGGGAGCCCCGCAAACATGGCGGGATCTCCGCACTCGTGGCGGGAGCCCCGCAATCATGGTGGGATCTGTGCACTCATGGCGGGGGCTCCGCAGTCGTGGTGGGATCTCCACACTCGTGGCGGGGGCTTCGCAGTCGTGGCAGGATCTCCGTACTCCTTGCCGGGGCTCCGCAGTCATGGCAGGATCTCCGTACACGTGGCGGGATCTCCGTAATAAGAAACTGCTGTGCAAAGATTGGCCCTCATGGTAGCCCTTGTTTTCACGCCTAGTCCAATGATATCCTATAAAGATGTTAAATGCCTCGAAAGGGCATGGATAACAATTGTTCCATGCGCAGTTATGCTTGTGGAAAGGCTTAGATCTGTGATTGCTTTTCAAAATCTACAGGAGATCTGAAATTCTTAGAGAGTTCCAAAACTTCATTAATCTACATCCAAACATAGGTGTCAACCTATGGGGTTAGATTTACTTTATTTACATGTACATTTGTTCAGAATGAAGCACCTATGTTTTTCACACATATGCAGATATCACAACAAAAGGCATTTCCTAATGGGCTTATAGTCACACAAGTTTATATTTGAGATTCCTGAGATAGTCACAGAAGGACACACAAAAAGGAGTGAACACTCCAGCTCTAATTACGAGTATTGCAACCATTCAATGGTTTCTGCTGTGCTTGAAAGACACCCATTAATGAAGTGCTTTCTAATGATTAATATTGGCTCCTTTTTTTATCATATCCATACTATATCCTTCAGTTGCAAAGGTACCAGTTCCGGTGGGGTCATGCATATATCTCCACGTAAATCTTACTGATCCTGCGGATGGTCTTGTGACTTTCATAACGATTGAGACCAAAACGTCAACCACAAGCCCATCTCTCAGGTGCAATTCTCTCCATCAATGTGGAATGTTGTCCTGAAAACAGACAGTTATTTACATTGCATTGCTTGAGAGTGGGTTACTTATACATTGGCCGATGGACTCATTGAACGATGTATTTATATTCGACTAATGCATTGTGAATGTATATGTGGATATAATTTGTATTGGACCCCACTGTTTTCGGTTTATGGATGCATGTGTATCTGATTTCCATGCACTTCCAATCATCTTCCCTGCACGTGTGCTCTTCACTAGGGATTCATGGTCCAATTGTGTGCTAACAGCGCTATCCGACTGATATAAATTAGTTTTCGAAGCCACCGATTGGGCATTCTAATCATGTCAGATCTTTCACATTTCTGTTATTTTGAACGACTCCCTTGTCAGCAGTTTACCCTACTATAGTTAGATACCCAAGCTCACAAGGGAATATTGGGTTGCCCTTTTGTTTGAATTACCATAATCGACAAGGCATTTAGGCTCGAGTTGCTGTTTTGGGAAGTGGTAATCCTGGGTGGCTTATTTTTATGTGGCATTTATATATTGTAAATCAGCCTGTGGCACTACACCACATTTTAACTTCTGGAAAGTATTGTATGAATCTAGTATCCCGAATATCTTCTTGATGTAATAATCCATTTCTGACACAAACACAATGTCACAGTTAGGTTTGATCCCAAGCGTGAAACCACTGCAGAATTCTCCATTAACGGGGGTGTTCTCCGTGCATGTGTTCTGGCACCAACACTGTTTGGCCCTCTTCCGGAGTGCTGTGGTTGATCATCTTTCTGTACAGGCTCGTGGTGATCCAATGTTTGCTTACCCCATAATTAAGGTTTTCCCCATTAGCGGATCAGATAGCTAAAAAAAGACCCCAAATTTGCTAATCGGGGGCGTTTTGAACTTGTAAAGACACGTTGTGTAGATGTTTTGCAAGGTATTGGAGACTGCTTGCATTTTTGCTTGCAGTAGGCAATGTTGTTTCAATATCAGGAACATTAACAGTAAACAACGGCCCACCAAACCATCAAAAGAACCACAAACACCCAACAAACCAGCCCACACACTGACATGTCATTCGGCACTGCCAGATTACCCTCTAAGCAAGTCCGACCCTGTGCCGAATGGACAAATCAAGTTATTAAAAACTCAAATACCTCTCACCATAAAACTAATGTTACACTAGCTTATAAAAAATGTTTAGAAGGCCACACAACTTCACGTCCAATAGAAGTCCATAGAGCCCAGGTCCAGTCAGCCGCACTGGAGTTTAGATGATTCGAAGAAGCTGGAAGCAGCTGAACGCAACTTCCTAAAACTTCTCCTAGGACTACCACGGAGTGGCCCAAGAGTTCCAACATTACTAGCCCTGGGATTCCGGAGGATTGAAGTGACTCCAACATTCTGGGGCAGCAGGCGTTCTAAGGATGCATCATCACAATATAGAGAAGCCGTCTGAGAGAACCTCTCTGTCGCGAATGCTAAAACCTTGCCCTGGCACCTGTATCTTCGAAGCGCTTTAGAAAAAGTAGGGCTTTCACATTATTGGAATGAACCCGACCTCTTAGCATCTCCCCAGGCAGGGGCTCTTAACCCCTTCCATGCTGCGCGAATTCCGCCGCTGTGCTGACGGTTTCTTGCGCGGGCGTGGTCATGACGGAACGGTTCCGTCATGAGCACAGCTCAACCGTGGCTCATGACGGAACCGTTCCGTCATGAGCACCGAAGGGGTTAAGAGCATCTACTGGGCCATTCTGGATACAGATTACAAAATTCCAGTTATGGAAGCCCTGCTGAGTATGTTTTTTCTTTCACAAACACATTCTGCATTGTGAAATGTATTTAGACTCAATACAGCCACTATTTGCCAATATCTAACAAGTTGAGTGCAAAATTGTAACTTTACCTTTTGCCAGATTTACTGTAAACTAGTCAAATACTCCAGAACAATCTTAAAACTGTAATAATTAACCCAATGCTATGGTGCATGTTCTGGTATTGTGCTTTTTAGAGGACAGAAGCAGGATGATGCGGGACATGTCAGGGGTACATCCATCTACCAGGTTGTACAATAGCGCCGCCTTACCTGCTATGAGCTTTGCTTTATCGAAGTTTTTCCTAAAAACATCGAAAATCAGATAAAACTATATTGAAGTCACTTCCAAGAATAATATCTGTGATGAGTGTAGGCTCACTCAAAGTTGTTACCTCTAAAAATGGAAAAAGCACCTTTTGCAAAAATATCCTAGTTTTAAGTTTAACTTGGATTTTAATCATTGTTATGTAATGACATAATTAAGACATAATTAAGACATCATATTTATGATATTTCTAATGATCATTTAATCTGATTTATCAATTTCATGTGTTAAATGTCTGTTTGCGCTTGTTTTTATTTTAGTTCATGTCTATTGTTATAAATGTTGTGTTGTATCTGTTTTACGGATATGATCACCAAAAATAAACCCTTTGATGATGATGACAACATGGTTGTCTGTGATTAGTCTTCCAATCAGTTTTCAAAAACAGGAGGCAAGACTGGAGGGTCAACTTCCTTCTCATGTTTGCGTGGGGCAAAAAGACTGGTAGCCAAAAGTATTAAAGCAGGTGCGCGACAGAAGGCTGACTTTGCTTGTCAGTTCAATGATAGAAACTCCAGTCACACAGTTATCAGCGAGACTAACTCATCTGACATCAATGATCTGTTGGTGTTGTGTCCTCATCTCTACTCTCAAACTGCAGCAGGAGGGGTTTGACTGAAACAGAACAATTGTGATTGGATACTCTCAGTTTGAAGATGTGAATTGATCTGCGACTTCTGCGATGTTGAAAAAAAGTTTCACTGATTTTTAAGATGAGTTAATATTTTGAGAGTAGGGAAAAGGACATATAGTTTGAAGGTGTGTAAATAAATATTAAATACTTCTTCACTTCTTCTACAACAAATGTCGTCCAGCTTGTTAATGTTCCGCTGAGATGTATGTCTTCGTGCCTCACCGCTCTTTCACAAAGCTGGGTGTTATTTGATGGTTTTGCTTACAGTTGATGGCTGCATTCAAAAAGCACAGATAAAGGAGGATTTGTTTTTAGTAAAGAGTGTTGCAGATTGTCTTGCAAAGTTACAGATTTTTACAATTCAGGGGTCGATTCCGATCCGGTTCAGACAGCTCTCCTAGAGCTGTCCGTGGCCTTACCGTGTGACCGACACGTACCCGTAGCCGGTCCATCCTTTAGATGAAGTACGATGCACATAACTGCCAAAAATACGACCGACACGTAGGCTGTGATTCAAGCTCCATTCTCCGTCCGAGCCGTAACCCCGAATGCCGAACCGAGTCGCCCGGAAGCAGTATCCACAGCAGTTTCTGCCCTGACAAGTACGATGCGTACTTCCTACGCGCCGGACGGGTCGCCACGTACGGCACGTCACAGCATCCGGAAAACAAGCATATCAGCTACGATTCGCGCCACAACTCAATCCACGGCTACGAGACGGACCAGCTTGCAACCGGTACGAGACGGAGCAACGAGCAGCGTGTACAACACGAACACATCATGAATCCCATCGCGCAGGTCATACCAGTACTCTACATCTATGACAGGATCAGGAACCGAAGCCGACGGCGCCGACGGTAAGTCAGACACCTACCACACAAACAAACGACACATACCCGCAAAATGGCACACACACACAGGGGATCCACATCCTGGCCACTAACAACAGGCCACCATAGGGGTTGTATGGCCAGCACCTCTACCACCCCCACCCATAGGGCTTATGTACCCCAGCACTACTGCCACCCCCACCCATAGGGCTTATGTTCCCCATCACTACTGCCACCCCCACTCATAGGGGACCTGTTGCCCAGCACTACTGCCACCCCCACCCATAGGGCTCATGTTCCCCATCACTACTGCCACCCCAACTCATAGGGGACCTGTTGCCCAGCACTACTGCCACCCCCACCCATAGGGCTTATGTTCCCTATCACTACTGCCACCCCCACTCATAGGGGACCTGTTGCCCAGCACTACTGCCACCCCCACCCATAGGGCTTATGTTCTCTAGCACTACTGCCACCCCCACCCATAGGGCTTATGTTCCCTTTCACTACTGCCACCCCCACCCATAGGTGATCTGTTGCCCATCACCACTGCCACCCCCACCCATAGGGGACCTGTTGCCGAGCACTACTGCCACCCCCACCCATAGGGGACCTGTTGCCCAGCACTACTGCCACCCCCACTCATAGGGGACTGTTGCCCATCACTACTGCCACCCCCACTCATAGGGGACCTGTTGCCCAGCACTACTGCC
This sequence comes from Triturus cristatus, assembly GCF_964204655.1. NCBI lineage: Eukaryota > Metazoa > Chordata > Amphibia > Caudata > Salamandridae > Triturus > Triturus cristatus. The sequence goes on from NC_140584.1 coordinate 1,129,800,914, forward strand.
ACCCCCACCCATAGGGATCATGTTGCCCAGCACTACTGCCACCCCCACCCATAGGGATTATGTTCCCCAGCACTACTGTCACCCCCACCCTTAGGGCTTATGTTTACTATCACTACTGCCACCCCCACCCATAGGGGACCTGTTGCCCATCACTACTGCCACCCCCACCCATAGGGGACCTGTTGCCCAGCACCACTGCCACCCCCACTCATAGGGGACCTGTTGCCCAGCACTACTGACACCCCTACCCATAGGGGACCTGTTGCCCATCACTACTGCCACCCCCACTCATAGGGGACCAGTTGCCCAGCACTACTGCCACCCCCACCCATAGGGGACCTGTTGCCCATCACTACTGCCACCCCCACTCATAGGGGACCTGTTGCCCAGCACTACTGCCACCCCCACCCATAGGTCTTATGTTGCCCAGCACTACTGCCACCCCCACCCATAGGGGACCTGTTGCCCATCACTACTGCCACCCCCACTCATAGGGGACCTGTTACCCAGCACTACTGCCACCCCCACCCATAGGGCGTATGTTGCCCAGCACTACTGCCACCCCCACCCATAGGGCTTATGGTCCCCAGCACTACTGCCACCCCCACCCATACAGCTTATGTTGTCCAGCACTACTGACACCCCCACCCATAAGGGACCTGTTGCCCATCACTACTGCCACCCCCACTCATAGGGGACCTGTTGCCCAGCACTACTGCCACCCCCACCCATAGGGCTTATGTTGCCCAGCACTACTGCCACCCCCACCCATAGAGCTTATGTTCCCTATCACTACTGTCACCCCCACTCATAGGGGACCTGTTGCCCAGCACTACTGCCACCCCCACCCATAGGGCTTATGTTGCCCAGCACCACTGCCACCCCCACCCATAGGGGACCTGTTGCCCAGCACTACTGCCACCCCACCCATAGGGCTTATTTTGCCCAGCACTACTGCCACCCCCACCCATAGGGCTTATGTTCCCCAGCACTACTGCCACCCCCACCCATAGGGCTTATGTTGCCCAGCACTACTGCCACCCCCACCCATAGGGCTTATGTTCCACAGTACTACTGCCACCCCCCCCTCATAGGGCTTATGTTCCCTATCACTCCTGCCACCCCCACCCATAGGGGACCTGTTGCCCAGCACTACTGCCACCCCCACCCATAGGGTCTATATTCCCCAGCACTACTGCCACCCCCATAGGGCTCCTGTTGCCCATCACTACTGCCACCCCCACCCATAGGATGGGTGATGAGCTACACATCCATCATACTCCAACATTAGGTATGTCAGCAAAATACATCCCCCATAACATCATGACAACAGTGTGTAGTCTGTGACAAATGCCCACAACAGTGATTATGACTTCGAACGTACAATGTAACTAACAGCACATGTGTGACCAACAAATGAGTGTTCCCTACACAAAGCAAGCATCCTTATAGCACTGTGTCAATGTAAAAATAACATCCCCTCACTGTGTAGAACAAAAGTTAAGTGTGGGGTTCCAAACTGCAGAAAATGTCGAGCATTGTGGTGATGGGGTCTAAACCCCCCCCTCATCACAGTGACCAAAAGGTAAGTGTCATCATGGTCAAAGCTGCAAATGCCAAACAGCATGTATGATCCCTGCTCCCAACACATTAAACACTTCTGGGGCAAACTAGTGGTTGTGTCCCATACCCACAGAGATGTGGTGAGGCTAACAGTGCTGTGAAAACGAAACATACTCTCAGCCATGTGCAGACAAGCACCACACATGGGGGCTGACAATGCATACAGTATACAATGACACAAGAGCAGACGTGACCATCACAAAGCATACACACATCTCGAAAATAGACACACTAATCAAAACAACCTGTGTAGACTGTAGGTGTCAGCTCACAAACTCACATTCCATGCCAGCAATGGCACCTAACAACCAGGATGAATGTGCACAATGATGTGATATGACTCACAGGGACAGCAGGGAAAACCACAGAAACAGCATCCAGACAATGGCCCACAACAACAATACCAATGCACTGATGCAGATGCACAAACACAAACAGGCAACCTCACACTGCACATCTGACACAACATGTGTGTGTGTGTGTGTGTGTGTGTGTGTGTGTGTCTCAGTATCCCCAGGCAACTACACAACACATGAGGGGGGCTGAACCACAGTGACACAGATGTGGACACAGTGCCATACAAAAGTAAACCATCATTGGGACACCCTTAGTGGGCAATCAGGCATTGTGAGATGAGAGGGAGCACAACAGACATATGTGACAACAGCACTACCCCAGGGACCAGACATTGGGGTGACACAAGCATGCATGACACCTCCACTGTGGTGACAAAGGTAGATGTTGAACAAACTGGAAAACCCATACATGTGTCCTGTGCCACAAACGTACATCACACCTACACAAACACAAATCACTCAGCATGGCCCGTCATCCATGGACAAACGGGAGATAGGGGCACAACCATGCAAACATTTACATCAGTCCACCCTCAACACCACACACCCTGAACTGCAACAATGTGCATCTGTGAAGCCCACATGGACAGGTGACATTGCACATGCACCCATGAAAAACATAGGAATGTTGGGAGGAACTAAGGTGCACAGACTCATCACACAAGGACAGTTTACAACCCTGGTGAATGACAGACATACTGCACAGTATGCAGTACATGGCCATGACGTCAAAGCTCACGTAACCTTCCGAATACCTGCCACAGTCCCAGGGCAATGCCGAACCCAAGGAGAACCACAAGGCACACATGCTGACACCTGCAAACATTGCAGCCCTGAACCCGACAAGTGGGATCAGTCACACACACATACACATGTCTCAATCAATGAAAGGTACCACCTAGGGACAACTACATGATATTGCGAACTAACAAGTGCCTTGGGGAACCCTGACTGTGTCCCATCTGTGTCTGACCACATCATCACCACTCAGAACAGACAAATCCCAATGATGAACCACCAAATAACAGTAGTGTGTCATGCACCCACACATCTGGTACCCCATGGCAAAGTTGTGGAATGAACACAGTACCACTCAGCAAGCATCAACTACAGGAACATATCAAGGGAATAGTGCCTGTGTATGAAAAGGGATGTGGACACACACACACATGCTCATACAACACACACCATGGGCCCAGGCTATGTCACGGGACAACACATCCGTGACATAGCCTGAGGGGACCCAACTCCTGTGTAAGTCCAGCTGTGCCAAACATAGTCACAGCACGTCCCACTCATGTCAGCAGAACACTTGGTCAGTCAGCCATCAGTTACCACACAATGAAGGCTCTGGTCACCACAGCCTGGGTACGTGAGTCTCCCCAAAGTCATCTGCACATACTCAACACATATGTCCAGCAAGTTGCACAGAGGACCCAGTTGCTCCTATACCAATGATGCCCACACCTGTAGGTCCAGTGGAGATGCGCCCAAAGTCAGGGAAATAAACATATTGGACAATGGGAAGCACATCATATGTGCATGGGTGCAAGCCACAGATGTGACCATGCAAATGAAATGTTCACAGAGATGTCCACAAATTGTTGATCATGACACACACAGTTAGCTGCAGAGGATGACATGGATACTGACCAGAATAGGATACTTATCTCATGGACCACATGGAGTACCTCACATCAACATCTCAGTATTCAACATTGGAAACCAAGCATTACAGGTGCAAGGGCATGCTAAACATCATCAACCTAATGTACAGCTAAATCAAGTTCACAAGTATAAAGAAAAAAGCTTTATTCAGCATTTGAAAATTGAAACGTCCGTTCAAACAAAAGGCCAATGGCCAGTCCATCATCAAATTACAAGGAGTGAACTTGAGTGGCAACTGTCACACGTTGCTTGCCTGCACTGGAAGGACAGGGGACATCACCTCGGAGGGGCATACATGGGGGCAGGCCAGGCACCGCAGGGAAAGGATCAGGGCGCAGCAGAAGGAGGCAGTGAAAGGGTAGTGGATGCAGGGGAGTCACTTGCAACTGCAGTGGAGCAGACTGAAGTGGTGGGTGCAGACACAACTGTGGGGCACAAGTCAGATGGGGTGGGTGCCGGCACAACTTCAGTCGGCAGGTCAGATGGAGTGGAATGGGTCCCCACTGCAGTGCCCAAGTCAGACGGGGTGGTCGTGGACTCCACTGCAGTGCCTAAATCCATGTGAGCGGAATGGGGTGCAGGTGAGGTCGGCAGGACAGGGGGGGGGACACGGTCCCCACATCAGTGGCACTAAGCATCTGACCGGGTGTGGAGGAGCAAGTGGTAGGGGGGAGGGCCTCAGCATTTTGGGGACGGTGTATCTGTGGGTGGGGGAACCCGGGGCTGGGAGTGGCGGGGGAACCTCTGGAGTGGCGGCCTGGGGATGGAGGACAGAGACTTTGCCTTGGAGATGCGTGGTAGCAGTGGGGTCTTGCTCTTCTGGCTCCGGGGGGACTTGCGGGTGGAGGGCTCAGTCTGACTGCGCCTAGGGGAGGGTGTCCGGGTGTGAGGGGCACTCCCCTCTGTGTGTTGGGACTTCCCCTTGTAATTTGGATGTGCTGGGTCGGTGGGGAAGAGGCCAAGGTCACAGAGGAAAAGCTTCTGTGGAAATGGGGTTGCAGGTGAGGCAAGGGAAGGGGGCTGGGAGGGAGAGGTTTCGGAGGACTGTGGAGTGGTTGTGGATGAGTGTGTGTGTGTTTGCAAACCATCCCCTGTGAGTGTGGTATCAGTCCCCTGCGCTTGCTTGTGTGCACGTCTAGCCCTTTGGGTGTTTGTGTGCTGCCTGTGTCTGTGGCTTTGTGAGAATGTGCAGGTGCGCATGTGCTTGGGATAGGTAGCTTGCTAGGAATCATGGGTGGTGCAGGGGTAGGAGGGGTGCAGAACTGTTGGAGGAGGGACAATAATGCCATCAGGGAGGAGGCCACGGACTGATTGGTCCTCTGTAGGGCAGACATGCCCAATAAAATGCTATCCATGAACGACACCAGTTGCATCAACAGAGTGGTGTGTACATGGAGGACACTCAGCATCGATGTCTGCCCTACATGTATCTGTCTAAGTAAGTCCACAGACTCCTCACTCAGGGCAGCAGGGGACACAGGGGTAGGGGGTGCGGTGCCTGGCACAAAGGAGACATGCGCCTGAACACGGGAGCCTCCACGGACCTCTGGGATGGGAGCCGATGGGAGGGGGGTGATGGTGGTGGTGGGGGCGGTGGTGGCGACAGCCTCACTAGCTGTGGTTTGGTGGCTGCTGACACCCGCATCCACAAGGGAGTCATCCTCAGAGTTGCTGTGGCCATCAGCTGGGGTGGATGGTGCTGACGACTCCTCGATGTGGCTCCACTCGCCCTCCGTGCCACTGGGTCTCCCCGACTCCTGTCCTTCTGTCCCTGTCAGGCTCTGTGGCTCCTCCTGGTCCGAGGAGCTGTCCCCTCCTGTGGCCGTGGATGTATCTGGATAGGAATAGGAAGAAAGAGAACAACATCAGTCACCTGCACTGACTGCACACACCACAGTGAGTACATCACATCACAGGGCAAGCCCTGGCATCATCAGCTGAACACTGCTCAAAGTCCAAAACTGTTTAGAATAAGCCAATTGTCATTCTCAACATCAACCATGGCACACATATCCCTCCTTGACTTGCACCCATATGTCTGTTGCATGTTGGATGCTAATACCCCAATGTCCCGACATGCACCACCCACACATCAGTTGGACATGCAAGTGAACATGTAGGAGTATGTCACTATCCACACAGCACATCTCTTGCCAATGACTCAGTACAGGTGTCCGGATGAAAGGATGGGCAGAGACTCATTTCACATGCTTGTGATGCATGCCAGCAACACACACTATGATGTTCTCATGTCCTGATAGTCAATGCCACAATGGGGTGCATGGTGCACGCTTGAACACAATGCAGGATCACTCATAGCTAATTAAATGCCATGGCACTGGCATGCCTGGAAAGTCAGTCAACACTGTCTCCTGTCACAGGGGCAGGGCATCCAGACAACAACAGTATGCACTGTGTCACAATCATAGCTCAGGGGTAAAGCAAGTTCTGCAGCTGACAAGTGCACTTGCCCATCCCCTGCAAACAACATATCCAGGACCCAGAAGACCCCACATCATGCAAATCAGACATATGAGTCTCTGCAAACACAACTCCATGTACATTAGCACATCACAGTCTGCCGTGCATGTAACCCAGCTGCCTGAGTACACAGTTGCATACACCATTGTGCGCTGTCAGATGATCACACACCTATATGTCACACAGGTCTTGTCTCTCACAGTTACATCTCAGATGTCCTGCTGATCCTCAAAATCATGGACACCCCAGTTGTACGTAACAGGAAGCCACACCATAATGACACAGAGGCAGACACCTGACGGCACATGTCACTATGCACAACCTGTAAGTTGATACACAGGTGTGGGATTCCAGAGTGTATCTAAATGCCCTTGAGGAGGCATGACTGCCCAGGTCTACGTGAAACAGTGTTTGCCCCTGGACAGTAGTCAGGTGGCTAAGCAAGTGTAACATACTTGATATACATACTCCTGAGGCCCACAAATTGGAGTCCCCTGCTGCATGGGTTTGTTTGAAATACCCCAGCCACATGTGGCGAATCAGACCAGCAATTGGAACACATATCAAGGGCACACACAGATCACATGTCAGATAACAGGTATTGGGCAAATAATTGAACCACCCATGAAACACACAACAGAGTCACGGGAACAGATGCTGTCCGGTAGCTGAAGCATAGCTGACTGCAGGGACACAATGCCCTAGTGACACAAGCAACAGACTGTAGGGGCCACACCTGTGGAACAGATGAGTAGAGTGCATCACACAATTGAGGGACCTGAGTATTGGACTACAAGACCTACGTAATGTGGAAGTGGGACCAGGCCAAAAGACTGCAATTAGCATGTCAGACATAGTACACAGATTAGGCATGGACTTACCCCCTTCTTGCTGCTCTCTGGCCTTCAGCTGCCTTTCCAGGTCCGGGAAGACCACTGCCAGGATCCGGAGCATGTGGGGGGTCAGGGTCCAGTGTCTGCCCCTCCTGCGTGGGGGTGACAGCTTCAGCTGGACTCTAGCTATCCTCCGGGTCAAGCCCCGAAGGTCCTGCCACCTCTTCTGGCAGTTGCGGATACGGCGCTTGTTAACCCCCACCAAGCGAACTGCCCGGGCGATGGTCAGCCATATCTCCTGCTTCTGGTGAGCATCAACCTGTGAGGATGACAAAGTTAAAAGTACATTAACACACATGCCCCATATTTGTGCTGCACACATTTGGATATACATGTCATCATCACAAAGGGAAATGAGTTACACAGGTAGTGCAACCATGGGGAAGGACAAATCACCTGCATGTCTGACATGTTAACAATGCCTGGGAAGTTTAAGCTTGCACTAATGCACTTTAGCAGCAGAACACCTGTTCATTACATGTACCTACACACTTTGGATGATGAAAGTAGTCACTGAGAATGCTTGCCACTAGTGTACACACTGCAAGTCCTGCTAGTCAGACAACATGCACAATTAGGAAGGCAGTGGACTGCACACTCAACTGCTCACCTGGTTTCCCATACAGCTTGCTGTACTATGGAAGGAGACCGTCTAGCAGGGCCTGGTTCTCCTCCTCAGTGAAGGCTGGGGCCCTCTCCAGAGTACGTGCCATTGCAGGAGCCAGAGGATGCAGAGACAGCAGCAGTGGTAGCAGAGATGTGTTCCAGGAGCATGTAGTGCAGGCAAGTGAGCTCCCTGGGGGCCAGCCAGCCTTATATCTGTGCTGCAGAGGCAGAATCTGTGCCATGTGTCCCAAGTGATAGGTCCAACACGGTTGCATTGTATGAGTCTGGCCAATCCATGGAAATGTACGACTCGTACACGCCTTCCACATCGTTCAAATCTTCACCTTCTTGAAACCCTAGGAATTGCAACATTTTTGTAGGCATCCAACTGAATTTCCAGCGCACAACTCGTACAAGTTTTGAATCTGCATCCGTCTCCATGACAGTCCAGAGCCAATGGGTGCGCCCGTCTCAGTCTACTGACTGTACAATGCGTATTTTGAAAATACACATGCACCCGTCTCCATACGATTCAATGGCCAAGGCGTACGCCTGTCTCGGACCATGCCTGCCCGACGCGTATGCATGATAGTCACCCGCGTCGGGCCTAATTGCAGTCAATGGCAAAGCGTACGCACGGCTCGGTCATGAACCGGGCAATGCGTATGCATTGTCACCCGCGTCAGGCTTCATTGCAGTCAATGGCAAAGCGTACGCACGGCTCGGTCATGAACCGTGCAATGCGTACGCATTGTCACCAGCGTCAGACCTCTTTGCAGTCAATGACAAAGCGTACGCACGGCTCGGTCATGAACCGTGCAATGTGTATGCATTGTCACCCACGTCGGACCACATTGCAGTCAATGGCAAAGCGTACGCATGGCTCGGTCATGAACCGTGCAATGCGTACGCATTGTCACCCACGTCGGACCTCATTGGTGTGACTATTCGACAGATTCAACACACAATTACTTGCCAGGGACACCTGTGCACACCTACCACACTACAGCATTGGCCACACAGTGTCCCATGGCATGTAAGGCTGCATTCCCTGTGTGTCGGGGGGCCCCATTTCGTTTGTTGGGTGGCACTTTTGTTCAGCCACTCCCAGGCTGTGCACGTGTACATGGGGGCAGAATCCTTTGTGTGTCGCCCACATTACCACTGTGATGTGCAAATGTACAGTAATGGGCATGAGTCACGGACAAAGGTTCATGTTGGATATGTTTAGGACATGTCACATACACCCTGAGTCCTGGGGGTGATGGCATGTACGTCACAGTGAGACCTGTCGCCACATTTCTGATGTGCACCCACAGTCTGTATGCATGTTGTGTCTCAGATGTGTCTGATCAAATGTCCCCAATGGGAGACAGTCTCCACATCCATGTGGTATATGTATCTACCTTGATGGTGTGTGTGTGTCCAAGAGACATACATGTAGGGCCTGCAGGGATAACAGTGGCCACTACCTGTGGGACTCACGCTTGCCTTGTGGTGTGTACGTGATACGCCATGTCCATGGCAGTGTCGATGTGACAATACAGGGACCCTGGGTATCTGCATGGCAAAGATCCGTGATGCCTGGGAGACATCAGGCCTCACTTGTCACTGTGGTGTGTGTTTGTAACGTCACATCAGTACATAGGCCGGGTGACACAGCCAGATGATTGGCCAATGCACTACATGGGACTCATGTGGACATGTGGAATTGAGATGTGAGGTGATGATCATGTAGGTGACATATGTGTCCATGCCCAACAGCACACACCTCAGTACATTGTGTAATGTCATGATGTATCATGTGATATTGAGCCTGGTCATGGCCACATGGGTGGATGAACCGACAATCTTCCTTTGTTTATCTCTGTTCTGCAGGGCACCAGCTGTCCATCGACCGTTCTCAGACCTTGCAACCATGCAGGAACGCGACTGCATCCGACGGTACCGCTTCACCAGGCCACTGATTGAGGAGTTGGCAGAGCAGTTGGCGCCACATCTGCTACCTGGCCGGACATATCCTACAGCACTGACCTCAGTGGTGAAGGTGATGGCAGCCCTGCACTTCTTTGCTACTGGTACCTTCCAGTACACTGTGGCTACAGCAGGCGGTATGTCGCAAACGATGGTTAGTCAGGTGCTACGCGATGTCTTGGAGGGGATGTTGCATTTCCTTGACCTGTACATCAAGTTCTCTAGCCCAGCTGAACTCCCTGAAATAAAGGATGCCTTTTATACACTGGGGAGGATGCCGAACGTCATTGGATCTATTGATGGGACACATGTGGCCCTGATACCACCGCAGGCACATGAGCAGGCATACCGGAACAGGAAACTTTTCCACTGGATCAATGCTCTGGTGGTATGTCTTGCAGACATGTCTAGCACACGTGTGTGCACGGTTCCCTGGTTCTGCGCACGATGCCTACATCATGAGGAGTAGTCGCATTGCAACGCTGATGTCACAGATGCCAGCTCAGCATGCCTGGCTTGTCGGTGTGTACTGACTGTTTATCATTGTGTGTGTTTGTCAATGTTGTATTCCGCACTCCTACAAAACTCAGCTACTTGTTCATTTTTGTGTGTGTATGTGACTCCAGATACCCCAACATGCCATAGTTGCTGACACCCCTCAGGAACCCTGTGACACCAGCCGAGCTGCGCTACAATGAGGCACATGGTCGGAGCAGGAGGGTGATTGAGCGACATTCGGCCTCCTGAAAAGCCGCTTTCGCTGCCTGGACAAGACCGGAGGGTCCCTCCCATATGAGCCTGCAAAAGTGTGCAAAATAATCCTTGTATGCTGCATGCTACATAACATGGCAGTGCGGAAGAAGGTGCCTCTCATCTAGGATGACGATGACTATGACCAACCTCCGGCACCTGTGGAGGATCCCGGCCTGTGCCAAGATGCCAGTGATGATGAGAATGATGGTGACGTCCGCTCACAGCTCATCAACAACTTCTTCACCTGAATGTGAGTTTCCAGGGTTGTTATGTCAATGTGTGGAATTAACCTGGAATGTGTTGTGGCTTCTCTGTTGCTGTCTGAGCGTGTCTGTGTGCCACTTGACTGGATGCGTGCAGTGATGTGTCCATTCAGGTGGTGTGTACTCCACAATAGGGTAGTACTGCTAACTTGTTTTTGTGTAGGTTTATTGTGACATGTTTTGTGCATGTGTATTGCATTTCTCTCCTGTTCTGCTGTGCTTTTGACTGTGTCTTGTGTCTGTCCTTCACAGGGTAATTTGCCTGTTGTTTGTTCAACACTGACCCGCAACACCCAGAATCCGACACCAGTGTGGGAGTAGTCAATTGACATCAACTCATGTGCCACACACCCCTGGACTACAATTCTCAGACACTCTGTGACCGTGTGTCCACCGTAACGTACAATTGCCTTGCAACTATATTTGAATAAACATGTTGCTGATGTGTAATGAACCTGTGCTATGCTTTGATAGGTGTGTTGTCTGTCTTCCCACATCTGACTGACATTTGCTTACCTCACCTGTGGACTTGTTACCACTGACTGTGGATAGGTGTTGTGGTTGTGCATACCTATGTGTTTCAGGTCAACATCATTGTGTGTGATGAGTAACATGACCATGGTGAGTATGTGTTGTGTTGCCATAGTGGTGTGTCTCCCGCACATGTCACATCACCATAACTCACCTAAGGTTGGTCACATTGTTGCAGTATTTGGCATGCACTGTTTTGTGTAGCAGATCGACTTCTCCATGACACATGATAATTTGGAATCACAACAGAGGCAAGTATGGTGTACTGGTGATTTTATTTTCGAACATGTGTGAGGAGAGTGCACAGGACGGTGGGTGCTGTACATTGGTTTTGGAATCCAAAGTTCACATTAGAGTTGGAAGTGCTGGTAGATGAAATGTCCAGAGTAAAGTCCACAGTCATCTGCTACATTGGCCCAACATGAACCCTCCATGTCATGTGGGCGAGTTGTGTGCGATTGAACAAGGTGAACGGGTGGTGCACAAAGAACATTGTCCAGAACAGGTTTAGAGGCCCTGGGGGATGTGCTGGGACATCTGCCTCTTGCATGTCCTTCTTCGGACGACCCCTCTTCTTCCTGGGGGGGGATCCTCAGGTGCAGGCCTCTGCGGTGCAGGGGACTCTCCGCCAGAGTCCTCCTCCCTCCCTGTGGCGCTGGCAGATGGTGTTGCAACAGATGTTGTGGACACACAGGGAGGTGTGGACAGGTTTGTGTTGATCTGGTGGAGGCACTGGAGTATTTCCAGATGCACCCCTGTAAGGGCATCCCACTTGGCCTCCATGTGGGCATGGTGGGCAGCCTGCTCCTGTTGCATGTCCTTGAGGATCCCCACTACCTGGCCAAATCCTCCGGTGCTATCCTGGTACGCATCTATGATGCGTGCCAGTTGGGGGTCATCATGCAGTCCAGACCCCTCTGCAAGTTGCGCCCTCTGCCTCCCACCCCTCCCAGCACCCCTATCCACACGGGCAGGACCAGCGGCGGGACACCCAGGTGACACTGGGACCCTTTGGATGGTGTTGCTGGTGGTGTTTGCTGTACCTTCCGGGGTGTCCTGTGTCCCTGTGCTGTGGGTGTTCAGTGGCCTTGGTCTGTCCATGTTGGCGGGGGTGCCCTGTCTGTTTCCAGATGCTGGAGGCGTGGGTACAGGGGGTGCAGATGTTGATGCTGCTGGTGCTGCATGATAACTCACACCGGAGGGGCCAGTTTGGGCGTCGTCATCCGAAGAGGACAGAGACAGAGTCAAACCAGAGAGCTGAGTGTCCACCAGAGTCTGGGCCTGGGAATCCTCTTCATTTGGTGCTGGGTCCCCAGCACCACCTGAGTTATGTTTCTACAGGCATCAATGGTTCATAAACATGACATTTTGTACTGTACGAACAGATGCCTGCCTGTATACTGCTTTTTTCCAGCTTGTCACGAACAGAGTTTGATATTGTTGTTGCCCATTTCCCAGCAGGGCCTTGTGCTCCCCACAACGGAGCCCATTGTCAGACATCTTGTCAGTCCCTTCCCACTCCCTGTGAGGCGAGCATGGTACAGTGTATGCTTGTTGGACCATATGGGTGGGTATAGATTGTCTGTGACTGCGACTCCCATCATACTCTTTGCTACACCCCCCTTCACAGCATGCCCATACTTCCTCCCTCTGGACTCTGCTTCCTTGTGAGGGGGTGTGACAGCAATGGCAAGATGGCTGACTGTGAAGTCCTGGTGTTTGTTGTTGCCCATTTCCCAGCAGGGCCTTGTGCTCCCCACAACAGAGCCCAGTGTCAGACATCTTGTCAGTCCCTTCCCACTCCCTGTGAGGCGAGCATGGTTCAGTGCATGTGTAGGGTTATGAGTCAATGCTGTTTTTTTGTCTTTATTTTTTCACACTGAAACAGAGCTAACAGCCGACACGTGTTTCACCCGGTGGCTAGAATTAGGCCAGGGCTTTTTCGAGGTAGTAGCACGTCATATTTACATTGAGGATTTACATTCAGTAGTTCTTCACATTTAAGACAGAACAGTTTTATAATCTGTATCAAACGATCGCAGTCCGGGGATAATCCCAACGTGGTGCTTCCCACTGGAGTCACGTGTCGGCTGTTAGCTCTGTTTCAGTGTGAAAAAATAAAGACAAAAAAACAGCAAACAGAATTAAGGATGTAACTCTTATGTTGGATTGTTTGAAAAAAAAAACTTTATCCTATAACAAATAAAACAAGCTTTTTCTATCAACCAGGCCTAATGGTCTCTCTGACTATTCTTACATAAAACGAACTGAGGAGGAGCATTGACTCATAACCCTACACATGAACTTTACCTTGAGGCCATAGAGGTCCAGTGCCTCGAGCCAATCTCCTCTAAAAATAATTTATACATACATTGGGCAATTCTATCTGGAACTGGGACCCCTGGACCTTGTAAACTCAGCATCATGGTTCAGTGTATGCTTGCTGGGCCATGTGGGTGGGTGCAGCTTGTCTGTGACTGCGACTCCCGTCATACTCTTGGCTACACCCCCCTTCCCAGCTTGCCTATACTTCCTCCCTCTTGACTCTGCTTCCCTGTGAGGGGGTGTGATAGCAATGGCAAGATGGCTGACTGTGAAGTCCTGGTGTTTGTTGCTGCCCATTTCCCAGCAGGGCCTTGTGCTCCCCCACAACAGAGCCCAGCGTCAGACATCTTGTCAGTCACTTCCCACTCCCTGTGAGGCGAGCATGGTTCAGTGTATGCTTGCTGGGCCATGTGGGTGGGTGTAGATTGTCTGTGACCGTGACTCCCATCATACGCTTGACTACACCCCCCTTCCCAGCATGCCCATACTTCCTCCCTCTTGACTCTGCTTCCCTGTGAGGGGGTGTGACAGCAATGGCAAGATGGCTGACTGTGAAGTCCTGGTGTTTGTTGCTGCCCATTTCCCAGCAGGGCCTTGTGCTCCCCACAACAGAGCCCACTGTCAGACATCTTGTCAGTCCCTTCCCACTCCCTGTGAGGCGAGCATGGTTCAGTGTATGCTTGCTGGGCGCTGGGCCATGTGGGTGGGTGTAGATTGTCTGTGACTAAGACTCCCATCAAACTCTTGGCTACACCCCCCTCCCAGCATGCCCATACTTTCTCCATCTTTACTCTGCTTCCCTGTGAGGGGATGTGACAGCAATGGTAAGATGGCTGATTGTGAAGTCCTGGTGTTTGTTTGGCTCCAAGTCTAAAGAGAGCCCCTGTGCTTTACACAGCAGCACCCAGTACGGGGTATCTTTTGCTGATATTTCACAGAGGTGTGGGTCAATGCATTCTACCCGGTGAGTTGTGTGGAGTTTGTGTTGAGGGGGGGGTGTCTCCACATGCTGTTAAGTATGATCAGGTTATTACAAAGGGTAAACCCACAAATCACTGGGACCTGGGTAATAGAGCAGTATAAGGGAGAGGGTCCCAGGGTATACAAACTATTTGTTATAAAAAAGAACTAGCACAAGATCAATCACAGAAAAAAGCAAAAGAAATGCAAAGAAAACTTGCCAAAGTGTTATTTAATCACACTTTAGGAAGGTACACATTTACTAATAAATACAATAGACTTAGATCAAATAGTGCGGGGTGCCAAGGAAGGGAAAGAAGTGGATGGTGATTTGAGTGAGGAATGGGGGGTAAGTGACATATAAATTATAAACACGTCACAATTTAATTGCAAGGCAAAACAATTTCAAGCCAAAGCATCCAGGTCAAATTCATTGAAATGAATATCAGAATTATTTACAAAAACCATGTACAAGCAAAAGCACAGTGTCTATTACACTGTTGGCAGTACTGGCAAAGAAGTGTTGTCGACGTTTCGACCCCTGGACATAGGTAGGTAAGTCAGCTCCTTACTAACGGGGTCTTCTTCAGGACAGAGACAATGTGACAAGGGGAGTGGCACCTAAAAAAACATATATATATAAATTAATGACAAAAATTCGAAATCCCAAACTGGATTGATTCAAGGGGACTCCAAATAGGACAAGTAACCATATTTACTCAAGACAGGGATGTACAGGTGATCAGTATCTTCTTGGCGTCAAATGACGCAAGGGCTGATAAGCTCCAGAGAGGGGGTGTAGAGTGAGTGACACCTAAAGGGAAATTATAAGGTGTCTGAGTGGAGATCCACAAAAGCACATATAGGATTCAAAAGTTAATTCCACGAAGAGAACTTACTTAATTGTCAGTCTTGAAGGAATCGGGGAATGCAATATCTCCCGAATCAGACGCCATGGTGCATACTCAAAAGGCGACAAAGGAATTAATCGCAGGAAAATCCAGTCTCTAAAGGTAAAAACAAAGGAGTAATATAACTAAAGTCTTAAAAAACCCTAGCCTAGGGGAAGTACAGCTAAAAGAGCAAAGAAACCACGCCATGTCATCAGACGACATTGCTTTACAAGGTATGCTATTAATCGGCCCCTAACGAAAAGGGGTTCAGCAGAGAAGAATGAAATTAACCTAAGGTATCTGGCCAGCAAATTGAATGGGTAAAAACAGGTAGGCTCAATCACAAAACCCACTGTGTGATGTTACACAAAGCCAGCGGAGGCTAAAAGGGATTAAAGCAATGACCAGCGTAAAACGAGAGGTAAATTGAATTACAAAATAGCCCGAACTAGCGAGCAGCGAGCAGCCGGACCAATGGAAAAAGTCTCGGTAACTGGGCATACAGTAGCAGGGGAGTGGGGGCGGGGGTTGTTGAACCCTTACCGTAGGACGCGGCACCACCGACTCGCCTCGTAATTATTCAGAAGTCACAGAGAACTGCACCGTTTGTGCATCTAAATAGGCAGACGCGCCGCGTGACGCTAGACGCGGCACAGACGCTAGATGCCTGCAGTCTGAGAAGAATTAGAAGAAAGACAACCGGAGTTGCTTTCTCAAGGCAATTTCCGCTAAAGTCAAAATTATGGTAAAACAGGGGGGAGAAGGACACATAATTGCTAATTTGATGTTCATGTGCATATCAGTAATAAAATACAGATTAGCCCCAGAGGTGGACAATGTCAAAGCGAAACAATGGGGCATATACAGACTAACAAGTCTGGGTCTGATTAAAGACAAACATCATATCACAGCATGCATTGGTAAACAAATACACAATCGATTGTTATGTCAGTAAATTAGACAGCAGTGACTGAACCTTGCCAGGGAGGGTACAAAAGTAAACATAAAATCGACAGATGTTTAACATAGTCAGTAAAGTGAACACTTTACTCTTAGAGGTTTCCCCTTTAGGTCTGTGTACTCGCCCACTGTACATCTTTGTGTATTTCGCCCATGATCGATTTTTGTATATATCTGTTGTTTTTCGACAACTACCTCAATTTCCTACAAATGTCTATTATGGTGAACCATGGCTTTCTCGTTTTTACTATCTATGACATTGTTCGGAGGCCAGAAAAAACCTATGTGTCTATTTATACACTTAGTCTAACTGTGTTCACTTTACTGACTATGTTAAACATCTGTCGATTTTATGTTTACTTTTGTACCCTCCCTGGCAAGGTTCAGTCACTGCTGTCTAATTTACTGACATAACAATCGATTGTGTATTTGTTTACCAATGCATGCTGTGATATGATGTTTGTCTTTAATCAGACCCAGACTTGTTAGTCTGTATATGCCCCATTGTTTCGCTTTGACATTGTCCACCTCTGGGGCTAATCTGTATTTTATTACTGATATGCACATGAACATCAAATTAGCAATTATGTGTCCTTCTCCCCCCTGTTTTACCATAATTTTGACTTTAGCGGAAATTGCCTTGAGAAAGCAACTCCGGTTGTCTTTCTTCTAATTCATCTCAGACTGCAGGCATCTAGCGTCTGCGCCGCGTCTAGCGTCACGCGGCGCGTCTGCCTATTTAGATGCACAAACGGTGCAGTTCTCTGTGACTTCTGAATAATTACGAGGCGAGTCGGTGGTGCCGCGTCCTACGGTAAGGGTTCAACAACCCCCGCCCCCACTCCCCTGCTACTGTATGCCCAGTTACCGAGACTTTTTCCATTGGTCCGGCTGCTCGCTGCTCGCTAGTTCGGGCTATTTTGTAATTCAATTTACCTCTCGTTTTACGCTGGTCATTGCTTTAATCCCTTTTAGCCTCCGCTGGCTTTGTGTAACATCACACAGTGGGTTTTGTGATTGAGCCTACCTGTTTTTACCCATTCAATTTGCTGGCCAGATACCTTAGGTTAATTTCATTCTTCTCTGCTGAACCCCTTTTCGTTAGGGGCCGATTAATAGCATACCTTGTAAAGCAATGTCGTCTGATGACATGGCGTGGTTTCTTTGCTCTTTTAGCTGTACTTCCCCTAGGCTAGGGTTTTTTAAGACTTTAGTTATATTACTCCTTTGTTTTTACCTTTAGAGACTGGATTTTCCTGCGATTAATTCCTTTGTCGCCTTTTGAGTATGCACCATGGCGTCTGATTCGGGAGATATTGCATTCCCCGATTCCTTCAAGACTGACAATTAAGTAAGTTCTCTTCGTGGAATTAACTTTTGAATCCTATATGTGCTTTTGTGGATCTCCACTCAGACACCTTATAATTTCCCTTTAGGTGTCACTCACTCTACACCCCCTCTCTGGAGCTTATCAGCCCTTGCGTCATTTGACGCCAAGAAGATACTGATCACCTGTACATCCCTGTCTTGGGTAAATATGGTTACTTGTCCTATTTGGAGTCCCCTTGAATCAATCCAGTTTGGGATTTCGAATTTTTGTCATTAATTTATATATATATGTTTTTTTAGGTGCCACTCCCCTTGTCACATTGTCTCTGTCCTGAAGAAGACCCCGTTAGTAAGGAGCTGACTTACCTACCTATGTCCAGGGGTCGAAACGTCGACAACACTTCTTTGCCAGTACTGCCAACAGTGTAATAGACACTGTGCTTTTGCTTGTACATGGTTTTTGTAAATAATTCTGATATTCATTTCAATGAATTTGACCTGGATGCTTTGGCTTGAAATTGTTTTGCCTTGCAATTAAATTGTGACGTGTTTATAATTTATATGTCACTTACCCCCCATTCCTCACTCAAATCACCATCCACTTCTTTCCCTTCCTTGGCACCCCGCACTATTTGATCTAAGTCTATTGTATTTATTAGTAAATGTGTACCTTCCTAAAGTGTGATTAAATAACACTTTGGCAAGTTTTCTTTGCATTTCTTTTGCTTTTTTCTGTGATTGATCTTGTGCTAGTTCTTTTTTATAACAAATAGTTTGTATACCCTGGGACCCTCTCCCTTATACTGCTCTATTACCCAGGTCCCAGTGATTTGTGGGTTTACCCTTTGTAATAACGTACTCATGGGCAGGTGCATACCTGCGAGGTATTTTATGTGACTCTTCCCCTTTCTTAAAATGGTGGAGAGTGAGACCCTTTCCTATACCGAGGAGTACATTAACCAGCTGCTACAAGATCCGAGGAACCTATTCCTTTCTTCAGACACCCCTAACATTGACTTTACACTTAATGATAAAATTGCGAAACTTGAACGTTTAGAAAAGAAGTTAATTCGTACTAAACTTCACGGTCACTTACTTACCAAATACCTTCAGGCTAACATAATACCTGTTGGTTTGCAGATTAAAATTGAACCAGCAATCTTTGTTGATATCCCTAAATTTAAAGAAGGTTTTAGTTTTATAGCCAATAATGCCTCACGACATTGGATGGTACTAGGGGTGGAAACAGCGGCAGAACAGGTTCAAGTGTTGTCGAGAGAGATCGCTGCCCTAAAACAGGAAATAGCGGGTGATGCCACTTTGATCAATGCAAAAAGTGCCCTGGAAAATCTTGGCAAATCCTTAAAAGACTTTGAGACTACAACTCAGAACAAAAAGTTGGATAAACTTTCCAAAGATATCAGATTTTACGACAAAAAGATCACTTATCCTTACCTCAACGAGGATTATTATAAACAAGATAATTCAGGCCGTTTCGTAGGGCGAGGTAGAGGAGCCTTCAGGGGAAGAAGGAACTACACCACTTTCTCTAACTCATCGGTGAGCTCGGATAGCGAACAGGAAGCTTCGGGCCAAGGCTACGACTACACCTACAAGGATAATTGGTACCCCCCTCAAGGATATCTTCCTTTTTTAGGGGAAGGCCAATGGAGACCACCACGGGGCCGGGGCAATTGGCCAAGAGGACCATCGAGAGGCCAACAGAACCCAGGGAGCACGAACTGGGACAGAGGCAGGGGGGCGATCCCCAAACAGGTCCGTTTCCAACCAGAGAACCACGGGGAGATCTCCACGAGACGCAAAGTATATCGGTGGTGAACTCTAATATCAACCCAGTAGTCAATATTTCCACATACTGTTTGAATACAGAGGAGCAATCGGTTCTTTCCAAAGGGCTGTCATTTGTTCCTACAGCCCACCCTAATGCTTTCAACCTGAAAACCGAACTCCATGGTTTCTTTCGAAAGATCCGTCTGAGATATTTCTTTAAGAACTCCGATGGTACTCCCTCTAAATCTATCACTGGACTACGTCCTCCATCTAAGTTCGTACCGCCCACTCATACAATGAGTAACAGAATTCTGGCTTTTGAGAGCATGGTTTTAAGTGATGTCAACAACCTACTGTCAGCCTATAAGCATACGATACCCAATACTAGCAAAGTTGAGAAAGCGGCCCTTCTGAGTCTCAAGAACAATAAGGACATTGTCATTAAGTCTGCCGATAAGGGTGGGGCAATAGTTGTTCAGGACACTACGACATACAAGTCTGAAATCATGAGACAACTTCACGATGGTGTCAGCTATTCTTTACTTAAGTCTAACCCCACCAAGGATTTGGCGGAGGAAATACACCACATCACTAGTGAGGCATTAGACTCTGGCTTTCTAAGCAATTTGGAATTTGATTATCTCAATCAGAGGAATCCACGCTTACCAACTATATACACCCTACCTAAGATACATAAGGACCTCCTTCACCCACCCGGTCGTCCCATTGTGTCCGGTTGTGGTTCATTACTAGAACCTCTCTGTAAATATATTGATTTCTTTCTAAAGCCACTGGCTGAACAAACAACAACTTACCTACGTGATACCATGCAAGTAATTACTATCATTGACCAAAAATCTTTCAACCCCTCGGAACAATTACTTGTCACCTGTGACATCGTATCACTTTATACTAGTATCCCTCAGGAACCAGCTTTAAATGTGATGAGAGAAGTTTTGAATTCCAGACCAGCACCAATGAGGGTACCCACGGATTTCATCATTGCACTTCTTGCTATTGCAATGAAAAAGAATTTTTTCTACTTTCAAGGAAACTATTACATCCAAAAGAAGGGAGTAGCGATGGGAGCTGCATTTGCCCCAGATCTGGCGATATTGTATATGGACAATTTTGAACAACGTCATATCTTCGATAACAACAACCCCTTCTCTCGAAAAATAGAACTATGGAAGAGATATATCGACGATATATTGCTAATCTGGAATGGCGATATAACTCAACTTAATGCATTTCACGAATGGCTGAACCAGTGTGATCGGGACATTCAGTTCACTATTCAGTCGGACCCCCGGGTGATACCATTCCTGGATCTAAAAATTTTCAGTGAAGATGAAAAGCTCTGTACGACCTTGTACCGAAAACCCACTGAACGGAACTCACTTCTAAGATACAGTAGTCACCACCCACGAGGTTTAAGAGATAACTTGCCGGTTGGCCAATTCCTACGAATCCGTAGAAATTGCACCAAGAGGTCTGATTACTTAATGGAATCTGAAGATCTGAGCATCAGACTTATTTCAAGGGGATACCCAAAGCGCCTGGTGAAAAAGGCCCAGAAGAGGGCGTGGTTCAATCCACGGGAAACCTTACTAACGGCGAAAGAACCTACCGCCTCAGCCCATCAAAAAATGATTTGCGTCACTACCTTCTCTACTAGAAGCAACGCAGTGAAGAGGATAATAAATAAACACTGGAGCCTTGTGTCCACTGAAATTGATCAACCATCGTTACCCATGCATTCTTTCAAAAAAGGAATGAGTATTAAAGATCATGTTGTTCATTCTTTTCTTGAAGACCCAGTGGAACCAACGATACAGTCACTGTGGAACCTGCCACCAATTATAGGCCATTTCAAATGTGGATCCTGCAAGGCCTGTCCGACAACGATTCAAGCTAAAACTTTTGCATACAAACATCATGTTGTCACACTTGATTCCCACACCAACTGTAACTCTACTGACGTTATTTATGGGATTCTTTGTCCGTGTGGCCAACTGTACATTGGCCAGACACAACAGAAGGTTAAAGTGAGAATATTACAGCACCAAAGTAGAATAAGATGTCAGGTCATTGGGGCACCTCTAGTCGAACACTACAAACAGGTGGGACACCGCCCAGAACAAATGCAGTGGATTGTATTAGAAAAAACCAGATTGGGGCCAAGGGGAGGTGATATATCCTCTGTACTTACGGTCAGGGAGTGCAAATGGATGATTCGTTTTGATACAATTAACTTGGGTCTGAATGAGCAGGACCTTAGCAATGCCCAGCTAGCTATTCTAAACTCCTAGGTACCCCGTTTTCCTGGGCCGCTTAGCCTTCTGCAAATCACCCTGATGCTGGGTTAGACCTCTTAGAGGTTTCCCCTTTAGGTCTGTGTACTCGCCCACTGTACATCTTTGTGTATTTCGCCCATGATCGATTTTTGTATATATCTGTTGTTTTTCGACAACTACCTCAATTTCCTACAAATGTCTATTATGGTGAACCATGGCTTTCTCGTTTTTACTATCTATGACATTGTTCGGAGGCCAGAAAAAACCTATGTGTCTATTTATACACTTAGTCTAACTGTGTTCACTTTACTGACTATGTTAAACATCTGTCGATTTTATGTTTACTTTTGTACCCTCCCTGGCAAGGTTCAGTCACTGCTGTCTAATTTACTGACATAACAATCGATTGTGTATTTGTTTACCAATGCATGCTGTGATATGATGTTTGTCTTTAATCAGACCCAGACTTGTTAGTCTGTATATGCCCCATTGTTTCGCTTTGACATTGTCCACCTCTGGGGCTAATCTGTATTTTATTACTGATATGCACATGAACATCAAATTAGCAATTATGTGTCCTTCTCCCCCCTGTTTTACCATAATTTTGACTTTAGCGGAAATTGCCTTGAGAAAGCAACTCCGGTTGTCTTTCTTCTAATTCATCTCAGACTGCAGGCATCTAGCGTCTGCGCCGCATCTAGCGTCACGCGGCGCGTCTGCCTATTTAGATGCACAAACGGTGCAGTTCTCTGTGACTTCTGAATAATTACGAGGCGAGTCGGTGGTGCCGCGTCCTACGGTAAGGGTTCAACAACCCCCGCCCCCACTCCCCTGCTACTGTATGCCCAGTTACCGAGACTTTTTCCATTGGTCCGGCTGCTCGCTGCTCGCTAGTTCGGGCTATTTTGTAATTCAATTTACCTCTCGTTTTACGCTGGTCATTGCTTTAATCCCTTTTAGCCTCCGCTGGCTTTGTGTAACATCACACAGTGGGTTTTGTGATTGAGCCTACCTGTTTTTACCCATTCAATTTGCTGGCCAGATACCTTAGGTTAATTTCATTCTTCTCTGCTGAACCCCTTTTCGTTAGGGGCCGATTAATAGCATACCTTGTAAAGCAATGTCGTCTGATGACATGGCGTGGTTTCTTTGCTCTTTTAGCTGTACTTCCCCTAGGCTAGGGTTTTTTAAGACTTTAGTTATATTACTCCTTTGTTTTTACCTTTAGAGACTGGATTTTCCTGCGATTAATTCCTTTGTCGCCTTTTGAGTATGCACCATGGCGTCTGATTCGGGAGATATTGCATTCCCCGATTCCTTCAAGACTGACAATTAAGTAAGTTCTCTTCGTGGAATTAACTTTTGAATCCTATATGTGCTTTTGTGGATCTCCACTCAGACACCTTATAATTTCCCTTTAGGTGTCACTCACTCTACACCCCCTCTCTGGAGCTTATCAGCCCTTGCGTCATTTGACGCCAAGAAGATACTGATCACCTGTACATCCCTGTCTTGGGTAAATATGGTTACTTGTCCTATTTGGAGTCCCCTTGAATCAATCCAGTTTGGGATTTCGAATTTTTGTCATTAATTTATATATATATGTTTTTTTAGGTGCCACTCCCCTTGTCACATTGTCTCTGTCCTGAAGAAGACCCCGTTAGTAAGGAGCTGACTTACCTACCTATGTCCAGGGGTCGAAACGTCGACAACACTTCTTTGCCAGTACTGCCAACAGTGTAATAGACACTGTGCTTTTGCTTGTACATGGTTTTTGTAAATAATTCTGATATTCATTTCAATGAATTTGACCTGGATGCTTTGGCTTGAAATTGTTTTGCCTTGCAATTAAATTGTGACGTGTTTATAATTTATATGTCACTTACCCCCCATTCCTCACTCAAATCACCATCCACTTCTTTCCATTCCTTGGCACCCCGCACTATTTGATCTAAGTCTATTGTATTTATTAGTAAATGTGTACCTTCCTAAAGTGTGATTAAATAACACTTTGGCAAGTTTTCTTTGCATTTCTTTTGCTTTTTTCTGTGATTGATCTTGTGCTAGTTCTTTTTTATAACAAATAGTTTGTATACCCTGGGACCCTCTCCCTTATACTGTTAAGTATGATCAGAGCTGTTAGTCCTCCTTCCTACCCGGCCCGACATCCCACCATGACACGTGCTTCCATTGGAGGGCATGCAAGTTGTCTTTCAGAATGTCAGTCAGTGGTGTCCTGCTTCTGATTTGCGCACATGCCCTACCAAGGCCTTGTGCTCCCCACAGCAGGACCCAGTGTCAGCCTTCTTGTCAGTCATTTTCCACTCCCTGTGATGTGGGCATGTTTCAGAGAGGTCTTGATGGGCCAATCAGGAGGGGGAGCATTATCTGTGACTACAACCCCCATCATGCTTTTGGATACACTCACTTCACCTGCATCCCCACTATTTCTTCCTGTCAGTCAGCTGCACTGTGAGGTAGTGTGTTTGTGGTGGCAAACTGTCTGGCAGTGTCTATTTAGCTTTGTGCCACTGGCTTGCTCTATTTGTTTGTAGGGTGGTGCATGTCATAACTCTGTTCCAAGTCACTTTGAGATGGCAGGTATTGTGCTTGTCTGACTGGCATACACATCTTGGGATGATTATCCATTGGTTACTGTAGCTTTGCTTGTGGTGCATGGTTTCACTGTCCCCTTGCCACACAATCTTGGGTATGTTGTTTGTGTACTCACCAGGCTCTGGTATGTCTGTTAGCCCATGGACGCTCTCTGGTGGTTGGATGTCCCGCACCTTTTCCTCCCAGGTCCTGAAGTAGACTGGTTTGGCAGGAGGGCCACCGCCAGTGCACTGACTCAGGGCATGATCTTTTTCGATGAGTTTCTTGACCCTCCTGCGCACGTCATACCACCTGTTCTGGATATCGTCCTTTGTGCGCCTTGCTGGTGCTTGAGCGTTCACCTTGTCCATAATCCTCACCCACATCTTGGTTTTCTGTGACATGGGGGTCCTTTGGACCAATGTACCAAACAAATGTGGCTCTACTCTGATGATCTTGTCTACCAGCACTTCTAACTCACTATCTGTGAACTTTGGATTCTTCTTTGGGGGCATGGTGATGGGTGGTGGTGGTGAGGGATGTGTGTGTGAGGGTGCAAGTGAGGGTGGGTTGGTGTTGGTTTTGCTGGCTGTATGTGTGTGTGCCTTTGGATGAGGTGCTGATGGTGTGTGAGTTGTGTGATGGGTGAGTTGTGAGTGTCTGTGGTTGCTGTGTGATGGTGTTTGCTGCTGGCTGTGTCTCCTGTTTGCAAAGTATCATGGTAGTGATTGTAGTCATTTATATATTTGGAGTTGTGGGTGTGTCTTTGTCCCAGGTTTTTTTTATTTGATATTTATTGGCTTTGTCATTGCTTGTTTGGTCCTTTTTTTGTCTTTTTTCCTTTGGGTTTTGTAGGCATGAAGGAGATGTTCATCTGACGGAAACGGACGCTGATGTTGGTTCGTGCGGGCTTCTCCGCCTCGTTCACGCTGACTATCTTCTGTGCTTCATATGCGTCGGTCGCGGAGATCTCTATTACTTGTGGGCCTGGTTTTCTGTGCGTGTCGGTCGTGCGGCTTGGTCTCCGTGTGAGTCGGTCTGGGTTGCCACGCATTGCATCGTACTGCGCGGATCGGACATCGCGGGTACGGGTTGGTCGGGTTCATTCCGGGTTCGTGTCGGTCGGTGAAAATCGCGTCGTTTTCTGTCCAGTTCACTATTTTCCATACGGCTCGGTCGTACGGCTTGTATTGCGTACGTGTCGGTTGTAATTCACACGCATTGCATCGTACTGCACGGGTTATACGGCGCTGGTCCATGTCGGTCGGTATCCGGTCCGGGTCCGTGTCGGTCGGTACGTTTTGCGGCCGGAATCCGGATCAGCCCTTCAGGGTGACTGCGTGATGTGTTATTCAAGGTGTGTGATTGATTCAAAGACAGCACTCTGCCCACATCATTTGTTCTAGGCCCCTTTTTAGAGGCTCACTGTGTTATTCTGAACTTGCTGTGATTTCAAGTGAATTTTTACTTACACTGTGTTGCTCTTTCTTCCGAAAGCTGTACCAGACCTAGGACACTGAAGCTGCTCTGCTGTTGCTGCAGGCCCCAGAGAAAGAGCTTCTTGGTAGTCCATCAGAGTAGGAGCCACCCTGATTAGAAGACAGAACTTCAGGCACAAGATCTGTGGAGTAAACCATCAGTGAGGGTTGTTAGACACAAGACACAACATCTACGTGGTTTTATTGACCATGACAAAACAACTGGACATCAGAACATGCAGAAGTCCATGGGTGTGCAAGAGAGGTCCTAGTACAGTTCGTGTGGTGAACATGCAGAAGTCCATGGGTTTGCAAGAGAGGTCCTAGTACAGTTCATGTGGTGAGCATGCATTACTCCTTAATTTACCACTGGACCATCCTGACTTGTACCCTATTCATCCAAGAAACCTAGAATGTTCACTCTTGAAGTTTGGTAAGTAATGTTGGCTAAGTCTGATTGCCATGATTCTGGAACTGATTGAGCCATGTCTGCACAGTCTCCAGTTTCAGAGTTTCCCAGTGTAAGTCTGAGAAAAATTTCATTGGTTTGTTCATCGACCTGTTGACTCAATCAGGTACTCAACAAAGACAGTTGTTCCCAGGAGGGGGATAGATGATGCGGAATATTGTGGGCTGCTGGTAAGATCCATTCAATGCAACTGAAAGGCGCTCTAATCTGTGTGCCTGGCCTGACTTTAGATTGTTGCATTAAAGGGAGGAACTGTGGAGAACAGAGAGCACTCCACCTTGTTTCACGGCTCAGTCCAGGCGCATGATTGAGAAACCTGCGGAATCAGGAAGTCAAATGCAGGCTGGAAAGAGCCAAAGAGCCACGTTTCTGCCAGGAATAGAAGGTTGAGGTTGTGAGATTGGATCAGGTCTGCAACTTCAAAGCAATGACCTGCTACTGATCTGCACTTGTGGAGCAGGTAGGTGAGAGTTGGGAGAGCATACCAGTGCTGAGTTTAAATTCAAGGGGCTTCAATGTATTGGTAAACAGAAAATTGGATGAGGAAACAACTTTCACCTCAGAGGGAAGAGACTTCATTTTGCCAATGACAGCAATTTACTCAGGGGGCAGGAGTGCTTACTCTGGAGGGGCAATCAGGATGGCAGGGCCATGCATTCTGTGAGGTGACTTAGGATGAGAGTGTGATATTGAGGGGGATTCCAGTGCATAATTGGGAAGGCAGGTTACTTCAGTTGGAGTTCTTGGGGCTGGATCTGTGCTGGAGTGTCTGAGAGGAGTCTGTGTGCTGGAGGAGCCTTTATGGTGGAAAGCCAGTTCAAGAGGTGGGATTCATGCTACCTCCGATTTCTTTGGTTTGAGTTGTGAGGGTTTGGTCCCGCATTAGTGTGTCCGGGTGGAGAGGGCGTTACAGAAGTGTCCTCAGGATGGGGGTTCTGTTCTATCAAGGATATGAAAGATAAGGGGCTAGAGTCATTGTGAGTGTGAGTTGCAGTGGAGGGGGGTCCAAGGAAATGAGGGGGACGCGAGGATAGAGGTGGGAGGGGAAATGGAATGTTCGAGTATCTTTCAGGGTAGTGGGGAGAGATATGAGAATAGGTTGAGGAAGATTAAGAGAGGCGGTAGGGGTTAGCTGTAGAAGGAGGGAGCGGCAATGCAGGAAAGGGTGAGTTCTGAGAGGAAGAATAAAGGGTGGAATTGGTTGAGAGGGTAGAAAAGGAGTGTAGGAGTGGCTTTCATATATATTCGAAGAGTGTCGGGACTTCATCTGTGGATTGATTCATTGTCTTGCCGTTGTTGAAGATTTTGATTGACAACTTCCACTGGAGTGTGTTGAAGGGGGAATAAAAAGTGTTTTTTTCCATATGGAATCTTTTTCACCTCTATCACTGTCATTTCGCTGGAGAGACCTTCTTCCCAGAGTGAGGGGTGGTGGGTGAAAAACAGATCTGACTTTATGCATCCTTTACGACCATAGTTGCATTGCGTTGGTCAGTGAGCCGTGTCTCTCGTAGTTCTCGCATGAGTTTATGTTTCAACTTCTTCAAATCATTCTTGGAGAGATTTGGAGGAAAAC
Source organism: Triturus cristatus (assembly GCF_964204655.1). Lineage (NCBI taxonomy): Eukaryota > Metazoa > Chordata > Amphibia > Caudata > Salamandridae > Triturus > Triturus cristatus. Next base: position 1,129,828,735 of record NC_140584.1, read on the forward strand.
ATATTTAGCATGAGTTGGTACTGGCTTTGGATAGTTTGTCAGAGAGGAGAGAGTTGGTGCATTGGGCCACGGTCGAGAGTCTCTGTGGCTGATAGGATCCAGCTTGAGAGGCTGTTTCTTTACAGGGAGAGCATCACGTACTGTTCGCTGAGAGTGGTTACCTGAGCACTATATGTATTACAAGAGCGTCCTTTGGGAGTTTGCCTCAATATCAATTTTGGTGGTGCCTCTGTTCTGGGATGGGGGATAGGATGAGGTGCGTCACAAGTTTCATGGTGGGTTGTTCAGGTTTCCGTGCCCGGCAAGTGAATCTTCTTTCTGTGTCTATGGCTGTCCTTTACCAGGAAGTCTCAAGATGGCTACAGGATTCCTTAGTTCACCCGGAAGATGGTGCCCAGGGGGACAAGCCAGAGCACCACCCCAGCAGAGGACAAGGTGCCCTGTGCACATGGGCATCCGCAGAAATTTTTCCGGGGGGGGGCAAACCTGGCAAATGAAGGGGCGTGGCTAATGTTAATCAATAGGGGCGGGGCTAAAATGGCAGACAATCAGGATCGGGTAATGCTCAGGCCAAGCTGAGAAAAAAAGTGGTGAATTCTGCATTTGAAACTGGACAACAATTAGAGCACACATGAACCCTAAAATTACTCTTAAAACTCATACATTCAACGATCCCTAAAATTTGTCCCCTGGCACCCCAAAACCCATAACCCATACCCGCCCTGACCCCTAATATTGTCCCCCTGTAACCCTAAAACCCATACCCACCCTGAACCCTAAAATGTCCTCCCTTGCACCCCAAAGCCCATACCCACCCTGAACCCTAAAATGTCCCCCCCTTGCACCCCAAAACCCATACCCACCCTGAACCCTAAAATTACCCCCCTGGTACCCCAAAACTCATACCCACCATGAACCCTAAAATTATCCCCCTGGCACCCCAAAACCCATACCCACCCGGAACCCTAAAATTACCCCTGCCCCCAAAAACTCATATCCGCCCTGAACCCTAAAATTACCCCCTGGCCCCTTAAAACCCACACCTCCCCTGTACCCTAAAATTACCCCCCTGGTACCCTAAAACCCGTACCCACCCGGAACCCTAAAATTATCCCCCTGGAGCCCCTCCTTTAATCCATTTGTATTGGGCCTCTCGTTCTCCCATCTGGCTTTGAGTCTGTCCAGGTCTTTTTGTCTGAGATGTTGCTTCTTTTGGCCATTCCATTCTATGGGAGCCTTACATATAGCCACAAGAGTTCCTATTATTCGACCATGAGACACCCATTTTATCAGCCTCATAAGAATGAAATCCTGAGGTGACCATGCTGAGAATAATTGAAGTGTCTTACCTGTTACACGTAGGCAGGGCCACTGGAATTATGCAGCAAGGGAAGGCTAAATTATGGGTCAGGGTTGACTAAAGAATGCAGCAAGAAAAGGTAAATTATGCGGAATGATGCTGCACATTTTGTGAGTATTATTTAATTATTTTGACCTCTTTACACTTGTTAACACTGTCTGGGCATAGAATGCACCTTATTGGTACCAGTTTAACACCAAACTATAGCAAGAAGCATCAAAAAGGTAACCACACAACCTTTGGAAAGGATCTTCCACTGTGCGCCAGCACATGTTGCTGCTTTTTTAGTAGCTTTTGAGCTAGAATATATATATATTTTTAAATCTGCAGATTATTTATCAGATAATGGATTATTTGGCAAATGAACAAATAAGAGAAAAACACAGCATCGGCACAATCGCATAATTCCAGTAGCCTGACCCATAGGTCCCTGCAGAAGGAATCATTCTATCATTTGAAACCATCAACATACATATGAATGTTGTATGAATTAATGTAATGATGCATAGAATGTTCTTTCATTTAGCCAATGACAAGGTAAAACTTTTCTTTTGTTAACTTTTTCCATTAATTTATTTTTCATGTAATGCTGCAAGTTTTTAATAGCCTCAAAGCGGGAAGAAAATAAAGCATACCCCGAGTGAATCTGTATTCTTATTTTGTACACAATTGGACTCACTTTTCTGGGAAATGAAAATCCTTTGCAATACATTTCTGTTACATCACTATTTTCAGCTCCTAGGAACCTTGTGATGGGAGCCTGCAGCCTCTTTAGCGTGAGTGAAAGTGTTCACGATATCTGTGATGTTCATTTGTTTATCTAAGCAGCTACTATCCCTGCAGAATTTCATACCACTCCTCAGGCCTGAAACAAACGTATGTCAATGGTATTAATATTTAAATAAACAATGAAGTACAGCCCACGAGACTTCATACCCCCGTGAAACATTAGAGTGTGAAACGTTTTTTTCAGTTCTTAATGGTCTGGGGTGGGCCATGGTATTTCTTGAGTGGGCCTGGCCCACCCTCAAGAACCGGGCCTGGTGGTAAGTATGCTTCAGCAGCTCAAACTGGCCATTGTCATTCTGTATGTGATAATCAGCCACAGACAGAATGATAACGGGCGGAGGGGTTGCGAGGAGGAGTGCGAGGCGCCCCATCAGGGAGTTGAGGCCTCTGGCAGGATACAGCTCTGCTCCCTGCAGGGCCCAGAATTACAGACAAAAGGACGACCGTAAAAGCATGTGCGTCCGCAGTGGGGGCAAGGAGAGGCACTCGGGGGGGGGGGCAAGCGCCCCTCCTTCCCCCCCCCCCCCGCCCCCCCCCACGCGGAGGCCCATGTCTGTGCAGGGAATACCATGATTATGTTTGGGCTGTAGATATACCCCAGGCCATCACAGTGCTGAAGACAAAGGTGCCCCGTGGCCAGAGCAAATATTATGTTTGACCACTAGGCATTCATGATACAGAGCTAAGGAGTTGCTGAAGTTCTAACCCCCTGCATCATTGGTGGCTTGGCCGAGAGTTAGCTTTAATGCGATAGGAAGGGCCATCCCCAGCTGGTCACATGCCTCGGAAAACAGAGAGACCGGGCATCAGGCCACTGCGGGGTACTCTCTGGGTCCGGATCCTCCCAGCTTTGGTGATCTGCGGCTGATCTAGAGCTCTTAGTTGTTGACCATCTTGTCCAATAAATAAACACCTTAACTTTAATCCTACCTGCCCCATTATGGTGGCTCCTTGCACTATATTATCACAGCCCAATCTAATTTTTCTCTGTTAACAGTTTTTTCACAAAGCCGTGCTTAATATATGTGGGTGGTGAGCATAAACTCTTATTTTTTGGAGCCCAGCACTTAAATTTCACTGCCAGAGTTAGACAGGAAAACAGTGACAAAGGGAGAAAGCAGGGATGACAACGAATCTGCAAGAGTGAGATGCAGAGCCAGGAAGCGTAGAATGGCGGACGACAAGCATTAGCAGTAAACAAGACCAGTCAGCCTTAGTATTGTACAGATGACGCACTGTGCCGAATGTGGTCATATTTCTTTATATGTCAAGTTAAAGGTAAGAGAACAATTAATCACAGCTATACGTACACCTATATTTCAGTTCCATCGCAATATTCCAGTTTACGAACTACGGGGCATATTATCAAGAACGGCGTTAAAATTATCGCCGCTTTAGCGGCAGGAAACTGCCTCTAAAGGGGCGATAATGGGCTTGATAATATGCCCTTGAGAATTCCCATAGAAGCCCAGGTTCATACCAGAACATGGGCTTCTATTGGAATTCTCAAGGGCATATTATCAAGCCCATTATCGCCGCTTTAGCGGCAGTTTTCTGCCGCTAAAGTGGCGATAATTTTAACGCCGTTCTTGATAATATGCCCCTGATATTCCAAACATCACCACTCCAAGCACTTACCACACTCAGTAATCGACAACTCGTGACTGAGCAATGCTTGCAACGAACCTGTAAGAAAAACCTAAGGATCCATCACTTATTTATATATATGAATTAAGTACAGTGTATTGCATAAAAACGCAGATAATATGCTCTGTGGCACAAACCCTCTGCCAAAACCATATAAAACTGGCCAAAATGCTGGGGTGTAGCTTCCATTGGTGTAGCAGGTGCAGTGGCACCGGGCCCAGGGAGACCCACTGAACCCCGATTATGGTTGCATTTTATCACCCTAACAGCAGCTAGGGGCACCTTTCCTTCCTTCCACTGGAGCCTCAGAACACACTTACGAGTATTTTGCTGCTCCAAGTTTACACTCTCTCTGTTAACGCTGTTTTTCCAGTATTTGTCGATGCAAAAATGACTGTACATTCTATTGTAAAGATGAATTACTCATAGACTGTAGTTCTTCTTATGTTTAATCTTTACACCCACCAAGTACAAGCGATGACAGCAGACAACAGCTTCAACTGTCTTTCAGACCCTTGTACAATTCCAACCCATGTCATAACATTCCAAGTCAGAGCTGCATCTTAAAGGGCAAGTTACAACACATCTTCCCTTTATAAATAAAATAACAACCACAACAAAAGTATAAACAAAAAGAAAAAGAAAAATACAACAGCTGAAGCAAATATAATAAAAGACAAAGTTAGGAAGCATAACAAAACCAATTAACTAGCAGAGCTAGACATAAGACTCACTAACATTATCTGTGCTTTAAACAATAATCTCGAAGATAGACAGGTGGTTTCCTAATTCTGGAAGCACGAGAAGATGGAACAGTTCGAGTACCATCATCATCACAAACCGGCACTCTAGGCTGAACCAAAACATCTTTCAAACCATCCCCAGAATGAGTACATCTCGACAAACGAGACATACTCCACACATCACCCCCATCAAGCATTACAACATTTCTCATGACTTTAATGATGCGCCTCGGACCAAAATATTTTGTTTCACCCTTAGGAGACCAAACCGCTTTCTTTACAAAAACCATATCACCAATTTTCCAAACAGGTCGACATACCCCATTTCTCATATCAAACCTGCGCTTGTAATTCTCTTGGTATCTATTGAGTCTCCAATTTCTCACAACACACCCCCTATCTTTCACACACAACCAAAGAGGATTCAACTTAGTACCAGCTGATCTACCCTTAAGCTTTTCAAATGGAGAACAACCAGTCACACTATTGGGAGTGTTCCTATGCGCCCACAATTTCTCTCTAAGAATGGGTTTGAGTGGAACTCCTCTCTCCAAGGCACTTTGGGCAGAAGCTTTTATTAGTCTATTCATACTCTCAACTAACCCATTAGCCTGCGTAGCATACAGAGCAGTTCTTTGATGAGTGATGGAAAGTTCTTTCAAAAAATCTGTCATTTCTTGAGAGGTAAACTGTACCCCATTATCCGAAACAATAACATCTGGAATGCCTTCACAAGTGAACGCATCCCTCAGAAATTCAATAACATTCTTGGTTACAACCGAACCCATACACGAAGCAGACACCCACTTGGATGTGTAATCAACAAGTACCACGACAAATCTTTCTGAAGGAGACAAATTATCAAAAGGACCTACAATGTCAACAGCAAGCTTTGACCAAGGACGTTCAGGTATTGCAACAGGAGAGAGAGGAGCAGTCCTAACTTTCCTTGACTTGTCATTACCTGCACACATAACACAATCCTTGACTACCTCTTCCACCTTACGATCCACTTCTGGCCACCAATAAGCCTCTCTAACTCTCGCTTTCGTCAAACTACGCCCAAGATGACCCTCATGAGCAAGATTGACAATTTTCTCCCTCATACTAACAGGAGGTATCAGTCTGTTCCCCCGCAAAAGTTCTCATTGTACAATATTCAGTTCTTCACGCACATTCCAGAAACCTCTCACACAATTTGGAACCAAATCCAACGAAGGCCAACCATTTACAATGAACTTCATAATGATACTTCTAGATTCATCATCTTCACAACCAGCTTCCCATTCCCTCTTATCAATAGCTGACTCTCTCACCCAACAAACAGTGTTGTCTGGAATACCAACAAAACCCTTCTCCAAAGGCATCCTGGATAGGAAATCTGCTGGGACATTTCTTAACCCAGGTAAATATTCCACAGTAAAATTATATTCCCAAAGACCCTCAACCCACCTTTTAATTCTCGGTGTAGTGCTTTCAACGTTTCTAAAAGAAAACATATGAACAAGTGGTTTGTGGTCTGTTCTAACTAGAAAAGGTAAACCCCACAAATAGAATCTGAAATGATTGATAGCCCAGTAACAGGCTAACGCTTCACGTTCTATCACAGAGTAGCGCTCTTCTGCACCTTTCAAAGAACGTGAAGCAAAACCAATCACCCTTTCACTGCCATCCACCACCTGCGATAACACCGCACCCAAACCACGCACACTCGCATCCGTGGTTAAAATGGTCTTTTTCTGTACATCAAAATGTCCTAAGGTTGGCATACTTGCAATCTCCTTCTTTACTTTTTTAAAGGCATCTTCACACTCCTTTGACCAAAGAAATTCTACTCCTTTTTTGAGCAAACCCCTTATTGGTTGCATAACACTAGCAAAATTATACACAAACTTTGAATAATATTCAGATAATCCTAAAAAAGATTTGACCTGATCTTTGTTCAAAGGCGATGGTGCTTGTGAAATTGCCTCTGCTAAATCAACCTTGGGACTAATGCCTTCTCCAGAGATTGAATGTCCTAAATAGGAAACGGAGGTAACTCTAAATTTACATTTTTCACTCTTCAGCGTGAGTCCCCGCTCCCTCAACCTTGACAGGACACGAAATAAAACTTCATCATGTTTATCCCTATCTTGCCCATGAACAAGAATGTCATCCTGGAAAAATATAACAGAATCAATGCCATCCAAAACGTTCTTCATCACTCTCTGGAAACAAGCTGCCGCACTAGCCAGCCCAAAAGGCATACGAATAAACCTGTACGCACCTAAAGGAGTTACAAATGAGGTGAGGTGTCTAGAATCTTCATTTAACAAGATTTGGTGGTAAGCCGCAGATAAATCCATTACACTAAATAGAGTAGCTCCACCCAACTTTGATAACGCCTCATTAATATTTGGTAAGGGTTGTCTGTCCACCCAGATGCAATTGTTTAGACTCCTCAAGTCCACACACATCCTGATTTTCTTTCCATTATCCTTCGGAACCAAAACTATGGGAGCCAACCATTCAGACGACTCTATTTCTTCAATTACCTGCAAATCAAGAAGCCTGTTGATTTCTTCCTTCAAAGGTTCCAACATAAGGTTGGGAACCTTCCTTACTTTGTGTACAATCGGTGTGGAATTTTTTTTTAAAATTATTTTGTGGTTAAACCCATTAAGACACCCAAGCTTTTCACTAAACACTTCCGGGAACCTCCCCAAAATATCTTGAACATCACTTTGTAGTGAAACTAGCATAACTTGATTAGGTGCATTGGGGTTCAAAATAATACCCAGATCTCTTTGGTGGCGCCAACCTAACAAATTATCTCCTCGTTTTGCAACATAAATTTTCCCTACTGTTTCTCTTCCATTAAAGACAATAGGATGAATCGAAAAACCAATCAAATCAATTTTCTGTCCACCATACCCCACCGGATTGATGTCAGGTGTCATGAGTTTTATGTCACAAGAGCCAAAAGTGGAGTACCAAAACTTATCACTCAACAGAGTATAAGGAGAACCAGAATCAGCTAATACGGGAACGCACCTACCTCCAATGTACACATCACACAAAGGCATGTTAACATTACCAGTGTCAACTGCCTTTTCATTATTCACTGACTCAACTTTACTATCTGTAATACAATGTATTGCTAACTGAGAGATCTCCTCAGCATCACTTAACATATTCACTTTGATGTTCCTACACATGCGAGCATAATGACCTTTTTTCCCACAACTTCTACAAATAGTACTTCTGGCAAAACAATTAGGATAATTCTGGCCATGGTTCTGACTGCCACATCTAGGACATTTAATCTTATTTTCCTTATTGAACCCAAAATTCGACTTTTGTTTATCTAATTTAACGACAGGCTTGTCTTGATTTAAATTTGCTTTGCTAACTACAGCAACAGACGTATCACATGACCCATTTTCCTGGTCTACATTGTTGACACTGGACATAGGGACAGAGGAAGGTATCGCACTTCGCATCTCCTTAACCCAAAAAGATGTGTGTTCAATGCTTTCCACAATCATAATGGCTTCTTTAAGATTGGGATTTTTTGATAATAGTGTTTCCTGAACTTTTTGGTCATTGGTGCATCGTACTAGTTGATCACGGATGAGAGAGTCAGACAATTGATCAAATTCACAAGTCTGCGCCAAGGACTTTAATGCTGCCACATAGTTCCCGACTCTTTCTCCTTTGGCTTGTACTCGCATGAAAAATTTGTGTCTCTCCATAACTACATTTATGCGAGGCCCGAAGTGACTCTGCAACTGTAATAATGTCATCTCAAACACATCATTAGGTTCACCAGCACCTCTGCCAATTGGTATAGGATCCAGGCTGTCGTAAATATTCCTTCCTTCTGTGCCCAGGTTGTGAAGTAATATAGCTTGTTTCCTTACTGCAGAAAACTTTTCACCACCAATTGCCAACAAGTATGAATCAAATAGCGGTTTCCATTTTTTCCAGGGAAGTACCGGTTCTCCACGTTCACTTAAAAACTGTGGAGGTTGACTCATTCCGCTTGCCGACGCCATATCTGAATACTTTCTCACTCAAGTTCAAAAGGTAAGAAATGGATTTATTCTTGTTCAAACTTATCCATGTGCAGAATTAATATTTGGCAAAATGTTGAAATTTCTTGCCACAAAAACTAATTTAAAACGATGTCAAATATCTATACTTTGTTGAATTCCCACCTATTTATTAAATGAAACTTGACCAAAAAAACAAAAAACTCTGCACTATCTGCAGCAAACTTATTGCAGCTGCTCCTTTAAACAATGACTTCCCGCGCTGACATCCTCTGCCTTTATTAACTCAGCTGCTTCACCCATTAACAATTCCAATGTTAAGAAGCCTCACGCGCCGACATCCTTCTCCTTTGTTCCGTAATTCAACACGAGCCAGCAGCAGTCAACACGCTCAGCTGACGCGTCTAGTTCTCACCACGCGTTCCTTTCCTTCACGAGTGAGCAGCTGACAAACACGCGCTTAGCAACGAGGGAGCAGCTGTCAAACACGCGCTTAGCAACGCGTCTGGCTCCCACCTCGCGCTCCTTTTTAAACAATGCGCGTTAATAAAGATGAGGCCAAATTAATCCTAAACAAACATTACAAGCTTCGTACAAAGTGTACCTTCGCTGAACATCAATCCGCTGTCATCTCACGCTTGTCTACACGTTGGGAACACACTTTGCACAATTAATCCTTCTTCGGACGTTTCCTTTTTCTTAAGATGAGGCTGTAATTTCCAAATGACTCATGCTCGCCTCTGAACCTCTTACGAATGCCGCTCCTTTACTCTTCTCCAAAGAAACACACAGGCAGCCTTCCAATTCACGTAAACATTAATCAGAGCTTGGAGTCCGTTTCTTCTCTCGCTTTCCTTTGGCACGCCGGGTTTCTCTTGGTGGGTGTTTCTTCTTAGATCGTCGCCAGTATTGTAAAGATGAATTACTCATAGACTGTAGTTCTTCTTATGTTTAATCTTTACACCCACCAAGTACAAGCGATGACAGCAGACAACAGCTTCAACTGTCTTTCAGACCCATGTACAATTCCAACCCATGTCATAACATTCCAAGTCAGAGCTGCATCTTAAAGGGCAAGTTACAACACATTCCATAACACACAGACAATTTGGGGTGATTTTTACAAGTAGATCAGCAATTCGTGTTGAGTTTCACGCTAAACTGTTAAATAAACAAGCAACTGCATAGCCAATAGGTCGCGCTTTTGGGACCTTATAAGTATTTAGTTATTCAGCACAATATCCTTTGTGCAACAACATCAACTGTTGCATGGCGAAGCACTTATAAGGTCCCAAAGGCGAGACCTATTGGCTATGCCAATGCATGTTCCACATGTTATCACTGTCTGGGCAAAGGTCTCACCCCATTACCAGTTTAAAATCCAAATGCAGTCATAAGCATCTGAAAGATGACCTGTCAACAGTAACATAGGGCCTTCCACTGCAGGGCAAACAGATCACCGTGATTTTATTAACGTTTGTTCCGTTTGAGTTGGAAACATTTTTGTTGTTGTTAAAATCTGTAGATTGTACAGCAGATGGCGAATTATGTTGAAAAATTCCCACAAATCCATAATTATGCAGAAAACACGGCGACCAAAAATCCGCATAATTCCAGTGGCCCCGACTGTAACAGAAAGAAGTATAATGAAAGTATTGCAGCGGAGTGAGGGGCAGGATGGAGTTTAGGGCAATGGAGGGGGCACTCAGAGGGAGAAGAGGAAAGAGACACATTTTCAGCAATTGGGATGCCCTCCAGGGAAGCCCACTCTGTCACAATCTGAGCACCGGGCCCAGCGCTTCTACAAAATTGTTGTGCTGTAAACTGGCTACGGTGATTGTTTGTGGGAGGGGGAGTGAAAAACATGCTCAGTGCAGTAATGGAGCTGTGGGTGGCAAAGCACTTGGTGCTAACCTTGAGAGCTCTTTTTGAGGCTGGGGGCAGGTGAGGAAGGAGGGGTCAATGAGTGCAGCTAAGGTTATACGGCATCTTCAGCTGCTCTGCCGTCATGATGTGTGGGGTGAGTTAGGACGGGTGGAGGGTCAGGACATGGGGCATGCTCACATGCTCTGAAGGTTTGAGGTAGAGGCACGTTTTACGGCTGCCAATGCTTGTTATTAGCGAGTTAACCACATCCACTGGACTTCGAAAGAGGGTTTGGTGTCTGATGATTGGACTGTGTTAGTCAGCCGTGCAGTGAAACAAAATAATCTAGTTTTGGGAGGGGGAGTGTGTGGCGGTAGCATTCGGCTCGTGTGAGTAACCTCCGGGCGCTCGAGGCTGAGGTATCTTTATATATCTCTGGGTCGGGGTCCAGTGCGAAGGGAGTATGGAGTTGAGGCAAGTGAAGAACAAAGGCGTGTTAGCGGAGAAGGGAGAAACATTCCGCAGTCACCCGCTGCCCGGACTCCTCAATCTGGGAAAGATATTAATCCCGCCGCCTTGGTCAGACAAAGGAGCGGAGGAGGCGACGGGGGGATGAAACGATGGACCATGAGCTGTGATAAAAGGAAACATAGGGAATAGGACAACGGGGAGGGCGGCAGCAGCAAAGTGAATAACAACAGGATAGTTACTAAGGGGCATATCAACAAGGGCTTTATCTCCGCTTTTTTGGCTTTAAAAGCCAAAAAATCAGAGATAAAACTAGCGCCCTATCAACAACAGGGTGCTAACATGCAAATTTGCATGTTAGCACCCTTTTACTCTACGCTTCCCCTTGCATCTCTAATGAGATGCAAAGGGGGCGTTCCAGAGTAAAATAATAGGAGAAATGTCGCTAAGCGACATTTCTCCTATTATCAAGAATGTCGCTAACCCTGTTAGAGACAAAAAAAGCAGCGCTAACCGCGGTTAAAGCTGCTTTTTTACGTCTGGTATTTTTCTGACTTAGCCATGATATCCTATGGAAGGAGGATATCATGGCTAAGTTTGCCTGTCCCTATCAACAAGGTAACGTGTGATTATCGCTGGATTTGCAGCGATAATCTCACGTTAGCCTGTTAGCGTGTAGATTGTTATCGCTATTGAGATAAGCGTTGCTAATAGCACGCTATCTCAGCGATAAAAATTCACGCTAGCCGGCGATAATTATTCTCACGCTAAGAGCGCTGAGCGATAATTATCGCCGGTTGTTGTTGATATGCCCCTAAACAAGCAGAGGAAAAAGAAAAAAATCCCACTTACATGAAACAAGACGCGCGGCCGCGAAACACGCTCTGTGCTGGGGGAGGGGGAAAGGCGAGCAAGACAGAGAGGCAGAGTGCGGCGCCCACGCTTGGGAGAGCGAGAGGAAAGCCAGATGGCACCTCTGCTCGTGCCTGTGCTCGTAACCGCACGCAGTATGCCACCCAAAAAGCTGTGGTTGGCTTTTTAAAACCCACTCACTAAATGTCTCTCCAGAGCAGCGCATGCGATGGCTCAGGCGAGACCTAAAAATTGTAGCGAGGAAATCAAGCTAAAAGCAGCGGAATTAATGTGAGCATCACTTAGAATGAATTATGAACCCCACTGCGCTTGTGAAGCCCCCGCTCAGCAGACTAATGCAGCCGCAACATGAGTGACGCCACTCTTTGGGGATTACTGCAAAATATTACCTCGACGTAACCATCCTGACTCGTGCAGATCCGGTTGCTCCCCTCTGTTCTCCTGCTGGGTATCGTAGCGCTTCTCCCACGCTGCTTGTAATATCTGCATTCTTCAGCTGGACTACCATAGCGCCGCATTGTGCATTTGACTCGCTCTGTCCTCAGCGCTGCTTTGCTGCTTTGTGATTGCTGCTCTGTGTTTGCTCTGTGCCCAATTTCATAGCGCCGCCTGTCACTCTTAATGAGCTGTGCTCATAGCGCTACTCTTTGTCAGCCATTTCTTTTTTAAAATATATATTTTGATCATTGCGCCCCACTGCTCGCCCCAACCTCTCCCTGCGTTAAGTGTTTGTTGTTGTTGCAGCCATTTGCTTCCTGTGACGTCCTAGCCCGTCCCTCCAATCACGCTCCCGCCTCCCAGCTGAGCCTGCCTCGCCCCTCCCCTTCAACTATCCACTTATGACAGTGGCTTTTGCGCGCAGCGTTCACGCGCAGCGATCGCGCCCCATTCGCGCCGAAGGTGCGCCAAAGGTAAGCCCGTCTACGCCCGTCCGCGCCTGGACCGCGCCCAGCGCCAGAGCCCCTGGTCCTCGTAATGCCCACCCCTCCCGCATTACGTACGATGCCACCACCCTCCTAGCCCTCAACCCCAGCCGTTCCCCCAACTGCGTCCAAGCGGCTCCTGGACACACCCATGGACCCTTTTCCTGCTACTCCTGCAAGTTCGATGGCACCAAGAACAACTCCTCATCTATGAACACACAACAGATATCCGATCCCAACCACCTACAATGCATCCTGCTCAACACTCGCTCGGTCCACAGGCACGCCATTGACCTCTGGAATCTACTCGACACCATCTCTCCGGACGTCGCCTTCCTAACAGAAACATGGATGAATGCCTCTTCAGCCCCAGACATCACCATTGCCATTCCGGAAGGCTATAAGATCATTCGCAAGGACCGTACCAGCCACACAGGAGGAGGCATCGTTATCGTCCATAAGAAATCCATCCGCATCTCAACCAGCTCAGACGTCAATCTCGCCAACTCTGAATACCTTCACTTCCAGATCCACATCGACCCCAAGACCACACTCAGAGGCACCCTCCTTTACAGGCCACCAGGACACCGCGCACAATTTAGTGAAGACATCACGGACTTCATCACTCCACACGCGCTCCCCTCCGAGGACTACATCCTTTTGGGAGACCTCAACTTTCACCTTGAAAAGAACAACGACCGCAACACCACCACCCTTTTGGACAACCTCGCAAACCTCGGACTTAAACAACTTGTCACTACCCCCACCCACATCGCAGGTCACACACTCGACCCTATCTTCACCTCCAGCAAGCATGTTTCCTTCAGCCACACCACAGCTCTCCTTTGGACTGACCACAGCTGCGTTCACTTCACCTACAACAAGCCCACATCCAACAACCACCCCCAACCCACTCTGCAAAGAAACTGGAACAAAATCACCATCGACCAGATCTCCTCATCGCTTCTTCAAAGGCCCCCCGCCCACTCCTCAAACCCAGACCAAGCAGCCACCAACCTCACCCAATGGTTATCCAACAGCGCCGACATCCTAGCACCACTGAAAAAACGACAAATCAAACTAGGCAGCAAGAAGGCCTCCTGGTTCAACGATGATCTTAAGAAATCCAAGAAACTCTGTCGCTCCCTCGAGAAGGCCTGGAAAAAAGACCCAACCACCAGCACCAAGGACGCCTTCAAAAACGCCACCCGCATACACCACCAACTAATCCGAAATGCCAAGAAAGCAGCCCTCAAGAACCGTCTAGATAACAACGCTCACAACAGCAAGGAATTATTCAACATCGTCAAGGAATTTACCAACCCCTCAGCCAACTCCAACGACATCACCCCCTCTCAAGCCCTCTGCGACTCCCTAGCCTCATTCTTCCACAACAAAATTGCAGACATCCACAACAGCTTCGACAACCAACCCGAAGACCAACCCACCCAATCCCCTGCAGGACCCCCACCCCCCCTGAACATCCTCAATGACTGGAAGCCAATCTCCACTGAGGACACCATCCGTCTGATGAACTCTATCCACTCAGGATCCCCCACAGACCCTTGCCCTCACCACATCTTTAACAAAGCAGACTCCATTATTGCACCGCACCTCCGAGACGTCATCAACTGCTCCCTCAACTCCGCAACCTTCCCGGAAAGCTGGAAACATGCCGAACTCAGCGCCCTCCTGAAGAAACCCACAGCTGACCCCACCGAACTCAAAAACTATCGCCCTATCTCACTCCTTCCATTCCCGGCCAAAGTCATCGAGAAAGCTGTCAACAACCAGCTCGCCGCATTCCTCGAAACCACCAAATCCCTCGACTCCTCACAGTCTGGCTTCCGAGCCAAGCACAGCACCGAAACCACCCTCATCGCAGCAACAGACGACATTCGAACTCTACTGGACAATGGAGACACAGTCGCCCTCATCCTCCTCGACCTCTCCGCAGCCTTCGACACAGTCTGCCATAGCACCCTTCTACAGCGCCTCAAAAACATCGGAATCCAAGGAAAAGCACTGGAATGGATCACCTCGTTCCTCTCCGGAAGAACCCAGAGAGTCCGCCTTCCACCATTCAAGTCAGAGGCCACTGAAGTCATCTGCGGCGTACCTCAAGGGTCCTCACTCAGTCCCACCCTCTTCAACGTTTACATGAGCCCCCTCGCGGCCATCGCACACCAACATAACCTCAACATCATCTCCTACGCCGACGACACTCAACTGATCCTATCACTCACCAGAGACCCTAACACGGCCAAAACCAACCTACACGAAGGAATGAAAGAAGTAGCCGAATGGATGAAGCACAGCCGTCTGAAACTGAACTCAGACAAAACAGAAGTCCTCATCTTAGGTACCTCCCCCTCCGCCTGGGACGAATCTTGGTGGCCAGAGGCCCTTGGAAAAGCTCCCATCCCGACGGACCACGCACGGAACCTCGGCGTCATCCTGGATTCCTCACTCTCGATGAACAGACAAGTCAACGCCGTTTCTTCATCTTGCTTCAACATTCTTCGCATGCTCAAAAAAACATTTCGCTGGATCCCTACCGAAACTAGAAAAACAGTCACCCACGCTCTGGTCACGAGCCGACTGGACTACGGAAACACCCTCTACGCCGGCACCACCGCAAAACTCCAGAAAAAACTACAACGCATCCAGAACGCCTCAGCCAGGCTCATATTAGACATCCCGCGTAAAGAACACATCTCTGATCACCTGAAAAACCTCCACTGGCTCCCCGTCAATAAGAGGATCACTTTCCGGCTTCTAACCCACGCACACAAAGCACTCTACGAAATCGGACCCGAATGCCTCAACACACGACTATCCTTCTACACCCCCTCCCGCCAGCTACGATCCTCCAACCAAGCCCTTGCCACTGTACCTCGCATCAACAAAACCACCATGGGAGGTAGATCCTTCTCCTACCTAGCAGCTAAAACTTGGAACTCACTTCCCACTCACCTTCGCCTTACTCAGAACCACCTAGCATTCAGAAAGCAACTCAAAACGTGGATATTCGACAAGTAACTCCCCACCCTTCTACAAGCGCCTTGAGACCCTCTGGGTATGTAGCGCGCTATATAAATCTTTTGACTTGACTTGACTTGACAGCAGGTCAAGGCAGGACACTAACCAACGTTGGCATGTAATTAAAAAGCAATGGCGGCATTCAGGGACGTCACAAGGGGGGAGGGGCGGGGGGATGGGTATGAGTGCACTAGGCCCCGCTCTTTTCAGGTCCCAGCGAGCCCACTGATTCTATTAACAGGCTTAGCTTTTAGATTGTTGATCAGGCACGTTACGTCAATCACCAATAGGTGGCGCCTTATACTTATAAATTCCCAGGGCCACGTAAAACTTATTACCGGCCTGGTCTGTCCTGGTACAGCAAAACTCTGGCCGGCGACAGGACATTGAGCTGAATCCAGGGACATTGCAAGGGTTTTTAGTGCTCCGGGCACAATAGAAATGTGCCCCTCGGGCCTAGAGTCTCTCCACACTTATAAACTCAGATAATTTACACTTTTTGCATTATTTAAGGGTCGCCACGAGGTGGCGCGATAGGCCCGCAGCCTTACCCAGAGTAAAGGGGGTCCTGGCTGCATGTAAGAGTAATTAATGCTCTCTAATTAACCATAGCGAGGAGGTTGAACCTGCACCGCTCACTTGCTGCTTGGTGCTTGTGTCATAGTATTTATCAGACACTTTAGTTCCCATCAAGCCATAAGTTTAATTGCAGACTCAGATGCTTTTATCATCCCAGCTAATCTGTATTTCCTTTTCACATGTCTGCTGACCCCAGCACTCAAGTGCCTTTGGGGAAACACGCGTCCTCTGCCTCTCCTCGAGCACAGGGGCTGCGGCACTCACTTTAGGATGGAAACGTCTCTGTACCCACAGCTTGAGTGACTTCCCCGACCATGGAAAACTATGCGCAGTGACTTTGCTCTTTCTTGATCTGCTTAGTCACATCATCTAGTGTAACAGACATGTTTTCTTTACCAAGACCTGCCGCTCTGACATAAAAGACTAATTTAACTTTAATACTTTTCCCTATTCTCTTTCACAGGGAGGTCTCTGCTGTGGAGTCCGGTCTGCGTAGGGTGACTGGGCCTACCTATGGTCCCACATATTACGCACACACACACAGTTTGAGGGTAGTGTGGGGGAAGACCCCAAAGGGTCAAGTTTATTTATCACCTCAGGGCGAGCCCGCCCTGAGGAGTCTTACACTTGCAACAGTGTTGCGGAGAGCCCGGTTGACTCTCTACATCCCTCCTTTTCTTTAGTGTCCATCACTCACTGGGTTCTTGCGGTGGCAGCACGCTACACACAAAGTCTTTAAGCCGCTGGCTCGTGGCAGGGTTAGGCCAGAGAATATAGGTATGCCTCCGGGTGTTTGGCGTGATCCACACCCCCTCTGAGCTGCTGACTGTCGGCATGCTCGATGTGCCCAAACCGGTTGGATTGACATCTGGGGCGACCTCACTGGTCCCGGTGAGGCATGGTTCCCTCGGGCTGCAATCGTGGATGGTGGATGGTCTCCGTCTTTAATTTGCTCTTGATTTGACTGAGGCCCGTGCACCTTTTTAAACCACAACACATTTCGGGTCACCAGCCTCGTGCCTCACTTGTCCGAGACCAACGGTCCCGTGAATGGTGAGGACTTTCCACACCTCAGGCTCATAAGGTGTCCGGAATGTCCACCCGGGGCACCAGTCTCTCACAACCACATAATCACCAACACACAACGAGGGCAGGTGAGCTCCCCACTAGAGGCTTGCCTTCTTGTTGGTGGGTGAGCTCTCTCCGGGCCTGAGCGGCCTCGCAGTCTAGTTCGGCAGGGTGCCACGCTGGGTCTGTCGGGATGCCGTCTCACAGGGCACGCCGGAAAAGCAGATAGGACGGAGCGCAGTGGGTGGTGCTGTGCGACGTTTGGTGATATGCGTTCAATAATTTGTGGAGTGAGCTCTCGGCATCTTCCCCCTGCTCCACTCCAATTCTCAGCACCCTGTTTAGGGTCCACATAAAGCGCTAAACTTCTACTGTTCGCCTGCGGTGTTAGACTTGGCATCTTTTGGCGTGTTTCCCCTGAGTTTTTGTTTTCTGACCTCCCGGTTTTGACTCTGTTTTTCCTGGTGTAATGATTCTGCGCACTTTTCACACTGCTGACCAGTGGTAAAGTGCAAGTGCTCCTGTATTAAAATGAATTATGGATTGGTGTTTTCATGATTGGCCTATTTGATTTATGTGTCAGTCCCTAGTAAAGTGCACTGTGCGTGCCAGGGCCCATAAATCAAATGCTGTTGGTGGGCTGCAGCACTGGATTGTGCCACCCACACAAACAGCCCATAAAGTGTAACTCTGGCCTGCCATTGCCCAGCCTGTGTGCAGTCTGGGACAGCCATGTCGACTTGGCAAGTGCACCCACTTGCCAGTCCTTAAACCTTCCCTTTTCTACAAGTTAGCCACCCCTAGGGTAGGCCCAAAGTACCCCTGTGGACAGGGTGCATTGTATGTGAAAGGTAGAACATGCCCTGGTGTCTGTGGCATTTCCTGATAGTGAATTACAGCCAATTTAGTTTTTCACTATTGCAAGGCTACCTGTTCCCATAGGCCAGAAAGAGCAGTTTGATTATAACATCTTATAATCCTAACTGACCCAGGGAACATGGTAGAAAAACTAATTTAGTGTGCCTGAACTCAGAATGATAAAATACATATTTAAGTGAAGTTGGTTTAAATATTCTGTGTTCGAAAATATCACTTTTAGAAAGTAGGTATTTTCTTGCCTAATCATCCACCCTGCCTCTGCTAGGTTGTGTATTGCATGTCTGGTTTGTGAGTGGCAGGGGTTGGGGTGGCTCCAGAAGGCAGGGTGAGTCAACACTAGGCTGAATAGACCTATCTGCATTGGGAGTGGTGGGAGGAGTAGCACCTGGACCTGAATAGGGCTGTGCCTGCCTTCCACAATGCTGGCTCCAACTCCTGTGGTGCGTCTGATGACCCTGGCCCACTCTGACAAAGGAAGAAGTTGTGCACTGGCAGAATGCACCCAGAACTGGTTTGGAGTAGGTACAGACACTCTCTGCCTTCAAAGAACAAAGGATTTGGTGGTATAAATATTGGGTCCCAAACCCCAGAACTTTAGAACTCTTTTGGATCTTTGCTGTGTTGACCTGCAGTGGCTGCTTCTGTCTTGGGCAGCGAAAGGACTGGACTGAACTTTCTGCAATCTACTTTTGTGAGTTTTTCCAAGGGCTTGAGGTAGAGCTTGCCCCCTTTCCAAGAAGTTTCAGGAACAGCAAAGACTTCAAGCTCTTCTGCCCTCAGCACTGGGGACTGTGTGTTTTGTGCTGCAACAGAAGAAAAGCAACTCAACGACGTCTACGACGCGTCTGCCGACTCCATTTCCTGACGGCACCGCAGAGGGCACCGCCGCACCGCGACCCTGGTCTCACCAACGACGCCTGCTGATGCCGCCACTGAGCCGCTGCTCGAACCGCAACCTGTGGGCACCGCACTCTGCACCGCCTCACTTAACAACAATGCCTTGGTATCCCCGACGACGACGCTCCACGCCGGAATCGACGCCGCTGCTTGCACCGTGGTTCGAGGGCACCGCTCGTAACTTACACGATGCACCGCCCTCATCCAGCACCGCAGCCTTGGCCTACCGACGCCGGTGCCATTGACTCCAGTTCGTCAGCCGACGATAGCGCTTCAGCAACGACGACGACGCTGCTTGCACCGTGACCTGCCAGCACCATTACGAGCACCGCTTTCATCTCACACCGTGACCCTAGTCTCACCGACGACGCCATCTAATGCCGCCACCGAGCCGCTGCTTGCACCGTGACCTGAGGGCACCGCACGCCGCACCGCTGCACTTCGCACCGCAGCACCTGACGCCTGCCGATGCCAGCGCTCCTGACTTCAACCAAGAGGAGTTCGATCTGCAACGCGTGTGACTTCGAGGGCCCCGACAACTCCTGGACTGACCTCCGAAACCGACGCCTGCGGACGCCGTGTTTTCGGAAGCTCAACGAGAGGTCGCCAATGCCCTGCATTTCTGAAAAGTACTGTTTGCGGGTCTTCCCGACACCATAGCTGGCCGGCGACACCGCGGTCAGCCAGAACTGTTTGGATTTGGTTGTTCACGATGCCGTGATAGCCCCAGACGGAGCTATCGACATCAAGGAACTATTTTTATAGCATATTTTGATAACTGAAGATCTCTAAGTGCTGCATTGTGGATTTTTATCGGTTTTGGTCTTGTCTTAAGTATATAAAAATATTGGATATTTTTTTAAACTGGTGTGGTGTCCTATTGTAGTGCTTACACTGTATTACTGTTGGTTATGTGCAAATGCTTTACACACTGCCTCTAAGATAAGCCTGACTGCTCGTGCCAAGCTACCAAGGGTGTATCTCCCTTATCCTGACTAGGAAGAAGGGTCTCTATTTGGACAAAGGTGCAAGCCCTTGCCAACTAGAGACCCCCATTTCTAACATTTGTTGTCAGCGGTGAGGATAGGACTTGTGTTTGCACTTGACTTACGGTGATTGGTGTGCACTACTACCATATCGCAGACCATTACGTACCCCATACTGTTTCTATTTCTTTTTGGGCCTATTTTTGAGCTTGCCAGTTTAAACTTGCTGCTTCAGCATGCTTGAATCAAGAGCATCATCAGTTGCATCCCTGGAAATTGCCTTTGAGGAGGATAGGTTGGAATCCTACAATGTGAAAGAATTGAGCGATTTGCAAGAACCTGAAAGTCCAAGTCAGAGGCCTCACTAGGAAGGACGAGCTACAAAAGGTGCTGAGGGCCTGGGTAGCAGCCTGACATACCAGCGAGCAGTCTAGTGATCTCAGTGGAGAGGCGGAGGAGCCTACTTCTAGGGTGGATGTGCTTTTAGGAAGGGGGAACCCTCCAGGCCAGGCAGCAGTAGGTTGTCCCCAGAGGAGCTGGAGGACAGGTGGGATGCACGGAAGGTAGCGACTGAGTTAGAGAAGCTCAAGCTAGCCATGGAAGAGAAAAAATGTTGTTAGATTATGAGATCAGAATGAAGGAGCTGGATCAAAGGAGTAGACCTAGCTCAGATGGTGGCAGCAATTCTTCAGGATAGGCAGCTAGAATCGTACACATCCCTAAAAATGTGGGTAGAGAGTTCAAAAAGGGGGAAGACATACAGGGGTTGTTTCAGGGTTACGAAGCAGCGATACACATGAATGGGGTCCCTGAGAAGAATTGGGGAGCAGGATTGTAGCCTCTGTTTCCAGAGGAAACCAGGGATACTTTGACAGCTTTGGGTAAGGGGCCTAACCTCACCTATGCTGATTTGAAGGAGGCCCTTTTCACTAGGTATGGTCTCACTCTTGAGAAGTACAGGGATCAGTTTGGCCCAGTAAGAAGTGTGAGCCCAAAACATGGTTGGAATGTGTGGATATGTTTTGCAGGTCACTGGATGGCTGGGTGAAGGGCAGTAATGTGACAGAATTTCAGGGGCTCTCCAATTTGATTCTGTTGGTGCACTTGTCTAGTCTATGTTTTGCAGATCTGCGCCAGCACCTAGTTGATAGTAAGCTGACTGACCCCAGGAAGCTTGCTATGGAGGCGTACCGCTGGGTGAGTACCAGGGTCCACAAGAAAGCATTTGGGGGAGACTCAGCCAAAGGTGAGCAGGGTTCCCAGCAGAAAAGTGGGGGGGGCAAGGGTAAAGCACAGGAGTTCTCTAAAGGGCTCCAAACTAATACCCAGAGTAAAGGTTCCCACCCCCTAGGAGATAAGAAGAAATGGGTCTCTACAGGAAAGCCTGCTGAGACCGGCCCCCACAAGTGTTTTTCATGTTACCAGGTGGGTCACCTGAAGGGAGACCCCAGGTGCCTAAAGGGGACGCAGCCACCCACCAGTGGACAGACCAAGGTGTTAGCTAGTGTAGCTCTTGGGGAGTAGGGGTACCCACAGGAGGGTGGGGATCCTGCAGAAATGACCCTCGTCTCACTAGGGGACAGTGAGATGGTCCCAGGAAATCAGGTGCCCCATAACACAAAGAAATACTGCAACTGGGTGACCATCAATGGGAAAGGGGTAGAGGCTCTCAGAGATACTGGAGCCAGTGTGACCTCTGTCCGGTGTCACCTGGTCTCTGAGGAGCAGGTAGTCCCAGGGGCATTCCACCAAGTAGTTGCTGTGGACAACTCAGAGCGCCAGTGTATGGTGGTGCAGGTTCCCTTTGAGTGGGGGGGTCTCAGGTTCCTTGAGGGTGGTTGTGAGCCCTACCATGCCTGTAGAGGTAACGACCTGGAGCAGTCCTTATGGAAGGATGTTGAGCTCAGGTCTCACTTTGAGATTCTTGGGTTGCCAGAGTGGGCATGCGTGTCTACTCAGTCAATGGCAGCCAGAAAGGGCGATCAAGAGGACTTGGAGCCTGAAACAGTGGCCCAAGTCCCTGCCAAGAGAAAGGGCAGGGGATGCGGGAAACCGTCGCCTGAAGTTCCCACGGACCGGGAGGAGGCTGACCTTGAGTGGGACACCCCGGTGTCTACAGGGGAACAAGTAGCCGAGCTGGGGGACATCTCTGAGCTGACCCATTGGCAGCAAGAAGGGGTTCCCACCAGGGAGGAATACTGCAAGGAGCAGAAAGAGCGCCCCTCTCTAGAAGGACTGCGGCGGCAGGCTGCAGACCAGGCAGCTGGTGATCAGTCCGAGCCACATCTGATCTACTGGGAGAATGATCTCCTGTATAGTGAGCCGAAGGTTGCTGATCCTGGGTCAGCCCGTGTGCTGGCGGTACCCCAGTGCTTCAGGACCTTCTTACTGGGTCTGGCTCATGACTTGCCTTTGGCAGGCCATTTGGGGTGGGACAAGAACTTTGACAGGCTTGTCACCCACTTCTTTTGGCCCCAAATGTGAAGGCAGTCAGATGGACACTGCAGGTTTTGCCAAACTTGCCAGGCAAGTGGCAAGAGTGGGAGTAAGGTCAAAGCTCCTCTCCAACCTTTTCCAGTTGTTGGAACATCCTTTGAAAGGGTAGGGATGGACATTGTGGGGCCACTGGATCCCAAGACAGCCATGGGCAACATGTACATCCTGGTCTTGGTGGACCATGCCACCCGGTACCCAGAGGCAATCCCTCTCAGGACAACGACAGCGCCAGTGGTGGGCCGGGCTTTAATGGGGATCTTTTCCCACGTGGGGTTCCCCAGAGAGGTGGTTTCTGACAGGGAGATCAATTTCATATCCAAGTATATGACATCCCTGTGGAAGGAATGTGGTGTAACCTACAAGTTCACCACTCCTTACCACCCCCAAGGTAACGGTCTGGTGGAGAGATTCAACCAGACCATGAAGGGCATGATGAAGGGTTTAACAGAAACCATGAGGCGTAAGTGGGACGTCCTCTTGCCATGCCTTCTCTTTGCATACAGGGAGGTGCCTCAGAAGTCTCTTGGGTTCAGTCCCTTTGAGCTCCTGTATGGCCACCCTGTCGGAGGACCTCTGAGTTTGGTGAAGGAAGGCTGGGAGGCAGCTCCCAGGAAAACTCCCCAAGATGTGTTTAGTTACATGCTGGCTTTCAGAAACCAGACTGCCCGCTTCAGGAAACTCGCTTAGGCGAACCTAGAAGCAAGCCAGGAAGAAATGAAGAAATGGTATGACCAAAATGCCACTCTGGTCGAATTTCAACCTGGGCAAAAAGTGTGGGTCATGGCCCTAGTGGAACCTTGTGCCTTGCAGGACAAGTGGACTGGACCATTAGAGGTGGTGGAGCGCAAAAGTGACGTCACCTATCTGGTGGATTTGCGGACTCCAAGGAACCCTTTGCGGGTCCTCCACATGAACCGCCTCATGCCCCACTTCGAGAGGTCCAAAGTAAGCATGCTCTTGGCAACAGATGATGGGGTGGAAGAGGAGAGTGAGCCTCTGCCTGACCACTTGTCTACCAAGGAGCATGATGGGTCAGTAGAAGGTGTGGTCCTCTCCCCTACACTGACCCCAGAGCAGCAGGGGGACTGTCGCCAGTTGTTGGGACAGTTCGCCCCGCTGTTCTATCTGACCCCAGGTGTTACTCACTGGTGTACCCATGACGTGGACACTGGTGACAGCCCTCGTGTGAAGCACAAGATTTACAGGTTGACTGACCGGGTCAGGACCAGCATCAAGGAGGAGGTCTCTAAGATGTTGGTGTTACGGGTGATCGAGCCCTCCAACAGTCCTTGGGCCAGCCCAGTGGTCTTGGTCCTAAAGGCTGCTGCACCCAGTGCTGCTCCAGAACGACGGTTTTGTGTGGACTACCGTGGGTTCAATGCCATCACCAGGAGTGACGCTCACCCCATCTCCAGAGCTGATGAGCTCGTTAATCGGTTGGGAGCTGCCCGGTTCCTCAGCACGTTTGATTTAATGTCTGGGTACTGGCAGATTGCCCTAACCGATGGGGCCAAGGAGAGGTCAGCATTCTCAAACCCATAAGGTCATTATCAGTTCCGGGTGATACCCTTTGGGTTGAAAAATGCCCCTGCCACCTTTCAGAGGTTGGTCAACCAGGTGTTGGCTAGACTGGAGAATTTCAGTGCCTCCTACCTGGATGACATTGCTGTGTTCAGTTCCAGCTGGGAAGAACACTTACAGCCCCTCAGGAAAGTGTTGAGGGCTCTGCAGGGAGCAGGCCTCACGATCAAGGCCAGTAAGTGCCAGATCGGGCAGGGTTCTGTGGTGTACTTGGGACACCAGGTAGGAAGCGGCGAGGTGGCGCCCCTACAACCCAAGATTGACACCATTCTGGGACTTCTCCAAGGAATTCGTCGTGCAGACTGACGCTTCAGAGCTTGGTGTGGGAGTGGTGCTCTCACAACTGAACGAAGAGGGCTTAGACCAGCCTGTAGTCTTCCTTAGCAGGAGACTACTCCCCAGGGAACAGAGGTGGAGTGCCATAGAAAGGGAAGCTTTAGCTGTGGTCTGGGCACTGAAGAAGCTGAGACCATACCTGTTTGGGACACACTTCCGGGTTCAGACAGACCACAGGCCCCTCAGATGGTTGATGCAAATGAGAGGTGAGAATCCAAAACTGCTGAGGTGGTCCATCTCCCTACAGGGAATGGACTTTACTGTGGAACACCGCCCTGGCACAGAACACGCCAACGCAGATAGTCTGTTCAGGTTCTTCCGCCTTAGTGAAGAGAACTCCCAGGAGGTTGGGTACTTCTCCCTACTTTCAGCTGGAGGGGACATGTGTTAGACTTGGCATCTTTTTGCGTGTTTCCCCTGAGTTTTTGCTTTCTGACCTCCCGGTTTTGACTCTGTCTTTGCTGGTGTAATGATTCTACGCACTGTTCACACTGCTGACCAGTGGTAAAGTGCAAGTGCTCCTGTAGTAAAATGTGTTATGGATTGGTGTTTCCATGATTGGCCTATTTGATTTATGTGTCAGTCCCTAGTAATGTGCACTGCGCGTGTCAGGGCCCATAAATCAAATGCTGTTGGTGGGCTGCAGCACTGGATTGTGCCACCCACGCAAACAGCCCGTAAAGTGTAACTCTGGCCTCTCATTGCAGAGCCTGTGTGCAGTCTGGGACTGCCATGTCGACTTGGCAAGTGCACCCACTTGCCAGTCCCTAAACCTTCCCTTTTCTACTTGTCAGCCACCCCTAAGGTAGGCCCAAGGTACTCTGTGGGCAAGGTGCATTGTATGTGAAAGGTAGGACATGCCCTGGTGTCTGTGGCATGTCCTGATAGTGAATTACAGCCAATTTCGTTTTTCACTATTGCAAGGCTACCTGTTCCCATAGGCCAGAATGGGCAGTTTGATTATAACATCTTATAATCCTAACTGACACAGGGAACATGGTAGAAAAACGAATTTAGTATGCCTGAACTCAGAATAATAAAAATAGATATTTTAGTGAAGTTGGTTTTAATATTCTGTGTTTGAAAATACCACTTTTAGAAAGTAGGTATTTTCTTGCCTAACCATTCAGCCTGCCTCTGCTAGGTTGCGTATTGCTTGTCTGGTTTGTGAGTGACAGGGGCTGGGGTGGCTCCAGGAGGCAGGGTGAGTCAGCACTAGGCTGAATAGACCTATATGCATTCGGAGTGGTGGGAGGAGTAGCACCTGGACCGAAATAGGGCTGTATGTAAGAAAAGGGAGTGACCCCACTAATCAAGAGACAGTGTACAGTAAGTAGTATAAAAAAGGAGGTTCTCTTGGACACATATCATTCATTAACACTCAAGTCTTATAAGACCCACCTGTCTTCCAGGATCTCACATAAACCCAAACTATGGGCCCCAACAACTAATCACAAGCATATTGGTGAATGACTCAATAAGTACATAAAATTACAATTTTATTAAAAAGATAATTTCGAGAAACATAAAAATACAATAATGTGATAAAAAAGGTCACAGTTAAAAATTACAAATACAGTACACAAGAGACAGTAACATATGTGAAAGACATTCAAATCATCATACAATGGTTATTTCAAAAGAATCAGTCTGTTACAGAAAACTCCAACAATAGATATTGCGACTGGATATGGAAAGTTCTGTGAATATAACCTAAACCGACAAAAAAGGGACGTTGACGCGTTTCGGTGGCAATAGATTATTCAAAAACCATCTTCATCAAAACTAGAATGGTAACTGTCTCTCGTAATGTCTATTTTCTGGCTCAAATTCATGTAACCTAATTGAAACACAAACATAAACACAAAATCACAATCATGTAATTATACATAAAATTATTTCTAATAATTCGATTCCTAGAGTCAGTTCATTACAAAAGCACAAAATTATCCACCAAATAAAAATAGTGCATGCACAATGCGATTGCATGATAGTTGATGAGGGTCCACAGTTAATATATACACTTATACCCCACAGTTATTCCATCATTCATCCTCACAGACAAACTCAAGCATTTTATCAGCGTGGCTACAGGGGTATATCACCTCCTCTGTGTTAAGAACACAAGGAACATCCTCTTATATTTGTCCTCTTGTGTCTAACATATATATATCTAAGGGTATATCATCCCAAAGGCCACATGTTCTAAGATATCGCCAAAGAATACTAAATCACGATAACACCCACCTGTGTGGTTGGAGTGAAATAAGCTGCTATTCTCCAATTCAATAAGGAGAAACGGTGATGGTATAGAGAAATCTAAAAAGGACCATAGGTTCCTGATAATCCTAAAAAGGAATTAAAACATATTATACTATAATGCCTATATGGGACTCAATGTAGAATTTGGTTATGTCTCGTCAGGTAGCTGCACCTACCATTAATGGTGTTTTTTAATAAAAAGGTAAATAATCCTTAATACTCGAACGACAGGTTATAGATCATACACCTCACTCCGGGTTATTGCTGGATCCCCTGGGATATCAGTGGGACACTAAAAAGCGGGAACATGAAAAGGGATATTATTCAGCTGTTCGTACTGTCTGCGTCTACCTCCCTTAAAATAATAGTGCTCGATATAAGGCAGTCAACCTACGTTTATAATGTATACTCCCTGAATAGAGCTGTGCCAGCCTTCCACAATGCTGGCTCCACCTCCTGTGGTGTGTCTGATGACCCTGGCCCACACTGACAAAGGAAGAAGTTGAGCACTGGCAGAATGCACCCAGAACTGGTTTGGACTAGGTACAGACACTCTCTGCCTTCAGAGAACATAGGATTTGGTGGTATAAATATTGGGAACAGGCCCCAGAACTTTAGAACTCTTTTGGATCAAGAAGAGTGCCAAGAAGAAGTGCTGGAGAAGCTGTGAGGGGGAACTACCACTTTGCTGGGTGCTTTGCTGTGTTGGCCTGCAGTGGCAGCTTCTGTCTTGGGCAGTGAAAGGACTGACTGAACGTTCTGCAATCTACTTTTGTGAGTTTCTCCAAGGGCTTGAGGTAGAGCTTGCCCCCTGTTCAAGAAGTCTCAGGAACAGCAAAGACTTCAAGCTCTTCCGCCCTCAGCACTGGGGACTGTGTGTTTTGTGCTGCAACAGAAGAAAAGCAACTCGATGACGTCTACGACGCTGCTGCCGACTCCGTGTCCTGGCGGCACTGCAGAGGACACTGCCACAACACCGCAACGCGACCCTGGTCTCACCGATGACACCTGCTGACGCCGCCACCGAGCCACTGCTCGCACCGCGACCTGTGGGCACTGCGCTCCGCACCGCCTCGCTTCACAAAGACGCCTTGGTATCCCCAACAACGCCGCTCCACGCCGGAATTGACACCGCTGCTTGCACCGTGGTTCGGAGGCACCGCTCGTAAGTTACACGATGCACCGCCCTCATCCTGCACCGCAGCCTTGGCCTACCGACGCCGGTGCAATTGATTCCAGTTTGTCAGCCGACAACAGCGCTTCAGCAACGACGACGACGCTGCTTGCACCGTGACCTGCCAGCACCGTGATGAGCACCGCCTTCATCTCGCACCGTGACCCTGATCTCACCGACGACGCCATCTGATGCCGCGAATGAGCCGCTGCTCACACCGCAACCTGAGGGCACTGCACACCGCACCGCTGCACTTCGCACCTCAGCACCCGACGCCTGCCGACGCTAGCGCTCCTGACTTCAACCAAGAGGAGTTCGATCTGCAACGCGTGTGACTTCGAGGGCCCCGACGACTCCTGCACCGACCTCTGAAACCGGCACCTGAGGACGCCGTGTTTTTGGAAGCTCAACGAGAGGTCGCCGATGCCCTGCATTTCTGAAAGGTACTGTTTGCGGGTCTTCCTGACACCGGAGCTGGCCCACGACACCGCGGTCAGCCAGAACTGTTTGGATTTGGTTGTTCATGACGCCGTGATAGCCCTGGATGTAGCTATCGACATCAAGGAACTATTTTTAAAGCATATTTTGATAACTGAAGATTTTTAAGTGCTGTATTGAGGATTTTTATCGTAGTGCTTACACTGTATTACTGTTGGTTATGTGCAAATGCTTTACACACTGCCTCTAAGATAAGCCTGACTGCTCGTGCCAAGCTACCAAGGGGGTGAGCAGGGGTTATTTTAGGAGTGTAGCTCCCTTATCCTGACTAGGAAGAAGGGTCCCTATTTGGACAAAGGTGCAAGCCCTTGCCAACTAGAGACCCCCATTTCTAACATGCGGCCACTGGAGAGTGATCCTTCGGTGTCGGATGCCTTTCTTGCTTGGTAATCCTGAAATCCCCAGCCCTGGAATGGGGGCCCATTGTCAGATTTATTCTTGTGGGGAAGGCCGATTAATGCAAATGTCTTGTCTAGGACAGCTTGAACATCCGCCAATGCCGTGGAGGAGACCACCTCAATGACGAGGAACTTGGACAACCGTGCTGCGGCCGTCGGGGAAACTCCTGAAGTCGATGCTCACTTTGGACCATGGTTCGGTGCAGGGTTCTTCCGTGATGACTGGGACTGGAGCGGGGTCGTTTCCAGTTATTGTGCATGAATGGCTGTTCCCGACTGCTTCTTCCACTAGGACATCTATCCCCGGGAACCACATCTTGCTGCAGAGGCGTCCATCCCTTGGTGTCCCACGTGTACAAGATCTACAACTTGATCCTGTAGCTTGACTAGTATGACAATGGCATGGCCACACAGGATGACTCCATGCATCCCTTCACTTTGTTCACTGCGGACTCTCCACAGTTGCTGTTTTGCCTGAAGGTCCTCTGTGTTAATGGATCGCGCTCCGTCGAGGAAGTGTTGCCAGCCTCTCGACCATAGGGCCTCTTTGACTTTCTCTAGGTTGTTTTTCAGGGTCGCGGAGGCTGCAATCTCTTCCAGCATCAGCGTCTTGGGGCATGCCTCTAGAGACACCATCCATATAAACTCTTCTGTGTACTGTTCTTCAGCCTGCAGTTGTCGTGTGTCGGTCGCGACTGGGTGTCTCGAGAAGTAATCGGCGGGATTTCCTGCTCCTGGGTGGAATACAACCTCAAAGCGATAGGCTGGGAGCTGGATGGCCCACCTTTCTATCCTGGGAGTAGCTGACCTGGACAATCCGGAGAACAGGGGGATCAGAGGTTTGTGGTCAGTCACCACTCGGAAATCATGTCCAAACAGATATAGATGAAAATGTTGACATGCCCATTTCATGGCAAGTGCCTCACTCTCGATCTGGCCATACCTCGTCTCCGTGTCTGAAAGTGCTCTGCTGGCATAGGGGACGGGCACCCTTTCCTTTTCTTCAATTTCTTGGAGAAGGACAGCTCCGAGACCGACCGGGCTTTCGTCAACCACTAATTCAGTGCGCCTCTTCGGGTGAAAGTAAGCCATCACTGTCTTGTCCATCATCGCCTCCTTGATGGCATGGAAGGCCGCGCTGGCTTTCTGCGCCCAGTTCCAGAGTGAACCACTGCATGTGAGAGCTTGCAGTGGCTCCGATAGGGAGGCCAGGTTTGGACTGAATCGTCCACAGTACGTGGCCATTCCCAGGAAGCTGCTGACTTCAGTTGGGGTAGTGGGCACTTGAGTTGCTTGAATGGCGATCGCCTTCTTCGGGTCCACCTGGAGTACTGCTCGCAAGAAGATGTATCCGAAGAAGTCCACGGACTCCTTAAAAAATTAGCACTTAGCCTTGTTGAGCATGAGGCCACTTGCTGCCAGCCATTGGAGTGTGTCCCGCAGGTGTGCATGATGTTCTTCCAAGGTGTTCGAGAACACCAGGATGTCGTCACTGAGGTTTATGACTTCCTCTAAGCCAGATAGGGTCTCCCGCATAGCGTTTTGGAAGACTTCTGCTGCGGACGACACCCCGAAGCTCAACCGCTTGTACCTCCTAAGACCCACATGCGTGGAGAATGTAGTGATGTATCTGCTCTCCGGGGTGAGTTCCAGCTGAAGGTAGCCAGATTTTAGATCGAGTTTGGAGAACCACTTCGCCCCGTTGAGATCAGCCACAATATCATCCATGGTGGGCATCAAATGTCGTTCCAGCTTCAGGGCCTGGTTGGGAAGACGCATGTCCACGCACAACCGAATGGCCTCCGGCTGCTTGGGCTTTGGAGAGATGAATAAGGGTGTCACCCATGGGGTTGGGCCTGTGACTCATTCAATGATGCCAAGATCCTCGATTTTTTCAACTCCTCCTCTACCTGCAGCCGTAGGTGGATGGGCACTCTTCTGTGTCTCAAAGCGTTCGGCTTGATTGAGGAGTCAATGTGTAGCTTTAACTGCTTCCCTTAGAGCTTCCCCAATCCGTCAAATAGCTGTGGAAATTCCTGCAGGATGGCATTGTTGTGGACTTGATTGGCAAAGAAGACTAAACCCAGGTGGCAACTAAGGAGAGTGCCTTTTTACCCTTCCTTCACATTGAATTTGCCCCATGTAGCATGCTTGTCATTGACTACCTCTACCTCTATGACCCCCTCAGAGGAAGCAGGTGGGTCCCTCCATAGGTGTAGGCACTTGTACTCGTGGGAGCACGAGGGGGGCGTGGTGTGAGATGCTCATACTGCTCTGAGTCCATGACATTCACTGATGCCCCAATGTCAATTAGCTCTTGCACCTTGGATCCGGCTACTTGGACAGTGCACATGGGGGTGGCCGTCGCCGTCGGTGAGCACGGCCATCGAACGGCATGACAAATAAGTCGCTGTCTTCTTCCTCCATGTCACCACCATTGCCTAGCAGGTGCAGCGTTTTCCTGGGCATTGTGATCTTCAAGCGACAGCTGTCAGAGGTTGAATGGGGGTCCACTTGTCCAGTTGAAGGTCGCCCTGGATTTCCCACTCTGGCAAACTTTGGCAAAGTGGTTCAGTTTCCCACTTCAGGAGCAGGTCTTTCCTTTGGCGTAGCAAGGGCCTCTCGCTGAGTTTTCGGCCCCACAGTTTCCACAGGGCCTACTCCCTGGCATCTTCGGGAACGTACGGGCCTGGCCCATGCATCCCTGAATGGCTTCCACTCTCTCCTCCTTAATTTGTAACGGTCGGGAATTGATGGATGCGATTGGGCTTCTGTTCAGGATTGCCTCCATTTTATCTGCCCGGGAATTAGACAGTTTATGGGATCTCGCCAGTACCAAGATGTGGTCGAGTGACATAACGGGTTGTCGCAGGATCAGTCTCCGTAGCAGCACCGACCGGCATCCTTGAATGATCTGGGCTCGTATCTCTTCCCTCCCATCTGAGAATGTGCATGTGCTGGCGAGCACCCTCAGGTAGGCGTAGAAGACATCGACTGACTCGGTTTCAGACTGTGTGGCCTGTCTTAATTTAAACCTTTCCAAATCCGGGTTGATTTGGGGGACGAAGTGTCGGTCCACGGCAGCCACTGCGGCGTCGAAGTTGTCCTCCACCCCGGTGTCCGGGTGGGTCAGAGAGTTCTCTCCCTCTGTAGTGTAAGAGCAGGGACCTTTTAACGGCACTATTGGTGTCCCTGATGTGTAAAGTAGTAGTTGATGTGCCCTACCCAGGACTTCTAAAGGAGGCTGCCGTCGCAGGGTCAGCAAGCTCGCTGAACGGCAGGAGCAGTGTCACCGCTGCGTAGCTGGGGTGGTGCTGCTGTGTCCCCTGACAGTCCTGCTGTAAGAAAGTGCATGGTTGCCCCCATTTGTTGTTAAACTGCTGATGCACTTTGACTGAGTTTGCCCTGGGCTCCTGCTAAACAGGTAAACAGGGCCTATGATCTTTCCCTAAAACTGCATTGAAATCAAAACCCAATTGGCACTCTCTGGCCACAGGTCAGCCCCTTGTAAATGGGACCACAGATACCAAGTGCTCTGTGGCCAAGGAAGGCCTCTAAGGTCTGCAGCACTTATTGTGCCACCCTTAGAAGCTCTGTACCTTTACACACACACACTGCCTTTGCAGGGTGCGTGTTTTTGTGCAGAACAAAGTGAAGAGTCAACATGGCACACATCCCTGTGTGCCATGCCTACAGCCCACTGCCCTGGCATGGATCAGCCACCCCTCTAGCTGGGTGCACTATACCAGTGTTGAGGGTACAGGTGTATGAGCCCTGTACCCCTACAGTGTCTAAGCCAATTCTTAGACATTGTAAGTGCAGTAAAGCCATTAAGAGTATATGGTGCTGGGAGTTTGTCATTACGGACTCCACAGTACCATAATGGATTTATTGAAAACTGGGAAGTTTGGTATCAAACATCTCAGCACATTAAACCCACACCTGTTTGGGATTTAATGAAAAATGCACAGAGAGGGCATCGTAGAGATGCCCCTTGAAAAATGACCTAACACTAGTGTCCAGGCTGAGTGGCTGCTCACCAGCTGCCACCACCAGACATGTTTCTGGACCGCTGGGTTGAGAGCATGCTGTTCTTGAGGGGCTGAAACAATGCACATCCTGGGACAAGGTGCCAAGCTCCCTCCCCCAGGATGGGCAGTGTCCATGAAGAAAAAGCTTCAAAGGCTTGCCGCCTTTGTGAGCTTCCCCAGGCCTTTTGCTGCTTCCATCAACTGGCCCCCACCGGTTCTGACCCCCACTTTGGGCTGGAGAATTGGCTGGAAAACCAAGTGATGAAGGGAGGAGTGCCCACCTTTGCCAACCCCACCCCTCAGGTGGGGGAGGTAAAGTGAAGCATTACTCTCAGTCTCCGTCATCTTGCAGATGGGGGAACACAGCCAAACAGAGTGAGACACATGCACCCCTCCTACTGGAGGGTGGCATAATACGGGGTGTACCCACCCCAAGGAAGGGACCCTTGGTCTCAACATTTACTGACGTGTAACGCCCCTAAATCTAGTATTTAGGGGCACCCCTGAACCTTGCCTCCTCAGACAAGAACCGACTATAAGAAGAAAAGAAGAAGGATCGAAGAAGCCGTGCTAAAGCTAATAAGAGGAGGACGACCACTGACTTGGCCCCAGCCCTACCGGCCTGTCCCACCTCGAAACTGCGGAAGCGAAATCCCGGTGTGTCCTGCAGCTTCCACAACCTGAAGGACCTGCCCTGCCTTCCACCCCAAAGACTTTCTCTCCGTGAACACCGGATTTGTTCACCCACAGACTTTGGCTCCGGCCAAATCCGAGAGTCTGCACCACTCTGCACCCGACACCCACGGCCCGAGTTCAAGTGGCCCAACACCATCAGGAGGTCTCCCCAGTGATCCTGACCTGAGATCTGGTGATCTCTGACCTGCCTCGACCCTCTCCACGACACCTGCAGTCCCTTTCTGGAGGATCCACCGACCGCGACTGGAGCTGGTAAGAAAACCCGACGCCTAAAGACACCCCTGCACCCGACGTCCCACGGCCTTGGGTGGCCCAACCGATGGCATCCCAACTTATCTCTCCAGCTGGTGGTCACCTCCAGAAGATCTTCGTTCACAAGCCTGCAGTCTTTGTCAAAACCGGAGAATCCCCATTGAAACCAACAGGGCACCCGGTGCCAAAACAGCACCCTGCATCCAGCCGCCTCTGCACCTGTACTTTGGGTGCTAACTTGGATCCCCCTTTGCCCTGAGCCTAACACCACGAGCTCTGCTCCCACAACCCTGTGGCCTGCTCGTGAGCAGCCACCAACCGGAGGCCCCGTATCCCCCTTTGGATAACATTGGGCCTCAACACTCTGCACCCAGCTGCCTTAGTGTCGCTGAGGGTGTTTTGAGAGTGCATCTTTGCCCCTGGGAGAACAATTGCTCTAACCCAAGAAGCTCAAACCCAAATACAGAGTACTTACCTGTTAATCAATAACTTAATTTCTCTCCATAGGAATACATTGACTGTTTTCCCTTGAAAATTGTTCTAAGTGTGGAGTTTTGTACAACTGCACAAAACTGATTTTACTTACCTTTCTCTAGGAAATGTCACAGTGTGATATCTAGGCTTATCACACTGAGTAGAAAAAGTAACTCAAAAAGTAATCTGAAAAGTAATTTCAACATTTTCACTTACCTGTATTTCAATCAACTGCATTTGAACCTGCATTCAATTGTAAAACACTGCATAAGATTTTGCAAAGCATTTATTTCACTGACCTGTGCCAGGCTTGGCTTGATTCTAAAAATAAAATAACTTAATAATATTTTCATACAAAACAAATTGGTCTGAGTTCAGTCTTTGAGTGTGTGACATCATTTGCTGACTGAGTGTGTACAACAAATCCCTAACACTACCGTCTGATAAAGCCTTACTGCTCGCCCACTCTATCACAAATAGAGTGCTATCTACTCTTACCTCTGCCTACCTTTGGGGTTCCACTGGATTCTGTGCACACTATGCCTCATTTTGGTATAGTATATATGGAGCCAGCTTCCAGCACCTGCCGCACCCACTTTGGGGGCTGTGCTCATGTTGGCCTCTTGTGTGGTGACAGCTGACCCCCTTTGATTTTATTTTCTTCCTCTTGTGTTTTCACTGTGCACTCCTTTGTATTCCTCTCAAAATATTATTTTCCGTCCAGTCACTTCTCCCTTGTCACCTTCTTTGTCACTTGGGTGTGTGCCTACAGCCATGTGCCCAGGACAAAACACTGCTACGCAGGTCTTCGCTGCTCTCAGCTGACCTCCCACATGGCTGGGGACAGGTGCGGCCTGCAAGCACAGTGCGGCTCCCAACCGCACGCTCGAAACGTGCGCCTGCTGGGCATGGCTTATCCACACGTAGCCGGGGTTACGGAACAGGACTCGGCTCCGTTCAGGAGCATCGGGCAGGTCTTTACACAGGGTGGTGGCAGCGATGGAGAGGGGCTGAAGAGAGCGCACCCACCTGTGCAGTAGCCGAAGGGACGTCGGTACCTCTGGCATCGTTGGGGGCAGGCAGCAGACTTCAAGCACTTGCAGCAGCACGGACGAATGGGAGGCGTACTCCGCCTCGAGCGCAGCCTTGATCTCAGCAGGAACAATGGACGAGGTGAGGGGACGAGGCGTTCAATTGGGCACCGGCCTCGTCGCCAGTGTGGAATAAGGCCTGCGGAGGGTGACTAGGAGTACCCACGGTCCCACAAATGATGCACAAACACAGTTTAAGGGTAGTGTGGGCGAAGACCCCGAGCGGTTCTCAGCCCGTTTACTCATCTCCTCAGGGCAAGCCCACCCTGAGGATTGTGTTACACTTGCAACACTGTTGCAGAGAGCCCGGATGGCTCTCTACATCTGCCACAGTGGGGTTCTCTACCAACATGTACAAAGTTACTGGTACTAACTCTACACTCATAAATTCTGTAGTAGGAGCTCCATAACCTCTTTGAAGGAGCAGAAACATGTAAGACTACAGCTGGGAGTCAATCTACATTCTGAAATGGTGAATAGCAAAACAGTAGAGCTACATCTTCATGCAGTAGTAAACATGTATATTTACTTTTGTGAATATGCCCCAGAGGTTCTCTCTGGAGAATCTAGCCAGGTCTAGAAATGAGATGGACTGTGGGTTACTGGTGGAGGGAGATAAAACCTTATTCAAGCAACAACCACAATTTGTCAGGGTGAAGTAACAAGGAAACCCCAAATTAACCTGTGCTGAACAGGAGATATGCAGTGTTAAATATTTTTCTGAAAATAGTGCCTAGAAGCACAAAGCTCCAGCTATGGTTATCTGATCACGCTGGACTGCAACAAAGTCACTACTTCGGGCCAGCCATGATGGAGAGCGGGCCGGATAAGGGACAAAGTTAGATTAACTGAACAAAGTACCTTAAATCCTGGTTAGACTCGTGAGATCCCGCTTAGAGGATGCAGAGCACAGCAGCAGTTTTGAGGAAGCTATGAGTATGAGAAGCGAGTCCTGCCTTGTTGTGGACAATACCATAGATGAGGGGCTTACAATGGGAAGCCCTGTGTCGCGGATGCGTTGCGCAGGCTGCAATGTGAGGTCCGGCGTCATACATGCATTGCGCTGCGGCAGATCCAAAGTGGAGCTGAGAAGATGCGTCTCACTGAATCGGTCTGCCCACAAGATCAAAGCTGGGTTAGTCGAGCACCTTTAGGCCCACTTCCAAGTAGCCCAGGACTGGGGTAGCACCACTTGGTGGGTAAGACTCGCAGCAGACAGAATCCCGGTGCTGGGTTCAAGGTGGTTGGAGCCTTTTCAGTCTGTGAGGCTCTGATCAGTAGGCCAGCCAACTAGCCCTTGCAGTCACTCTGCTAGTCCTAGGTTCAAGTTGCATGTCCAGACCTCTTCATTTGGGGCACAATAGCATGGTAACAGGATAACAGTCCTTCTTTTAGAGCATCATAGCAGGCCTTCTAAGTCTTCCACAGGTCCAGAGGTGTAGTGAAGATTTGGGTATGAGGGTCCATTATCTATACCTGGTGAACACTTTTAAGTAGGAGAAGGTACTGGAGGTTTCCACCCCTAGAGGTGTTAGGAATTTCCTACCTCCCTGCCCTGGCCCCAGCTTGTCTGGGGTCATAAAATACTAGTGTCAAACCCATTTGTGAGTGTGCAGAGCAGAGCCTTTGTGATGTGCAAGTGTGATAGCTGACAGCTCCTCCCCCTCCTCAAGTCAGGCCATCACGGAAAACAACTATTACCCCTTTGTCTCATTGTCTGGTAGCAATACACAAACACCAACTGCCAGCTACACCAGGATATGTGATCCAGGATACAGGCTGCAGGCACCAAATGGTTGGGACAACAACATGCCAACTTTCAAAAAGTAAACACTGGATTCAAGCTAGCCTGGCTGATGAGGGATGTAACACCGAAACCGGTCCCAGGATGCTTGTTTCCGGTTCATGGAGGACCTGGCCTGGCAGTTCGGGCTGGACTGTTCCCATGAGACACAGGGTCAAGACTGATTTGCATATGGCTGGGTCTGAACTGGGGTTGTGAAGTGAGCTAAAGAAGGATGATGGATTCAATCCTGATCTGTGACTGGGGGTGAGGGTCTGCAAAGTTTCAGTGCTCCGTCCATCATCTCCTTGTGTTTGCTTTGTTTGCCCTAAGTTGGCAGGGTATGCCCAAACATGGGCTAACTTTGCCACTGGATTCAAGAAAGCCTGGTTGATGAGTGGTGTTAGCCCAAAACCGATCCCAGGATGCTTGTTTCCGATCCATGGCAGACCTGGCTTGGCAGTTCAGGCTGGACTGTTCCCATGAGGCACAGGTTCAAGACTGATTTGCATATTGCTGGGTCTGAACTAGGATGGCGAAGTGAGCTAAGGAACGATGATGGATTTAACCCAGATCTGTGACTGGGGGTGAGTGTCTGAAACATTTCAGCACTCCGTACATCATCTCCTTGTGTTTACTTTATAAAAGTGCAAAAACAACAGTTGATGGTCTGAATGCAGAACAATGTCATACATTCACCCCAGTACAGAGATCTGGGCCTAAATCCATCGTTTTTTTGGCTCACCATGCCATTCCAGTTTGAACCTAGCCATATGCAAATCAGTCTTGACCCTGTACCTCATGGGAACAGTCCAGCCCGAACTGCCAAGCCAGGTCCTCCCTGGACTGGAAACAAGCATCCTAGGACTGATTTTGGGGTTTTACCCCTCTTCAGCCAGGATAGCTTGATTCCAGTGGGATGAAGAGCACGGGACCCACATCTGGGAATACCCGTCCCACTCGGGGTGACAAATGCAAAAACAAAAGTTGATGGACAGAATGCAGAACAATGTCATACATTCACCCCAGTACAGAGATCTGGGCCTAAATCTATCGTTTTTTTGCTCACCATGCCATTCCAGTATGAACCTAGCCATATGTAAATCAGTCTTGACCCTGTGCCTCATGGGAACAGTCCATCCAGAACTGCCAAGCCAGGTCCTCCCTGGACTGGAAACAAGCATCCTAGGACCGGTTTCGGGGTTTCACCCCTCTTCAGCCAGGATAGTTTGATTCCAGTGGCATGGAGAGGCACAGGGTCAAGACTGATTTGCATATGGCTGGGGTGGCATAGTGGGCAAAAGAACGATGTATTTAACCCAGATCTTTTGACTGGGGGAGAATGTTTGCATTGTCAGCATCCCGTCCATCATTTGTTTGCTGTAACACTTTTCGCCCTAAGTGGGATAAGTATGCCCAGACGTGGGTCTCTTGCTCACTGTGCCAATGGATTCAAACAAGCCTGGCTGAAGAAGGGTGACATACCCTGAAACCGGTCCCAGGATGCTTGTTTCCGGTCCAGGGAGGACCTGGCCTGGCAGTTCGGTCAGGACTGTTCCCATGGGGCACAGGGTCAAGACTGATTTGCATATGGCTGGGTCCAAACTGGGGTGGCGTAGTGGGCAAAAGAACAAAGGATTTAACCCAGATCTTTTGACTAGCGGAGAATGTTTGCATTGTCAGCATTCCGTCCATCATTTGTTTGCTGTAACACTTTTCGTCCTAAGTGGGATGGGTATGCCCAGACGTGAGTCCCTTGCTCACTGTGCCAATGGATTCAAGCTAGCCTGTCTGAAAAAGGGTGACATACCCTGAAACCGGTCCCAGAATGCTTCTTTCCGGTCCAGGGAGGCCCTGGCCTGGCAGTTCGGTCTGGACTGTTCCCATGGGGCACAGGGTCAAGACTGATTTGCCTATGGCTGAGTCCAAACTGGGATGGCGTAGTGGGCAAAAGAACGAAGGATTTAACCCGGATCTTTTGACTGGGGGAGAATATTTGCATTGTCAGCATTCCATCCATCATTTGTTTGCTGTAATACTTTCTAAAAGTGGCATAATCAAAACTTTTATTCAAAATCCAACTTTACTATTAAAGAGGGTTTTAAATTACAATGCTGTAGATACTAAACTTGATATTCCCACGTGCTCCCATCTGAAAGTTATCACTTATTAAATGTAATAAGTTAACCAAATGTAATCCTATGAGAGAAGCCATAGATCAGGTGGCACAGGCTCGAAGGAAAAGAGTTAGGAACAAGGTCAGAGGGGACCCTTGGTTTAATGAGGATCCGAGGGGAAGGAAGCAAGTCCTTCGCCAATGAGAGAGGCATTGGCGTAAATCTTATGACCTAGCCGCGCTCGCAATCTACAAAGTTATGTTAGCCACTTACAAAAAAGCTATCATGGCCAGGAAGGCCGAATACTATGAGGCAAGAATCACAGAAGCCACAAATAAACAAACAGAAACTTTCAGCATCTTGAAGTTGAAGATATTGGCAACATTCAAACCCACCAGTGCCCCCAGGAAGGGGATCTAGCACCCCGCACCCCAGGCAAGCGGCTCACTTCCCGGTCTTGCCTCAACCCTGCCTCCCTGTCACTCCTGATGACCTGTGTTAAATCTGGCTCCCCGGTGGACTCCTGTCCCAAATGGTATTCCGAATGGCCATTTCTGGGATAGAAAGGGAGATTCTTGATCTACTCAATTGTTCCCTAGAGACAGACTTGATGCCCGTCGGCTTGAAGGAAGCTAGGGTCATCCCCCTGATAAAAAAACAGGGGTGGATATAGCTAATTTAAAGAACTACAGGCCCATCTTCCAGCTCCCTTTCCTGGCGAAAGTAGTGGAACAACATGTCCTCAAAGCACGCTATCTGTTTATTGAGGAACAACAGCTACTGCAGGTACAGCAGGCCTGCTTTAGGGCCCATCACAGCACAGAACTGGTGATGTTGTCAGTCCTGGATGAACTTAGGCTCAGGGCTGACAATAGAAAGATGAGTGCCCTGGTCCTATTGGATCTGTCTGCGGCGTTTGACACAGTCAGTCACCCTCAGCTTCTGGCACAGCTCTTCGATCTGGGCATCCATGGGCTGGCACACCACTGGCTAGAATCTTTTCTATCCGGTCGCTCCGAAAGGGTCCAACTGGGTGAACAGGTGTAGAACATTGGCGCACTCACCTGTGGTGTCCCCAGGGCTCAGCTTTGTCGCCTCTCCTGTTCAACGTCTACCTCCAGCCACTCGTGGCCGCACTGATGCGCTTGGAATGCCAAGTATTCAACTATGCAGACGACACACAACTGATTCTCCAGATAGATACTCCCCTCAAGCCCACGCCTGTGTGCAAAACATCCTCAGATACACAGTTAGTTGGATGACAGCCAACTCGCTAAAATTTAACCCTAACAAAACCGAGGGGCTTGTCATTCCCTTCAAAAATAACCCCTAGAGTGACCTCTTCTGGCCACAAGAGCTGGGCACCGCCCCTGTGCTGGTCCCAGTAGTAAAAAGCCTAGGCATCAAGATTGATGCCAACCTCTCCATGGCTAATCAAGTCTCTGCCGTAGTCTGTACTTGCGCTGGCTTACTGAGACAGCTGCAGAAACAAGCCCCGCTCCTCTCTACAGGCACACTACAGATGGTCGTGTCGGCTATGATCGTGTCCAGGCTAGACTATGGCAATGCCACACATTGGTCTCCCAGGGAAAATATATCAAGAAACTACAGGTGACCATGAATGACGCAGCTAGACTGATTTTCAGGCTCCCCAGACGAGCCCACACTACTCCCCTGCTGCAACAACTTCACTGTCTCTCCATCGAACAGAGAGCTAAGTTCAAAGGCCTATGCATTACTCACAAATCTGTTCACGGCCAAGCTCCAGCCTACATCAAGGAACGCCTAGGGCACTATGTGCCAGGATGTATTCTGTTATCATCCGAGGCAGGCCTCCTGGTCCATCCTCGGTTCAAATCCACTTCCAAAGGCGGTAGAGCCTTTTCTGTTTTAATTCCCCAGCTATGGGACCACTTGCCCGAACAAGGAACCCGCACTCCTCCCTTTCAGGAAACAACTCAAAACTCTGCTGTTTAGGGAGGCTCTGGACACAGCATAAAAATCCCTTTAAGCATTGCATCTGTAACTGCTGGTGGGTCTGTCTACCTTCTCAATGCGCTAAGAGACCTGCCGGTGATTATGCGCTATACAAATTCAAGTTGACATAACATAACATAACAGGCAGGCCCATGTCCAACATTTTAAATATACTGCACCCTGCTGTATAGTCTATTTAGGGCCTACCTTGGGGTGACATATGTTTTAAAGAGGGAAAGTTTAATCCAGGCAAAAAGGTTAATTTTGTGAGGTTTAAATGGCAGTTTAAATTGGCAGAAGCACTTAAGCACTGGTTAGCAACAATAAAGTGTGCAGAGTCCTAAGGCCAACAAATATGAGTTCAACAAAAAATAGAGGAGTAAGACATAAAGTCTGGGAAAGACCACCCTAAGGCTGGCAGGTTTAACACCCGACCTACTGCATTCATCAGAGCTCACAATTTAATACCTATTCTTATTTTTTTGTATGAAAGTTGATAATGCGAAGTTCCTCCCTATGATGTTTGCCATGGAATTAAGAACACATCAGTTCCCAATGTATTTGTCATAGTGTCAAAAATGTAAAACACTTTCCTCTTGCATTGGTCAGATAGTTCACAATGCAAAACCCCTCCTATTGTATTTATCAAAGTTCACATTGTAAAATTCAATCCTATTCCGTTTGCCAAAGAAATCACAATGTCTCGGATTTCACAATGTAAAACTCCTTTCCAGGTGAATTGGTCAGAGTTCTCAATGTAAAACTAATTCCTAATACATTTTCCTCCGCGTTCAAAATGCAAAAGCCATTCCTATATTATTTGCCAGAGAGTTTACAAAGTAAAACAGATTTCTAAAGTGTAAGTCACTGTGTTGCAGCATTCTAATCACCTTCCTTTTGTATTTGACGTTGGGTCTGCTTTAAAAATTCCCAAATCTGTCACAAGCAATAGAACTCCTTACAACTACTGTCTAATCAAATGATTGTAGACAAGAAGATCAACATGTTGGGGGAGACAAAACACCTTACTTTAATCATCTGCCTTTGAAGGGTATAGGGTAGGCACAAATGAAATGGACTGCTCCTACTTTAATTAAAGGAAGACAGGCTGTCACTAGGGACAGAGAAGTGCGACAAGTTGGCAAACAAATTTTTCCTTGGACATGTAGCCTTCAGGTAGCCACACCTCTAGGGCTGGCTGCCAAGCTTCACACAACGAGAGAGGCATTCTGCTTTTTCTAGAGTGGGCAGAATAGTGCACTCTGGGCTAGCTAGATGCCACACATTGCAGGAAGGGATCTGGTAGCCCATTTGCTAGTGTCTGCCACATCCCCCAGAGCATTTTCTGGGCATAAATATGGCACCCCTGGCACCCAGACCTTAGATCACATCTGAACAGGGGAGAGGACCAGAGAATGACTGCCCTGCTGTTTCCTGGACCTGCAAGAGAGGCTGCACCCTACTGCTGGACTGCACCTGCTGTTCTTCATGCTAGCAAAGAGAGTACTGTGCCTATGGTGCTTGGCTCATGGAAAAGTTGCTCCTGAGCCCAAGACAGAAGAGGTGAGCTCCAAGAGTCAGTTGGTTGACCTCCTGTTAGAGCACCAGGGCCAAAAACGTTGAAAAAGCCCGCTGTGGCAAGGCAATACCCTAAATCACTTGATCGCCTCTGACTGGCAACTTGCAGCCCAGACCCGATGGTCAAAACTTGCATCTGAATACGCTGCACTCAAGAGAGTGTCTGAAGTCCAGATTGGTTGCCCAGGATGGACACTAGCATAGCCTTTACCAAAGAGAACCACTGGTTTTGCTGGGACCGGATACCTGTAGTCCAGTGGCAACTGGAATTTTTCTGGACCGAAG
The DNA here is from genome assembly GCF_964204655.1 of Triturus cristatus. Lineage (NCBI taxonomy): Eukaryota > Metazoa > Chordata > Amphibia > Caudata > Salamandridae > Triturus > Triturus cristatus. The sequence goes on from NC_140584.1 coordinate 1,129,871,921, forward strand.
ACGAGTTCAAGGGACATTGACTCATGTGGCCAAAGACACCCCATCTGGACCATGGACCAAGGAGTAACCCCGAGAATACTCAATTGGCTGCATAAGCATTCTCAACATCTTACCGCATCTTCAGCATCATCTATTTCCTGCATCAGGACCACTCTGTTGAAGTCTATGACTGTTCTCCCATAGAACCTAAAAATTAACTTTAGATTGCTTTGGTGACAAGGTAATTGTCCTACAACTACTGCCTGGCCTCCTTGACCTTCTCCCTGCTGGAGTTGGTCACCCAAAGCGGGCCAGAATAGCCAAACACAACTTTATATCATTTTCCCAAACTTTCCAAACTTTCCGGTTACCAATGCTTGTTGACATTTTGTGTTCAAAGCAGTGATTTGTGATTTACTTATAACTATATCTATCTGGAACCCTACTGTCGATTTCTGGTCATTTTGGTGTGTAAAAATTCATGAAAAAACGATCCATATTTATAAATTGCTATCAGATTTCGTTTGTGTTGGGTGACTTTATCATTTTGTTGTTTTGCTGCTTCTAAATACTTTAAACTTGTTCCTTTGTTTAAGCCTGACTGCTCAAAGCCACAGCTTCCCAGGGTACAGCAGAGGCTCAACAATCCTGCGTGGCTGGACCCAAGTTGCTTTTGTCGGTGTATTACACAGTGAGGTTGCACAACCACACCATATAATACACCACTTTCCACACACTTTTCATATTATACAGAATGTACTTGTAAGTGGGCCTTTAGCCACACAGCTAATTATCTGAATTCGCATCTGATTATTAAATCCAATTATTCAATGATGTGGAGCCACAGGCAAAGGGTAAACACACAATACTTGATGCAATCATATAATACCACTGGGAACCTTAGAAACCAAATAGACGTGTGTTGCTCGGGGAGCTAAATGCGTCAAACCTTTTTCTTCAAAATGAAAAGCTATCTACTGTATGTGATGATCACACAGAGCTTTTCAGCAGCCCTGGCTCGCTGCCCCCAAATTATCTCTCTGTGTGCCTGCTGCAATGCTATCCCTGAGCCTGCTCGTGACAAAGGGCTGTGGGTAGCCCTCTCATTCAGACAGGGCAGATAAGAGCTGTGAACGTGAAGGTTTGGCCCAGTTGCCGTAACAACCTACGCTGAATCTGAGATAAATGCTCTCTGATTTTTGTTAGGACCTCTGCCAAGTATGAGATATGCTGGTAATAATGAAAAAGTGCCATTTCTAAATAAAACGCAAATTTATAGTAACTTCCTCTGTTTAACTCAAAGCACAACACACAATATTAAATCAGAATAACATGTTCCCATGCAGGGTTACTGCTACAGTAAAGCAAGCCCACTGATCCAGGCCTACAATGCTGTTGGTGAATGTGTGCTCCAGAGCCCATTTTCTCTCTAGCCCTACTCGTTTCCTATTGGCCATGGTGGTCATGTGACATGCCCCTTTTAGCTCATAATACAGGTGTGACTCCTGATTATCAAGTCCAGGGTATCATGGCAAACTAATATTGTGGACAAAATATTGAGGAACAAAATATAAAAAGGTAATTTTGTATAGATTTGCTGTCCATACTCCACATCTATGTACCTTGCCAATATCTATTGTCAAGGTACATAGATGTACTTTTTTACTTATGCCTACTACCCATCAGCCAGGACTCTCCAGCCATATCTGTCCTGGGCTCGTCTTTCGATCTGACACCAGGTGTAACTTATCTCGTTGTAGTCAGCCTCGAGGGCTCGGCACCAGGTGTACCTTCTTCATTGAGGGTTCCACGTCAGGGCTTGCCTGGTGGTGCTTGATGCAGGCTTTTGGAGGTAATGACCTATCTAGCCCCACAATCTTTCATGACTTCTTCATGAGCAGGGAATTCTAAAATCTGCTACCATATGTCATTGTTGCTGATGGTGTATAGCCAGCAGATTTGGAGGAATTGTCTCAGACAGGTATTGATGAAGGTTTGTACTTTGTTGGTGGTGGTCACTGTTGACCTCCAAGTTTTTACTACAATACAGAAGGGCCGATTTTACATTGGTGTTAAAAAGCCTGATCTTGGTTTGTAGCATTAGGTTCTTGGAGCTCTAGATCTTTAGCTGAATGAAGGTAGCCCTTGCTTTGCAGATTCTTGCTTTGACGTCGGGATCTGTGCTGCCCTGCTTGTCTATGACACTGCCCAAGTAGGTGAAGATCTCAACCTCTTCCAGTGCATCGCCTGCAAGAGTGACTGCTGGCCGTGTTAGTCTTTCGGTTCTTGTTTTTTCCCTCTGGATGTTGAAGCCAAGTTGTGCTGATGTGACTGCCACACTGATGGTCTTCTCTTGTATCTTTGTATCAGATGGGTATAGGAGAGTAGGGCCATGTTTTCTACAAAGACCAGGTCATCCAGCTGCATCCAAGGTGTCGACTGGATCCCGTTTCTTCTGTTTGCTGTGGATGTCTTTATCAGTCATGGCCAGCAGGAAGAGAAAAGGTGAGAGCAAACAACCCTGGCTGTCACTTGGAAGGCTTCCTTGAGTTGTCCTCTATGGACTATCTTGCAGGTCATTCCCTTGTAAGAGTTCCTGATGATTCTTACAAGTTTATCTGGCACACCACAGTGGCTGAAGAGTTTGTAAAGGTTCTCTCTGCCCAAGTTGTCGAATGCCTTCTCATAGTTGTTGAAGTTGACATAGAGGGGGGAGTTCCGGTCCAATGGCGGCTCCTCCGCTAAGGCAGAGAAGCATCTCCCAAATGCTGCTGTGCAGCAGTAAAAGAAAGTAAAAATAAAATGATAATAACGTGATGGTATTATCATTTTATTCTTCCTGCAGCTGCAGCATGAGGGCACGGCTGCTCTGCTGACGGAGCAGGGGAGAAGTGGTGGGCACGCTAAAGTGCGCATGATACTTTGACTGGCCCTCTCAGGCGGGCCAAACAGTCATGCGCACATTACCATATTCTCCATGTAGGCTGTACTGTAGCCTGCATGGAGAACATGTCCAGGCCCCCAGACCCCGTCTGAGCTTTAACCATGGGGCTCAAACGAATCACAACGCTGCATTGCAATGTTGTGATTGGCTAAGTGGAGCCTGGCTGCTTCCTATTTGGCGGAAGAGAGCCGACGTGGGACAGAGCGCCAAGGAAGTCAGTACTTTTTTCTTTTTTTTACAATTGTACCTCCTTACCCCCTCGTCCCCCCGCCCCACCACCTCAGATCCATGCTGGCAGTCCATCAACTGCTCAGTGATGATGCTCAATGTTGCAAGCTGGTCTGTGCAGGACCTATCTTTCTGAAAAGCCAGCTTGCTGGTCTCGCAGCTGAGCATCAACTTGTTCCTTCATTCTGATCAAGAAAACTCTATTCAACACTTTGCCAGGGATTGATAGCAGAGTTATCCCTATGTATTATTTGCAGTTACTCAGGTCACCTTTCTTGGGGATCTTGATGAGATATCCCTCCTCCAGTCTGATGGCACCTTTTCCTCTTCCCAGATCCCTCCAAACATGTAGTACAGCATGTCTACTGATGTTTCATTGTCTGCCTTCTGTGCCTCTGCAGGAATGTTGTCAGGTCCCGCTGCCATCTCATTTCTGAGATGTTTGATGGCTTGCCGTATTTCTTCCTTGGACAGTCTGCTGCAATCCATTGGCAAGTCCTTGTCAGCTGGCTGTATATCTGGTAGAGCTTGCAGCACGGGCTGGTTCAGCAGTTCTTCAAAGTGCTCTACCCATCTTTGTTGTTGGCCTTCGCTACCCATGATTGTCTTCTTAGTTTTACCTTGAACAGGTCTCTTACTTGCTGTATTGTCCAGAGGTTTTCCTTGTTATGTCATAGAGTTCTTTCAGTTTCCGAGGCTTGCTGATTCCTGGGCTTCTGTGGCAAGACCATTGATGAATCTTCACTTGTCTGCTCTTAAGCTTCTCTTTGCTTGCTTATTAGTTTCGGTGTATTCATCTTGAGCTTTTTCTATTTCTGCGTTTGTTTGGCTGGTGTTGATTGCAGCTTTCTTTTCATTTCTCTTTTGGACTTTGCTCAGAGTCTCAGAGAAGATGCATTCTTTATGATGATGTTTCTTGAGACCCAGTATCCCCTGGCAGATTGATGTCACAGTTTTTCTTATCTTCTCCCACTGACTTTCTACTGGGTGTCTGTCATCCTCTAGTTCTTGTAGGTCTTGAAACTTGTTACTGAGGGGGACTGAGTATTCACTCCATTTCTGTGCATCTTTGAGGAGGGCGGTGTTATATTGCTGGTGTTGGTTTGTCGGTTCTATCCATGCTTTCTTCAGCTTTAGCTTTAGCCTGGCCACGACAAGGAAATGATCTGATGCTGTGTATGCTCCTCTAATCATTCTTACATCCTGCAGGAACCTCCGGAACTTCTTGACAATGCTGTCATTGTTGATCTGATTCTCTGTTGAATCGTCTGGTGACACCCACATTGCCTTGTGTATTCTTTTGAAAATATAATACCGCATATCACCAGACTGTACATGGCACAGAGATTTTCTAGCCTTTCACCATTGTCAATCATAATTGCAAATGACTTCTACGTACCCAGTTCTGTTGCTTTCAATATTGGCATTGAGGTCCCCATCCAGTCTTTCCCAAGACATTTCTCCAGGATGGACTGGAGTCTGTTGTGAAATTGTTCTTTTTCCTTTTCTTTGCTGTCCTTTGTAGGTGCATAGCACTGGATAACATTCATGTTGATCCTCTTTTACTTTGTGTGCAAGCTCGCTGTGATGATTCTGGGACAGTGGGCTTCCCATCTAATCAGAGCTTGTTGACTGCAGGCATTGGCATACTCCCTGATTGTGCAGGGCGTTCTCTTCCTCTTGTCCAGAATACAGCAGCCTTCCCCCTGGAGCGAGTCATTTCTGTCCAAACTATTTCTATCTGGTCTCACTGATGCCAAGCAGTGCAAGGTTGTATTTTTTTAATTCTCCTGCTAGTTGGGCTGTCTTGCTTGTCTCATACATGGGTCTCACGTTACATGTCTCAATGGTGGTGGTCTTCATCGAAAGCAAGATGATTGCCCATACGGTGTCCAGGGATCTCTGGCTTTCACCACAAGGCATCATAGCGCTCCACGAAGGAGATTCCTCTCTCCCTAACGCTGGGATGTCTTTTAGTATTTTGGTTGATGCTTCTCCATGTCCATAGAATACGGACATAGATGCAGAGGTAAGATGTGGAGTTAAGAATAGTAAATCTACACTTCTCTCTGTGCACTTAATGTTTTTATGTTTTGTCCATGATATTAGTATGCCATGAAGATATCTATGTACTCAATATTTAAGAGTACACATTTTTATACATTATTCCTGGGTGACCAGCCTGGGAGTTCGTGCAAAAGGCAAAGATTGTAAATGGTGATCCAGAAGGCGATTGGTGTTTGGACTCAACAACCCAAGTGAACCTGGGTCTAGAACATGCTACCAGAAAACACAGAGAACACAAAGCTACCCAATATCCTTTCAATATGTGTTCAGCACTCATGTACAGATTTTGATAACAACGTTCTCAATTTAAATTATATGACATCAGCACAAAGGAAAGCAACGACATGCATACTACTACACTAATCTGAATTAGAATCTCTGCTTCTTCAATGATGATAAAAGCTAAAACACCAACCACATAAATAAGGAATCCATAGTTTCCCAAAATATATTCAAATCTGTCCACAAAACCTTTGATATTGTCACAAACCGATCAACCTGTTTGTACCACACCGCTGGCTTCTCTCTCAATTTCGGTAAATCATTTAGGAATGATGCAAGATCATAACCTCCACCAGGTATTTCTCTCAATGGAAAATCTGACTCACCCTCTTCGTTTTCTATAAACAGATGCAGCTCTTTCTCAAAAGTGCAATCCTTAACCCAAATAACCTTAAAAACATAGATCTCTCACCAATTTCTATTCCTGAGAAAGATCTGCAGCCAAGCAGCACATAACCCATATATCCAACAACAAGCATATAGATTCAATTTCATTCTAGTTTCAGATCTAAATGCCGCCCTGAGATGGCGTCATTATATATACTGTATGAGTATATGCATTTTGCACCACACATGTGGGTGTGGAAAATGTCTGACAGACATAATTTCACAAACCACTAATTATAATTTTGCACAGTCCTAATGTCTACAGGATATATAGTCCTGAATCCCCACAATTTGTTTATCAGATCCTCCCCAATAATGTTGTAGCATGCACCTGAATACATTTGGTTCCTATTAAAGTCTATACCACATTGAGGTATCACAATTCTTACTGGTCTTACCACCGCATAATAAAAGATTGCAGATGGAACCACCTTCTTGAAAATGATAATTTTGTTCATTGATCCAATTCACTCCCATTTTCTTTGTGTCCGCACACATTCTACCAAAATCACCTTTACAGCCACATTTGTTGCATAGTTAGTAATTCACTGGGCGGAAGCTGTAGCGAGGAAAATGTGACTTCCTGTCTTTTTTCTTGACCTTCAATTTGGAATGTAAACGTATTCTGTAGTAAAGTTTTTTTAATACGCCTGAGTCAACTTTGTACTATAACAAATTGAGATCTTTCCCTTTGTCCCCTTGTTCCTTGTTTTTCATAGGAAGTCTCTTCAACACCACATTGACTTCTGAAGTAGCCTTGGGCTCATATTTGTTCAACCTGCTTTCCAGACTTATCGTTCCTACTTTGTATGTTTATGGTAGAATTCAACATGATGTCTATTGCAGCCTGTTCTAATCTAAAATCTCTTGATTTTTCTTGATTCTGGTTTCATCATGATTTGATCTCTAATAAGCTCTTTAAATGTGATACTCTCATAACCTGAATTTGCTACCTGTTTACTGAGTACAGCTAAATATTCATCAATGTCTGAGAATAGAATTAGTAATGTTCCAAAACAGTGTTGATCTTTTGATCAAATCTTTCCTGAATTTGATGGATGTCATACTTGAATACAATTATGTCTCTGCGTACTGCAGGCCAGGCAACTGTTTAGATTCTTTAAGACCTTCATCTCCTAAAAGGAAGAATTGCTTCAGTTAAAGACTGTTCAGACCAACAAGCACTTCAACGTAGACTTTGAATAGGTCCAGCCATATGGCCCACTCAAAATTGGTTCCCCAGAACGTTGCAGAAATGATGCTGGAGGTTGTACGCTAAGCACGTTGATCGACCAACTAAAGCAAAAAAATGTGTATGATATTGTTCTTTTTTTCTGTGTTATTTACCAAAAGCATTAACATTTTCTTTTGTAAGTCAATAACCAGATGGATAGCATGAACTTTAACAATTTGTTGGTGAGATACTGAAATGTCAAATGAGTTACACTTTCTTAACCTAATTTTCTGAACAGCTCTTCGCACTTGTGCACACAACCACACGGAACTCTTTGACTCATTTGCTCCACATGCTATTTCCTAGCACGGTGGTTCTTAGCCTTTTGACTTCTGTGGACTCCCTCTTAATCATTACTGGAATCCGGGGACACCAACTGATTCATTCATTATTGGAATCCAGTGGCCCCCACTGAGTCATTACTGAAATCCGGTGGCCTGAGCCTAAGCAATTTCGATGGTATGAACTGCAAAACAATACTCAAAAATACAAAAAGAAGCATTCATCAAACAAAAAGGCTGAAACATTTTATTTCACAAACATATCAATCTAAAATAATGTATTTCATTTTAATCGGAAGGAGGAGCTTTCCTAAATTCAATTGAGACCGCCCATCATTCTTTCTATATAGTGTTTGATGCTCTTGCACTGCTCCCATGAATCAATCTGACGTTCCACATCAGGGCCAGATTTATCAATATATCAAGCAGTGCAATGCATCAAGACAACTTGCTGCACTGCATGAAAGGGAGACAGCAGGAAATCCCCATATTAACCAATATATGGCGCATTCCAGCCCTCTGCCTATGCTGGTGCACAATCTACTGCCTAACTCAAATGTAGGTTTCCTTCCGACATGGTGCAAGGGTTCCTGTATTGCAGGCAGGATTGTTTTTTGTGGAAGAAGGGACACCTTCCTGCACAAAAACAATCCTTATTGGGGTATAAAGATGTTTCTCCTTGTTGCACCTCCCCTGGGAATGCATAGCATTTTGATGCCTTCCCAGGTTTACCAGTCTTGGTAAATCCGGGACTGCACTAAAAACTGCTGTCCTAGCACAATGCAGCTTGTATGCTTTTCCAAGCCAATATAGCTGCTTCATGCATACACACTTATGTCAGCTCCCTGCATGACTCAAAGCCTTCAGTGCAATAGATTGGACCCTCACATGACTGTGCTCCCATGTTGGCAATGGATGCTACTAGTAAGGCCTTTGCATGCAATGTGCACAGAAAATACAACAACTGCATGGTGCACTTACTAGTTCCTGGAGTTCCAAATTTACCGACTGGCCAGTTACTACCTGCACTTCCTCTGCACTTGTTGCCAGTGTTGTGAAGAAGGATCACAGGCTGACTTACAATTCTTTATCTATAACGGAGCAACCAGATGCAGAGCTTCCTAGCTGACCCACTTATTGAAGGCCTCTCAGCATCCCTATACCAAATTACAAACTCTATACATCTGGCTCCACCATAACCCCTCCAATATATGTAATGATGCCGTTTCAGGGATGCATTTAGGTCTGCATCTAGACTGAAACATATTTACAACAACATAGGTGATGTTTTGTACTGGGGTGAATGTATGACATTGTTCTGCATTCTGTCCATCAACTGTTCTTTTTGCCCGAGTGGGGCGGGTATGCCCAGACATGGCTCCCGTGCTCTCCATGCCACTGGAGTCAAGCTATCCTGGCTGATGAGGGCTGAAAGCCTGAAACCGGTCCTAGGTTGCTTGTTTCCAGTCCAGGGAGGACCTGGCTAAGCAGTTCGGGCTGGACTGTTCCCATGAGGCACAGGGTCAAGACTGATTTGCATATAGCTGGGTTCAAACTGGAATGGCATGGTGAGCAAAAAAACGATGGATTTAGGCCCAGATCTCTGTACTGGGGTGAATGTATGACATTGTTCTGCATTCTGTCCATCAATTGTTGTTTTTGCAACTCCCCCGATATTTCCACCGCCCTACCAGCGATGTATAAGTTAATAAAACGGGATGAAAAGGGACGGAAGGGCTTGGGCATAGCTGTCCTATTCAAAGAGTGCTTTACCTGCGTTCCCGAGTCAGTGGCCCAATTGGGTGAGCATGAGATCTTAGCTTACTCAGTGCCCAATGGTGAGCACAAACTACTCGGGGGAGCAGTAATTTACAATCCCTCTGGCTATCAGCCAGATTTTAGCACAAAAGTGTTGTCTCACCTATTCCTTCTCTGCCTAAAACACAAACACTTCCTAGTCATTGCCGATTTCAATATTCACTTTGAAAACTCTATGAACCCAGGGGCCAAACACTTGGAAAATGATATGCTGATACTGCAGCTATATCACACAGCCGAACACACACTAGACCTGCTATTCTCCAACATAGAGACCGCTAATGTTTCCGAAATTACACCTCTGTCCTGGACCGACCACTCTTTAATTTCCTTCTCTTTTAAACTGCCAATCACGGTGGAAGAGGTGTGGCTCAACGGCCAGGGTGCCTGATTTCCGACCACAGTGTTCACAGTTCAATCCCCGGCGGCAGGTTAGCCCAGCACCATGTGACTCTGGGCAATAGCTTGCTTAATCTTCCCGACGCCCCCAAGCGCCAGGACACCTCTCCGGAGGTAGCTGTGAGCTTTACAAATGCTGACATTTACAAACCAACTCACGCTACCACACTGCCAACAATGGTAAAAAGACCATGGAACTGCATCACCTCTGACTTATTAGCTTCCCATTTTTCCCCATGCGACCCAAGTACCACCAAACACTTTCTGCCCAGGCAGAGGCAGAACGCTTGCAAAAAGAGATTGCTAATGCTCTGGATCAGCGTGCCCTTAAACTAGAAAGCAAAGCTAGCAGGCAAACACAATCAGAGAAGTGGTACTCACTAGAACTGAAACTACTGAAAAGGAGATGTAAATCTCTTGAACGCAAGTGGAGACTATCTAAAGATAGCAAAGATAGGCAGGTCTACAAAGGAGAGCTGAAAAGCTACCAGAATGCCCTAAAAAACACTATTAATCAAAACAAATAGAAGACAACAGCAAATCATCCAAAGAACTATATTAAATAGTGAGAGAACTCTGCAAACCATCGAGTATGTCCAATACCATGACTCCCACAATTGATAATTGCGACTAATCAACAGCTTTTTCACCGATAAAGTTGCCAAAATCTACACCTCCTTCAATAAACAGCCTGCTGCTAACAATATGGATTGGGAAACACTAGCACCACACCCTCAAGCACATGCTTATTTAGGCAACTTGATTCCTCTTTCGGAAGTACAGGTTGCAAAAACTATGATTGAGGTTAAAGCAGAACCCCACTTGATCCCTGCCCTCACTTTATCTTCTCACGACTTGCATCAGTTTTATGCCCACATGTTACTCATATCTTCAATAAATCCCTGGATTCAGCTTCATTCCCAGCTATATGGAAGGAAACTGTGGTATTTCCACTGCTAAAAAAAGCAGCTTTGGAAATCTACGATCCGGCAAACTACCGACCAATCTCACAACAACTATACTCATCTAAAGTATTGGAGAGATTGGTCAATAAACAACTGGTCAATTATTTAGAAACCAATGATCTCTTAGATCCTTCTCAGACAGGATTTAGAGCTGCCAATAATACAGAAGACACCTTACTTGCCACGTTAGACAACATTTGATCCTTGGTGGACCAAGGTAAAGCTGCTGCACTGATCCTTCTGGACCTGACGGCGGCTTTTGATACTGTATCTCACGACCACCTGCTGCGCATCCTTCATGAAAAAGGAATACATTCGAAAGCTCTTCAGTGGTTCACCTCCGTCCTACAAAATAGGACACAAAAAATTCAAATGGGCCCAAAGAGTATTATACACGGAGTCCCACAAGGGGCCTCTTTAAGCCCCACTCTTTTCAGCGCCTATGTCTCCTCCTTAGCTGTGATTAGCAGGAAATGGGGCTTTGATATCTGCCCCTACACGAATGACACGCAGCTTTTAGTTGCCCTGGAAGACAAGCACGAGGACACCAAAAGTAACCTAATTAACTGTCTCCTTGAAACCACAACCTGGATGATGGAACACTGTTTAAAGTTAAATGACAGAAAATCTGAGATGCTGCTCTTCGGTGGAGCACACTTAATCTGGGACAGCACCTGGTGGCCCTGGGTGCTAGGAGCCGCCCCAGAACCCAAGCGAGTTGCAAAACATTTGGGCATACTCATTGAGAATGCACTACCCATGCAAGATCATGTTCGAATGCTGTTTGGAAAAAGCTTCGCTACACTGAAACTACTTTTAAGACTCTTTTTCTGGATCCCCCTAAACTGTAGAAAGTCCATTACCCAGGCCTTATTTTCTAGTAGACTAGACTATGGGAATGTGCTCTATGTGTGCATGCCCGAGTATCTCTTCACCCGACTACAGGTGGTCCAAAATGCGGCTGCTAGACTGGTTTGCAATAAAAGCAAATACAGTTCGGCATCTGAAAGTTTGAGAGAACTGCATTGGGTGCCTGTACACCAAAGGGCCAAGTTCAAGCTCCTTTGGTATGCACACAGAGCGCTACACAAGAGTGGACCCTGTATCTTGCAAGATAAGATAGAATTCTACGCTCCCCCACAAAACTTGAGGTCTCGCCATCAAGCCTTGGCCAAGATCAAATGGACCAAAGGGGTAGAACAGGAGACCGATCCTTTTCCAAACTAGCAGCCGTCCACTGGAATGAACTTCCACTAGATCTATGCCTAATGGACGAATATCTGCTCTTCAGGAAGAAATTAAAAACTTTGCTGTTTCCTAGATTATAACCAAAGCCACCTATTAGCCGGCTGACTCCTCAACCTGAAACTGATCACAATCGCCCTCCCCATATCAGGATTATGCTCTCCTAGTGCTGTGATGTCCTTTGGGATGAATGATGCGCTCTACAAATACAAATGCAAATACAGTTAAGGACAGTGCAGTTAAAGCACGACACAACACTCCAACCTGAGTAGAAACACACTTAGGGGGAGTGGGAGCACACAACAACCAGCACTCCTACCAGGAGTGGAGTCCAGCGCGTCCGCGCTGCAGGCTGGAGAAGAAGACCGCCTCCGGGGGTGTAGCCAGAGCAGGCCAATCGGGTGCACTGATTTTAGATATTGCAAAGATGTATTTAAAATAATTATGCTTCTGTCAGGTGCATGTCCTAAAACAAAGGACATACGATTTAAAAGACACAACAAGATTCTGGAGATACTAATTAATAGAACAAAAAAATTTGGAAAATCGATGTGGATTACTAATATAGAGGGAAGCGCATTTAAAGACAATGAAGGTGAATTAAGAAAACCTGATGCAGTGTTCACCAAAGGTGGGACTGCTGTAGGGATTGATGTGTAATCTGTTACAAAAACTCATAGTACTCCCCTTAACAAGCATTTTATAGCAAAATTATTTATTATATTGAACTCTCTCAAGGAATCAAAACTCTCACGAACTGTTCAGCCGTGAAATTTCAAGGTTTTATTGTAGGTTTCTGGGGAATGTGGCCACAATGTAACAATGCTGCTCCAACTGATCTAAGATTACAGATGTCAATCCCATCAGGAAAATGTATGTCTAATTTCTATGAGGGACATTTTAAAAATGTGTCAATTATTAGATGAGTAAAGCTCAATAATGTTATGCTGAATTGTGAATGTTATGTTTCAAGTGAAATGTTAATATTAGAACTGTTGAAATATATTAGGTTTAGAATTTAATTACAGTGTGGAATTTAGATATGTTGCCAGCTAGTTATTAGGGTTTGACAATATAATTATTATTTAGAGTGTGACGTTTTAGAGTGAGAAATTAGTTAAATGTTGATGCATGAAAGAATATGCACTAGAATGCTTTCTACACAATCAGTACAAGTCACATTACTGTATGCTGATCATAAGCTAACCAAAACTTACTCTGCACAGGACAATTGTAATCAGAAGATCTGGTAGTGCAATTAGCCATAGGCAATATTAGATAGCTAGGCAGGTACTGGAGAGCGTACCGTCTCCATCATATATGTTCTTTATGTTTCCAGGATGGCAAATTGAAATGTAGTTGCACTCAAGAACAATCTTTGTGTAGTTGGAAGCAAGAACAATTTGACACCGATGGGCAGTAATAATAACCCTAAATGAGCCAACACATGGGGGTACAAGAACAGCTCAATTCCTCATCATCTAATTAGTGACGTGCATGATTGAATGAACGAGATTCCCACAGTCCTTAGCTACTATCTGCCAAAACCACAAACAAGGAAACAGGCAAGACATAATCAGCAGGGAAAACCCCCTGTTGAGTTTGGCTGTAGTCTGGCACAGTGAAAAGGCATAACAGGTGTAAGACAACTAGGTTTTTGTTTTGATGAGTCGACCCAGGCCATCTGGTTGCCAGGTCAGGCTGGCCCATCTGGTCGCCGGTTGCCAGCCAGGTGATCAGAGACCCAGCTGGTGCAGATAACTGACTTGTATCTAGTTTCGTGTGTATGCCTAACAACACGAATTTGGGGTCCATAGGTATCTTTTCTCCTAATACATTTTCTAGTTCGGTCAGTAGAGCTCCCCAATATTCCTGTATTTTCTGACACTACCTTGTCGTATGAAAATAGGTGCCAAATTCCATGTTACATCTGCGGCAGTTGGGTGCGTCCGCCCGACTTTCTACATTCTTAACTACATAATCAAGTATTGCTCCTTTTTCTTTACTACAGACAACTAAACAGAGTACAGTATTTCACTTACTATTTTCTGTAAACATCCTCTTCAAGCTACCTACCAAAAAATAATTATAAATGCTATAAAAACACATTACAGAGGGCTGTCGCGCAATGTTGGGGTGCTAAGACCATTCCAACGGTAAAAAAATGGCTTTGTGACTTGCTTTACTGTAGGGACCAGTTGTTGATTTATGAGGAGGAGTTGCCTGAGACTTCTCGCCCCAAGGATTTCTGGATCCCGCTTACTGCATACCTGCTGTCCTGTCCAGACTTTCTGTAAATCTGTGGAAATGACGCACTCTTTTAATTTTATATCACCTGTCCTTGTGTGGGAATTTGCCAACTGCCTGAGTCACGGTTGTTACATAACTGTCATCTGACGCCCCGTGGGCTCATACTATCTGCTCACATGAGTGGATTTAATGGAGGAGTTCACCAACTGCCATCATTGCTATTGCTTCATATATGTCTGTTTACTGATACACGGATTTTTCTCGAATGTACTAGAACTATGATTTTGCTCTGCCTGAGGGGGATATGAGGGGGTGGAGTGGGCTTGTTCATTATTGTTTGTATGTATCAGACTTGCATATCTTAGATGTCATTGTATTGGCTGAAACTAATAAACATATGTTTAAAAAAAAAAAAAAACATTACAGATAGCATGTTCAATCCACTCCTATATTGCTTTCTTGGATTTGTAAGAACAATCACAAACAACTTCATCTTTGGCCTCGTGTTTTATGATCTTAACAGACCCTCTAGATAGCAATATTGGACCATCTACATTGTTCTCTCTCTCCCATTCTCTCTTTGTCACTCTCTGTCTTTATACAACCAATCTCCCTTGCAGGCATTCAAGAGAAACCACTGATATCACTCTGTGCTAAAATGCATAAGCAGTATGCATTCTGGGAGATACGCAACCGTTGAAGGCCAGTGTGGAGTTTGCCACCCACACGGAGTTGGGCACAGGGCCTAGCCAAAGTCCTGGCCCTGCGGGCATCATCATTGACACATTGCATGGTCAAAGGCTGAGCTCAGGGGGGGTTGGCCTCCCTGCAGGAGGTTGGGTGTAGGGCCTGGGTGAAGGATCAACCCTATAACGCTTGGCCGGGCCTTTAAAGACTGGTGTAGCCCGGTACAGAGGGCAAAAGACTGCATTAAGACATTGTGGCACCGATTTATTAACACTTTCTGATAGATTTACTTCACTTTGGTAAGGCAAACTCAGCCCAAAGTGTTGAGGTGGGGTTTACTATTCAACGCAAACCAAGATTTATAATGGAGAGTATCCCAAAGTAACCTATAGTTGTCCTATATGCTACTTTGCACAACATTACGTCAAGGGGTCGTTCTATGGGTGGTACATGGCCCTTCCCAGGCAACCGCCCATGGGTTCTGACAAAAATCCCTATCTACTGGCATTGGAAGAGAGGGATTTGTGCCATACCCATGCATCTCCTTGAGGCAGGTGTAATAAGAAGAAATATTGTAGTCTCTCCTCGCTTTTCCAATTTTCAATAGTAAATTGAATTGAATTGAATTGTAAATAAGGCGAAGGGTCTATCGCCACAGGAACGTCATAAAAAGTGATGCTCCTGTGGCGATAGGGGCTTGTAAATATACCCCTTAGTTTTTTACTGGAAGGGTCACATACCCAAACAAACACTATCCTTTAAAGAACACACAGGCCTACGCACTATGGCTTAAGGATGTGTACATTGGCGCTTGATAGCCAAAAGTGTGTCTGCTTTGGAAGAGAGAAAAAATGCACATTTTCTTAGTAGATATGGTGCTTTTTTGCTCTCTCCCTTTGGTGCAAGTCGATGAAGCAAGTTTGGTTGCGGCACCACCTTGCATCTAATATTAGTAAATCTGGGGCTCTGTCCTCCTGGAGCAGAATGTTTTTATGGCTTTATAATACTGTGTAGGAGGCTATCACACCCATTAGTGTTACACTCCTCTGTTATAGATGCTCGCATTTACCTTAAACCTCTAACAGTAGAGTAGGCCCGTAATGGCCAGTATAGCTTGCTATGTTTAACTATAAGGATATATTGACATTAATACACAGGCATGACAAACAACATTAACTTTTTTGTATATTTTAATCAAGAAAGGTGGTTATAAGGAGAAGCCTGTTTTGTGTTTTTTTACAGCTTTTAACTTTTAAAAAAAATATCTGTACATTTTTAGGATTTAACTAAAAACAAGATATAAGTGGAATTGAAAATTGGATCCAATAAATTTTAAAAATATACTTTTACAGACTTGCTTGTGAGCTGGGCCACGGATTGAGTACTCTGCTCTCCAGGAGACAAACACGTACCACTATCCATAGACGACAACACCATCCATTGGTAGAGCGGGTTCCGATTGCCTGTCAGAGCAACAGCAACATCTGGAAGAGCTGTGTCCCCAGGCTGGCCAGTGTGCACAGGAACAGTTGGCATGGAGACTCTTTCATCCTCCTGAATTTCCTCTTCACTTCGGAGAGTTGCATAGTACGCCAAGCTTTTAGAGGTCTATATATCCGATGTTCCAAAACAGTACTTTTTTCTAGTACCTGTGGAAAATTTGCAGTCGGAAAGCTTCTAAGTGACCAGCTTTGCTAATGCTTTCTTCTCTCTAGCTGGTATGATAAAGAACCACCAGGCGATGGACAAATCTGAGATCTGTTGCCCCTCTTGTTCTTCTTCTTCTTGGGACTCCTCATCTCTACATTCCTCCTGAGATGCCATTGTTTTTGTTAATCCCCCAAAACATTTTTCCAATACTAGGAAAAGTGAGCACAGAGTGAATAAGGTCTGATGTTCTAAATGGCCTCTTGCTGATGAGAATAAGAGAATGGGACCTTCCTGAGATTTCTTCAAAAGAATCACATTAGCCAAGGAGATGGTGTTTCACTTTGTGTCACAGGTACTGTAATACGGCATTCAGGTACCACAGTGCAGTACCACTTAAAAAACCAAAATGCCACTTAAAACGTCAAGACATCATCCCTATTTATGCCTGTGAGGAAACCTCTAAGCTTGAAGTTTAAATACAAGTACCACTTTATAGTAAAAAGAACTTTATTTTTGTTAAAGGTTTGGGTCATGAGGCATACATGTGGGACCTCAGAGAGGAGGCGAAGGTCCTGCAGCACTTCCTCATTGGCACTTTTGATTCTGCAGAAGTGCCCCTGTGTCTTATGCCAGGTAAAAAAAAATGAAAGCAACCATTTGATTACCAGAAAGTGAACAGTAGTTAAAACAAGCTCATAGACTATAGAAAAGAACAGTAAGGGGCTTTTTACGAGTCTGACTGTCCACGGACCGCCGAATTCGCAGGGACGTGGTGGTGGCAGTTTTCCGACCGCCATTTTATGATCAGGGCAGTCGGGCCACCCTGGGCGCAACTACCAGGGATCAGAAATCCCTGGCAGTGATGTAGCGATCTTGAGGCCGTAATATGCTTGGCGGGCCACCACGCATATTACAAATTTTCACGGCAGTGTGACCGGCATTGAAGTGTGCAAGTGAAAAAACTAAGGGGATCCTACGGGGCCACCTTGTGCCTCTGCGCCATGTGGATTCACACAGAGGGCCACAACATGTGCCCCCCTGTGTGCATGTACCCCAGTACCTGCACGGCATGGCTGACAGCCTTTACAGGACTTGCCCCTAAGTTAAGAAAAGAAAAGTAATAAAAGGGTGTAGGGTACGGAAACCCTCCCCCCTAGACCACATGGGTGGGGAGGTGACCAGAGGGACATCCCCTCTCCCCCCAAGGCTAAAATAAAATTTAAAAATCTGCAATTTTTGCCTCTATCCAGCGGAATTGAAAAACAGAAAAAACAACGTGGCAGCTGGAGCCACATTCTTCAATGATAGAACCTGGGGAGCCTACTCCAGGGGTCGCATTGTTTATTTAAGGGGAGGGGGACCCCATACCCTGTGTACCAAAGTATTTTTTTATGGGAGGGGTGCACAATCCCCCCTCCAAAGGCCAATTTCGTCCCCGGGGACCCTATGTCCCGGGACCTAATCTAATAAATAAGGGGAGTGGATCCCCTCCCCAAAGTTATTACAGACCCCATTAGCCCACCATCATTCGGTCCTGGGCCACCATTCCAAGCCTTGAAAATGACCTGGGGACCCCATCCCCCAGGGCCACTAGCTTTAAAAAAAGGCCACCCAGGCACCCCATCCTTGGGGCTGGCTCACATGCTGTGTCCCAGGGAGCCCACCCCAAGGAGACAGTGGTTACCCTGCCGTCATTGACATGGGTAGGGAAACTTGTGTTTGCCCCAATCCGGTGGGAGCATTTTTAAAACTCCTACCAAACGGGAGCAAACCCAAAGTCTGCTGCCAGTGGGCGAGAACTGTAAAAATGCTCCCGCCAGCTGGGAGCAGACTTTTGATCTCTTTTCCTGCCTTCACTGATGCGGTCACGGAAACAGATCAAGAGATTGCTCCTGTACGCAGGGAGCAGCATAAATAACTGCTCCGTGCAGGAGAAATGCCAGCTCCTGCAGCATGCAGGGGGACCGCAGGGGACCCTGGGCTCTCCCATGGCCCTCAACAAGTGTATGGTGAGTGCCCTGGGTAGGCATCAGAGATGTCATCAATGATGTCATAGAACATCATGAGTGATGTAAAAAGTGAGGTCCTAAGCAGTGCATGTTGGAGGTGCAAGATATAGTTGACTCTGCTAACTATAACTGGTGAATTTGTGTGTTTTATTTTGATGCAAAACATTTATATTGTCACAGACAATTTCATCTAACAATAACGTTACTTAACCTTTGGGTTTTTTCAGTGAATTTCAAAGTTTTTTTTAAACAAAAAAAAAGATCATTTATCAGTCCTATAAGGCTACTTTAACCTTTGTAGGGTTTTTTTTAACGTAAAGTAATATTTTATTACCATATGTAAAGCCATCCACATGCAGCGAATGTCCTGTGCTGGTGCACAGCAGGGGGTTGCAGCCAGGCCCTGTGGCCAACCTACCCAGAAGCAGCAAGCCCCCCTGCAGGAAGCCAACAACACTCTGCATAGAGCTTTTAGTCACACGCAGCATGGTGTTGGTCACAGGCTCTGGCTTGCAGCCAAGCCCTGTGTCCAACTGCACACAGGCAGCCAACCCCATGCTGCACAAAGCCTTTGGCCTGTTGGGGTGTTGGTCACAGGGCTTGGGCTGATGCCAGTTCCAATAAGAAGGGGAGTGGGGCCATGTGGCCTACCTCCCCAAACCTTAATCGGTCCTGGGGACCCTATCCTCAATACAATTAACCAGGGAAGGAGGGCGTGCAGCATCGCTCCCGAGCCTTATCAAGCCTCTAGCACCCCATCCCTCATAGCCGCTCATTTTTTAAAAAGTGGCGGGGGGTCGAGTGACCCCACTCCCCAAGCCTTCTCAGTTCCTGGGGACCCCATCCCCTCGGAGCTGGCTGTTTTTAAAAGGGGAGGGGGTGCATGGCCCCCCTCCCAGAGCCTTATTATGCCCCGTGGAACCCATCCCCCCAGGCCAAGTAATTAATAAAAGGAGCGGGGCATGCGGCTCCCACCCTGAACCTAATTAGGCCCCAGAGACCCCTTCCCCGGGGCTAAAATCTAATTAAAATGGGGGCTGGCCATACAGCTCCCCTACCCGAGCCATTTTTGACCCCAGGGACCCCATCCCCAGGCCAAATTTGCTTATTTAGGGAAGGGGAGGTGGGCATGCAGCCCTTTTCCCAAGGACATAGTTGGCCAATGTATTTATAAGGGAGGGGGCAACGCGACCCAATCTCCAAACAGTTTTTGTCCCTCGGAGCCCCCTCCCCTGATGCACAAATTTGTAATTTAGTGAAGGGGTCATGAAGCCCCTCTCCGCAGGCCATATTAGGCCTAGAGGGCAAGCCCCTGGAGCCAAAATCTCATAAAAAGGGGAGGGGACCACACACCCACCCTCCCCAGGCCATGTTTGGCCATTTTCAGCCCTAGGGTCCCCATTCCAGGGGGCCCAAAGTATTTTTTAAGGGGAGGGGGCCACATGGGCCTCCTCCCCGAACCTTTAACAGGGCCCGGGGACCCCATCCCCCAGGACCGTGCATTGAAAAAAGGAGCCCACCCCCATGTCAAAACCATTTACAAAAGGGGAGGGGTCCATGCAGCCTCCCTCCCTGAGTTATTATAGGCCCTGGAGAGCCCACGCCCTTGGGCAAAAAATTGAAAAAGGCCCTGGGGACCCCATTCCCCAGGCACAGTACCTTTTTAAAAATGGATGGGGTCCGCGAAGTCCTCCTCTCTGAGCCTTTATTAGTGTTCGGCTAATTTGCTGTCTCTCAGGGATCGCACCCCCGGGGAACAGTTTCTCTGCCTACACCAACGCGGGCAGAGAAACTTGTGTCTGCTCCTGCCTGCTGGCACCATTAGACCACACCGATGACAGGGAAATAGATCAACAGATTGCTCCTGTCTGGATGTAGCAGCATAAATAACTCTTCCCTTCGGGTGGGGGTAATATGTGTTCTCCCCTTAATGAAAGAATGTGCCCAGGCCGCCATTTTTTTTTTACTATCCTGTGCATTTGCGACAAAAATTGCTGATTTGTTTTTGTTTTTGGCCCCAGATGGGTTCCCTCTGGGTTCCCCCATGGGGCCTATGGGGCAGGGTATCCCTGCCCTGCCCCCTTATATTTATTTTTATTTAAAACCTCAGGTCAGGGGACTTAGTGCTCGAGTACTGTAATGGCTGTCACCAACATTTTTCTGATGTTGTTGGCAGTCAATCAGAACACTCACTCCCACGCGAGTCTGACTCCCACGGGAGTGGATTGGCGCAAAGGGAAAAATGCTCCCTGTGCCAATCAAAAGGCTCATTTTTTGAATTGCCATTCCTGTGAGAGTATCTCAGGCGTCCATGGACCCAACTGTACAGATACACAAATTTATTTTGTACCTTAATTTCTCAAAAAGTACTGACCAGATTTACACCTAATAACAAAAATATCAATCTGCGGACCAAGTTCTAGCTTCATGCCAAATTTGGTGTAAGTCAGTTTTTGCTGTGGACCTGCCTGAAGAAGTCTATGGAAAATGCCTGGGGATATTTTGTTTTCAGACCCCCTTTTTTCTCAGCCTCCACTTGATGGATCCCCCCAAAACTTCCCATTCACAAACTAGGCAAAAATTAGCACTTTTTTGCAAATTTTTGTGGATATTCATCAGACGGTGCCAGAGGTATTAGCAACACAAAAAAGACTAACCTAACTATAACTACCCAGTGGCAATCGCACAGGATAACATAAATATGCAAAAAAAGACCGCAGGGAACTCAAAGTTTAGGTGGAGAGCTGCCATCCACGCTGAGCTGAAAAATGACAAAGGTCTTTTACCACTCCAGGTACAGTATTAAAGCTTTGAATTGGTAAAATATATTTGGCACTCTTAATCTGAAAGGGTATTGTTTTGACTTATACTGGGTGCTCAATTGTGTCTGGACAAAACCATACCTTTCTGATTAACTCTAATTAGAGCCAAACATGTGTCAGGGGTTGCTTTTATTCATTCTAGGTTGACTTTGATGGTATTTTACTAATCCAAACCTGTAATACCGTGCCTGGAGTGGTAAAAGGCTTTTGTCATCTTTCAGCTCAACATGGATGTTATGTTGTATTATGTTATTAGCATTTATAACGCACACGGCTACTCAAGAGTGTCCCGGCACGGGAGCTACAGGCTAACATAGGAGCAAGAAGAGGAGACTGCAGCTTAAATAAACAACAGAGTTTTAAGTCGCTTCCTAAACAGCCTAGGATCTTGGGTGCTGTGTAGTGTGTATGGCAAAGAGTTCCAAGCCTCTGTAGCCTTAAAGGAGAGGGAGCTACCCCCCATCCTTGCCAGAGGGAAGCAAGGGATCGCAGCCAAACACTGTGAGGCTGAGCGCAGTTGTCTCCATGGCACATAAAAGCTAAAACGATTCCTAAGGTAGAACGGGCTAAATCTGTGAAGGGCTGCATGGGCGAGGATCAGAGCCTTAAATTTAACTCGTTGGACCACAGGGAGCCAGTGCAAATCATGCAAGTATTGTTTTATGCTTGCCCTTCCTGCTACATTAAGCAAGACTCTGGCCGCCTCATTTTGTATTGTTTGCAGCTTCTTCAATAGGTAACCTGGCAAACCGATATACAGAGCATTGGCGTAGTCAGTGCGTGTGAGGATCAGGGCACGGGTAACCATTTCCATCGCTGCATTGGGTAACAGGGGTAAGAACTTCCTCACGGATATCAATGTTCCGAAACACTGACCTGTCAATTTCTTTATGTGTGTGGCGAACCGAAGATCTTCACTGAACCAGACCCACAGATTTTTGACTGGTAAACCCACTGATTTAGGTAAAGGGTAGTCTGTTGGCCACAGTGCTTCCCTAAACTGAGGCAGAAAGGACCCATACAAGAGAATCTCCGACTTGTCCTCATTGCACTTAAGGTGGGCAGCTGTGAGCCATTTGAAGACGGCTGTGAGACATTCTTTGGCCTGAGCCGGTGTCTTTATCTCTCCAAGTGAAGAGGAACTGGGTATCGTCTGCATAGACAATGATCTTAACTCCCAGCTCCTCAGCAAGATAGACCAAGGGGGTGACATATATATTGAAAAGCAGCAGGCTCAGGGTGGAGCCCTGCAGCACGAGTCATGACCTTTTTAGGTGCCAATGAGGCCGGAGGTAGCCACACTTGCTGCGATCTATCTTCCAGTAAAGATTTAAGCCAGGTCCACGCCAGACCAGAGACGCCGATGTTCAAGAGACGGGCTAATAGTTGGGAACGAGGCACCATGTCGAAGGCGGCAGAGAGGTCCAATAAAATCAGCGCTGCTCTGCCACCTGCGTCCAAACAGTCTCTAATTGCCTCTGTCATTTGAACCAGGGCCGTCTCTGTACTGTATGTGGCACTGAATCCCGATTGGGCTGGATGGAGCAGGCCAGATGTTTTGACAAAATTAGCGAGCTGTTTGTGAACCGCTTTCTCACATACTTTAGCCAGCACCGGGAGAAGGGAGATAGGGCGGTAGCTAGCAGGAATGTAATGGTCCAAGGATGGCTTTTTCAATAAGGGTAAAGGTTTGGCCTATTTCCACTCCAGTGGCACAGTGGCGGTCTGTAGGGACATATTAATAAGGATGTTGGCCTCTGGGTTAGGAGGGTGATAAGTTCTGCGCGGGGCGCTAAAAAGCTCTGAACAATTGAGAATATTTCTTTGGCATTATTTTTAGACAGGGAAATGCGCTCCGCATAATGACGGCTTTTGGCCTGGTTAATGGCAGCGTTGTTTGCGTTATGAGCCTTCCTTAATGCTGTTTTAACCAAGGGACAATAAGCCCGTCTCCAACAACGTTCCAATTTTTTACAATGCTGTTTAAGCTCTTTGAGCTCACAGGAATACCATGGTTTGGAGAGGGAAATTCTAACTGACTTGTTAGAAGAATGTGGGAGTAATTGATCCACCGCATGCAAGATCCTGCTAGTAAAGCTCTCCAGAGCTCCTCCGAGATCCGAGGTGAGAGTCGGATGAGTGGCAGCCAAGTTCTGACTCAAAACAGAAGGATCTATTCTATGAGAGGGTCTGCCTTGGCAACGCCTGCTAGATGGACAGGGCAACTGAATGGTCCACGAGAAGTGGATCAGGAAGTGATCCGACCAGGTGACTTAGAGGGGCTCTCCAACACATAAGGGAAAGTTGGAGAAAACCATATCTAAAATATGCCCACCCTGATGTGATGGGGAACTAATCCATTGGGTGAGCTGAGTGAGATTCAGTGAGTTGCAAAGCTCCCTGGTATCACTGGCCTCCCCGGAGTCCATATGGATATTAAAGTCCCCTAGAAGTAGAAAGTTGGAAAAACGCAGGGCCCGCGGAATAATAACCTCATTCAGAGCTTTCAGAAAAGCTCCTGAGGGGCCGGGGGGCCTACAGACCAATGTGCCACCTAGCGTAAAGTGAGGTGAGCTAATCATGGAAAAGTCTAAAGCATCCCCATCTCCAATTCCCAAAGTCTCACCACGGTGAAAGGTCCATGTGTCCCTAAACACCACTGCAATACCGCCGCCTCTACCCAATTTGCGATCTGCCCTAGAGATTTAAAACCCCTCCGGAATTGCTAGTTCTATGGCTGGGTTAGACGACTGATTGAGCCATGTCTCTGTTATGAATAGTAAATCAAGGTGCTCATCAAATAGAAGATCATGAATATCCTGGGCATGTTGGACTAGCAAACAGGCATTTATTAGAGCAGCCTGAATGCAAAGCCCCTTCTGGGTACTCAATGGGCGGGAGGCAGGTGTGACGAGATCAGATGTTTGGAGCAAAAATTAAAATTGCACCTTCCACGAGCTAACGCACTTACCGCGTTGAGGGCAAAGTGCTAACAGTTCCGCATGGCTGTAGGAAAGGTGCGAGTCCCTCCAACCCATCGTAAAACGGGCAGCATGGCTGGTGCTGGCTGCTTCCAGGACGCAGACGGGCTAGCCTTTGGCATGCCTTCGGCGCGCCCGCAGCACGTGTCCGCTGCGGGTCCTCTCAGCGCGCATCTTTATCTACCGGACCCCCAAAACAACTAGAGCACGCCTAGCCCCAAATGGCGGTCTTGGATGTCCACCCCCAGCTCCACCCGGAAGAGCGGGGAGTAACCTGCTCCTCCGCGAGTGGTGAGTGCAGCAATGCGCGATCAAATTCAATTTCAATTTCAGTTTTCAAATTCAGTTTTAAAGTGTGCAAATAAGCAAGATTAAAAACATCTAAAAGACCAGCTGCTGAAGGTGCAGAGTGTACAGCAGTGCAAAAATGCCGTAATTAAAAGCGTCTAAAAAGCCTGATTCTAAAGTGCAGAGTACTGGAACACAAATTATTCACAGGTTCCTGGTAGCTCCTAATGGATGGCACTTGCTAATCCTATGCTCATAGACTTTGCTGTAGAAAATGTCAAAAGGCCTTTTCAATTTCCAGGTCTGTGTGGATGGCACTTCTCCAATCCTATGCTTAAAAACGTTGCTAGGGAAACAGACAGAAAACAGACATTTGAGATGAGCAGATTCAGAGTGTCTGTGGTGTTGTAGGGTGCTCCATATAAAGGAACTGCTTTCCACCTGGACTTAGGAACTACCTACAGTGCCCGGCTTCCTTTTTTGCATAATTGAACGGCGCTCTACACCTGAAAGGGAATTGTCTTGACTTATACTGGGTGCCTCCTTGTGTCTTGGCAAAGCTGCACCTCCCTGAAGAGCTCTAATTACAGCGAAACAGATGTCAGAGGTTGCTTTTATTCATTCTAGTTTGGCCTGGGTGGTATTTTACCAATCCAAAGCTGAAATACTGCCTGGAGTGGTAAAAGGCCCCTGTCATTTTTCAGAGTATCACTAGTGGATTAGGGTGCTCCATATAAAGGAGGTGCTCTCTGTCTAAATTTGAGAACTACCAAGCTACCCGCCTCCTTTTTTGCATAATTTATGCGGCACTCTCAGCCAGAAAAGGTATTGTGTATATATATATATATATTGAAAATATAGGATTATTCCACTTCCACATAAATAATCATTCGGCACTCCAATGGAAATTTGGTCACTCGGTCGGTTTGTATTATTAGACGAAGTCACATCTACGCGTTTCAGCAGTCTCACGCTGCCTTGTTCACGAGATATATATATATATATATATATATATATATATATATATATATATATATAAATATATATATATAGAGAGAGAGAGAGAGAGAGAGAGCGAGAGC
Source organism: Triturus cristatus (assembly GCF_964204655.1). Lineage (NCBI taxonomy): Eukaryota > Metazoa > Chordata > Amphibia > Caudata > Salamandridae > Triturus > Triturus cristatus. Next base: position 1,129,897,519 of record NC_140584.1, read on the forward strand.
GAGAGCGAGAGAGAGAGAGAGAGAGGGAGGGAGAGAGAGATCTCCATAATTCAAATATGTATAAATTCTTATCAGTTGCAGTGCAGGTTCCTAAGTGTGCTGCCTCTTTCGGCAGGACCCAGGGCACGTAGAAAGAAGAACATTCTATTGTCACGTGGGTGTTTTTATGGGTTGATTTCTGTGAAAATGGATACATTCTGACAGAGCATAGCATGGCTGCTGCCAAGATACTAATGGCTGCACTCTGCATTAATAATTTAACGTACAAAGTACAACGGCCGTTATAAAGCCTTTATTTCTGGAAATGCTAAGCCATTTAACAGAATGTGATCTCTCATGGGTTGTAGCCTTTGAAAGAATGCCTCCCTCATGAAAACAGACTCCGCCCTCCTTTACAGTGCAATGGAAAGTGAAAACCTGGAACTGAGTCTTGGAATCACCGCTCTATGCAAGGTGTAAGTTTAAAGAGATAATAACAGCTGATGGCCGTTCTGTTAGTGCCAAGAACTAATCATAGCTTGTGATGGGGCACGCAGAGAAGCTCCACCTGCTTGTAAGAAGAACGGAAGCCTGTTCAACTACTCATGCAGACCACATCTACCGCACACCGCAACGAAGCTAGCGGTGCCTTAAGTGCCTTCTTTCGACAGGCGCTATTTATGCAGGGCCGGCTTTAACACTGGTGGCGTCCTGTGCAACAATGTTTGTTGTCCCCCCCCCATGACCACCTCTGCCACGGATTCCCTCACTAGCACCCCTCAAGTCTCCATAACCACTGTCTCTCAGATTCATTTCGTTTTATAGCGCCACTCATACCAGTGTAAGGTGTCGAAGCACTTTACACCAGACACACATTGCACAGAGACAATCATATTTGTGTAAATAAGTGCATAGGAAGTGTTACATCAGACAGGACTACAAGGTGTAGTGAAGGAGTGACATATCATCTATACTGGTAGGCAATATAGTTTGAGTCCTTATTCTGGAGAAGCACAAATTCGGAATTTAAAACATAACACCAATGTTAGGGGTTCTCTTTAATAATAAGAATTGTTTTCTACCCATATGAACCCTTTTGGCAAGATTAGGATAATGAAAGACTGGGCAAAAAACATATAGCTCTAACATGTACCTTGCAGTTTGCATGCAGCTCTTTGATGACAGTTAATAGCTCAGGGGCCGATTCACAGAACTAACTTAAGACAAAATCCTAAACTTACTACTTTTGTTATTCACAGAAATTAGGATTTTGTCTTAAGACTAACCTAAGACAGACTTAAGACAGACTTAAGACAAACGTAAGACAAACTTAAGACAGACTTAAGACAGACCTAAGACAGACTTAAGACAAACTTAAGACAAAATCCTAACTTAAGTCTGTCTTAAGTCTGTCTTAAGTTTGTCTGAAGTCTGTCTTAAGTCTGTCTTAAGTCTGTCTTAAGTTTGTCTTAAGACAAACTTAAGACAAAATCCTAACTTAAGTGTGTCTTAAGTCTGTCTTAAGTTTGTCTTAAGACAAACTTAAAACAAAATCCTAACTTAAGTCTGTCTGAAGTTTGTCTTAAGTCTGTCTTAAGTCTGTCTTATGTTTGTCTTAAGACAAACTCAAGACAAAATCCTAACTTCTGTGAATACGAAAAGTAGTAAGTTTAGGATTTTGTCTTAAGTTAGTTCTGTGAATCGGGCCCTCAATGTTCTATATTAGGATTTTGACTTACAGATGACAAGTAACAAAAGGAGATCTCTTACAGAAGCAGCAATCTAATGACCTATTTACATTATATGCACTTCCTTATCTGCATGGTACACGTTCTTAGCAGCAGGCATTTTAACAGTCTGTGCTACCTTAGGATGAGTAAAAACTTTCACTAGACAAACCTCCAGTCTCTTTCTAGGAAGACGATTAATCACAGGAGTTATCTTGACATTTTAAATGATGTCTGAAAATTGCTGGAGGCCAGGAACGCAGCAGCAGGTACTTTTAAATGATTTAATACTTGCAAAAATGACGCCCCCACCCCAAGTCAGCGCCCTGTGCGGTGGCACTGATCGCACCAACCTAGAGCCGGCCCTGGCTATATGCAAACTGGCCCAGGGCCAGACTGGCCGTAGCGGGCATCGGGTGTATGCCTGGGAGGCTGAAAGAGTGGTGGTTGGTTTTGGAATTATGGGGGCTGGTTTTGCTACTGGGGCCAGTTTTGCAGCGATGCTGCAGTGTCAGCCCCTAGTAACAAAAGCTGCAGTGCTGGGGGCCAGTTTTGCTACGCAGCAGTGCTACTCACTTACCACACTCCCCCCGAGGGCGGGGGCCAGTCTGACAAAATTGCCAGGGCTGCTTTGGGTTCCCAGTCCGGGACCTGCACTGGCCACTTTACCTCTGGGACACTAGGCAAGCACTGGCGGCAAAGGTTCCGGAGTAAGCCTGGGTAATATCAGGAGCAGACCCCTGGGTGGGTAAGCATGTTAGCAAGAGCGGAAGCACAGTGACTCTGGGTCTTATCAAAAGTGAAGCTCTGAGTGAATCCAGGGGCGTAGCTTGCGTTGGTGCAGCAGGTGTAGTGGTACCGGGGCCTAGAGGCCTGTGGAGCCCACTGATCCATGATTATTGCTGTATTTCACAGTTCAAACAGTGACCGGGGGGGACATGTCCTTCCTGGCCACAATCAAAAGCAGAGACCTTTATGAGTCTGGCTTGGGCCTAGCCACCAGTAGTGCAGCTGCTAGAGGGGCCGAGGGACCAAGAGGGGCCCCAGTCTCTGGTAATAAACCACTCAGCGATTGCACTAAACCTGATTTCCTGCCTCACATTTAGGATGGAATTAGAAGCTAAAATTAAATAAGAGACTTCATATATTTTGATAAATGAAAGGAACTGTCCCTAAAAACCTACATTTGTTTTAATATAAAACCTGTAGCTTCAGGAACAGTGTGTGCATTTTCAAAGGGAAATTCTTTGAAGTGGAAATGTCACTGAGAACCAATAGGGTGGATCACACTAACTTGGTAGTCTATAAACTCAGCCGCGGCCCGTGCAGGTAAGAGCGGTGTGGCCGGGGGGTTAGGGACTTCAACGGACGACGACGACGAGTTAAAATAAATTATTTATTTAATTATTCCTCGTGGTCGTCTGTCGAATCCCACCCAACCCCACCCCACTGCTCTTACCTGCGCCGGCCGCGGCACCATGAACTATATTAGTGTCACATCAGAGCTACGTTTAAAACCCATGAATGGTAATCATCATCTTCATAATAGTTTATTCCAGTTACAGTTAACTATAAAAACACCATAAAACAGAATCAAACCAAGATCCAGCACCATTGTTGATAGTCAAGGTAATAATCACTTATTGAGTCATAAATACAGCCATAATTAAAGTTTTAAAAAATCTGACAGTATAACAAATGAAGGGGGAGGGGACTGGAGGGGTGTATTTTCTGTAAACACAGGAGGTCAGACCTACAACTCGTGAAACTACGGGCTCTCAATTCCATAGCCACCCTCTCTTTGGATCAATATAATACGAAAAATCTCAAGGTTGTGGTTGGGCTTTTACATCTTCTGCCCGCTAGGGCTAGTGGCACATTTTCCATTCCAGCATTGTGGACTTCGGAAACCTTGCTGCACCACTGGTTTAAATAAGTTTAAGATCAAAGGGCAGATTTACCATTGTTTCACGAATAGTGCATTCCTGTCCTCTGCCTGCGCTGGTTCACAATCAGCAGCTTAGCGCCAACGCAGGAACCCTTGCGCCACGGAGCAAGGGTGACTGCAATACAGGCTGGAATGTTTTGGTGCAGGAAGGAACACTTTAATGCACACAAAAAAAACCTTAGAAGCATATTCCTCTGTCTAAGTGTGCTGCATAATGCAGCACTCTTAGAGAGAGTAAACATCAAGAAGAAATAAAGATATTTCTCCTCGTTGTACCTCTGTTGGGGAGGCGTACAATTCTGATGCATGCCCAGCTCTACCAGTGTTGGTAAATCTGGGAATGCAAAGAATACAAGAGTGGACACATGGGAACAGCCACTCTCCACCCATGTAACGCCTCATGACGTAGAGGAACGCAAGGCAGCAACTTGCGTTACTCCAGATTTACCAAGCCATGTCTCATTTAGGTCTTGCGTCGCCCTTGTGTTACCTTGCGTGACACAAGAGCGATCAAAAGTTTGATAGATCTGGACCAAAAATCTCATTAGGAGTCTCGGTATTATCAAGGGCACAAATTCTTGAGAACTGATCTCTGAATTAGTCTATTATCAAATGCAGAGCTTGCAGTGAATGTGAACACTTTTAAGAACAGGTGGCCGGATGTACAAAGCTTAGATTTGCAAAAAGGGGTCACAAATTGTGCACCAAAGTTTTTCAAATTAAATCTGATTTTGCAAAACAACCTATATACAAATAGGTCATTTCACAAAATACTGAATCACAGGTGTTGCAGAATAACCTGCTCCTGAATATAAATCGGAAAGGTCATTATTTGAAACCCCCTGTGATTCACTATAAAATTGGTAACTAAAAGGTTTTCTGAATTGCAAATTGGAGTTAGCACTCAGAAAAGGTAATTTAGCAGTTGCAAACCCTGTAATACAATGTTTGCGCCCGCTAAATCACTTTGTACATAAAGCCTAGAGGTCTGATGGGATATAAAATCATAAACAGAGCTCAGAATGAGTCTGAGGGAGAGCTTTGTGAGCACGTGTGTTTTATTAAGAGCAGAATCTCGGAGAGTCTGTCTGATTCTTAAAGCAGTTGGCACACCAGAGGACAAATGTAGTGCAAAAATAGCATTTGCAAGTGTAAATTCACATTCCTGATTTACAAACTGAGATAGCTAAAATTCATGACCTACTCAAATGTGATTGCTAATAAGGAAATTAAAAAGAAAATTGTAGGATAGAATTTCCTCATCTGAAATATAATCAGAGATTTGTGTTTAGGTTTGGGGTCATCTGTAATATTTTGGAAACACCTACAAGCCAATACATTCGCCAATCCTTTGCAAGTAGTTTTCCATCTGGAAATTACTGAAATTAACTTCTGTCAAGGAGAGAAGTAGGGAAGGTTTCAGAGTGAGAATGGTGAGGTGGAAAAAGGAGTTTCTCTAAGGAAACCATATTTTCCGCACAGAATAGGGAAAACATTCACAAATGTAAATGCAATGTAGCATCAAATTTCCTCGTGTGGGGCTGCATTGCTGTTACATTGCATTGCTGTTTGTCATGCTGAAATGCTGATGTATTGAAGGGTTACCATTGTTTTAGAATTCCAAGAAAAGTGGAAATTGGCTCCAAACAAAGAAGTAACCCTGAAAGAGCAAATTTGCAGCTGTGATAACAGCAGCTCTGGTTATAGATCCCTGTGAGGTCCTTCTGCATCATCTTGTGTTTAAGTCACCAAGCTCCGAAACATAAGTCAATGTTTTAACAAACTCTTTCTTCAGCAATCTCATTGAATATGTCAGTCTTCAGTGTAAACTGGACATAGAATGCCTCGGGTCGGAATATTACATTTTTAGAGCTTCAAATAAAAAAATACACCTGGTACACTGTTAGAAAAGTAGGAACAATTAGTTTGATTCATAAACTCACTATCGGATCTGCCATCAAAAAGTGTATTTTAAGTTTCCTCGCTGCGAAGACCTGGAACTCCCTGCCTCTGCACCTCAAGCAATAACCATCGCTGCTGCAATTCTTTAGGGACCTCAAGACCTAGCTCTAATAGTGACTGAACCACAGATCCAATCCCCCTCCCCCACTCAGTGCCTTGAAACCCTCACGGGTGAGTAGTCACACTTTATAAGAAACCTGATTGATTTTGATATGTGTTTTCTACAAGTAAGACAGTAATGTGGTTCTCTTTAAATACTCACCTGTCACTTTACATTTTATCCTTTTATTTGCAGAAACGTGTGTAAAGATGCACTACATGATAATTTTTTTATTGCAAGAGGCAATTGCCATGATAATTATTTTATTAAGCTGTATCAGCAGTCTGCATCCCCACCTAAAATAATTGCTCGAGCACCTCTGCGGGTTGTGACACCATAAACTATGCTACCTTTCTGGACCATGAATGCGCTTTTACAAGGATTGGTATCTCCATCCATCTATCCTTGAAACCCTTAGGTATTTGTGACACTAATCCATTACTAAAAGGCCGAGTGACCAAATGTGCTCAAACCCCAAGGTGTTTCTTGGTTTCCCTTCAGAACACCTGAGTAAGACTTGAAAACAACAGGATACAACATAAACACTCTTCAAAATAAGACTCTGCACACTTTAGCATACCAAGATACAATGTAGATAAAACTCCACACTCATTTGCCAAGTAGAAAGAAATATTTATTGCAGCAAGTTCCCATATATAAAATAGTAATAATCCATGTGAAAACTTAGAGCATGTTATACTTCACTGGTTGATTGTCTGGCATCATCCTGACAGCACAACTGGAAGAACCCAAACACAGTCTTGACAGGAGCCCTCAACCGGAACACGGTTTCCAGGTGGTGTGTCCACCCCTGAAAAGAGTTCTTGTCAAAACACCATGAGGCCTTTGTCTTTATACTCTTACTAACACAAAGAGAGGCTTCTAGAAGCTCCCCCTCCGTTCATCTGCACTGTAGGTGCTGACTGCACTCTCTGCATCAAGGTCACTCACCAGAGCTGGCCAGGCTCCGATGAGAGCTCAGGCAGAGTTCTTCACTTTCTCATCCTTGGGCTAAGCAGCCCCCACTGTCTGTTCTAGCCTTATCTCTCCCACTCAGTGAAGTGAAAAAGCAGACATATTTCTGTGTGTACACAAGTAACCCAGCTCGCCTGCATTCTCAGAAGAAAGGCAGGGTCAGACAGACACATGATGAACCGTGTACACAAAATGCAGTTAAAACAACATAGAGTCAATGGTCACCACATGATCTCTGAATATATAAATGATTGTAGCATTACAAGCTGTTATCTGAGGCCACTGTTGGGCATCTTCCACTTGGCACATTAAATTGAGATGCTGATGGTGGTAACCACTAGTATTACAACCAACTGAAATACCAGAACTTGGCCTATCATGACCTTCCTTTTTAAATTGCATGTAACCTTCAGAAAGTTCAGAACAGATTATGGACACTCATGACTTAAGAGAAGCAATGGCGGAGCGCCATGAGACTAGAACCTTGCAACAGTGTACTGTGTGTGCTACCTGAACAACAATGTAAGGTTGACAACAGGGATGGGAGAAGTGTCCTGCTTAAGAGCTCTCCGGGGCTGGGACTTCAGGTAGTTCTATCGACAACGTTCAAGGTGTTATTGATACAATGGTTTCAGTATGGAGGACCTTCAGGTAGTTCTATCGGCGCTGCGCTACTGTTATTGTAGAGATGAGTTTCAGTACAGTTAGACTACAGGTAGTTCTATCAAGGTTGTCCTAGGTATCAGTGAAGAGATGGGTTTCAGTTAAATTAGACTAAAGGTAGTTCTATCGAGATTGTCCTAGGTATCATTGAATTGAAGGGTTTCAGTTCGATTAGAGTACAGGTAGTTCTATTGAGGTTGTCCTAGGTATCATGGAAGAGATCGGTTTCAGTTAGGTTAGACTACCAGTAGTTCTATTGAGGTTGTCCTAGGTATCGTGGAAGACATGGGTTTCAGTACGGTTAAACAACAGGTAGTTGTTTCGTGGTTGTCCTAGATGGAGGAGACGTGTTTTATTTTGGTTAGACTACAGGTAGGTTCATCGAGGATGTCATAGGTAATATGGAAGAAATGAGTTTCAGTTCAGTTAGACTGCAGGTAGTTCTATCGAAGTTGTCCTAGGTATCATTGAAGAGATGGGTTTGAGTTCAGTTAGACTACAGGTAGTTCTATCAAGGTTGTTCTAAGTATCATTGAAGAGATGGTTTTCAGGTCAGAGTGGCTTCAGGTAGTTCTATCAAGGTTGTCCTAAGTATCATGGAAGAGATGGGCCTTAATTCGGTTAGACTACAGGTAGTTCTATCAAGGCTGTCCTCGGTATCATGGAAGAGATCGGTTTCAGTTCTGTTAGACTACCGGTAGTTCTATCGAGGTTGTCCTAGGTATCATGGTTTCTGTACGGTTAAGAAAACAGGTAGTTGTTTCGAGGTTGTCCTGGGTACTATGGAAGAGATGTGTTTCATTTTGGTTAGACTACAGGTAGGTTCATAGAGGTTGTCATAGGTATTATGGAAGAGATGAGTTTCAGTTCAGTGAGCCTGTAGGTAGTTCTATCAATGTTGTCCTACGTATCATTGAAGAGATGGGTTTCAGTTCAGTTAGACTACTAGTAGGCCTATCAAGGTTGTCCTAGGTACTATTGAAGAGATGGGGATCAGTTCAGTTGGAAAACAGGTAGTTATTTTGAGGGTGTCCTAGGTATTATGGAAGAGATGGGTTTCAGTTCAGTTAGACTACAGGTAGTTCTATCGAGGTTGTCCTAGGTATTATAGAAGAGATGGGTTTCAGTTCAGTTAGACTACAGGTTGTTCTATCGAGGTTATCCTAGATATCATGGTAGAGATGGGTTTGAGTATGGTTATACTACAGGTAGTTCTATCAAGGTTGTCCTAGGTATCATTGAAGGGATAGGTTTCAATTTGGTTGGAAAACAGGTAGTTCTATCGAGTATGTCTTAGGTATTATGGAAGAGAGGGGCTTCAGTTCTGAGGGACTTCAGATAGTTCTATCAAAGTTGTCCTAGGTATTATTGAAGAGATGTGTTTCAGTTCAGATAGACTACAGGTAGTTCTATCTGGGTTATCCTAGGTATTATTGAAGAGATGGATTTCCGTACGGTTAGACTCTAGGTAGTTCCACGTGAGGTTGTCCTAGGTACTATGGAAGAGATGGGTTTCAGTTCGGTTAGACTATAGGCAGACCCCCCAGGATATTGGGGCATGGTTTAGCAAATTTAGCGGCACAAATATTTAGGTTTAGCAGCACAAAAATGGAAATTTAGCGCCATTTTTGCTGCACTTTATTTTACTCATAAACATTCATTATCAGCCTGAAATCAATGAAAACTGTTTTAGCAGAGTATTCCACTTTGAAATAGGCATGTTTAAAGTGTCTGCACCTCTACGGAAGCACAGCTCCAGTCCTAACCTCGTAGGAGGGAGCTGTATTTCTCCCTCGAATGTTCACACTTGGGTGTGGCATATGCTTCATATGTATTTGCTCTCTCTGAAAAATTAGAATCGATATCAGACCTATTAAGCGAAGCCTCCACGACATCGGGGAGGCTCGCATTCTCTGATAAAAGCTTATCTGTCAATGCCATTGAAGCCAAAATAGTGTTAACCTTAGGGGTTTGAGGAAAATCTTTTTCAAAATCTCTGAACTAATATCTCTTGTTCAAGAATCACAGAATGGTAGATTTATCTGGATCTTTCCGCCATTTATATAAATTTTCCTTTGACATCGCGGAGAATCAGGTCAACCGCATCATGACTCATATATTGTTAATGAAACCTCTCTTCCTGTCGGTCTTTGTCTTTAAAACCCAGGGTTTCTCTGATGTAAAACAATCATTATCGTAATTGAGAGCCTTACATATAATTTCCCTTTTGATCCTATTCAAAATCATCATCTTGATCTTTAGAGCTCGTTTCTCTGGGTTCTGCCATTGAAGAATCAACCGCCTTTTTAGGTCGGGCCTAGAGTCAGCTCACAAGCCCTGCTCTGTTTGACTTGCTGTACTGGAGTATGGAATAGAAGCTCCGCCCATATTTGTCATTGGCTTGTGTCATTGTCCTTCGTAAATGCTGGCTTCTGATTCGTAAATAGGCTTGTTAGTCCCTCCTTAGTCTTCATTTGGAACCACCCATGGGGACTGGCCCTTTTACTTTGGTTGTGACAGGGTATATGTTATTTAGTGTTGCAAGCACTATTTTCTTTATTGAGTTTCTCTTACTGCAGACACAATCTGCTTTGCCTACATTTAGAGGCTCATGCGGCCTCCCCGGGCACCGCCCTTTAGCTTTCCTCCCGCCGCGCGCTTTACAAGTACAAAAAGAACAATTGATGGACAGAATCCAGAACAATGTCATACATTAACCCCAGTACAGAGATCTGGGCCTAAATCCATCGTTTTTTGCTCACCATGCCATTCCAGTTTGGACCCAGCCATATGCAAATCAGTCTTGACCCTGCGCCCAATGAGAACAGTCCAGCCCAACCTGCCAGGCCAGGTCCTCCCTGGACTGGAAACAAGCATCCTAGGACTGTTTTTGGGGTTTCAGACTTCATCAGCCAGGATAGCCTGATTCCAGTGGCATGGAGAGCACAGGACCCACGTCTGACATACCCGTCCCACTCGGGGTGACAAATGCAAAAAGAACAATTGATGGACAGAATGCAGAACAATGTCATACCTTCACCCCAGTAAAGAGATCTGAGCCTAAATCCATCTTTTTTTGCTCACCATGCCATTCCAGTTTGGACCCAGCCATATGCAAATCAGTCTTGACCCTGCGCCCAATGAGAACAGTCCAGCCCGAACTGCCAGGCCAGGTCCTCCCTGGACGGGAAACAAGCATCCTAGGACGGATACATCAGCCCCATTGAGAAGTACCAGTACTGTACTACATCAGCCCAGCTGAGATTTACCAGTACTGTACTATATCAGCTCTCCTGAGAAGTGTCAGTACTGCAATACATAAGCCCTGCTGATAAAAGCTGATTTCCATCTCACCAGCAGACGTGTGGCAGTGCCTTGTGGTGCAGGTACTGTACAATCAAAGATAAGACCATCCCGCAGGGAGATGCTGACACTGTCCCACTGACTGAATGGCAGCCTGTGTTCGAGGTACCAGTACTCCCTCACTAACAGAACAGCAGCACTGGCAGTGCCTGCTGAGAGCGCTGGGAACAAAGCATTAAAAGTGCACCGGCAATTAGGAGGCGCACCACTCACGCGCAGAGCTCGCTGCTCCTCGGGGCAGAATACTGCACATGTCCTAATGTAAGCATGACTTATGGCGACAATGAGACTGCAGCTCTAGAAGCAATAGAACATCCATTTCCAACACTGCTGTATGCCAGGGGCTCGAGTTCAAATCCCAGATTGCCCTTTCCCCCAACCTACGTTGTGTGACCCTAGACAGCATCACTTTACTAACAACTCCCTCATCTGCTTAAAGAAGAAAGCTATAAAGAAACTGTCTAAAGAGGTATTTAAAAACAAGTATTTGCAATGCAATAGGTCTCACATTTGCGAGAGTTTAAGCTATTTGCATTGTAAATGACAATGCCTTCTATTTGTGTTTTAAAAACCAACACATAAATAAAAGGCATTGTCATTTAACAATGCCAATAGCTCAAAGTCTCGCAAACTCGCAAGTCTCGAGACTTATTGCATTGCAAATACTTGTACATAATGTAACAATATTGTAGACATGATAAGATGGCCACAAGAGGTCCTCGTTTCCCAAAAGTTGGGAATAGTGGGTGAAAATATCTATTTTTCTCACTTTGTCAGCCTCGTCCCACCCCCCCAAAAAATGATCACATTTTCACATGTTGCAAATTTTGCGGGCAGTTTTGTCAAAATCGCTGCGTTTTTACAAAACTGCTGATTTTGCCATTTTTAAGCAAATCGCTAAATCCTGGAGGGTTTGTATAGGTAGTTCTATCTAGATTGTCCTTGGCATCATGGAAGAGATGGGTTTCAGTTCGGTTAGACAACAGGTAGTTCTATCGAGGTTGTCCTCCTACGCATTATGGAAGACATGGGTTTCAGTTTGGTTAATGCTAGGTATTATGGAGAAGATGGGTTTCAGTTCGGCGATCAACCTGTGATAAAATACTCCACCAAACTGCGTATAGTGGAGTTTGGCCAGAGCTTTATGTTACAAGTGTAGCGCAGATTAGCAAAAATGCTGCAAACTCTATCAGCAGAGTGGACTTTATCGCCCATCCCTACCTAATCAATGGGGTTGTGAAGCTATTTAACAGGACCCTGAGGGGCATATTATCAAGAACGTGTGATAATCATCGCAAAAGTAACTTACCGCAACTTACAACATTGCAGTCCATCGCGGGAAAATTACGCTGATTTAACCAAGTATTCACAATACGGCGGTACCATGCGATAGTCACCAGATAACTCATCAAATGGCCGTCAAAAACAATGCCACGGCGCAAAAATGCGAAACACGAACGCAAAAAAGCTGCGTTGAGGCCAAGCACGATACAAAAAGCTGTGAAAACCAGCCACAGGCCTGCAAATCCCACAAGTCTGGTGGGAAAATGCACTATAAAAGACAAAAAAAAACCACCAAAACCAATTTAACCTGCGTAGCACCATGGATGCACCGGGACCGATTGCAGAGGACAACCCGAACCCCACAAGCCCCACGGAGGACCAGCATGGAACCCCGTGTTCGGGGAATGGCAAGGAGAAGAGGAAGAGGAAGACGGGGTTCAATCCGCAGGAAGACTGGATCATCGTCACGGAGGTGATAGAACACCATCAACAACTGTTCTGCACCTCCACTGCGGCACTGCCAACCCAAACGAAAATATGGCAGTGCATCGTCACCAAAGTCAATGCAGTGGGAGTGTCGAGGAGGTCAATGGAGGAGGTCAAGAGGCGCTGGCATGATGTGAAAAGGCAGACCAAACAGAAACTCGCCACCAACAGGAAGGCAGCAACGGCGACTGGAGGTGGGAGTCATGTGACACAGGAGGAGCTGGATGAGCTCGAGGAAATGGTGGCCACAGTCAGCAGTTTGGAGACGGTGGCTGGATTTGGGGCCCTGGACACAGCTCGATACGACCTGACCCAACAGCAACAGGGTGAGTAACGACCAGGGCCTGGGGGGACTGGAAGAGATGGGCACAATGGCACACATGCACAATTATGTGTAGCACACTGCACTCCCACAATGATTGTGGAACATGTCCCTGATACCCTTGGCACACTGCAGCACACATAGAAACACCAAGTAGGCCCCGTCCACAAAGTGCACAAAGGGGCCCCCCTCCCTATCACCAATATCACAACCTACACATGCACATGTGCTGAAACCAGCAAAGCAGTGGCTCTGTGAGCCACACTGACTATGCAAGTGACACTGCATGCCCGATAGCATGGCAGCAGCCAAAAAACATGACATGGTTCACGAATCCACATGGAGGTGGCCCAATGCGGATCACATCCATAAAGGAGCAGGTCACACTCTGACATATCCACATGGACCCATGCCGTACAATACACGCAGCAGACGAACAATGCACCAGGCCACAAAATCTGTCCAAGAGCACATATGACCCAAGTCAAAAACAATTCAGCCCCTTAAAAGCACACAATTCAAAGGCACCCCGCCTCAAAGGGAGAAAGGTACACAAAATCAGAGCTGCAGGAGCAACTCCCCCACAATGCAGCACACACACATAGCAATCACAGAACATCATCAATCACAGCAATGTGGTACAAAGTGCAACACCAGCACCACAGGACTAGGCTCACAACAGGTTCTGCTCGTCCGTAGTAACTATCCACTCACATCTGGCATTGCCTGACACTGTGTAATGATATTGTACGGGTACTACCACACATACGTCATGTAGTCGAAAAACACACTGACTGCCATCAAATAGCCAGCTCCACCAAAACAGTCACAATGTACATAGGCATGCAGTCTTAATGTAAACATCTGTAAATCTTCAACATACATCTGAAACTCGGTTAACCTGCCTCTCCCCTTTACATTACAGAGGGACAAGCAACACCTCCTGCAGAGCACACCACACTTCTCATCATTGATGATGAAGAGGACAACCTGCACACATGTCAAGACACCCTCCAACGGATAATGGACAGCCTCCGCACCCCATCCCCAGGAGCAGGGCAGGCCAGCTGCCTCGAGGTGACCCCACCACCTGCACAGACCACACAGCAGGAAACACACACCAGCACGGCTGTCTCCCAGGACCCCCTAGAACAATACATGGAATTCCAACAGCATGTGTTGGGTTGCCAGGTGGAGTTGGCAGATCAGCTGCGGATGGGTTTTGAGCTCATGGCAGCCAAACTCTATGCCATACGTGGGTGTCTGAGTCCCATCAGGGACCACGTACAGTCCCAATCGGACACCCCCTGTCCGCACCATGCTCCACCACAGACCTTGGCTGACCTTGCTGGGGCCATCAATCGGATACAAGAACTGTCTGGTCAGACAGGCACCAGCGATAACAGCACAGAGTTGGCACAGATGCGGAGGTCAATTTAGACCATGGAGCAGATGCAGGCTGGAAGTATGGGTGCCACGGCTGGACACCAGCGAGTAGTAGCTGGGAACTTCAATGCCCTGCAGTTCATCATCTTGCCAATGCTGCCACTAAGCCTGTCCCAGATGACTGCAGTGGGAACATCAACACACACAGCTCCGACTTCTGATGTGTCAGTGGCACACTGTGATGCAGCACCATCACCTTCACAGTCTGATGTGTCAGTGGCACACCGTGGTGCAGCTATTACCCCGCCACACACACCGGACACACCAGACACAGAACCCGTATCAGGGGAATAAGATGGGGATGGTAATTACTGTGTGATGAAGGAGGCAGTAGCAACCATCACCGCCATATGGCCTGTCCCTGCCTGGTTCTGACCTATGCATCATGCCCTGGGACAATACCTTCCGCTGACCCCCGGAACACTCAGCGAAATTCACCCGGACCCCGACAGGGACTGCCATATCTTCACTGCTTGACAATTACACAGCATTCCTGCTGCGGACTGCACTCCCCCTCTTCCAAATCACTTTTCAATCCCCAAAGGATTCTGGATGGCCCACCATTGGGCTTCCATGTAATATGGGCTTGGATGACCATGTACAGCTCCAGCTCCGTCAATTACCACAATGTGAATAAAACATTCTAAATCACACAGATGTGTCATTACTATGTTCGCTCATGTATGGAAGTATGGCTGGATGTAGGGACAATGATTGTACATCAAGGTACACCCTGGTAACTGACATGTATGCACATGTTCATTCCTGAGACCAATGGCCAATTGGATGACTGTGAAGGTGAGTACTAGCTGTGTCCCCATTGCACATCAACAACAATCTAACAACCCCCCAACGTAGGAACACATCCATGTATTGAATAGGGCTGTGTGTAGGAATGACCAAATCGGTAGCAGGCCAGAAGTGGTGTCCTACATCACATGTGACAACCGAACTTCACATCACATACCTACCCACACACATCTGTGTGGACACATCAGGTTATTATTCATAACATTGTTCCACATGGTCTGAGTTTGGACACCATACTCACATTGCTGAAGTCACGTAAGTGCACAGGTCGGCCAGCAACTATCCCAAAATAATGTCTGGCTTACAGAGATGGAGCTTGCAAAAGGGAGCCACCCCCATTGTACATGCATCAGTCAGTTCCTCCCTGTGTAGGGACAATGCTCATTGTGGCACACGAGTGGACAATCTAATCAACACTCATCACAGCTAGACACCAGAGGAGTTGCATAGACTTTATTGGCATGTGCAAGTCAGTACGGATGAGGCAATGGCCACAACAGGCAGGGACATGCTTAAGACACTTACATGCAGCATGGGAACATGTCGAGGTGCAGAAAATGGTGCCGTGCTGGACGAGTCATGTGTTGTTTGGCGTCTGCCCATTGCCCCGTGTGAGGAGGCATGACTCACTGCCCATGGGATCTGCGTAGTGCTCTGCCACCGGAGTGCGCCAACTGTCTGCTCTGCTGACAGTGATCAGGTGAAAGGGTCCGACAGGTTCACATGTCGTGCTACATTGCCATGTGTGTACTCACCCCCCAGCAGTGTGTCCGAATTGGTAATGATGCCAAACTACGCTGTGTTGCTCCGACCATGGACCTGCATCACCTTGCACAGGTGTGTGTACACACACATAGTTCCACGCACATGCATCCAGAGTCCTGACGAAGGCAGACGTGTCCTTTGTTGTGGTGGGATATGTGAGCATTCCGCACGATGCAACAAGGTGTTGGGACCTGTGCTGTGGGTGACAATCTGATGTGGCTGCAGGAACGTAGATACTCATCCATGAATGCCCGCGCAGCTTCATGTGCAATGTGTTCCAATAGTACGCCGTTGTCGTGTTCAAGGAACACCAGGGTGAGCCAATACATTAACTGGTCCGGGCAGATATGCTCAGCCGACGCCGTTTCCCCAATCCACAACACAGCCCAATAGGGGAGCGCCTCGATGTAGTCACTGCACATGAGGAATTGTGCAATCTCCCATGCACAACTGCCAATACATACGCAGTATGTCAAGGCATACCATGCACGGCTGTCTCACTTACACTCCTGTTCGTGATCCAACAGGGGGCGCACACAAAAGTCATAGTCCAATTCATCTACGGTTGTGTTGGATAGGCAGACATCCATGTTACACTCAAATGTGCATGTTCGGCAGTGGAACCAGGGCTGGATGCAGGTGACGTAGGCAAGGCGGAAGCTCAGTCGGTAACTGATCCGCAGCACTGCCAGTGGCAGTACGCCCAGTAAATGCAGCATACGTGCACGGTACTGTTCCATGTGACGGGGGTTGTGCATGTGTCCGGGATGGCCTGCCATTACGTTGGTGCGTCTCGTGGAACCGACACTCTTCTGAACTACGGCAGTTGTGTGGAGGATATGCCACAGCTCTGAGCAATGATTCGAATGTGTGTGCAAAGTTGGGGAGAATGGGTTGCTGTTTCCGTGGGTGTCAAGGGCATCCTATACGGGGGTACCTCAAGCAGGGGCTTCTGTGTGTGGGGTGTAGATAAGTTGGATGTTTCATTTGCGCAATGCGTGGTGTGGAAGTCGTCACCATCTGCCATGGCATCTCTCTCAGGGTGTTCCAGCCGGGTTCAGGACCAAGGTCAGAGGTGCAGGTGTCCTCCCGCCTTCTGCATGGGAACAAAGGAGCTTTCATCCCTAATGTTTGTCTGACTACAACTTGCGTTTTCTTAATCTGATGTGGCTTTGGCACTGAGATTGAGACAAGGCCTTGGGCTCACGGTGTACCGATAGCGATACACACACAAGTTGGCATGTGGAGCCAGGTGCCCGAGAGGCCTTGCGCTGCTTGTGCAATCTCACTCTGTCTCTCCTTCTCGCTCTCTCCCTCCCTCCCTCTCTCCTTCTCTTTCCTTTGTTGGGCGTATGACATACCTTCTTCTCTTGGGGTCCGATTCACAGAACTAACTTAAGACAAAATCCTAAACTTACTACCATTTTCGTATTCACAGAAGGCACTTACTCATTTTGGTATTCACAGAAGACACTTACTCACTTCGGTATTCACAGAAGTTAGGAGTCCTAACTTTAGGACTCCTAAATGCGTTCTGTGAATACCGAAAGTCTTAAAATAGGGATTGTTCTCAGTTTAGGAGTCCTAAAGTTAGGACTTCTAACTTTACTACTACTAAACTGAGAAAAATCCTAATTTTAAGGCTTTCGGTATTCACAGAAGGCATTTAGGAGTCCTAAAGTTAGGAGTCCTAACTTTACTACTACTAAATTGAGAAAAATCCTAATTTTAAGACTTTCGGTATTCACAGAAGGCATTTAGGAGTCCTAAAGCTAGGAGTCCTCAATGAACTACTACTAAACTGAGAAAAATTCTAATTTTAAGGCTTTTCGGTATTCACAGAAGGCATTTAGGAGTCCTAAAGTTAGGAGTCCTAACTTTACTACTACTAAATTGAGAAAATCCTAATATTAAGACTTTCGGTATTCACAGAAGGCATTTAGGAGTCCTAAAGTTAGGACTCCTAACTTCTGTGAATACCGAAATGAGTAAGTGCCTTCTGTGAATACCAAAATGAGTAAGTGCCTTCCAAAATGGTAGTAAGTTTAGGATTTTGTCTTAAGTTAGTTCTGTGAATCGGGCCCTTGGATTTTGTCTTCCAGGCTGTGTCCTACAAATTGTCCAGTGAGGACCCACTAGGACTCATCTGAATGGTTGTTTTGGCTTTTGTTTGAATGGTGTTTTGTTTTGGTGATTGCATTGCTGTATGACTGATTCTCCATTTTCTGGCCAGGCATGTATGTTGATTTTCCTGCTTGTGCGACATCAGGCAAACTATTTTGTTTTGGTATTTGTAACGTTGGTGTGCAGTTTCTTTATCCGGGGTTGGAGGGGCCAGGGTGGGGGTCCGTGGGGGGGGTTGTAGGCCTGGGTGTGGTGTTGGAGGGTTTTGTGGCCCTCTTGGGTGTCCATGCTGCATGGGCAGTTGCTTGGGGGCATCTGTTGTTCTTCATGTGTGGCTATGGGCTGTGCTCCCTTGTCTGGTGCCGGTTGTGGTCCGCTTTGCACCAGGTCAGAGCAGGTGTTAATTTCCTGGTGCTAACGCGCCTAATTGTATGTTTTGTGTTCTTATAGCCGATCTGGCTGGTCGTTGAGAATGTTGCGGAGTGATGTTGTCGCTGCTTTTTGCTCGGAAACACCTACTTTGCATCTCATTAGTGATAGTTGCCGGGGTCATCCATGGCGATGTTTGTTGTGGATGCTAACGCCGAAAAGTGGTGCTGTCGGCTGTTTGCACCGGCTTGTGAATGGGGCGGTAAATTTATCACGACTTTGGCTGCGCTAAAGTGCCATTAACTCTGAGATAGCTCCCTGAGAATATGGTCCTGAAAGGCATGATTATAGGGTTAACCAAGAACCTCAAGTGGAAGTTGGATGATTTGCTGCTATGCCATTTATTTGCCTAAAGGGAATTGCTGCAGAAGGGAGTAGGCTTCAGGGCCTCTGAAGTTCTGTATGAGAACCCTATGAGGGGTCATTTAAGTCTGGTACGAAAGGGTGGGAGAAACCTAATAAGGAAGCCAAACATAACATTTTAGACTATGTGCTGGGCCTAAGATCCAGGATGGCTGAGCACATGAAAAAGGCTAATATTAACTAGGAAGCCACTCAAGAGCTGATCAAACACTGGAATGATCAGAAGGTGACTTTGCTGGACTACCACCCTAGCCAGAAGGTGTGGATGGTGGAGCCTGTAGCTCTCTGGGCCCTCCAAGACAAGTGGACAGGGCCCTACATGGTGCTGGAGAATATGGTTTTATTTACCTACACAGTGGACCGTGGCACTCGCAGAATCCCTCAGAGAGTGATCCGTGTCAACCGCCAGAAACCCCACTTTGATAGAGCATGTTGAGGATGACTGTTAGAGGAGAGGAAAATGAAGGTGAACCTCTCCCACATTTCCTCTCATACAATGCCAAGGATGCTTCAGTGGAGGGAAACGTGCCCCCCCACACTGATAAAGTAGCAGCAGAGAGATTGTTGCAAGTTGTTTGCCAGTTTGTTGTACTGGTCCCACTGGTTCCTGGACTGACACAGTGGTATGTCCATGACATTGACACTGATGACAACTTCCATGTAAAAAAACAAAATGTAACCAGATTGTAATGGAAGGTATTGTGTCCCTTGACCGTGCCTCATCTATCCCCTAGTTAAGTTATATTAGACATATGACTTTTTGTGCCTTGGAGTTGGCGGATCTTTATGAATCCCCTAACAATTGTGTAACCTTCCCTAAATCTAGATCTTTTTATAGCCAAAGCTAGTCTAGACATATGGAATAAAAACAGAGCAAAAGGTTCAGTAATAACAGACCAGGCGATGCCCCCTGTGCTGTCCCTGCATTCTTCTTATCTTTCCTATGTAGATAACACCCACCTCCGATTTTTATTGATAAGATTCTGTTTAAATTAAATCCCTTTAATGCTGGGTTATCCATCCAATGTATATTCATTAAATCAGCTTTCCCGATGTCTCTGTGACAACTCAAATCAAACTATCTCTCACATTTTGTTTTTTTGTTCCTTCTATATAATAGAGAGGAAAAGGTTAATTGTTCCAATACTGAAAAAATTAACCTTACGTTCTCACAGACTAGTTCTTTCAGTACCACAATTGGAATTGCCATTCATGTTTTTTATGATCGCGTCATTTTTACAGGCTGCTTTAAAATCCAGAAGGGCTGCTACTGTCACGTTCGCTCAATGAGACATAGTTAAATCATAGCTCATGGACGTATGTGTAGGTAATCTTAATTTTATTAGGTATCTAACGTGATGAAATTAGATAGTTGCTAATGGCTCTGTAACTACACTATTTATAATCCTCTTACATTGTTAAGGTGTATACCAACCATTAAATAAATTTAACCATAATTACAATATGCCTATCTTATAATACATAGGCTGTGTTATTTTAAGATTTTAGAGATTTTTTGTGTTTTTTAGAAATTGAATTGTTATTGAATTATTGCAAATAATATTTATATGTAATGACATGTACATACTTTTTATTCATTTTTAATGTTAAATAAAGTTGATGATGATGGTGATGAACACAAGGTTGTCATATAAGGTATGTAAGGAATTGGATTACTGGTTGAGGGGGGTGAAACCCTACTCAAGCAGCAACCACAATTCTTGTTAGGGTAGAGTCACAAGCAAACTCCAAAGTAACCTGTGCTCAGCCCTTTGGTAGCTTGGCACAGAGCAATCAGGCAATGTGTAAAGTATTTGTGCAACACTTCAAACATTAATAAATTGAGAACACACCACAAAAAGGATTCCACACCAGATTAGAAACATAAAGCACATTTTAATAAATGAAATAAGACCAAAATGACAATTATTTAACCATTGATCCAGAAATATGCAATTTTTAAGTGAAAATAGCACCAAAAAGCCCAAAGTGACACTCATGGCTATGTGGTCGTGCAAGACTAGGAGAAAGTCACAAGTTCAGGCCGACCTCTATGGAGCGGTGGTCAGATACAGGGACCAGGCTAGCCCCACTGAAAATATACCTTCTTAGTCCATCACTAAGAGTCCCATTCATGGCAGAGGGGGCCGAGAGGACAAGAGAAGCATCACGGACAGTCATCGAGTAGTGCGAAGAGCAGGCCTGGCATCACGGACAGTTGTTACTATAGCACAAAGTTCCTGTTGTCATTACGAATGATTGGGCCGGCACTTCGCTTTGGCTCTCCCGGCAAGCGTTTGATGCTATAGCGCTTAGAATCGGATTGATTTAGCGCTGAGCTGTGCGGGTGACAAGTTTTTGGTGCCAACAGGCCTGTTTGCAGTTGTGAAGAGCCCATAAACTTCAATTCAGCCCCACTGAGGCCACACCAAGGGTCCAGGACCTGAGGGACACCATTCTCTGGTTAGGGTCTGGTTCCAGCTGGATCTGAGTGCTAGTTCAGGTGGTTGGGAGCTTGTTATGTCCCTTTGTTTCTAAACAGAAGGCCAACAGACTAGCTCTTGGAGTCACTCTGGGAGTCCTGGGCGCAGGTCAAATCCCTCTGATTCAGGCAGGAAGGCAGCAGTCTGGCAAAAGTAGTAGTCCACAAGGCACTAGTCAAGCAATGTGGCAGTCTTTTCAGCAGCATACCAGTCGTTCTTCCTAGCAGAGACTCCACAGGTCCAGAAGTGTACTGAAGTCCAATATTTATTCTTGGTGCCTCCTTTGAAGTGGGAGAAACTTCTAGAGGATTCCCTTTGAAGTGCACGGGTTTCTTGCCTCCCCTGCCCTGGTTCTAGACTAAATACAGAGGGTTTGCAGCCTTTTGTGTGGAAGCAACACAGTCTATTCAAGTGTAGGTAGGGCTGTGTCCAGGTGCGATCTCCCATCCTGCCAGTGATGGCCCATCCAGGCACACCTAGGTCCCCTATTGTGCGTGGCTGTCTATGAGGAGTACACAAAGTCCAACTGTCAGCTATGCCCAGTCATTTGACCCAGTGACAGGCTGCAAGCACTGTGGGGAAGATTTACAAGCCCCTTGTGCTGCCAGTACGTCAGTTTTTGTGACACACTGGCAGCGCATTTCTCTGCCCCATATTTACAAGGACAGGAAAAGCCACCCTGCATGGCTTTTCCTGTCCTTGTAAATATGGCCCCTTTACATGCAGCGCTTTGCATGAGAGGGGCGTTCCATGGGTGTTGCTGTGGGTGTTCCCATGCAACACCCATGGAACCAGACACATTTCTAGATTTACGAATTTTCGTAAGCCTGGAAGTGCGTCTGAATGCTACGCCACCCTAGGGGTGACATAGCGAGGCACAACGAGGAGAAATGTTTTCATTTCTCCTCGTGTTTTTCCTCTTTCAATGTGTGCTGCATTCTACAGCACGCATTGAAAGAGGAAAATGCCTGTAATGATTGTTTTTGTACAGGAAGGTGACCCTTCCTGCACAAAAACAATCTCCCCTTGACGCAGGCATCCTTGGACAATGGTGCAAGGGTGCCTGCGCCGGCGCATGGCTGCAGTTTGTGCGCCACGCAGGGGAGAACACAGGAATGCAACATATTATTATAAATATGTCGCATTCCTGTGCTCTGAAAGTGCTGTGCCCTTTGGCTTGCGGTGCCACGCTGCGGCACCTTCTTGTAAATCTGCCCCTAAATGGCTAGGGCAGGAAAATGCACCATTGTTAGTTCTTGGTATTGATACAGCATAGCAAGAAATAGCTTGAAACAATAGCATCATTTGAAAGAAAATTAATGAGGGAGATGTAATTTTTTATGCTAAACCAGCAATTGATAGAGTTAACAAGACCATCATTGAATTTGAAAGGACTAAACATAATAAAAAGACCAATAAAGTTCCTAGGGAGATCGCTAACTTTAGCCAAGAAAAGTACATCCATATTTGTTGGATGAGTTCTCCACACAACCGAAACAACATTATTTTGAGAACTATCAGCCCTGGGGCTGGTTTAATAGACAAACCGCAGTTATTTTTTCTGAATCTTCAGCCAGTTCAGCTGAAGACTTAGACACAGGAGAAGGGTCAAGTACTGGACCCCATTTTTTAGGTCAGCGAGGCCGAGGGAGGGCCAGAGGACAAAACAGGCCCCAACAATGGAACTTTCAGTCAGGGGAGAGACAGCCCCATAGAAAAGTCTACCAGTCGGGTCCCCCCAACTAGTGAGTACTGAAAAGAGGGATTCGAATTCTTTGATTCCCATTTTTAATCTGTTCAATCGTGTGCTTTCTTCGCCAGAAACAGCATTACTTAATTAAGGACTGAGTTTTGCTCCTAGTGAAGTAGCAGACTTTTTATATTTCCAAATGGAGTTACTACAATTTTTTCAAAAATTGCGTCCTAAGGCATTTTTCCTTGAGAATTGTTCTGTAGAGATCTTTAATCTGTCCAGATTTCGACCACCCACCTCCTTTAAATACTTCCAGCAGTAGAATGCCAGTTGAATTGCAGGCCTTTAAAACTATGGTTATGAATAATGTAACTAAACTGAAAGACAAATTTCAATATGTTCCCTATAACATCTCTTTTGATGAATGACAAGCATTGACAACACTAAAGAATAATAAGGATTTGACCATTAAATCTGCTGATAAAGTGGGAGGAATTGTGGTCCAACAAAAATCAATGTATAAAGCTGAGGTACAAAGACAACGGTCGAACAATAGTCACTACATGTTATTGAGATGTAACCCTTTGACTGAAATTCAAAAGTTGGTACTTGATGAGACTTCAACAGCAAGAAATCTTGGCTTTCCAAGTTCTCGTGAATTTGAATTCTTAAATAATAGGACTCCTAGGACTTGGTCCTTTATACTCTGCTGAAAATGGATCAGAGGCTAACGTGTCCTCCTGGTAAACCGATCTTATCTGGATGGGGTTCGGTTCTCGAACCTCTATGTAAACATATTGATGTGTTTTAAAGAGTTTTTGCAAAAACCACCTGTAGCTATGTACGAGACAGTGGAGATATGATCAGTCAAATTGAGGATACTCTTTTTGAACCTGAGGTGGAATTGTTGATGTGTCTGGACATCGAATCCTTATACACCAACATTCGCTAAGGGAAGGTAATAAAAGACATCTTAGATACTAGACCGGGACCAGTGTCTGTCCCAACTGAATGTTTGATTGAACTTCTCACAATTTTGTTGACCAAAGACCAGTTTGAATTAGATGGTCAATACTATCTACAAATAAAGGGGATATCTATGGATGCTTCTTATGCCCCCAATTTTGCTATATTAGTTGTAGATGATTGTGAAAAGTACATCTACAACAATTCTGTAAATCCATTCTTTGAAAACATGCGCCATTGACGATGTTATATCAATGACATCTTTTTTATTTGGAAGGGCAATGAGACATACTTATCTGCCTTTATCGAATTGCTGAATCTATGTTCAATAGATCTAAAATTCACTTTCAATTTTGACAATTAAACCATTGACTTTTTGGACCTTACAATTATGTCTTATGACGGAAAATTGGCCACCAAATTGTACACCAAACTGATGGCTCGGAATACCCTGCTTGAGTATCAAAGTAACCATCCCAAGGGTCTGAAGGACGGGTTGCCTTTCAATCAATCAATCAGTCAGAGTACTTGTAAAGCGCGCTACTTACCCGTGAGGGTCTCAAGGCGCCAGGGGGGGGGGGTGCCGCTACTGCTCGAATAGCCAGGTCTTCAGGAGCTTTCTGAAGGCGAGTAGGTCTTGAGTCTGCCGTAGGTGGGTAGGGAGGGTGTTCCAGGTCTTGGCGGTGAGGTAGGAGAAGGACCTGCTGCCCGAGGTTGTTCGTTGGATGCGGGGGACAGTGGCGAGGGCGAGGTTGGCGGAGCGGAGCTGGCGGGTGGGGTTGTAGCAGCTGAGTCTGCTGTTTAGGTATGCTGGTCCGGCGTTGTGGAGTGCTTTGTGTGCGTGGGTGAGGAGCTTGAAGGTGATCCTCTTGTCGACTGGGAGCCAGTGTAGGTTTCCCAGGTGCGGAGTGATGTGGCTGTGGCGGGGGAAGTTGACGATCAGTCGGGCGGAGGTGTTTTGGATGCGTTGTAGTCTTCGTAGGAGTGTGGCAATGATTCCTGCATAGAGTGCGTTGCCATAGTCCAGTCGTATTCGAAAAAATTGTACATTCAGAAAGGATTGTTTCCGTGAAGCTAACATCTTAGCAAAAAAACTGGAGGTCTGAGGTTATCCACTACACTTAATTAAGAGGTCTCTAAAGCGAGTGTGTTATAACCATCGGGAATTTTTACTTACCCCACACACTAAAAAACTGATGGAGAGGGTAGGCTGTGTGACTACATTCTGCACCCAGAGCAATACCCTAAGCATACAATGTGAAAAAACACTGGCCCTTGGTCAAGTCAAGTGGCAGTTCGGATGATCTG
The DNA here is from genome assembly GCF_964204655.1 of Triturus cristatus. Classification (NCBI taxonomy): domain Eukaryota; kingdom Metazoa; phylum Chordata; class Amphibia; order Caudata; family Salamandridae; genus Triturus; species Triturus cristatus. The sequence goes on from NC_140584.1 coordinate 1,129,922,715, forward strand.
CCACTGTTTTCCTTTAAGATGGGTCACAATATATAGGATCACTTGGTACGGGCAGCTGTACGAGAACAAGTTCCCCTGATTTATCATCCTTATGGGATTAAACAAAATTGTTGGACACTTCAAATGTGGTAATTGCATTATGTGTGAATCTACAACAAACACCAAACTATTTTCACATGGTAATATTGTTCACAGTTTGAGAGATGACACAAACTGCAATTCACAAAATGTGGTGTGTGCCATTCGGTGTTCTTGTGACCTCATTTATTATTATATATAGTTATTATATATAGATTTGTTAAGCGCACAGCTACCCGTAGGTTTCCCGGCGCTAGAGCATAGCAATGAAGAGCAGGCAAGGGTACAAAAAGGGAATTATAAGGAGAACAACCAAGTTTTCACTCCTTTGCGGAACTTAAGATAGCACATTTCAGAACGCAAAGGAATAGGAAGCGAATTCCAGAGTGAGGGCGCCAGATACGAGAAAGAGCGCCCACCAATTCTGGTGCGTTTAAAACGAGGAACAGCGAATCTGCACTGAGAGGAAGATCTGAGAGTACGCGAGGGACAGTATTGGTGAACTAAAGTGGATAGGTAATGAGGAGATTTACCTGCTTTAATGCAATGCATAAAGCATAGAGCTTTAAATTTAGATCTAGATTCTATGCGTAGCCAATGCAGGCTGCGCAGAGCAGAGGAAACAGATGCAGATCTGGGTAAATTGCACAGTAGTCGGGCAGCCATGTTTTGTACCAATTGGAGTTTCCGGGAGACCTCTTTGCAGGCACCCAGAAGTAAGACATTACCGTAGTCCAGCCGAGATGTAACTAAGGCCTGGACCACAAGCTTCTGGGTGTCTTGAGGGAGCATTTATGTGAGTCAGACAACCCAAAAGATCTATACAAGAGTATCACAACTTAAAAGTCGCACTCATTGTTGAACTTTGAATGCCCCTCTGGTGTCTCACTTTGTAGAAAATAACCATCATAAGAATGAGGTTAAATGGCAGGTTATTGAACAAATATACAAACATGTAAGAGGAGGCAACATGCAAATGTTGTTAAACCGAGCAGAATGTTGTTTGATTTTAAAATGTGACATTATTAAAAGGGGGTTGAACAAACTGGAAGAATGTAACTGTATTATCTTAAATTAATTCTGTGTCACTGTGAATACCTATTTGCTACTAAGCTACATTATGGTTTTGCCATTGTGTGGTTAATTATGACTTTTCAAAAATATTTATTTTGAAAAATGTTATGTCATAATGAGCTCCCGCTTTGTGTGGAAGAAGCAAGCTTTTCATGTCCATATATGTATCTGCTCAGGCCTCTGGTAGAGTTGATTGTTTGATGTATATATGAAATAGTCTAGGGTATTGTGTATTATGAGGACATATATATAACACAGGCTCTGCTGCTTTTATGATTGCCTTTATATGCCAAATCATTGGGTGATAAAATACTTTCTGGCTCTAATTTTTGTAATTTGGCTTTTTTGGTTATACCCAAACCAGTTTTAACATGCCTATTCTAAATTTACGAGTGATTCCTTATTTTTCTTTTTCCTTTTTTGCACGGTCCTTTCACTGTAACTAATCCTCTTTCTTTTATTTATCATATAGGGAATCCGGGTTAATTACCCTAAGGTTTTCCCTTTATTCAGTATTGAGGGTCAATTGCACTAATGGTCTACCTGTATATCTCATGTCTTTTGGCAGCAGTGCAGAGTTCAGGGCTGTGGGTAGTTCACTTATATATTTTTTGTTCTTCGGCAATAGCCCAGAATAGTGGCTCAATTCATGAATTTGCGTGTTAACAGTGAGACCGTTTTAATACTTGAATGATTTTGGATTTAGTTTAAGGTCCATTTAATTCTTAGTTTATGGCTAAATGATTTGTCTTCTTCTCTTTATTCGTGGAACACCTATAGTGCATGTAATAATTGTTTTTTACAAAGAAGGTCAGACTTATGCAGGTCTTTCTTCTGCCTTCACTGTAGAGCAGTTCTCATTTAGACACAGAGTATTCTGTGTCGGCGCGTACATGATTTTGGATGCAGTTACGAGAGGAGCGGGCAATGACTTAAGGTACTGTAGATCTATGTCCTTGTGACAAATTGCTCGGCTTATTCCTTTATTGAATTTAGTTCATTTATATTCTGATTTTATCTCTTTGATAGTAATTAAAATAAACATGCGATTTGGAATCAGGAGGTATCGTAGAGATAATTCCCTTGGAAGTCTTTATGCCACGTCAGATCTCAATTGTAAGTGGCTCATTAGTCCTGGTAAGACTTCAATACGAAGTAGAAGAGAGTTTGTATAAATGTGTAATATTGTTGCAGATATTTTGTGTCGACCATAGGGCAGGATTCTCATTGACTTTATGCTTGAGACTGAACCAGCATTGGTAAATATTTGGTAAATATTTGTACCAGGAGTTATGTACTGGGATTTGGTCTCCTTTGGTGTGTTTCTTCCCTTTTTCTTGGGCATGAGACAGGTTTTAAAGGGCTACGTAAGACGGTGGCACAATCAGTGCTGCAAGCCCACTAGTAGCATTTAATTTAAGGCCCTGGGTACACATAGTGCCACTTTACTGGGGACTTACAAGTAGATTAAATATGCCAATTAGGTATGAGCCAACGTTATCATGTTTAGAGGAAAGTGCACAAGCACTTTAGTGCGGGTTAGCAGTGGTAAAGTGCACAGAGTCCTAAGGCCAACAAAAACTAGATCAGCAACATTAAAGGGAGGAGGAAGGCAAAACATCTGGGGATGACCCTGCAGAAAGGGCCAAGTCCAACAAAGTTAGAGTCAGCATCAAGAAGGAAAGTATCCAAGATGTTGTCCCTGTGATAATTGAGCCTTCTAGTAGTTCCTGATCCAGCCCAGTAGTGCTGATACTCAAGGTCACCCCCATGGAGTGACCCCAGAACTAAGTCTCTGTGCGGACTACAGAGAACTCAATGTCGTCACTAGAACTGACACACATCCATCCCCAGAGACGATGAGCTCATTGACCAATTAAGGTCTGCCAAGTACCTCAGTAGTTTTGACCTATCCTCTGGTACCGCCAGATTTTCCTGACTGAGGAGGCCAAGGAGAGGTGTATTAACTGGGTACTGTCTGAGCCTGAGATATTTAGCACTGCATATCTGGATCATATTGCTTTCTGTAGTTCCACCTGGAAAAAACACCTGCCTCACCTCAAGGAAGTTCTTCATGCCCTACAGCAATCCGGACTGACTATCAAGGTCAGTAAATACCATATAGGGCAGCGGTCTGGAGTGTACTTGGGTGAAGACAAGTACAGCCTCTCCGGATTCATGATTCAGATTATCATGGCTTGGGAGCCCCCCAAAACCCTGACTCAAGTCATAGCTTTCTTTTGTCTGAGAGAATACTATAGGAGGTTTGTCAAGAATATGGCACTATTGGGGTCCCCCTAACAGAGCTGATTTCTAAGAAGCAGTCCAAGAAGTTCATATAGACCCAGTAATGTCAAAAGGCTTTTGACACCCTGAAAGAAGTGAGGCGCACCCCGCCCATCCTCGTGGCATCTGACCTCAACAAGAAGTTTTTTTGTCCAGACAGATGCTTCAGAGCTTGAGGCATTCCACTGCTGCAGTGTTATAACAACAGAACGATAATAGTCAGAACCACCTTGGATATGGTTATAGCTAGTTTACACACTGTTCACTCTGACATTTTAAATGCAAAAGCCTGCTTGTTTTTACTTTTGTCACCTGGCCCTGGTTCCAGCTGCTACACAATTGTTTCATTGTATGTGGTTTGTTTGCTCCAGATTTAAATGAATGAAGTTTCCTCCTCAGTCTTACACCTGGGATTTGGACTTTGTGCAGCTGTGTCATATGTGCTGACATGTTAACTGCTTTACCACCTGGCCGGGTATGGCGATACATTGTATAAACAGTTTCTAGGTTCAGTGAAGGGATCATGCAGTTTAGATCTGTCCACCAATTTCCAATTGCTAAAATGTCAAAATGCCAGTTGCACAGATTTGACATAAAACTGGGGAAACCACACAAAATATGTATTGCTTACACTTCTCATACATCTAAAACCTTCGCTTATGATAAATAATAAACAACAGTATAACTTAGCACTTTGCTGTTCAGCACTGGGCAACACATGCCTAGTCCATGAGACCAATGTTCAATGTTTTTTGTTGGACTGTTAACAGTAACTATTAGAAGAAAGAACATAAAAGACAATTATATAAAATAATTGGCTACTAAACCTGAAATTGTAGGTACTGCACTACACCTGGCTTGTTAGCTGGGACATTAAAGAATATTTTAGATAAATAATAAGGCTCTTATCTAAACTGAAATATTGAGTCGTAATAGGCTAAATAGGAAATATATTTGTATGTTATGTACATCCAACATTGAGAATAGGTTCAAATTAAATGTTGAAGATTAAATTAAATCAGATCAAAAAGAAGTTAATCATTAATTATATAGACTGAGTTATTTCTATTTATACAGTTGTTCACATGCCAAGTACACGTTTTCAATGATCGAAGAAACGCGCTGCAGGTATTCGAGGACAAGGCAGCTGCTTCGGTGTCACAGACGCCATTATGTCTGCCTCGACTGGCTCATGAAACCCTCAGTTCCGCTCAACATTGCCGTGGGTTGCCATCAATAGGGATACAATGGCTAGGAACTGCCCACGTGTTAGGGGGATGATGTTGACAGGAAGTGTACACAACCTTTCGAGACGACACATGGGCCTTGTGCAGATGTCACTATTCTAAGATGTTAAGTACCGCTCCTCAGTTGACCCTCAGTCGATGGTCAAATAAAAGGTATCACGGTTCCCAGAATACAGAACTCTATGACATGTCAACTGTTTTACCCAGTCCCCTCAACCCACCCATCCCCTCCTTGCTGCTTAGACACAGGATTTATTTGTTGAATTGAAAAAAAAAATTGAAAATAAATTTATTGAGCGCGGTTGCTGCCCAGGGGCGTCCAAGCGCTGAGGTGAGACAGAGAACTGAAGTACATAAAAACTGCCAGCAGATGGCAGCACACTTCTATTTATGGATGTTCATAATCTGCTCTGAAGCGCTGCGTTTACTAGAGACTCGATTAACAAAAATCGGCCGTCAGTTATCTACACTTTCCTATTTTCTACTACATTTAACTAAGATTTCTGACTTTTATGATATTCAAACATAATCCCAGGATTATTACTGCTAATCTATCACATTTGTGTATTTCTTAATCGTGAAAACTCAGAATGAGCAAATGAAGACATCGAGCCTGATTCAGAAACTGCATTTTGGAGTACATAAAGTGGTACTACTTGCATATTATAGAAGGCCACACGAAAAACCCAATTTTAAGAAGATTTAAATAAAGGAATTGTTTAAAAAGAACATTTGAATCAAGATTGTGCATCCCTGGTCTCAAGAGATGTGATTGTGTACTTTATGTGTACAAATGAAAAATGTGTGTGCAGATCACTCCCGTATATGTGTTTATATATGTGATTAGGCTACGGAACATCTCCGGAGGCCGGGGTGTAGTCTCTGGATCCCATCGGTCTTGCTGCGGTGCTCCGACCACCACTGGGAGACTGGTGACCTCCACCCTCTGCTGAATTGAGGCGCTCTCCTAGTTTGGGCTTAAGTTCGGGGCAGCACCCGTACTGGCCTCACTGTCTGGTGCGGGGCGGAGCGGCCCCTGAAGACGGCGGTAGAAGCCTGCAGACAAATTGGGTTGCGGCGCGGACCAGGTACAGACTCACTCCAGAAGTTGGCGCCATAAAATCGGGGCTGTCCTGCAGTGCCACGGACGGTAACGGAGGGCAGCTGCTTGTGCTGCAAGAGTGAAGGTAGGCCTGTGCAGTGTGCTCACAATGCCCGCCATCGGAGGGGGGACACAGAGGTCGGTCGAGCCTAGGCCCCTGGCCGGGCAAGATGCGCGATTAAATTAGTAGCCAGGTGACAGCACAAGGGTTGCTTCAGGCCTAGGCTGTCCCTCCCTTCTGCTTGCGCTAACCCCTGGGCGCATGAAACTGGAAAGGGCCGGGAGCCGACCGAGACTGAAGTTCCCTGGTGAGATCAGGTACCGAGTGTCACAGTGGCGCTGAAGAGAGTAGATGTGACTGTCACATCGGGATCGGGCTGCTTTCTCCCTCCCTGCACTTACACAGCCTACGCGGGCCGCGACCTTGGCTGAAGCCTGGTTGCCTCGTCGCTGGCTTGGCACGCCCCACTGCACTGGCCCGGTTGGCTCGGGGTGGGGAGTTAACTCCTGGGGCAGAACCAGTATTCTCCTCCAGCCCTGCTGACATACTGTGGTCCCCCGTTCCTCTTCAGGGGAAGTGAAGGAGTGTCCTTTGAACTGTGCTCAACGGCGATAGCACTCAGGACCCCCTGCAGCTCTCAATCCCACGCCCATGTTACAGCAGGTGAATTGAAGGACCGGTGTCCATGACTCTGCTACGGCCCACCCACCATCCCACGACCCATGGATATTAGCCCTAGGAACACCCCATTTGGGCCTGGAGCATGGGCGCTCAGGGCACTCCCTCCCTATTTCGGGGCCAGCGGGGGACGGCAGTGCCTTGCTCCCCACCTGTGGTGTGATGGATAGGATTGTTGTGCTATCGGCTTTTTATGCCTAGCGACCAGCAGTTGGTCATTGTTGGACCCGGCCTCGTGGCGTGGTCCTGGCCCCCTTTTCAGGCCGACCGGGGACCCCTTCACCCTTCGGGGTCCCCCCTGGATTGTACGCATCTACCCACACCAGCCAACGTGACCCGGCCTCCCCCCGGCCGCGGCCCCAGCGAAACCCCGACATCGAGGCACCAAGATCCGGCCAGGGGGCACCACGTGACCAATCCCCCGATCCCGGAGGAGGGGAGTGTCGATGGGACCCCCTACCGTCCCCCAACGCCTGGGTGCGATCGCTCTCCGGCCTCCCTGAGCACTGGCGCCTCTCTCGCTGGGCGTCTGGCCTCTCCCAGCCCGGCCTCTCCGCCCCCTCCGGACGCAAGGGTCCGGACATCAAAGGGCTCCAGACCTATATCTGGGGCGAACCCGCACCAGGACAGTAGTTGTATCCCGGAGTCGAGAGCCCTGCTGATCGGATCGCGGCTGACCCTACGGAGAAAAGACTCTTATCTGGACCTGTACCTCGAGCCCTGCTGACTGCGTCGCGGCTCCACCTTGCTGAGAACAAGACCCTCACGGAAACATCGGAGCCCTGCTGACGCCGTCGCGGCCCAACCTCGCTGAACTACCATCGGAGCCCTGCTGACGCCGTCACGGCCCAACCTCGCTGAACTACCATCGGAGCCCTGCTGACTTCGTCGCGGCTCGAGCTAGCTGAACTGACCGCCGAGCCCTGCTGACTCCATCGCGGCTCGACCTCTTCGAGCTGCCCTTGTGTCCGGCACCCGACGCTCCAACTCCCGGAGCCCCTCCCAGCTTGAGGCTTAATACCTGGGCGCAGGGTACCCCCGTACCAGGCTGATACTGAGACTGTCCCGCTACCCCTCCCCCACAAAGACATTGAGACTCTTGTGCGGATCCCTCGATCCACCTGTACATATTGCCAACGAAACCTACGATAATTACTGATAAAGATATATGAGAACTGATACTCGTGTCGAGTCGTGTGTGGTGGTGTTACTGGGCTAGTACGATTATAGGGGAAGGACCTCTCCTCGGAGGCTTCTCAGCGGCGCTCGGCTACTTCCTTGCCGTAAGGAGGCCCACTGGGTGGTCCCGCCGACTCCCCAGCGGTCCGCCTTCTAACATTTGGTGGCCAGCAACGGGATCCGAGCCGGACGCAAATCGTACAGCAAGTAACTCACCCGCTACCTAACCAGACGCAGAATAACCATGAGCAGCCAGGAGACCACCATGACCGCGGGGTTCCAACAAGAACGGTTGGAGGAATATACCCACAAAGAACTCAAACAGTTCTGCAAAGACAAAGGTATTTCGACCACCGGATTAGGCTCAAAAGAGGACATGCAGAAAGCCCTAAGAGCCTGGGTAGAGTCCGAAGCAGCATCGCCCCAAAACGAAGGAACGTCAGAACTAAACGTAGCCTTGCAGCCAGCCACGGCCCCGGCAAATGGGGGGAGAAACCGCATGGAAGCCGGCCTATCCCCAGAAGAGATACGGGAGCGGGAGAGGGTCCGGACCCATGAATTAGAACTCGCACGACTCCGGCTGGACGGAGAACTCCTGCTGGCGGAAAAGAAGTTGGCCCTAGAGCAACTACGGTTGCAAGAAGAGATTGAGGAAAAAAACGGCACAGGGAACTGGAGGAGAAAAAGCTAACCCTTGAGCACGAGCGGGGCCTCAAGGAACTTGAACTTAAGTCCAAAAAGGGGGAGACCGGCACCCCCGGAAACAGGGACACTCCTCCGCCGACAGAGGCGAAGGTACATATCCCCAAGGATGTCGTCAAAGAATACTACAAAAACGACGACATCCAACAATGGTTCAAAGCCTACGAAGTGGCCTTGACCTCCCATCGGGTACCCCGGAAGGATTGGGGTGCCGGCCTATGGGGACGATTCCTCAGCGAGGGTCGAGACACCCTGCTACAGCTCCCAGACGACGTAATGACCTCGTACGATCACATGAAGGAGGCCCTGCTCACCCGCTATGGCCTCACCGCCGAAATGTACCGCCAGCGCTTCCGAGACTGCAAGAAACTCCCCGGTACCACTTGGGTGGAGTACGTCGACTTTTTTAGCAGAGCCCTGGAAGGGTGGGTCAAGGGCAGCAAGGTCACCTCCTACGAGCAGCTGTTTGACCTCATTGTCTGGGAGCATCTCTCCAACAACTGTTTCGTCGAGCTAAGACAGCACCTCCTCGACAGCAAACTGACCGAGCCACGGAAGCTCGCCGTCGAGGCCGATCGGTGGGTGAACACCCGGGTCCCCCGGAACTCAATGGGGGAGTACCAGCGGAACGCCACAGGACCCCCCCGCCAGCGCGGCGGAGGAGGGGGATCAAACCGGAACCGAGACTTTACAGCAGGGCCGCCCCGGAGTCCTCCTCGGGGTCCGCCCTCGAACCGCACGTCCCCGACCCTAGAACGAAGGGGGACAACCCCAGCCCGACCAGGACCTCGGACCCCGGTAACCTGCTACAGCTGCCAACAACCAGGACACTATGCCAGTGACCCATCCTGCCCCATGAACCGACGAAGCGGGGCCACCGGGCCCCCACCCCGACAGCTGGCAGCCGCCACCCTGGGGGAAGGGGAGGAGGAGGAAGAGAACCCCGACGCCGGATCCACCGAGTGGGAGCCGGCCGCCATGTCCCTCGTATGCCTGGGCAGCCGAGAAATGGTGCCCCAAACCCCCATCCCGAGCAACACCCAGAAATACCAGCAGTGGGTCACCATTAATGGACGCCGGGCCGAAGCCCTCCGTGACACTGGAGCCAGCGTAACCACTGTCCGCTGCCACCTGGTGACCCCCGAACAGATCCTGCCTCATGTACTATGCCCCGTCCGGACGGCCGACAACACCGAGAGCATGTGCCGGATGGCCCGGATTCCATTCGAGTGGGGAGGAGTGTCAGGCCTGCTGAAAGTGACCGTCCGCGACGACGCCCCGGTGGACTGCCTTCTGGGGAACGACCTGGAAAGTTCCCCCTGGGCCCAGGTTGAGCGCCGGGAGCACCTAGGGATGCTGGGACTGCCCGAATGGGCCTGTGCCACCACCAGGTCCATGACCGCCCAGGCCCACCGACCAACCGTAGCGGCGGCCCCCGACGAGCCCGAGGGGCCCGAACCCCCACCTCCCTCGGTCGAGGAGGAACCCGACGCGGATGCCGGGCCGTCCGAACTTCCCCAGAATGAGATCGCCTCCCTCGGCGAACTCCCTGAACTTGCACAGTGGCGCCACGACGGGGCCCCACCAGGGAACAGTTCCAGCAAGAACAGAGAACCTGCCCCTCCCTCGAGGGGACCCGACAGCAGGCGGCCGCCCAGGCCACCGGTGACCAAACAGGAACGCACTGGGTCTATTGGAACAATGACCTGCTCTACAGCGAGCAGAAGATCGCAGAACTAGGGGCCGGTCGAGTGCTGGTGGTCCCCCTCCGATTCCGAGGATTCCTCCTCAATTTGGCACATGATGTGCCCCTCGCCGGGCACCTGGGGCAAGACAAAACATACAGCCGCCTGGTGACCCACTTCTACTGGCCCCGAATGCGTAAGGACGTAGACAATCACTGCCGGACCTGCCCGACCTGCCAAGCCAGCGGGAAGACTGGGGGACGAGTCAAAGCCCCTCTCCAGCCCTTCCCGGCCGTCAACACTCCGTTCGAGCGAGTGGGAATCGACATAGTGGGGCCCCTGGACCCCCGAACCGCCCTGGGTCACCGCTTCATCCTCGTCCTAGTCGACCACGCCACCCGATACCCTGAGGCCATCCCTCTCCGAACTGTGACAGCCCCCGTGGTGGGCCGGGCCTTGATGGGAATCTTCTCGAGAGTGGGATTCCCCCGGGAAGTGGTGAGCGACCGAGGTACAAACTTTATATCAAAATACATGCGGTCCCTATGGCAACAATGCGGGGTCACCTACAGGTTCACCACCCCGTACCACCCCCAGGGGAACGGACTAGTCGAACGTTTCAACAGAACACTGAAAGGGATGATCAAGGGCCTGGAAGAGCCCCTGAGGCGGAAATGGGACGTCCTGCTGCCCTGCCTCCTATTTGCCTATCGGGAGGTCCCACAGAAGTCTCTAGGGTTCAGCCCCTTCGAACTCTTATACGGACACCCTGTCCAATGTCCCCTCAGCCTGGTCAAGGAAGGCTGGGAGACGAACATCCGAAATGCCCCTCCCGACGTCTACCGGTACCTCCTGACTCTGCAGAACCAAACCCGGAGGTTCCGAGCACTGGCCGAGGCCAACCTCGAGGCCAGCCAAGAGGACATGAAACGCTGGTATGACCAGAACGCCTCCTCCATTGAGTTCGAGCCAGGCCAGCAAGTCTGGGTCATGTCGCCCGTGGACCCCTGTGCCCTCCAGGACAAATGGACCGGGCCCTTCAAGGTGGTGGAGAAGAAGAGCCCCGTCACCTACCTAGTCGACCTGGAGTCCCCCAGGAACCCCCTCCGGGTTCTACACGCCAACCGGCTCAAACCCCACTTTGCCCGAACGGAACTAAGCCTGCTGCTGGCTACCGACGATGGGGGCGAGGGCGACTCCAAGCCCCTGCCCGACCTCCTGAGAACCTCCGACCAAGACGGCTCCATAGAGGGCGTCAAACTCTCCACCACCCTGACCTCGGAACAGCGCCACGACTGTCAACAGCTGCTGCAACCCTTCGCTGCCCTCTTCTCCCTCACTCCCGGGGTCACTCCCTGGTGCGTCCATGACGTCGACACCGGGGACAGCCCTCCTGTGCGACACCAGGCCTACAGGGTGCCCGACCGAGTGCGTGCCTGCATCCAAGCCGAGGTCGCCAAGATGCTAGCCCTCGGGGTCATCGAACCTTCCGACAGTCCCTGTGCCAGCCCGGTGGTCCTGGTGCCGAAGGCCGCCGCCCCAGGCACCACCCCAGAACTCAGATTTTGCGTGGACTACCGAGGGTTGAATGCCGTCACCAAGACCGATGCCCATCCCATTCCTCGGGCCGACGAACTAATCGACCGCCTAGGAGCCGCCCGCTACCTAAGCACCTTCGACCTCACTGCCGGATACTGGCAGATCAGGCTCACCCCCGGCGCCCGTGAGCGATCCGCCTTCTCCACTCCCGATGGGCACTACCACTTTCGGGTGATGCTCTTCGGCATGAAAAATGCCCCGGCGACCTTCCAAAGACTAGTGAACAAGGTCCTGGCCGGACTGGAAGCGTTCAGCGCCGCCTACCTGGACGATATTGCCGTATTCAGCAGCCACTGGGCCGAGCACCTGGAGCACATCAGGGAAGTTCTGGCCGCCCTCCAGAGAGCCGGACTCACGATAAAGGCCAGCAAATGCCAGTTAGGCCAGGGATCCGTGACCTATCTGGGCCATCAAGTGGGAAGCGGCCAGGTGGCTCCCCTCCAGCCAAAAATTGATGCCATCCAGGCCTGGGAGCCCCCAGCCACCCAAACCGCTGTCCGGGCCTTCCTGGGCCTCACGGGCTATTACCGGCGGTTCATCCAAAACTATGGGAGCATTGTGGGACCCCTCACGGAGCTTACGTCCAAGAAGCAACCCAAAAAGGTGAACTGGACACCCCGCTGCCAGGCGGCCTTCGAGACCCTCAAGACAGCAATTTGTACCGCTCCTGTGCTGCAGGCCCCCGACTACAGCAGGGAATTCATAGTACAGACCGATGCCTCAGAGTACGGGGTGGGGGCGGTCCTGTCCCAAGTAAATTCGGAAGGCCTTGACAGACCAGTGGCCTTCATCAGCCGGCGACTGCTGCCCAGGGAGCAGAGATGGAGCACCATCGAGCGAGAGGCCTTCGCCGTGGTATGGGCCCTCAAAAAGCTCCGGCCCTACCTCTTCGGCACCCACTTTCGGGTCCAAACCGACCACCGGCCCTTGCGGTGGCTGATGCAAATGAGAGGAGAAAACCCGAAGTTGTTGCGATGGTCCATCTCTCTGCAAGGGATGGACTTCACAGTAGAACACCGGCCCAGCAACGACCACGCCAATGCTGACGGCCTGTCCCGTTTCTTCCGCCTTGGCGAGGAGAACCCCCAAGGAGATGGGTGACTCTCCCTGCCTTCGGCTGGGGGGGACGCCTGTTGGACCCGGTCTCGTGGCGTGGTCCTGGCCCCCTTTTCAGGCCGACCGGGGACCCCTTCACCCTTCGGGGTCCCCCCTGGATTGTACGCATCTACCCACACCAGCCAACGTGACCCGGCCTCCCCCCGGCCGCGGCCCCAGCGAAACCCCGACATCGAGGCACCAAGATCCGGCCAGGGGGCACCACGTGACCAATCCCCCGATCCCGGAGGAGGGGAGTGTCGATGGGACCCCCTACCGTCCCCCAACGCCTGGGTGCGATCGCTCTCCGGCCTCCCTGAGCACTGGCGCCTCTCCCGCTGGGCGTCTGGCCTCTCCCAGCCCGGCCTCTCCGCCCCCTCCGGACGCAAGGGTCCGGACATCAAAGGGCTCCAGACCTATATCTGGGGCGAACCCGCACCAGGACAGTAGTTGTATCCCGGAGTCGAGAGCCCTGCTGATCGGATCGCGGCTGACCCTACGGAGAAAAGACTCTTATCTGGACCTGTACCTCGAGCCCTGCTGACTGCGTCGCGGCTCCACCTTGCTGAGAACAAGACCCTCACGGAAACATCGGAGCCCTGCTGACGCCGTCGCGGCCCAACCTCGCTGAACTACCATCGGAGCCCTGCTGACGCCGTCGCGGCCCAACCTCGCTGAACTACCATCGGAGCCCTGCTGACGCCGTCGCGGCCCAACCTCGCTGAACGACCATCGGAGCCCTGCTGACTTCGTCGCGGCTCGAGCTAGCTGAACTGACCGCCGAGCCCTGCTGACTCCATCGCGGCTCGACCTCTTCGAGCTGCCCTTGTGTCCGGCACCCGACGCTCCAACTCCCGGAGCCCCTCCCAGCTTGAGGCTTAATACCTGGGTGCAGGGTACCCCCGTACCAGGCTGATACTGAGACTGTCCCGCTACCCCTCCCCCACAAAGACATTGAGACTCTTGTGCGGATCCCTCGATCCACCTGTACATATTGCCAACGAAACCTACGATAATTACTGATAAAGATATATGAGAACTGATACTCGTGTCGAGTCCTGTGTGGTGGTGTTACTGGGCTAGTACGATTATAGGGGAAGGACCTCTCCTCGGAGGCTTCTCAGCGGCGCTCGGCTACTTCCTTGCCGTAAGGAGGCCCACTGGGTGGTCCCGCCGACTCCCCAGCGGTCCGCCTTCTAACAGTCATGAGTTGTCTTCGCCCCACCAACCATAGGGATGGCCCCCAACAGAGCTTGGCTGGGGAGACTACAGGTGGAGGGGGGGTCCTCAGATTCCAACCGATCAGACCTCTCGACTAAACTGGACTAGATGCTGGCTGCGGTGGAGCGGATAGGCACAGCTTGGGATCAGACCCACACCTCTCTCTTGGGTAGAATGGACAATATCACATCTGATTTTATGCTTCTGTGCGCAAACCATCAAAAGCTCTTGGAGCGTGTGCAGGGGGCAGAGAACACATTAGCAGACCTGCAACCTAAAACCCGCAATCACACTGCAACTTAGCAGGATCTACTTGATCGGGTCTGCACCCTAGAGGAGAAGTTGGACAACGCGGAGGGCGCTCACGCCAGAACAACGTGCGAGTGATAGGTCTTCCAGAGGGAGCGGAGGGCCGAGACACGGTGAAAAATGCAGATAACTGGTTAAAGAAGCTCCTTCCCTCAGGGACACTCTCCCCCCAGTTTGTTGTTGAGCGGGCGCACACGCTCCCTGCTTATAAACCGCCTCCTGGCGCTAACCCGCGTCCTTTTCTGATTCACCTGCTAACATTTCCTGGACCGTGATGTGATTCTGAGTGAGGTGTTGAGAGATCCAGGCCCCCAGGTACAAAACGTCTAGGTCTCCCTCTTCCCAGACTACACTGCCCAGGTTTACAGAAGACTCGCCAGTTTCGGAGCACTATAGCAGCAGTTAAGAGCTCAAGATCTGCAATACTCCCTGCTTTTCCCAGCCCGTCTTTGGGTCATCCATAAGGGCGCTACACGTTTCTTCAACTCTCCTTCGGATGAATGGGACTGGCTGGAGGAAAATGGGCTAGCAACAGTCCCTAGGCCTCAGGAAAACCCCGCTACGCAGAAGAGATACAGGCGCGGACGCCGGAGAGGCAGGGGGGGAGGATCACAGAGATGGGGCCCACCGATCACTCACTCGGACCCAGAACAGATTGTTTTGGAGTGCCAGAACGCAATACATATTCGTTCTACCCTTCATTCAGCCAGATCATCTTTGGATTCCACTCCATCTCTTTCAAGTTCCAAAGGAGATGCCGATTCTTTGCAGGCATGGTCCTCCAGACGGGACTCTCCTCACCTTCTAGTTGTTACGCCTCAAACCTCAGACAATATTGAAGTGAGGATACGGGATTCACTGCGGACATTGCTAAGTTAGCATATATAGTACACGCTTGGCTGCCATGTTGCCAATTTTGCACATGTTTCTACATGACTTTGTTTTCGCAAATCCTCTGCTTGTGCTCGTTCACATGACAACTGTCTACCTTTCACGTTTCTTGCTGTACTCTGTGGGTTCATCTACACATCGTGTTCAAGGTCGAAAAACAATGTCCCTTGTTAATCTGCTTTGGTCAGTCCCCCGCATGTTAGACATAATACATACACAGCTGCACTACTGAAAATCGAGTGCTTTTAATATGGCATTGCAGGCATGTTAGGCACTTCAAGAAAAACCTTTCCAGAGAGAAGAGCTGTGCTTGAACAGAGGTGTAAACCTTTGCATCTAGACCTAGAGGTATGGGGTCCCCCCTGACAAAACCCAGAGGTATTCTATTTCTATAATGAACTAGTTCATAGCACGGGGAGGGTGGCAAGGCACGTTAGTACTTTTTCCACTATCTTTATAGAATGATATCCCCGTTCATTTTCTATGGAATTGTAACAATGCTTGCTATCTTGTGTTTATGCATTTTGCTGCTAGTATTGGCTCATATACTGCATTATAGAGCACGTTAGTTAAAATAAACATTTTAAACTATACAGTCTCTGATTATTCACGTTGTGGACAGGTATGAGTGAGTGAACGAAAGAGTGTTCTTGCTCCCGCAATTCCTGGGAGAATCTGAGTTACATGTTCTAGGATGTCTAATCATTGGTAGCTTCGCTGTAGTACGGAGAACGAATGAGACACTATAGCTAGCCGGATTGGGGTTCTGGGTACTAAGGTGGGTTGTTAGTACACCACTATACACTGAGGTCCTAGTTTCCTGCGCATAGTTCTGTATATGTGCAGAATCCCTGCAACATGGCGCCCAACGTTTGGCCTGGTTCTTATCTGCGAGAGGCTTGAGTAGTGCTTGTGCTTGTCCACAATCCCCTCACATCTGTTTCTGGAAACAGCTGTGACGGTGTAACCTCCTATATTGATGTTTATATAGGTTTTGTCAAGTTTGATATTATTAAAATGTGTTTATTTTTAATTGTTAACCCTTTATTGCGCTGCCACGCATTAGGTTGTTATACGTTGTTTGACTTCATGGCTGAAGTTGATATTCCGGCGCATAGCTCTCTGTCATCATCTGACCAGTTATGGAGTTCCAGACGTGGGTGTCGCCCTTATTTTTGTGGTTGGAGCTGACCCGGCTTACCACTTTGAGGTATTTTATTCTTGGGTCACCTTTCCGGCAGTGGATGGAACCGACAATTTGTTCCATGAATACAATTCTTCGGCCCTTCCTAATGTATATCGGCCTTATAGGACTCTTGAAGTTCCATTGTTGCAATGGCAACACCACATTTGGTTTAATGGCACTCTCCCTCACCCAGTGACTTCGATCCGTTTCGGCCCTTTATCAATTGATGGGGCCACTTGGCCCGTTTTGGCTGGGTACACACCACATCCACGACATCTAACAGTTCCTTTAGCGGAGCTCTGCGTCTTGCACACTTCCTTGATTAGGGTGCACAGGGCTGTTATACAATATGTATCTCACAGCGTTCAGGTGGGACCACCTGGAGTTGCTGCGCAACCAGCTGGACCTGGCGGTGTGACTATCAGTCCCGTTATGGTTAATTCGGTAATGGGCAAGCGACCACAGAATAAGAATGATTTACCTTATTGGCTTGCTGAACAATTTGACCAGCTGGAGGCGGTATTTGCAAATACCTCTCTTGTGGAAAAACACAGGATTTTGACTATTAGTTTGCAGAAAGATTCAATCCCCGAGTTAACCGATTGTAACAATTGGGTAAGGTTTTCGCGGCAGTATATGTGAAGTGTTTCGGCACTCCCTCAATGACCGTACTACCCTCTGTGATTAAGCATGTTCAAGATGAGCACGGCCCTGAAGCGGCAGTTGAGTTGGGGATGAGGTTGGTAAGGGTGTTCGACGTGGTTGCTGCTCTCATCTTTGCAAACGTGAAGGGAGATGCAGGTAACTTTCAAGTAGCTAATGCTTTGGCTCTCGTCGCGAGGATGAGAAGCCACACGAATTACCAAAAATGATTGCTCAGGTTTATAAAACCATTGGCCGCAATAGTTTGGGTGTTAAGCCTTTTGCTAAAATCTCACCTCAAACGCAAACACAACAAAAGTCTCAGTCTGATAAAGACAAGCGTCCAATCTTTTCTAAGAAGAATTGGAGAACTAATAAACAGGGAAAGCAACTACAGAAACAAGGGTCATGTGCTGCGTCACCGATACCCGTGTCTTCTGAGCGCACTTATGATTTGCGCGACCGCACGAGAATTAGGTCTCCTAATAAGTTTCAGGTTCCCAATCAGCGTTCTCCTCGTTCTTTGCAGGAAACATCAGGCTCTCAAGCCGGTGGAGTGGAACGCCAGGATCGCGGCAGAGGACGGGATGTACCACAAGGACGTGAGCAGCCTCGTCAGACTGACAGAAAGGGAAAACAAGACGATTTTCCGAGTCAGCGCCCTCAGTTTTAGAAAAAGAGAGTTGCAGCTTTAACAGCGAGATATGCCACAGACGGTAAAATCCCGGCTCCTGCATTTAACATGGGCAGTGACTCTGCTCGAAGTTACCATAGTGCGGCAAGCACTACGTCCATTTCTGGAGGCTACAGCAACTGAAACTTTCATTACAGTTGAAACCGCTGACACTCAAATCGCTCCCCCTGACAGACTATATGACATAGTTCTTTTAATTGAAGGTGACGTACAGCGTGTCATTAAAGGGATTTTTTGGGAAAATCTAACCTCTTCTTATGATGTTTTATTAGCACAGACAGATTGGCCCCCACCTTTTGTTCTTGCAGCTCCTGAAGGGGAGGAGGTGATACTTCAGAGTTTTTCGAAAAACGTCTCCAAGGAGCATGCAGTGGCTTTTGCAGAGGAGTGGGCTTTGGTGCTTGCACCGGCACTGTACCGTACTCATGTGGGCTGGGATAATGATTCTCCACCCCATGAGATACCATTGTGGTCAATGCCACAGCCTTAACACCAATATCCCCTCTGGTGGGTAGCGAAGGGTCCCGTTTCTGAGATTCTGACACAGTTAGAGTATCAAAGAGTGATTGAGACATGTGTGTCACCGATGAATAACCCTCTTTTTACCTTTACAAAACCCACATAGTTTTGGATTACCGGCATTTGAACTCTCATTGTCTCACTTTTGCTGTAAAAAATACCCACAGTTCTGCTCTTGTAGACAGTCTGGTTCATAAAAAATATAAAACTACACTTGACATTTCCAATGGCTTTTTCAGTCACAACCTATCTCCGGCATGCAGTCAATAGACCGCATTCTCAGCCGGCGGTAAACAAAAACAATTTAGGCGGCTAGCTATGGGTAACAAGAACAGCCCTGGATTTTTTGCCGCCCGTGAAGTCTCTTTGCTAGACAGCATAGACCCGGATGCGTACTCGTACGTTGATGATATTTATCTCATGATGAATTATGGCCGCATCTGTGCCGAGTTGACCGCATTATTATTTTGTTTGCGTACTACGGTTACAAATTCAACTTTACAAAATCGTACATTGCAGAGTACACAGTGTTGTTTTTGGGCTATGAGCTCAATAATGAATGTAGAGGCTTGGCGCCTCCCTTCCTGGAGAAATGCGCATGTTTGCGACCTCCAACAACCCTGAAAAACTTCAGTCATTGCTGAGATTTTTGAACTTATATTCCCAAATATGCCCAGCGTATCAAGCCTCTTTATGCTTTGATACAACCAACATTTTCTAATGCCTGCTGGCTTCTGGAACATTCAGCTATCCTGCAATCTTTGCAGTCTGATCTTCTTGAATCTAAATACTTGTTAACACGTGATAACCACACAAACCTGATAATCAGAATCGTTTCAGGCGCAGTTGGTTTCACTTACCTGACGTTTAATGAAGGTGACACAGTACCTATTTCTTACAAATCACATTTATACACTTCTGCCCAGTTGCGGTTTTCCACTGGGGAAAAGGTCTTGACAGCTGTATAGATGGCGATCCTGAAGGAATGCGCAATGTCACAGGGGAAACGCATTTTGGTGGTGACGCCTTACCCTGCACTTGAAGCAGTGACAAAGGCAAGTGTACCGAACTCTAAGGCTTTGCATCCCTGTTGGATACAATGGGCTACATCTTTGACGTCTCCGAAAGTCATGTTTATCTTTGACTTCTCTCTTCAGACTTAGGAGTTCTTGCAGTATGAATTTGTTCATCCTCCTCCTCTGTCGCTGCGCCCGCTTGAAGAGTTCGCTTGTATCATTTACACCGAAGGTTCAGCGCAACCGGCCATCTAAGCATGCTTATTTGACAGCCCATGCAATAGTGGCTGGTACCATTGTGAATGGTGAGTTCAAGTCCAGTGTCATACATACGCAGGCACTCGGTGACCGTACCGCCCAATTGGCCGAGCTGCGCGCTTTGATGCTTGCTCTCGAGTTTGCTGATCCTAATGTCACTACTCTCATTATGAGTGATTCTTATTACTGTGTTCAGTCTTTCAATGACAACTTATTCTTTTGGTCTCAGAATGACTATCATGATTCTAAAGGCAGCGCAATTAAGCATAAGATGCTTTGGGTTCGAGTGGCAGATCTTAAAGAAATTCTGCTTCTCACACAGTTGATTCACACTTTTGGCCACCAGCGTGTGGGGATACACACCGTCGCAAACAATTTGGCTGATGAAGCAGCCAAATCAGCAGTAGCCACGTGTCTAGTTGCAGTTGTGGCTCAATGATTGGAGCGGCAGACCCTGATGTAAAGGTCTAGCCCGGGACCAGGGTTCAATTCCCCGCCTCGGCGGGTCTTGGGCTCAAAAATTCCACGGACCTGATAATTCTCGCCTCGGTGCCATTCCAATCATGGAGTCTCACTCTGCAACTCTGGGCAATAGCTTGCTTAATCTCCACAACGGCCCCCACAACGCTAAGGATGCCTGGCCTCCACCTTGGGGGTGCCCAGGAGTGGACGCCTCACAGGGAAAGCCAGGATGGGTTCCACAGCGGTATTCGTACAAGCGCCTTGAGACCCTTGCGGGTGAGTAGTGCGCTATACAAGTATCAATTTACAGCCGTTACAAGATCCAAGACTCATATTTATAATGACATTTTGGCAGCTGTTTCTGCTACTGAGAAGGGTGGAAATTACCCTCAAGGGTTCCCTTCAAAGTACTCTTATCATTTAAGTCCAGACCGAGTTCCTTATGTAAGAATAAATAACATTGGTGACAGGTTGATTCCCAACGCGGACCACAGACTTTCTTTGAGAACAGTCACACACGAAGGCATGGCTTCAGCACATGCTGGCGTGTCGGCGACAGTTTCTATTTTGCAGCAATGTTACTGGTGGCGTGGTTTATATAAACAGACCCGTAATTATGTATTTCTTGTGACATTTGTCAGCAGATTAAACCATCTACGGTTACACTTTCAGCCACCTCTCTTCACCCATTGGCCTATTGTTATATCAATAACATTTTACTTCCGCCCCCTTCAGCATACAGCATGAGGCAGTCGGCCAACCTACTTAATCCTCTGGTTAACGTCACTTCGAATGATTGCATTTTGCTTTTTCACCAGGTGGACATCTGTACACAGTGAAATTCCCTTCAGTACCAGTGCTGCCTGATGTGTTAGTAGGATGCATTTCAAGTGTGCGCAGGACACTTTATAGATTTATATTTTTCTGTCTCCTTCCAATGCTGTTGTAAATTCCTTTTGAAATGGACTGCTGCTATTTCACGGTATACCATATTGTGTTCCTGGTCTTGGTTTCGACCAATGGTTTCTTAATAAACTTTACCCACGAAGAAAACCAAACTTTATCATTTTTAATTTTCAACACACTTGTAACAGTTTCATTTAAATATTGGTGGAGTATAATTTGGGTTTTAGTATCTAATATTTTATACAGTGTCTTTCTTTCTGTTTTTCTTTCCTTTTCCTTTTTTTGTCCTTCTTTACTTCCCTCTTTCATTTTTGCCTTACCACTTTCTTTTTTCAATCTTACCTTCATTTTTACCTGTTTTCATTTCATATTTCCTTCTTGTTGTATCTTCTTTTTTCCTTTTTTCTTTCTTCCTTTCTTTTTCTTTCTTTCTTTTGTTCTTTCTTCCCTTTCTTTCTTTTATGCCTTTTTCCTTCCTTCTTTCCTTTTTTCTTTCATTCTTTCCATTTTACTTCTTCTTTCCTTTCTCTTTCCTTTTTTTTCTTTTCTTTTGTCTTTCCTTCTTTCTTTCTCTTTTGCCTTTTATTATTTCTTCCTTCGTTCTCTCTTTTTCTACTTCTTTTCTTTTTTTTTCCTTTTAGCATGTCTGGCAAATTTAGAGATGACCACAACAACAGTTAATTATCAAATCAATATACATTTAAATGACTATTACCTTCCACCTAAGCCCTTCTTATACCTTTGAGGTCTGCAATAGTCCGAATTGTCACACTTTTAGTAGTGTGATAATTAGTAGTTGTGTTGTTACTATCATTGGCAGGGGCAATGTGTGGTGCAAGTCACCGGGCTACAACAGTGGCTTCTAATCTTCAGTCCTTGCTAGAACATTAACATAATGTCACTTTGCTTCATCCCTATTGAATGCTGTCCTTCGTTCCCTAATACCAGAATAGACCTAATTACCTACGTATTCCCTCTTTCCTCCGAAATGTATGTGTGTGGTCTTCTAGGCAGTGGTTGTTTTCATTTCTGCAATGGAAGAAAGTATTACTTCCAAATCATCCCTGTTACCCCTCACTCAGACCTTCTGATTTGACCTCCATCCCTCACACTTGCACCCCAGTTATTTATGCAACATTTTATGTAGACTTACCTAAACCTTCTAGTCATGCTCAGTTTTCTCCTCCTCGCCGCAGGGGACATGGCAGGACATAAAGAATCAACATCCTCGTGTGATGCAAGGTCTCCAAGCCTCAGCATTAGCCTTCAGAGCTTTTAGCAATAAATGTATCAGTTCTATAGGGGGTCTTCAAAACAAGTCACTGCAAGTGTTAATTATTATACCTGCCTCGCAAATGTTCAAAACAAGCCACTGTGTATCCTAACAATAATTCTTGCATCGCAGGTTCCTGAATTTATAATACAGCATGTGGCAAGATCTTGGGATAAAGAGTTTTTCTTGTCTCTGAATCTGTAAATAACAAAGGATTGGGTACATAGCTATTGGGGGACAAGGAGGCGGTGTTTGTGGTGTGACACCCCCCAAATAAATGCATTCTTGACCTGAGAGTTGGTACTGGGGGTCCCTCAGTCATGTCTCCCATGCCTTTGTTGGATTTTCTCTTCATCCTTATTTGACTAGAAGGTTTTAAGTTGTTTTTTTTTTCCAGAAACTTAGACAGAGGCCCACCTAATACAAATCAGTATTGAAGCTGTTCCTCGTGGGAACAGTGTATCCCAAACCTTGGTTACCTCATCTCTTCACCCTTAGGCATACTATGTTTTTGAATGGAAATTTACGATTCACACCCTCTCCGAATCTCACTGACTAAGCTGCGCCCCTGCAAAGAAAGGATCTCAGGCAGGCGCAGGCTTTAGACCAGCCATGCCCAAGATGGCTGCCATCTGTGTGAGGCTTCAGAAACCTTGTGGGAGCATTTTTATTATTTCTTTGAAACAGACGTTTCGGGACAAGCATGACATGTTCAACGGGGCTCTGCCTATAACCATGACAAGTGTCAAAATGGGAGCCTAAGATTATTACCCTTGACTCTACTCAACATGTCAAGGGGGTGAGCTGAGATCCAAGGGGGAATTTCTTACTCCTTTGACCTTGCTGGCAAGCATGACAGTTTCCTCTTGGCCAGAATAGAAATGCAGTCACATGGGCTTCCACAAATGGCTGGTTTATTTATTTGAGATCTCCATTACACTCCTTCTATCTCTTTCCTACAGAGACAGCATGAGGATCAGTGCCTAATTTGTGCCGGAGCTTTCCGGTGCTCAGCACCGGCACTTATTTTCCGGGGCCGGTACTACAGCTTTCTTCATGCGGTGTTAGGCCATCCCCAGATAGAATGTAACGGTCCTAACAAACCATATATTACAGGTTTATCACAAACACTTCCAGGCAAACTTATTTTACACATTGTATTTTGGAGGCTTGATGCAGGAAACAAAGAATACAATACCCTCTTGGATCATGCACCGCAACAACTCCTGAGAATTCAGGGGTTACGGCCGCCGTTTAATTACAGGTCTCACCCGATGTCACGTGCTTGTGAAATAGCGCAATATCCGGCTCCTGAGCAGCGCACAGACTCCGGGCTGAACCAAGGTAGGAAGTGCGCTTTGGCGCTCGTATTGGAAGTCGGCCCTTATTTTCGTCCATGGTATGTGGCAATAGAGGTCAGGTCACGCTCACTGGCACGGAGTTTTGGAAACTCCTGCAGGCCCTGCACCGTCCACCTGCCTCAGCACACTTTGCCTCCCAGGAAGATTTCCGTGGCTCGGCACCCTGGCCAGATTGAGTGGTAATATTCACCTGCCCTCCACGTGGGGCCCGGGGGCCGAGGAGACACATAATTGCACTGAGGAAGGCAGTTTCAGAGGCGCCTGTATAGCAGCACTGCTCCTCTCAGACCCTCGGAATACAAGCAGATTGACCGCCTCCCTTCTCGGGCCTCAGGCCCTTTGAAAATCATACGAAGGTCCGGTTCCAGGTCGACGGGTTTAGAGCAGTGCTGCAGAGCTCAAAGAGAGCGTCTTCTGGGCCAGCTACAGCAAACAAACACTGTTAAACACCAGCATGGGGGACACAGGCTGGAGCTGACACTTGTAAGTGTTGTAGCAGCAGTTCCTCAATTGCTGTTCATTTCTTTTGGCATTTGGCCTCGTGGCAAAAAATACATGTAAGAGCAGCTGTTTTGATGTACCATTTGGGTTCCATGTCCGTATGCTATTATAGTAGCAGTGGGCTGCATCAATATCTAGTGTATTGTAATTTGAGATTACCGTTTCCACATTTCAGGCCAGAGACAGCCAAAATAAAGCAATTTTCGCTTTAAAAATCGGGAGTCTCCCGTTTGAATCGGATCTATTGAAATGTAAGAATCATCTGAATTTATTTTAAGCATGGCTTTTCTGTCTTTGTTTACTTAATCAGTCAAGGATCATTAGTGCAGCTCAAACATATTTTTTAAAACTTTCTTATAATTACAGTTAAATTGTGTACAGATGAGTGTAAAAATACTGGCTTCTGGTGATAATGTTACTTTTTGTTGACTGTTTAAATAGATGTCATGAAATGTGGATAACGTTGCTGGAGAGTACTATGCTCAATGACTCATGAAGCCATGTACTACTCAAATAAAACAGTTTTACAGTCCTGTACCTACAGCGTAAAAGAACTATAGCCATATTTAAGATGTTGCTTACTACCGATTCAGCATTATTTGTTTACATCTTGTGTCATAGGAGTTCTTCTTCCTATCTAAAGAAATTGCGAATCTCCTATTAGCAGGACCAGAGAATCTGGATTTCATTAAAGACACGGAGGCTAGCATTATGCATTAATCTTTTAATGCAGTCACAAGCAGCCGCACTACAGCATAAAGAAAACAATTCTAGAATGCAGTGACGAATGGTATAAAAGGTATGAGGAGCAAACAGACTGCCTCTTTTAAATGAATCGAAGCAACAAAAGTTTAACAAAAGGTGAGATCCAAGTTGATCTTGAGAGTGAAGAAAACAGGACTCCGAAGTAAACGAAGTGAAGAGGAGCCAAAGGTGATGAGAATAAACCATCAGGTGGAGTTATCTGGAAATAAGGAGGAAAAAGTTAAAAAGGTCATAAACTCTAGTGGTAAAGGCAGTATAATCAAATGCATACAATAATAAAGATGGCAAGAAGTACTCCGTCCAAGGGAGGGACGGGTGGGATAATGTTAGCCTCCGTGTCTTTAATGAAATCCAGATTCTCTGGTCATGCTAATAGGAGAATCGCAATTTCATTACAAGACCGGAGGCTACATTATGCATGTTGGTAGCCTTGAAGGACAACATTAGACATATGCTCGATAGGTTTACAATAGTGGAAGCATTGGACCAATCAGCCGCTTTTAGGATATCATCCAACTTACCACCAGACCTGAAAGATTTACTGGCCATAGCACCTCTGAGAGAGTGGGCTTGGAATTTAGAAAGGTCAATACCAGCAAGGCTCATTGCTGACTTGACCCATCTAGCTATGGAGGAAGAAGCAACTGGTTTAAAGGGTTTAACAAACGAGAGTTGGTTAGCATCTTGAGGGTGAACATCTCTCATTCTAGAGTCATACTCTTTCATACAGTCTACGACACATAGTCTTTTGCACAGATCAAAACGAGGATAAAAAATAGAGTCTGACATAGTTTTAGTCCTTCTAAAGATTTCAAACTTAACGCCATACATATCATATGATCTATTAGAAATATCAAGACATTTAACATCGGAAACTCTACGACAAGAAATTAAACATAAGAGGGTTGCAAGTTTAATGGAAAGACATTTTCTATTAAGTGAAGCGTTATCAGGCCAAGATGAAAAAAGGTCTAAAATAGCTTGAACTTCCCACGGGGATTGGCATTTAGGTCTAGGAGGTCTTTTCAGTCTAATACTTTTCAGAACCCTCCAAATGATAACATTCTTACCTACCGTCTTACCATTGACAAGGGAGTGCCCAGCAGAGATAGCTGATCTATAACAATTAATAGATCTATAGGAAAGGCCCTTGTCAAATTGTTCGACAAGAAAATTAACTATATTGACGATAGGAGCCTCCACGGGATCAAAGTTCCTCTCCATGCACCAACAAAACCATTTTCTCCAAATGTTATTGTACCAATAGTGTGTTCCTGGTGCCCAGGATTCTCCGAGGAGAGTGAGAGCTGATGACGAAAGTCCAGACAATTCGTTGGATTGCCTGGCACTTTCCAAGCAATAAGGTTCAAATTCCTTGAAAGAATTAGGTGGTGATCTTCTCCGTCTGAATTTGAAACCAGACCCTTGACCGCTGGAATCAGGAAGGGAATGTGGCATGACAATTCCAGGGTTGTCGGGAACCATGCCTGAGAAGGCCAAAAGGGAGTTATCAGTACCAAGGAGCACTGGTCTTGTCTCACCTTCTGTAGGACCCTTTGAATCATAGCAAAGGGAGGGAAAGCATAAGCCTGAAGATGAGATCAGCACTGGAGAAAGGCGTTCACCGCAAGAGCGCCCGGGTCCGGCATCCAGCTGAAGTAATTCGGCAATGGAAGGTCAATCTGCTGGCAAATAAGTCCACATCCAGTGGACCCCAAAAGAGAAACAGAGCATTCAAAACGTTCACATTGAGTTTCCAATCGCTGAAGTCTGAGAGGAATCTCGAGTTCCGATCCGCAGAAAAATTTGACTTTCCCGGGAGGTAATGTGTCTTCAGGGAAATCTTGTGTTCTAAGCAAAACATCCATAGCTTCTTGGCTAAATCGGAGAGGTCTGCTGATCTTGTCCCGCCAAGGCGGTTGATATATGAAACTGCGGAGATGTTGTCCATCTTCAGGACAACGGATCTGCCCTGAAGTGTGTGTTTGAAGCTCATTAGGGCATATAAGCCTGCCGTAAGTTCTAAGAAATTTATATGATGGGAGGATTCCGCAAGAGACCATACACCACCGTTGTTTTGGTCGAGGAAGCGAGCACCCCAACCGTGAAGGCTTACGTCTGATTCCAGGACAAATTCCGGGGCCGACCCGAAGATTGCTTTGCCATTCCAGGCATCCAAATTCTCCAGCCACCAAGAGAGTTCCGACCTGGCTTCCTGATCTAAACTCACAAGATCTCCATACCATAGACCAGACCTGAGGGGCTTTTCCTTTTAATCTCTGAAGAGCACGGTAATTCAGAGGTCCCGGAAAGATCGCTTGGATGGAGGAGGAAAGGAGGCCTAGAAGTCTGGCTAACTCTCGTAGGGTTAGAGACTCTTGTTTTAGAATGGACCTGATCTCTTTGCGATTTTTGATGATTTTCTTGGTGGGGAGAAGGAGAAGGCAGCTCGAGGTATCTACAGTGAAGCCGAGGAACTCCAAGGACATGGAGGGGGTAAGGATAGATTTTTCCCTGTTTATAATGAAAACGAGATTTTCTATACGATCCATGGTAGTATTGAGGTCTTTCAGGAGTTGTGAATGGAGTTGGGACATGATGAGGATGTTGTCCAGATAAATGATTAAGCGAACAACCCTTTCTCTCAAAAGAGAGACGATAGTTCTCATAATCTTGGTAAAGCACCAAGGGGCAGAGGAAAGTCCGAAGGGGAGACCCTGAAATTGGAAAAGACGCTTGTTCCAGATGAATTGGATGGTTGGTGTTCTTGGGCCATAGGGATGGTAAAGTAAGCGTCCTTTAAATCCAGCTTGACCAACCAATCTCCTTTTAGAAGGAGGTCCCACAGGAGGTGAATACCCTCCATTTTGAAGTGTCTGTAAACTAGGTACTTGTTTACTTCCCGAAGGTTTATGACCGGTCTCCAACCCTTTTCCTTCTTTGAACGAGGAAAAGAGTGCTCACAAATCTTTTTAGAGACCATGGGACTTCTACAATAGCGCCTTTTTGAAGCGTAGAAGAGATTTTTTCTTCGACAATCTTCTGATGGTCCTCTGAAAGGATTAAAGGTTTGGGGATCTGCGTTTAAAAAGGGAGCTCTATAAAATCTATGAAACCCTGAACGGTCTCCAGAACCCAGGGGTCTTGAGTTAGAGATTTCCATACATGGTAAAAGTATTTTAGCCTGCCCCCTAACTTTGGGGGGGAAGAAGAAGAAGGAAGAGGAAGACTTACTTGGAAGATTGGTGTTGTTGGGTGTTCCACCGGATCTGTAACCTCTGTTTCGTGAGCCTCTCTCTCTCTGAGGATAGAATTGATGGTTAGATGGGTAGAATCCTCTACATGTTCCTCTGAAGGTTGAGAAGGGCCGTTGGTTGCCACGGCCGGAAGAGCGGCCCCTTCTTCCAGCCTGTCCAAAAAGGTTGGTATTAAAGACGCGTTTCATATTGGCTTGGGCCTTGTCAAGGACAGTAAAGGTAGACACATACTTTCCTATTGATTTAATCATGTCTTCGCCAAAGAGGAGGCCCTTGGGGTTCTCAGAGGGCTCCTTTTCGGCTAGATCACCCAACTTTGGGTTAATCTTCGTAAGGATGGTTCTCCTCCTTTCAATGTTGAGGCTGGAATTTGCATTGCCGAGGAGGACGATGGCCCTTTGGCTCCAACCTCGAATGAGGTTGATGTCAAGAGGGGTGCTAGAGATGTGAGATTCTTCTGCTAAGTCTAAAATCCTGGTGAGGGGCCAAGGATGTCAAGTAGGCGATCCTGGCAGCACTTAAGGGCTCTTTCTAGACCTTTCCTTGGGTCTTTGCCCAGTTTAAATAGAAATGTAATCAAGTCAGGATCGAGGTTAGGAGTTTGACAAACCTTGTCTTGTATGGAGGGTCTTGGGCACTCGGATTTCAGGGTGTTCCGAGTCTCTCTTTCAAGAGAATTTCTGAGCCATCTAGTAATAAATTAGGAAACATTTTCCTGAGGGAACCATTTAGAGCTATTGGGGTGGGAGATGTTGAGAGGGGAGAACATTTCCTCTCCCAAGGGGTTGAGGATAGCGTTTTTAGAGGAGGGGGAAGAATCGACCTCGAGTAGGTTATTAAAATCAAGGTCTTCGTCGTCCAAATCCAGGACAAATTCGTTGTAGGGGTTCTTGAAAGTTTTCTCCTCCTCCAAGTCAGTGTCTGCATCATTCTGGGCACTATTGTAGTTTGTGCCGCAAGGGATACCCATCAAATTTGTGCCGCGAGGGACACCCGTCAAATTTGTGCCACGAGGGACACCAGTAACATTTGAGGCGCGAGAGCCTCCCATCAAGTTTGAGGTGATAGGACCTCCCAAACCAATTGAGTTGCCAGGACCTCCCATAGTACAATCAGAAAGAGGCTCAGAGAGTTTGGACTTTTTGGTCCTCTTGCCATGAGTGCTATAATGAGGATCACGAGAAGCGAGGTCGTTGGGGAGATCATCATGATCAAAGGCAAGGGATCTCTTAGAGGACATCACCTCTTTAAGGGTATCTAGCATGCAAGACCTCAACTCTATTTGGAGGAAGTTTTAAAAGATTCATTGGGATGATTAGGGGAGCTAGCAGTGGCATCGTCATAGTCAAGGTCAGACATAGTAATAGTTTTTTGTTTGATAAAGTATATGCTTATAATCTGCCTTGCTATGTTTGGGCAACAGAATGGTTTTATAAAGTGTCTTTCCTCTTATTTGGGAAGAGTATAGGTTTCTTTTAAATTGCCTTAATAAATTTCCCCCTTTTTTTTTTTTTAGGGATATGACGTTTTGGTCAGAAGAGTATAGATAACGATCTCCGGCAGCAGCTGACAAGAGCGATGTAACTGAAATTATCGCTCGAGCTCAGCCACTGCCGGAGAGTATAATTAGAGGAAAGAGCGTAGGCAAGCGGGGCACGCGACGGCACCGTTGCTAAGGTGCATTCCTCAGCTGGGAAGACGCGCTCGCAAGGACGGAGCCAGCACGTATAAAGACTAGCCAAAAAAAGGTTGATGCGCAGTAGAAGAAGCAAAAATAACTCTCTATGGACGCCAGAGCGTTGAGAGTAAAGGAGGTGAGATGGCGCTTACTGAAATCTCCGCGCCTCGGGGAAGCGAGTGCAGGCCCGCCGAAGAAACGAAAAAGCACTTCGGTGAGGAAGGGGAGGGGAAGGGCGGGGAAGACTCGACGACCATAGATTGGAAGTCGAGGGAGGGGTGGGTGAGGTAGGTTGGGGAGAAAAAACCCAGGTTCACCCGCAAACTTCAAAACTCAAATTTTTTAAAACAAAGCAGTACAGAGTATAAACAGTATAGTTGCCAAAACTATAAGGAAGATTTTTTAAAAGCATAATACATGTTAAAGGCAAGGGAATAACAAAGAGAAGGTAACTTATCTGCTTGCGAGCCGCATTTAAAAGATGCAGTCTGTTTGCTCTTCATGCCTTTTATACCATTTGTTCACTGCATTCTAGAATTGTTTTCTTTATGATGTAGTGCGGCTGCTTGTGACTGCATTAAATGAATAATGCTTAACGTAGCCTCCGGTCTTGTAATGAAATCCAGGCCACTCACATGAATTTCCTCATTGAGATGTTCACAGTGCCATGTTGCTTGTGATATCTCATCCGCCTCATCCCTTTACCCCCTGCAAGTTGGACATGGGCTTATATTTGTTATAATGTGGTTAGTTTAGCTTTACTATGTGCGTTTGAACACAAGGGTCTAAAGACCATCTCATTGCTCAAATGGGTGTACTTTCTGATATGTTTCCCTCGTTGTCATTGCTTGATTTTGCTCACGAGAAAGTGTTACTCATAGTCGTTGAAATGTCACTTATAATTGCACTGAAATTATGAAAATGTCACACATTGCAATCTGAAACCTTGGCAGCTAGGTATGTTACATGGTTCTTCGGTGAGCTGGTTCCGGTTGCTTCTCAACATTAGTTAACTGGCCAGCAGCTCCACATGGCCTTCTCCCCCATCCACTCCTTGCAAGGAAACCACACATTCTCTATTAAAGTATTCTCTATTTTAACAGCACCTTGATATACTTGGCGTGTTAGCCCAATTACTCTCCTTGCAGTGAGGCAGGAATCTAGATTGTGTGTCCTCTCAACACCCGTCAATCCACAATAGTGCTATATTCTGATCTAACTGTCCAGGGCATTGCACATGAAATACTGTTCTGTAATCTGCATGGTACACATTCTTTGCATCAGGCAAAATGTATATAGCACACCCGAGAATGAACCTTAACTGTAGAGAAATTGCTAATGAGATATTCATGATGAGTGACTTCAGAAAATCCAAACAGCCATTCACACCAGAGTCTGGAAGACTCTGCTAGCAAGCATAAGGTTCATGGTAGAGTTTATCAACAGACACTAACACTGCTCTGTGGGATGCTGCTTTTGTCACATAGATCCTTTTATTACTCTGCAGTTCATACGTTATAACCCAGCACACTGAGCTATGAACTGCCATCAAAGCGCTACATGCAACCAGCATGGTATAGGTTAGAAAGTTATGTTTATCCCCAGTCTTTGACTATCCTAATTTTACTAAAAAGGGTTTGTTTGGGTAGAAATACATTGTAATTAGTAAAGTCAACCCTAACCACTTTGTGGCGCTGCAGAAGTTGCATTAATCGTTTTAGCCAATTTATTTCAAAATAGTGCTTTACATGCACTTCTGCATTAATTTTTTTCAAAATTTTCTCAGGGACAGGGGGAACATCCTATCAAAATCTTACCTGAGGAAGGCTCTCTTGCTGAAATTCAGATCGGGTATTACATCTGGCTTTCAGAAGCGTCATTTGAGGATTTGGGTGGGTCAGTAGAGTAAGTGGGTGGTGCCAGTGGAGGAAGTGTGTGTAGTCGGGGGTTTGGGTGTGGCCTCCTAAAAATAATTGAGCACCTGGACCTAAAATTTAAAAATTAAGCACTGATGAGGATTTCAACAACCTGGAAGAGCTCATGCACTTTCCATGCACTAAAGAAGGACAGTTGGTCCTTGATACTTTTAATGCTGAGCAAACTGATTTTGCAGATTCTTTGTTACTTTTGTAATAAGAAATGAAGGAAACTGATTTTGCCTCAATCATTGTTAATACAGCTCCACATCTTCATGTGAGATTTTTGTTTTTTATTGAAGAAGAAGAACAGGTCACATCCATAAGGAAGAGTGACCGTTCATTAACTGACTAAAGGAAAGTTCCCATCAGGGCTGGCTCTAAGGTAGTGCGACTGATGCAGCTGCACCTGAAGCTAACCTGCGGGGGCACTCCATTTGGAAATAACTTATGGTTTTTATAGCACCTGCTTCTTTGCCCTTGTGCGTTCAGCAGTTTTCAGGCAACAATAAAACTTTCACGATAATCCTGGTGATTAATATTCCTGCTGGAGAGAGATCGGAGTCTTTGTCTAGTGGAAGTTTGGCTCATCATAAAGAAGTATAGAGGGTTGAGGCCTGCTGCTGTTATGAGCCCCAATGTACCCCAATATAGGCCTAGGTAGTTGCACAAATTTTTACCTACATTTGTCCTACCTTGCTCTATATAACGGCTTTTGCACTGACCTTTTACCTAGTTATGTGCTGGATAAATGTGTGGTTTTCTTAGAATACTAGCCTCATTTATTATGCATGAGGATTCTTAGTATCACAACAGGATTACCATCTTCTGCATAAAGGTCATCATCCTTGTCCGACAGACACACAGTACCATGACACATTAGGTAGTACCCCTGAGGGTACCTTTCGGGGATAGTAGTACCACATCTTCGCTGGGCAAACCAGAGGAGAAGCTTCCATGCTGACACGAGACGCTGAAGTCCCTGCACGCAGACACTCCAGCACGCAGTGATCTGACATCCCTCACAGGGTGTCCAACTCGATACCAAGACGGGGCCATTCTTTCTCTCCCATCAGGTAATGGGGTTGGTTCTTTCCTGGGGAGATTCTCGGCTTTACACCTACATACATGCTAGGTACACTTAGGTACATCTAGTTAGGGTTTGCATCATAGGTGTACTCACGATTACTGCCAGGTATCTATATGCCTGCATATATTCACTCTTTTAGCACCATGGTAGAATTCTACCTTTGATTTACTCTGTTGGTGCTTATAATCCTATATATCTGTTTTTGTCTAATGGTTGTTGCAACACACGTATTTTACACTAGAATGACACTGGTTCAATAAATGCTTATTGAAAATGTCCCCACCGTTAATTCTGTGTATCTCTGCGGCAAAGTGAGCACGAGTGACTGAGCAAAAAGTACTGTACTGTTTCCACGATCCCTGAGGGGTCGGGTTGTCATGTTTGATAGTTTCCAGAAACGATTTGCCCCCTGGTAAGGTTGTGGGGCTTGTAGTGGCTAGCTGGTCTGCAGACTAACATATCCTTTGGGGGTGTCTGGAATCAGTCTGGACACCAATCCCTTTATGTTGTCTAAAGACACAGATCCTATATAGATGTGTAGGAACTACACAACGCTGGACAGAACGTGTACCACGCAGATCACAGACCTGTATTTTGTGTGGATAGCTCAGTGGGTTACTGCTTTTGTCACAGAGATCCTTTTGTTTCTGTGCAGTTCATAAGTTACAATCCTAATATAGTACAGGGACCTATGAACTATCATCAAAGAGCTGCTTGCAAGCTTCGTAGTATAGCTTAGAATGTTATGTTTTTCCCCAGTGTTTTATGACCCTAATGTTCCTAAAAAGGGTTAGAAATGCATTCTTATTAGTAAGGCCAACCCCAACCACAGTAGTACTTTTTAAATCCTGAGTTTGTGCTTCGTCAAATATACTGCCTACTAGAATGGATGAGATGGGATTCCTCCACCCTGTCTCCTTGTTGCCTTATGTAATATTTCCTTTTCCTACAGATTGATTTACCCAGTTATGATTCATTGTCTCTGTATATTGTGTCTGTGATGTAAAGTGCTCTGACGCCCTAAGCTGGTATGAGAAGCGCTATCAAACAAATACAATGAATGTGGGAGAGGGGCTATGGAGAGATGATGGGCACTGTTGGCGGCTGATGGTGAGTGAATTAATGGAGAAGGGTATTGTGGAGTGGGTGGAGGGGGCCAAAAAGATTGCCACGCCGGGCGCCACTAGCACCAAAGCCAGCCCTGGTTCCCATTTTGAATCAAACACTCAAAGAGAAGATTTTTTATAGCGAATTACACATACCAAATGCATGGCAAGAATACACAATGTAGCACGTCTTTTCTTATATATTTCTGAAGTAAAGGATTTTGTATTTTATAATTTCCACCTTACCTAACTAACGAGCACACGTTGTATAGAATGCTTTGCTTGCTTTTTTCACCAACATGTGTGCATTATAAGGCCAAGTTTGGAGCAAAATATCTGTGCTTTATTCCCTATTGTGCAAGCAGCAGAAATGATGAAAATCATTTGCTCGATTTTTTTCACCAGAGGAAAACTGCATCACGCTCACATCGATCGGCTACTGCTCGAAACTCTCCTTTCAGTGTCGGTGCACAATGCACGTTAAAGCACTAGAGGGCGCTGCAGTTGAATTGAGATTTATTCTGCTAACATTCAAGGATGTCACGTAAAACGTGAACTTTTGCATAAAACCTCATCAGTATCTTTCCAATATTCAAGATTTGATTATTGTCGGGCGCCTCAAGAGTGCTCAACCGCATTGTTACCTAGACAAAATATTGTAAACCTGCGCTGTACTGTGAAACAACTTTCAAAATAATTAACCTTTTTCAATGGATCAGTGAACTGTTCCTGCGTGGTTAGCTGCGGAAGTAGATGATCAGAATGCTGTATGATTAGTGCAATGCATGTTTTTCTTTTTTGATAATATCTTTTTATTCCTGGCCTTAGTCAAGACCTTTTGACCGAACCAACACTATACACGTAGTATACTTCCGTAGATCTTTTTAGGTCTGGCTATTTAGCGAAGACCTTTTGAGTTAACAAAAAATATACATATAATATACTTCCTTCCAACAGACAAGGGTTATTACCCACACAGAAAGAACACATGTTCCCTGATAGTGACTGGTGGACCCATATGGTTTTACTATAAAATATGTTATTTCTTTATTTTTTGTAATTGTGTAACAAAGGATTTCAAGGAAATTACAAAAATCATTTCCAAAGAAAAATGGCTGGCAGGCAATGCCAGACATATTGTCTTTGCCAATACTTGTTTATCTAGTGCTTCATACTACACGTGCACCAATTCTAAGCACTGTAAATAATAGGTATGTCAATATACTGACCTCTGCAAGAATTCTTTTGCATGTTCGAACTGGTGACCTGATGATCAACTCTTTATTCAAGTGGCAAACATTCAGCTCACTGAGTTATCCCTCAAGTTAGTAGGTCTGTTTAATAACAAAAATATAATTTCACAATTTTTTTAAGTTATCCTTTCTAAAGCATCATCACCATGGAACCATGATTGAAATCGCTATATCTTTTGCTCATCTTTGCCCTCAGCCCTCTTTAAACGCCTTAATTCTTCGAAGTGGGCTTAGTTTAGCATAAATAGTTTAAACATAAACAACCTCATTTGGGATACTGACATGGGACCGCATCTGCTTCTTATGGCTCCAGGGGCTTTCATTATCACATGTATATCTCATTTGTATTCTATATTGCGCAAGTGCGCACAACCGCCTGCAACGGCAGGCTGGACATATGTTTAGAAACACCATAAGTCCAAGTGTGCATACTGGCCTGCAATGGCAGGCTGGACACATGTATAAGCACATCATTGGTGCAAGTGCGCACATCAGCCTGCAACGGCAGGCTGGACATATGTTTAGAAACACCATAGGTCCAAGTGTGCATACCGGCTTGCAATGGCAGGCTGGACATATGTTTAAGCACATTAGGGGTGCAAGTGCGCAGACCAGCCTGCAATGGCAGACTAAACATCAGGTAAGCACCACTTCCTAGCGTGTGTAGGAAGTGTGTGCACACTAGCACACTGCATTGTTGAGACTAATATCCCAATTGCAAGATTGTACATTTCGGAATCAAGCACATAGCAGGTGGAAAAGACTTGAGAGACTGTTTTCTATCAAGAATATCTGTGCAACTGAACATTATAAAGATGGAGATGGTGAACAAGAATGCGCTGTTGCTGTGGTTGATGCGTTAACACACATATGAAAGTGATACATCTAAAAGAGAGTGAATTGATGCATGCAATAATGACTCACAATTGATTCAGTTACAGAAGTTTGTAGTTGAAGGTTGACCTTTGATTAGAAATGCTGATGTGTCATTGAAGAGATTTTTTTCAAGCAGCTTTTGAATTAACAGTTGAGAAAGATGTGCTGGTCTGTTTGTGACCACATTAATCTGCAAGAAGAACGTCTAAGGTTGGAACATGAAGGTCACTCTGTGATTACAGCAATAAAAAAGCTATTGATAAAATACTAGTGGTGGCAGAATCATGTATTGATCAATGCAGTGAATGTGTAAAGTCTGATAAACACTGGAAGACGTCCAAAGAAAGGATGCATGATGTGGATATTCCAGATAAACCTTGGAACAAGCTGGCAATCGATGTTGCCGGCCCAAGTTAAGCATTTGAGGCATTCGTAGTTCTTAAGATTCCCTGTACATTGATTTCCAATCCTTCAACAGATGACGTGTTGGATTTCCTTGACAAAATATTCGCAAGTGAAGGAATTCCTAGTATTTTAGTATCTGACAATAGAAAACAAATTGTTTTAGAGAAAAAGACAAAGTATCTTGCTTTGTTGGTATCAAACAAACAAAAACGCTGCTGCACTCGCCTTCTTCAAATGTCCTGGCTGAGTGTGCAAACAAATGTATGAAAGATAGTGAGCTGCTTGCAATTGCTTCAATTTTGAGTGTGAACCATGTGTGAGAGATAGAGTGTGCAGTTTTAATCATGCACCAACTAAAGTACAAGGTTTTCTCCTTTTGTTTTATTAAGAGGAGGAGAAAAAACTACCAAAAACTAGCACGATCACACTAAAGTGTGTTGTGAGTGAAAGCAATACAGGAAATAAAAACGAGACTTACACAAATGGCAACAACACACATACACTTCCTGCAGGAGTTATTATAGTTGATAATAAAGACTATAAAATCAAAGAGAGGTCAATCAAGAGGCAACATAAAACTTGCATAGTTGATAGGCAGGCACGGTCGGTATAGGTAATAGTGGTGTGGCAGTGGGGCGGGCGGGCGGGGCGGGGGCAGGGTGGTGCAGACGGATCGACAGAAATAAATCAATAAAACCACTTACCTGGCGCTCGCCGCATCATGGGCTCGCGTAGAGCGCAAGGCAAGTGGTTTCGGCGATGCGGCGAGCACCACCCCGCCCATCACCCACCTACCCCCCCGCACCCCCGCCTCAACACTCTTACCTGTACCGGCTGCGCTGTTGATAGGGTCAAATTAAAAAACCTGTCGGGGTTCAAAAGGGTGCACAGGTGTTTCCTGCACCTGTACAAGCTTTGAAAAATTACCGATGACTCATTATTATTTGAAAGTAAGAGCTGCCGGAATCAGAGCTCAGCAGAACTTTTAAAATCCAGTCAAGAAATAACATTGAACATTTGCTGTATTGACAAAGATGAAAATAATAGTTATATGTGGAAAAGTGATGGTGTGAGAGATCAAGGCTCAATTCTTACTCATGGTGAGATGATTAATGACTCTGCATCCACTTCACACTCAGCCAACGGAAAATAATGGGAGTTGTCATGTAAGTATTGATCACTCATCTGAGTCTCTTCAAATTAGTATTCAATCATCATTTCATTTTGATAGAAAAGATGATGAGGAAAGCGATAACAATGTCGATGCTTACAGAAGCCATGGCAGGATAGTTGTTCCACCATCAAAATATTCTGACATTGTCATGTTTTGCAATTTGCGTTGATTTTTTATATAACAATTTAGGGCCTCATTTATGAGGCCCCTTGCGCCATCGTAATGTCACTTTTTGTGAC
Organism: Triturus cristatus; assembly: GCF_964204655.1. Lineage (NCBI taxonomy): Eukaryota > Metazoa > Chordata > Amphibia > Caudata > Salamandridae > Triturus > Triturus cristatus. The sequence continues at coordinate 1,129,960,439 of NC_140584.1, forward strand.
GTTCCGTGGTGCAGATATCTTCTCCATATTTACCAGGTAGCACTAAGCCACTTTTTTGGGCTTAAAGCTGCCTCGTAAATATTGTCCCCTTTACAAAGGGGCGTGCAGTGGGTGTTGCTGAGGGCGTTCCCAGCAACATCCATGGCTGTTTGACACTGCCCCAGATTTACGAGAAATCAGACCTCTTAGGCAGCACCAAAAACTTACACCTCGTCGGCGTAAGGGAGGCACAACGAGGTTATCTTTATTTCTCCTTGTTTTTTCTTTTTCTATGTGTGCTGCATTCTGCTGACTTTTTTTAAACCTCGGAGGGAAGTGGATTACTAAGTTTTCTAAGTCCTGCAGTTCGAACTGATAGGGCAATGTCTTTGTTTGTGGTTGATTTGAAATGGCTGACTTTACTGAGGTGAACATACATGTGTAGAAACATGTGGAGAGTAAATAACAAGGAGCAAAATGCGTGGAGCAAGTTATTGGTTCAAATCACATGAATCAAATTGCGTGGAACAAGTCAAATGGATCCAATCACAAGAAGCAATTCAAATGGATCAAATCCCAAGAAGCAAGTCAAATGGATCCAATCCACATGGATCCAATCCCAAGAAGCAAGTCAAATGGATCAAATCCCAAGAAGCAAGTCAAATGGATCCAATCCCAAGAAGCAAGTCAAATGGATCAAATCCCAAGAAGCAAGTCAAATGGATCAAATCCCAAGAAGGAAGTCACATGGATCAAATCACAAGAAGCAAGTCACATGAATCCAATCACATGAATCCAATCACAAGAAGCAAGCCACATGGATCCAATCCCAAGAAGGAAGTCAAATGGATCAAATCCCAAGAAGCAAGTCAAATGGATCCAATCACAATAAGCAAGCCACATAAATCCAATCACAAGCAGCCAAGAAGCAAATCAAGTGAATCAAATCACAAGAAGCAAGTCACATGGATCAAATCCCAAGAAGCAAGTGAAATGGATCAAATCACAAGAAGCAAGTCAAATGGATCAAATCACAAGAAGCAAGCCACATGAATCCAATCACAAGAAGCAAGTCAAGTGAATCAAATCCCAAGAAGCAAGTCAAATGGATCAAATCCCAAGAAGGAAGTCACATGGATCAAATCACAAGAAGCAAGTCACATGAATCCAATCACATGAATCCAATCACAAGAAGCAAGCCACATGGATCCAATCCCAAGAAGGAAGTCAAATGGATCAAATCCCAAGAAGCAAGTCAAATGGATCCAATCACAATAAGCAAGCCACATAAATCCAATCACAAGCAGCCAAGAAGCAAATCAAGTGAATCAAATCACAAGAAGCAAGTCACATGGATCAAATCCCAAGAAGCAAGTGAAATGGATCAAATCACAAGAAGCAAGTCAAATGGATCAAATCACAAGAAGCAAGCCACATGAATCCAATCACAAGAAGCAAGTCAAGTGAATCAAATCACAAGAAGCAAGTCACATAGATCAAATCCCAAGAAGCAAGTGAAATGGATCCAATCCCAAGAAGGAAGTCAAATGGATCAAATCCCAAGAAGCAAGTCACATGGATCAAATCACAAGAAGCAAGTCACATGAATCAAATCACATGAATCCAATCACAAGAAGCAAGCCACATGGATCCAATCCCAAGAAGGAAGTCAAATGGATCAAATCCCAAGAAGCAAGTCACATGAATCCAATCACATGAATCCAATCACAAGAAGCAAGCCACATGGATCCAATACCAAGAAGCAAGTCAAATGGATCAAATCCCAAGAAGCAAGTCACATGGATCAAATCACAAGAAGCAAGTCACATGGATCAAATCACAAGAAGCAAGCCACATGAATCCAATCACATGAATCCAATCACATGAAGCAAGCCACATGGATCGAATCCCAAGAAGTAAGTCAAATGGATCGAATCCCAAAAAGCAAGTCAAACGGATCCAATCACAATAAGCAAGCCACATAAATCCAATCACAAGCAGCCAATAAACAAGTCACGTGAATCAAATCACAAGAAGCAAGTCACATGGATCAAATCCCAAGAAGCAAGTGAAATGGATCAAATCACAAGAAGCAAGTCAAATGGATCAAATCACAAGAAGCAAGCCATATGAATCGAATCACAAGAAGCAAGTCAAGTGAATCAAATCACAAGAAGCAAGTCACATAGATCAAATCCCAAGAAGCAAGTGAAATGGATCAAATCCCAAGAAGCAAGTCATATGGATCAAATCATACAAAGCGGGTCATATGAGCACATCACATGGCGCAAAATGACACGGAGCCATTCACGAGGAAATCACATGGAGGAAATTGCAAATAGGAAGTCACATGTTTGAATCAATATGAAAAATGTGTAATTACTTGGGGTTTATTCCATCTTTTTTGGCTTGCCTGCCCCACATCAGGCTAAAATATGCAAATAAGCTTTGGTCTTACCCTAATTGGTGAGTCTACATCGACTGCTAGTCCCTATTCCCAACTGAAGTCCTATGGCACCTTGAGAAATGCTCTCAGATCATTGTTGATTAATTGGATCCCATGAAGGAACCTCCTGATTGGTCCACACTATCCTGCTTGGAAACCAAGGGTTGCTGACAGGCTGATTCTTCCAGGAGGAAGGAGGTGTGCATTGTGTTCCTTTTGTAATTAAACGTCTATACCACTAATGCAGACATGATGGTTGAAGAAAGGTATTACTCTGCCACATAAAAGTATTGTTAGATGCTTTATGGTATTTTTTCTGAACAATAGTCAAGACTAGCTTGAGAGACCTGAGGTCCCAAGCATGGGCCACAATTTCATCTGCCCAAGCAGTCATGAGTGCTGACCTTGGTGCTAAGACCGTCTGGGGGTGTACTCCTCATGAGCTGCTATTCCTGCCAGCGTATGCCTCTCCTGTAGAGCTGCCAGTGTAGAGCGTTGACGGTGGGTCTACTTCACTCTCCCCTACCACGCTGAGAGGGGCATCCAGTATAGAGACGACAAGAGTTCACTTACTCCAGTCCTGCATCTCCGACAGTCTCCAACAATGGGCATTCTAGAACGTTTCTTAGTTTGATGATGTCAGCTTGGGTAATGAGATGCATTGTGGCATCACTCACTGGATGGTCATTCCAAGACAACATCCCCATACAACGTTTCTGAGAAGGATGGGAACTCCACAGCCCTCCCAGCTCTGTGGATGCAAACTGCAGGTTTCCAAAGAATTGATTCCTGCAAGGTGTGAAATCTTTCTGCACCAGGGAGCTTTCCTTACTCTGTATCTAATTTATGAAACAATTATCAGGGCACATTCATGCACGTTACAATGTCTCAATTAAGGGTTCTTCGAGCCAGGTACGCTTGGCTTTAGGGTACTTTTAATTCAGTTTTTAAATACTGTAGTTGTGTTTAACCCACATTATAATGTTTGGATGCGTGCTGCGCACTTCAGCACACATGTAATGCCCGGTTTATTTGGACCTTTCCTTCAATGAGGCGTTAGCTTTTGATGCAAAGCTCAGTCTGGCTATATTCATTTATCGGCTTTGTGTTAAAATCTATGGGTATTTGCACTAATCCGCCCAAGTAATGCTCCCTTGACGCAAAGCACTTTTTTCATGGATAAATGGGCACCTTTCCAGTGCAAAATTCTTTTTGCACTGGAAATTAAACATAATGTCGTCCTTATGCTTCATGGTGCATTACTTTGCATCATTTTGCAATGGGTGAGCCTTAGTTATTCCGGTGAAGCAAGTAAAAAGAGGCGGCAACAAAACTCATTCCTTGCATTAAGTAGGTGGTCTTTTGTTACTCAAAACCCTCCAAGCATGGTGGCGCCAACCTAACAATCACAGAATGACGGGGGTGAATTAAACGACTGTACCCAAACTCAGAGAGAATGGTTGGTGACTAGGGGACTGTAAGAGCCATATGAAAAAAGTTGGGGGTGGCGAGTGGGATTTCCATCAGTGCGGGAGAAGATGGATATCTTCCTTAATCCCAACTGGAGAAGGGAACCCTTGTCGCAATCGATGTATGCCGTCAAACACCATTGGATGTGTGTACTCACATGCTGACCTGCTATACACTGCAGCTGTTACTCGCAGATCTAACCGGGTTTAGTGAGGGGGTGATTTTTAGCAGAGGCGGACAGGGCTGAGTTATTTGAGGTGGACCACTCCGACAATTCCAAAACTTGACAACGGATTATGACTTATTGACAGGACGTATCCTTCTTCCCAGATCCCTAAATGGGGGTGGGGTTATGAGTCCACCCCACCCCCAAGAACAAAGGGCGATGGCCACTACACTAGGCAGTAGATCAAAAATAGTATCATTCTTACATCAAGCGTTGCTCTCAAAGGGTTTCGAGCTTGAAGTGATAGATAGATGGGCATCAGATATTGGCCAACCTATTGAGATGGAATGTGCTAGACTGTTGTTTGCCATATTTGGCATCTTTAGCAATGCCTGTTACAAACTTCTTCATAGTTTACATAGAATGTATGTTACACTCCAAAGCATTATTACATTCCCTGTGAGTGCTCCTGTGCCCTGCCCCCGATGTGGTGGAACAGATGTCGGTTTCTATCATATGGACTGGGATTGCACCGGGAGGGAGTGGTGCTGCAGAGAGGTTCTTTGAGCTAGGTGTGTATCGAACCATGGACAGGTACCATAAGCTTTGCATACTGGGACTGTATCCTATGACTGAGAAAGCTACCAGTAGGTATGAGGAATGACCTAGCTTGAACACTAGGCAAAAGGCAGCTAGCTCCCAAGAGCTGGAAAGCTAGTGCGAAACCAAGCTTGCCCAGGTGGAAGGCAGAAACAAGGAAATGGGCTGAAGGTGAGAGGGTCATGTCACACATGAAGTCCAAACAGGCCAGAGAAGACTTGATCTGTGTGGGATACAATTCTTAGCAGCCTTGCCGGGGTGGACCAATTCGCTGATCTTGCTTGATGGACTGGGTTGAGTGGAAGCAGAGAGGGTGGCCGGATAATGCCACGCGAAACAGAGCTGTGCCAACAGATGTGTGACACGAATGGGGACTCTTCTGAAAGCAAATTGGAAACCTGACCTGAAGACCCAAAGTCAACACTGGCATAAATGTTTATTGGACATTGATGCATCACCTGTAAATCACACTGTGCATGTGTCAGATAGGTTTCTAAGTACCAATCTGCGATGAAAAAAAAAATATACAAGTGCATAGGCTGATGTTAACAGAAACACAACAAACCATTTTTTTTTTAAAAGACACTAGAGCAGCTCCTCTTAATTATATGAGAGGCAGTGTCAACAGTGCTATTGTGAATGTTCCTGGATGTTTCTTGTAGGCAGGTGTTTATGAGCCTTGTATGCTTTCTTCTTGAAACGTTTGAGCAAACAAGCACTTGCACATCCAACGCTGGACTCTCTTGACATGTGTTTCATGTTTCTTGCCATTCATTGCATAAGAGTGTTCCTTCCGTTAGGGGTGCTTCCATGCTGCCTGTAAGGGGTTACACTTATAAAGGCATAGCGGATGTGCAGTCCCACTGGCTGGCTCCCTCCTGCTTAGAAAGAGCCTCTTTAAATCTACACAGGCGTGGAAAGCAATGTGAAGATAAATTCACTAGTTACCCCGCAATGCATTATGGTAGATGCAGTTCTATCGGTTAATTTTTCAAGCATTCCATTGTTTTAGCAGTCAAGCGCTTGCTCAGCCAGTGCTGAAAACCTCCTGACGAGCACAACTATGGTGCTCTGAAATAATCGTGCTGTAAAACCCTTAATATAATTACAAATTACAGAAATAGATTAACAAGAGGAATGGTTGCAAGTTTCAGGGGATTGAATTACCCCCTGGGCCCTTAGAAGTTAATGTTATTAAAGCCTGCATTGCATGTGTGCCCCTGCTGTATGCGGGAGGTGCTGTAACCTAGGCTTGGCTACACGTTTTGGACCTGGGGCCACATCAGGAACAGCTGGGCTGACTCAGCACAGAGCCCAGCGCCTTGCACTATCTAAAATGGATCATTTAACTCAATATTAGTCAGAGTTAGAGCATGATTTCCAGATAGCACAGCTGGGAATGAGGCAAAGCCGGCTTGAAAACAGCAAAAAAACACAGAACAGGCGAACCCTGCTTATTGTGTCTGAGCCGCAGCGTCTGAAAATCTTCCGCTAAACCGGAGAGATTTTAGGTTATATGAATGCACTTTAAAGTGGGATGGGGCCCACAAGGGCTGGTACCTGGCAAAATGGACATTGAACCAGGGCATTTGGGGGCCCTCTAATACTGCCATTCACCAGTGAATTAACAAAATCCCTCCTTCTGGCCGGTCACAAGCTGGTGCTGCAGCGCAATGTCACCAGAAATACTTTTGTAGCACATGGACTAAGTGACAGGCGGCTAATGCTGTTTACCATTTGTGATCCTGGGCCGGAAGCATTATTTTATATCAATTGAAAAATTAATATATCACTTGTAAACTTACCTTCTCGACGTTTTATTGCTTTTGCCCTATATAAAGGTGCTATATAAACTATTAAATAAAAATTCGTGCTGATTTTGAGTATGCTTTGAGCACTCATTTATGAATTATGTCAAACACAGAATGCCGTTTCGCATTTATTAATTACATAGGCCGCGCCTCGTGTAAGGGCTTCTCAGGGCTCACCCGCTGTAGGCCCAGCCACCGTTCATCCCACATAGGCACGTATGTTTTTTTGGTCAGCTTCTGCAGGAACGCTCTGGTGGTAATGACCCCGTTAATATTGGGAGCACGAAGGATTGAATTACTGGCAGGATGCACCAGACGATGCCACTCACTCGAGCTCTCGAGTGTAAACACAGCAAGAACTACACAGATGGCAGAGTGAGCGGTGCAACGCTGGGCGTGTGTAAAATCTGTTGTTTACGTTTGGCGAAATTAAATGTGCGATTTGTCTGCACGCCAGGATGAAAGGAGGAGCGGCTCCTGCACTATTTATATTTGGCTAGAAGGGAAGAGCAGGTGGTGGCCAGCTCCACGGCTCTGTGGCTAGAAGAGAAGAGCCGTGGAGAGAGTGGGTTTCAGCACAGTGGCCAGCTCCGCGGCTCTGGGGCTAGAAGAGAAGAGCCGTGGAGAGAGTGAGTTTCAGCACCGTGGCGAGCTCCGCGGCTCTGTGGATAGAAGAGAAGAGCCGAGGAGAGAGGGGTTTCAGCACCGTGGCCAGCTCCGCGGCTCTGGGGCTAGAAGAGAAGAGCCGAGGCGAGAGGGGTTTCAGCACCGTGGCCAGCTCCGCGGCTCTGTGTCTAGAAGAGAAGAGCCGAGGAGAGAGGGGTTTCAGCACTGTGGCCAGCTCCGTGGCTCTGTGGCTAGAAGAGAAGAGCCGTGGAGAGAGTGGGTTTCAGCACCGTGGTCAACTCCACTGCTCTGTGGCTAGAAGAGAATAGCCGAGGAGAGAGGGGTTTCAGCACCGTGGCCAGCTCCGCGGCTGTGTGGCTAGGCGGCATAGGGAGAGCTGCCGCAGCTCCCCGCAGGGCTCTCCCGGGCACCCGGCCCTCCCCTGCAACAACCCTCCACCCGCACCCAGCACTTAGCAGGGGCGGGGGTGCACTGCTGAAGCAGCAGCCCCGGCTCAGTGGCTCGGGGGTGGCGCCAATGATGATTTCATCATCTGAGGCGGCCCCTCCCGGAGCCCCCTCTGATGTCACCGCTTCCGGTCACGTTGCTCTGTGTTTATGCCTTGGTTCTGCTCCTGGAGGAGTCTGTGTGAGCCGTCCCCGTAGCGGGGCCTCTAGCTGCACCCCGAAGCCCGTCCAAATTGGCGCCGCTGTCCCCCAACTTGCAGCTTGGGATGCCCCCTGGATTTACCCTCTGTCGGATTTGTATCGCAACTAAGGAGACTCACCCTCACCGGGGGATCCCGCATCCCCTGCATCACCCCCGGACTCCCCTCTGCCCGCACTGCTAGGGGCTGGTGAGGCTCACCCAACCCAGAGGACTGCGCACTTGGCGACAAGATGCACCCTTTGTCCTTCTGGCCGGGTACCAGGGGAGGCGCACCGACCGGCTGCCTGGGCTCGCGCTCACAGGTAAGGGCAGCTGCTGCGCGCCCCCGTGACATTCTGATGGGTCTCTCTGCAGCACCAGGCCCAGAGCTAGGATAACATAGGGCAAGGTGGGGCATGACTGGTCTAGAACATGATGTGACAAGGCTGCTCTAGAGCAGAATGGACCGTGGCTGGTCTAGAGCAGGATAGGGCATGGCTGGTCTAGAGCAGGATAGGGCATGGCTGGTCTAGAGCAGGATAGGGCATGGCTGGTCTAAATCAACATAGGGCATGGCTAGTCTAGAGCAGGGTAGGGCACGTATGTTTACAGCAGTGTGGGGGCATGTCTGGAGCATGAAGGGGCATGGCTGGTCTAGAACACTACAGGGCAAATCTGCTCTAGAGCAGTATGGGGCAAGGCTGGTATAGAGCATGATGTCACATGACTGGTCTAGAGCAGAATAGGCATCGCTGGTCTAGCAGGATAGGGCATGGCTGGTCTAGAACACTACAGGGTATGGCTGGTCTAGCAGGATAGGGCATGGCTGGTCTAGAGCATTATGGGACGTGGCTGGTCTAGAACACTACAGGGCATGGCTGGTGTAGAGCTTAATAGGGCACATTGTGGGGGCATGAATGTCTAGAGCACGATGGGGCATGGCTGCTCTAGAGCGGGATAGGGCATGGCTGCTAGAGCGGGATAGGGCATGGCTGCTAGAGCGGGATAGGGCATGGCTGCTAGAGCGGGATAGGGCATGGCTGCTAGAACGGGATAGGGCATGGCTGCTAGAGCGGGATAGGGCATGGCTGCTCTAGAGCCGGATAGGGCATGGCTGCTCTAGAGCGGGATAGGGCATGGCTGCTCTAGAGCGGGATAGGGCTTGGCTGCTCTAGAGCGGGATAGGGCATGGCTGCTCTAGAGCGGGATAGGGCATGGCTGCTCTAGAGCAGGGTTCTACAACGAGTAGATTGTGAGAATCCAGTCTATTATAAGCTTGTATGTGGTTGAGTTAATATATGTATACCAACATTCAAAAGTGTATGTTCAAGATGAATTTTATCTTGATTTTGATTTATTTATTGAGTTTTATAAAGTGTGACCATGGCCCGTTTGGGTATCAGAGCACTATACAGCATGGAGGCAAACAGATCAGCACATACAGGTGACCCTTTCGGGAATCAGATCACTGTACATCAGGAAAAATCACCATATCTGAGTATACAAATGCGGGGGGACAGCAAAAATAAGTAAAGTACAGACAAGGGTTGACGTACGTGGTCTTAATTCAGAATGACCATTAAAAAAGTATCATCGGAAAATGTATGTATGTTCAGAACTTTGCTGATGTTTGGAGAAAAAGTATGACATTTCCATAATATATTCATTGCCAATATTTGAGTATGAACTTATGTGGTGTTGGGAAGGCCTACCACAAATACTATTACCTTGGTGTCAGGGACATTGCAACTGTGGCTGTTATGTATTACCCATGTCCAAGCAATACAAATCCACAAAGCTTTTGTTTTACATTGCTGCTGGCCCTGCCTGATGCCCTGTGGTGATCACTGCTGGTCATTTTGAATAAGGTGGCCACTAATGTGAACTTGCACTATCTCAGCACTAATAGTAGTAGCTTGGGATGATTTGAATTGAACATAAGTAGCTCTTATTACAAAAAAGATTGGAGACCCCTGGTTTAGAGAATCACAGGGTATGGCCGGTCTCGAGCAGGATGAGGCATGTCTGTCAAAAAGAGGACATGGATTGGCTGGACTGGAGCAGTATGGGGCACGGATGTTTACGAAAGGGTAGGGGAGTTGAAATCTTGAGCACAATGGGGCATGGCTGGTGTAGAGATGGACGGTGCTTGGCTGGTCTAGAAAAGGAAGGGGTATGTATGTTTAGAACAGTGTGGGGGCATGTATGTTTGAAGCACGATGAGGCATGCCTGGCCTAGAGCGTGCTGGGGAATGGGTATCTACAGCATGTCTGGATCAGGATGAGATATGGCATGGCTTACTTGTGGCAGTGTGGAGCATGGAGGGTCTACAGAAATGTGTTGGAATAGCTGTCTAGAGCACGACCAGGCACGTCTGGTGTGGAGCAGCATATGCAATGGGGATTTAGGACTGTATTTGTCATGGCTGGTCCAGAGCAGAATGGGAAATGATTGTTCTAGAACAGGATAAGTCATAGCCGTCTAGAGCATCGTGGGTGCATGCATGCCTAGAGCGGGATGAAGTATAGCTGGTGTAGAGCAGGAAGGGACATGGTTGTTGTAAGACAGGAAGGGTCGTGGCTGAACTGGAGGAGGATAGGGCTTGGCTGGACTAGAGCAGGATAGGGCTTGGCTGGACTGGAGCAGGGTGGGTCGTGGCTGGACTAGAACAGGGTAGGGCATGGCTGGCTGGAGCATTGCGAAATGTGACTTGGATTCGACGTGCTGGGAGGCATGGGTGGGCATGAGCAGGCTTCTGGGATAGAGCACAACTAGGCCATGTGGGACCATGCTGGGTGTCATTGCTGGCATAGTACGGAATGGGGCAGGGTGTAGAAGGCCTAATACAGGGTGTGGTCACAGCTGGACCAAGTAGGGGAAGATGAGGGCATGTGTGGGCAATTGCCAGCTGGAGGGTTGTCTGGGCTAGAGCAGGGTGGACCACTTTTGTGAGTCAGGGTAGGAAGATAGTGTTACTAAACTAGTGCATGTGGTGCAGTGGGGAAACAACCTTTACAACGCAGTCATTACATCGCACTACATTTACAACGCAGTCATTACATCGCAACATCCTTTTACAATGCATGTCACTACAACGTAGCCATTACATTGCATGTCACTACAACTAATGCATGTCATTACAACGCATGTCACTACAACGCAGGCATTACATCGCATGTCATTACAACACATACCATTACAACGCATAGTACCCCTACACTATCCAACACTTACCCTACTGTTGCACTCACTGGAGTTACAATAGTAATTTTTACCCCTACACTATCCAACACTTACCCTACTGTTGCACTCACTGGAGTTACAATAGTAATTTTTACCCCTACACTATCCAACACTTACCCTACTGTTGCACCCACTGGAGTTAGAATAGCAATTTTTACCCCTACACTATCCAACACTTACCCTACTGTTGCACCCACTGGAGTTAGAATAGTAATTTTTACCCCTACACTATCCAACACTTACCCTACTGTTGCACTCACTGGAGTTACAATAGTAATTTTGACCCCTACACTATCCAAAACTTACCCTACTGTTGCACCCACTGGAGTTAGAATAGCAATTTTTACCCCTACACTATCCAACACTTACCCTACTGTTGCACCCACTGGAGTTAGAATAGTAATTTTTACCCCTACACTATCCAACACTTACCTTAAATACAATGTAATGATATGTGTTGTAATGGTATACGTTGTAATGGTATAATGCGATGTAATGGAATGCGTTGTAAATGTAGTTTTAAAAAAATGTGTTGTAATGGCATGCGATGTAAAATGATGCGTTGTAAAGGATGTTGCGATGTAAAAACTGCGTTGTAAAGGCATGCGTTGTAAATGTATGCGTTGTAACGTCATACATTTGGTGCACTGTGGCGGCATGACTGAAACTGTGCAAGATATGGACATGCGTGTGATAGGGCAGGAAGGAAAGCATAGCTCAGCTAGGGTTGGTTGGGAACATGGCTAGTGTGAAGTAGAATGGTACCATGGATGGAATAGACAACAGCGGGTTTTTGACAGGCGTAGGAAAGGATGGCACATGACCCACCTTAGACTGGGTGGGCAGAGGCCAGACAGGAGCAAGAGATTGATGCCTAACTGAGCTCTTGCAGTGCGTGGGAAATAGATGGGCCTGGGATGTGGAGGCATGCTTGAATTAGAGCAGGGTTGGCATGGCCAGACTAATGCGAGAAGGCAGTGTGTGTAGGATAAGGCATGGTGGAAGTGTCTGTGGCATGCCCTAGCTAAGGCAGAGGCGCTTGTTACATGTATAGGACAACATTTGGTCATGTCTAGGATAAGGTGGGGACATATTGGGCTGGGGCATGTATGGGGGCATGTCTGTAAGGCAGGGTTGGAGCATGGCCATGTATGGAAAGGCCCTGGGCACGGCAAGGATGTAGAGGGTCCAGTCAGTCATGGGAACAGGCTGAAGGAGTGACTGTGTATGTTTGTGGGTGTGTATTTATGTTTATGTAGTGTGTAGTAGTTACGTGATGTTGTTGAGGCACATTTCTGCGCGCTTCTACATGTGCTTCTGTAGCTACGTATGGTACTTGGAACCAGATCTACATCTTCTCTAGTACTTGCAAGTAATACAAATACAGACTGTGCTAAATGACAAGGGCAGAGACTTGGTAGGAAGGAACAGATTACAATACTAGAGCAAGCACTGACAAGGTCAATAGTCCTGGTATTGGCAAGCCTGCAATTTCCTTTACTTCTATATTTTTGTAAACATATGTAATAAACACAAAAAGTGGAGAAGTAAGAAAAAGTAAATTGCAGTCTAAAGGTAGTAAGTAAAAACTGATCGTAGGGGAGGAGCCAAGATGGCGACCGGGACGGCAGCGTAGACTCCCGGCTCCGTGAACCTCCGCAACCCGCACGGATATCCTGCCTGAGATCCTCAACCTGTGCTACGTGGTCGTGTTTCTGAAGGAGAGGGGCTCCCGACTGTGTGACTCCGAGGTTTCTAGCAGTGCTATCGCCGGAGAAAACTGCATCTGAACCTTGCGGCCTGTGCGGCCCTGGAGCCGGGACATCGAGTGGACGCCGTGGCCGGGTGGCAGTGCGACAACAGCGGCTGGTGGTGACTGGGTGGAGTCGGCCCACCGGAGCGGTGCCAAACTCGGCCCACATTTCGGCGTGGTCACTTCTATTCCCCAGTGTAGCTGACCGAGTGCATGACCGGGGGTGCAAATCTTAGATCCTCCGGTGACTGCCCCTGCCTTGCTGGTGAGCTGCCCGGCCGCCGTCCGTATCCTGCCCCGATCATTGCGGGCCGCCCCCGGATTTCTACGGGAGCTGGTCCGCGGTGGGGACGACTGTTGCCCGTGACCACGGATAGTTTTTTGCCTGCCCCCGGAACCCGGTCACCCGCGACGTGGACATCGCGACGCTTGTCCCGGGGTCCCGGCCCCGGTGAGGGTCGGGCATACTTGGCGGCCATCTTGGGTCGATGAAGCCTACCATCCTGTCCGCTGGGCCGCAGCGGGCCTGTGAGCGTACGATTTTTGGGAGTGTGGCGGCGAGATCACAGAGAGCTGAGCTGGGGTACGGCGACCTCCTCGAGGCTCTTGGTACTCTTCACTCCTCCTTGGTTCATGGTTTCGTGATCTTGGGGAGTAAGCTCGATGGTGTGGCGTCGGAGTTGGGGCAGTGGCGGCCCGCCTGTCCGCACGAACACAGAGTCTACCCACACTGCGCGCAGGAGGACGCTGTGGCGGCCACCCCTGAGGTTAGTACACGACTGGACGCCCCGGCCAGTATGCTACAGTGTGTTCGACCTTCTGAGGGCCTGATCTGTCCCGGAGGCGTCGGACCTGAGTGGGATGTGGTGGCCTCATCCCGTGCATGCCCTCCTGCGACCCAGAGACAACTCCAGCAACTAATGTCTGCTTTGGCTGCTTCTGCCTTCCTGAACCTTGCGTGCAGAGCAGATCCTAGGGCAGCACTGGGAAGCCTGTTTCCTCAAGCGGCGGACTGTGTTGATGCTCAGAGACTTCCACCCCACCTGTGTGCGTCGCTTCTCTGTTGTTGTTGGACATTCCTCTGCCTAGGAACATTGGGTATGGTGCTGGGTCGAGGGGTTGGCATGGGCAGAATTCCAAAGAGTGGTCAGGGATGAGGCTGGCCCCTCGGGGGTGGTCGCCTAGTGGACGGGCGGGCTTGGGGTGGTGTGCTCTCCTGACATGGCTACTGGCACAATAGGTGCATAATGCTCCCCATCGTGGTTTGAGAAGATCGTTTTTGTGCTGTTCCTTGTTCACTTTAGGGGAACCTTACCGTGCGGGAGGGAGAAGCCGGGGGTCTGTTATGAAGGCCCTCCTCCAGTTTATAAATACTTTCTCCACCCCCCCGTCTGGTGGGGGTCCTTTCCTACTTCTTTTTCCCTATTCTCCTACATTTCGGGTCTGGTTCCAGGGCGACAGGCACACTGCTGGGGGGAGGGGCCGTACTCATCTGCAGAGGTGCAGGGTGGGGGGTTGGGGGAGGGGATTCTGTATTCTTTCATCCCTTTTTTCCATGGCCTCCTTTTTCTTCTCTGATTCTTTTTGTTTCCTTTTCTGGGATCAGCGTGATACACCTCCTTTTGCTATGCCTCGTTGCCGTTCCATGTGTTCACAACTTCCGGGGTGCTCTTGGGGAGTTCTGGCGGGTGACTGCGGGCGCAACTGTATACTATGTGTTTCCCCATCCTGATGTTCTTGTGTTTGCGCCATTGACCGAATAGATTGCTGTAAATCGCTAACGTTCATTACTCCGCCTATCCGTGATCGTTGTTTTTAAAATTGCTTGTCACCTGATCCTTCTGCCTTGTTTCATCATAAAATGAAAACCTCTTTCTCCTGGTGCCCTACTTACGCTGGTCACAGTATTAGCAGGACGATTTTGCTCCCCGAAGTGCTGCCTGTGTTTATACTTGTTGTTATTGCTCCGTTTGCTTAGCGGCCGGCCCTGGGGGGTTGTAGGCCCATACTTGTTCTTATTGAACTGTCAATAAAGGTTTTCAAAAAAAAAAAAAAAAAAAAACTGATCGTAAAATAAATAGAATGTATGAAATGATAGCTGAAACGTAAACAGAACATGGTTTATATGCTTTTGAAATGAGCTACTTTCTAGGTAGACCCCCGCAGGCAGGCATTTCCCCGTCTGCCATGCACAGCCTTCGACCACGTATGGCCTGGGATTGGCCACAGGGCCTGGACTAACCCTCCCCACTGCGCGCTTTCTTTATTTACATGTATATATTGTTTTACTCCTGCAGGTGTCCCACAAGACAAGCACCCACGGAGAGTCCAGGGGCTTGCTGGCTCCCGCAGGGCACCCGCTGGATCACAACCCCTATACCCCCATGTTTTTTAACATTTACATCCCTCTGGGACCCCCTCACATGGTCCCTACCCTGCCCCTTATACTTCATTTTTTTCAATTTTCAGTTCACAGGGGTCGAGTCCCTGCGTCCTCAAATCATAGCCGCAACATTTCTCTCATTTTGTGGCCAGCCAATCAGAGTAGGAGCTCCCAAAGAACTCATAGGAGCATGACGGTCAGTGGGAAAAAAAGCCTCAATCAATCACATGGCTCCATTTTTTAATTTGTGTGACCGCAGGACTCTCACAAGACTCTCCCGAACCCAATTGTCCAGATATACAAATATTTTTTAACCTTAATTTCTCCAAAACTACTGAATGGATTTACATCAATATACAAAAATGTACTTTTTCTAGACCTAGATGTAGCTTCCGATTTGGTGTAATTCCTTTCAGCAGTTTTTGAGGTATCATATTCCAAACATATCTATGGAAAAAGCATGAGGAAATTTGGTTGAGAGAACCTCTTTTTTTTAGCCCCTTCTTCACAGACCATCATGAATGTTCTGAATAAGAAGCTGAAGTGGATGAACTTTTGTTTCAGAAAGTTTTGTGTAGAGTATTCAAACGGCGCCAAAGTTATTGGCAAACCAAAAATAGGTCTCCCTATGGAAACTCAGACCTCACTTTAGCTGCCTATTGGCGCCCGCCATGATTCTTTGTGAAATTCAATCCAATAAAGTATTTTAAAATCTCCTAAATTGTTAAAAATTGGACCTTTTTGATTCCTGGGATTGTTGCCACTATGAAATGGCCATGGAATTAAGGGAAAGGAGTAGTGATCTGTCTGTCTGTCTGTCTGTCTGTCTGTCTGTCTGTCTGTCTGTCTGTCTGTCTGTCTGTCTATCTATCTATCTATCTATCTATCTATCTAATATTTATATAGCACAGCAACTCACCAGTTAGATTCTCCAGGCTTTCGTAGCTACTGCATGGTTATATCTTATTCGAACATCCAGGTCTTGAGTTTTCTCCTGAATTGCTGGAGCGATGGGAATCTATCTATCTATCTATCTATCTATCTATCTATCTATCTATCTATCTATCTATCTATCTATCTATCTATCTATCTATCTATCTATCTATCTATCTATCTATCTATCTATCTATCTATCTATCTATCTATCTATCTATCTATCTATCTATCTATCTATCTATGTGTTTATAGATAGATATGTATGATATATATTATTTATGTGTATTAATAATATATGCATATATATTTTTATTCCGCTCTGTGGAAAACATCAGGCTGATGTACTAGCTGAAGATGTATCTACACCAGAACCAAAAAAAGCCACGGTTCACAACTCTCTTCATGCATTCCTGATGGAAGCAAATTGTTACAAACCATATAGTAAGGCCTTTTTAACAATGCCATAGCGACGGGGAGGAATAGAGGTGCCAGGCACCTTCATATTTTTGTCTGGCCCCATTATTCAATCTCCCACCCAGTATCTACACAATCCTCACTGCACCCAGTGCCAGTTTCCTGTTGGTGCCATTTGCAACAGGCTGAGGCAAGACAAGCTCAGCCTGCAGAGATCTTTGAGTGCCCAGCATTTATCATGGTATAATAATGATAAGATAACTCTGGTGTTTAATGCACTTAAGAGAGAGATGTATGATTTGTCTAGACACAGTTTTGACTAATCAATAAAGATGCAGAGAGGGTTAACGTTCCTGCTGCAAAACACCAAGTGTAACATGCAGATCACAGATTTGTATTTTATGTAGATAGCTCTGTGTGTTATTGCTCTTGTCTTCGAGGTCCTGTTGTTACTTGTATTTTATAAGTTCCTTATACTATAGCTCCATGACCTGTAAACCAGCATCAAAGACCTGCATGCAAACTCCAAGGCATAGGCTTGGTACCCTTATTTTCTTCCCAATGTTTTGTTATTCTAAAGCTACTCGAAAGGGTTCCTGTCAGTTGTATTAAACTTTCATTATTATAGAAAATCCCAGATATTGTGTTGCATTTTAAATCCTGAGTTTATGGGAAAGATTTACTAACACTTTGTGTCGCCTGGTTCAATTGGTTGAGTACCCTCCCATGCATGTCCTGGTTTGATTGGGAAAGTAGCAATAAAGTAATGCAAAGTGGTGCTAGTAATTAGCTACTTTGTGTTAAGGGGGGCACAGCACTCAAGGACATTTGTGCTTAACCTTATCTCCTAACATTAGTAGAAAGGGAAGTGCATACAAAACGATACCTCCTAACGGCTAGCTTAACTTTCGAGAAAAGTTTTACTTTCTTTAAAGTATTAAAACTTTCTAAGTTTGCTGTGCTGTGCAGTGTACATACAAAGTGACACAAGTTGTAAACTATATCTAAACATAGTATTTTGTACTGGAATGGATCCCTTCCAGTATAAAACGTATGCTTGTCATCATAAACCCATCCAGGCACTTTGCTGCAAGAGTATGTGCATGGCGCATGGCAGCCCTAAATACACCAGTGTAGAAAGAGAGAAAAACAGTGGCATATCTTAGAAGATATGGTGCTGATGTGATCTCTCCATTTAATACATTGCAGCACAGCAACTTCGGTTCCTGTGATGGCCTCGCATTAAAACTCAATAAATACACCCCTTTGTTCATCCAGAGCAAGCGCTTTTAGCATCTAATGCCTACCAGTATGGATATACATGCGACGCCTACACCTTCTAATCCTGAGTGTCTTATCTAGCATTTCTATACATTGATTTACACACTAGTTTGATTCTTTGTTTCAGTATATTATGTGTGTGATGTAAAGCTCCCTGGCACGCTACATTGTGACTAGCACAAGAATATAAATGAAATAATTGTGAGATAGGAACTAAGGAAAGATGAGTGGCATTGAGAGGCACTGTTGGGGGGCATTAGGGAATCAATGGAGAAGTAGGTCATGGTGTGGGCGCAAACAAGACTGTTGCACTGGGTGCCAACAACGCTAATGCTGGCCCTGATTGTACCTAGACCACACCCTGTTTGTGTGCTGCAATACATTAAACACAGCTGCAGTCTTTATGCCTCTTCCTGCTCTCTCTTCTTCTCCCCTTTACATCTCTCCTTCTTTACTGTGTTCTCTATCCCACCTCCAGTTTCTTTCTCTCCGCCTTTTTCCCCTTCTCTTGGTGCCCTTCATCATTCTTTGTCATTCTTTCTTCCCACCTTCATTCTGTTTCCCTTCTTCCCTCTCATTTCATTTTCCTCAGTATCTGTTTCATGGATACTAGTTCTTCCAGTTGGATTATCTGCTCTCAGGCTAAGGTTACCCTGGCTTTTTATCTAAGACTTGGGGTCAATTTACTTTTGCTTTGCATCTGTGCAAATTCACAAAGGTTGACAGTATCCAGTCCAAAGTATTGATGAACTATTCACTTTCCACCCAAGCTTTTTATGTTGGAAAGTTTTCTAGGATGGTACATGGGCGTTTCCACACTATCACCCATATTTTTTCTAAAAAGCCTTATCTGCTATTATCTTCAAAATCTGTAGACAGAGCTTTGTGCCCCCCCCCAAATATCTCCATGAGTCAACTTAAAAGTAGGAGACAAGTTTGTTTCCTCAAAGTTTGCATTTGAAACCTGAGCCTAACTATAACGTCTCTGTAACTTTTGTTTTTTTCAGTGAATTTTGAAGTTTTTTAAATTCCATTTCCTAACTATAACATCCCTGTAATCTTTGCTTTCTTCAGTGATTTTCTTAGTTTAAAAAAAATGCTAATTCCTAACTATAGCATCATTGTAACCTTTATGTTTTTAGTGTGTTTCTATGGTTTTTTAATGAGTATTGTCGTTTGCAGAGTGGTGGAGAAAGGGGGCTGGGCCTCCGACTAGCTTTCAGGAATCCCGTTGAGAAGGACTTACAGGAAGTACCAGGAGGAGTAGTTGCCCCTCAAGGATGTCTTTGGGGGCCACTCCCCCTCCTATTGCCTCCAGGGAGTCCCACATAGCAGGATTGCTGAGACCTGATAGGAGACCACCTTGAAAACGCACCTCTGGGTGCACTTCTAGTAGGGGGATAAAGTCCCTTTGGCTATTGAGGGTTCTTGGGGGCCAACTACCCCTCCGGTTTCCCCCAGAAAGTCCCAGACAGTGAGTTTGTCTAGAGGTTTTTAATGGCCAAACCCCTTTCTCCCCCACGCTTCAAATGCATCTCCTGTTACCTCCAGGAAGACCCACACAGGTAGATTTCTGAGAGGTCATCCAAAGGCCAAGTCCCCTTCTCCACCACTTTGAAAACGCACCTCCTGGTGCATTTCTTGTAGGGGGAAGAAGTCCTCTTTAGTCTTGAGGCCCTCAGGAGACAAATAGACCTAATCCCCCCACCAGCAGTGTGCTGAGAGGCGCATTTACAAAGTGGTGGAGAAGAGGGGAGTGGCCGGTGACCACCTACCAGCAATCCTGCTGTGCAGGGCTTACTGGAGGTAGCGGGAGGTCTTGTTGGCTCTTAAGGACCCTCAGCAGTGAAGGGAGCTTCATCCCCCAGACAGGAGAGTGACAGGAAGTGCATTTGAACAGTAGTGGAGTGAGGAGGTGTGGCCTACAGCGAGTTGCCAGCTTGTTTTTTAGGAATGGGGGCTGTGTGGCCACACCTTCTCTAACCATTTTGGGCCCCGGGTACCCCATTCCCTGGGGTCTGACCCCTTTTTATTTATTTTTTAATAAAAAAACAGGAGGGGAACCGCCCACCCCGGCCAATTTCGGCCCTGGGGGGCACAATCTCCCAAGGCCCGGCCTTTATTATATTTTTTTATTACTCGAAGGGAGGGGAGCAGAGCAGCCCTCCTCCCCATGCCAGTTTCAGCCCCAGGGACCCCATTCCACGGGGCTAGGCCTTTTCTTTAAAAACAAATAGTTTCCTAAAAGGGAAGGGGGCCGCCCGGCCCCCCTCCCTGGGCCAACTTTAGCCCCGGCACCCCATCCCCCAGGGCCAGACTTCTCCATTGGCCTGAAGGCTCCCATGGTCCCTGTCGGCTCCCCCCTCCCACAGGAGCCGGCATTGCTTTGGGATCCAGTGAGCTGCTGAGCCCACCCGCAGCCAAAATAAAGGTGCCCTAGGGAGGTGGCAGTCCACTGGCTTTGATAGGCTCTAAGTGCATCCCACTCCTATGTTCACCATATGCCCACGGGACCTAGCAAACCCGGAGGTTATTCTAAAGGAAGCGCGGGAGCACATGCTTGCTTTTTTTAAAACAATTGCCACGGATCCCCCCCACGAGTCCACAGCAATTCCAGCGAGTCCCAAGATGGCTGGCAACACTTCCTGGTTGAAGTGTTGCCAGCCAACCAAATTTTAGCAGAATTTGCAATTTCACTGCAACTTTTAAGTTAGATATCTGAAAAACTACTGAACGGATTTGCACCAAATCACAAAAGCATGCTTTCTGGACCAACATCTAGCTTTCTGCCAAAGTTGGTGTAATTCCGTTCAGCAGTTTCGGCTGTAGTCGTGTTCAAAAAATGAAAAATCCCCGTAGACTTAACATTGGGAAAATGCGTTTTGGGCCCCCTTTTTTTCAGCCCCCACTGACGGATCACCCAGAAACGTTTAACACAGCAGCTGGACCAAAAAGGGGAAGTTTTTTGATGATTTTGTGGAGATTCGTCAAGAGGCGCCAAAGTTATTGGTAAAACAAAAATGCTTTTCCTATGGAAACTTTGATCCTAACTATAACTACCTACTGGCTTTCGCTTGTATAGATAGATAGATAGATAGATAGATAGATAGATAGATAGATAGATAGATAGATAGATAGATAGATAGATAGATAGATAGATAGATAGATAGATAGATAGATAGATAGATAGATAGATAGATAGATAGATAGATATACATATATATGCATATGTACATATATGTATATATATGCATATGTACATATGCATATGTACATATATATGTAAGTTCCCTGTATGTAACAGGGTGATCGACCATGCATCAGTCTATTTTCAGTGTTCATGATGATGCATCGTATGATGAAATCGAGTGAGATTGCAAATGTTTTTCTTTTAATCGTTTGAATTTCTTCACCATTATCCAATTTCCTGTATCATTTATAACATTGCAATCTTGTTGATTCTATCATATTTTCATTTGATGAATTATGTATGAATTGAAGTCAAATAGTATGTTATCTATTTCCATGATGACGTTTGCTCAGTGCACCAAATTCAATAAAACACGCACAGGTTTGCGTTTATTTAACATTTTAACTTGTCTCTCGTTGGTGGGATTGTGGACCAATCCGCAAACAGCATCCCCATTGTCCGTGTATATATATATATATATATATATATATATATATATATTCACTTAAAAAACCATAGGTTTCACACATGTTATAGTTAGGTGGACATTTCACTCGTAAAAAAACAATGACATTCCCCCGTTATAGTTAGTTCAGATAACTATAACTCGCGCGCCCGCAATCCACTGCTTATGACGTCACATATTACATCACTCATGACATGGTCAGTGGCATCACTCATGACATCACTGATGACATCATCCTTTTGATAGAGTTGTGGTCGCGCGATTTATAGTTATCTGAACTAACTATAACGGGGAAATTCATTGTTTTTTTACGAGTGAAATGTCCACCTAACTATAACGTGTGAAACCTATGGTTTTTACGTGAATTTGCAAGGTTTTTTAAATGCTAATTCCTAACTATAACGTGTGTGAAACCTATGGTTTTTTCAGTGAATTTGTACGGTTTTTTAAATGCTAAGTTATGTATTTATTATTATATTTTTATATATTTATTTTTTTTATGGTTTTTCACCGTGCGCACACCCCACGATTTTTTTTAAAAAAATTAAAATGTTTTTTTCTGCCTTCGGGGTCCTTCAGGGACCCCCTGACAAAGGCTAGGGGGTCAGGAACTCTCTACCCTGCCCCCTTTTCACGTTCGCCACCTTCCTTTTTCACTCTCGCACTCAAAACAAACAAAATGGCGATCGACACTTCCTGATTTCGACCGATTCGAACGTTGACTGACATGTAACCACCAATCAGAATTACGCTCGCGCACGTTAGGGTGCGTGGCTATAGATATTTATGTACTTTAACTGCAATTTTCTCAGGAACTACTGAACAGATTGACTCCATATATGCAAAAGGAACATCCCTGACCTGAGGACTACCTCTTTGTCAAATTTCAAGTAATTCTGTTCAGCCGTTCGGGCTGTACCTTCGACTAAAGGTCCTATGGGAAAATGCATGGGGAAAACGTGTTTTGGGACCCCCCCTTTAGGAGTTGAACGGAGCGGAGCGCCCCATTAGCTTTGAAAATTTCGCGAGGATTCGTCAACCGGCGCCAAAGTTATTCAAAATAGAATTTTGAGATTTCCTATGGAAACACGGTCCTAACTATAACTATCTACTGGCGACCGCCAGAGTGTTGGGAAAAGTGGGCAATCACGCTTTGTGGGATTTAGTGCAGGTAACAGCAGTGCTAGTTGGCCCCAAGGACTCTTTGGAGTCAAGGGGACTTCATCTCCCTACCAGCAGTGCGCCAGGAGGGGGTTTGGTGTCCAAAGACCACCCATCAATCCCGCTGTGTGGGACTTACTCCAGGTAACAGGAGGGCTTGTTGGCCCCTGAGGACTCTCTGGAGCCAAAGGGACTTCATCCCTCGACCAGCAGTGCACCAAGAGACACGTTTTCAGGTTAGTGGAGAAAAGGGGCGGGTTTCCAGTGACATGCAGTCATTTTTTATTTTTTAGAGGGGGTGCCGCTTTGAAATGCTTCCAACCCCAGGTGGGGTCGCTGTGGGCCCCATTCCCACCATATCTGGGAGGTCAGGGTATTCCTACCCTCCCCCTTCACTTTATCTGTACATTCTTTGTGGGACTCAGCTTGAAGCCAACAAGATGTCTGCCAACACTTCCTGGTTGAATTGTTGGCAGCCAATTATATTTCAGCAGGATCTGCTAGACCACTGCAAGGACTTGCATCCCCAGATAGCTATATTTTTTAAACCTAAATAACCCTAAAACTTATGAACGGATTTCACCAAATCACAAAAAGCATGCTTTCTGGAACAACCTCTAGCTTTCTGACAAATTTGGTGTCATTCCATTCAGTGGTTCGGGTTGTTTTGATTTATGCAGGGGTGCCCGCATGGCATTCCCCACACTCCGAGGACCACCACCTCTCTGGGGCTCATTTATCTAATTAATGGGGGGATCTCTTGGACCCCTCCCAGCTCCAGGGACCAGCACCCCCATTAAAAAATGCAGGGGCTGTGCAGACCCCCACTTTCGCAGCACCGGGTGCTGCCAAATGCCTGGGGCTATAACTTTAATTAATGGGAGGTGCCGCATGGAACCCCCAAGCCCCGAGACCCCCACCTCTCTGGGGCTTTTATGACATTGAATGTAGGAGGGACACGCAGACCGCCTCTGCCCTGCAGCCCAAGGGACAACCACCTCCCCGGGGCAAATTCCATTAAAAGGTGGCCCTGGTGACCTCCCCACCCCAGGGCCAGCTCCAGCTATGTCCTGGGTGCCCACCCTCAGGACATAGCTGTTTGCTATGGCTTGGCGGGAGTTTTACCGCTTCCACCAAGCCATAGAAAACTGTGCTCCGCTTTGAGCAAGCGTAAGCTTTTTGCTCCTGCTTGCTCAAAGCGGAGCACAATTTCTTTTACACAAATGGAGCTGCATGTTAGCAGCTCCCTGTGTGTTAAAGCAATGCTGGCTCCTGCAGAAGGCAGGTAGCCGGCAGAGACTGCAGGGGCCTTGATGCTCCCCCCGCAGTCCCCAACATTTCTAAGTGGGTGCCCTGGGTGGGACCAGGGTATCCACACTTGAGGCCAGGCCACTGAGGATGGAGCTCCCGGGGCCAAAATCAGCACTGCTCCCTTTAAGTTATTAAAACATTTATTTTAAAAGGCCAGGCCTCAGGAGATGATGTTTGGGGCTGACATTCTTTTTTTTATTGTTTAAAAAATAAAAAATAAATGCGCCCTCCCCCTTTCTTCACCTTTCTGTAGATGCGCTTCCTGGTGCGCTGCTGGTTGGGGGATGAAGTCCCCTTGGCTGCAGAGGATGCTTGGGGGCCAGCAAGCCCTCCTGTTACCTCCAGTAAGCCCCACATAGCTGGATTGCTGAGATGTCTTCAGAGGCCACGCCCCTTTTCTCCACCACTCTGCAAACAAAACTCCTCGTGCACTGCTGGTTAGGAGATGAAGTCCCCTTGGCTTCAGAGGGTCCTGGGGGGGGGGCAAAAAGCCCTTCTGAACCAGCAGTATGTCCCACACGACGAGATTGCTAAGAGTTGGTCGGAGGCCACGTCTCCTTTCTCAACTGCTCTGCAAAACGTGCCTAGTAGTTAAAAAAACATAAAAATTAACTTAAAAAAACAAAGGTTTCAGGATGTTATAGTTTGGAAATATTTTTTATAAAACCATAGAAATTCACTAAACAAAGAAAGGTTACAGGGACATTATAGCTAGGAAACAGAATTACAAAAACCATAGCAATTCACTGAAAAAAACAAAGGTTACAGGGACGTTATATTTAGGCTCAGATTTCACTCATACAAAGCCATTTAAATTCATCAGTATTATTTAACTTAGCTAACTATAACTTAAGCCCCCACAAGGCACTGCTTATGACCTCACATATTACATCACTCTTTACATGGTCAGTGACATCACTGATGACATCTCAAATGACATCATTGAGGACATCACTGATGCATGACATCATCCACAAAACCACTCACACTCTCCCATACTGCCTCTTGTATGACCATTCACATTCCCACACAACCACTCACATACTGATTCACAGACTCATACATGTACTCACACAACCACTCACTCCCCCTTAGAGGTCCTCACACACCCACTCGCTCACTTATACAGTCACTCACACATCCATTCAGTCCCCCTTACAGCCACTCATACAACCAGTCACTCACCCACACAGCCATACACTCACCCATTCAGCTACTCGCACACAGACATATTCTCTTATACAACCACTCACACATCCGCTCACACATACATATAGCCTCTCAACACAGCCACTTACTCACCCATTCAAGCACTCACACACTCACTCATATATCCACACAACCACTTACATACTTATTCACACATCCTTACAGGCACTGCTATATATGCTCACTCACTTATACAGTCATTCACACAGATACTCACTCTCCAATACAACCATTCACACACCCACTCACTTAAACACTCACTCACCCATACAGCCACTTACACGACCAGTCACTCACTCATTCAGTCATTCAGACACCCACTCACTCACCCATACAGCCACTCAGCAACCTAGTTACTCACACACCCACTCACTCACACACACAGCTAATGGAAGAGTGAGCATGTTTGCAAATATGAAGAATAATAATACAACATCAGGTGCAAAAGTAAACACATAAAAAAACATTAGTAATTTGTTACAAGCAGATATTAGAAACATTTCAATACATGTCGGTTTTTAAAAAAAAGGTGCACCAGCTCGAATCCGTAGAAACATGATGAAAGGTTCTAGTTTTCTCTAACTATCTAAGGAGGGCAAAAAAATAAACATGTTCCCATTCCTCATCATTGCTGTCCAAAATAACAGAGCAGCAGAAAAAAAATCAACATTCGTTTTCGTTGCTTTAAAATGCTGCTTCAACTATGCTTCGTGACCCGACCTGCCTGTCACCGTAGCTGATGGCTCAAGCAGCTGCAGGCTTTGTGTAGTCAGAACTCAACTGTATTAACTTATACTAACCGAGTTCTGACTTCTTTTCTTTACAGTCAGTGACTGGGTGTGTCACAATTCTCCAATTATAAAGAAATTAGAGACTGGCATTTATACAGAGATTACAGAATCCCATGTATTATAATAATCGTATGCATGGCTTCCATAGAAAGCCTCTTTCGTTTACACCAGATTCTAAGTCTGGTAAATTACTGCTATGCCATAGCAACAGTTGATAACAAAACCTTTTGTCCACTGATGTGATGTCGTAAAGGCCTTGTAGTCCAGGCTGACAGGGTTGTCTGAGAGCCTGTTAGTGCAGTGCTGCTTGTCTGCTTTGAATGAAAACAGAAGGTACAGCTGCAGGAGGGCAAAAAGAAGGCAGGTAAGCTGGTGGGGGTTGGCTGCGGTAAGGTATTTCATTCGCATTTGCGACAGGGAGGAGTGGCTATTTGATGTATGGCTCCCAAATTACACCTTTGCCTTTTCCTAGCAGTTGTAAGCTGGGCCAGATGATTTTGGGGCCATACATAACATAACATTTGTGTGTAATTGGTGTTACAGCGGTGTTTTTCACCTCAAGGTTCTGCGTGACATCATAGACACCTTGAGCTTTGCACTCATTGTTTATTTGATGAGACTTAGAATCCCTCGATGACAAACAGCCCCTTCGTTCTCAGTTACCCATCTTATTCTATGCGCTAATGATAATAACTAGTTTTATAAATAGTGCTTCATTCCTTGCTTCTGCCATTTCCGTCTGTTGCAAATAGCTTGCATGACTGCTACAGCATATAATGGTAAACAAATGAGTAAACTTGGAATTATGGAAGGTTGAGTCTACTTACCAGGATTCAAACTAGGGACCGCCAGATGCCACCATGTGTTATCAGGATCTTTCAGCAGCAAGCTTTAACTCACTGAGCTGTCCTGTTAATGCAGTGAGAGGTGAAAAGGTGTATAGAAGTAGCAAGGCAGAATGAGGAAAAATTACAAAGTAGAAGGTTTTAAGGGCCAGACAGCATACTGAGTTTCATTGACTGAATCTCATATTTTCAGACTATACACATGTCCCGAGTAGCAGTGATGACTTAGGCCAGTAGATGGAGGGAGTTCGAATCTTAGATTCAGTATGACACAGTACATGGCACTTGATCAAATTAATGTCAAGACAGTGCTTTACTTTAGGGAAAGAAAACAACTGTAATGAAAAGGTAAAAACGAATTCAATTGTAAAGAAGGTACACATAAAATCCTGTAGAGATGTGTTCCCAAACATTATTATGGCCCCTTATTGCAATTAGCATTTACCCTGTGGCAAATTGTATCCTATGGGGATTTGATTCATACTGACGCTAGGAGTCTCATAAACTCTCGGGTCTATACTTCTTAGCATGAGCCAAACTGTTGCGAAAGTGGGTCTGAATTTGGGCAATAGATATAAATTCAGTTTCTCTGGACCCAAGTCTGGCCCATGGTTACCACTGTGATACCGCACGGTGAAATAAAAGGTGTCACAATTTAAAGCAGAATAAGGCAAGCAGTCGCGGCCGGCATTAATCGCGGGTGAAGGGGCAGGGGGTGGCTGAAGGAGGGGGGTCGGTAAATGTAATAATACATTTTAAAAAACATACCTGTCCGCCTGCAGGCCGGGTCCTGCATTTTCCCGGCTCCTGCTCCAGGAACAGGAAGCATGCAGCCTTCCTCACCTCCCCTAAGCCAATCACAATGCTGCAATGGCTATGGGGAGGCCATTTTCTCCATGTAGGCTGCATTGCAGCCTGCATGGAGAAAGTATATATCTAAAGCAATGGGGTAACCCAGTATCACTCAGAACCTGGGCGGGTATGATACAAGTAACAATTGGTTCTGTAGGGTAAAACAATTTCTTTGTGATTTTCAATACACAATGCAAATTAAGTAATTGAAATACAGTGTGCACTTGAACACAGAGAAAGGGCAGAGTGTGCATGACTGGTTTGGGCGGTCCTATAGGCCGACCAAACCAGTCATGCTCACTCAGGATGGGCACACCACTCCTCCCTGCCCGGCTCTGCTTGGAAAGCAGCCCTGCCCACCTGCAGGCTAACACTCTGCTTTCTCGCAGTGTAAGAAGCATTAACATAAAATGGTAGTTTTACCATTTTATGTTTCTGCTTCTCGCACTGCAAAAAAGCAGTGGGACGACCCCTGAAGGCAAGAATTAAAAGGATCACCCTAAAAATGTGGAGTCCACAACCCTACTTCCCAAACAGCCAGGGCCCCTCTTATAAAAATAGCTTATGCTTCCACTTCAAACAGTGATATTCTGGTGCCCCGTGTCCTGTCACCAGTGTCCTGTTAGAAATGGGGTCCACAGTGAATTGGAGTCCAGGGACATGTGCAGGACCCAATTTGTCTCCGTTTTTTAAGGGAATTGGTGGAGACATGGGTCATGTCACTCTACTATGTCCAAAACATACCTTCCTTTTAAGGCCTGTATCTTGGGATGTCGCAGTCACTGTCAAGATTTTGTGGTGGTGGAACACACTTTTGACCGGGAGCACCCACAACAGATCCTGGTGGATTCTAGTCACAGCCGGGAGCCGGTCGGTTCAGAGTTGGGTTAGGCTGTGACATCAACCCGCAATATTTGCATCACTGTGCATTAGAAAGATTGTTGAACCAACCCCCTCCAGCAAGTGAAACCAGAACCTATACTGGGGGTGTAAAGTCTGACTGTAAACAGTGGCAAGAAGAACAGGAAAAATAAACTTCAATCTTTCGTGACTTCTCAGAATATCATTATATTTATCTATTAAGGTGCCTTTTAGTGCTTAAATATCACCTACTGATCACTTCACAGCGCTGGACTTACAAAGTTGGTCCAATATCTACTGTGGTTGTAAGGGCGGTACAATTAGGAGCTTCTTAGCAAGGAAGAGAGGGAAGGAAGCTGACTCTGTGATTGAACCCCAGCCAGGGGTTGTACACATACAGAACACATCTGGTGGTACATTAGTCGATAGCTGTATTTAAGTTCAGAACCCGTCTTCCTAAAATGTTTCTACATGTTATTATTATTGGGGTCAGGCCCCCAAAAAGACATACTTGTGGTTACGGCCCTGCTTTTCAAATAGACTTAAAGTGCATAGGACCACAGGTGCAGTTTCCAAGCCCTGTAAATAAAAAATCCACAGAAAGTTTGCACTGATGAGGGAAACAGCTCCTCACTGCCCACTCTGTTGCTGCCGGCATGATAAGGAATGGCGCAAACAGATTGGGCTTCACTTCTTCTCTCACAAAGACTTTTGCATGTGGGAAAAGTGGAGAAAAGGAATTATGAAATCAGACGCAACAAGTGTATTGATTATCCATAATCGGAAGTGAGAAATAGGATTTTAATGAGAAAACTAAGCGATCTGGTTTTGTACCATTTTTACCATTCACGTAATAAAAACAAGGCCAGGCGTTTTGACATGAATGTAGACCTCAGATCAAATCAATGTATTTTATCCGCACCCCTTGTAAGAAGAAAAAGGGAGATACAAATGAGTTTTTCAAGTGGTTTGCCATGGTGTGCAAACTCCATCTGCTCCATTCTGCATTGCACAAACCACAATAAAGATACAGCTAGATGTGCACTTCTTCATTTATTGTTGCACCAGTGCAACGTTTCTCTGGTATGGTTGTAGTGTTAGTCTTATCTAGTTTGATGACGCTTTCATTCTGCAAGAATGAAATGCTGAGCTGACCTCGCCGGGATTCAACCGGAGGCTTCAGCTTTCATTAGGCGTCAGCAGCGAACACTCACTTTACTCACTGAGCCATCTTGCCTGCTTCCGTGGAAGATACTGGATTATTTGTGAGTGGATTAAAATAAATGAAGCCTTGCACTGTACTCAGAACCATCTTTCAGACAAGGAGAGCTGCCGTCATTTCAGGTGGATGCTCAGACTCTCTGTCCTAGAGGTATTAAAATTCGCAGAGCGCTGTGTGAAAATGTGCGGTGCAGTGACGTGTGAAGGGCAAAGAGTTGCCCAGAGCTGCATCACCAGAGTCCCGAGCCAATGATGGCATTAGCACCGCGCTAAGAGTCGTGCCGCGGTTATAAGGTGTTGCCTTGCCTGTGATTTGGGACACCTTCCGGTACACACTTCTACTGGCAGACACGCCCACAGAACTATACACAGAGTGCTCTTTGTCTGGGCCCAGAGGAGGACTCTCTCGCTTCATGCTACTTGCTGTTTGTGTATCATTCCGCCTCCGTGGGAGTGCTTCCGTTGCGTGAGGGACTATTTCATGTCTCAAAAGTACACTGAATCATCGCACATTCAATTCCGTATCTCACAGGTGCATTCCACATAGAAAACAATCATATTAGTTTTGTTCTTTCACTGCAGCAGGCTTTGTAAATTATTTTAGTGAGCCAGACAGAGGTATTGGCTTTGAGATGATGTTGTGTTACTGTTACTTGTGCTCACACACCTGATATTGGAAGGACCTTGTAGCACCGAGGACTGCCCAGCATCTGTCTTCCTGGATAACTCAGGGGACTGGAGCCTTCTACAGTTGTGTGTGTTGTGCACAGTGTGAGAGAGCAGCCAGGAACGGTTTGATAAGGGATCTGTGGTGTAAGTCATTGTAAAAGTAGAGAATTCTCTGCAGATGGAGAATTCTATGGTGGAATTACATTTGCAATAGCGATTTGATGGCGGAAATGGATTATTGGTAAACACCAAACTATTAAACATTCGATATAAAAAACACATAGAAAGAAAGAGTAAAATATATCAACCGGTATACAAAGAAGCAATATACACAGTTATTCCTAATCTAAATAATTAATCTGGGTATAAATACCAGGGAAACTCAAACCCCTCCTCAAGCCTGAAACATGATCCAGCGTGGCTACACTGGATCATTATCGATAATCAATACTTATCGCTTTTCTTTGCACTGCTTGAAGCTTGGCAGTGGCTGACTGTGGAGTATTCAGAAAGACTGCCCTACAGTATCCAAGCCTAGAAAACACAATCGCGTGCGCCTGTGCTCGCCTGTGTGTTGTGCACAGCAAAGGAGAGGTCGCACAATATTGTGAAGCGCTTTTTGAAACATGGGTAGCACCTGTGGGGTCAGTTTCAATTTGAACATCCCCCCAGGTCCCAAATTGCACGGACAAATATAGCAAAGACCCCGAAAGTTCCCATCGGGGCAGTAAGTCTGAATTCAAGAACTTTGGTCTTCCCAGCATCAAGGCATTGGTACTTTTTTCATCCAATCCTTCACTGTTTTCTAAGTGATACTTTACTGGTATCTGCAGCCTTGTGCTTAGGTCCAAAAGGTTTTAGGTGTCACTGAGATCTTTTGACACCGCAGACCAGAAGCCACCAATATAATCGCCAGTACTGCCACGCAGGTGTTAGCAATGAGAAGAGATGGATCAAACCTTGAGGTACTCTTCATTTCAAAGGATGTTCTGAAATAAATTGAAGAGATATTCACCCCTTTAAGGCCCCACATCACTATCTCTCTCCTAACACATTTTCCAGGCAGTCGAGAAGGACAAATCAGGCACCAGAGGAACTACCTGTTTACTATCCAAGAGTGCTAGAAATTGTTCGCAGAGACCCGAGATGGTGGTCTCCCTCTCCCCCCACCTATCCCCCCTACCACCCCCATGGGCCTAATGCCTGTATGACAAAACGAGAACAAATCACAGGTGTTCGGCTTCTTAAAAATGAATTCACAAAGATGTAAGTTAAAACGATAGGTGACTGATTGTATCAGCACTGGCGGCTCTCAGTTTAAGGAATCAAAACCTTGGACCCTTCTAGTTGAGTGACAACATATGCTTAATGAAGTAGGAGCTATGTATGATATGTGGATGGGAGTAAATAACGTAGTCTGCCTAAATACATTTTTTTTAAACAAGCTTTGCCGTCGAGTTTCAACTGCACAAATCCCTTGATTGGAAGAGCCCAATAGATCCCAACATTTAATCCAGCTCCATCGCAGCATCAGATCGGCCAATGGGAGCCTTGAATGGGTACCGTGATCCAGAGGGGAAGTATTAAAACGATGCTCATTTGCTGTTTGCGTCTGAAGTTCTGAACATCTCTTACTCAGTAAACAAAATGGGTTCTGATGTCATTGGCACCTGGAAAGCTCCTTTGCGCATGGTTGTTTCATAGCGCCTTCTAGAGTATTTGTAAAGTTTGCATTTTTAGCTAGCATTCAATTAGTATCAGTATTCATCAGCATCGCTGATATACACCTTGGAACAAATTCTGCAGCTCCCTCCCCCTGCAAGACCAGGTCCTTTTGAGTGAACGTCATCCAGTGTCCAGAAGTGGAGGAAGGAAAGGGACCTAAGACACACCTTTATGAAAGCTTGCTGTGATAACAAGCCCGCTGAAGTCTTACGCTAAACAAGAAGGTCCACTCGTTGCTGTGAGTATGAACGTGAGGGAGGCGGCCCTTACAGCAAGCTTTTTCTATTTATTACCTTAACCCACAATTGAAGACTAAAGGCATTTGGGCGCTTGCAACGGAACTCGACGAAGCAAGCGGCACATAGCAGGGATGTCCCCTTTTAATGACCTCTAAAAAGAGGGAAGCAAATGTTAAGGATTGCGTTAATGCTAAATTGAAAAGATTGCTTTCAGGGGCTTGAAATTGACACAACATGACTACATTGACCATAATCCAATGGGATATATAGATTTAGGAAGAATGCAGATTTTCCACAGTTTTAATGTATAGAAAATCATGATTTTATGGCAAGGCCCGGAGGCTAATATTATGCATAATACCTTCATTGCCTCTCAAACACAGCAGCAACATCACTTAGAATTAGAATACAACAACACTCTAGAACGCAGAACATGCTTATAATCCCAGAACAGGCAGCCATCTTCCTCTTTGTAGCTGCGAAAAAAAACAACTCCCAAAATAAAATTCAACTTTCTGTCTTCAATGCTCTGCATTCTTCATATATCTCTAATGTTCTTCTTCTTCTTCTTTAACCTATAAAACAAAACAAATAAATAAATAGTAAATGGGCGGGTACAGCGGAGGGATAATATAAGCCTTCGTGCCTTTAATAAAATCATGATTTTCTATACATTAAAACTGTGGAAAATCTGTATTTTACGGCAAGGCCCGGAGGCCAATATTATGCATGTTCAAAGTTCACCCAAAACTCTTTCCAACACATTTTCCACAGGTTTAAAGTAAAACCTTCTAAAAGTATTATCATTAGACCAATCTGCAGCTTTCATAATCCCATTCAAACTAAAACCTTTCATGAAAGCTTTACTAGTCATTGCTCCTCTTACTGAATGTGCCCCAAAAACACTAACATAAACCCCTGCCTTAATCATCACACCTTTTATCCATCTCGCCAAGGTGGGTGCTGAAACTGCTTTATATGGTTTCACATAAGAAATTAACAATTGTGTACAATTATCCATTCTCAAGCCTAAAGTCCTTCTCTCATACTCTTTCAGACAGCTAACCACACATAAAACATTATCACCCTCCAAAAGTGGGCAAAAAATTGTTCTAGACATAGTCTTTGTCCTTATCCTTATTTCAAAACATACCCCTTCTGGCTGAAAAAACCTTGAATTAACCTCTAAGGATCTTATATCTGAAACTCTCCTCCAAGATGAAAATTTTAGATCCAAATTTGAATTCGCTCCCCATCTTTCCAATTCTCTCAAGACCATTGAAACATCCCAGAGAGAATGGTATTTCACTCTTGGAGGAAGCACTACACGTACACTTTTCACTAATCTTTTAATCAATACATGTTGACCAACTGGAATCCCATCAACTAAAACATGTCCTGCAGAAATCGCTGACCTACTTGAATTAACAGTACTACACGCTAATCCTCCATTAAATTGTTCTGACAAATAATTTGCGACTTCTACCACAGGTACCGATATGTGATCCAAACCCCTCTCAAAACACCAATCCTTCCACTTTCTCCATGCAGATCCATAAGCCTTAGATGTCCCTCTAGACCAAGATTTAGATATGAGTTTCTCAGCTTTCTTTGATAATCCATGCATTTGCCATACACTCCTGAAATCAACCAAGCTATTAACCTTAACTGGCCCGACACCACTAGATCGTGAATGTTCCCTTGAACATCCAGCAGAATTTCCCTGAAATTCGGCGAATTGACTGAATCTTCCACTAAAAGATTCATTAAATCTGGAAACCACACCTGAGCTTTCCAAAATGGGGATATCAGAACTAACTCCGCTTGCTCCCTTCTGACCTTGTTCAAAACTCTTTGGATCATTGAAAACGGAGGGAATGCATAATTCCTCCCCTCCTTCCACATCTGAAGGAATGCGTCTATTCCCATCGCCTCTAGGTCTGGTCTCCAACTGTAAAAATCCTTCAACTGAGCGTTCAGTCTGTCTGCAAAAAGATCCACCTTCAATGGTCCCCACATACTTTCCAGACTCAGAAAAACTTCCCTGTTCAATCTCCAATTGCTCACATCCCTGAGGTATCTTGAATAACAATCCGCTTCTTCATTGTTCAACCCTGGTATATAATGAGCTTGAACCTTTATATCCCTTTCCAAACAAAACTTCCAAAACTCCTTGGCCAGCTCCGCCAATCCCCTTGACCGAGCACCTCCCATCTTGTTCACATACCGAACTGACGATAAATTGTTCATTTTCAAAAGTACACAACACTTCACTTGTCCCTTACAAAACTCTTTATCGCAAAAGACCCTGCCAGGAGCTCCAAACAATTTATGTGCATCTGACCTTCTTCTTTCGACCATTGCCCCCCCTGTTGCAACCGTTCCACACCTTGCACCCCACCACGTGCATACTCGCATCCAACTCTATTTCCATCTCTGGCATTTCCCCAAAAATCGCCCTTCCATTCCATGCCTCTAAACTCATCATCCACCAATCTAATTCCTCCAGAGTTTCATGGTTCATCCTCACTTTCTGTGTATATCTCGCATCCTTCCTTAAATGAAAAGCCTTCAATCTCTGTAATGCACGATAATGAAGAGGTGCCGGGAAAATTGCCTGAATCGATGATGAAATAAGACCCAGCAAAGGAGCCAATTGCCTCAGCGTAATCCACTCTGCACTCCTGACTCTTTTCACCTCCTTCCTGATCTTCTTCACTTTTTCCATTGGCAATTTCAACACACAATCCAATGTCAGTATCTGAAAACCTAAAAATTTCATTTCCTACCTCGGTTCTACACAAAACTTCTCCTTGTTTACCACAAATCCTGGATCCTCTATAACTTTCACTGCAAAATCTGTACGTTCCTTTGCTAAAATTTCCTCCTCTGCCATAATCAGAATATCGTACAGGTAAACAATAAGACAAATTCCCCTGGACCTCAACCAAGCTGCCACAGGCCTCATCACTTTTGTGAAGCACCATGGAGCCGATGTTAGTCCGAATGGAAGACTCTTGAACCTCCAACGTTTTCCCTTCCACCTGAATTGCAGATAGTCCCTCTGTTTCTAACACATAGGAACCGTCAGATATGCATCGTTCAAATCTTACCTCGTTAACCAATCTCCTTTCCTCAATAGGTCTCTCAGCATGTGTATCCCTTCCATTTTGAAGTGATTGTAACCAACCCAATCATTTAATTCTCTTATATTTATTACTGATCTCATTCCTTTGTCTTTCTTCTCCACTAAAAACAGATTGCTTATGAAAAAACCTGAAACTTCCCTTGCAGCCTCTATTGCACCTTTTTCCTCCAATGCCATAACTTTCGTCACTAATAATTCCATCTCTCTCGTAAACCTTAAAATCTATGAAACCCTGTCCTGAATTGGAATACTGATAAAATCTATCCTGTAACCAGTTACTGTTTACAACACCCATGGATCTTGAGTAATTTCCTCCCATCTCGAAACAAACTGGGCCAGTCTGCCGCCCAATTTTATTTGAGTCAAAGAAGGGTCTGTTAAAGGTCTTACCTGAAACTCCCCTAGGTCTCCTCTCAGCACGCGAGCCCCTTGCTCTGCCTCTTTGCCTTTGCGGGAAGAAACTTCCCTGGTCGGATCTTGGAAAACCACATCCTCCTCCATAACTCATACCATAGGGTCTAGTCCCCCTACCAAAATTGCTTCAGGTAAATCCTTAACCTCGGCCAGGGAACCGACCCCGTGTTCGCCCGGCCGTCCCAAAAACCTTTCTGATATCTTTTTGTGCCTTTTGCAAACTGTTAAAGGTTCCAACATATCTCGCCATATCCTTCACGAAATCATCTCCAAAAAGAAGACCTTCTCTCTGTTCACCTAATTCCTTACTTGCCAGCTCAGCAAGTTTTTGATCAATTTTGAACAGAATACTCTTCCTTCTCTCCAAACATAATGCCGCATTGGAATTACCAAGGAGACATATAGCTCTTTGCACCCACTGGCGCATCTCTACGACATCCACACCAGTATTGTTACTGTGTGCTTCTTCACATATATCAAAAACTTTGATTATAGGTCCCAAAACGTCCAATAACCTGTCTTGGCAACCTTTCAACCCTTTGTCTAACCCTCTTCTAGGGTCCTTACCACTTTTATTTAGGAATGCCAACATTTTTTGATCCAGTTCGGGTGTGTAAGCCACCTTACTGTTTAGACTAGGTCTTGGACACTCCGACCTTAGTCTTGTTCTTACATCTTTCAGGATCTCCCTTCTTATCCAATACCTTAGATATCTGGCTACATGTTCAGCCGGTGTCCATTGCGGTGACAAAAGATGTTGAATCAATAATGGGTCGAACATATCCTCCCCTTGAGGATCTACAAAGTCACCAACCACCAACTTAATTTCTTTTTCATCTAACTTCCTCCTCTTATTAGAAACCTCTTCCACATCTGAGTCCTCCAGACTTGAACTACACGTCAACTCAACATCCCCACTGGTTGAACTTGAGTCACATGACACCGCACTATGTCTTCTCTTATGTGCCTTTATAGCGCTATCTTTGGCCTCTATAGCCATCCCTTTTTTAACCTTACGTTCATTTTCCCTTGATTGTTTTCCTTTCAAAACATGCCTCCTTTTCTCTTTATTTTTAATTCCTTGTCCAGGCACTCCTGCAACTACCTTAACCTCCTCTGTAGTCCAGCAGCTGTCTTCTTCACAAGACTTTTGTCTACTCTCTTTTTTCTTAATACTTTTTTCGAAAGTATTTTCAATTTTTTTAAATACCTTCAATCAAACACTTCCTATATAAATATATAATCCTTTCCTTTCAAATCAATAATTTTCTCACCTTTTAATAATATTTCCTCACAACTGCCAAATAATAACACAATACTCCACTCCCTGACCCAAAATCTAACCTTCCGTCAAAAAAACGCCTGAAGTCTGACAGAAATTGACTAGTTCTGTCAGGTACTTCCGTTTTCCCAAAATATGGCCGCCTAATATGCCATTTCCTTTTATCGAAGTGTTCCCAAACCTCTAAAATGGCCGCCGTACGTTGCAGGAGTACGGCGGCTCATTTACACCAATTTATTTTTCCAATGCACTCGAGAACCGAAGTGACTTGCTCGAGCACTACAATCGAAGACTGGATTAGCGCTCGAGCGCGGAATACAATCCGCTCGAGCACCGACAACAATGTGCTCGAGCTCTTCAAACTTACATTTGAAAATAATTCGCTCGAGCGCACCAAGTCATACACTCGAGCTCCGAACAACTAAATTCTATTAACGGCCGGTATGAAGCTCATTATTCGTAAGTAAACCCTTACGCGCTTCGCTTTTCAAACGCGTGTCAAACAACGGCAACACAATTTTATCCTACTTAAATTCGAAAATATTATCCCTTGCAAGGCGCCACACTTCCTCCTAAATAATCCTTTTTTACATATCTAAAACCTAACTCTCAAGACCAAGTAAAACATTAAAATAAATTTCTTCCTAAATTAAATATAAAACCTCCGTGTTTAAAAATGTAATCTTCAAAAACCCTTATTATTTTCATTTGATCAATTTTTCCAAACCAAATATTAATACAATATATTCCTTATAATCATATTATCACAATATAAATGAATGTACTTATCTTGTGCTTGAGCAGCAGCAAAAGAGGAAGATGGCTGCCTGTTCTGGGATTATAAGCATGTTCTGCGTTCTAGAGTGTTGTTGTATTCTAATTCTAAGTGATGTTGCTGCTGTGTTTGAGAAGCAATAAAGGTGTTATGCATAATATTGGCCTCCGGGCCTTGCCATAAAAGTCTATTTAAACGTGCCTATTTAAAACTCCCTTTAGGACTGACTTTCCATGGGTGCAAGGTGCAGCGGGGTGCCACACAACTCCAGTTCATGCCCATAGTAATGTCCAGCTCCAACTGGTCCTGAGAGTTGCATTTCAGCTCTGTCTGTCATTATTTCCTTCTGTGCGCTCCAGACATAGAAAAGAAGCTTCACAGGATCAGGAAGCTTAAGGTGCAGGTTAAAGGTCATGGTGGTCTGTTTCTTCCTAGCTTACCACTGCTTCCTCTGTTCACAGAGCCTCCTGCCCTCTCCAGTGACAAGGGCTTCATTCCACAGCAGCAAGCAGGCATCTTTGGTATTACCTGGACTTTTTTATTGAAGGAAATGACCATATTTAGCATGATGGTTCCTCAATTGTTGCCCTATTTATTTTGTTGGCATTAGAACTCTGTGGACTTTTCTCATGCTAAACAGCAGTAAAGTGCCAGTGCCTCCTCTTTTAAAATGTCAATATAAGCTTAACGCTGTTCGGGACAATTAACTTTCCAGTAAATTTCATGTACGAAAATACACCTGTGGCACGGAAAATTAATTGCCAACTGAACTTCAGTATCTACTGTGCCATC
The DNA here is from genome assembly GCF_964204655.1 of Triturus cristatus. NCBI lineage: Eukaryota > Metazoa > Chordata > Amphibia > Caudata > Salamandridae > Triturus > Triturus cristatus. The sequence continues at coordinate 1,129,999,127 of NC_140584.1, forward strand.
CACTACATTGACAGTGCAAACATGGCTTCAGGCCTACACTGTGTATCCTCGCAGCAGCTGCTGGAAACCTGCTGCCCAGACTTGTCATAATCACCCTTCTGACAGGTAGAAATACTTAATTGAAAGTAAATGTCGCTCCCTAAGCACTCCTGGGTGCCCACAAGGTGAGGAGCATAGGGTCAGATCTAACACAGCTCGGTGCCACAAGTCATTTGCTGCACATCGCTGCATTCGTTTCGAAGCACAGGGATGCAACATATTTACAACAAAATGTCGCATCTCTGTGCTTTCCCCTGTGCTGGCGCACAAATTACTGCCATGCACCAGCACAGGCACCCTTAAGGGTGCCTGCGTCGTGGGGAGATTGTTTTTGTGCAGGAAGGGTAACCTTCCTGCACAAATACAATCAATTGAGGTGATTTTCTATTCCAATGTGTGCTGTAGAATGTAGTATGCATTGAAAGAGGAAAAAAACGAGGAAAAATTAAAACATTTCTCCTTATTGCACCTCGTTACGCCACCCCCCAAGGTAGGTGTAGAATTCTGACGCATTTTCAGATTTACGATTTCTCGAAATCTGGAAATGCATCAGTGAACATTGGTGTTGTGTGGGAACACCCACAGCAACACCCATGTCAAGCCCCTAACACGCAAAGTGTTGCATCAACAGGGGCGATATTTACCAGCACAGGTTAAGTCACGCAGGGAGACTTTACCTGTGCTTGTAAATATCACTCAGCAGGCTGCGCCACAGGTGCGTCATGCAACGTGATGCATCGGCAGCGCAAGGGGCTTGTTTCCAGTCCAGGGAGGAACTGGCTTGGCAGTTCGGGCTGGACTGTACCCATGAGGCACAGGGTCAAGACTGATTTGCATATGGCTGGGTTCAAACTGGAATGGCACGTTGAGCAAAAAACACGATGGATGATTTAGGCCCATATCTCTGTACTGGGGTGAATTTATGATATTGTTCTACATTCTGTCCATCAACTGTTGTTTTTGCATTTGTCACCCCGAGTGGGAAGGGTATGCCCAGACGTGGGTCCCTTGCTCTCCATGCCACTGGAATCAAGCTATCCTGGCTGAAGAGGAGTGAAACCCGAAACTGCTCCTAGGATGCTTGTTTCTAGTTCAGGGAGGACCTGGCTTGGCAGTTCGGGCTGGACTGTACCCATGAGGCACAGGGTCAAGACTGATTTGCATATGGCTGGGTTCAAACTGAAATGGCATGGTGAGCAAAAACAAGATGGATTTAGGCCCAGATCACTGTACTGGGGTGAATGTATGACATTGTTCTGCATTCTGTCCATCAACTGTTGTTTTTGCGCTTGTAAATCTGCCCCATAATATTTAAGAGTGGAGCATGTGTGATGTTAAAATGACATGTTCCTCCAGTGACTAGTCCCAAAACGGCATTGTTGCTGGGCAGGCTGTAATTGGCACGTAAAGAAGCCAAACTATATATGATAAACTTTCATCTATTCATTTTTACGTGTACCAGCTACAGACTCCAGTCAAAGACCTATTTTTCTGTTTAATAAAAATTCACTCTAATGGTAAAGTTGGATCTTTATCAGATAACCAGTTACAGACTCCAGTCAAAGACCTATTTTTCGGTTTAAGAAAAATCCAATCTAATGGTAAAGTTGGATGTTTATCAGATATATAGGAAATATAACATTTAGAAAGTTACCTTTACCCCACCTGCAGCTGCTCATGGATAATTTGGTTTAGCTCTAAAGCAACTGCTAAGCATGAATTAGGTGTGAAAGAGGCGTGAAAACTGCTCCCAGAGTAAAGACAATGGCATAGAAGTGAAGAGGTGTTTTCTTCCCTTGGCAGGGAGGCCAGTTGGAGTGGACCCAGGAACTAGGTGTACTTCAAAGGGACTTTCCCTGTCACAAGTAAAGTTTAGGTGACTCTTTAAAGATTCAAGCTTTTGTCCCTCTAGTAAGGCTGGCACCAAACCCAGTGGGGGGGACCTATGCTCAGAACTGAGTTTGACTGACCACAGAGGAGGGGGTTGCTCAGTACTCTGACCACAACTTTGGGTGGGCACACAGAGTCTACAAAAGGGGACAACGGTTTCCCATCTTGGATTTTGAGAATAAGTGGCACTGTGGGATTGTGTGCAGTATGGCAAACAGAAACCAATGAAAAAGTTTTTAGGGTTGTCCCTGGGAGTTTTTACCCGATTCATTAATAAGTGACTAGGAGTAACTCCGACCCACTAGCTGGTGCCAGGCATATATGTGGCAACCCAAGGCACCTAAACATAACACTTCTTGTGCTTGCAGAAAAACAGAAGAGTATTGCACCTGCTGTGTGGCTACAGGGACACAAACAGCTGCAAGAGGCCTTTTCTCAAAAATTTCCAGCAGACAAGTGGCAACTGGAATTTCAAATGTACTTTTCTGGTAGCTTCTACCTGGCACCTTGAGAGTCTTTAGGTGCCTTTGCCACAAGGCGCGAGAGACGGGGAGCTTAGGAGTGTACTCCTGTGGTTGCTTGGACAGCAGGAAAAAGTTTGGAAACTTTGAAAAGTTTTGCTTAAAAACTCCAGAGGAAAAGGGACCTACCACGAAAAGTACTCAGCTGACAATGCCACAGTATCAGACTGAATTTCAGATTCGTCCCCCAGATAGGCTTCAGCATTTTAGAAAAAACAACTAAGTGCCTTTCTGTTTTGGGACCTAGAAACATTTTCACGCAAAATCTCCTGGGCATCGAGTAGGGGTGCACCCCCAACCAATGGAGTGCAAGGTGCCACCCAGGTGTTGACTACTTACTCCAAAAGAACTGTATATTCTTGACCCTGAAAGCACTATTCTTATAAAATCCAAAGTGGAGAACTTTCTCCTGGGGGGTTAGATCTGGCTAGAAATGAATTAGGGCAGTGAAGTGAGCTAAAGAACGATGAGGGATTCAACCCAGATCTGTGATTGGGGGTTTGTGTCTGAAAAGTTTTAGCGCTCCGTCCAACATCTCCTTGTGAATGATTTGTTCGCCCTAGGTTGGCAGGGTATGCCCAGACGTGGGTTCCATGCTCAATTTGCCACTGGATTTAAGCTAGCCTGGCTGATGAGGGGTGTTACTCCAAAACCGGTCCCAGGATGCTTGTTTCTGGTCCAGGGAAGACTTGGCTTGGCAGTTCAGGCTGGACTGTTCCCGTGAGGCACAGGCTCAAGACTGATTTGCATATGGCTGGGTCTGAACTCGGGTGGCGAAGTGAGCTAAAGAACGATGATGGATTCAACCCAGATCTGTGACTGGGGGTAAGTCTCTGAAAAGTTTCAGCGCTGCATCCACCATCTCCTTGTGTTTGATTTGTTCGTCCTGAGTTGGCAGGGTATGCCCAGACGTGGGTCCCTTGCTCACTTTGCCACTGGATCCAAGCTAGCCTGGCTGATGAGGGGTTTTACCCTGAAACCAGTCCGAGGATGCTTGTTTCCGGTCCAGGGAAGACCTGGCTTGGCAGTTCGGGCTGGACTGTTCCCATGAGGCACAGGGTCAAGACTGATTTGCATATGGCTGGGTCTGAACTGGGGTGGCGAAGTGAGCTAAAGAACGATGATGGATTCAACCAAGATCTGTGACTGGAGGTGAGTCTCTGAGAAGTTTCAGCGCTCCGTCAATCATCTCCTTATGTTTGCTTTGTTTGCCCTAAGTTGGCAAAGTATGCCCAGACGTGGGTCCGTTGCTCACTTTGCCACGGGATGGAAGCTAGCCTGGCTGATGAGGGGTGTTACTCCAAAACTGGTCCCAGGATGCTTGTTTCCGGGCCTGGAAAGACCTGGCTTGTCAGTACGGGCTGGACTGTTCCCATGAGGCACAGGGTCAAGACTGATTTTCATATGGTTGGATCTGAACTAGGGTGGCGAAGTGAGCTAAAGAACGATGATGGATTCAACCCAGATCTGTGACTGGCGGTGAGTGCGTGAAAAGTTTGATTGCTCCGTCCATCATCTCCTTGTGTCTCCTTAGCAGGACCAACCTATGTCAGGGGCCCAACTGGCAGCTCCACGAAGTGGCTACAATTTCAGATTTGTGCCATGAACAGGCAGTTTTTTGTTCAAAAATATGACAAAGAACTATTTTTGATTAGGACTTTGAAACTTTTTTGAACTTTTTTACTTAAAAACTTTCACGGGGAACAATCCACTTGGTGTATCCGTCCAGGGCACCATTGCAGTCAGCCTCCAATCTTGCCTATATCCTAGTCTACCATGACCATTGACTTCCATTAGAGTTTTGCACTTTTTTGTGCTATTTTTATTTAAATCTTTATAAATGTGTATCTCCTGTTCTACCTATTAGGTTTGTGTCATTTTGGTGACATTTTGTTCACTAAATAGTTTTCTATTTTTTTTAAATTTGGTTTGGGATTTCCTTGCTTGGAGTTTTGACTTTACTACATCTTTCTTTCTAAATTCATACGATACACGTTTTCCGAAATTAAGCAAGTCTGCTCTGTGACATACCTACCAAGGCGGGTTGGTCTCATTTAATGATTTTAGGGGTTCACCCTGACAAGAGTTGTGAATTTTCGTTGAGTTGGGCAGTAACTCAGCCAAAATAACAACCCAATTTCTTACACATATCCGAGGTGTCACCAATGGCTATTGCAATTAGTAGTATTCTAGTCCTGGAGGTTCAGGGCAGATCTGCAGACAACTACCTCCAAGTTCTCTGTTAGGCTGTCCAGAAATATTCCATGCAGCTGCAGGACGTATTCTGATCTTCTTTAGTTCCAGTCAGCTGTCTGCTAGGATTGAGGTATGCAGGGCATTTTAAAGGGAACCCCAGTTAGTGATTGCTGATGACCCCTAAATGAATTAGACAAGTTCTCAGTCTTTTACTTCCCCATTTATGCAACAGCTCGACCATCTTCATGTTCTAGTGATGTGCCTTTGGGCAAATACTTCTTTATAGTCCCTTTCACCACCGAAGCCCACAATGGCAGATCTATTTCTTTACTTGTGCGAAGTTCTCCTCTTTCCAAACTCCTTGTTAGGCTCAGTGACTCCCATCAAGGATTAAATAATTCTCATTCCAAACTCCCATCTGCTGTAAAGAAGTTTACTTAAGGGCTATTCGCCTACAGGTTTGACTTGGAAACCCTTGGTCTCCTTTTCTCTCTTTCCTGAACCTAGTATGTGGCTATCATCTGTGGTGCAGCTGCTGCCTCTCCCTTCCTCAGGGGGATTAGGTGTCAACAACAGGATGTCAAATATAAATTTAAACAGCCTCTAGTAAAACTCTGCAGCCTTACTCTGGCAGAATATATTTTATATAATTATTAGTTCAAAGTATGGATACAACAATGTCTTCACACTGGAATACCTATACACTTCCACTTAGGTTTTGATAGCATTATCTTGTAAAACATTACAGAATAAAAGTTTTAATCTGTGTATGTGGTATTTACCTAGCATGAATCTAGCAAAAAGGCAGTAGTGCGTTGTGAGGCGCAATGGCAAAGACACAGTCAGTGTGGAGAGGTGTGGCTCACTGGTTAGAGGCGGCAGATCCGTAAGCAGAGAATCGGCCAGGGACCAGGGTTCAATTCCCGACGCGGCAGGGTCATGGACCAGGGTCAAAAACGGACTCGATAATTCTCGCCTCGGTACCTACTCTAACCAGGAACACACTCGGCAACTCTGGGCATTAGCTTGCCTCATCTCCACAACGGCCCCCCACATTCGCTGGGGATGCCTGGTTTCACCTTGGAGATACCCTGGAGGGACCATCTCACAGGGATAGCCAGGACGGGTTCCCCAGCGGTCTACAGCGCCAGGACGCCTCAGGGCAGCAGTGCGCTTTACAAGACACATACATACATACATTGCAGGGGTAGCCAGTTCCTATGTTCGAAAGTGGACTGTTGTTGCATCATGATGTAGTGTTCCTGATGTGTCTTCATCCCCTTCCTAAATTGCAGTAGGGTTGGGGCAGTCCTGGCGTCATTCCAGATCCTAGGTGCACACTTGGAGCCTTGATTATTCCTTTTTGTACTTCTTCATTTCCAGATTGATGGTGTCCTGGCTACAGGAATGCAGAGAGCCACTGAGTTGGTGAGCTTGTCAGCTAAAGGGGAAGTGGTGGCGGTGATGATGGCTTTTTAGATTATGCAGCTGGTCTTGAAACTGTTGTAATAGGGGGAGCCAAATGAGTTCCATTGAAGAGAGTGGTGTGATTAGGTCAAGCCGTCTGTCTTCATCTGAATTGGGTGGTGGAACGATGATGAGGGCGGTCAAGCCATTGCCCTCTTTTGCTGGATGCCCCATTTGCAACCTTCTCATCATCTCCTTCCTGCAGTGCAACCTTGACTGGGCGATGGATCCCAAAGCATCGCCCATGCATGGCTTTAGGAGGTGAGAAGTGCTGGTTATAAAGCCTCAAATGGGAAAGTTGTGTCAACAGCCAATGTTCAATGTAAGGCGTTCAGATGTTCTGGATATCATTTTTCATTTCGTTTTTCTTTGCGGGAGTTATGGGGTGTTTCTGTTTTTACTGGATGGGACCCGTTAGCTGAAGATGAGGAGGACCGGTGAGATGAGGCTGTGCATGGCTCTCCTAACTCAGTAACAGCTTTCAGGAGCATGTGGGAAGGAGTTTTGTTGAGATGCAGAATCTTTGATGAGGCTACGCTGATGACTAAGACTAGGGCGATCATATAGCCGCTTGATCAGTTTTGGTGCCTCATCGCTTTCCTTTCTTGGGTGTCAAAGTTTATTTAGGAATTTTAAAAGACTGTGCAGTGTTCTTAGAAAATATTCAGTTGTCTTTTGCAGACTTTGGTTTCTATTAATCAAACAAGACTATTCAATGAAAAGCGCATCAATGCTCGTGTGTACTGTTAGGGACAGGTGTGAGGGCAGAACATCGTGCAGGCTTCCAGGCAAGTCCACTCCAGCCTCTGGCCACATTGGGTTTGCTGTCAGATCACACAGGCTTCCTGGCACAGTCAGACAGCCAAAGCAGCAGGCAGAGTATGACTCTAGTCCCAGAAGTGCTTGGCTTGGCTGCTCTATTATTGGTTGGCAATTCAAATTCCAGTAGGGCCATGGCACAAGGGAAAGCAAGTCTTATCTTGTTCTTGCTTCAGAAATCCGGAGAGTCGCAGGATCCATAGCTGGCAAAAATTCAGCGCACCCCTGTTAGACTCCATTGAGGTAAAAACCTGACATTTATTGGGGCAGTCTGCAACTGTCCTCTGTAGCTAGTAAGCCGTCCCCAATCTAGGCTATTCTGAGTTTTACTGCAAAGTGAATTCAACAGTTTCTGAGAGAATTAAACACTCTCAGGATCATCAGCACAGTGTGTATTACTTGAGGTCAGGGCAAAAGAGGTTTGGTCAAGGGGTCCAATCAAGGTTGATAGACATTAGCATGGGGAACATTTATGCCATTTTTTACATTTAATCATTCAGAACATTTTAAATCTTGAATATTGATTTCACAAAATGAATATTGAATGCAGATGGCATCCAGATAGTGAGATTCATGTTCCAAATTAGAACAATCCAGAATCTGGCAGCCATCACTGAACTCTAGTATATGAGGTTGCTAACCCTGGAGAATCCTGCTTCTCAATGGGCGTTTTTTGTCTTCTCACCTCTCTCTCAGTTTAAAGACTGAATAGTGCTTAGATCTTCTCTGTAATATCCTCTTCATGGTGTCGCTGAACTTCTTCAGTAGATCTGTTTCTTGTTACAGTCCTGCCACTGGCTTTTTTATGGACGAGGACATTTCTCCAGGGTAGTATTGTTTCATGACTGACGTTATTGAACTAAAGTTACCCTTTCGTCTGTGGAGCGACAATCTCCCATTTCTTCTGAAGACTTTGAATCATATACTTGATTTAGTTTTTTGAGCATCTTATTATCTGCGTTTTATAGTATTCAATCTAGTTAAGGGTTTAGGTTCTGCATGAACATATCATCACACCTCAGATGAGTCAGACTTTAGACTAACATTTCATATTATATGTTGCTCATGCTCATAAGGACATGGAGCTGCAAGGTGCTACCCAGCTCTAAAAGGTTTATCATAAACAGTAATTTAGCCAGTGTTTGATAGTTCTTTTCAGGAGACTACGTAGTAAATGTGTTTATTCTCTTCAGAAGTTAAATGCAACTCAATACCATATCCAGAGAGATTGCACTGCAGTGTCTGTCGCAGTTCCCTTTTCCCCCGTACTCATGGGGGTTGCGTTTTAGCCTCCTCGAATTACCAGGTGGTCAAGGCAGGGCAGCATGGAAGGCCAGGCATTCCAGCAGTTCAACCTTGAGTCTGCCAAGTTCCACCCCTGAATTCTAACATGACAGTGGTTTTTACGTGGGCACAAGAGCACAGCTCATCTTTCTTGCAATGTGTTCTCTGCTTCAAAGGCGAATACAATGAATCAGTGAAAACGGAGGGTCCACAAACCAGACTTGGGGACATTAGGGCTAACTTGGTCTCTATTTGGTCCCATTGGCAATTGATTAGGGCCTTATTTAGAGTACGGCAGATGGGATTCTCCATCACAAACTTGTTGAATGATTCGTCTTCCGTAATACACGTTCATTGTAGCCTATGGCACTTGTCATATGTCAACACTCTAAAGGCCAGATTTACTAAATTCTCAGGCAGTGCTGTGCTGCGTGAGAAGGAGAGAGCAGGAGAGTGCCAAATTTATTGAAATATGGCACTTTCACACTGAACCACTAGAGGAGCAACTTTCCCCCTAGCCTCGCGTCCGACTTGGGTATTTCTGGTGCACCTCTGCTAGAATGTTAGCGCCTCTGCTTCTCCCTCCTCCCCTCAATCGGTGGCTTGATCTGATGTTGGAAATGGGGCCGCCCCCTCGCTGGGAACTGACGCGAACTTATGATGTATACTGCCTTGCTTGTTGTGTTCTTTTTCTTAAAAAATTGGAACCTTTGTTTTTATCCTGTATGAAAGCTCCAGATGACTACACGTGTTGATTGAGGAGCTGCCGAACCTCCGGGTTGTCGGCTGAATAGCTGTGTATCTGATTTATCCGAATAAAGGTTTTTAAAAAAAAAAAAAAAAAAAAAAAAAGAAATATGGCACTTTCCTCCCCTCCCCTTAGTGCCGGCGCAGAAATCAGCTGGCGTGTGCCACAGAGACACAGAGTTGTGCCATGGTGCAAGGGTGTCTCCGTGAGTTTAGCATAGGTTTTATTCTAGAAGGCTACCCTTCCAGTACAAAATACAGTGCATAGAATGACTTAAACCATTTCCCCTCTTTGCACATGTGGGTTTTTTGCCAGAAAACTGCACCCTTTTTTAAAGTAGGCACAAGTGAAAGCATTTCTCCTTGTGCCTACTTTAAAAAAGGGTGCAGTTTTATGGAAAAAAAAACAGTCTACTTTGTTTAGTAAATTAAGTTTAGCGTCAGAAATTTTGGGTGTTGCGTCAGAAATTTTGGGTGGTTGCATGGGAATGCCCATGCTTCACCCATGGTACGCCCCCTTGGCGCTATGTAATACAATGCTGCATTATGTACTGCTTTGTGTTATTTTCACGTTATTTCCAGCACTAAACAAGAAATTCATTGGAAAAAAAGATTTTGTGTCGATTTGCGTCACTTTTGTGATACAAACACGGTGTAAAATCTTAGTAGATCTCACCCTACATATGAACATAAGCGCACATCCTGCGAAGAATCTTATTACGAAAGTCCACAGTTCCTGCTCATGGATTTCCATGAACATTTGGATATCTAAATTCAATGCAGCCCACGAGACCACTATTTTTGCTGACTGCATGAAATGGTATTTTATTCTCTTGACAAAAACTTGCAAAGTCCACTTAAAACTTGTAGGTTTCATTAAAATTGGACCCACATGAGTATTTTCATGTTAGTGGGCGCTGCCGCCGGGCGCTTCGGTATAAAACCTCCATGTAGTTTCCTGATTAGTAATACACGGCTTGTGACCCCCCTGTGTTAGCTCACGCTGGCAATGTGCAGCACAGAGTTGTCGCGCAGTGGATGGAGAAACATTCTTTTTGCCTCATTTTGCTACTAGAAGAGGCACTGGGTGGGCAGGGCACTCATGCCAAAAACACAGCTAAAAGGTGTGGATAAATTAATCATTATGCCTATAAACAGAACTATGGACTAGACTGGTGTCAAGTCACATTCATTCCCTGAGAGTGGCAGGTATATGAGAGAAACATGTTGTCCATTTAACAACACACAAGGCAGCCCATGTAACAAGTATTTCTGTTGTCCTACTGGAGACAGGTACCACTGCTAGCTCACTGACTGAATTGTCTTGAACCTCGTTTTAAACTTTGCCCCTCAGGGGGTAGCGCAGGGTCTGACTTGTGTACATGGCAATCTGGCCCGACTCTCTGGGCTGGTCTGATAGTTCAAAGTGTCGGCCTTTTTTTAAACGATTGGTGGGCCTGTTTTATTGCCAGGTGGGGCGGTTTTTAATGTTGATTTCCCTGATATTACCACAAGCCTTGCCTGCAACAGACACTAATGTCTGCTCTCTCCCATATGTTGCAAAGTACCTATGCAGCGTCTTTACAAATACAAAGCTCGCCTGTTTTGCAAATATGGGATACTTTTTAGCTTTCTGGATCGTTAATGGGACCACTTTTATTTTGGTGCCCGGGCCTCTTTTTTGGCCCAGTCTTACCATGGGTAGCGGTGTCAAACATCATTTATATACCCACAATAAATACATTGTCCTGTGAGTGTTTCTGTTAGAGTTGCTAGATGAACATGCTTTCAGTACTACTACAGTGCTCTTTAACTCTAGGTTTAAAGCTCTATACCTCCTGTCACTGTTATTTCGGTTTATGGGCACTTTAGGGGGATATGGACAGTTTTTAAGGCTTGGGGTAGTTTTAGACCTCAGGGCAGAGGGGCTGGGTTGGGGTAGTTTACAGGGCTAAGGGTCAGTTTTTAGGGCTCAGGCCGGGTGGGGGTTGGGCTTGGGGTCGTTTTTAGGGCGTGGGGACAGTGTTTAGGGCTCAGGTGGGGACAAATGGACAGTTTATTGGTCTGGGGACAGTTTTAGGCCTCAGGTTTGGGGGGATGTGTCGGGGTACTTTAAAAGTGTAGAGACAGTTTTTGGGGCTCAGGGTGGGGCGCTAAGGTTGGGGTCGTTTTTAGGGTGTGGGGTCAATTTTTAGGGCTCAGGGTGGGGTGGGGGAAAAGGGACAGTTTTCAGGGCTGGTGGCAGAGGTGATATCTCTACCACACATGTCCCTTTACCATGAAATTGCGTAAATGCCTGCATGGTAAAGATGTGGTCGTAGTTGAGACCGCAAGGTTCAGGCATGCGTTGTTGAGGCATGCGTTGTACCATCATACAACCTTCAAGGACTTTTGTGATTGAACTCAGAACCAGGAACTGTTGACTGTCGCAGTCTGTGACGAAGAAAGTAAGGGTGGAAGATGCACCTTACACAAAGGGGCAGGCAGCAGATGCCATCAGAGGGTAACAGTACAGTGGAAGTGTTCAGGTCCAACAACATCAAAGGTTCACATGGAAGCACTGCAGACTGGCAGCACCCCTGGCAGACGTGCCAGGAGGCACAGGTGGAGGGAGGGGTAAAAGGCCTCGGTCTAGTTCAGCTTTGGTGGCTGTCTACACCAAAAGCTTCTTCCTCGTCCCTACCTGAGGGATGACAGTAGGCTGCTTATGTCCCCTACTAGGTAATGGATGGGAAGGGCAGAGCACAGCCGTACTCTGCTATCCACAACACTTTACTTCTATCAGGCTGCGCAGCAGTATCAGCCATAGGGCTATTTTTATTCAGCATGCTAAGCATGCGGGTTCTCCAGAGTCCAGACAGGTTGTGAGTGGTTACTGCACTGTGGAGTTTGTCCTCCAAGTTTGGGATCCAAGAAGCCTTTTAGAGCTCTGTGGCTCCTTTGAAAGCAGGTTAGGGCCCGGGGTATTTTTGCTTTTCAATATTTTATTCATTATGGTTTTGTCTGTGAACCATCTATAGATGATCAGTTGATTGTGTTCATCTCCATCCTCTAGAGACCCGTGGCCTATTTACTGTTAAGTGGAACAGCTACTCTCTCCTCCCCCGCTCTGCTCCTGTTGTAGAGATGTTAATGGTAGTGGCCAATTTATTTTGCGCTTGTCGTTGTTGCCTCTATACCCGTCTGCACTCCCTAGTTCACCATCCGTCAAAATTTCTGTGGGGGTCTTTTTCCTTGTCAGCTTTAATGTCCATCCATTTGTATCATGAAATGTTCCTCAACACTAGTTTCATTCATTACTTTTAAATAAATCTTTAGGGTGATTGCTAGATTTTTTTTCTTTTCTGCATATTTTACAACATGGCTCTTCTGCTGTGCAACTTGAACCTGCTTCCTAGGGGCTAGGTTATTTGTGATAGCCTTGGGCGTCCATCTTCTGGGAGATGTTTCAACCTCTTCAATGGAGGGCATAAGTTAGCTCTTATTGCCTTGGCTGTTGTTATTCTGATCTAGCAGGTACAGCATGTGCTCTTGGTTCTTATTTCCCCCATCTTAATTTAATGCTGTTAATGGTGTCTCCTTTGTGAGAGATTTTAAGGGGGATGACAGTGGTATTATAATTGGTTGGTAACATTAAGGGGATTTTGAAAGATCTCCATCCTCCATACCACTTCCACGTCATGAAAGTATGGCCATGGTGAAAGAGAGGTGTGGATCCATTCCGAAGTCAGCCACTTCTGCGCTGAAAGAATCTCTGGGATTAGGGTTCTATCCTAATATCATTTCTGTTCTAGCACAGGAGCCCTGAAGAAGGCCTCTCTGTGGTGTTGCAATGATTCAATCCAGGACCAGATACACATATTACAAGTGTAGGAAGAGAGTTGCTAGTAAAGTGCAGTAGTTGGAAAGTTAGACCTGCAGCAGGAGAGTGGTTGTACTGGAGGATGAGCTTTGGAGGCTGCGGCACAGGTTAGGCGTGGAGCTCAGGAGACACAGGTCAAGGAGGAGGAAGCACATGAAAGGTTCAAGGGTTTTAAAAGCAGTCACACAGGTAGGTGTGGACCCTTAGTATTAGTGGAACATAATATTTAATATCATGAGTTCCTTAATATCGACGTTTACAATATTGATGGTAATTAAATAATTTTTCTGTTTTAAACAATAATATCAAAGTTTTAAATATCTATTACTGTAATATTGTGGTTTTTCTTATTGATTCATGCTGATTTGTTAATAATGTGTAATTTATGTTATTGTTTGTTGTTTTTGACATGACCCTTCTTAGGGGATTTCCCTAAAACGTTTAGTTTTTTATCCTGGTTTTTACTCGATCTCAATTCATGGCCTTAGGACTCTGCACACTTTCCAAACATGATGCCATGTGAAAGCGTGCACACCCTTCCTACACATGCCAGGATGGGGTGCTTACTTGATGGGTTTAGAAGTTGTACCTGTGAGTGCTCTGTAAAAAGGTACACACATACCCAGAGCGGGTAAGGCGCTGGCTAGTTAGTAGTGGGATGCATCATCGATGGTGCCATCCACCAGAATAACCTGTCAAGCGTGTATCCTACTCAGGTGGCCTTTTTCACTCAGTAGCCAACCCTGAATGAGCCTTACACTCCTAAACATAGGTCAGGTCTGCCATTGCAGGCCTATGTATATGTGCACTTGCACCAATGGTGTTTTAAAGATGTGTCCCACCTGCCAGTGCCGCATGGTGTGTGCACACTTGCCCCCATGATGTTCCTAGACAGAGGTCAGTTCTGCCATTACAGGCCTGTGGGTGTGCACACTTGCACCGATGGGGTTTTAAATATGCCTTCCACTTGCCATTGCAGGTCGGTGTGTGCACACTTGCACCTATGGTGTTTTAATTATGTGACCAGTCTGTCATTGCAGGTTGGTGTATGCGCACTTGCACCTATGGAGTTTTAATTATGTGACCAGTCTGTCATTGCAGGTTGGTGTGTGCGCACTTGCACCTATGGTGTTTTAATTATGTGACCAGTCTGTCATTGCAGGTTGGTGTGTGCGCACTTGCACCTATGGTATTTTAATTATGTGACCAGTCTGCCATTGCAGGTCGGTGTGTGCGCACTTGCACCTATGGTGTTTTAATTATGTGACCAGTCTGTCATTGCAGGTCGGTGTGTGCACACTTGCACCTATGGTATTTTAATTATGTGACCAGTCTACCATTGCAGGCCGGTGTGTATGCGCTTGCCCCTATACTGATTTCAAACATATGTCAAACCTGCCATTGAGGGTCTATGAGAGCAAAATTGCACTCATGCTCAGGTTGGCCTTTCTAAATCACTGGCCCAACCTGGGGGACCTTTCTCTACCACTAAAGCATCCCTAGGGTAAGTCTTAAGTGGTGCAGCGAGTGGTAGGTGAGAGGCAGGGCAGGTACACAGGTGTGTCCCCTGCCCAGGTAATGAAGACTACCCATTTGTTTTTTCACCACTAATGAGGTTTTCTCTTACCCTAAGTCAACATTAGGGAATGAGTGAAAGTACTTCCGGCTGCAATAGTGGATTGCAGTGGAGCCGCCTCATCATGTTTCCTATCATTGGATTCACAATGGCAAACCCTTTCCTATGATAAAGGCGGTTTTGTCATTAAGAGCTGAGAAATGCCACCACTAGGAATTGGGCATTTCACTGCCCTGAAACTCTTTGTGTGGCTTTTAATTTAACTCTAATACACACTGGAAGTTGGAGGAGCATATCTGTGAATTCCTCAGTTACAGCTATAAAACTTGGGCACGCAACTGGAATGACAGACCTCTGACATTTGAGGGCCTGGCTGGATAGATTGGAGGGAGAGGTTGTGACACTTGGCCTCTGGGAAGGCAGATCATGGCTCCACTAAGGATTAAGATCTGCATTCCAAGGCCTCATGGCAGACAGGGCTGAAATCTAGGAGAGACATCCATGGTTCAAAGGCAAACCCTCTGAACCACCCCCACCTTCAAAGGCACACATCAGTATAACTATTGAGGTCAGACTTCAGCAGAGAAGAGATACACTTGTGGGGAACCTGAAACTGCGTGGTGCACACTGCCAGAGGAATCTGTTGTGCACAAGGAGGATTACTGCCATTGAAAGGGACTGTGCACCCCTCCTGAATGGTGGATAACCTGGGCTGACTACCTGCTGCTGTGTTACACCCTGAAGTGTGCTCTCCAGGGGCTTGTTGGCTTGCCCCCTATTTTCTTGTGTAGGTCTCAGGGACATCAGAGACCTCCTGCAAGCGACCTACACCATCTACCAGGGACATCTGGAGAGTAGTGCCCTCATAAGTGCCCACATCATCGGCTGGATCCCAACTGTTAGCGTGGTGTCTTGTTGGTGGTGAGCAAATTCACCAGTTGCGGGATCCAGCGTCGATGGTGCTGCATCTCTCTGGTGCGACACGCCAACTGCTTGCTCATTGCATGCAGTGGCCAATTCACAGGGTGTGACCATCATAGGTGAGGGCGTACACGTAGTAGTGCCTCATTTTTCCTCGTGTGGCATTGCTGAAGTTACGCCTGGGTGTGTGACTGGAATTGTCTGGTGCAACTCGTATCATCGCGCACTAGACATGTGCTTCATTTCCAAGGAGGCACGGAATTTGCAACAAATCGTTGTGTGTGACCAGAATTGCCTGGTGTAAAATGTATCATCATGTGCCAGGCGTTGTGCTTCATTCCCAGGGAGGTGACCCTACCTAACCCAGTGGACATAAAGAGAGAAGTGTTGCAGTTTCTCCGTAAAGTGAGACTAAAAGTTTATTTTTCGACGGCCAGTGAGACCCCAGAAAGTAGTGTGAGTGGCCTTAAAAATAAATCATCTTTTTATCTCGGAAAGTGCAGCAATGCCCACGGAACTTTTAGCCTTAGAAGATCAAATATAAAGGGAACTCGACAGCTTGATAGATAGAAAACTCTTCTATAATTCGAATTGCTCAGAAGAGGAAATGACTGCCGTGAGAAACCTAGCTGAAAACCCTCAGTTGGTGATCCATCAAACTAGCCGATAAAGGCAGAGGGATTGTGCTCTGGGATAGTGACGCATACGACAAAGAAGTCACTAGGCAACTGAGTAATGTCATGCATTATCGTCCTATTCAGGATAACCCTACATCTAGATTAGGATCGCAAATTGTACATCTTACTACTGAGGCCCTGGAAGGAGGGTTGATTAGTCAGAAAGAATATGAGTTTTTGAACACCAGCTCCCAGAAAACACCTAATATGTACTTCTTACCTAAGATACATAGAAACAGGGAACAACCCCCAGGGAGACCAATTATTTCGGCATGCGGTTCACTCTTGGAATCTGCTGCCAAGTATATCGACTTCTTCCTTAAACCACTTGTGACCAAGACCAAAGCATACATTAGAGACACAATGAATTTAATAGCAAAGATAGAAAACCTTCCATTCGAGGGAGACAAACATCTGTTGGTCTCCTTCGATATTGAAAATCTCTATACTAACATCCCCCAAGAAGAAGCCTTAGAAGTACTGGAAATGGTTCTAAATAAGAGAGAGCAGCTACACCAGGTACCAACGGAATTTATTACGGCATTAGCTACACTATGCCTTAAGAATAACTTCTTTGCTTTTAAGGATGACCTGTTTTTACAGGTCAAGAGGGGTAGCCATGGGCTGTTGCTTTGCCCCGGAAATAGCAAATTTAGTAATGGACTGCTTTGAGAATCAATTTATCTTCAATGAATCAAGTGGTTTCAAATCACATATACTACAATGGATGCGATTTATTGATGATATCGTGATGGTGCGGGAAGGGGATCAGAGTACTTTGAATCGTTTCCAGGCTGGTTAAGATGTAGGACACAAGATCTTAAGTTCACGATGTCATCCAGTAATGAAAGATCAATTTTCTAGATGTCTGGATTATGAACGAAGGAGGGAAGCTTGAGGTGAGCTTATTCACTAAGCCGACAGATCTCCATACTCTATCCACTTTTCTAGTGGGCATCCAAGGAGCCTTAAGAGAATTTGCCCTACGGACAATTTCTTAGAATCCAACGTAATTGTACCAACTAGGCGGATTATTTTGATAACGCTGAGATTTTGCAAAAAAAGCTTACAGAGAGAGGTTACCCTAAGAAACTAGAAAGGGCAGCGCTAAAACGTACATGGTTCACCCCTAGAGAGGAGTTACTGACTCCTACACCCATGCCTGAGACTAACCCTTTAACACGTGTCTTAACTTACACCCTAAGGCCAAAAAAATCAAGAAAATAATCTTAAGAAACTGAAGACTGGTAAGATACCCAGACATTTCCAGGCCCTTATTCGCCTTGAAGAAAGGGAAGAACATACGACAGCATTTGTTCAAATCCCCACGACCCACACCCATTCGGAAGGACTTAAAGGAGATGATGGGGCTAGCACCGTTGGTGGGTCACTTCAGGTGTAATAACTGTGTAGCATGCCCTATGACGAAGGATTCTAAATTTATAATGATGAACAATCGAAAACATGTTCAATACGACTTCTCGAACTGTAACACAAAATTTTGTATTTATTATGTGACATGTCCCTGTGGCAAGACGTATATAGACCAGACAACCTATTCGGTCAAAATGTGCATCTTACAACATACATCGAGAGTGAGGTGCAAGACCCAAGGTGCCTAATCGGTGGAGCATTATCAGGTGTACAACCATGTTGAGAACGACATGGTTTGGTCGGTTTTACTGGTGGTGAAGCATAACAACCGAGCGTGGTTACAAGCCTTGCTTAACAGACAGGAGGCCCGGATGATTGAGAAGTATAGGACAGCAGTGTATGATCGTGATGAAATCTGGGCACTGATTTAGATTAGGAGGGTTGTGAACTAACAGAAATACAATGTGATGTTCTCCCACCAAAGATTTGTCCACCATGATTAGAGTGAACCTTTGTGGGAAATAGGGCATATATATTTTTGATGTGACAAATGCATTGCAATATGAGTAACGATTTGGTGATATCAATGGTGTTAACAACGTTACTACAGGGCTGGGAGTATTACAATGTTGCCTCTAGAGCAATTGTGCTCTGTTAGAGGGTATGACGTTGAGACTATGCCCGAGATATCAATGATATTTGATATTTCAAGTGTTATTGTTTAGCTCTTGTTAATTGATAATTATGCAACCTCTGCTTAATATAATTGTTTAATATACATTTCTGTACATATCAACACCAGTGTGTGCTCGGGATGTGCTGAGTGTTTGTGGAAGGTGGCACACAGCGTTATAAACTAGAAAGACGCGTTGGGGTTTCTCACGTTTTAATATTACTGAATTATGCGCCACATTTTGTTTATTTTTGCTGGGCTTTATCTTGGGACTTTTAGCTGGTTATGATGATTTAGAAAGAGATGCACAAGCTGAGCAGCTTGCATAATATTTCCTTGATGTCTATCATGTTGCCGATGCTCCACCTCGATCAGTCAGAATAACATCTAGAACAAGTCTATTCTGCAAAGCAACCATGCGGATCAATGCTTGTTCTTATGTTAAGTTCCCTAAGGCCGCAGTTGTCTGATTGATCACTGCTTCCATTGTATGGGTGAGCTTACTGTTCTGTACTGGGCCAACAAAGAAGAAGAATCCTCTGTTAAAGTCTATATTGTTCCCATGTGGTGTCTGTCTGGTCGACTACAGAGACATTGATTGCACGTTTTCCCCTACTACCAGCATGGTGATCGATCAGTTGCAAATCTTGATTGTTAGGGGGAGCTAAAAACACAGGTGGTAGAAGGAAGGCTATGTAACAGGTACCAGACCAGCCTGGATGTAGGAAGTAGTATGCCTTAGGTCCACAAACAAAATAAGTGTGAAGTGATGCAAGGAAGCTGCTTCGGCCTCTCGTGGACATCTGCAACACTGTAGTACAGTAACTGTGGCCCCCTGGCACATCGTCTGTACTTTGTACACAAAGGGTGCCAGTGGTCATGGCAACAGAGATAACAAGAGGTCCATTTCCTTTAGCCGACCTAGAATTTGGATACACATAGTTTGTTGCTGCACTTCCTTTACTATATTCTTCCATTTCTAAAGCAGTCCCTTTAGCTTGTGGGTCCCCATCTTCGTTGGGGTGACAGACTTTGTTCATTAGAGGCATATAGAAGTTTGAACCAAGCTGGGCATGAGCCATTGTGAGAGAATGGCAGCGGTGACAACGGGATTCCTTTTATGTTCTAATGAGGAGCAATCTTGCCACAAACCCAACAGTTAGTAGCATTGCTTAGCTGGTGTGTCTGATGCAACATTTGAAGAAATGAATTGTTTCTCAGATTTTGCTGGTGTCCCTGTTCATGTTGCGGCAAATCAAAATGAAGGTGCTCTTTTGCAGCAAGTGATGTAACAGTAATGTTACGTAAGGAGGCTCCAGGCATTACTTCCTCCACTACCCGCATTACAGTAGCGATCATGGCAGCAGTCAAAGTCAGACCAAGGATGCAGATTGTACAGCTGTTGCACGTTGTCACAGCGATCTCCTTTTTCTTAGGCAAGCTCATTTTCATCGGCAAACAACAAAATAGATGATGCCCTAAGGTCCTGGGCATGCGTTGGTTTCTTCACTAATGTTGAGACGAGTAGTCACTATTAGGCTACCCCCCCTTTGTAGTCAGTCTTTAACCATCCAGGACAGTGGCTCAAATAGCCTCTTTCTGTGATGAAGTGTCTTTCTTCCTGGATCGAAGTAGGTATCTGAATGCACCAGGGATCGTGTGGTCCAGGAAGACTTCCTCAGGTCCCTCCGGTGACACAGCTCGTCTTCTCTCGGTGACAAAAATGTCACGATGATCTGTCAGCACAGCAGGGCTCACGAAGGAAGAGCTTCCCGCACCTGCTGATAAATAGAAGACAAGCTGTCAGGTAACTGGGACAAATAGTCACTCATCAACATGTCTGGGGTACCTAATATTGGTGCAGAACAAAGGGCTTGGCGTAATTGTTGGAAGACACTCTGGCACTCAGCAGTCCATAGGAGGGCATCGGAGTGTCTTTAGTCAAAAGGGCCAACAAAGGTTTAATAATGTGCGAAAAACTGCCTACAAAAAGAAGTGAGGCCAATCACTGCATGAACATCCTTCTGAGTGTGGGTTACAGGAGTGTCTAGAATGGTCTGAATGCGGTCTGGTGTTAGTGCACGTACCTCCTTAGACAGGAGGTGACCTAAATAGGTAACCTGCTGTCTACAATATTTCAACTTCTTTCGCGAGACTTTGTGATGATGGGAGACAAGAAATGATAACAATCACAGTGTTCCTTCTTCACACTAGGTAAGGACGCCAGAGCGGCATCCTCATTGATAAGACAGGATCTCTCAACCATTGGATAATTGTTATTTAAAATAACAAGCACACCTTCCAGAGAACAACATTTTGTAGCACGAAAATATTTAAGCATATCGATACCCACCAATGTTGTCCGGTGTGGTAGGGGAAAGCAAAAATGGACATGCTGCAGTGAATTTATCAAGTCTGAATTCAAGTGGCTGTGAAAGTGGGCTAGGTGTAGGTGTCCCATTGAATCCTATCGATGTTATCATTATGGCAGACAGGGGAGCCCTAGGAACCAATTATTTAGACAGAGCACTATGGGTAGCTCCTGTATCAATCAGAAACTGATCAGTAGATCCCAAGACATTTGCGTCGACATAAGGACCCATTTGATCTACTGGCACCTCAACCGGTTCCTTACCCCTTCCTAGGCATCCCTATGCATAATCGGAATCTGCAAGGGCACCAGCAGAATAATCAGACATTTGATATTGATTTCGTCTATCAAAAGTATTAGAGTAATTTGGTCCTTTTTCAACTGCTTCAAATCTGGGGCGAGCTCCTGGACCTCCCATGTTTCCTGAATTCCCTGGACACCCTCTCATACTGCCCCTTCCCCGCTGGTACTGCTGATCTCGCACTCAGAACGCCAATGCCCAGTCTCTTTACAATAAGCACACTGATCAGGGGACAAATTTGCTCAAGGGAGAGGGGGCACCCCCGGTTTATACATTGCATGTCCGCCTCTTCCACCTCCCCTAAATGGTGGACCATATACTTGAGCCAACATAACTTTCGTCTTTAATTCTTTAACCTTCTTATCCTCCCTGCCTGTCACTTCCTGTTCCTGTTGTTCATGTTCATAATATTGGGCAATAGTCAAAAGGGAAACTGGGGAAGACGTGGTCCAAGAACTCTCGCTGGCCTTTAAGCGACAAGCTATTTCTGGTAACATATTAGCGACAAATTTGTCAACAAACAAATGCTTACCCGTATCATCGGCCAATGACTGACCACTAAAATCATGGAATGTCTCATCAAATCTTGAAAAGAAATCAGAAACTAACTCATCCTTTTTCTTTTTTCAGGACGCTAACGTAGTCCAATCTATTTTCTTAGGGGGTATGAGAGTCTTTAACTTAGTCACAATAGCCTTGGGAAGATCTAATATCTCCTTCTGAGGTTTCCGCACAGGCTCCCTTTCCGCATCTATTTGTTCTAAATGTTCCCAAATATCACCATATGCTACATTATCATCTATTTTACGTATTGCTCTCCACATATCAGGGGGCAAAATAAGTCCAAAGAACATATCAATATCTGGCAAGGTAATAGTGCAAGAGCTAATGGCGCCTTCCACCTCCTCATAGAAGGCGGCGGGATTTTTCCGGGTGACGGGCAAAGCAGCCTTAAGGGCCATCACATCTGTTCTACTCCAAGGAGTATAAACCCAATTATATATAAAATGTCCCTTTGGATCATCCGAAGTTTTATCATCATTGGTTCCCGCACCCTTTCGGAGGAACATACAGGGTTGCAGCTTCACGCATAGGTTTTATAGCAACTATAGTACTACTGGGTGCAACCTCTTCCACCGGAGCATCTACGTCCTGTGCTTGAGTTTGAACTGCTTATATACCTCTCTGTTTTCTAGCTAATTCTTGCTCCTTTCGTAAATATAATGTTGTGTCTCGTATTTTAATCAGTCGTCTAATCATATCAGATAAGGCCAAAAAAGGAAAAGTCCCCTCTGTTAATCGTTCATAATCAGTATTTATATAAGCTGGCTCTAGTTCCTGAGAAATTTGTCTATAATCAAATATTACCTCCCAAGCAAATTGTTCTACAGAATAAAAGTTCTCTATATTTTGCCACTGTTGAACCATAGCTACGATGACAGATGCGGTGTGAGGCCGACGAGCCTCCTCTCTAGAAGCGGTTTTTAATTTATCTTTTTCTGCTTTAGTCAAAGTAGAGTGAGTCTGTCGCCCATCTTGCTTATCTTGTTCTTTGTCGTCTGAAGACAAATGCTCATCGTCAGAAACCTCATCAGGGGCACTTGGAGTGGGAAATTTATACGGGGGTGGGGGGCGTTCTAATAGGATGCAGTCATCCTGAGGTTTATCAAGTATGGGATAAAAAGGGCGCCTAATAGGGTACTGGCTATTTACCTCTAATCGACGTTCCCTATCTTCTTTTTGTATTTTTTCCTTCTTTTATTTATTTTTTAATTCTAGCGCTTTTTGATATATCGTTTTTCGTTGTTCTTTTTCTGCTATAGCTTCTGCTCTCTTCGCTCTCTCTCGTACTTCTTTCTCCCACATACGCACACAATCAAACATATCCGGTCTACTTTTTCTTTTAAATAAACACTGCTCTACATATTGAACCTTTTTAGAATCAAATGACCCATTCACTGGCCAATGCAGATCAGAATCTTTCTTTGTGTATTTGTTCCACAGTGAACCATACATTATGGAAGAAATACCATATTTGAAATACATGTCTCTATTAGGTGTCCCCTCTGGGGGGTCCAGAGACCAACAAAATGGAGATCAGCACTGGAGTTGGAATAAATAACAAGTTTATTAATCACTCATGAGTGGGACCACGTCCACACAGCACTCTCAAGTGCTGCAAGGAGGTAGTACACTGAATTCACAAACTGTGTCCCTTTTATAACGGTTTTCTGCACTGTAAGCATGTGAACAGAAATAGGAAGAACAAGTTTTAGAAATAGTTATTAGCAAACAAGGGCAGATGAATGACCACTTGGTCAGAAAAGTGGGAGGGGGAGCAGAAATGCTTATGGCAGCAGTAAATGGTTGACAGTTAACATCTATGACCAGGTGCACTGGCAGCTACAAACCCTCTGCATGTACATTGCTTTTAGCTGAGTCAGGAAGTCAACTAAAATAGATAACACAAGCAGAGTGAAAAGACGAGCAGCAGAGGACGGGAGAATAACGAAGGAAACGAAATGGACACCACAGCCAAAAATGGCTGTTGCTTATGCTAAGTAAAATATTACACATTTCCACACCCCTTAGTTGACAGTGGGTGGAATGCCAGAAACCACCGGTACAGATTGAGACGATGGCATTGTAGTACTTGCACATCTGAGACAGTACTTCATAGTAAGTGCATTGACACCCTTTGTGCTTATTCTTTAGACAACGTGATCCACTTGGATGAGGGTATACAATGCAGTAAGGCACGCAAGTGTGTATTAAGTTGTCTTTTTATAGACACTTTATTTTATATTTATTTCTATTCACATTTTGCTTCCACACATAACGAGGGTATGTACTAATAATAAGTTGTTTCTTGGTAACTGTTCCTTGAGGAGGTACAAGTAGTGACTGGAGGATATGGTACCAGTAACAGCCTGTGGTATCACTTTGAGTAATTTTGGGCACAGCATGTGGGACCTTAGCATGGACACCCTTTCTGGTGGATACTTATAGACACTTGGGTGGTCAGCACATCTCTGAGTTTTGGTGTAGCTACTGAAGTGGAACAGTTTTAGTTATGTCTTTTTGATATTAGGCTTTAGGTTCCTTACACTCCTGTGCTGATGAGGCCCAAGTAACAGGGCTGAAACGTGTCAATAGACCAAGAAGGAGGAATCCGTTAAATTACAATTATTGCCCTAAAAATGGACATGCACACCGGAAAAAGATGAAGAGTTGGATAGGGTACCTCAAATGTGCAAATGATTATCTCACAGTGGACTGCAGTGAACTCAGAAAGCGGACACTTTTTTGTATTTAGGGGGTTAGGAAATTATCTTTTTGTATAATTATGTATGTATTTGTGCTTATGTTGTACTTTGTTGTTGTTCTATGTTGATTTAATGAAGGACGAATTAAGAAAAATGAACAACCGATCTTAATCAGTAAACTAATTAAAAGAAATAAATATTGGTTACGATCAGGAGTAAGCGTTGGTATGTGACTTTATTGAAGTACGTATTAATGAGATGGGACTAGGTACCACTACATAGGAGTAATTGAATGTATCCTATGACTACTTTGGGTGTATTTGTTCCTCCACATCACTGTTTATTGTGTTGTTATTTACTGCCCAGACAGTGGAGGGTGATTTGGGCGAACCCCATGTATATTATGTCATTCCTGGGGAGGTACAGCATTTGTAACTCTTCATTGTGTCAGACCGGAATTGTCTGGTGCAGCTCATATCATCGAGCACCAGACGTTGTGCCCTGATTGCCTGGGTCCAACTCTAAACAAATGTGTGCCTGACGGGGTGTCTCTTCCTTCCGAGAGGCCCCCCTGCTCCTTTCCCCTGCAACAATTTTTCCTTTGGAGCCCTCAGTGTGGCGGACCAATTGCTCTCTTCCCACCCGGTTCTCTACTACATTGTGTTGCCAGTTAATACTGCCTGGAATGGGCCAGGGTAGGGAGAGTGATTGACTGGGCTGAAGGAGCACTTCCGAGAGTGATTGGAAGTGGGTCAAGAGATTACACCACCGCCCCAGCGCTTCTCAGAACTGGGCTGGTGCCGGAAGACATATTGCAGAACCCTTTTTGAGTGACTGACTGTCGCCCTCAGCCCGCTTCTGCTTCGCATCCTGTGGGTGAACTTCCTGAGTGGTGGCCAAACCCCCTCCTTTTGATGATTGCCTCCTAATTAGCTCTGCTATCTACCCTGACTTCATTTGACATTTGGTTTACCAATGCGGCCTCATCCCACGGTGCTGCTTAAAAGTGTTTAATTCTTTGTACGTACATATTTCTGTTTTCATTGTGACCTGGGGACCCTATAACTGTGTGACACTGCATTATAATGATTGCCAGGGTTGGACTTGGTTTGATAATGTTTTGCACAGCATAAGGGAGCTGGAGAATAAAGTAGGATCTTCTCCAAGTGTACATACTACTAATGTCAATTTAACACGGTTGGGCCTAGCACTGCTAGTAATATTTCCAAGTGTGATTTATGCCCAGAGATACGATATTCATTTTGTGTTAATTAATGAGTGTGTTGAATATAAACTTTATTAACATACACCTCGTGTGAAGCCTCTTTTGTGACGCTCATTGTATTTATTGTGTGTAAGTGCTGTGCCAATGCTTTACACATCATCTCTGTGGTGGGCCTGACTGTTCAGTGCCTAGCCACCCAAGGGTGAGCGCAGGTTATACAGTGAGTGTAAGCACCCGCCCCTGACGGAAGTGGTAGGTTCTGCCTGGCTAGGGCATCACCTCAGTCAACCAGAAAATGCCAGTTCCAACATTTGTTTTCTAAATATTATTTATTGGGGTGTTTTGATATTTATTAGTTTAATATTTGTTAATTTGTAAGTTTGCATATGAGCTGTTTTCAGCTTGCTGGGTGTTATAGGAATTTTGTTAAATAGTTGTAAAAAATATATATATTTCAATAATATCTTATTTTTTATATACAGTTTAAAAAATAGCTTGTTAGATTTACTTTAACAATTTTTTCAGAATATTTGTTTTTATGAAGCTTTTATTACGAGTGTTATTTAAAAAACTGAGTTTTAATACTTCAACGTTAACTAGTTGTTATCGGTATATATCATTTAAAATATTCTCTTGGTTTATATTTTGGATTTTTAGGAGTTTTAGGTGTGGAGTTTTAAAAAAAAATTATATTTGAATTGCATGTTTTAATTACTTGTGTATTTTGGTTAAAACATTTAAAAATATTTGTTTGGCTTCTATTAAAATAGAATAATTGGTTTTGTTTAAGAAGTGTGTTACTGGCTTTTTAAAACACTTCTAACTTATTTTTAGTTATTTAAGAAGTAATACATTGATTTTTATAAATGTCTATTTAAAATGTGTGAATTACATTATTGTGTTAATCTAAATCTATGTCAGGTATTATTACATTTATTAAATTATTTATATTTATATTACATTTACAAGGTAACACATTCAGATATTTTGTATGTTCTCTACATTTTTTATGTACAGTTCTCAATTTGTTTCCTTTAATTTGAATTAGTTTGAAGACGGAATATTAAATCTGATACCACCCACCCAGAGCTCAACACTCTCCCAGGTGTTGTTTAGTTGGCAGCGGAAATAATAAATCCCCTCAATCAAGTATCAATGCTTTCCGCAATGTTGTTTTGTTTGAAGTGGGAATGGTAATTTTTACTCTGCCAGAGTACAACGGTTTACCCAATGTTGTTTAGTTTGGAATGGAAATAGTAATTCTGACCCTTCCATAGTCCAGTGAGTTCCCAAGTGCTGTTTAGTTTGGAGTGGGAGTAAATGTGCCCCATCCAGTGTCCAACTCTTTCCCCAATTTTGTTTTGTTTAGAATAGGAAGGGTAAATATGGCTCCCCCAGAGTCTGACGTTTTACTGTAATGTTGCTTAGTTTGCAGTGTGGATAGTCGATCTGCCTGTTGCTCAGTATAGAGTAGGAATAGTACTTCTGCCCCGCAAAATTCCAACACTATCCACAATCTTGCTTAGTTTGGAGTAGGAATAGTACTTCTGCCCCGCAAAATTCCAACACTATCCACAATCTTGCTTAGTTTGGAGTAGGAATAGTACTTCTGCCCCGCAAAATTCCAACACTATCCACAATCTTGCTTAGTTTGGAGTAGGAATAGTACTTCTGCCCCGCAAAATTCCAACACTATCCACAATCTTGCTTAGTTTGCAGTAGGAATAGTACTTCTGCCCCGCAAAATTCCAACACTATCCACAATCTTGCTTAGTTTGCAGTAGGAATAGTACTTCTGCCCGCAAAATGCCAACACTATCCACAATCTTGCTTAGTTTGGAGTAGGAATAGTACTTCTGCCCCGCAAAATTCCAACACTATCCACAATCTTGCTTAGTTTGCAGTAGGAATAGTACTTCTGCCCCGCAAAATTCTAACACTATCCACAATCTTGCTTAGTTTGGAGTAGGAATAGTAAATTTGCCCCCCTCCCCAGATTCCAATGCTTTTTCCAATATGACTTCGTTTGGAGTCAGAATAGAAAATGTGAACTCCCCCCATCCCGGAGTTGATCATTTTACAGTGTTTCTTAGTTTGGAGTGGGAATAGCATATCTGATCCCTTCCCCTCTAGACTTGCACCGCCTTGGGTAACTTCAGATTTACAAAGCCACACAAGGTGGCTCTTCATGGCTTAGTCAATCTGACTTAAGGCTATGCCTTGCCTTGCATGACGCAAAGGCAATGCAAGGGCATGATAAATCTGGCCCTATGTCTCTCACACAAATTCATATTCCAGGTTCCTAGTTCTAGTCCAAAGTAGGATCAGGGGCGGCTCCTTTGCTATGGCAGAGGAGCGTCGTCCCCCCAAAATCAGCAGGAAAGGAAAAATAAAATGACACACGTTTGATTTTTCCTTACCTGCTGAGTCTTGGGGGTGGGGCCTGGTAGTGACAGGCACTTAGGGGAGTGGTAGTGCACCTCCATCACTGTGCATGATGGTTTGGCCGGCCGTCTCAGGCCGACCAAACCATCATGCACAGTGAAAGCTCTCTCCAACCCAGCAACACAGCTGGGCCGGACAGAGCAGGCGCAGACTCACAGTCTGTCCTGGAGCGCGAATGAAGGGCGACAGACCAATCCTGAAGCTGCTCTCTGAGCAGCTTCTGAATTAGCGGCAGGGCATTCTGGGAGCCTGTGCCTTCCTGAAGCGGTGTATAGAGGAGCGCGACGCGGGACATGACTGGCTGAAGATAAGTTGTTTTTTTTATTGTATTCCCCACCCCGCGAACCCTAATGCTCCTCTGACCCCATCCCCCTCCCACCCCCGCTCCTCCAGTATACCGGCCACTCCGTGGTGGGATGCTGACACGTAAGTGCATTTACTATAGCCTTACTGATCCCAGGGACAGTTCAGTGGGACCTTCGCAATATAATGTGGGAGCATTATGACTTCGCTCTCAAGGAACAGTATTCTCAAGAAGTGATGGGGCAGGAACTAGAATCATGCATGCTATAGGTCTGATACAGATGATAACATCAAATGGAAGTGACCACGTTTTGGGGTCTCTTGTTCCATTTGTGGCTCATGAGATATCTTTTCATAACATTCAAACATTAGTGATATGTTGAAGGAAAGGACTGTGGTAAAAATGTCTGAATGTATTACACCTGCTTGGAAGAAGGATGGTGTCAGCTAATAGGGTCATATAGTAGTATAGTGTGCATATAGTAATGTATGATTGATCTCCCCCAGGACACATAACAGTTGTCCTTCCCAGCATTACCCACATGGTTTCTAAGGTGTATGTGGATCTCCATTACCACAAAGAAGGGGGGCATATGTATGCCTTGTAAATACATAAACATGCATAACATGTCAAGAAAGGGAAAGAAAGATTTTTCTGCTCAGATGAGACTGTGGCACAGGAAGGAGACGCCACACACCCTGCAGCGGGTAATTGACATGGTAGAAGGTGCAAAGACAGAAGGGCAGATTTATCATTTTTTCACACAACGGAACAAAATAAGACACCTGTCCGGATAATGATTCCGTATCTGTAGGAGTCAAAATGATGTTGACTATTTCCAACAAACTTGTAAATTAAAAATATTTTTTACTTTTATTGGCCGTATGGATGTACACCATGGGCCGGATCACGCATATGGCGCACTGTCTCTGTTTGTGCCATGGCACACCTTTCGAAAGGTGGGCCGGTTGCAAACAGGGACAGTGCGCCCTATTACAAATTAGGAGCTGCCCCCAGGTGGCGCATTCAAGTGAAACACAGAGTGGCTGCTTCAAAGTGGCTCCGTGTTTCACAGTTCAGGCGAAGAGGGATTAGAGGTTCTCCTGTAGGGGGGGGTGCACTGAGTGATTGTACCAACCTACAGAGGGATGTCTGGGGGGCCCATGGGACCCTCTTTCTTCCCTGCAGAAGGCTGACTTTAGGAGGCACACTGAAAGAGTGGAGCCTTTTGAGCTGACGCTACATAACGCTGGCGTTATGTAGCGTCAGTGCTGTACATTGTGTCCCGGGAGCGCAACGGGCATCTGTGCCCGCTTTGTGTGCCCTGGGGCACTATGGTATTACATAAGAGGCCACAGATGCTTGTATGTCTGCTTCTGTAATACTGATTGTGCTGATGCACATGTAGCCCCTGCCCTGTCATTATAGGGCATTCCCTCATTTGCATGGGGGCGTGTCCTCATGCAACTGAAGGAATCCTTTTGGTTCTGAATCCGCGCCTTATTAGGGATGTGGGTGCGGAGGCAAACATGCCATATTTGCACAAAGCATAACAATAATGCTACAGTATTTCATGTTTGCAAAACTGTAGGCTCTGATGGACAAGCAGTTGTAGGTACAGAGGGATCCTTGCAGACGTGGAAACTCTGTGATGGAGGAGCACCGGTGATGGTGGCGTCCTTGTAGCAGAGAGTGCTTGTTGAAGGGGAGGCTGCTTTGCAGTGGTGGAGCCCTACCAGGAAGTGGGCCCAAGCAGTGGTAGGGCCCTTATAGCATTGGGCATTAGTGGTAGTGGAGACCTGAAGACAGTTATATCACGGGACAGGGAGATCCCCTTATGGCCTCATTAATGCCAATGACATGACGATGAAAAAAGCGTGCAACAGCATGGTGCCTCATTGTGCTTGTGTTAACATTATGCAACAAAATCCTGAAAGAAAAGTGACCATAAAACAAGAGCCAAGGGCTGTTCAATAAAGGTAGAAAAGAAAGGTAGCAAATAGGGAAGAGTTGTTGGAAATGTTAAACAATACAGAAATGTGTGGTGGTGGGTGGAATTCCAGAGACAATGCTGAACAAAGGAAGAGTGTATGGGAAAACATTAGGGGTCAGAGAACCAAGCACTCTATTCAGTGGCATCAGTAGTGGCAGCCTGCTTTTATTCACCGCTTCATCCTTCATGGTGGGGCAGTGAGATATCTGGTGGTCAGTGGGATCATAACAATAGGGTCAGCTGGGACATTCTCCCTGCATTGTCCACCAGTGCTGTTCCTGAACTTGGTAGACAAAGCAGTGTTTAATTACTCATGAGTGCAGACATTATGGCACCAATGAACACAATCGTGTTATTTGCACAACCCGTGTGTGTCTAGGCTGGTCTCAGTGTTCTTTCGTAGCCTCTGTGGAGGGAAGGGATTCATTGTGCTTGGATTGTAGGGTCATGAGTCAGGCTCCTTGTGTTCTGAACACCTGTCATTTCATGTCCCTACAGGCCTGAGTTCACCTGCGTGTAGTGATGGAGACCGCGTCCCTGGAGAGGCAGATCAAGAGCGTGCAGCGAAACGTCGCGTTCTTGAAGAAGGAACAGTTGGACCTGCTCCATGACCTGCACCTGGAGATCCTGCGGCTGCAGAAACACTGCACAGGTGAGTCTGCCACAAAGAACGGGCTCAGTGTGTGCACAATGTGGATAACTTGCGGCTCTGTCTCCATGTATCTTGAAGGACCTGTGGAGTGAACAGGTCAACGCCAGCAAGGAACTGTTTCATATTGGTGATGGGTGGAGAGCAAGATGGCGGGGGAAGAAGGCATGAGGCAGCGCCATATTTGCATTGAGGTGAAAATACCCCTGTAGGTGTCAGATGCAGAGACAAAGCCTACAAGTGCAAACGGTGTCTGTCGTGTGCGGCAGACTTCCCAAGCGGTCGAGTGAACCGGAAGCTGATCATTCGTGGCCGCACACCAAATAATGGGAGCTTCCTAGGGCACATACGTCTAACATATATGGTCTAGCATGATACTATTCTATATTCATGGCCTTAGCATGACCCCCCACTTATCCTCCCTCACACCTACCACCCAGCCCTGGCCTCAGGTCAGTCACTGCTACCCTAGTGGGCCAGTGGCTAGCATGCATTCAGTCTGGGAACCAATGCCTGGGACCCATACTACTCCGAGGCTCCTCTTCTGCTGGTGACTGCTATTGAAATGCAAGGGGCAAATCCACAAACTGTAATACAGATTCAGCAGGGATATATTCCTTCTCTGTACTTCTACTGAAAAATAATTCATTGACAGATCATAAAGGTGTATGACTGCCACTCAAAACCTTTTCGTTTCTTCCTTCCTTGTTCTATAATTGTTGGACCATTGCTGACGTAGCGCTAATGTGACCCTCTGTCAATCGGTTTCTGTCTGCCTGCGTCAGTCACCCTACAAGCGTCTCGCTGCCATGGTTGACCCTGCACTACTAACGCGAGACCCTCCAGGAGGGGATATTACGTTTGAGTGCAGTGGTATATATTAGAGCGCGTGCCAGAGACGGTGCTGTGATGAAGAGGTTTGTTTCCCAGATGACAACGTGGACCGTTTTAAAGGCGGGACCTTGAGCTGTGATGATTGCTCCCCCCGCCCTTCTGCCCCCCAGGAGAGACTGATCAAAGGGGCGCATGATCTTGGTAGCAAATCTCTACGTGGCTTGTACAACAGGTGTCTCCCGCTGCGCTGTAGTCAGGGTCTGTATTGATGAATTCTGGAGGGTAGGGGTTATTGGCGGAAGTGTGCTGGCTGAACGGATACGTTTGAGGAAGTCAGAACTGGACTAGTTCGAGAGTGAAGCTGACAAGCTCACTGCCTCTGATGGACACTCTAGCCCTCAATACGAGCGGCCATTTCTTTGTTTTGCGCAGGGTTCGGAATCATGAGTTTTGTAAATTACCACAAACCCCGCAAATGTACCCAGGCCGCTTTCAGCACGGCAAGCGGCCTGAAAATGTAATGGGGTAAAATGTCCAGGTAATATGGATCTAATGTGAAAAGTACCAAATACTTATTTGGATGGGGACATGTCGAATTAGGAGTGATGTAACAGCCCTGATAAATACTGATCTCTGGGGTATAAACTGTTGTGTTTTTGCGACCGATAAATCACGTATGAGAGCCACAGGCTTTGGGTAGACTGTGCCAACTGTGTGCCTCTGAAAGTCCGGGAAACATGGCAGCCACAATTGAGACCTGTGTCTGATATGCTAGAGCCTCGTCGCCAGAGTCCTAGTGACCACACCGTCATCCGCTTCAGTCAACACGCATACACAGACGTCACCCAAGGATTACACTGACACTTTATTTGTGGGTGAAGAACTGCTGCAGGTTTATTTCATACAACACAGTATGATAATAAAATTGGGTTATCTTACGGGCGATCCAGGGCAGGCAGCCCCTTGCTGCTCCGCCCGCCTGGTGAGCCAGCACACACGGTGGGTCGATGCCCGGCAGTGTGGCACATAATTATTTACAGATCATCCACTGGGTCACGTGATCTGTCTCCTACTCCCGCCCCTTCCGACAGGGGCGGAGCGTGTTGTGGCACACCCCCGGTTGGTCAGGCCCCCCAACCGCCCGAAGGACTAACGGGGCGCCGTCGCGGTCTTCCCAGAACCCCCTTCGGCTCCTGGACCTTGGCTCGGGCACCCTTACTGTGCCGGACAGGGGTACCCTTACTGTACCGCCTGTCGCAGAGGTACCCTTACTGTACCCGTCTGCATCCAGATCGCCCTGTAACTCCGCCTGCAACGCAAAAGAAAACATTAAAACATTCCAATGATGCCCTGCGCCTGACACGTGGGGTAAGCGGAAAGGGTGGGAAATCGCGTGTCCAGGCTGGGGCGGCGCGCGGGAAACAGAGGAGGAACTGGGCGAGAGGGCCCCCTAAGTAGAGGGAGCGGCCGCGCCCCCCCCGCCCCCAGTGGCCCGCCTCCAGTTCAAAACCATAGGTGGGACATACCTTAGTGGGCGTAGCCTCGCGCGCGAGGCAGCAAAGGGGAAGGCTCCGACGGGCGGCCACTAACATGCTGCCCTGCTGATGTCCCACTGCTTGGGACGCGGGCAGCGGCATAGTGACCACACCGTCATCCGCTTCAGTCAACACGCATACACAGACGTCACCCAAGGATTACACTGACACTTTATTTGTGGGTGAAGAACTGCTGCAGGTTTATTTCATACAACACAGTATGATAATAAAATTGGGTTATCTTACGGGCGATCCAGGGCAGGCAGCCCCTTGCTGCTCCGCCCGCCTGGTGAGCCAGCACACACGGTGGGTCGATGCCCGGCAGTGTGGCACATAATTATTTACAGATCATCCACTGGGTCACGTGATCTGTCTCCTACTCCCGCCCCTTCCGACAGGGGCGGAGCGTGTTGTGGCACACCCCCGGTTGGTCAGGCCCCCCAACCGCCCGAAGGACTAACGGGGCGCCGTCGCGGTCTTCCCAGAACCCCCTTCGGCTCCTGGACCTTGGCTCGGGCACCCTTACTGTGCCGGACAGGGGTACCCTTACTGTACCGCCTGTCGCAGAGGTACCCTTACTGTACCCGTCTGCATCCAGATCGCCCTGTAACTCCACCACAGCTCTGGGGAGGCTACCGTCGCTGCCAGAGCCCCCCTACCTCCCTTCGCTGTTTATAGGTGCCTGCCCCTGCGAGCCAGCTTTTAGTGGGCTAAATAATGGGTCCTGTTCTGTAACCGTAGATATACGGCATTAAGTTGCAACATTACTCAGGAGCCCAGGGCAGACTAACAACGAATGACTCTAGGCCCCAATGCCGCTCAGCTTAGGCGTGACTGGAGTTACTAGCCTTCTTAGCGATGCCACTGCAGATCTTCCTAACATAATTATGGGAAGATCTAGCACCTACATCTGGAGCCAGAACTAAACCATAGCTGAATTCGTCAGTCCATCGATTCCCTCCATATCCTAGCACTAAGGTGTTGTTTTCCGCTTTGTCTACAAAGGTGATGTATAGATAGCGTCATGGTACCTGAATAGCCGCTGCTGCTGCGGGGGATCGCATGATTTCTTTAGCAGGACAGAAGATTTTTATGTAACTGCTAAATGGACGTATTCTTCCTTCATGACTCCGGATAAAGCCAATATGACTGACTGGGCTGCCGAAGGTACATCGCTCAGCTCGAGGACCCAAATTTGTGAACGTTTCCCCCCCCTCCCTGGCTCCAAGGAAAGGCTGGGCGGGAAGAGAAATACCTAAATCTGATTCTCGGGCTGGAAAATATGGCATCGGTAACAAGGCATTGGTGAAATAGGCGCTTATGGACCTGCAATCCCATTAAGATTTTTCAATTGGCCAAATTAGGTGCCACCTGGCACGGAATTTTGTTCCCAACAGCTACAGCACCATGAGCAGGGTGAAGGTACGTGTGAGTTAACCACTTCACCTACGTATATAAACACAAGCCGACATCACGGTTACCTAAAATTGCTTCCTTTCACATCGTATTAGTCTATTGTTTCTATAAACTGGCCCATATCTTAGCAACATCTCCCGGTTTTAGCCTCTCTACTTGCAAATTAAGTTACCTTAAATTGGACGATGGAGTCTTATACTAGTCCCGCTGTTATCCCACTCTTTTCTTGCTCTCCGCTGGGACAGCGTATCCAATTCCTTGCTTGTTGACTAGCAGCTAGCTTTGGACTCTATTGCTGCTGAAGTAGTTAATATCTTTGCCTACAGTCCTTGTTACACCGGTGTTGCAGTGCTGTAGGTAAGTCGTGGCACCGACATCGTGGCTTGAAAAAGGAAACTTCTCCTTTCTATCAAATCATTTGTTGTGAGCCCCAGTTATGATTCCGTTCCTAACCCATAATTGGCAGTGTCTCTATCTTGCCAGTACCTCGGTCACGTCCACCTTAAATCATGACAATACATCTGGCTTTTCCGCTAGCCGTGTCCATTAACCTGTCAAATGTCAGTGGAGAGCAGCACATCTCTGGTCGTGCTTGTTCCAGAAGGTGATAAGCCCTTTTCATTACTAGAAAGTTTAAGTGCAATATTCAAGGGGGGTGGTCGCTCCCTGCTCTCTCAATATTACCATATAGATAAGGGCATGCCATTCCCGGGTGTCTGGTTGAAGTATGCACCGGTAATTGACACATTCTGTGGTGTCTGGGTGAAGTATGCACAGGGCATTGCCACTCTCCCCCGTGCAGTGCCGTGAACCGTTTGAAGTAGTTCTTCAGATTCAGCCAACCACCCCCTAGGTGGAGGCTAGCACTCTCAAACTTCTGCTTCCAGGCATTGGTGAAATAGGCGCTTATCGACCTGCCATCCTATTAAGATTTTTCAATTGGCCAAATTAGGGGCCTTCCTGGCTTAAAGGTGTGTTCCTAACAGCTACAGCACAATAAGCAGGGTGAAGGTAATGTGTGAGTCAACCACTTTCCCTACGTATATAACCACAAGCTGACATCACGAATATCTAATGAGAGGATGGGCCCTTAAAAGCTGTGAGCATCAGACAGTATGGGGGGCGACAGCCTCTGTCTATGTACTCTCCCCAGCATACGGGAAACATATGCTCGCTGTTCCTGGCTGCTTCATGTCACTGTCTCTGAATGGTTACTGCCACAAGTTTGCTTCCTTTCACAATGTATTCTCCTATTGAAAGATCGATAAAAACTGCTAACTCTGCCGTATTTGCCTTTTCGGCCATTGACTCCCTACTTTTGCTTCCCTTCACATTGTATTACTATCCTATTGTTTACTGCAAGTTGACCCATATCAACATCTCCTTGTTTTAGCCTTTCTACTGCCAATAATGACCTAGCATTTTTGGGATCTATCGTAACTAACCAGGTAATACAGGCTTAATGAATATTTTTGCAAATTAAGTTACAGTGAATAGGTGATGAAGTCTTATTCTAGCCTTGTTGTTCAATGGTTCATATAAACTCAAACCCAGATAAATATTGTTGAAATATTTCGGTTCATTCCTACTTTTTAATTTACTTATAATTAAAGTTTATCACCTGAAAACGATACCCACCCGCCCAGGCTAAAGCGCGGGGAATAGGTCTTATTGAGGCAACCCGGCCTCCTTTTGGTTGCAGGGGCTTGCCCCCCCAGTGTATATCTGGACCTGTTTCTATATGTTGCCTTCAGCTGATACTCCTGCAGGCCTAACCCTTGGCTTCGGTGCCCGGCTCAGTGTGCTGATGGCTGGTGGTTGATCAAAAGCTTGATCAACCATAAAATTGTATGCCTGTGTAATATGTACCTTTCACGCACAGTTATTACCAATAAATTGTAACATGTATTAGCAAAAAGGGGGGGGGGGGCAAGTACTCTTGGTGCTGAATAACAGATGGTTATTGCTCTCCAACTCAATGGAACTCATTTTATCCATCTCCGAATGATACCAGGCTGGAAAGACCCATAGGGATCAGAACAGTGGCCATGAGGACAACCCAGGCCATTATAATCCCCTAGGCCACCAGGCCCGACTCTACAATTTAGCACCCTTCTGGCACCCTTTGCTGTACACGTTGCACAAATGAAATCAGTATTGAAAGTGGGAGCGCTTAGCATAGAGCCAGTCTAACTACTTGAGGAACCATGAACCCTAGAGAAAATTCTTGTGACAAACCAGGTGAAATCCTCTTTCTTTCCTACGCGGTAACCCCCACGTGGAAATCCTCTCTTCAGCAATGCAGGCGTCTACACGTATCTGGGATCCAAACCCCCCCCACGCGATACACTAACATTTCACTGTACCTAGATGAGCTGTATGACAAGCTGCACTCAATACCTTAGCATTCCTTATGGCAACTTGACTATTCACGAGGTGCACATAATACATTAATACTATTTCCCAACTACACCGCTCCTTACAAAGGGCAGAAAGTTCATAAACAGTCCATTGTCAGCTCCCCCACTACAGTCCTCCGCTCTATCCACTGAGCTATCGAAGGCTCATGAGAACTGAAAACAAACAAAGCCTGCATATCCCTCCACATCCTGTGTACAAAAGCGCCACCTTCCAAACGCAGTAAGCAAGCAATAACGTAGTCCTTTAACAGGACTTAATTATGTATTGAGGGTTGCATGATGGTGTCTGCGTGAGTTTAGCTTTTTGCTAAAAGCAGCCGTGCTGTTAGAACGCATATGCATTGGGAGGCAGGCAATAGTAAAGCACACACCGCCCCCTTCAGGCCTCGTCAGCATCTCTGCCCACCTGTGTACCTAGGCGCCAAAGAACATGCCTTGACCCCACCGGGGGCCGCTGGATGCAGGCGCTGCACATCACCACCTAGTCACTCAAACACATCCGTTCAGTGGCATTCCTAGCATCAAAAGATGAAGGATGAAAGTCTGTATATGAAACATCGGATTCCAAACCCAAGGCCGCAAACCATGATGAATGGTAGTGAAAGAAACTCAGCGCTAGTGAGCGGGTCGTCTATAAAAGAAAATGGAAAATAAATCGTGACGCTGTCTGAAAAAACGGAAAACAAGGTCAGCAATCCGCCCACCGACCGCTACCACAACTAAAGCAGACCAAAGGTAACATGCCCATGTACTAAAATAACTATCTGCCGTCCCTGCGCCCCGCTGAAATACAATGCCCAACAAATACATGCAGCATCTTCCCCAAACTGCGGCGGGAATACTTACACTCCGCTTGCTATCGGGTGCAGCCAGTGAACGAAGCTTCCCGCAAGTAACGCGCTGATGCCCCCAGTAGGCCGTTGGGACGAACGTAGACCCAATGTGGATCAAGCTGCCCACCAGCGGAGCCTCCGAATGTAATCCGCCGAAAAACACACATAGCAGGCGTTCATTTCGAGACTGGATACCGTTCCGTTGCGCATTACTAGCGCCTCTCTTGCCGTGCCGATCACAGCCTGTAAAACAAAGAACAATTTAAAAACCTTCTACGCGAGGACACCGTCTTCCAAGACCTCTTTACGGACACCCCATCCGCCCATGGCTCCATGCTGATTCCTGCAAGCTAAAGACAGAAATAAAACTACAGCCTCCTACCGAGGCTGTTGTCCTTAAGGGGCAGGCTGTGGGAGCGGCGAGCAAATCATTGGTGCATCTAATATGCCCACCAAGTCGTTTAGAGAGTACGGAGAGACTGGGGCCCTGATCAGACTATGGCCAGAACCAGTGTATACATAAGTGCAGAACGTACTCACCTACATGCGGACTGGTGACCAGTGCCCATGAAGGCATGAATTCCTCTGGCAATCTCTTGTTACTGACATCTAAATGACTGCACACAAACTAGTGCGCCGATTTAAGCAAGAAACAAATCTCAATACCAAACAACATTAGGGTGCAAGAAATATGCCCCATAATATGTCAATGCAAGAATGGTTCGGACTGAAGTGTCAAGGCCCAACACCAGCAAAAGTAATTAACGTCTGGGTGCATTTTAGCATGCCCCAAGATGTACCACAATTTAGTGTGGTCTAGGTGCCCACACATACCCCATCCCCAGAAACAGAAGTGTCTGGGTGTAACCCAGTAAATAAAAGCAGGGCTGGTTTGGGCGCAAAGCAAAAGGGGCTGTTAGAGTTGCCGAATTGCTGCCCTGGCACCGGGAACTGCAAGAATAGATTGAGATACACTGAACATGCCCCAGCTCAAGTAAAGGTAAGCAACATAAGCCCAAAACATTACACTTACAGATGGTGCAACCTTAGATCCCCGACGGTCTGAATCCAACGATAAAACTAAAACGTATGCTATCACGGCAAAGACAATGCGTGCAGGCAGCAGGTCAGCATGGTAAACTAAATATGCGACTTGGCTTTTAAATATAATGCTGCATACTGATATATCGCGACTCGAATCGCAGGTATTGGAAGTCAACCAAGCCACATATACATCACGGTGCCCAGTGACTGCCACCTCTCGCGCACCGTGGGGCCACCGTTCTAACTCTGGTGCATGTGGCAGGGGGGAAGGACGCTACGGTTCGCAGGAGCGAGGACGCAGGGGGGGGGTGCGCTGCACGATCGCGGGTGTGCCCAGGGATGCACGACGCCACCCGGTCGCGACCCGAACCCCCCGCCTGCAGTGGGCATCCAGCGCGGGCACTAGAGCGCTCCCCCCGAGCACCGATCACACCCAGGCACGGGGAGACTAAGTGGCTCGCCCCGAATCACATGACGCCAAGTCGACCCCAAGGCTCGAACCCTGGTCTCCCGCACCGCGGCCGGAAATCTGGCCGTCAGACCCCAATCGCTCCCCGCGAGTAGAACAAGCGGGCGTCCTATCGTCGCGGACGCGGTCCCGAGACTCCAAAAGCCCGCCCCCGGATTGAGATTGAGGACCTGAGCCTCGGCCCCCCCACACGTTCTGCTCTTTATGCCTCCACTCCCCATGTAGCGGGAAATGGACCGGAAGATCCCGGAGCGCGTAGCACCGCATCCACATACATATTTAGGCGCGGGAAGATCCAGTGACTTGCCCCGAATCACAGCATGCGGCCCCGAGACCTGAAAACACCAACCAGATTGCGATTGAGGACCTGAGCCTCGGTCCCTGCACATGATCTCCTCTTCATGCCCAAATGCTCCATCTATCGGGAACTCGACCCGAAGGCATTGGGGCGCGCAGCACCGTATTTACAACCATATTTAGGCACGGGGTGATTAAGTGGATTGCCCCGAAACACATAATGCGGACGCGGCCCCGAGACTCGCAAACACCAACCAGATTGCGATTGAGGACCTGAGCCTCGGTCCTTGCATATGATTTCCTCTCTATGCCTATATGCTTCATCTAGCGGGAACTCGACCCGAAGGTATTGGAGCGCGCGGCACCGTATTTACAAACATATGCAGGCACGGGGAGATTAAGTGATTTGCCCCGAAACCCACAATGCGGACGCGGCCCCGAGACTACAAACACGCCAACCAGATTGCGATTGGGGACCCCAGCTCCGGTCCCCGCACATGACCTGCCCACCATGCCTACAAGCTCTATCTGGCGGGAAATCGATCCGAAGGAACTGGAGCACACAGCACCACCAATGGTCAATGTGGCACCGGAGAGCGGGGGGGGCCTACCCACGCACGAGCCAAAGGGGGGGGCTCACCACGCACCAATGCTGCCCTCGCTCCATGGCGGGACCCCCGGCAGGCAAGCCCCACTGTGCTCACACACGGGGGAAAACCCACCCAGAGCTACAACACTCCGAAGCAACCGGAAACAAAGACACAGGGAGGCTCCGGGCTCAAAAACCCACCAGCTCACGCCGCAACAGCCCCCCGGTTGCAGCCATTGGAAACGGAGGACATGCCCCCAACTCATGACTGGCAAGAGAGGGGCCACCGACGCTCACCACCATGCGCGCGATTCCTGGCAATTACACCGTCCGAGCCCACGCGGCGGGCGATGCCCCAGCACACAAACATCCCCCTTTCCCGCCACACGAACGACCCCGCGCCCTCCCAGCGCTGCAAATCGCGCCTCTCCTACAAGCCTGCCCCGCTCCATCCTCCCGCCACAAAACCCCGACCGCGGCGCTCCACCGACGCGCAGGAGCCCACTCGCGCCCCCCCCCCACCCGTGGCCCTCGAGCCACAGGGCCCCGTCAACCTGGTACTGCCCAGGGACAGGGCCGGGGTGGGAGGGGTTGTGCAAGACTCACCGCTGCTCGCAGTCTCAAAATTCACGAAGGGCCCGGCGCGCGGCAAGGTCAGCGACGACGAGTCCAAACCGCGACCGAAGACACGACAAATCGCGTGTCCAGGCTGGGGCGGCGCGCGGGAAACAGAGGAGGAACTGGGCGAGAGGGCCCCCTAAGTAGAGGCAGCGGCCGCGCCCCCCCGCCCCCAGTGGCCCGCCTCCAGTTCAAAACCATAGGTGGGACATACCTTAGTGGGCGTAGCCTCGCGCGCGAGGCAGCAAAGGGGAAGGCTCCGACGGGCGGCCACTAACATGCTGCCCTGCTGATGTCCCACTGCTTGGGACGCGGGCAGCGGCATTCACAAGTCAGGCCTATGACAGACTCTCCCATTGCCGCCCAGCCCTTCAGAGTCTGAGGCCTGACTTGTGCCTGACTCTTCCGCACAAGCGATTAAGGCACAAGGCAAGTGTGTGCAGTGAAAGGCTGGTGGAGTTGTGTACGTTGCACGTCATTTTAGAGAGAAAAGCTGTAGAGTCCAGAGGCAGTTTTCCACATGCCCTGTTTCCGTTCATGGCTATAGCGTCTTTGAAGGGGGTATCTTGCAGCGTATGGTGGAATAGCCATCTGTTTATAACCACATCATCTCATTCATATTTCAGCATCCCACGTCATAGTTATTTCTCAGTGGTCATTTAGTCCTAGTTGCAATGATTGCTGGGATCTGTAGTTTGGAGCTGCAAAACAACTTAAATATAAATATCTGTACCATATTCTTTGTGTGTCTTGCCTCTGAGACATGAAGATGTGAGTGCTCAGTGTGTCATGTCATATGTCCTATGCGTGAATGTTCTGCAAGGAGTCATTTGGACCCTTCTCTCAGGGAACCATCATGGCTTCTCTTGGGGTATTAATGGGGTACTTATAAGTTTTACTACTTGGAGCTGTTGATTCCTGTCATCTTTAATGGATTTACAAGCTTCAGATTGTCACATGTTTTCATTCAGTATCTTTGTGAATTTCTATATAATCAAGTTTGAGAAAAGCTCACTATGTTATCGCATTAGTTTAAACTCCTAAAATGTTGACATCTTACGATAGTGTGGCCAACTGCCAGGAGGTTGTGTCTAGAATAATGGAGTGGTGTGTAGGGTTTGTGGCATAGTGCCACTGGGCGTGATCTCTGGAAGCTGGCTGCTGCCTGTGTTCTTTAGCAGCCATGAGTACAGTTTGATGCTACCAGTCGGGTGCAGGGGACACTCTAGGGCAGGAAATGATGTCATTCCGGGGGCTTCATTGGTGCAGAGTGTGCTGGCTCGTGGCCGGTGCATGTGGTCTGCAGGATCGGTTCTAACTTTCAATTTTGATGTTGTGGCCTTGGTCAGTTAGATGTGTATGCATGTATGTTTGTAGGTACGAATGTGTGTGTGTATGTATGTATGTATAAGAAGTATAAAGCATGAAATTTGGTTTAAATTAGCGGAGTGGGGTTCGCAAAGAGGACGATAAAAAGGGTGCTGAGAAGCGCCGCTGTTTGTAGAGCTATGTTCGCACCCCTGTCTTCACTGCAACAGTAGTGCCTGAGTCAGACGTCATTCAAACATATCCCCCGTGTTTTACTGATGCGCAAAAGCTGGCGGGATCGACAGATTCGCCTGCATCATTATCCTGGATACCAGGGAGGGTGATTACTGTCATACCTGTTTTGACAGTAATGACTGACAAAAAGAGTTGCATCTCTAAAACAATGATGGCGGACTGATGATGGTGGTGAGCTAACACGATGGTGAGCAGTGTAAACCACAAGTCCTTCCAGGAGACTCGATAGTTTAATTATGTATGCATTTGACTGAAGGAGATAGATATGGTTATTGGCTTTTAGATTCCCCAAGGGACTGTTGCCATTACAAGGATTGCATCTCCATCAGTAATGTGCTCTCAGAACCAGATGTCACAATGTGAGTCAGGGGTGGGGGGTGCGCAGAAGTACCATTGAAAATTTATGTTTATAAAGCAGCCATCTTCAGAGCTGGTGTAGCAGGCAGAAATACATTCATAATGGGCATGGGAAGGAGAAATGTTGGGTAAAAAGCAGTAGTGAAGACCGTGTAGAAATCATTTGAAAAGAACCTTTGACTAAGTCGACGGCGCCCTCACAGTCGACTATCTCGGTATTCTGTGTAGGGTCAGGGCTAAAGGCAGAAGAAGGCTAGACTAGAGAGGACTGCAGTGTTGGACTCGGTCAGCCATCGAAAGGGAAAAGTCACATCCCTCTTCCCCACGGCAAGTCGAGATATGAACTTGGGTTCAGTCGACACTCTTCAGCAATAAAAAGGTCGATAGAGAGAGATCAGGGCTATGTGTGAGTCTTTAAAGACGAGAGCCCTAAACACAAATACAATATTTTATGTAAACCCAGAGCAATCACGCAGCAGAATACACAAGACTTTGTTCAAAGTGCAAACCATGAAAGTTTATTTCAAATGTAAGAATCATTACAAATGGATAGTGGTTAGTCAATCAATTAGAAATACTCAAAATGCAAATACATGTAAATCTGGATTTCCAGTGGCAGCTGAGCCCTATCTTGCCAATAGCCAGAAATGAGTACAGTCTAGCACAAAGCAAATGACGAGTCAGAGAACATTCTGTCATCAGGACTGCTCACTTTAGTAGGGGAGAAGTAACATAAAAAATATACACTTCATTAAACAGACTAACATGGAGTCTGCCCTCTAAGGGGACTTGGTAAGGAACATCGGGAACATAATATTAGTTCTAAAGTAATAAAGGCTCTGTATGAAGTATGCCTCTAAGAAGAGCAAGGAAACATCTTGGCTAATCTCCCAAATTAAGAGTCTCTACACATTTTAGACAGAAATTGTATAGTTAGTGTGGTAAAATCTAAAAATAAAATCATTGAGCTATTCAATAATAAAACAGAAAACACATCACATGGTATAATTACATTTGCTCTACATCTATTGAATAATCCTATGTTATGCCTTACAACAGGTGACAAAATCACATTCAAAATATAAACAGCACCTGCTTTTAGCCAAAGGAAATGGCGATCAATTGAATAAGGTGGACTTTCCTTCCTTCAGGAACATTACGCACACAGAAAGAGAACCTGCTAGTTGATACAGTGCAAGCAGGACTGTAGAGCTAACAATCCATGAAGTGCTGAAGGTCACATTTGATGTTTTTCAGGGCACTGGCTGAGAAAGAGGAAGTACACTAGTGTTTGATTCCCTGCATATTGAAGCATATAAAGGCTCTATTGAAACTCAAATAGGCCCACTAATGTCAACTTTAAAAGCGCTGCTATCTTGAACACAGTGCAAACATTACACTTGCATCTTTTGCAGACT
Organism: Triturus cristatus; assembly: GCF_964204655.1. Lineage (NCBI taxonomy): Eukaryota > Metazoa > Chordata > Amphibia > Caudata > Salamandridae > Triturus > Triturus cristatus. Next base: position 1,130,043,120 of record NC_140584.1, read on the forward strand.
GACCAAAGTCCAGAATTGTTAGTTGTAAATTCTGCTTCTACGGTCCTGAACGTGCACCGTTCTCCATGCTTACAGAGCAGCTCTAGTACTGAGCAAAGCCCTCATTGCTTGCATGAGAGACCCCTCCAGTTTCATGCTTTGTTGTCTAGTAACTCAACCTCTCTGAGACAACCTTCCTATGGAGACGGGGGAGGAAAGTATTCAACCAGGGGGACTGCCAGCAGGGCAGGATTGGGGTCTGAGGGGAAGAGGGCACCGATGTAAAAGGTCTGGTGTTGTCAGGGCGCGAGTGGGCCCAGCACCTGGCAGACATGAGCAGGAGAGTTAGGTGCAATTGTTTGCTGAATGAAGCACTGCAGTCATATTAAGGCAGCTGCACTGGTCCAACCCTGATGGGTTCATGGGCTAGTTTACAGGTGAAGAGTTCTTCCCAAGGATATTTGGGAAACGGTATCTGAAAAAGGAGCAGCTCAGCCTGCTTTCACTGCAGCGAGTGCCTCCTAGAGACTGAGCTCGTGTGTGTGAGGGGTAGTAGTGTATGTTATGTATGTGTGTGTGTGAAGCATGCAAGTTTGCTTTTGAGTTTGTGTTACGATGAGGGTGTGTGTGGGTGAGAAAGAAAGTGGTGTGTGAATGTGTTTGTGCATTGTGTGCATGTAAGGCGTGTGCATGCGCATGAGTGTGTTACAGTCTGTGTGTGTATGTGAGAGAAGCATGTGAGTGTGTGCATGAGTGTGTGTGCGTGAGGCATGTAAGTGTGTGTGTGTGTAAGAGACGGAGGCATGTGGATGTGTTTGGGCATTGGTGAATATATGAGGCGTGTACATCTGCATATGAGTGTGTTACAGTATGTGTGTGTATGTGAGAGAGGCATGAGTGTGTTTATGGGTGTGTGCGTAAAGCATGCAAGTATGCATATAAGTGTTACAGTGTATGTGTTAGAAAGAGTAAGAGTGGTGTGTGAGTGAGTGTTTGTGCATGGGTTTCTGCATGGAGCTGGTGTATGTGAGTGTGTTTGGTTTGCTGCAGCATGGATCATTGCATACCATTTTATGGAATCAAACCTGGCAGTGTGCTAGGCTCCTGCCAGCGGGGCAGCAGGGCGGTACCTTGTCCTTCCCTGAAGCTACAGCACTCAAGCGGACAGTGAGCGGACAGTGAGTGACCTTTTAACACTGCCCTGGCTGTGCAGTAAACACGTGCTGCCCTCCTGTGCCATCAGGCGGCTGCAGATGGCACCTCACGCTTCATATGTGGGGACAGTGCACAGCCTCCTCCCCGCACCCCTAGGGCTGGCCTGGGACACTGGGGAGGCAGGAGACTGCTGACCTCTGGGCCAACTACGGAAAGAAATAAATACTTTCGAGTACTGAGGCAGACTTTGAGGAAGAAAACAAGACACCACTGGAGCAAGGAACAAAAGGACTAAGGCGGCAGATAATCAAGAATGACCTAACATGGTCATGATGGCAATGAGCTGCAATTAATTTAATTAATTTACATTCTCATACAACGCAGTATAAAAAGGATGTGTCAGCAAGGTTCACAGATTCCTTCCCCTGCTCGAGCTTGGCTCAGCAGCCGTACAGCAAAATCGTGTCTCTGGTCGGCAGTAGCCATGTTGTGCAGTCCGGGTCTAGAAGACTTGTACCGGGAGCACTGAGGGCCTTTAGAGTGCTTGGAATCATACCTCCCATGCCGTTTACAGTGTGGGGGAATGGTTCCAACATGTTTGATACCAAACATGACAGGGTTCGTTGCAGCCAGTTTCGAGATGGTCATCACATAATGAAGCGGTGCCCCTCTATATGTTATATGGCTGTCTCACTTACAACCCGGGAGAATGGACTCCAAAGGCTGTAGGGGTGTCCTGCTCATGCAGGGGCACCCTCACACTTAGAACCAAGCACCCTCCCTTCAGGATTGAAAAGGCCTGCTGTAGGGGTGACTTAGGTTTTAAGTGCAGTGACCCTAGATATAGGGAACCTATATTTGTCGTAAGTGGTGTTAGCACCAGCTTACACAGGCTGCCATTGGCTGCACTGTAGTGAATGGTCTCTCATAGGTGGCATAATACAAGCTTCAGCCCATGGGGGACACCTGGGGTACCTATGACCTTAGTACCATATGCCAGGGACTTATAAGGGTACCTCAGTATCCAATCTGGGATGTACCTAAGTACTTACCATACCGCTTAAGTGAGAAACCAGAGAGACAGGGGGCCCTGATTAGCAGGATCCCAGTCAGACTAGTCAGAAACAGCATAGGACCAGGCAAAAAGTGGAGGTAACCATAAAAGCAGATCCTACCTTCCTACACATACCCATAATTCATTCAATGTCTAGGGAGTGAGTGACTCTCCACCATTGTATCAAGTGCGTATAACACACTGTACATTTTGAGCTAAGTTATGATTTTCAAAATAACACAAAATAAACAATGGTTTTGATAGAAAAGGTTTCCTCACACTTTTTGTTCAAATTAGAACTAAGCAGCACAAATTACTGTTACTTTATATTTTGTTACAGTGATGGTAGTACAGTTCCAGAACATCATGGGCGAAATATCATGATACAAATAAATGGTCGCCAAAATATCGAAAACCAAAATATTGTAAAGGTAAGTATCAATAGGTAGGTATAGGTTTACTATACATATCTCTGTGTATATGTACTTTGACCATATAGATATCAGCAGGGTTCTTAGATGTGGAGTTAGGAAGAGTAAATCCATACTTGCCCATATATATTTACATTGACCATATCTAAGTTTTGAATATTTAGGTCATGTAACTTTGCCATCACAATATATATCTGTCCTCAATACTCTGACACAGGATCTGTTCTTTGGCGCCGTTTATTCTATTTTGATTAGATCAACTGAGTTTCACTTTTATTATAGGTTTTTGTTTTGATATGTCTTTATTGTGTTCCATTTTGGTGTCTACATGTTTCAGTCCATTGTTTTAATTTGGTGGACCATCAGCAAGGTTAGGGCATAATGGTCAACAAAAGACTTTCACGGTACCACAACGTATATGACACCCGGTTCCACCTTAAATGAGGGGCATCTCTCTGTAGATATCTTGAGAGATCTTTATGCTGCACTAGAGTCTTCTTGTCGCAGAAAGGAGTCTAAAGGAGTATGTATAAATCCGAGCAATTTACTCTGGGCATCATTGTTGTTTGCATTCATTGACCGAAGATCTTGACTGAAGATATAATACATTGCAGTTACTTACCTCGAGTTAAGTATCTGCTGGGTTATAGTGCCAATATCGGCAACAGTTGTCACAAAACACATAAGTACATAAATAAACCACACTACACTGTATTGTAAGTGGAGAAATATTGCTGCAGGTTTATTAGCATAACCAATATGCAAACATGGTGGGTTATCTTACGGGCGATCCCAGGGCAGGCCAGCCCCTATGCCGCCTGCCCGTATGATAAGCCTAGAGTCACCATGGCAACGCCAAATGGTGTATACCAACTATTGGGAGGGGCCACCCCTCCCATCCGTGGACCCCCAGTCCACTTGCTTCACACGCCCCCCCCCCCGTGAGGGGTGGGCGGAGCATACATGGCAGCCCCCGGTTGCTCAGACCCACAACCGCCTGTCGGCTAACGGGGCGCCGTCGTTCTTCCAGGGGACAACGCTAAAACATCCCTGGGTATCCTGGCTTCGCACCCCGCGGTGCTGCTGCATGATGTACCCCTTGGTATGTGCAGACCCTGGATCGCCCTGTAACTCCTCCACAGCCTTGGGAGTGGCCACAGTCACTACCAGGGCCCCCCACCAAGGTAGACCTATTTACTTACAACCTGCTGCAGCCAAAGCTTCCCCTAGGCCAGTAGGAAAAGGTCCATGCCTAAACTAGAGAGGTGCACCCCATCTCCCTCCAGGCACCCTGTGGACCTGGCGTGTGTAAGACCATGCATGAAGAAGCCAAGACCTCTTTGCTCTGCGCAACTGCGCATGGCTCCCGGTAGGCCTTTTTTACCTACAGCATGCTGATACCAGGCTTCTCCCAGGTCCAGCCAAAACAGGTCTACGCCCAACCGGACCGGCGGCCAGCATGCACCATCAGGACAGGTTCCCCCATCCTTTCTAAACTCTCCCGTGGATTTTTGACTGAAAAGACCTAAAACCTAAACTAGGCGATGGTCCAAAGTTACCTTTGCATGGCTGAAGAACAATCCCTTTGGCAAGACACTCCTGCCTGGCAGTGCCAAGCGGGAGGAGGTAAGAGTTGACAAGCCCACCTTACTTCCTCTTTCACTCAGATGGAGTACGTCCATCGCATTCCATCAGTCACCCCCAAATGTGAAGCCTTGCCCTCCCAAAATTCTGCTAGTATACCAGGGAGAGACAGGACAGAGTGACCACAGAGGAGAACCAGCGTGTAAAATTCTTCTCTATTTTGAATACTGGGGAAGCCAATTGTTCTACTGCTAATTAGTAGCCCAAAAGTGTTACCCCGGGGTTTCCCTTAATTATATGGACCAACTCACCCCCTTTGGAAGGCCACTTCCACCACCTGCATAGCTGCCAGCCAGTGCTGGAGGGTGGGAGAAGTTACCCGGTACCGGTACTCGCATTAATGGTACCTGTTTCGTCGAACTCAAGGACGGGCGACTAAGTGAGCAACCAGGCTCCGCCCTAGTATCCAGAGGTCAAACCCAAGCCCCTCTAAGTTCTGCTGCTTCACCTGCCTGTTAACACGAATCCCAGGGCAGACTACCGGCCTGTAAACTATGCATGGCCATGCCGGAGCTAAGACTACCAAGAAGAGTGTTACCTGCTGTTCCTCAAATGAAGGAGAAAAATGGTGAATCAACAAGAAAGCTGGATTAGACTACATGCACAATGTGTGCGAAGTTGGTAATCCTTTTGTTGGATATTAATGCCCTCACACACCCTTTCAGGTGTCATGCTTCATCATCTGGGCTGCTCCTCGTCGGGCCGGCGGTGCAATGCCTAACGGGCTCCCTAAAAAGGGGCACTTTATCGGAGTTCTTCAATCCAACAGCCGTTTGGTGAAGTGCGGGTATGGGGGCCTGGTTGATGTAGATGTGGAGAAGTGATTTTAAAACAGGGTTGATAGTACCAGTATAGGAATTCAATTTTATTCTAAAGGTCTCCTTCCCTGATTAAAAAAGTGTAAGTGGCTCTCAGTAGAGTATAATGTCTCTAATTAGAGTGCTTAAAATTAGTGTTAATGGTCATGCCGGAGCTAACACACCTCTGAACAGCATGACAACAGGCTAACCACCAGCATTGCATTCTGAATGTTCCTGACGCTGCCAAGAAACATGCGCATAACTAAAGCAACTGGCACCATGCCATAAAAGTATCAATTCAGCCTTCTATGAATGCAAAATTGTGCTCTTGTGGCGATCCGTATTAGTGTTCCCTCCAAACCAGCCGCCCTAACCAGGCAACCCACACCCTCTCGGCAATGGCACACTCCCGCCCCAGCTGCCCTAGAGTGCCTGGTCGTGTGTGGCCACAACCTACGTTTTATCACTGACGTTATATCGGGGTATGATGACACTCAACTAATTCCACTGCTGAGTGCCCGTTGCACCATCGCAAGTATGTCTTTGCCTACTCAGTGGCTGGATGTAAAGTTAGATGACATTGGCAGCCCAGTCCCAGGCGAACATGGCAGCTTTACAGTTTCTGGTGCTATAGACAGTACCTGTAGCTTGATGAACAGAATACAATTCCCTTGCTCCTGTTGAGCACGAAACCCACAACAATTTCTCACCATGGTTCAATACCTTCATGCTGCTCAACATTTCCTAGCAGAATGTTGACAAATCTATCTTCTGCAATGGCACTACTTCGCAGCCTGCACCATTCTGCCAGTGCCGAAAAGACCTTTGTCCTGCTGCCTGGCTCAGCAATCTTGCCCTGTTCTAGAAGCGCCCGCTTCAGCCCTAGAGCAAACAATTTGCCAGTAACCCCAAACTGGCCCTGATGCGAAACAAACCATGCCAGGCACACAGGTGTGTGTAATAACTAATAGCAGGTCTAACAGCGTCAACAGGCCTCCTCAGCTTACAATAGGCGTGATGGAGTAAGGGTTTCCAGTGAGAATAAAGATGACAGCAAACACAGCGAGAGGAAGCGGCCAATGACCTGCCCCAAGACTCTACGAAATCCTCCTACCGAATGATGTGGGAGCTCGCCACCAACCTCTATCCAAGCCTGCCAGCCCCACAAGTATTTGGACCCCTATTGCTCCAAGGATTGGAGGGGGGGAGGGGCAGTCCTGTCTGAAGATGTGTGTAATGGAGGGCATGCGTCCTAGAGTACCTATTGTTGGGTGCAAACGAGTACCTGATGTGTTTAAACTAATAACAGTAGTAGCAACTCAATCAGCACAGGGCTAGTAGCCCCCCCGTCCTACAACCGTGTGCGACACACAGGGAGATTAACGGAAGGCTAACCCCAGTCAGACACAGAAAGACCCACCACGTGGCTGTGCCCAAAAACCACTATCCCGCGTCAAACCGACCCGATGGAAAGACAACAAGCGCCTAACGCTCTACACCCGCGGAAGACCCAGAAAATAACCAATCGGTTAACAATCGAGTAAATAACAACGGACATCCTTTCAGCATCTGATGGCCTACCCTTCAGAAGTAACCTGGGAGCCCGACGCCAAGCATCAGAACAGGCCTCGGCACCTGTGGCGTGTGTGATCTCTGCCCACTACCGTGTGAGCCGGGGCCCCGTTGCATTTTTTTTTTTTTTATGATCGCTGAAGCACACGTAAACCACCCTAGCTGTTCCTTGCCGCTAGGTCATCCTACCCTCAGGATCCCCAATGAACGACCAGGTAACATTAACACTCACTCAACACTAGGCGTACTTCTTTGCTTAGCTAGGTGCTGGATGCAAAGTGACACCTCCCCCTGCTCCCGACCATAGTGGTGAAGTGTCCCAGGAGTGCTCGGCTAATATAAAAGACCTCGACAGAACCGAGGGAGCCCTGCGCAGCTACAAGTGTTTTCCAGAGTAAAACTGGTCTGCGGGGCTACCCAGCATGCTCCGGCACTGGCTATGGCATACAGACCGGCCACCAACACACCGCGCATTTAATAGGTGTTCCAAGTCCACTCGGCCTAATTTGCCAATGAAACAAAGCTTTGCAACCAAGCCCCCCCAAAACCAGGCCCAGTCCCCCGCTGCGGCAGGAATACTACCAATCAACCTCCCATCTCTCATCCTCAGTACTGGCTAGACTATGCCTCTTTGGTGCATAAGATAAATGAGTCATCATTGTGGCTAACAGGCATATCCTCTTGAAAAATGCCTCCGATCAGGCATGGTAAGGCCGGGTCACCAACACTACTAGCCAAACTTACTAAAGTTTCACACTCCCAAGCCCTTACAGTGTAAATAATATTTGAATCAAAAGGCACATGGGATACCTACGGGCCCCGAGCCCATCCCGATGAAGGATGTGCATTACCAACAGTGAGAGCCGTAGTCATTACTGGTGAGCCCAGGCAAGGTCAGGCAGATCATTGCTTTCCCAGGTCTATTTACAACGTTTACTGAGATACCAAATATGTTAAAGACATCTGCAATGCATGAACGACTTACACAAAAGGCTGGTAAAGCAGTGGACACTGAGAGATGTTGCACATGGCCACCAAGAACTCACACAATAGGTCAACCTGCCTGGCCCAATGCAGGCAATAACCGGGAAATCACACCTCCTTCCTGGACAAGGGACGTTGACGAACGCAACAAAACGGGCCCCTCACCCTATGCCATTGACCAACTCGGGCCCACGAGGTAATCTACTGTGGCGGAGGACACCTAACCCCTGATGGATGCTGTTTACACATTACCCCTTCAGGAACATTGCCTCCAAGGTGGCCGACTCACCACGTGCACTCCGAAAGTTTTCAGCCCGGTAGAACTCAAGCAGCGTCACCCAATCTCTAAGACAAGCAACAATGCCATGACATGTCAATGCATGGGAGGAAGGCAAATCAACCACCGCTAACCCAAACCGCAACAAGGGACATATGACCTGTCTTTGAATGCACAGCACATGTGGTAAAGACAGGTTTTAAATGCATATTTATTGTCCATTCACCACCAGCACAATAATTTAGAATAGAGGCACCGTAGACTTAAACAGTTCCTTAATTAATGGAAAGTGTTGGGACATAAAGTCGGCGTTTAAATCCCAAGAGCATCTGGCCATCTTCCACATGCAAGTAGAAGAAGCTGTGCATCAAGTTTGCCAAGAGGTCAGGTGATTCACTAAAGGTCCCAAAAGAGAAGTGCGAGGCCATATTTTGTATTTAATTAAGTTCAACTTTTGGCTCTTAGCAGCAGCTGCATATAGACAAAGTTTATTCCCCTCCTTCTTTCTTCACTCTCCCAGTCTTAAGGAATTTATGGAAGTTTGTACAAGGGTTCCTCTCCAAATATGTTGGATTCTCCCCGGGATCTTAACAATGAGCTATTTCCACGAATGCCTTCCAACTCAAAGCCCCTGCATATAGCTGCAGTTCACCGTTTGTGCTGCGTTGCGACTACTTCAGTACCAAATTGTGTGATGCAGCCCCTATGTTTCATTAAGCCATATATCACATTTCACAAAAACAAGGCAATGATATACATGACCCCTACTTTCTTCCTCAAAGTTATTTCTAATTCGTGCCAATCAGAATATGTTTTCCCCTAAAAGCCCTTTCCATATATTTCCTTGCCAGATGAAAATCATCTCACACACATGAAGCAGAGTTCTTAAAAAGGCCTAGTCAAAACTAAAGAATTGAGGCAGTCTACTCAACTATGCTCGTCTCCATAACATGACTCAAATGCTGTAGAACTCACACACTCGCGGAGAAACGGCAATGCTGTGGCCAAGGGGCAAGGCTTCACGCAGTACATACAACGCCAACAGATCAGAATGGTCACCAAACAGGCCTCCCATCCAAGTACTAACCGTGCCCAACCCTGCTTAACTTACACAGTGCCCTGGAATCACCACAAGACTAGCGACTGCATAAGTGCCGAGGGAGAACAATCGTTCACCCAGCGCTAAAGATATCCGTTCCTTAAAGCAGCACACCGCTCTGCTGGGGAGCGGGCGAAAGCGCGCCCCGGGGACCGGGATGCAGGTCGGGCCTAGTCTTGTGCAAAAACTAACAAACCCCAGCCCCACGGTCATATGAGGGGGAGAGGGGGGGGGGAGTGTGAAGGGTAGGCCGATGGCCGTGGATGCAGATTTTCTTTGCGGGCACCCGCCGGGACCGTTTGTCAACACACTTCCGCCCCCCACGTGGCCTGCATACTTCCTGAAAAAAAAGCCAGCATCGTTGATTCCACATTATGCCCCCGGGCGAATTACCGGAGGTAGCGCGGCCCGCACGCGTGATCTCACGAACACATCTCGGAGAATACTGACCATCCCCATGGCCCCCCACAGGCCCTCCCAAAGGCAGCAATGAGACACTTGAAGTCGGCCCGAGCGGGCATGCACTTGCTTTACAAGGCGTCAGATACAACCTGAGGACCAAATAAAATGATCAATTGCTTCACATGGCCTGCCCAGCCGAAATTAGCCACCTGCCATCGCTTGGAGATTGACCCCTATCACGCCCTTCTACGCACAAAAATAGGGGGGGGGCGGTGACAACAGCGGAGGGGGCCCGAAGCGAAACTCTGGTTCTATTGCATCTTTAACATAGCGCTAACTCGACCCGAAAGTAATGGAGTGCTGCACATGCGCACCGTATATACATTACATATTCAGGCACAAGGAGATAAGTGATTAGCCATAATCCCAGGAGTGGACGCAAGCTCGAGGATCGAACCCTGGTTTACAGGCCCAAGGTCGGCAGCGCAGCCCACGGACCACATCTCCTCCCCTCAGGCCTCGCCGATTGAACGCTAGCAGCTCGGGTAATCGTTCCACTCCGATTGATAGCTAAAAGCGGTGTGTGAAATACAATCGTGCGCACAACATAGATCAACGTTGCAGCATCGTGCCAGATGGGCGTCGATAGAGACAGTATTTCAAGACGCCACGCACTCTCACGGCCAAACAGGCACCGCCGTGGCAGAACTTCATACCGGCCGACTAAAACATATTCAAGGGCGCCCCCCCCCCCCCGGAGATAACCGACTAGTTTACCCCGAATCACAGGCTGTGAACGCGACCACGCAAGGACTGTGTCGGCCGACCCGCCGTAAATGAGGCAAACTCTGGAGGGGCCTGCAGGTCTGGGCTCTGGTCAACAAAGCCGGGCAAACGTGGTCCGCAATGCACACTAACCGGCCACCGGCATCCTGGGTGTTGTGAAAACATCAGCAAGCGACGCTCAGCTGCGAACACCACAGATGCAAAGCGGCTGGCCTAGACTGCAGAAATAGACAGTAGTACAGCCTAAACACGACTCACTACCGAGGAGATGCAGATGTACATGGCCCACACGATTGAGTGGCCGAATGATTAAGTCGGTACGATAACCATTTCACATATATAAGAAAAGAGACTGTTTATTACTCGGTAATATAAAGGTCTACTCTACCAAATGGGATCGTGTCTGCCGGAAGTGTCCAAATAGAATGCCCAGAATCACGGGAAGTGGACGCGACCACGAGGCTCGAACCCTGGTTCCAGCACCAAGTCGGCGGCGCATCCACCTCGAGCCCCGGCGCTTGGGGCAGCATCCCCAGACGTAGCAGCCCCCGCCCCGACTAGAAACACCTCCGGGACCAAGCACAATCAGCGCACCGGACTAGTGGCCATAATTTAATAAGCATCTTGGAAAAAATAAATTGTATTGCCAGAAACACAGGATGTGGACCTATTTACATCAGACGCACTCTGTAATCTACTTGGCACACGTTCTTTGCAGCAGGCATATTAACCCTTTGCACAAACTTCACCGAAGTCAAAACCTCACTATACAAAACCTGCTCGGTCTCCAGGAAGATAAAGGATCAGACGAGCTATCTTGACGTTTTGTGAGGCCCGGTGATAGCCGCGGAAAGAGACGCAGCATCCGGTGCTTCAAGTAGCATAATAAGCTTCCAAACCCCGCGCCCCCAGGAGGCCAGCACATGGTGCGATGGCCCCGGTCGCATCGCCCTAAATCCGACCCTGCCAGGCCTCCCACACGCAATCCAAGAGCTCTACGCTCCACAAAGACTCTCGCTCTCCACCCAACAACACTCACCGGGATAACAGAGATCACGGACAACCCGGAAACAACCCGCCGCAAGACCCCGAGGAGTGAACGGCGTCAAGGCGAACGAGAGGACAAGAGGGCGAGGAGGGGGCGGAGACAGTATAAATACCCCTGTCTCCTCCCCGCCCCCGCCGGAAGCAGCCATCTGCTGGGGTCTCCCCTGGTGTACCCAGGGACTAGACCTCCCACCCCTGTGCCTTCCTGTGGCACTAAGGCGGCCGCCCTCTTAGGGGGGGGGCGCTGCGCAACCCCCCCCGGGCAGCCTTACAGAGTTACATTTAAGTTAGAGGCAATCCTTTGTTTCCATAGAGTCTTAATTCCATTTGTTCAGGTTGAGCGTGAGAATCAGCTTGTCGAGCCACGACAAGCTGTTAGTATAACATGCGATGGCTGCACGCATATGTTAAACAGAGTAGAGGAAAGGTAAGAGCCTAGGAAACACCATCTGTAATCAGCAACCAGTCCAAAGTGAGCTCGGGCAGAATAATTCTAAAACTGATCCTACATTAAATCTCAAGTAAGCATGCACTTAGTGTGAAACCAGAAAGAGGGCAGTAGAGTGCCCCAAGAAGTGTCAAATGTCGCCTGATTACTGAGGAAGGGAAGTGATGTATTAAAGAACATTCTTGCACCAGCTCTGCTCTTCCTGATAGGTCTAAAGACAGTACATAAGGCGTCTGCCATGACAGCTGTCACAACTACATGGTTTAGAACAAGTTGGTGGTAAAGCGTCTTAAAGTCAGATTACAAATATAGCAGGATCAGCATAACCACTGACCCATGACCCTGCCCTCATAGAGGCCACTTATCAACATGAGTAGCGCAGTCCTAGGACCCTTTTTGGTTCAAAAGTCAGAATCGCGACCACCAAGATTTTTGTGCTCTGACACTAAGTTCCTGGTCGAACCGGGTGTGGTGGCGGTGTGCATGGACAACACATGCAGGGGGTCTTTTATTGTATGTTGAGAAGTGCCATCAGGAAGGTTTTTATGTTTTAATGTCAGGAGATTAAAAAGTATGATGGCTACCAATTGAGATTACATAGAAGGGTGTAGGTACGTTCACTGAAATCTTGGCCACTGAGCTCCTACTGAGCATGCAGAATGTTTGTTGTTGGCTCGTTTGCATTGCTCTGCTATTAATTGTGGTGGGGGCAGGCAGATGTGTGTTTTATAAAAAGTTGGCACTGTTTGAATAGTTCCATCTAAAAGTAGCTGTTACTGATCAGAGTGAAAATGTTCTAGGATGCAATTGGCAAATATGGGATTGTGTCCCTTTTATGGGAATGCGTTACTAACATCCAAATGAATGAAGATTCCTGCAGGACTGGAGAAAGCTGCCCCCCCCCCCCCCACTGTGTTGTTCCTAAACCTGCCTGGGTGTGGGTTTAATGGGGAAGTCTTTGCATTGTTGTGGTAGGCCGAGGAGGCAGGGAAGGCTCAGCAGCAGCCAACACTGAAGGGGGGGGGGGGGGGGGTCTGGACATCCATGTTTGTCAGCACGTGGCGGGCCGCGGTGAGACAAAGAAGTCAGTGGGGCTGGGATGGAACATAATTCGGGTGTCTGGTCCAACAGTGAGGAGTTGGATGAGAGGGTGCACAAGGGAGAGTAATACATGTGCAATGGCATGGCTGCGGAGATGCACAGGAGTACCAAGATCAGTGGTGTGCAAATAGGGGAGTCTGTGGGATGCATGCCTGTTGATAAGCCTCAAGGATAATCTGTTAGTAGAGGTGGAGCTTGTTCTCCTAGCTGCTCGTTGCATGTTCTCACATGCCACTCCAATTTCATACATCAGAAATTCCATAGGATGAGATATATAGTGACCCCATAATCCCAAACCTGAGCTACACAGCCTTCGCTTTGGAAGTCTCTATCACCATTCACCATTCCTTCGCCTTGGAATGGCGATCAATACATTTCACAAAGCAAGCATCAGCTCCGCATTTGAGACATGCACGCCAGACCAGCCGAGACGTGTCCAACGATACGGGTTCTGATGTTGAAGGTCTGTGATGGTCGAGGCTGGTGTCCAAAGAGATTTCTGGTTCTATGTGAGTTTCAGTAGCAGAGAAGTGACATCTTCTGCTAGGCTCCACCAACAGGCCATGCAGAGGTTCAGGAGCAGCATTTAAGAGTATTGCAAGCAGTGCCCACAGGTGGCTGGACAGAGGTTTGCAGCCCCAATCTTCATCTTACCTTGGCAGGCCATGTGATGTAAAAAGATGCAAATTATGATTTGGGCTCTTTGTTTGTCACGCCTTAGCCCGGATGTCATCTAAGGCGATCCAATGTGCAGGGCTTTCAATGCCCCAGACCGGTCCAGCTGGATCATCGGACCGTTATGGCCTTTGCTTGGAATGGAGGTGACAACAGCGAAGGGTCTTGGTTTCTCCACCAATCAGGAACCCAGATTTAAGAGGGAAACTGCTCCTCTTAAAAGGCATTTGAGGACCGAAGCACAGAACTAAATTTGGATAATAAATACCTCAAAGGCTAATTCTTCTCCAATAAAGTAACTTAGGGCCATATGTAGGAAGTCAAATACCGGTCGGTAACGGCCGATTTTCGGTAAATATCCCGTTACCGACCGGTATTTAGGCTATTGCTATGTAGGGGGCATATTTCAGTATTCGGTAATTTACCGAATCGGTAAAATTACCGAATCGGTAAAATTACCGATTCGGTAAATACCGATTCTTAAATACCGATATTTACCGAATCGGTAGTAATTTACCTACATTACATTTACCGATTCATAAATACCAAATCGGTAAAATTCGGTATTTAAGAATCGGTAAATGTAATTTACCTACATATGGCCCTAAGGGCCATATGTAGGAAGCCAAATACCGGTCGGTAACGGCCGATTTTCGGTAAATATCCCGTTACCGACCGGTATTTAGGCTATTGCTATGTAGGGGGCATATTTCAGGATTCGGTAATTTACCGAATCGGTAAAATTACCGATTCGGTAAATACCGAATCCTGAAATGATATGTAGGGGGAGTGTCTCGTCGGTGTGTGGATTCGTTATTTACCACCAACTAAAAGTTAATGGTAAATGACGAATACCTGTAAAAAAGCATTATTGTGCTATTTGAAATGTGCAATGTGGCAGACATACATGCCCTTAGGGCATGTATGTGCGCCACATGTGCACACATGCACGAATCAGGGGTGCAACAGGGTGTCAATGTGACACCCTGCCACCCATGAAAATGCCTCGCCTATTACCGATTCATAGGAATGAATGGGAAGCCAGTTGCCATTACCGATTCGGTAAATACCAATTCTTAACTTCTTCAGTGCCCATGACGAGATAGTCTCGTCATGGAGCACGGTTGCGCTGTGCCCATGACGAGACTATCTCGTCATGAACCCCACCCACTAGTGCAACGCCCGGCACAGGAGGGGGAAAGGGCGTGGCACTGAAGGGGTTAAATACTGATATTTACCGAATCGGTAATAATTTACCTACATTACATTTACCGATTCATAAATACCGAATCGGTAAAATTCGGTATTTAAGAATCGGTAAATGTAATTTACCTACATATGGCCCTTAGTGTCATTAACTGCCAATTTCAATAAATGGCTTCCAATCAATGCAATCTAATTAGCTGGTTCTTGTGTGGAGTAACCACAGCAGGTCTAACAGAAATGAGGCAAGGGCCAGAGCCAGGCTCTTTGCCCCGGGCCCCGTATTTTTGGGGCCCTGCTCTCCTGTTCTTAGTGCAGATAACGTGACATCAGCACCAGGTGACGCCAAATAGTGTATTTTCTCTACTTTGGCTACAATTCTTTTCCTAATTGCAAACTGCTTCTTGGATCAGAACAAGAGGCCCCGCAAAAGTTTTGGCCCATACCCCCTAATAGCTTGTGATCTGAATGCATGAGGCCCAGGTTAAAGCTTGAAAGAGAAGCCTTCTGTGGTCCATACTGCAAGACACTAACACCTTGGAACCTTGTGCAATGAGTGCAGACGAGGGCGAGAACATTTCATTTTTCATTTAAAAAATCTTTATTCGGCTAAAAAATAGCTATAAAAGAGCAAAGTAAGACATTATTTCACACACAAAAAAAATTATGAATAAATAAAAATGATAACATTTTAGCCAACATAATCAATACCCAGGAATTCATTTTCCAACGATGTTGCAGAGCCGAACTGCAGTGGAAATGTACTTATAAACCATAAAACAAGTGAATTAATCATTTAAAAGAAGTAGGTGACATAATGCAGGTTGACACTTTCTAATGTTTAAAAATCTTAATAGAGGTTTTTAAAAAGTGTGTCTCGGTTTAAGATAGAGTTTACAAAAGAACATTAAGTGCAGGGTGCTCTGTGCAGAAGTTGAGTTGCGTGGACACAAATCTAATTTAGCATCACAGTATGCATCACTTGGACATGAAACCAAAAGGTGAACAATTCCCATCCTGAACCCAATCAAGTAAAACATCTTAGCTTGATTAAAATAGAAGGAAAGATAGGGTTCAATTAGTGGGGAGCTAATTAACAGTGAATGCTCTAAGACCCTTTTTTAACCATCTCCTGGCTATCTCTTACATTATTCAAATGTAATAAGAGATCATTTTTTAGCTTATCTTTCGGGATTGCAGATATATTTCCAGGACTGTTAAAATAATCCTGAAATCCCAACTTCCCCAGTTGATCTTGCAAGTAAGCGAGCCAGGGATTTTTTTTTACACAATCCAGTTTCAAACAGTCTAAGGTTATGTTATGGTTCAGGGCTGGTTCTCTAGTACCCAGATGCTACGCCAAAGCATCAGAGGTGCTAATTGCATGCGGAAGGACAATGGAATTACGCCTAGTTCCTAATGGCCCATAATGGCAGGGGTGCTTTTAGGAAGTGTCAGCACACGTTTTAGCATCATATTCTCGTCTCTCTGGAGGCCCAGAGTGTTGTTGCAGCCCCAAACTCCAGCGCCATGTAGGGTGGCGGCACATGTTCGTGTTTTTAAATATATCTATGATTGCTTTTATAGGGCGAGAGCCTAATTTTTGTGTAAATCTAAAAATGGCCTCCACATATTTATTAAAGCCCCCAATCATTGCGTGAACAAGGTGTGACCATGTATTGTTTTCATTAAAAAGAATGCTTAAATGCGAAAAAGTTGGCACCTGTCACAATGTTTCATTCTTTATATAAAATGTCTTAGTTTTAGATGGTGATTTACCTACTACCATAACATGCGATTTGGCGACATTTGTTTTTAACCCAAGATCACACATGAATTCGTTAAAACTAGTTAAAAGTCTTTGTAATCCCACCCCGGTTCTTGACATTAGGATACAATCGTCCGCGTATAATAAAGCAGGTAAAGACCTGCAGTCTATTGTGGGTGCATCTACATTTCCGATTCGGAGATGACTTTCTAAGTCGTTTATATATAGACAGAATAGGAATGGGGTGAGTACACATTCCTGGCAACCACGCAGTCCATCCTAATGGGTGAGGTAAGCTCGCCATCTATTCCGTATCGTACTCTTCCTGTGACTCCCTGGGGCATTACGGCTAAAAAGTGGACAATAGATGCATCAATGCCCATGAGCAGCATTTTCTCCCACAGTTTTCCCCCTCTGCACCCAGTCAAAGGCAGACGTCAGGTCCATAAACCCGAGGTATAAGGCCCCTGACTTAGCCATGGTATACTTGCCAATGACCAGGTGCAGGTTGAGTCACTGTTCTACGGTAACCAGGCCTTTCCTGAATCCGTATTGGACAGCGGAGAACTTCCCATTTTCTGTTATCCAGGTCTCCAATCTGTCCAATATCACACGTCCCATGATCTGACAAGAACTGTCAACCAGTGAGATTGGACGATAACATTTAGGATCCGATCTGTCTAACTTTTTAGGGCTGGCGCAGCGAGAGCCCTTTTGTTTGGGGTTCGAAAACGGAGCCTGGAATTGCACAAGCTTGTGCGTGTGCTTTTCCTTTTGGCTTCCGTGATTGGCCTTTGTGTGCGTGTGTTTCTGAAAGACAGCACGCAATAGGCCAAAGGCGGGCGCATTGCTCCGCCCATGGCCTAATGGTGTCTGTTACGTGCACCAAAGGCCATGTGGTTTCAATTATCGTGCCCAGACACGGGCACGACAATTGAAAACACATGTTCGCTATGGCGCGCGCTCGCACACCACTCGCCGGCTTTTTTTTGTTTTGTTTTTTTACAATAGCGATCGCGAAAGCGATCGCTTTCAGTGCTGCTTGTTACTTAGTTCCCTGTGACCTAATCCAAGCAGGTAATCACAGACCTAAATTTGACCCCAAAGTAAAAAGGATCTTTGAACTTGACCTCGTAAAGGCTCTGCCTACTAGACACACGTACTGGCCTTAATCATGTAGCTAATTCCCTTAAAGGCTAGACCGGAGCGCTGTTGTTACTGCCAGCTATCGAGTCCACTACGTGCTATTGCCCGATGTTAGATCTACTGGCTACGTGATTTATTTGAAAAACATTTTTAAGCCTTTAAAGTCAATTCTCAATCGCTTTACACGCTGAGTTATATTGGACAAAACCTGAAGGGAGATGTAATGAAATGGTAATGTTGCACACTAGAAAAGGGAGACCAGAGCTCAATCCATAGCGCCTCCACTTTTATTTGCAAATTATGTGCCACTTGGCAAATTCCTTTATCTGCTTGTGCAACGGTAAGCATCAGGATTATCACTTTATTTACTTTTGCCAGAAGGTGACGCTCATAGATTTCGACCTACCATAATTCAGCTCTATACAAAACACTGGAATTTAAATCTACTTTCCTTTCCCATGTCTGAATTGTTACGTGGATGAGAACTGAAGAAGGATAAAAGATTGCATTTCAGAAACTTTATGTGTGCTTAACAGTGTTTATTCATTTTGACTCCGATTTTTTCTTTTTTATGAGGTGTCTTTTGTCAGAAATGCTGGAAATTATTGTTGTTTCGAGATTCTTGACAAACTAGAACCTCTGAAATTCTGGTGGGCCAGAAACAGGCAGCTCTCTGGCCATCTTAACATCAAAAGTGATCTCTCCAAAAGTCCTATCACTACCCTTCTTACGCTGAAAGCAGGACCAGCGAACATGTCAACATAAAACGATCTTTATATTCTTTTAGATGTCTCGTTGAAGTTCAACGTGTGGCTCTATTATCCTTTTTTTCCTGAAACCTTACCAGTGTGGGAAACATCATATTCCAGAGCTCACAACATTTTTGCACAGGAGAAAATGAATTTAACCCAGGAAAATTGGAAAAAAATTATAAAACTGAAAACCGGAAATTTCGAAAAATTTCGTCTTGGAGAAAAAAAAAGTTTGCACGCCCTCAGTCCAAAGCCTAATGTCGTACTGTAAAAATTCTCAGTGGAAGTTCGGTGCAAGTCGGTGTAAATTGTTTTCGTATCCCATCTTAGTTAAATTGTCATTTTGCAGCGCTTTCCTTCACTAAGACTATTTCAGGTCATATGTTGCTAGCAGTGTCCAAGGCTGCAGCTTAGAATCTGCCTGTAGGACTAAAACTTGTTCTAATATTTAGCTCTAGTTTAAGCAGGTAGCCTTACAAGTGAATGCATCAATCCACAAGGGATGCACTTTTTTTCGTCCTCAAATGACTATATTGAGATACCGCCATAAAGCACCTTGTTTTAGTAAACTGCTCAACCACAATGAGCCAAAAAACATCTAAAGCCTTTGTAGGAAGGTGGATATCTGACTATGGTTACCCCCAACTTTTTGCCTAGTGTCTAACTGGTTTTCGACTTAGATGTGGCTGTGGGCCTGCCAATCAGACCCACAGCCCAGCTGTTCTCTCTCTAAACTTATACTATGTACTTTAGGTGCATAACCCAATTGGTTAGGATTACCTTATTGGCCCCTGTATAGTGTACCTTAGGTACCCAGGGCATAGGTGTACCCTAGGCCTACCAGGGGCTGCAGCATGTATTGTGCCACCCCTGGCCTGGCCTTCCATTATGACACAACTGGCTGATCACTCAGCTGGGGCAAGGTCATGTAATCACCCCTTGCTTAGGTGTAGTATTCCTATACCTACCTTATATATAGACACATGTGTACCTATCAGCCACTCCTATGGCAGGCCTTAACAATCCTGGAGGCAGAGTGCTTGGTAACATGTGAGATGGTGCTCTAGCATGAGCTGAGCCTGTCTGCAGCTTTCAGAACCATGTCCTTATAGCTGTTCTATGATATAGCCTACCATATACTCTTAAAGTACCTTATAATCTTAAACGGTTATGGTAACTATGGTTTGGCTTTATCAAAACATGTTGTGTAAGGTGTCTAGCACTTTGGAATAATACCCCCATACCATTTCTGGTGATGCGGATATTATTCCTGCCTTCTAGAGGGAGAGACATGTTAAAATCCTACTTTGCTGTTTAACTCTGACCAAAGCCTCAGCATTACAAAATGGATGCTGCTGCCACAGACACGAGTCTGACCTCCTGCAGCTGGGAGCCCTCCCAGCCAGGGAGGCCTGGACAATAGGTTTCCTGCTTGGGGAGGTGCTAGCACCTCCCCAGACAGACTTTAGTGTATTGGGGCAGGGAGGGCTGAAAGGAATGAGACATGCCTGGGGCACACAAGGTGCTCCATGCATTGTCCAGTTCAAACCGGTGCTGGGGCACTCCAGCCCAGCTCTGGCGCGAAACTGGACAAAGGAAAGGGGGTGTAACCACTCCCCTTCCTGGTTCCACCCATAGGAGGGACCTTGCAGGTAGCCCAGCCCACTAGCCCAGTATATCAGTAGGTAGCTGAGCCCTGCTGAATTAGATTAACCTGAATCTGCAACTTGAACAGAAACTCTGGACCTTCGACATTCGACCTCAGGAAGAAGACTGAAGAAATCTCCCTTGTGGCCAAGGAGTGACCACCCTGGGCAACCAGGCACCATCCAGCGACCGCTGCTTGCTTTGCGACTGATCCTACGAGGGACGACTGCAGAGACTGACCAGCACCAAAACTTCCAGATACCTCTGACCCGGATCCACATCTGCAGCGAAGCTGAGACCCGTGGAGGCGATGAGGGACGTGGAACCGACGACTTGGGAAAAGTGGCTAGTTACTGACTAGCGCGACTTCTGAGGCTTCCTTGAGGCTGTGCTTGGGGAATTGAGAAGCCCCCATCCCAAGCACCATCTGCAAAGAAGATCAGCTCCCCACACTTCACGTGTTCTGCGTGGGGCCCTTCTGCACCTCAGTTGCTCGACGTGTTGTCCGGTTGCTGGCCCGTAGGCTAGTGACATCTGCGACGACGAACCTTTGTTTTCATCTTGCGGGTCCGGCTCCTCCAGACTGGCACCGGCTCCTCTGTGAAAGAGAAGCACCCCAGACCTTCCTGGTCTGCACCAGAAGCAAGTCCTCCATCCTGCGTGGGTTCCGCTTGCCAAGGCTTGTTGGGTACTAACTCGACATCGACGCCGCCGACAGCAAGAGCCTTCGTGGGACAGCTCACCTCCTGGTCCTGGTCGTCATCGACGTCTCCTGGTACCCGTGGCTGCTGCGACAAGCTTCACCTCTTCACCTGCATCTGCACGACATCGCCTGGTTCCTTCCTGGTTCCTTCCCGGCTCCTGGCTGGTGACCTAGACTCTGTCCCTTCTGCTTGCAGGTTCCTTCCTTCTTGATCCCCACCTTGGGATCCACCGGACACTCTTCACTGACTGCCTATCAGCAACTTTCCTTCAGGCATCCATAGAAGTCCACGACGAAACCCGACGCAAGTTCACACCTATGCACCCGCAGCCCGTGGGCTAGGTAACTTGAGTACTCCGGTGCTCACAAGGGTATTGACTATCCTAGGGTCTAGTTTCCAAGTCTCGACTTTCTAGCTATTCCAGAAGTGTCCTAAAACTGCTAAATTCTAATAACTTCTATTTCTATCGACTTTTACGCATTACGCGTGAGTGTTTCCACTCTGCACCTGAATCCCGTGGGCCTCCCACTTCCTAACCTTTGGTAGTATAGTGTAGCCCCAGGGATTCCCTAGGCCTAGGCCTATCCTGTGTTCGTGACAGTGGTTCTTACTTAGTATATGGTTTGCGTGGCCGCTAGGGCCTAACTGTATTACTTACCTGTGTGACTTAATGTATGCTTAAATAAGACTGTGTTGTACTTACCTCGAAACTCATAAAGAGTGCTGAGGGTTTGATTAGAATAAATACATTCTATTTTTATATATATCTGTTGTGGTGTCCTTTCATTTGGTATTCAAGGGATTACATATGGTATAACAGCTGGCTTCACATGCCATACAGAGTTTAGCCTAAGACTGCTCTTGTCCATGCTACCACTAGGATAGCTGGTCTATAAGGTTGACTTTACAACCAATCACCATAAGGGTTGTTTGGACTGATACAAGGTGTACACTAGAACTAGTGACATCATACATCAGGCCAACTTCTCACAGCCTTCATCATTCGTGAAGCCTTATCCGCAATCCATCTACAAAGCTTTACCCCCTGAGCCAGGAGACATAAGACGTGTCTTTAAGCAAGCGTTGTATTCCCAGCGTAACAAAGGAATTCCTGTTTTGCCTACAGTCACCAACACCAAGACAAAACAAGCATTTCCAATGCAATAGGTCTCGCATTTACGCGAGTTTAAGCTATTGCATTGTAAATGGCAATGCCTTTTATTTATGTTTTAAAAACAAAATTAAAAATAAAAGGCATTGTTATTTACAACGCCAAAAGCTCAAACTCGCGTAAATTCGAGACCTATTGCATTGCAAATGCTTGTTGTATATAGGGACTATTATGACCAATCTCCAAGACTCCGGGGGACCCTGGGCCACATAACATCTTAATATATTGGTTAACAATAGTAGCCACACGGACATGGCACCGGGGCGTTGTTCTTTACAGTCTGGGAAAGTGCCCTGTTTACCTCATCTAGAGTTGGGGGTTCCAAGGGCGATGCCACATATTGGGGATGGGCTTCACATTGTCTCTCAGTGCTATTATTGTAGAGACCAAAATAAAGGTTTTTACCCACATTTCAGGCATGATTGTTACTTCAATATTGCCTTTTTTTGTATCACTAAAATACTCTTCATTACCAGTTTTCCAGAAGAGTTTAGAATATTTACACTGAGCTGCCAGATGTAATTGGCCCCATGCTTCTTGCCTAATCTCCACCTTGCGTTTCTGGGCGAGAACAGTAGAACCGGAGCCCTGCAAGATTGACCAAACTCTCCTGGCTTCTTAACTTCACAAGACCAGATGGAAACCTTGAGACTTTTCAGCATGGCACGGCAGATTGCACTGAAAAGCAAAAAGACTGTCCTCGTGTTCGTGTAGGGCGCAGAGGGCAGCAACATGTCACTTTACCTAGCACTGAAACAATCGTTCCACTGGCTTTGTGAAGCTGAGGGTGTATGTAATTGCTAAAATGAAAGGCCGCACCCGCCACAACAGGAAAATATAAAAAACCGAAACAGGAAAAATTATTCATCACAGTAAAGAAATAGGAAAAACAGTGATCTAAAAAGCTCACAGAAGAGGAAGCGTGTTTAGTGAGTGGCCGCCCTGTCTCCATGTCCCTTGTGTAAGTGAATCCCGGGCCAAAGTGTCTGCGAAATAGCAGACTAATGGGTAATCATGTGTCAATTACCGACAAGGTCAGATGTGAAAATAGCTCCTTCTTTCTGCAGTGCGGTGAGTGCATTACTGTCTCAGGAACGGCCGTTCATAACGCGAGGATGAGGTCACCCTGCGGGCCCGCCTCCTTCCAAGATCCAGCCAATCAGCTCCTGGGGGAGTGGCTTCTGGGAGCGGCCAGCCGGAGCATCATCCATCATAGGCGGAGGAAGGTACTCTGCCATCGATTATCCGCACTGAAGGCAAGAGCGGTGCAATGCCGATGAACCTGAGACCAGTGGAGAATTCAGCATCAAAGACTGTCATCCCACGTTGGATTCTGTCGAGGAAACCCTGGCACACAGATCATTTTTAGGAGCACACTCGTAACACAAACATGGGTTCATAGCAGTGGCCATGAGGGCCGCACGGGCCTTTAATTCCACCGGGCATTTCCCCGGTGGGTTGGAGCCTTTGGATGCAGGTTTTGAAAGCCCTGGTGCCTCTGTCACTTTCTTCAGCTCCCCGAGATTAATTGCAGCATGAAGGGGGTGGGGGGGTTTTAAGAGAGAGAGAGAAAGAAGGGCAGAGAGTGATGGAGATAGATCAGAGAGAGAAAAGTAATGAACGGGCTGGTATGAGCATTTTTGCCAGGGCTGCTCCTGGTTACTCTGTCCGTCCCTGGTGGCCATTTTTCAATGCTGTAATAGTCAAAGCCCTGTATATTTAATAGGCCTTCTCAGTTCTGTGGGTCGGAAACCCAATTGGGGTTGGCAGGTGTTTGGTATCAAGCCCCCTCGTAGGGTCAACCCTATGGGGTAGAAGTAAGGATAGATAAGTAATATTAAAAATTGAGGAAGGACTGTCCCAGCACTATTGGGCTTCCGATCATACCACTCAAAGGTATAACTGCCCTCACACTGCACCATGCCCGCTCACTGGAACATAGAACATACTTATGAACCCACTGGTTTAGGAGTCTTTCACTCTTTGGCAACATGGTTGCTCATTAGGGAGTTATGTACCGACCAGGGTATGAGCGTCCTCACGGACATCTCAAGGTTCCTCTAACATCTGTCTTCAAGATTTCTAACTCATCTCCTTGGTCACCACACAAAAAGGCAGACATGACCCTTTGATCGCAGCAGGCAGCCTGCCTGTGTGTGAAGAGTCACCTGAAAAAGGAAACGGATGGAATTCAGAGGGGCCTGACAACAGGAGGTCAGTCACAATCGTACGCCTTAACACAACTGCAAACAAATAACATAGGATCTTACAAGTGTGATTGATTGTGCATCACAGGGCAGCACTAAAGAGGCGGAAAGTGTGCTTGTGAAATCTGAAGGGTGCGCGGGGACAGGCATAGTATTTGGCCCAAAGCAATTAAATCTTTTGGAGCCAACAGTAGTTTGAAAACCTGAACACCACTTTTTTCTCTATATGTTTTTTTACAGTGGTTTCTTCTAAGTCAGTGACACACATTTACAAGTAGGAGGATCAGTAAATGATTCAACCAATATCTTAAATATCACACAAAGCGAAGACCGACTGCCCAATATGGAAATCCATTGATTCCCCAACACTTCCAAATGACAGCTTGGTCATTGGCAGAGTCCAGCACACAATAGACAAGGTTGACCCTGCACCAGCCTTACCAACTTACCTAAAACGAGTGGACCACCACTTTTTTAGTCCTGCAGGGCAATTTCGCATTACAATTTCCACCCACAGATACTGGTGAAACAAAATTTATACTGATTGGTTGGTTGTATTAGTCCGTCCGTGTAAACAATAGTGCATAATTGCCTGGTAGTGCTGGAAAATTGCCTGGCACAGGCATAAAATCTCTCCAGTTCATTGTACGGAGAGGGGCAGCATGGAAGTGTGGGACAGAGGTTGTATAAGTCTCATGTTTTCCCGGTGATATTTGAGTGTGATCCAGGAGTACTGTTAGTGTATGGAACGTAGCAGGGTACGGTCGAAGGGCGGGGTTGAAGTGGGACCCCGGTCACAACTGTGCGGTGGTTTAACAACATAAAGATGCAGTCATGTCATAGGCAGCTCGGAACTCGAGCTCCTCGCTAGTCCACCCTGGCCTCCATTGGCTGCAACACCCAGCATCTATAGCCGACCTGGGTGCCCCAGAGAGCAGGAGACGCGGAGACAAGAGCAGGCTCAGGGAGAAACCAGATTTGTGCCTTCAGCCCCGGAGACAAGCAGAGACAAGCGCTCCCACGTTCGCACCTAAGATGGCGGCTCCGTAGTTAGGCTTGGACTTAGGCTTGGCTTGCTGAACAGGTACGCGGAGCGGGCGCAGTGCAAGTGGTGATCTCGACCACGGTGCTTTCAGATAGAGTGGCAGCAATTTGGGGATCCTTCACTTCCCCCTTGCATTTCTCAGCAGAGGGGGCCCAGTCTCAGGTCGCAAGGATGCTGCGTGGAGTAGGCCAGGCCCTCCCTGATTCTCGGCCAAAGCTGCTCCCCGGTGCTCCTCTGATCCAGAGCGTGGGCCCTTGTGGACTTGGGCTAGCCCTGGGGAAGCATCTTTTGCCACGGCGGCAGTCATGGGGTCCACACTCGCTGAGAATGGGGCAGTGGCAGCGCCGCAGATCCTGTGTTGCAGCCTTGTGTGTTGGCCGCAGATGTTGTGGCACAGGAATGGAGGGCCGAGGACCGAGGGTGAAGAAGGGCCAGGTGTGACCTGCTTCCCCGACGCAGCAGCTTTGAGGAGGACTGACGGCCACTTCATTGTGCTAGGGCCCGGCTGGTAAGCCACCATCCCAACAAGCATGTAGGACGTATGGAAAGCGCCAGCTCGGGGATCCCTCCAGGCCCAAGATCACCGCCTGTGAGTGCAACAAGACCCTGAAGACCGGGCTGAAAGCAGGAACCCCAGCAATGGCTAGAAGATCATGCTTTGTAAATATGTAATATATATTTTTCCAAAACTAATCGCTTCAACTTTTCTTAAAATGTAACCTTGAGTGAATTTGTATCTTGTACATATGTAACTTTAACCACTGGTCTCTGTACTAGACTTATGTACTTACTACCATTCTTATGTGAAATTAGAGTTTATCTGTTTGTATCTATTATGCAATTCATATACTCACAAGTCCTTATGTAATGTAACCGGTTCTATTGTAAAGCGCTCTGACATCTTTGGGGAAAGTTTGCGCTATATAAAACGCATAAATAAAAAGATATACACAATTTGGTGTGAAGCTTCAATAAAAACGTTCCTGTTAGGAAATCTGCACATGTTTGGTCAATGCACCACTGTCACCGGGAAGGTATTCCCTTTGTTTTAGAACAGGAGAAGAGACACAAAACAACAGATTTGCCCCCTCATACTACACAAGTTCAGCAGGTCCATGCAGGTCATATTGGATTTAGCCATAGAAAAAACACTGAAAGCAAAAAAGCGCAGCAGCGCTTATATCTGTGCCCCTATTGTCTCTTCTCTTTCACCTTGTCACATTTTGCTTTGCTAGACACATCTCTATGCTTGTGTTTCTTGCGTCTCCCCTGGACACAGCTGGGTAAGCGGTACTGTATAGTTGAAAGGGTGGAGTACGCATTGCACCCTATAAAGGAATCCCATGTACACTCCTATGTTTTGTTAGGTTTGACATGTAATGGTGCTATCACCATTCATGGAAAGCATATTGTATGCTAGACACTCTCTAAGGGGCTTAGGTTTTGCCTCCTTCAGCCATTGGTTTCTTTGGCTCTGGAACGGTAAGCCATTGGCTTGATATACTGTCCATCACAAGTTGGATTATCCCACACGAGTACTTTAGTCTCACCTTCTGTCTATTGGTTGTTTTGCTATATCCTTTCTCCTCCATTTGAAAAGTACACTGTCAGCTCAAGTAATTCTTTGTCTCAGACATGGCCCTGTGCACACGGATGCACTGGAACCAAGTTATTGCCTGATAGGTGAGCCCTAAATAGGGCAAAACCAGCTTTGGGTTGCTTGTTTTCCAGTTCAGGGAGGACCTGGCCTGGCAGTTTAATCTGAGCTGGCATATTGTGCAAAATAATGATGGATTGGGATGCTGTTTGCACCAAACTCTTGGAAAATGACCTTTGTGGATCCATATATGTGCGCAATGCTCGCTTACTTGCACAGTCCATCTCGTTCAATAGCGCCCATGTGAGAAGGTGCAGGGATCCTGCGCTCCCAATCCACCCACAGGCTGCAGACCACCGGCTGGAGAAAGGCTGTCCATGAGCCAAAACGTGTTGTGAATATCTGCCTTAAAGAAATGCCTGGTGAGAACACGAATGACCTGTGAGTGCCCAATATTGATATTCTTCTATGGATATCTATCTATCTATCTATCTATCTATCTATCTATCTATCTATCTATCTATCTATCTATCTATCTATCTATCTATCTATCTATCTATCTATCTATCTATCTATCTATCTATCTATCTATCTATCTATCTATCTATCTATCAGATATATACATATACATACATAAATGTGCAAAAATGAATTCACAAAAATGGCTGTTCATTTGGATCCCGATAGCTTGGTGCAAAATAATAGTCCCGGCTCTTATAATGAGCAGGCTGGACTATAGTCCTGTTTGAGATTAATTCAAGCATTCCATCCATCGCTGTTTTGTATATTTAGGTCTTTTTTTATGCTCTTAGATGCAAGTCTGCATTTACATCAGTCCATAAAGGCAGGCATCAACATCTAGTTTTCACCCAGTTGATCGCTGTTAGTCCTGCTTCTTGGTTAAAAAACAGAAATACTGTTTCTTGCTTTTGAATCCTATGATTCTGCTGGAAGTGAACTCTCCTGATGATGAGCTGTGGGGTCGGGCCCCATGATAAAATTTGGAGCTGTAAGGGTCTGACCACATGTTAAAATCTGGAGCTGTGGGGAAAGGATCCAGGGCCGGCTTTAGCGCTGGTGGCACCCAGGGCGACAGTCTTTTTTGGTGCCCCCCATGACCTCTTTCTCCATGAATACCCTCATTACCACTCTCCAACAGTGCACCTCATCTCTCCATAGCCTCTCTCTGACATAAATTTCATTTTAGTGCTACTCATAGTTCACTCACACTCAGTTCTGTGATCTGCATGGTACACATTCTTTGCAGCAGGTACATAACCCTCCCTACTACTTTAGGATGAGTCAATACTGCCACTAGACAGAATTCTGATCTCTCACCCGTAGGGACATTAATCACCATAGCTATCTTGACATGTTTATTGTTGCCTGAGAACTGCTGGACACAAGGAATTTCATGTGCTTTTAAACCAAAAGTTATTTTAAAACAAAGCACCCCCACCAAAGTCAGCGCCAGGTGCGGCTGCACTGGTCGCACCACCCTAGTGCCGGCCCTGAGAGGATCACTAATCTTTTGTGCTCAGTTCTTCCATCAGCCTGGGTGTATTTCACCCCCCCAAAACAGAAGGATTTTGGTAGCAACATATTTGAACAAAAATATAATAATTTCTTGGATTCATGAACTAGGAAATGATGGCTATGGCCCAAATTTGTCAGTGAAATTGTATTTTAATACCTTATCCTTTAATTTTTTTTAAAGTATTGTAAAATTGCACGTCCTGGCTTGAGATAGTTTATCATTTTTCAGTTGTTCATATTCCATGTCTGGCGGATATCTGCATTTACAGTAAACGCAAAGAGGCTCCGCGTGCTGGAAACCAGTCTGCCCTGGAACACGGCATTGAAAATCGATGCATCTCTGTTCCATGAAGCGAAAAGGATGGTCTCCGAGATATTTGATATGAAATGTAAAACTGCATGGTTGATGCAGCATGTGCTTGCAGACTGTCTGCCGCTGTGCTGTCCTGAAGAGCACCAAGAGAGGAAGTCAAGAAAAGGCGGGTATGCATTCTGGAGGTCACCAGCCGCCATTGCTAAATAAAACAATCACTGAATATAGAACTGCTATTAATTCTGTCAAGGTTTAATGCTATAATTCACCTCCTGTTCTTCACACTGGCAGCTGACCGAGGATCCGTCTGTCCTTTGGGCAGCTTCCGTCATAGCCTTGCCTTTATATTTGGACATCTCAAACTCCCGCCCTTACTCTCACCTTCTTGCCAGGCACCTCCAGCCGTACCCTTTTCCTGGCTGTTTGCTCCAAACTCTTGGAAAATGAACCTTTGTGGATCCATATATGTGCGCAATGCTCGCTTACTTGCACAGTCCATCTCGTTCAGTAGCACCGATGCCCATGTGAGAAGGTGCAGGGATCCTGCGCTCCCAATCCACCCACCGGCTGCAGACCACCGGCTGCAGACCACCGGCTGGAGAAAGGCTGTCCATGAGCCAAAACGTGTTGTGAATATCTGCCTTAAAGAAATGCCTGGTGAGAGCACGAATGGCCTGTGAGTGCCCAATATTGATATTCTTCTATGGATATCTATCTATCTATCTATCTATCTATCTATCTATCTATCTATCTATCTATCTATCTATCTATCTATCTATCTGTCTATCTATCTATCAATGTATCTATCTATCAATGTATCTATCTATCAATCATATATATATACGGACGCCCCGTTGCTGGGGTAGCTGTGCGCTTTACAAGTCTACAACATTTACATTTACATTTACATATACATAAATGTGCAAAAATGAATTCACAAAAGATATATAAAAAAGTTCAAGCTTTTGAGAAGGCTGTTCATTTGGATCCCGATAGCTTGGTGCAAAATAATAGTCCCGGCTCTTATAATGAGCAGGCTGGACTATAGTAATGCCCTTTTTGTAGGCAGGGGGGACTACCTGTTCACTAGATTACAGGTAGTCCAAAGTACTGCTAATCTGTATCATAGACAGATTGAGCTCTGTTTCGGCCTGTTTGGCAGCCTTACATTGGCTGCCCATATGCCAAAGAGCTGATTTCTAACTTTTATGCTATGCGCATAAAGGTGCACATGCATCAAAATAGTCAAAAACGATTATATAATTGAGATTATTAACAAATCGCAAGAATCACTATTGCCGATGCATATCAGAATCGCAAAAAAAGTTGTGATTCCTACACATTCCTTAAGTGCGACTCGCAAATTGCGACTCGCAATTAAGGAATATGTACTCGCAAATTGTGCATGCAATTTCAAGAGTACCAAAAAGGACACCCTGGTGCACCCCTGAAATTTCAATTTATCCACATGTTGCAAACACACATGCCCCAAGGGCATGTGTGTGTGTAACATGGGACTTTGAAAAATGCACTTTAGTACATTTTTTAAAGAAATCACAAATTACAATCAATTTAGATTGACGGTAATTCGCGATTCCAATTTGAGAAATTGCAAATTTATACTGTTTAATGCATTGCATTTAAGGAATCACAATTTGCGATTCCTTAAATGCAATCGCAATTTAAGTAATCTCAAATTTTGCGATTATTTAAATTGCGATTTTTGCATTTGGAATGATGCATCCCAAATGCAAAAAAAACGGTCGCAAAGGGGCAAATTCTGCGAATCTACCCGTTTGTGACCAGTTTTTACGTTGATGCATGTGGCCCAAAGGCTTTTATAACTCTGGACCTGAGATTCTGCACAACAGAGTAGAATTCTATATTCCTACTCACGACCTGAGATCACAGAACTCAGCCCTTACAAGAACTAAACTTACAAGGAGAGCTAGAACGGGTGGTGGCTCTTTAACTTATGTGGCTGCTGCACAGTGGAATGCGCTTCCCCTGGACATCCATCTTATTGACAATCACAGCAGATTTAGGGAAACATGTAAAACCTGGCTTTTCCTCAGCTAAGGATTTCTCTATAAGTGTAGTGTTCTCACTGGATAGGTGTGGTAACTGCTTAGCGTTGTGACAGCCCCCAGGGTATAAGTGTTGCGCTCTAGAAATACAATAAATAAATAAAATAAATGAAAAGAAACACACTTGCACCACATTTTCATATACACGATTCAGAGTCTGCTACTTATTTCTTTGTGTCCTCCATCGGGAATCGAGCCAGCTTAGCGACTGTCAGCCTGTACTATAATTGAAGGTAGAAAGAGTCCATATTCAATTACCAAACCCAGGTATGTGCTTCTCATCATGTTAGTTCCCATCATATAGCCTCACAAATTAAATTACTGTCTTTAGGGCAGCTATACCATTTTGCCATGACAAATGAACACTTCAAAAAAAGACCCGAGGTTGGATCGAAACGCATTAGTGGTCAAGTTTGGGTGAAATAAATAAAGTTAAGATAGCACAGAGTAACTGTGTATGATATATATATATGTATATATATATATATATATATAGAGAGAGAGAGAGGGCTACATTTGATAACCTTGGAAGAACCTCGGGTGTTTGCAGGACCGGGAATTTTAAAAATGAAGCTTTATGATTCAGATAGAAGCGTGCTCTGTGATTGGCAGGCTGCAACATCAGAAGAAATGTTGTAGCTGATGTTACAGGACAGGGGACTCGGTCTGCCCTGAAAATGTTGAACAAATACCATAACGGGTACCCTGATCCCTTGCCCCTTGTAGGAGGATCACAGAGGAATCCCCAATCCCCCACCCCAGATAAATGAAAAAACATTTGGGTTGCTGCGATGCTGCATGAGTACCTCGGCTCACCTAAGAGACCAGAAAAGGGAATTACAAAAAATTAAAAATGTTGGGTGGATGTCCGTGGGGGTTGGCCGCCTGCAGAGAGTTGGATATGATAATAATCTCTTACTTCACATTTTTTTTAGAAATTCGCAATAAAAAGCAAAGGTGAAAGTGTTGTTATAGTTCGATACGGTAATAATATCTTACTTTACTTTTTTTTTTTTTATTCAATAATTCACTGAAAAACCAAAGGTTAAAGTGGCGCTATTGTTAAAAAAAATTGTCAGTTAAAACATTACATTTTAATGCAATGAAATTCACCATTATAACCTCATGGATCTCTATGATGACTTGCAATATCCTTAGAAGGTATGGTATGAGTTATTCAGTTGCTTGTTACACATGCTTACAACCATCACCAGGGCCGGACTGACCGTAGCGGGCACTGTGCGTTTCTCCGGTGGGCCAGTAGGGTGGGGGCTGGCTTTGCAGCATAGCTGCAATATCGGTCCACTGTAACAAAAGCTGCAGCAGTGAGACGGGAGTTCTGCTTCCAACTAGCAACCTCGCCACACACACACCCTCCTGGGGGCTGGCAGAGCTGTTTGCCAGGGCTGGTTTTGGTTCCCAGTCCGGCCGTGCTCCTTAAACACACGGTTGAAGCGTTCCACCATGCCATTTGTTTCTGGGTGATATAATGAACATCTCTTATGCTTGATGACACATTTCTCTAAAAAATTCCTCCATTTCTTTCGAAATCAGTTGCTCCCCATTGTTAGTTAACAAAACGTTGGGTATGCCCTCTCTCCCAAACGGATGTATGTCGTTACAACGCACACTTTTACAACGCATGCACTTACAACGCATTTTTTACAACGCATAATCCATTACAACGCATGACATTACAACGCATGACACTACAACGCATTTTTAAAAACTACCTTTACAACGCATTTCCATTACAACGCATACTACCTTTACAACGCATACCATTACAACGCATAATATTAAATTGCATTTAAGGTAAGTACTAGATAGTATAGGGGTAAAAGTTACTATTCTAACTCCAGGGGGTGCAACAGTAAGGTAAGTGTTGGATAGTATAGGGGTAAAAATTACTATTCTAACTCCAGGGGGTGCAACAGTAGGGTAAGTGTTGGATAGTATAGGGGTAAAAATTACTATTCTAACTCCAGGGGGTGCAACAGTAGGGTAAGTGTTGGATAGTATAGGGGTAAAAATTACTATTCTAACTCCAGGGGGTGCAACAGTAGGGTAAGTGTTGGATAGTATAGGGGTAAAAATTACTATTCTAACTCCAGGGGGTGCAACAGTAGGGTAAGTGTTGGATAGTATAGGGGTAAAAATTACTATTCTAACTCCAGGGGGTGCAACAGTAGGGTAAGTGTTGGATAGTATAGGGGTAAAAATTACTATTCTAACTCCAGGGGGTGCAACAGTAGGGTAAGTGTTGGATAGTATAGGGGTAAAAATTACTATTCTAACTCCAGGGGGTGCAACAGTAGGGTAAGTGTTGGATAGTATAGGGGTAAAAATTACTATTCTAACTCCAGGGGGTGCAACAGTAGGGTAAGTGTTGGATAGTATAGGGGTAAAAATTACTATTCTAACTCCAGGGGGTGCAACAGTAGGGTAAGTGTTGGATAGTATAGGGGTAAAAATTACTATTCTAACTCCAGGGGGTGCAACAGTGGGGTAAGTGTTGGATAGTATAGGGGTACAAATTACTATTCTAACTCCAGGGGGTGCAACAGTAGGGTAAGTGTTGGATAGTATAGGGGTAAAAATTACTATTCTAACTCCAGGGGGTGCAACAGTAGGGTAAGTGTTGGATAGTGTAGTGTAATATTATGCGTTGTAATGGTATGCGTTGTAATGGTAGTATGCGTTGTAATGGAATGCGTTGTAAAGGTAGTTTTTAAAAATGCGTTGTACTGTCATGCGTTGTAATGTCATGCGTTGTAATGGATTATGCGTTGTAAAAAATGCGTTGTAAAGGTAGTGCGTTGTAAAAGTTGCGTTGTAAAGGTTGTTCCCCCTCCCAAACACCTCTTTAAGAAAGGACACAACATGCCTAGTCTCAATTCCTTTGGAGATCTTCATTTCTGGTCATCTTGAATACATGTCCATGGGCACCAGCACAGAGGATTCACCCCATCCCCATTTATCGGTCCCAATATGTCCAAAGCTACTTCCTACCATGGTTTGTTCGGGCGATCCCTGACCACCATGGGCTGTATTTTGGGTTTAACACTTTTCTCACTCATGACACACGGGATGCACTCTCTCACCATTCTTTCCACCTGAGTGTCCATACCTGGCCACTAATAAGTCAACCTGAGCCTTGTTTTAGTCTTAGACATACCATGGTTACCCGCATGTGCCAATACCAATAGCTCTTGGCGAAGAGAAATCGGCAGAATCAGTCTGGTACCCCTAAATAAAAGACCATTAGTCTCAGACAGTTCATCTTTTATATTGCAATATTTCTCACAATCACTCTTAACTTTAGAATGCCATTTTTCCCTCAGTAAACACAAAACGTCTTGCATTTGCTTGTCCCACCCACATGCATCACGCGCACCTCTCCTCTTTGAGACCATCACATTCAATCTTGCACACCCACTCGTTATTCTTCACCACTGTCATTACACTCTTCTCCCTCAGAGGCTCCCACTAATCTCGAAAGTGTGTCAGTTACTTTATTTTTTACACCAGGCATGTATTTTATCATACAATTGTAGACTTGTAGCACAACCACCCATTTCGAGATTCTTTCAGACACAGCATCAATGCCTTTTCTTTTAAATATCTCACATAGTGGTTTGTGATCTGTGCAAACTTCAAAATTGGTCCCCCACAATAGATTTTTAAGTTTCTTGACCGCCCCGTGGACCGACCAGGGCCTCCCTCTCAATGACAGAGTAACGTAACTCTACTCCATGAAGACTACGTGAGAGAAACAGAATTACATTTTCTGAACCATCCGTCTCTTGCTGTAATACAGCTCCTAAGCCTTTCATGCTAGCATCGGTGATTAAAACAGAATTGCCAGCAGGATCAAAACTCCGTAGTTTGGGGACTCTACTTAACTCTTTTTTAATTTTTGCAAACTCTGCTTCACATGCTTCTGTCCAAACAAATTCAACACCTTTACGTAGCAAACCTCTCCGGTTCACGCATCTCTCCACAAACCCCTTAACAAATTTGCTACAGTATTTTACCATACTGAGAAATTTCATGAGTTCCTCCTTGTTGGCAGGGGATGCTAATTTCTGTATGGCATTCACCAAATCATCCTTGGGAGTTACACCATCACCAGTTATTGTGTGACCAAGATAGTCTATGGAAGTCCTCCTAAACCGGCATTTGTCAAGTCTAACAGTAAGATTAAACTGATTCAAACTGTGCAACACCTGTTTTACTCTCAAATCATGCTCTTCACTGTCCTTGCCAAAAATGAAAACATCATCCTGGTAAATCCTTACTCCCTTCAGAACCTTTTCAAGGGCCCTTTGAAATACAGAGGACTCCAACACCAGGCCAAACAGCAATCTAGCAAACCTGTATGTACCAAACGGTGTTATGAATGCTGTGAGATCCCTTGATTTTTCATCAAGTCTAATCTGGTGGTAAGCAGATTTGAGATCTATGGTTGAGAACACCTTGGCACCCTTCAACAACATGAGCATATCAGAAATTTTCGGAAGTGGGTATTTGTCAACTACTACCTGTTTATTCAACTCTCTTAAGTCAACACATAGACGCAGACTACCATTTGCCTTCCTGGCAGCCACTACCAGAGCCAACCACTGCGTTCCCTCTACTTCCTCAATAATCTCATCAGCCTTTGAGTTTTTCCAATGTAATTCTCATTTCTTCCCTCACTGCAAATGGAACACCACGTACTTTCCCAGAGAAAGGTTTGGCCTCACTGACCAGGGGTATGCGATGAAACATAATCACGAAGACACCCAAGTTCATCTTTGAACACTCTTGGAAAATCCTTTTTTAACGGTTGAGCATATGTGTCTTTTGAACCTTCATGTATATTCACCTCCTTTACTTGATAATCCTCTTTCAATATATTGCGGGGATTCCAGTTGGGATCGTGGATAACCCCAAGATCTCTCTGGTGAAACCTGCTCAAAATGCTGTCTCCCTTTTGTGATATGTAAATCTTAGCAATAGTGTACCTTTCTTTATACTGAAGCAATCCCCCAAAATAACCAAATCATTTTATAGGTTCCCAACCATAGGCACATGGTCTAATGTCAGTTTTGATCTTATTTTTGAGGTTACATAGATAAAATCCCTTTCCCACAATGGACATTTTTGCCTCTGATTCAAACAACACTTTGGTTCTACCCCCCTCCACAATCACCTCATCCAATGGGCCTTTGTTTTCGTTCCCTGACAGCTGTAAAAAAATGTGCAAACAGCATTGGTTGCTGAACACTTCTTGTCATTTGCAGGATGACCACATTTATCACAACTATACCATTTAGGT
Source organism: Triturus cristatus (assembly GCF_964204655.1). NCBI lineage: Eukaryota > Metazoa > Chordata > Amphibia > Caudata > Salamandridae > Triturus > Triturus cristatus. Next base: position 1,130,079,073 of record NC_140584.1, read on the forward strand.
TCATAGGTACTTTTCTTTTCAACCCTATAATTTGTTTCCTTTCTTTGATTTTTCTCTTTTGTCGAATGTTTCACCATGCGAACCATATCACCTTTTGATTCTTCTTTCGTGATGACCTCAACACATTTTAAAGAGTTCTCTATCTGATTTGCAGTTATTAGTACTTTATCTAGGGAGGGCTCAACCTATTGCCATAAATCATCCATTACCTTTTCCATGCTACATCCGAGCATAAATTGGTCCCTTATCCTTTCCTCAATTAAAGCACCAAAATTACAGGAAGATGCCATCTTCCTTAAAGTAGTGACATAGTTTTCTACTGATTCGGCATCAATTTGCATTCTATGTCCAAAATGATAGTGCTCCAGAATAGCAATAACTTTATGTAAGTAGTGTCTATCAAGTTTCATGATACAAATTTTATACTCATTTAGATCTTCTCCCACAATCTCCGGCAGATGGTCAAAATCTTCCTGACCCTCAGATCCTAGACAATGTAGGAGATGAGCTGTTTTTCTCTCTGCACTAAGAGAAGCCCCCCCAAACTTTTGCATATCTTTCAAACACTTTTCTCCATTTTTGCCACCTAATAGGTGGATCTCCTGGTGAAGTTATAAAAAATGGAGGTGCTGTTACATTTTGCATTATGAGTCACTTGAGAAGAAATCTAGTACAGTAAAACAGAAAACAAAACTTTTACAAATAGGTGAAAGTCTAAACACCTGCATTTGAAAACTTGATGAAAAATGTTGTGTCTACCTGTCAAACGTAATGTGGACTCAAATGTAGGCAAACGTAGAGTTAAGGCAGGTAGTAGCATGTTACAGAGGTGAGTTAAGTAGAATCATTACACAAGATGAGGAAATGATAAAATGTGTTTTTTACTGTGTCAGTGACACCCCAATTTCATAAGTAGCTTGCCTTAGGAATGCCAGTTGCACAGTAACTGTGTGTACATCACTGCTTTAAAGATGTGCGCGTTTAAAGTAAATGGGCACATCAACATTGCTCTGAGTCTGAAGTAAGTGTGAGCATTGCTGACTAGGAGGTCTGCCCATCCCAGATAAGTATGCGCATCACTGTTGCTCTGGGAGCGAAGGTAAACGTAGCTAAGCCAAGTCCGTAGATAAGTACAGCTTCACGACGCAACCATAGTGATTTGTAAAAACGGAAAGAAACCAATCCAAAATGGCATCCACATAACGTAGGTCACTTGAGACGTGTTGCTGTAGATGTGTGACGAAGGCACATCCAAGCGTCGAAGGTATGCAGAGAGGAGAGCCTTGCATGTCGTCCTGCTGCGGAAGATCCTGGTCGTCTTGCTCTTGAGGGGTGCGCGCGATGAGATGAATTATCACCCACGAGGAGGAAGACAAGTTACCGATCAGTGGGCTTCAACTGTTATGGGTGAGCTCGCAGCAACCACTCAGAAGTCCACGGGTGAGCTTGCGCTGCTGTATGCTTCTGTTGTACTTAAGCTGTTGAGGGTGAGCTTGCGCTGTATGCTCCCAACCCCGCAACCACTGAGATGTGCGTGCGAGCGGCCAAATACCAAACAATCTTCACAGTTACCGTACAGGCAGCAATAACATCGAAAGAGAAATGTTCCAAACTGCGTGCTAGTTTTAACTTTCAGACCCCCACAGTTTCTCCCGTATTTTTCCCCCGACCTGCTTTTTACGTATTTCAGAAGCTGTGGAGGTCTGAAAGTTAAAACTAACACACTCCTAAGAGAACTCACGCAAGCAGGAGGCACGGTTGTCTTCCTGTGGCAGAAGGCACACCCCCGGCCACATAGTCTCTCTAACCACGAATGTCTTGTAAATGAGATGTTGAGACCTTGAACACCAAAATGCTGAAATCGGATCCCATCCTTGTCGCCAGTGTAAGAATGTCAACCCAAAGATTGGTAGACTCCATAAGAGGGTATATAATGTAGTTTATTCCAAGTTCAATATGTCCCCTCCATCACCAACAGCTCCTCTTCATCAACTGCTTCGGAATAGGTTAGAGTAATTATGGTTAAGTGCAGTGCGTATGGTTAGTGTCCCTGAGATGCAATGCAGTGTTGTGAGCCCATGTCTCTAGAGTACAGTATTATGTGGTGGGTTCGTTTTCTCAGGGTGCCGTGCAATGTGTTGGGTTAGTATTCTCAGGATGCAGTGCAGTGTGGTAGGTTAGTATTCTCAAGATGCCGGGTCTCCCTCTCTCTCTTTTGTTCATGGACTTCTGTAGCAAATACTTGAAATCAAAGGCTTAATGTGAGGAGTTGTGGACTCTGCAGGAACAGGGCTGCTCAGTTACTTAATTTTATTCTACTCTGGTCTCTAGCGTGATGCATGTTTAGTGCATGTTTCAGATCCCACATCCAAAAGGGACATTCTTAGGAATTTAGGGGCATATCAGCAACGAGGCGATATAAAATTATCGTCGCTGATGCGTCCGTTTTCGGCCGAAAAGCGGTGATAATTTTATCGCCTAATCAGCAAGGTCACGCTATCGCGTGAAACCTTGCATTAGCGCCCGGATTCTTAACGCCCAGCTTTGAATCTCTAATGAGATGCAAAGTGGGCGTTCCTGACCTGACATGACTGGAGAAATGTCGCTAAGCGACATTCCTCCTATCATCAAGCCCCACGCTATGAAGCATAGCGGCAAGAAAAGTAGCGATAACCCCTGTTATCCCTACTTTCCTTACGCCTGCTTCAGAACTGACTTAGCCATGATATCCTATGGAAGGTGGATATCATGGCTAAGTATGTGAGGCCCTATCATCAAGCTAACGCCAATTTTCGTTAGATCATCGCTGGGTTTCCAGCAATAATCTCACGTTTGGCAGTTAGCGCTAGGATTTTTATCGCTTTTGAGATAATCGTTGCTAATAGCACACTATCTCAGCGATAAATATCCACGTTAGCCGGCGATAATTGTCCTAGCGCTAAGTGCGCTTAGCGAAATTTATCGCCAGTTGTTGCTGATATGCCCCTTAGTGAGTTTTTGTTAGGACTTTTGTCTGCAGTGGTTAAAAGAACCTCATCCCGAGCTGGCATTCCTGCAGTTTGGTTTTGAGGTGATGGACAGATAGGAATCTTTGTGGAGCAACCACGCTGAGCTGCGCTAACTCTCGATGAGCCTTAGGAAGGCTTCAGGATATCCCTGTTTATCTGTCATTGCTAACCTAGTCAGGTCAACGTATTAGAAGTAAGTCTACTGAAATGGGGCTCTGTCCCTGCACATAGGCAGGGGGCACAGCATGTCACCCGTGTTGTTGGTTAGTTCTTCTCTCACGGTGCTTCAGAATGGGCTAGTCTAGGATGCAGTGCACTGTTAATATGGGCACAACGTTAGCGTCATGTTGGTTCCATCATTGGTCATGCATGTCCCTTCTCATTGCGTTGATCTCATGTCTTTTTGGCACACTGTTGATGCCATATTGTTCTGGGCATGATTCTGGGAACACTTCATCCTTTTCTTGCACACCATGGATGTCATAATATTGTGCGGATGCCAAATATTTCTGACAACACTATCACTGCCATCTGCCTCTTTGCGCACAATGACCGAGGTGGTGGTAGGTTTTCTTGACAAATATCCAGATGCATTGTGTTGTGCAGCCATGTACTCTGTGTGGTCAGAGCGGGCAGTGTCTGATATGAGACTTTCCGTGTATTATGGCTTGGATGGGTGCATTTATGCATCAACAATGTGTGACCATTCTCAGTTGTCCACAGAACCATTAAATGCGTGGCTAAGGTGCATGTAATTTTGGGAATTTGATAGTTTGCTTGTTGAGTGAAATTTCTGAAATTACGCGATTACACCACTTCGCATAATTGCGCGCCATTCACAGTAAGATTTTACCATGAGTGGTGCAATTCACTGTAGATGCACGGGAACAACAGAACACGAGCAAATGTTCACACCAGTTTTGTTTTAATGCGTTGTTATGCCCAAAATTGATGCAAGGACACATTTCACACTAAGATATAGCATGAAATTACAGATTTTCATTTTTCATATAGTTTCGCATAATTTTGCTGTAATTTTGTGTAATTATATGAAAAAAATTGAGAGTTCTACACACGCGTGTTCTGGAGAGGGAATGTGGAGCAGATGGCTAATAATGACAGAAACCCTTCTTTTGTGGTAGGACTTTGATGTCCTAGTAACGCCCTTTTCTGTTTTTATTTTTGTGCATTGGCGGACATTGGCACTGTGACCATGCATCGGGGTGTAAAAGATGAAATATCAATAAATCCACTGAAGGACTGCGCCAAACGAGGAGGCAGGCTGATGCAGTCTACTAGGCGATCATCGACCATCTCTTGCAGGTCCCACGGCACACACGGGTGCTGGCTGGTGACCCATCCTGAAGCCAGGGTGTTCCCCTGCTGTCAGGTGGTCTTCCAGCACATAGTGTACCAGTGGTGCATAAACCATCTTGAACTCCCCTTGCTTGAGGATTTATTTGTAAGTCTTTTTATTGATTTTCAATGATATAATGGCAGTAAAAGATAAGTGTGGCAAACAGAGAAGGTAAGTACGATGTAAAGATGAGTCTAAAAAAATACATACAAGTGGTCTCTCTAGCTTTGTGTTATTGATCGCATGGAAGCACAACATAATTTCAACAGTAACAGGATAAGCAACAGTGAACGGGGAAAGGGTAGGGGGATCCCAATTCCAGCTGCACTGTGTGGATGGCCCGGGTTACAGACTATCAAGCCGGATGTAAAAAAACCTTTTTGTCTGTAGGCGTGGTGGATGTTGGTATGGAGTTATACATAGAGGTGTGAGGTCATAAGCATAAGAGATCCCTTCATTGTCTCCGCCTCCCAATGGGCGTGTGGGCTTGTACTGCCTACCCTCTCCTGTACAGGCAATGGGTACGCGCAGTATTCTAAAAGAGGGCGTCTCTTCACCATGGGGCCAATCAAAGAATTGTAATCCTTGGAGCCGTTGAGGTAGGATGCAACGGAATTGCAGCCGGACCATGTATTCTATCAGTTGTTGCCACATATTTGTGAATTACCTATCAGAGTATGTTAGGGTGCAGGTGATCTTTTCCATGGCTAAGACCTGCCACATTTTGATTAGATAATTTTGATGTTGCAGAATATGTTGAAATTTGCATGCAGGGGCGACTCCTCCGTAATGGCGGAGGAGCGTTGCCCCAATGCCAGCACAGGATAAATAAAACTATAACAACATGTTATTATCGTTTTATTTATCTCTGCCCATATGTGTTTGGCCAGCCGTCTCAGGCCGGCCAAACACACATGCGCACCTATAGCAAAAAAACAATAGAAAAGACGGTTGACTACAAATTTCTGCACCTCATACCAGTTCTGATGTATATACAATTACCGCACAACATGCCCTGGCATAAACCGTCTATTAATGCCTCTGTGCTTCCAGATCCTTAAACTGCGTTTTAATGGGTGTTCGCGGAATAACAAAGTCCAGATTGAGGAAATACATTTTTACTTCGGTTTCTTTATTTTTCAATCAGTATCAAAAGAGCTTTAAATTGGCTGGAATTTAAAGTTCTTTTGATACTGATTGAAAAATAAAGAAACCGAAGCAAAAATGTTTTTCCTCAATCTGGACTTTGTTAGTCCACACATGCGCACCTATGTTTCTCCAACCTGGCTGTATTGTACAGCTGAGTTAGAGAAACCCCACAGGCTCCCAGCCACTGTCTGAGCGGCAAACGAGGCCGCTCAGACCAATCCTTGCACTGCTCTCTTGATAGAGAGCAGTGTCTGGATTGGGTGGGGAGCCTGTGCCCTTAGGACAATCCACTTCTGGCATCAAGACGCGAGGAGCAGGAGGAACAAGGTGGCCGGCAGCAGGAGCAGAGCGGAGTGGAGCGGCAGATAAGTGGCTTTCATTTTTATTTTTTTACTTGCCAAACTTTCCTCTCCTCCCCTGCTCCTGCAGCCCTACCGGCTTTAATTGGCAGCAGCCGCCACTGTTTACATGGTCTATTAAAGATTTTTTGAGGAAGGATTTGACAAGCATTGGGGGTTGATGGGAGTACTTGTGTGATGAACATACAGATTGCGTTAAGCCGGAGTGGACCATTGCCGCTAATAGTTGATGTGGATGGGCAAAACAGCTACTAAGTTTAACTTAATTTGCCAGGTAAGGTGAGATCACTTACATTCTTGAGGCAATTTCATAAAACTCAAAACTGGTATTTGTTCTAATGCTCTTGGGCCGCTTATATGTTGTTGTGGGCCGATCTGTTTTAGTTATGCACACAATATTTAATTTTATTACTAGTTAGATATGTTTATGATGGCTATGTTCTTTCCAAGTGTAAGTAAATAAATACCTTAAAATAGCAGTTTCAGGTTTTCTGATGGTCTGTAATTGTACATGAGTTATACTGAGTCCCGACAGCAGAGTTCTTTAATGACTGCGCCAGTCTTGGGCTGCATGTCTGGAAAGGGTGATTCTTCTCAGAAGACATCAATGAGTTTCTTGGCATTTCTCTAGGAAGAAGGTATCATCTGGAAACAGGATTCAAGTTGATGCATATCTTACTGTCTCCAAGAGGTCTTTAGATAGTTTCTGGTTTTGTTAATTTGGTTTTGACATATGTTCTCGGAGTGGGACTTGGATGACAAACGTAGTGTCTTCGACGCAGAGCTAGAAAAGTGGCATAGTCCTTTCTTATTTTTGCAGCAAAGTCGTTAAGTATCGGATTAGCTAGTGCCATCCACGCCAAGCTGAAAAATGACAAAAGCTTTTTACTACTTTAGGCACAGAATTAGAGCTTTGGATTAGTAAAGTACCACCGAGCCAACCTGGAATGCATAAAATCAGTTCCTTTTGAGGGGAGCATTTTTGAGTGTTAACCTTGGTCCCATTCCAATAAGAACTGTCCAACCCAGCTCCTCTAGTTGGGAGCACAAGCAACCCCAGACCAGTTTCAGCCTTTTGTCTTCATACCTTTGGGAGAGGGGTGTTTGGGTGTGACATCCTCAGATAAATGAATTCTAGTCCTGGTAGGTGGGTCTGGGGGCTCTAAGTTGGGACTGCTATGTCTGTGTTCGTTTTTCTGTTTGTCCTGATTTCACAAAGAGGTTTTAACCGGTTAACTTTTTTGATCAGGAACTGATCATATATATATATATATATTTGCGCGGTGTCCAGAAACGCGCTACAGGGGCCCCGTTCTTCGAAGTGGCACAGGCTCATCTGGTTTCTGCTTCGGAGGCTTGTTTTCTCATCCAAGGTATTGGAATTGCCTGGTGCCCGCCTCTCCTCACAACGGAATCCGAGGCGGCTGCTACGTGGTCCGTGATTTCACGGAGGACCGGAGAGCATTGTCCTCTTGATCCCTGCCCGGCTGACGATGATGTTCGGGAGGTTGGAACGCTCGGGGACTGGATGAGGCAAGTTGTGATTCCAACAAGCTGGATATTGACTTTTATTTCACCGTTACTTTGCCGCATATCGCAGAATCCATATGGACACACCTCGTGCAACACTTACCTGGGCAATGAACTCTGGGGCTTGTAGTTCCCATGAACTACAAACAGCGAGCAATTATCTTAATGAGGGGGTGTGGCGATTTCCACCCAATGGAACTGTGGCAGGCTGATTTTAAACGGGGGAAGGAGTCTCCAGAAATATTGATGGCATCTGAGGAAGGCCGAATTACGGCCGAAATGCATTATGCCTTGCTTCTAATAAACCGCTTCCTCCAGTGTCCCCGCTGTGGCCTCTGCTTCTTTACTTGGTGGAGGAGTTGCTGCTATAATTTGCGCGGTGTCCAGAAACGCGCTACAGGGGCCCCGTTCTTCGAAGTGGCACAGGCTCATCTGGTTTCTGCTTCGGGGGCTTGTTTTCTCATCCAAGATATTGGAATTGCCTGGTGCCCGCCTCTCCTCACAACGGAATCCGAGGCGGCTGCTATGTGGTCCGTGATTTCACGGAGGACCGGAGAGCATTGTCCTCTTGATCCTTGCCCGGCTGACGATGATGTTCGGGAGGTTGGAACGCTCGGGGACTGGAGGAGGCAAGTTGTGATTCCAACAAGCTGGATATTGACTTTTATTTCACCGTTACTTTGCCGCATATCGCATAATCCATATGGACACACCTCGTGCAACACTTACCTGGGCAATGAACTCTGGGGCTTGTAGTTCCCATGAACTACAAACAGTGAGCAATTATCTTAATGAGGGGGTGTGGCGATTTCCACCCAATGGAACTGTGGCAGGGTGATTTTAAACGGGGGAAGGAGTCTCCAGAAATATTGATGGCATCTGAGGAAGGCCGAATTACGGCCGAAATGCATTATGCCTTGCTTCTAATAAACCGCTTCCTCCAGTGTCCCCGCTGTGGCCTCTGCTTCTTTACTTGGTGGAGGAGTTGCTGCTATAATTTGCGCGGTGTCCAGAAACGCGCTACAGGGGCCCCGTTCTTCGAAGTGGCACAGGCTCATCTGGTTTCTGCTTCGGCGGCTTGTTTTCTCATCCAAGATATTGGAATTGCCTGGTGCCCGCCTCTCCTCACAACGGAATCCGAGGCGGCTGCTATGTGGTCCGTGATTTCACGGAGGACCGGAGAGCATTGTCCTCTTGATCCCTGCCCGGCTGACGATGATGTTCGGGAGGTTGGAACGCTCGGGGACTGGAGGAGGCAAGTTGTGATTCCAACAAGCTGGATATTGACTTTTATTTCACCGTTACTTTGCCGCATATCGCATAATCCATATGGACACACCTCGTGCAACACTTACCTGGGCAATGAACTCTGGGGCTTGTAGTTCCCATGAACTACAAACAGTGAGCAATTATCTTAATGAGGGGGTGTGGCGATTTCCACCCAATGGAACTGTGGCAGGGTGATTTTAAACGGGGGAAGGAGTCTCCAGAAATATTGATGGCATCTGAGGAAGGCCGAATTACGGCCGAAATGCATTATGCCTTGCTTCTAATAAACCGCTTCCTCCAGTGTCCCCGCTGTGGCCTCTGCTTCTTTACTTGGTGGAGGAGTTGCTGCTATAATTTGCTCGGTGTCCAGAAACGCGCTACAGGGGCCCCGTTCTTCGAAGTGGCACAGGCTCATCTGGTTTCTGCTTCGGCGGCTTGTTTTCTCATCCAAGGTATTGGAATTGCCTGGTGCCCGCCTCTCCTCACAACGGAATCCGAGGCGGCTGCTACGTGGTCCGTGATTTCACGGAGGACCGGAGAGCATTGTCCTCTTGATCCCTGCCCGGCTGACGATGATGTTCGGGAGGTTGGAACGCTCGGGGACTGGAGGAGGCAAGTTGTGATTCCAACAAGCTGGATATTGACTTTTATTTCACCGTTACTTTGCCGCATATCGCAGAATCCATATGGACACACCTCGTGCAACACTTACCTGGGCAATGAACTCTGGGGCTTGTAGTTCCCATGAACTACAAACAGTGAGCAATTATCTTAATGAGGGGGTGTGGCGATTTCCACCCAATGGAACTGTGGCAGGGTGATTTTAAACGGGGGAAGGAGTCTCCAGAAATATTGATGGCATCTGAGGAAGGCCGAATTACGGCCGAAATGCATTATGCCTTGCTTCTAATAAACCGCTTCCTCCAGTGTCCCCGCTGTGGCCTCTGCTTCTTTACTTGGTGGAGGAGTTGCTGATATATATATATATATTCACTGAAAAAACCATAGGTTTCACACATGTTATAGTTAGCTGGACATTTTACTGATAAAAAACCAATGAAATTCCCCCGTTATAGTTACTGTAGGCAACTATAACTCACGCGACCGCAATCCTCTGCTGATGCTAATACTGTATTTAGGCACTTATTTGCCCATATCTTCTTCCATTAAATTTTAGCTATACATATATTACAAATATTTTTTTTTCATAAAGACACATATGTCATCAGCAGAGGATTACGGTCGCGTGAGTTATAGTTGCCTACAGTAACTATAACGGGGGAATTTCATTGGTTTTTTATCAGTAAAATGTCCAGCTAACTATAACATGTGTGAAACCTATGGTTTTTTCAGTGAATTAGCAAGGTTTTTTAAATGCTATTTCCTAACTATAACGTGTGTGAAACCTATGGTTTTTTCAGTGAATTTGTACGGTTTTTTAAATGCTAAGTTACTTTACGCCATTTGTGGCGTGCGCGCCCACTTAACGCAGTTCGTTCCGTGCACGGTTTTTATCAACTTTAATAAGCCCTGTACATTTGGTGGCCTTCGGCCACCAAAAGCACAGGGGGTGAGGTCAATGTGGATAGTGTTTTTTTTATTTCGATTTTATAATTTCATGTTGCCAAAATTACGTTTTTTTTCTCTATTAATAAGCCCTGCACATTTGGTGGGCTGCGGCCACCAAAAGCACAGGGGGTGGGGTAAGTGTGGATAGTGTTTTTTTTATTTTTATTTTTTTACCGTAAGCGTACGGTAAGCTTACGGTAAGCGTACGGTAAGCGTACGGTAAGCGTACCCCGCGAAATTGCCGAAAAAAAAATAAAACCGTTTTTGCTCTTGGGGGATGTTTGGGGACTCCCTCAACATGACTATGTGGGAGGGAGTTGTCAAAACAGCCCCGTAACATGTTTTTGGCCATCATGTTTGATAAACAACACTCAGTGCGAGAGACAAAATGGCGGACGCCGCTTCCTGGTTTCGGCCGATTCGAATGTTTACTAAGATCTAAGAGCCAATCAGAATCGCGCTCGCGCACGCCACCGTAAGCTTACGGTAAGCGTACGGTAAGCGTACGGTAAGCGTACCGTAAGCGGGCTCAGATATATATTGATTTAAAGGCTATTTTCTCAGAATCTACTGAACAGATTTACACCAAACCTACAAAAGGCACTTCCTTGACCTAGGGACTACCTCTCTGCCAAATTTCTAGTAATTCTGTTCAGCCGTTCGGGCTGTAGCTCGTTCTAAAGGTCCTATGGAAAAATGCATGGGAAAAACGCGTTTTAGGACCCCCCTTTTATCTCAGCCCCCGCTTGACGAATCCCCCCGAGACTTTCAGGGTAGGAGCGGAGCGTAGCGCCCCACCTATTTTGAGAAATTCGCGAGGATTCGTCGACCGGCGCCAAAGTTATTCAAAATAGAATGTTGAGGTTTTCCTATGGAAACGTGGTCCTAACTATAACTACCTACTGGCGACCGCCAGTAGGTAATATATATATATATATATATATATATATATATATATATATATATATATATATATATATATATAGTGTCTGGTTTACCAAAACATTAGTAAATCTACACCCTTATAAGTATTTCTTGAACGTATGCAGATTTACTACTTATTGGAAGTCACAAACAATGGCAGTAGTCGGCTTGGAAAGCTGCCCCAGTCTCAGTTTCCAGGCACACTACTGGCAATCAAACACTCAAAAGGAGATAGGCTGAATTGCGAAACCTTAAAATCTGAATCTCTCAGTTTCTTAATTTAGCTGTGCTTCATTCATACTCACCTTTAATCTGTTTGTTGAGACATTGTAGGCTGCGTAAACATGCAGAGTCTGCTCCTCAGAATACTTGCAAACAGTCATCTCTGGCATCCCTCAGAGTATCATTCCAACCAATTGCTTTTTGCCCCCTGTGCCACCCTAGACAGAGGGCCTGATTTAGGGTTTGGTGGACGGAGGACAGGCAGATAGTGTTGAAGAGGGCTTTATGTCAGCCCCTCCGCCTTTACTCCATCCACACAATTTAGAGATGTCCGCTAGTCGCGCAGTAATCCATATACATTGGCAGGAGCCACATTCATGGAGGTTAATGTCAGTGTGGGAAAAGTTTGACAGACGGGTCCGTCAAACATGAAGACCTGGTGTAAAACTATTCCAAAGATTTACACATCTCAAACAAAAAGAAACTCCTAAAGTGGGAGTTTTCTCCTATTGTTTGAGGGTAACTTTTTATTTATTTTTTTCTTTACTGTCCCTCACCACCAGTATATATTTAGCTGCAACAGACAGTTAAAAAATCTATCCAACCGTTCACTCTAAATAGGGCTATTTTGCACCAAACCTTCTGGGGCAGGGGGCACCTAATAATTATGGACGAAGGGCTCAAGGTTACTCTCCTTGACTTAAGAAGTAGTCTGCCAGGAGATTTCAGCTTCTTTAGGATGTTCTGTGGGACAACCATTTCCTCATCCCCAAGCCCTCGTTGCACACCTTTGATCACAAATAACCAATGGTGGCCCAGCCAGTGGAGAGATGATGCTCAAGGTCCCAAGGACCATCTGATGCCAGCAGCCATATGGTTGGTACCAGCAGTGCAGCTCTTCTGCCAATGAACCTACACAGGCGGTTGTTGTTGCCTTGACATGGGACTGACCCCTCAAGGAACTGACCAGTGGGCAGCCTCCCTCATCTGGGAGGTCCCCCCATGTGGCCACTTCTTCCAGGCACCCATGACCAGGAAGGAGCTGTGGGCAACGAGGGACTGATTCAGAGTTCTGAGGAATGTTCTGGCTAACTTGGAAATCAGTTTTATTGGAATGATGAGAAATAATCCTGCAGTGAGAGCATTTCATTCTACCTGCTCGGTGATTTCATACTCGTTACAGGACAATTTTAGACTCATTCTTTGAAAGTTGAAAGTACATTATGGAGGTAATTGTAAGCTGATTGTGTGCCAGAAAATAGAAAAACCCCACCTAGAAGGAACACGCTTGAAGACTGAGGATCCTGCTGAATATTGATTACTTGCTGATGGTGAAAAGGGAGATAGTTCTAAAAAAAGCTCTTGGCTGCAGCGCTTCCATTATTTATTTGCGTCACGTGGTGCTCTGCCCTATATAGCTCGCTTCCTGGAGCTTGGAGTGAGTGTGTGAGTGTGTGCAAGCTGCAGAGCTTCAAGCTGTCCTTTGATGCCACCAGGACGGCCGAGTGTTACACCACTGTGTGGGGCACGCATCTGTACTGGACCCTATGGTGCTTTGCTCAGAGTGTTCCCCATTCCCAGCATGGACGTCAATTCACCAAAATGCCAAGAGTAGCGGAAGTGTTTTCAAATGCCCCTTGATCTTTACTTTCACTCACACATAGACTCTGCCTACACATACACACACATTCACATATACACTCCGTCTTACATATACACACTCAGAACTGCAAGCGTGCACACAACATACATACATTTAAAAGCATTTTCTTTTACTTATCTCAGCTCCCAGGGCAAGCCATTCCAGCTCTAACTACTCCATCTTTTATTAAACTAATAGCGAATAATGTAATATCGCCCCCACCGATGTCCCTAAGGACAAGCGGCTTCTGTTCCTGGCACTGATTCTGCCACTGCTGACGCTAGGGTTGCAAAGACAGTGCCGGGCTCACATGGGCCATGGAAGTGTTGGGTTGTCGTTCATGAGCGATGACCGACCATAGTGGTGCTCTTCTTCAGTCTTGGGCCACCACGCTTAGCAGTGCGATGGAGGAGGATAAGCGAGAGAGAGTAGGCTCAGGTTATATTTATCGGCTTCTGTGACTTACTGTGTTGGTCTCATGTTGAGGTTTTGTTGGTTATTTGAGACTTTCATTCCTTCTTCTGTGATGTGTGCAGCAAACAAGGCATCCACCTGTAGGCTTCTGGGTCTCAGGAGGACAAGCATAGCACAGGGGGTGGACAGAGATCCGTCTGGCTGTTACCAGTTGTAGTCATCCACTCTGTGAGCTGCTGGTGTTCTGTAAAGCTTTAGTGTGCCCAGTTTTGAATACTGAGAGGAATTCAATACAATTCATACATTAGGATTTATAAGGTGGCGGCTGCCTCCGAAGAGGTGTCCCATCGCTAGAGGTCCTACAGTGTACTGAGGTTTGATCTAAACCCAAAGCGGGGTAATTATTTATCAAACAAGTGTGTTTTCAGAATTTATGGAAGACTGATTCAGAGGACGTGAAACGGAGGGTTGAAGGCAAAGAGTTCCAAAGTTTGGCGTTTGAGTAGGAAAAGGAGCGACCGCCTCTTCTCACCTCATTAATCCTCGGGACATAGAGACATTTTTGTCCATTAGAGAGAAGTGCTCTCTCCTGGTGGGAGGGAAGCAGTCTTTTTCTCAAATAGCAATTTATGCTCACATACTCTGAAGGGAAATGTTAGGGCTTTAAATTTAATACGGCAAACAATGGGCAGTCAATGAAGACTGCGCCAAGAAGCCGTGACCGAGGCGTGAGCATGTAACTTCAGAATCAGCAGGCCGCCGCAGTCTGAACGATCTGCAAGCGGTGAAGGAGCTAGGCTGGTAAACCTAGATATACGCTGTTTGTGAAGTCTAATTTTGACTAACATTCCAACCCCTCATTCTTTTCCCACCATGCCACCTCAGATTGGATCTTTCCATTGGCAAAAAGTCTTGCCCCTGTTCTAATCGGACTAGTCCAGCCCCAACTAGCAGGCCAGGTGCTCTGAACCAGAACACAAGCAAACCAAGACCAATTTCACCCTGATTGGGGCTCTTCAGTCGGGTGTGACATCGTTGCAGTGGCCGAGTGAGCAAGTGACCCATGTCTGTGCATACCTTTGGCCAATAAGGGTGTTACATCAAATGAGCAAAGGGAATGATGATAGCCACCAAGGCTGGAAATATTTTATTAGGACCGCCGAGAGGGCATGGGCATAACAGTCACGCACTGATTACAGCCGACCATGGTAGAGTCCAATTGTGGTATTACTATGACTATTGGGCACTTTTGAGCATCATGTTTTGTTTTGACCTCATATTATTCGGTTGTTCTGCCTCTTTATCACTGGAAGGGCCAGGTTCTTATTTCTTTCCGTACTTTCGATGCTCATTGTTATATGTATTGGCTAGCAAGACGATCTAAAGTTGTGCCACCCATAATGAGGATGTTCTTCCATCAGTGGTCTTTTTCCTAAAAGGTGGAATAGATGAGTTGAGGTGCAAGTTTTGAGCATTGAGTACTTTTCTGGGATTATAGTTTGAATTACGCTTGTAGGTGCCATGGACTTCTCCATTGAATGGCTGTTTTGATGATGTAAAGTGCCTTGAAGGTAGAGAATCTAGCTATCCGCAGCCATTCTGGGGCATGAATCTCTGGTGTCATGTGATGTCTTGGTTGAAGGTGTCACAGCACCTGCTCATGGGAACCAGGTTCACAAAATTATTGCTGAGGCCCCAGTTTGAATAGAAATTCGGAAGAATTCCAGGTTTGACCCCACCACTTCCAGGCATCATCATTTGATAAGTGATAACTTTTAGTTGGGAGCA
Organism: Triturus cristatus; assembly: GCF_964204655.1. Lineage (NCBI taxonomy): Eukaryota > Metazoa > Chordata > Amphibia > Caudata > Salamandridae > Triturus > Triturus cristatus. The sequence goes on from NC_140584.1 coordinate 1,130,094,304, forward strand.
GGTAGGGATGTTGAGTTTGGTGTCTACGGAACTGTAATTAAAAGCCCTCTTTAATGGTAAAGTCAGGTTTTCAATCACAATTCTGAAAATGCCACTTTTAGAAAGTTGCCATTTCATGTTCTAACCATTTGGCGCCTGATTCTAGGTTACATGACTAGGTGCAGCTGGCAGCTGGTCTTTGTGTTTTGCTTGTGTATTGCTCCCAGACAGTGAGACAAAGGAAAGATAGGTGGTGGCAGGGTGGGTCACTCTGAGTTAATGGGGGGAGCTGTCACCTAAAACACTTGCACATCACAAAGGGTCTGCCTGAGAACTCTCACTAAGGGTTGCTTCCATCCATCATCAGGATTGGCACAGGGGATTCTGGGAGCCTGTGCCTGCAGTGCACCATGACAGAGCTAGAAGGGGCGTTGGAGCGTCGAAGAGGTAAGTTATTATTATTATTTTTTTCTTCCCAGTTCCCCATCTCCGTCTGCCCGCCACTGTGCCAAGAAACTGGCTGCTACTGGGTTTGACACTGGTCTTTTGTGACCCCAGACAAGCTGGGGCCAGGACAGGGAAGGGGAGGATTGCCTGACACCTCAGGGTAGTGGCAATCTCTAGAAGCCCCCTATACTTTATGGATCAATTATTTTTTTATTTTTGAGAAACAAATCACCTCAGGTTACTTACACAGTTTTATGCCTACAAACCGGGCACTTGCAGACGAATGTTAAGATGTTGCAGAGAAATAAAACAAACAGATCCCCATCCATCCCATCCCACTCCTATATCACTCATTTGCCATGATATGTAGGTGTTGGTCACATTGCATGCCTTCTTAACCCCTCTTATGAATATCTCAGGCCCATGGCTCCCCTCCTTCAAGTACCGGTCGTGCTGGTAGCAGCATCCCAGGGCTCCAGAATCAGATGCAGTAGTTGAAGGTATTTAGGGCAAATCAGTTCATTGAATTCTGTAGACGGGATGCTTATAAATGGGGCCCACAGGTCAGGGTATGTATCTAGCTGAAGATCGGTGGCGAATTATGGCTTCTCCATGCCTAACATGTGCCTCAGTTTGTGTAGCCATGTCATGTGGCTTGGAACCCCGTCTGTGCACCAAAGAGTGAGGACAGTATGGTGGGATGCGCCAAAGGGTAAGAAGCTATTTGTTGGCCTCATATAGATTTGAGGGGTTAGATCCGGGGTTAGGTAGACCCAGCAGCAAATGTGACAAGATAGGAACAAAATGTAAAGGCCTGTTTAGAGAACGCGAACACTCGTGGGAGAATACAAGGAGCGCTGTTACACAGGCTATACTCCACGGTGGAGACAGAGACATGGCGGACAGCCTAAAACGAAGAATACAAGGAGCGCTGTTACACAGGCTATACTCCACGGTGGAGACAGAGACATGGCGGACAGCCTAAAACGAAGAATACAAGGAGCGCTGTTACACAGGCTATACTCCCCGGTGGAGACAGAGACATGGCGGACAGCCTAAAACGAAGAATACAAGGAGCGCTGTTACACAGGCTATACTCCCCGGTGGAGACAGAGACATGGCGGACAGCCTAAAACGAAGAATACAAGGAGCGCTGTTACACAGGCTATACTCCCCGGTGGAGACAGAGACATGGCGGACAGCCTAAAACGAAGAATACAAGGAGCGCTGTTACACAGGCCATACTCCCCGGTGGAGACAGAGACATGGCGGACAGCCTAAAACGAAGAATACAAGGAGCGCTGTTACACAGGCCATACTCCCCGGTGGAGACAGAGACATGGCGGACAGCCTAAAACGAAGAATACAAGGAGCGCTGTTACACAGGCTATACTCCCCGGTGGAGACAGAGACATGGCGGACAGCCTAAAACGAAGAATACAAGGAGCGCTGTTACACAGGCTATACTCCCCGGTGGAGACAGAGACATGGCGGACAGCCTAAAACGAAGAATACAAGGAGCGCTGTTACACAGGCTATACTCCCCGGTGGAGACAGAGACATGGCGGACAGCCTAAAACGAAGAATACAAGGAGCGCTGTTACACAGGCTATACTCCACGGTGGAGACAGAGACATGCGGACAGCCTAAAACGAAGAATACAAGGAGCGCTGTTACACAGGCTATACTCCCCGGTGGAGACAGAGACATGGCGGACAGCCTAAAACGAAGAATACAAGGAGCGCTGTTACACAGGCTATACTCCCCGGTGGAGACAGAGACATGGCGGACAGCCTAAAACGAAGAATACAAGGAGCGCTGTTACACAGGCTATACTCCCCGGTGGAGACAGAGACATGGCGGACAGCCTAAAACGAAGAATACAAGGAGCGCTGTTACACAGGCTATACTCCCCGGTGGAGACAGAGACATGGCGGACAGCCTAAAACGAAGAATACAAGGAGCGCTGTTATACAGGCTATACTCCCCGGTGGAGACAGAGACATGGCGGACAGCCTAAAACGAAGAATACAAGGAGCGCTGTTACACAGGCTATACTCCCCGGTGGAGACAGAGACATGGCGGACAGCCTAAAACGAAAGATACAAGGAGCGCTGTTACACAGGCTATACTCCACGGTGGAGACAGAGACATGGCGGACAGCCTAAAACGAAGAATACAAGGAGCGCTGTTACACAGGCTATACTCCACGGTGGAGACAGAGACATGGCGGACAGCCTAAAACGAAGAATACAAGGAGCGCTGTTACACAGGCTATACTCCACGGTGGAGACAGAGACATGGCGGACAGCCTAAAACGAAGAATACAAGGAGCGCTGTTACACAGGCTATACTCCACGGTGGAGACAGAGACATGGCGGACAGCCTAAAACGAAGAATACAAGGAGCGCTGTTACACAGGCTATACTCCCCGGTGGAGACAGAGACATGGCGGACAGCCTAAAACGAAGAATACAAGGAGCGCTGTTACACAGGCTATACTCCCCGGTGGAGACAGAGACATGGCGGACAGCCTAAAACGAAGAATACAAGGAGCGCTGTTACACAGGCTATACTCCCCGGTGGAGACAGAGACATGGCGGACAGCCTAAAACGAAGAATACAAGGAGCGCTGTTACACAGGCTATACTCCCCGGTGGAGACAGAGACATGGCGGACAGCCTAAAACGAAGAATACAAGGAGCGCTGTTACACAGGCTATACTCCCCGGTGGAGACAGAGACATGGCGGACAGCCTAAAACGAAGAATACAAGGAGCGCTGTTACACAGGCTATACTCCCCGGTGGAGACAGAGACATGGCGGACAGCCTAAAACGAAGAATACAAGGAGAGCTGTTACACAGGCTATACTCCCCGGTGGAGACAGAGACATGGCGGACAGCCTAAAACGAAGAATACAAGGAGCGCTGTTACACAGGCTATACTCCACGGTGGAGACAGAGACATGGCGGACAGCCTAAAACGAAGAATACAAGGAGCGCTGTTACGCAGGCTATACTCCCCGGTGGAGACAGAGACATGGCGGACAGCCTAAAACGAAGAATACAAGGAGCGCTGTTACACAGGCTATACTCCCCGGTGGAGACAGAGACATGGCGGACAGCCTAAAACGAAGAATAAAAGGAGCGCTGTTACACAGGCTATACTCCCCGGTGGAGACAGAGACATGGCGGACAGCCTAAAATGAAGAATACAAGGAGCGCTGTTACACAGGCTATACTCCACGGTGGAGACAGAGACATGGCGGACAGCCTAAAACGAAGAATACAAGGAGCGCTGTTACACAGGCTATACTCCACGGTGGAGACAGAGACATGGCGGACAGCCTAAAACGAAGAATACAAGGAGCGCTGTTACACAGGCTATACTCCACGGTGGAGACAGAGACATGGCGGACAGCCTAAAACGAAGAATACAAGGAGCGCTGTTACACAGGCTATACTCCACGGTGGAGACAGAGACATGGCGGACAGCCTAAAACGAAGAATACAAGGAGCGCTGTTACACAGGCTATACTCCACGGTGGAGACAGAGACATGGCGGACAGCCTAAAACGAAGAATACAAGGAGCGCTGTTAGACAGGCTATACTCCAGCCTAAAACGAAGAATACAAGGAGCGCTGTTACACAGGCTATACTCCCCGGTGGAGACAGAGACATGGCGGACAGCCTAAAACGAAGAATACAAGGAGCGCTGTTACACAGGCTATACTCCCCGGTGGAGACAGAGACATGGCGGACAGCCTAAAACGAAGAATACAAGGAGCGCTGTTACACAGGCCATACTCCCCGGTGGAGACAGAGACATGGCGGACAGCCTAAAACGAAGAATACAAGGAGCGCTGTTACACAGGCTATACTCCCCGGTGGAGACAGAGACATGGCGGACAGCCTAAAACGAAGAATACAAGGAGCGCTGTTACACAGGCTATACTCCCCGGTGGAGACAGAGACATGGCGGACAGCCTAAAACGAAGAATACAAGGAGCGCTGTTACACAGGCTATACTCCCCGGTGGAGACAGAGACATGGCGGACAGCCTAAAACGAAGAATACAAGGAGCGCTGTTACACAGGCTATACTCCCCGGTGGAGACAGAGACATGGCGGACAGCCTAAAACGAAGAATACAAGGAGCGCTGTTACACAGGCTATACTCCCCGGTGGAGACAGAGACATGGCGGACAGCCTAAAACGAAGAATACAAGGAGCGCTGTTACACAGGCTATACTCCCCGGTGGAGACAGAGACATGGCGGACAGCCTAAAACGAAGAATACAAGGAGCGCTGTTACACAGGCTATACTCCACGGTGGAGACAGAGACATGGCAGACAGCCTAAAACGAAGAATACAAGGTGCGCTGTTACACAGGCTATACTCCCCGGTGGAGACAGAGACATGGCGGTCAGCCTAAAACGAAGAATACAAGGAGCGCTGTTACACAGGCTATACTCCCCGGTGGAGACAGAGACATGGCGGACAGCCTAAAACGAAGAATACAAGGAGCGCTGTTACACAGGCTATACTCCACGGTGGAGACAGAGACATGGCGGACAGCCTAAAACGAAGAATACAAGGTGCGCTGTTACACAGGCTATACTCCCCGGTGGAGACAGAGACATGGCGGTCAGCCTAAAACGAAGAATACAAGGAGCGCTGTTACACAGGCTATACTCCCCGGTGGAGACAGAGACATGGCGGACAGCCTAAAACGAAGAATACAAGGAGCGCTGTTACACAGGCTATACTCCCCGGTGGAGACAGAGACATGGCGGACAACCTAAAACGAAGAATACAAGGAGCGCTGTTACACAGGCTATACTCCCCGGTGGAGACAGAGACATTACGGACAGCCTAAAACGAAGAATACAAGGAGCGCTGTTACACAGGCTATACTCCCCGGTGGAGACAGAGACATGGCGGACAGCCTAAAACGAAGAATACAAGGAGCGCTGTTACACAGGCTATACTCCCCGGTGGAGACAGAGACATGGCGGACAGCATAAAACGAAGAATACAAGGAGCGCTGTTAAACAGGCTATACTCCCCGGTGGAGACAGAGACATGGCGGACCGCCTAAAACGAAGAATACAAGGAGCGCTGTTACACAGGCTATACTCCCCGGTGGAGACAGAGACATGGCGGACCGCCTAAAACGAAGAATACAAGGAGCGCTGTTCCACAGGCTATACTCCCCGGTGGAGACAGAGACATGGCGGACCGCCTAAAACGAAGAATACAAGGAGCGCTGTTACACAGGCTATACTCCCCGGTGGAGACAGAGACATGGCGGACAGCCTAAAACGAAGAATACAAGGAGCGCTGTTACACAGGCTATACTCCCCGGTGGAGACAGAGACATGGCGGACAGCCTAAAACGAAGAATACAAGGAGCGCTGTTACACAGGCTATACTCCCCGGTGGAGACAGAGACATGGCGGACAGCCTAAAACGAAGAATACAAGGAGCGCTGTTACACAGGCTATACTCCCCGGTGGAGACAGAGACATGGCGGACAGCCTAAAACGAAGAATACAAGGAGCGCTGTTACACAGGCTATACTCCCCGGTGGAGACAGAGACATGGCGGACAGCCTAAAACGAAGAATACAAGGAGCGCTGTTACACAGGCTATACTCCCCGGTGGAGACAGAGACATGGCGGACAGCCTAAAACGAAGAATACAAGGTGCGCTGTAACACAGGCTATACTCCCCGGTGGAGACAGAGACATGGCGGACAGCCTAAAACGAAGAATACAAGGAGCGCTGTTACACAGGCTATACTCCCCGGTGGAGACAGAGACATGGCGGACAGCCTAAAACGAAGAATACAAGGAGCGCTGTTACACAGGCTATACTCCCCGGTGGAGACAGAGACATGGCGGACAGCCTAAAACGAAGAATACAAGGAGCGCTGTTACACAGGCTATACTCCACGGTGGAGACAGAGACATGGCAGACAGCCTAAAACGAAGAATACAAGGTGCGCTGTTACACAGGCTATACTCCCCGGTGGAGACAGAGACATGGCGGTCAGCCTAAAACGAAGAATACAAGGAGCGCTGTTACACAGGCTATACTCCCCGGTGGAGACAGAGACATGGCGGACAGCCTAAAACGAAGAATACAAGGAGCGCTGTTACACAGGCTATACTCCACGGTGGAGACAGAGACATGGCGGACAGCCTAAAACGAAGAATACAAGGTGCGCTGTTACACAGGCTATACTCCCCGGTGGAGACAGAGACATGGCGGTCAGCCTAAAACGAAGAATACAAGGAGCGCTTTTACACAGGCTATACTCCCCGGTGGAGACAGAGACATGGCGGACAGCCTAAAACGAAGAATACAAGGAGCGCTGTTACACAGGCTATACTCCCCGGTGGAGACAGAGACATGGCGGACAACCTAAAACGAAGAATACAAGGAGCGCTGTTACACAGGCTATACTCCCCGGTGGAGACAGAGACATTACGGACAGCCTAAAACGAAGAATACAAGGAGCGCTGTTACACAGGCTATACTCCCCGGTGGAGACAGAGACATGGCGGACAGCCTAAAACGAAGAATACAAGGAGCGCTGTTACACAGGCTATACTCCCCGGTGGAGACAGAGACATGGCGGACAGCATAAAACGAAGAATACAAGGAGCGCTGTTACACAGGCTATACTCCCCGGTGGAGACAGAGACATGGCGGACCGCCTAAAACGAAGAATACAAGGAGCGCTGTTACACAGGCTATACTCCCCGGTGGAGACAGAGACATGGCGGACCGCCTAAAACGAAGAATACAAGGAGCGCTGTTACACAGGCTATACTCCCCGGTGGAGACAGAGACATGGCGGACCGCCTAAAACGAAGAATACAAGGAGCGCTGTTACACAGGCTATACTCCCCGGTGGAGACAGAGACATGGCGGACAGCCTAAAACGAAGAATACAAGGAGCGCTGTTACACAGGCTATACTCCCCGGTGGAGACAGAGACATGGCGGACAGCCTAAAACGAAGAATACAAGGAGCGCTGTTACACAGGCTATACTCCCCGATGGAGACAGAGACATGGCGGACAGCCTAAAACGAAGAATACAAGGAGCGCTGTTACACAGGCTATACTCCCCGGTGGAGACAGAGACATGGCGGACAGCCTAAAACGAAGAATAAAAGGAGCGCTGTTACACAGGCTATACTCCCCGGTGGAGACAGAGACATGGCGGACAGCCTAAAACGAAGAATACAAGGAGCGCTGTTACACAGGCTATACTCCACGGTGGAGACAGAGACATGGCGGACAGCCTAAAACGAAGAATACAAGGAGCGCTGTTACACAGGCTATACTCCACGGTGGAGACAGAGACATGGCGGACAGCCTAAAACGAAGAATACAAGGAGCGCTGTTACACAGGCTATACTCCACGGTGGAGACAGAGACATGGCGGACAGCCTAAAACGAAGAATACAAGGAGCGCTGTTACACAGGCTATACTCCACGGTGGAGACAGAGACATGGCGGACAGCCTAAAACGAAGAATACAAGGAGCGCTGTTACACAGGCTATACTCCACGGTGGAGACAGAGACATGGCGGACAGCCTAAAACGAAGAATACAAGGAGCGCTGTTAGACAGGCTATACTCCAGCCTAAAACGAAGAATACAAGGAGCGCTGTTACACAGGCTATACTCCCCGGTGGAGACAGAGACATGGCGGACAGCCTAAAACGAAGAATACAAGGAGCGCTGTTACACAGGCTATACTCCCCGGTGGAGACAGAGACATGGCGGACAGCCTAAAACGAAGAATACAAGGAGCGCTGTTACACAGGCCATACTCCCCGGTGGAGACAGAGACATGGCGGACAGCCTAAAACGAAGAATACAAGGAGCGCTGTTACACAGGCTATACTCCCCGGTGGAGACAGAGACATGGCGGACAGCCTAAAACGAAGAATACAAGGAGCGCTGTTACACAGGCTATACTCCCCGGTGGAGACAGAGACATGGCGGACAGCCTAAAACGAAGAATACAAGGAGCGCTGTTACACAGGCTATACTCCCCGGTGGAGACAGAGACATGGCGGACAGCCTAAAACGAAGAATACAAGGAGCGCTGTTACACAGGCTATACTCCCCGGTGGAGACAGAGACATGGCGGACAGCCTAAAACGAAGAATACAAGGAGCGCTGTTACACAGGCTATACTCCCCGGTGGAGACAGAGACATGGCGGACAGCCTAAAACGAAGAATACAAGGAGCGCTGTTACACAGGCTATACTCCCCGGTGGAGACAGAGACATGGCGGACAGCCTAAAACGAAGAATACAAGGAGCGCTGTTACACAGGCTATACTCCACGGTGGAGACAGAGACATGGCAGACAGCCTAAAACGAAGAATACAAGGTGCGCTGTTACACAGGCTATACTCCCCGGTGGAGACAGAGACATGGCGGTCAGCCTAAAACGAAGAATACAAGGAGCGCTGTTACACAGGCTATACTCCCCGGTGGAGACAGAGACATGGCGGACAGCCTAAAACGAAGAATACAAGGAGCGCTGTTACACAGGCTATACTCCACGGTGGAGACAGAGACATGGCGGACAGCCTAAAACGAAGAATACAAGGTGCGCTGTTACACAGGCTATACTCCCCGGTGGAGACAGAGACATGGCGGTCAGCCTAAAACGAAGAATACAAGGAGCGCTGTTACACAGGCTATACTCCCCGGTGGAGACAGAGACATGGCGGACAGCCTAAAACGAAGAATACAAGGAGCGCTGTTACACAGGCTATACTCCCCGGTGGAGACAGAGACATGGCGGACAACCTAAAACGAAGAATACAAGGAGCGCTGTTACACAGGCTATACTCCCCGGTGGAGACAGAGACATTACGGACAGCCTAAAACGAAGAATACAAGGAGCGCTGTTACACAGGCTATACTCCCCGGTGGAGACAGAGACATGGCGGACAGCCTAAAACGAAGAATACAAGGAGCGCTGTTACACAGGCTATACTCCCCGGTGGAGACAGAGACATGGCGGACAGCATAAAACGAAGAATACAAGGAGCGCTGTTACACAGGCTATACTCCCCGGTGGAGACAGAGACATGGCGGACCGCCTAAAACGAAGAATACAAGGAGCGCTGTTACACAGGCTATACTCCCCGGTGGAGACAGAGACATGGCGGACCGCCTAAAACGAAGAATACAAGGAGCGCTGTTACACAGGCTATACTCCCCGGTGGAGACAGAGACATGGCGGACCGCCTAAAACGAAGAATACAAGGAGCGCTGTTACACAGGCTATACTCCCCGGTGGAGACAGAGACATGGCGGACAGCCTAAAACGAAGAATACAAGGAGCGCTGTTACACAGGCTATACTCCCCGGTGGAGACAGAGACATGGCGGCCAGCCTAAAACGAAGAATACAAGGAGCGCTGTTACACAGGCTATACTCCCCGATGGAGACAGAGACATGGCGGACAGCCTAAAACGAAGAATACAAGGAGCGCTGTTACACAGGCTATACTCCCCGGTGGAGACAGAGACATGGCGGACAGCCTAAAACGAAGAATACAAGGAGCGCTGTTACACAGGCTATACTCCCCGGTGGAGACAGAGACATGGCGGACAGCCTAAAACGAAGAATACAAGGAGCGCTGTTACACAGGCTATACTCCCCGGTGGAGACAGAGACATGGCGGACAGCCTAAAACGAAGAATACAAGGTGCGCTGTAACACAGGCTATACTCCCCGGTGGAGACAGAGACATGGCGGACAGCCTAAAACGAAGAATACAAGGAGCGCTGTTACACAGGCTATACTCCCCGGTGGAGACAGAGACATGGCGGACAGCCTAAAACGAAGAATACAAGGAGCGCTGTTACACAGGCTATACTCCCCGGCGGAGACAGAGACATGGCGGACAGCCTAAAACGAAGAATACAAGGAGCGCTGTTACACAGGCTATACTCCCCGGTGGAGACAGAGACATGGCGGACAGCCTAAAACGAAGAATACAAGGAGCGCTGTTACACAGGCTATACTCCACGGTGGAGACAGAGACATGGCAGACAGCCTAAAACGAAGAATACAAGGTGCGCTGTTACACAGGCTATACTCCCCGGCGGAGACAGAGACATGGCGGTCAGCCTAAAACGAAGAATACAAGGAGCGCTGTTACACAGGCTATACTCCCCGGTGGAGACAGAGACATGGCGGACAGCCTAAAACGAAGAATACAAGGAGCGCTGTTACACAGGCTATACTCCACGGTGGAGACAGAGACATGGCGGACAGCCTAAAACGAAGAATACAAGGTGCGCTGTTACACAGGCTATACTCCCCGGTGGAGACAGAGACATGGCGGTCAGCCTAAAACGAAGAATACAAGGAGCGCTGTTACACAGGCTATACTCCCCGGTGGAGACAGAGACATGGCGGACAGCCTAAAACGAAGAATACAAGGAGCGCTGTTACACAGGCTATACTCCCCGGTGGAGACAGAGACATGGCGGACAACCTAAAACGAAGAATACAAGGAGCGCTGTTACACAGGCTATACTCCCCGGTGGAGACAGAGACATTACGGACAGCCTAAAACGAAGAATACAAGGAGCGCTGTTACACAGGCTATACTCCCCGGTGGAGACAGAGACATGGCGGACAGCCTAAAACGAAGAATACAAGGAGCGCTGTTACACAGGCTATACTCCCCGGTGGAGACAGAGACATGGCGGACAGCATAAAACGAAGAATACAAGGAGCGCTGTTACACAGGCTATACTCCCCGGTGGAGACAGAGACATGGCGGACCGCCTAAAACGAAGAATACAAGGAGCGCTGTTACACAGGCTATACTCCCCGGTGGAGACAGAGACATGGCGGACCGCCTAAAACGAAGAATACAAGGAGCGCTGTTACACAGGCTATACTCCCCGGTGGAGACAGAGACATGGCGGACCGCCTAAAACGAAGAATACAAGGAGCGCTGTTACACAGGCTATACTCCCCGGTGGAGACAGAGACATGGCGGACAGCCTAAAACGAAGAATACAAGGAGCGCTGTTACACAGGCTATACTCCCCGGTGGAGACAGAGACATGGCGGACAGCCTAAAACGAAGAATACAAGGAGCGCTGTTACACAGGCTATACTCCCCGATGGAGACAGAGACATGGCGGACAGCCTAAAACGAAGAATACAAGGAGCGCTGTTACACAGGCTATACTCCCCGGTGGAGACAGAGACATGGCGGACAGCCTAAAATGAAGAATACAAGGAGCGCTGTTACACAGGCTATACTCCCCGGTGGAGACAGAGACATGGCGGACAGCCTAAAACGAAGAATACAAGGAGCGCTGTTACACAGGCTATACTCCCCGGTGGAGACAGAGACATGGCGGACAGCCTAAAACGAAGAATACAAGGTGCGCTGTTACACAGGCTATACTCCCCGGTGGAGACAGAGACATGGCGGACAGCCTAAAACGAAGAATACAAGGAGCGCTGTTACACAGGCTATACTCCCCGGTGGAGACAGAGACATGGCGGACAGCCTAAAACGATGAATACAAGGAGCGCTGTTACACAGGCTATACTCCCTGCTGGAGACAGAGACATGGCGGACAGCCTAAAACGAAGAATACAAGGAGCGCTGTTACACAGGCTATACTCCCCGGTGGAGACAGAGACATGGCGGACAGCCTAAAACGAAGAATACAAGGAGCGCTGTTACACAGGCTATACTCCCCGGTGGAGACAGAGACATGGCGGACAGCCTAAAACGAAGAATACAAGGAGCGCTGTTACACAGGCTATACTCCCCGGTGGAGACAGAGACATGGCGGACAGCCTAAAACGAAGACTACAAGGAGCGCTGTTACACAGGCTATACTCCACGGTGGAGACAGAGACATGGCGGACAGCCTAAAACGAAGAATACAAGGAGCGCTGTTACACAGGCTATACTCCCCGGTGGAGACAGAGACATGGCGGACAGCCTAAAACGAAGAATACAAGGAGCGCTGTTACACAGGCTATACTCCCCGGTGGAGACAGAGACATGGCGGACAGCCTAAAACGAAGAATACAAGGAGCGCTGTTACACAGGCTATACTCCCCGGTGGAGACAGAGACATGGCGGACAGCCTAAAACGAAGAATACAAGGAGCGCTGTTACACAGGCTATACTCCCCGGTGGAGACAGAGACATGGCGGACCGCCTAAAACGAAGAATACAAGGAGCGCTGTTACACAGGCTATACTCCACGGTGGAGACAGAGACATGGCGGACAGCCTAAAACGAAGAATACAAGGAGCGCTGTTACACAGGCTATACTCCACGGTGGAGACAGAGACATGGCGGACAGCCTAAAACGAAGAATACAAGGAGCGCTGTTACACAGGCTATACTCCCCGGTGGAGACAGAGATATGGCGGACAGCCTAAAACGAAGAATACAAGGAGCGCTGTTACACAGGCTATACTCCCCGGTGGAGACAGAGACATGGCGGACAGCCTAAAACGAAGAATACAAGGAGCGCTGTTACACAGGCTATACTCCCCGGTGGAGACAGAGACATGAGGACAGCCTAAAACGAAGAATACAAGGAGCGCTGTTACACAGGCTATACTCCCCGGTGGAGACAGAGACATGGCGGACAACCTAAAACGAAGAATACAAGGAGCGCTGTTACACAGGCTATACTCCCCGGTGGAGACAGAGACATGGCGGACAGCCTAAAACGAAGAATACAAGGAGCGCTGTTACACAGGCTATACTCCCCGGTGGAGACAGAGACATGGCGGACAGCCTAAAACGAAGAATACAAGGAGCGCTGTTACACAGGCTATTCTCCCCGGTGGAGACAGAGACATGGCGGACAGCCTAAAACGAAGAATACAAGGAGAGCTGTTACACAGGCTATACTCCCCGGTGGAGACAGAGACATGGCGGACAGCCTAAAACGAAGAATACAAGGAGCGCTGTTACACAGGCTATACTCCCCGGTGGAGACAGAGACATGGCGGACAGCCTAAAACGAAGAATACAAGGAGCGCTGTTACACAGGCTATACTCCCCGGTGGAGACAGAGACATGGCGGACAGCCTAAAACGAAGAATACAAGGAGCGCTGTTACACAGGCTATACTCCCCGGTGGAGACAGAGACATGGCGGACAGCCTAAAACGAAGAATACAAGGAGCGCTGTTACACAGGCTATACTCCCCGGTGGAGACAGAGACATGGCGGACAGCCTAAAACGAAGAATACAAGGAGCGCTGTTACACAGGCTATACTCCCCGGTGGAGACAGAGACATGGCGGACAGCCTAAAACGAAGAATACAAGGAGCGCTGTTACACAGGCTATACTCCCCGGTGGAGACAGAGACATGGCGGACAGCCTAAAACGAAGAATACAAGGAGCGCTGTTACACAGGCTATACTCCCCGGTGGAGACAGAGACATGGCGGACAGCCTAAAACGAAGAATACAAGGAGCGCTGTTACACAGGCTATACTCCCCGGTGGAGACAGAGACATGGCGGACAGCCTAAAACGAAGAATACAAGGAGCGCTGTTACACAGGCTATACTCCCCGGTGGAGACAGAGACATGGCGGACAGCCTAAAACGAAGAATACAAGGAGCGCTGTTACACAGGCTATACTCCCCGGTGGAGACAGAGACATGGCGGACAGCCTAAAACGAAGAATACAAGGAGCGCTGTTACACAGGCTATACTCCACGGTGGAGACAGAGACATGGCGGACAGCCTAAAACGAAGAATACAAGGAGCGCTGTTACACAGGCTATACTCCACGGTGGAGACAGAGACATGGCGGACAGCCTAAAACGAAGAATACAAGGAGCGCTGTTACACAGGCTATACTCCCCGTTGGAGACAGAGACATGGCGGACAGCCTAAAACGAAGAATACAAGGAGCGCTGTTACACAGGCTATACTCCACGGTGGAGACAGAGACATGGCGGACAGCCTAAAACGAAGAATACAAGGAGCGCTGTTACACAGGCTATACTCCCCGGTGGAGACAGAGACATGGCGGACAGCCTAAAACGAAGAATACAAGGAGCGCTGTTACACAGGCTATACTCCCCGGTGGAGCCAGAGACATGGCGGACAGCCTAAAACGAAGAATACAAGGAGCGCTGTTACACAGGCTATACTCCCCGGTGGAGACAGAGACATGGCGGACAGCCTAAAACGAAGAATACAAGGAGCGCTGTTACACAGGCTATACTCCCCGGTGGAGACAGAGACATGGCGGACAGCCTAAAACGAAGAATACAAGGAGCGCTGTTACACAGGCTATACTCCCCGGTGGAGACAGAGACATGGCGGACAGCCTAAAACGAAGAATACAAGGAGCGCTGTTACACAGGCTATACTCCCCGGTGGAGACAGAGACATGGCGGACAGCCTAAAACGAAGAATACAAGGAGCGCTGTTACACAGGCTATACTCCCCGGTGGAGACAGAGACATGGCGGACAGCCTAAAACGAAGAATACAAGGAGCGCTGTTACACAGGCTATACTCCCCGGTGGAGACAGAGACATGGCGGACAGCCTAAAACGAAGAATACAAGGAGCGCTGTTACACAGGCTATACTCCCCGGTGGAGACAGAGACATGGCGGACAGCCTAAAACGAAGAATACAAGGAGCGCTGTTACACAGGCTATACTCCACGGTGGAGACAGAGACATGGCGGACAGCCTAAAACGAAGAATACAAGGAGCGCTGTTACACAGGCTATACTCCAC